>NW_028258325.1:2485625-3728437 GCF_053883595.1 Heterocephalus glaber | reverse complement strand
GCACCCTGAGGGCAGCCGGGGGGGGGGGGACCCCGGATCTCTGGGCCTCCTGTTCCCCGGGCGGGCGCCCTCCAGCACTGGTGTGCCCTGTCCCCTCCCCAGGAGAGCATGCGGGCCTATGCGGCCAACGTCTACACGACTGTGGTGAAAGAGCTGGCGCTCGGCCAGCAGCGGCGGTTCATCGTGGTAGAACAGGAGTTCTTCCGGCTGTGGTGGGACCGCGTCGCCTCGGAGCAGCAGAAACAGCAGGTATGGGTCCCTGGGCACAGGCCGGGGACACACGGGTCCGGCCATCGCCAGGCTGCGCCAGCTTAACCCTCCAGCCAGACCCCCAGGCTTGTGCGATGTGTGTGTGACCAGCACCACAGCCGCCGGGGTGGTGACGCCGTCCTCTGCCAGGAGGCCCTGTCCCCCTCTGCATTGCCCACCTGGGCCCCGGGCACAGGGCCTGGTGGCCTTGGTGAGGTCGTAGGCAGATGGTTCAGGAGCCCAGCAGCTCTCCATGGTGTGGAGTCCCTCGTCCCGCCTCTGTTACCAAGGCTGCGCCTGTGAGCCAAGGGCTCCACTTCTGTCAAAGAGGGAGAAGTCACACCGCTGAGATCGAAGCCATAAACACCTGGAGCCAGGAAAGCTCGGGACCCGTTTCCTCCCCAGCGTGCAGTCTTTCTGAACATGAAATTTGGAGAGGTTGAGTGACTTCCTCAAGGTGGCAAAGCTAAGGCAGCGGCAGAGTGCAGGTCCCACCAGGGAGGGGACAGAGTCAGAACCGAAGGGCCATGGTCCCCTGCCCAGTGCCGGGCTGTGGGGATTGATGCGAAGCTCACAGAGCCAGGCCGGGGGCAGAGAGGGCAGAGAGCTTATGAGTGACAAGGGTCTGAGCCCTGTGCCTCTCCGGGGATGTTGGCTGGTGGTCCACACCCTGCCGGTGGTTTGGTGGTTTGTCCCCTCCCGAGGGAGGCACGGGTTATTCAGGAGTACTTGTCAGCTAATGCTGAGACAAACCCAAATTGAGCTCTCTCTGATCAAAGGACGCAAAGCAGAAATGCGGATTCTGGGCCCAAGGTGGAGCTTGTACCAGGGAGAGGAACAGCTGGGGAAGTGCATGTGAAGCCCGAGGGTCAGGCAGGCCTGGAGCCTGGGTTAAGTTCCTGACTGAGCCTTTTGTGGCTGTGATTCTCCAGCACAGAGGTGTTCACGGCAAAAGGCTTATGTGTCGCTAACTTACTTCACCTGGCTTAGAAAAGCATCACAAGTGTACAGATGGGGTCTGAAGGTAAACATGAGGAAAGCTCACAGTATGTGGATCTAGGGCAGGGACAGACGGCAGCTCTAGTCCTGCAACTTCCTGGTAAATTTGAAATCATTTCAGAATCGTAAATGCAGGTATCCCCAGTACCAGCGTGGGCCCAGCATTTTTGGGCTGGTGGCAATGTTGACAGTCTGCCCTGCTTGTGGAGTAAGCCAGGCTGGAGGCTCGTGGGGGCTGCAGCCCCAGGCGGGTCACGTAACCTGGCCGCCTTCTCTCTGCCACCCTCACCGAGGTCCGACGGCTCCTGGACCAGGGCCGCCTGGAGTTCGTGCTCGGAGGCCAGGTCATGCACGACGAGGCTGTGACCCACCTTGACGACCAGATCCTACAGCTCACAGGTTTGCCACCCTGCCTGGCCCCTGGGGCCTGCAGTGGGCCAGGAGTGGGGATCTCGGGGGCCATGCCTGTGCCTGGGTGAGGGAGGTGAGTGGACGCTCAGGATCCCATCCCTGTGAGCCTCGCTGTGCCTCAGTTTCCTCACAATGATACCTACCTCAGAGGTCATCTGGAGGATTACACTGAGCCAGTTCAAATAAAGAACTTTTAGTAGAATGTGTCGTTCCCTCGTAAACACTCAGGAAATGTTACCACCGCCACCGCCTAGCCCCAGCCTTGCAGGCTGAGGCGCGGTGACTCAGTCCCATTCTACAGCTGTAGAAACTGAGACCCACAGAAACAAAGTGACTCTCAAGGGCTGACAAGCAGGACTTGAATCCAGGCCTGGTGACAGACGCTCCACAGTGCACGTTCACTCCGCTTGGCACAGGCCCAGGGCTCCCTTGGGCGTGGCCTAGGCTGGCGCCAGCCCCTCTCCCACCCTGTGGTCCAGGGGTCTCCCCGCCCCTCGGCCTCAGGTCTGGGCTCAGGCACCCCGGGCTCTCTGTGTGGGCTGGAAGGCAGTGTAGACACAGCCCCCTGTGTGGCTTCTGCAGACAGCGCTGGCGTCCCGCACGTCCCGGGGCTGGGCCTGAGGCCCAATCAACAGAGGCAGGCGGGCAGGAAGCAGCTGGAGAGGAAGTCGCCCTGTGCCCAGCCTCCTGTCCCCACTGCTGCCGCACCCACTCCCCTGGCCTTGTTCTGTCCTGGGCATCTCCTCTGGTCCCCACCTCGGAGGATGCTGCTCTAGGAACCTGCTCTCGCCCCAGGGGTCTGAGGGCCACTGGGCCGGGTTCTGTGTCTCCTCCGCCAAGGACGCCCTGGCCCATCCCTCCTTCCCGCCCCATCTTGCCCCCTGGGCACCAATGCCCAGCTTCATTCGGATGTGCTATTTCTAGCTGGGGATGGGTCCGTTCCTGGCACCTCCATGATTAGAAGCGGGCTGTGGACAGGGCCACTGGGACAGGAGCTTTTGTCCCCTGCCCTGCAGGCAGCTTCCCAGAGTCCTGGGAGAGCAGCGGGAGTCCCCGTCCTTGTCCCCGTCCTGAGCCGGCCTGAGGCTGGCCACCTGCCGCCAGCATGAAGAGAGGGAGAGGTCCAGGCAGGGGCGAAGGGGACTCCTTGCACTGTCCCCGTGGCCACTGCCCCCCTGTTCTGAAACCCAAGTCTGCCCATCCCCACGCCCGCCTGCCCTGCCAGGGCCCTCTGACCTGCCTCAGACCTCTGCAGTAGTCTCCGGAGCATGCTGAGGAGGGGAGCGGGGCCCTGTAGCTCAGGCGCAGCTACATGCTTAATGTCCCTGTCTCCCGCCCCTCGCCCCTTCCCTTGCCCACGGCAAGGACCTCTTCACTCGGTCACCTCAAGTTAGGCACTGGTTCCGCTGCTGTGGCCAAGCCCAGAAGGCTGTAGCTCCAGCTAGGGGGATCCATTCCTCCCGCAGGAGCCCGAAGCGGCTGTGCCCCAGGGGTGATCCCCAGTCTGGGGTGATCCCCAGTCTGGGCTGCTTCCAGCTTGTTGCTCTGTCACACAGCAAAGCTGCCTCGCCCTCTGAGTTGTCACTCTGGCAGGTCCAGAGTGGAGAGAGGGCAGGTGTCCTTCTTGAGAAGGGGACCCAATCTCTTCTGCTCCTGTTTCTATTGGCCAGAATTTAGTCTCCAGCTTCCCATGGCCTCTACTGGGGCTTTCCAGCAGAGCAAGCTGGGAAATGTAGTCCACCACTTGTGGACATATCCTATTGGTTGGGTGTTAATCACATGGCTTCATCTGCTGCAGAGGAGACTGGGAGGTGTAGTCCATGGTTTCTGGACATATCCTGTTGGCCAGGAGTTAGTCACATGGCTTCATCTGCCATGTGGATCAGCGATTGGAGTCGAGCATATTTACTGTTTTCCTACTAAAACAGGAGTAGTTTGGAGGATGGTTTGGGGATTGGTCAGACAGCTCCTTGATGTCTGTGATTCTCATGCCCTTACCCTCCTGGGCACAAGATGGCTACCAGGACTCCAGGCATCACAGTGCCATATGTTTGCATCCTGGGCAGTACAAAGGGGCAAAGAAGCTTTCTTCCTGACTCTCCTTTTACTTAAGATGGGAAATTTTTTCCTGATGCCCAGCAGGCTTAATCCACGTGTTATTGGCTATGTCCACAGGCCATGCTATTAAAAGACTAAACTTGGGCACATTAAAATCGTAGAGGTTGTTTGTGCAAAAGCAGTTCATGGATCAGGCAGTGGTGTCGCAGGCCTTGGGATCCATTAGCGAAAGGCAGTGGGGCCCAAGTTCTCTGCGTGTCCACTCTCCGCTCTCCAGATGCAGCTTTCAGAGTTAAGAGGACAGCATTGAGGGCAGGGCCAAGGGACCTCTACTCAGTGAACACAATGCCTGGCTCATGTGGTGGTGCCCAGGGAGTGAGTGGACACCAGGCACCGGGTGACCCTGTGCAGAGTGCTGTATACGAGTGATCTGTTGTTGCATAGCAACCTCCCCAAACCTAATAGCTTCCAACAGCAAAGCCATGAGACCTTTGGAGTCTGTGGGTGCACATTCAGGTGGGGCTTGCTCAGGGCGTCCTGGCTCCAGGTGACAGGAAGTGGCTGCCTGGGTGGCAAGTGGGGCCCTGGGTCCACTTCCTAGCTTGTGCACAAGGAGCCCTGGTTCCTTGCTGGCTGCTGTCTGGAGGCCTCAGGCCTCTCCCTGTGACAAGGACAGCTGGTGTCCCCAGAGGAGTGAGCCATGAGAGAAGGTGAGCGTGACCCCACTGGCCAGTCTTAGAGGTGGACACTGCTATACACCTGTGCTTGTTAGGAATGAGTCCCCAACTCGGCCTCACCTGCCAGGGAGAAGCAGTAATTCGTAGGTGTCCTTGAAGCACCACACCCTGGATCCCAGGCCCAAACCCCACTGGGGCTGTCAGAGCCGAGCTCTGTCCAGGCACACCCAGACCCTGTCCTCTGCTCCTGCCCCAGCCCGGATGGACCCCTAGGACAGTGCCAGAACCCATGGTAAATTGCCTGCTATGAGTGCTTTACCACACTAAGTTAAAAGTTGAGGGCATGGTGGTACAGTCCTGTAATCCTCAGGAGGCTGAGGCAGGAGGAGCACTTTGAGTTCAAGGCCAGCCTGAACTACATGGCGAGATCCTGTTTCAGAAAACTTGGACCCCTCAGGTCTGCCAGCCTGTGTGACCTACTGGGCCGGGAGGGCACCCCATCCGGCCCACTGGGGCAGGTGGCGCGTGGGCAAGGGCGAGGGCCACCTTCCGGCACCAGCCAGCCCCACTGTCTCTGCAGAAGGACACGGGTTCCTCTACGAGACGTTCGGGGTCCGGCCACGCTTCTCTTGGCACGTGGACCCATTCGGTGCCTCTGCCACAACGCCCACGCTGTTCGCCCTGGCGGGCTTCGACGCCCATCTCACCTCCCGCGTTGACTACGACCTCAAGGACGCCATGCAGGAGGCCCAGGTGCGTGGGCACTGGCCGCTCCTCCCCTCCCCGCCTGGGTGCCGTCGGGTGGGAGGACAGCATGGCTCTCGAGGCCCAGCCTCCCGCCCCCTGTCTCCGCGAACCCCAAGCGGCCCCGAAAGTGGGCTCCATTTGCAGGGGCAGCATAGTGGAGTCCACGCCTGGGACAACAGACGCCGAGCGTCCCACGCTCCGAGGCCATGTCCTGCTCCTTCCGAAGGCGGCAGCGAGGCGGTCACTTAGGTGACCGCTCCCTCTGAGTCGCTCCCCATCATAAGGGCGCCAGCCCCTCTGCAGGAGGACCGTCTTAGTGGCCTCCTGCTGGCTCGCTCACCTCTGTGAAGACCCAGCTAGCAAAGCCAGTCACAGCCTCAGGAATGGGGGTCTTTTCCATAAACGAGGCAGAATTAGAATTCTTTTTTTTTTGGTACCAGGGATCAAACTCAGGCCTTGAGCTTGCAAGGCAGGTGCTGGGACGACTGAGCTAAATCCTCAGCCCCAGAATTAGAATTCTACCCACTTCGCAGAGTGGGAGACTGAAGCCCAAAGCCTAAAGTGTCCCTTTCCAGGCCCATTAGAGGGCAGCAGTGGGATGGCCCGGAGTGACCAGGCAGTGGCTTGGAGCACCTGTGAACGCAGCACACTTCCCGTCTGGCTCATTTCACCTGCAGATGGCCCTCCGGGCGCTGGGTGTGGCTCTTCCCATTTTTCATGCCAAAAGCAAGTCCAAGGGATTAAGGACTAGTGCAAGGTCTCCCCGGCCAGGACATAACAGTAACCCCAAGCACGTTCTACCCATCACAACTGTTCAAAAATAGATGGCAGATTTGGTGAGAGGTGATGAGCTCCCCGTGCAGAGGAGCATTCAAGCACAGTGAGCTTTCCTGGCAGAGAGGCCTGGCTGAGGAGTGGGTGGGGTGAACATGCAGCCCTGGGAAGCAGTGCCATGACTACATGTGGCTTTGGGGACACTGAGGGAGCTGAGGGAGGAAGCAGCAGAGAAGTCTTGTCCTTGAACCCTGGAGAGGGCTGAGGGGAGGATGGGCAGGCCAGGGCGTGGTGGACTGGAGGGGAAGCCCAGGCGGGCATCCGCCTGGCTCCAGCCTCACTCTGCCCCCTCTGGGTCTGCAGGGCCTGCAGTTCGTGTGGCGCGGGTCCCCATCCCTGGCTGCGCAGCGGGAGATCTTCACCCACGTCATGGACCAGTTCAGCTACTGCACGCCCTCCCACGTGCCCTTCTCCAACAGGTGCACTCTGCTCGGCGGCCCCGCCTCCCTCCATGCAGTCCACGAGGAGCCAGGGCCCAGAACCTGTTAGTGACTGGCGCAGGGCCCCCAGCTGGCAAATGGGGGTCTGGGGATGGAGGCGCCAGCTCTGGTCACTCCAGATAGCTTCCTGCCGTGAGACCCTGTCCCGACGTAGGGTAATTGTTTCTGTTTTTGTTTTGTTTTGAGGCAGGGTCTCCCTACATAGCTCAGGCTGGCCTTGAACTCCCTGCGATCCTCCTGCCTCGGGCTCCCAAGTGCTGGGATTACAGGTGTGCGCCACCCCATGAGGCCCAACATAGGGTTATTTAAAGGATGAGGATTTACCCGGCATTCCCAAGATCATCCCCCTGGCCGGCTCTGGGGCGCTCAGCCATCCCCATCCCCAGGGTGAGGAAACCAGCAAAGTGCCTATCACTGCTCTCCCGCCCCGGGCAGGGCCAGCGCGAGAGACCTGGGCCTGGTGCCCCGCAAGGCTGGAGTGCGGCAGGGCGGACGCTGCTGTGTGTGGCCAGAACCCCAGGCCACACAGTGGAGAGGCAGCCCCAGTGCCCGTGCCTGGCTTGCCTTCCCGAGTCACCCCAAAAACCCAGGGGCAGCCCCTCCAGGAGGCCCTCAGAGCACCCTGTCCTACGGAAAGAGAAACTGAGGCACAGCAGCCCGCCCAGGGTCCCGCGGCTGGTGAGCAGGGAGCCAGTGTTTGGTTCCAGCTGTCGTCCCAAAGCCTCACTTCCGGCCACACTGGGCTGGGGTCTCTGGAGTCGCTTGGCTCTGGGTTCAAATCCAGCTCGGAGAAGAGCGGGCCGGGGGGTGGGCGGAGAGGGGCACCAGGCAGGGACTCAGCCGCCCTGCCCCTTGTCAGGCCTGCTGTGTGCTGGCCACTATCTCCAGCTCCCTCCACACAATATTTCCCTTCCATCCCCGTGATCACCTGCCAGGCAGTTCTTCCCCGAGAGACAGGGTGCGCTGTGGCCGTGCAGGAAGTGGCCCAGGGCCGAGGGCTCTGGGCAGGGACTCAGACCCCCGAGGCCTGTTCTTGGGGTCCAGGGTGTCTTGAGCCATTTGTCCTGCAGCAAAGCGGGAATCTGTTAGCACTGAGCCTGTCTTTGTCTAGAACTCTTGATTTGTTGATCATTGATTTTTGTGTTTATTTTGGTTCTTTTTAAAAACATTGCATTAAAATATTATTTGTCGAGTGAGTGACATGCATGCCTGTAGTCCTGGAACTGGGAAGCTGAGGCGGGAGAGGCAGGTAGGTAGGCAGATGATACACAGACAGAGAAACAGATGGACAGACGGACTATTTATCTTGACCTTTGAGATTTGTGGTGCCCCTTGAATTTTGTTCAGGTGAGTGCCCCAGCCAGCTCGCTCCTGAGACGAGCAGGGACCCACAGGAGCAGGGCCGTCGTGGTAGGGACCAGGGGCTGCTGGCTCCGGGTGGCCCCTAACACAACCTAGGTGTGGGGTGCTGCGATCCCTGGTAAGCCAGGGTGCTAGGTTTGAAGCCTTCCTGCGCCAAGCCCTTGCCTTCTCCCTCCACCTCCTGCCCTGCAGGTCCGGCTTCTACTGGAACGGTGTGGCCGTCTTCCCAGAGCCACCCCCAGATGGGGTGTACCCCAACATGAGTGAGCCAGTCACCCCAGCCAACATCGACCTCTATGCCCAGGCCCTGGTGGCCAACGTGAAGCAGCGGGCCACCTGGTTTCGGACGCCCCACGTGCTCTGGCCCTGGGTAAGCGGTCTCCACCCTGCACCCCCAGCTCGTGGGCACTCACCTGGCCCTGGCACCTCTGTCTCCCCTGCCAGCCCCAGCCTTGCCCGCCAGCCTCAGGCTCCCTTCGTGCCCTCTGCATGCTGTTTCCTTGTCTGTAAAACAGAACAGTGCCACACCTGCCGCCTAGGCTGGAGAAAGAGCTCCGGCAGTGGGCAGTGCCAGGCACGTCATCGAGGGTCATGTCCAGCCCTGCTGAGCACCCAGGTCCTGGCACTATTCTCCGGGATGTGCTTGTCCATGTGGTTTGACCCCCGGCCCTAGGAGGCCAACATGGCTTGTGTCCCGTTTTGCACCTGAGGGAACTGAGGCTCAGAGAAGTCAGGGAATCGTCCTGAGGCCACACAGCCAGCCACTTAGGGTGGCTAAGAAGGATTGGGATTTGTGTGGTGGCCATGTCAGGTGGCCCTGCAGCCTGTCCTCCCACTCAGGACTGACTGAGAAGGTGCTCGAAGTCATTAAGTGTGAGCCATGGCTGTCATCATCCTTATGTCACCATGTGTGCAGGTCCACGCCTGTGATCTCAGCCCTTGGGGTCTGAGGCAGGAGGATCGCTGCAAGTTCAAGGCCAGGATGGGCTACACCATGAGTTCAAGGCCAACATGGACTACATAGCAAGACCTTGTCTCAAAAAACAGGGGCCGGGGATGTAGCTCAGTGGCACCGCACCTGCCTCGCAAGCACAAGGTCCTTAGTTCGATCCTCGGTACCAAAAACAAACAAACAAACAGTTACCATATTATTACAGTTAGCAGATGGATGAGCAGTCATCCTTGCCCTGAGAGACGCCCAGGGGTGTCAGCTGGGGGAGCCCTTATTGGCGGGGCTGGGTGGGGACTCATGCTGGCCCATGTCCCCCTGCAGGGGTGTGACAAGCAGTTCTTCAACGCCTCGGTGCAGTTCGCCAACATGGACCCACTGCTGGACCACATCAACAGCCACGCTGCCCAGCTCGGCGTGATGGTGGAGTATGCCACGCTGGGCGACTACTTCCGCGCCCTGCACGAGTTCAACGCCACCTGGGGAGTCCGGGACCACCACGACTTCCTGCCCTATGCCTCAGGTACAGCCTCGGGATCGGGTGGTGAGACAGCGCCTGAGCGCTCCTCTGCACCCACACCCAGGGCCTTCTTGGCCCCGAGGTGGGGCAGGGGCTCCCTGGTCCCCCACTGTCCCAGGCCTCACTGCTTGTCATTGTTGGGCCCTCCTCTCCCCTGCCTCGGCTGCGTCCTCAGGCCTGGCACTGGGCTGGCTGCAGACAGCACAGCCTGAGAGCCCTTCCCTGTGTGAGGCACGCTGGTGACCTTCCTGGGCTCTGTCCTGAGGGTTGTCGTGGACATTAAATGGAACAGGAAAAGCTCAGCCCACTGCAGAGGACAGAGGAAGGGCCCAGCACGCAGAGCATTGATATGTCACCCGTGGGCCCTGGTGCCAGCCCCGATGTGGCGGCCCACTCCCTGCTCTCAAAGCTGCCTCACGCCCTGTGGGCATCGAGGGCACGGGGCATCAGCCCCCGCTCCGGGCCTGCCCACCTCTGGGCACCTCTGCCGATGGGCCTGGCCCTCTTGCTCCTCCGCCCTCCTCCCTACTCCGGGCCTGCCTGGGGCTGTCACATCACAGCCCCCGAGGGCCCTGCGTCCTGCCCTGCGTGGGCACAGACGGGGATGCCAGGGAAGGGTGGGTGGGTGGGGTGCTGGCTGGGTCACCCTGAGCCAGGACAGCTCAGGGACCAGATGCACGCCTGTGGGTGACGGGCTGGAGAGCCACTGTGGGCAGCTGTGGCAAGTGACTCATCTGTAGAACATCCTTTGTCAGTGCAGGGGTTCTGGGTGGATGGGCAGACCCCTGTGGGGAGGCTCTGCGGTGGTCCCCTTCCTTCCATCTCCTTCCCTGTCTGTGGGGCTCACTGGGGCCTGTGCGGCTGGGCCATGGTCAGCAGGACTGTGACTCTCGGGACCTTCGGGTTGGTGGGCGTGGCTACATGTGGGGAGAGTGGGCACACTGATGTGGGCGTGGTTAATAGCCGGTGGGAGGACACATGTGGGTGTGGTTACTTGAGTGCCAGTGGATATGTCCTGTGCGCGTAGTTGCTGTCAGGGTAGGCAGGGTTTGCCTATGGGCGTGGTTACAGTCAGCGTGGGAGGGGATTGTATGGGCATGGTTACGCTGGGTGGGTGGGTTTTTGTCTATGGGCGGTTACAGTCGGAGGTTTGGTCTGTGGGCGTGGCTGGTCTGTGGGCGTGGCCGCTGAGGCTTGAGGTGGGCGTGGCTGTGTCCAGGTGGGTCTAGGGATGCCGCAATTAGACCTTGGGCCTGGAGTTGCCCAGTTTGGAATCCCCACCCCACCACTTGCTCAGTTTGGCCATGGAGCTGTGGGGACCCTATCTGTCTGACCCCACAATCTGTGGCCACCCTTTGGGGCCTACACAGGTCCTGTGGGAGGGAACAGGGAGTAGAAACACAGGCCAGCCTCGGGCAGGGAGGCGACACAGCGAGAACCTGAGCTTGAGCAGGTGCTGAGCCCCAGTTCATCCTGACCCTGCTCTCCTCTTTGTACCGGATCCTGACGGCAGCCACATGGGGTCTCAGCTCGCACCACCAGTCCCATCCACTCCCCAGGATGTCCCTGCTGCTGTGCGAGCCTGTCCCAGGACTGCCTGGCCCAGAGCCCCCTGGAGCAGGAGTCTCAGGCTCACCATCTCATCTCCTAGAACAGCTGCAGGCCTGGACGGGCTTCTACACATCCCGCAGTGCCCTCAAGGGGCTGGCGCGGCAAACCAGTGCCTTGCTGTATGCTGGGGAGTCCATGTTCACACGCTACATGTGGCCGGCACCCCGCGGGACTCTGGACCCTGCCTGGGCCCTGCAGCAGCTGCAGCAGCTCCGCTGGGCCGTCTCTGAGGTAATGTCACACTTGTGGGCCACAGTGCCAGGGCAGGGGCCTCCTGTGCTGTGCACCCCCACCTTGTCCTGCCCTGGGCTTTGACACCCCACTTTTCAGATGAGAAGACTGAGGTCCTTAGGTCACAAGACTTGCATGATGAAGCTGGGCAGAGGTCTGGTCGCATCCAGCCAATGGCTTTATTCGTCTGCCCCTGATTTTCCCAAGAGGAATAAAGGACAGAGTAGGGTGGCAGGAGTGTCTGGCACTCCTGCAGGCGCCCAGTTCTCGGCTCACCTGTGAGCTCAGGAGCGTGGCCTTCTCTCTCTGAGCCCCGATTTCCTCCCTTTCGGGTAGAGCAGCTCCCTCCTCCCAGGGCAGAAGGCAACAGGGTGTGTTAATAGTCATGTCCCATTCACCACAGTGGCTGCCATGTGATACATTGCTCCTAAACGCCCCTCTGCACCTGTCCCCCAGTGTACAGTCGGGGAAATGGAGACCCAAGAGGTCCCCAAAGCCACCCCCACCCAAAAGTGGCCAGGCCAGACATGCCATTTTCAGGTATGGAAAGGAAATCCCATCAGGACTTGTCCTTGTGTGGGGCAGAGATAAGTGGTCATTAAAGTCCATCAGAGCAGTGGGCCAAAGTGGCTTTCCTGTTAGCCTCAGTTTCCCCTCTGTGAGACATTCTGGCCCTGCTCCAGCGCAGAGGAGATAAAGCTCAAGCTGTACGGAGCATGGATTGGAGCCGCCCAAGGGAGGAGGTCGCGTAGGGGAGGCTGCATCCTTCCCAGGGTCCCCGGATGGGGCTTCTTTCCACAGGTCAGGAGAGGCTGGGCAAGGTCCTCAGCCTCTCTGGCCTCGGTTTCCTGTTCTGCAAAGGGATGGGATGCCCACCTCCTCGTGGGCTCAGGTCCTGACCCTTCTTCCCTGGCTCTGGGGGCCACAGGTCCAGCACCATGATGCCATCACCGGCACTGAGTCCCCCAAGGTGAATGACATGTATGTGCAGCACCTGGCCGTGGGGAGCCTGGGGGTGCACAAGCTGATGGCCTCCATCGCTGAAGACAGGGCACAGCATGCGGCCCTGAGGTCCAGCTCAGGTAAGCCCCCGGCAGGAGGTGGAGGCCTCGTTCACATTTCAAGCTCACCGCCCCTGCCGGGCATGACCTTGGCAGTGACCCCAGAGCTCCCAGCCCCCGGGTCCCCATCCCCAAACTGAAGAAGGGTTGAGGTTACAATTAGAGCCAGAGGGACTGGGACCACATTCTGAGTATTTACTCAGCTCAAAATACTCTTTGTGGAGGATTTAATTTACCATAGCACACACCTATAACCCCAGCACTTGGAAGGCTGAGGCAGGAGGATCACCTTGACTTTGAGGCCAACCTGGAATACATAATGAGTTCAGCCTGGATTACATAGTAAGACCTCGTCTCCAAAAATGAAGAAAAGGGCCAGGGATTTAGCTCAGTAGTTCTGTCGCCTGCTTTGCAAGCACAGGGTCCAGAGTTCAATCCCTGGTACCAAAAATAAAAAAAAAATTTAAAAAAAAGAAGAAAAACCCAAAACCAAAAATCTCCATAGGACAAGAGTTATTAGTATCCTCGTCTTAGAGCCCAAGAAGCAGACTCAGAGGGCCTTTGTCCTAGGTCACATCCTTGGTCAGAAGGGGCAGAGTGGGGTTTGAACCTGTGACCCTGTGCTGCCCTGCCTGGTGCCTGGGGCTCCCTCCCAAGCTTGGCTGGGGTGCAGGTCATCGCCGGGCAGCTGTGGACCAACCCCGGGGGGGTTCACATGGGTAGTGACCACCCTGCCAGTTTGCTGAGGCCAGGGCTGCCACAGCCCGGAAAGCCCTGGATGGCGGGGCTGCTGGTCTCCCTGCTGAGCGTGAGGCCACCCTGCGTACGAGGTTCCAGGCCCCGCCTCAGCCTGCACTCTGGTTGCACTGAACTGTTTCTTGTTTTGCTGTGTGGCACTAGAGATTGAATCCAGGGCCTTGGCACTGAGCTCCTTCCCCAGCCCTTTTTATTTTTCATTTTGAGACAGGGTCTCACTAGGTTCCCCAGCAGGACTCAAACTTTGGGTCCTCCTGCCTCAGCCTCCCAGAGTACTGAAATTACAGGCGTGTGCCACTGCACCTAGCCTGTCACGTACTTCTTGATGTCCCCTCTGGCCTCTGCACTGCCCTAGCAGTGCCTGGACTCTGACAGCCCAGGCAAGGAACTTCTCTGGCCTCAGTTTCCCTATCCCTAAAGTTGGTGGATGGGAGGGGCTCAGGGGACCTCAGCGTCCAAGGGACACCATGGTGTCCCCTTCCCACCTCCCCTCAGGACCTGCCCTGAGCAGATGTCCTGTGTGCATAGATGAGCGCCACCTGTCTACCTGCCCCTCGCCTGCTCCCAGGGCTCTCCTGCCTTGGTTTCCCCTTCGGAGAGTCACCCACAAGTGTCGGTGGGTCGGGCCAGCAGGGAAAGCCTGTTCTGTGTGTAGGCACAAGGCCTGCAGGACACCTCGCCTCCGTCTACAACCCCCTGGCCTGGACAGTCACCACCATCGTCAGCCTGACCGTCAGCTTCCCTGGAGTCAGCGTCACGGACGAATTGGGCCACGCGGTGCCTGCACAGGTGTGGACGCGAGTTCCTGGTGCAGAACGGCCTTGGGGTCCTTCGGGGTGCTGTCATGGAGGCACTGGGTGGGGCAGGCCCAGGCAAACATCCGCAGCTGGGTGGTCCAGCCCCTCCTTCCCCTGCCTCGCGGCAGCTCAAGCTCTGTGGGGAAAGCAGGAGTCACCCCGCCCCCTTGGGCTGATGGTCATTCAGCAAACATTCCGGAACACCCAGAGTTGGCCCTGGGCTTCATGCTGGGTCCCTGGACAGAAGTGAGGGCAGACAGATGGTTATGGTGTGGAGTGGTGACACAGGAGAGGGGAGTGTCCATCCCCTCCGACTGAGGCGGGGGAGTGTGTATGGTCCAGAGTGAGAGGAGGGAGGGGAGCAGATTTAACCCTTAACACCCGTTCCCCACCGAGCGCAGGGCCCAGCAGAGACTTCCGGAGCTCCCCCGCCATGTGCGGATGGTGAGCACCCCGTGCTGGCCCAGGCTCCGAGTCCACCTTCTGTCTGTCCTGCTGGCCTTGCAGGTCCAGAACTCCACCAAAGTCCCCTCCGCCTATGACCTGCTGATCCTGGTCACCATCCCGGGCCTCAGCTACCGGCACTACAGCATCAGGCCCACGACGGGGACCCAGGCAGCCGCTGCCGAGGCCAGCACTGTCCGGTTTGGCCGAAGACTGCGCCATGCCAGCAGGGAGCACAGGCGCCTGGTGCCCGTGGCGAACGACTGCTACACGGTGCTGCTGGACCCAGACACCAACCTGCTGCACAGCGTCCAGGAGAGGTGAGGCGCAGCCCTCGCTGGCTCCGAGGCACAGGGCCTCACCCGCCCAAGGGAGGGACCGGGTGGGAGCAAAGCCCCTCCTGCCCTGTGGTTTCAGTTCAAGGAGGGTGAGCCTGGGCTGGCACAGAAGAGGCTGCTCACAGCATCTCGTTCCTGAGCTGCCGGCCTGTAGACAGGGTGTCGAGGGGCTCACCCTGGGGAAAATACATTCACGTTGTCCGCTTCTTCAAGCTCAGAGGAGCACAGGAGCACGATGTCTTTAGGACAGAAAGGACCTGCAGAATCATGTTTCTACTCACTTACCTGTTTAGGCGTCCATCCACTCGTCTGCCTGTTTACCCACCCGCGTCCATCCCTCCATCCATCTGCACACCTATCCACCTATGCCTCCATCCACCCACTTATCTATCCATCCCTCCATCCACCTACCCATCTATCCTTCCATCCCTCCAGTCATCACCCCTCCTACCCATAAATCCATTCATTCATTCGTGGATTCATTCTGCAGCTGTTGTAGACAGCACCGAGGGCGGCTGAGCCCTGGGAAAGGCCTACCAGCTGGTGTGGATTCAGCCCTGTCCTTCCTCAGGCCGTGCCCAGTGCGTTTGTCACCAACTCCCGCTGCCTCTGCAGTGCACCGAGTTGTTGTTGTGTGGGCTCCCATCAGAGGGAAGCGTGTGGCAGTGCAGAGTGAGGGCTGGGAAATGGGGCGGGGACAGGAAGGGGCAGGGGCGGGCCGTCTGTGCCAGGAAGTATCAGCCTGTGTTGCTCAGGCCCGGGCTATCAGCAGATCTCTGCCCGCGGAGCACCAGGGCTCCTGAGTGGGGCCCAGCCAGGTCCATAGTCACTGTCCCACTGAGCCTTCCTGGGACGGGCAGATGGAAATGGTGACTGTGGACAGAGTATGAGTGGCACAGAGGTGCAGAGGGGGTAGAGCAAGGCCGGAGGTCCAGAGCCCCCCAGGCTGGGGAAGGGGGTCTGCCTCTGCTCCTTCACCACGCCCAGTGCCCGCTCTGCCAGTGCCCTGCAGGGCCAGCACTCACCCTCCCCTGTGCCGGGCACACCCTCACCTTAGTATTTGCCAGTAGTAGTGTCCTAGGCGCGTTCCTGTCACTGAGGCACAGTACCCAACACCCGCAGTTTAAGGAAGACAGGTGCATTTGGCTCATGGTTGGGGTTCAGTCCATGGTCAGCTGGCTCCGAGCAGACTCCTAAAGCACATTTGGCCATGAGCTCATCCACGGGTGGATCCACTGTTGAGTACTGCACTCTTAACATAACAGCTTGCTGAAGATACTCACATAGCACACAATTCACCCCTTTAAATTGTGTGATTCAATGTCCCTTCACATCTTCACTAGTGCAACCACTACCCCCAACCACGTTAGAACATTTTCATCAACCCAAAAAGAAACCTCCTGCAATCTACCAGCCAGTCCCCTTCTTCGCCCTCCCCAAGGACCTGGCAGCCACTGCCCTCCTTTGGAGCTCTGGATGTGCCAGTCTGGCCTGTCACCCGCACAGGAGCTGGGACGCGTGGTCCAGCTGGGCCTGGCTGCTTCCGCATAGCCTCGAGTTCTCATGGGATGCCGTGGGGCAGCGGGGCGGCAGCTGCCTTGTTCCGTGGCACGGGTGCATCTCGTTTTGTTTAGCTGATGGACATCTGGTTGGTTCCCACTCTTGGGTACCTGCAACGAGGCTGACCTGAGCATCCCTTTACGAGCTTTTGTTTGGAAGGATGTTGTCGTTTGCCTAGGTGTGGACCTCGGTGGCACTGCAGGGCCATGTGATGACTGTGCTTAACCATGAGCCATTCGCACGGCAGCCACCTGTTTCCTGTCCCTGCCACAGCGCAGGGCCCGTGTCTTCAACCCCGCTTCACTTGTTGTTTTCTGACTTTTCGGGGTGGCTACTGCAGGTGGTGTGAAGCGCTGTCTCGGTGTGTTTGGGTTTTCAGATCCTCAGTAACAATGATGCTGTACTTGTGGGCCATCTGCGCATCCTCCTTGGTGCAATGTGCATGCAGATCTTTTGCCCATTTTTATTTATTTTTTGGTACTGGGGATCAAACTCAGGACCTTGAGCCTTCGAGGCAGGTGCCACTGAGCTAAATCCCCGGCCCTTTTGCCCATTTTTAAATTGAGTTTTCTTCTTACTGCTGAGTTGTAAGAGCTGCTTGTGTATTCTAGGCACTAATCCCGTGTCAGATATATGGTGGAAAAATCCTTTCTCTCCTTCCTGAGCTGTCTTTCCCTCTCTCCGTGGCCCTGGGCAGCATTTTGAAAGGACTCTGGGGGTGGGGAGAGGCAGAGCCTGGAGACCTTTTGTACCAGGCAGATGGAAACCTTTTTTTTTTTTTTTTTGGTACCGGGGATTGAACTCCAGACCTTGCGCTTTTGATGCAGGTGCTGGAACCACTGAGCTAAATCCCCAGCCCGGAAACCATTCTTTATTCCCCACTCAGCCACAACCCCGAGGAAATCCCCCAAGTGGGTTCAGAGCCATCCAGTTCCTCATCCTCCTGCCACGGTAAGGCCAAGCCAGAAACAAATACCAGATGCACGTGTGCTCTTGCCTGCACCACATGCATAGCTGCCCTTTACACATCTGACCTGGTGTGGTGGTACAGGCCTGCAGTCCCAGCACTCTGGGAGGCCGAGGCAAGAGGACTGCAAGTTCCAGCCCAGCCTGGGTCACTAGCAACTTAGCAAGACTCTGTCTCAAAATAAAAAATTAAAAAAAACAAGGGCTAAGGATGTAGCTCAGTGTGAAGGCCTTGGGTTCAAATCCCCTATACCAAGAAAAACCCCACTGTTGCATCTAGAAGGCTCTGAGGCGCCTGCCCCTCCCCTGGGTGGCTGTGCAAACCCCGGAGACACGATGGAGCCCAAGGCCTGTGTGGGCTTCCACCCAGTCCTGTTGCTGTGTGACTCTGGGGCTCCCCGCAGGGCGGCCCTTCAGCCCTGGCTCCCCAGTAGAGCAGTTGTCACCCTGTCCCAGGTCACAGGAACCGTGCCAGCGAGACCTTATCCAGGACCTTAGTAATGCTGCATCCCCCGTCTTTCTCATCCCTGCAGACAAAGCAACCGGACGGTGCACATGGCCCAGGAGTTCCTGGAGTACCACGCCAACGGGGACACCAAGCAGGGCCCCATTTCCGACAACTACCTATTCTCGCCCAGTAAGGCGGCAGTGCCCGCATGGGAAGCCGTGGAGCTGGAGATTGTGGCGGGAAAGCTGGTGACTGAGATCCGGCAGCACTTCTACAGGTGCCCCAGGCCCCATGGCGCACACCCACGGTGGCCCTGGCTCCTGGCCAGCTGTCACTGGAGGAAAATTTGCGGAAGCAGAAGAAAACTGCTCTAGGCTTCGCATGTGCTTATGTGGGTTGTGCTAGTCATCACCAAGAAGGGTTCCTGCCCTTTAACTGAAGGCCCAGGCCAGGCACAGCAACTCTGCCATCTCAGAGACCCAGGTCCTCCTGCTGTGTTGTTGCTCAGTGTCCCGGGCTGTGCCATTGTCCTCATGGCCCCAAAAGGCTGCCTGGCTGCCTGCCCTCCCCAGTACAGGAAGGAATGAGAGCAGGCAGGGATGCCCTAGGCTCTCCTGCAGCTGTACCTCCCTCACCTCTTCTCCTCCAGGGATGCCATGGCACAGGCTTACACATACGCCATCCACTCCCGGCTGGCCCACGTGTACCAGGGCGGAGGTGCGGAGCTGCTGTGCTACCGCGTGGAGCAGGAGTACAGGGTAGGGCCCCTGGAGCTGAACCGTGAGGCCATCCTGAGGACCAGCAGCGACCTCGACAGCCGCCAGGTCCTCTACTCGGACAACAATGGCTACCAGATGCAGCGGAGGCCCTACCGGGAGTATGTGAACAACACCATCGCCCGGGTATGCCCATGCAGCCTGCGTGGCAATCCTGGGGTGCTTTTCCTGTCACCCTGCTTTTTGTGATACTAGGGATGGAACCCAGGGCCATCATGCTGAGCTACATCCTCCACCCTTTATTTCTAAATTGTTTTTTGGTACCAGGGATCAAATTCAGGACCTGGAGCCTGCCAGGCGGGTGCTGTGCCACTGAGCTAAATCCCTAGCCCTTTATTTCTAACTTTTGAGACGGGATCTCACTAAGTTACCCAGGCTGGCCTCAAACTTGGAACCTCCCTGCCTCAGCCTCCCAGAGTGCTGGATTTACAGGTGTGAGCCACCATGCCTGGCTTTCCTGCATTTTAACATTGGCTCTTAGGAGCAGAGAGCTCTTTTAAAGCCCCTTTTCTAAGTGTCTGTCCAGACTCTGGGTCCAACTGGCCTCTGGGTCCTGGTGCTGTCAGACAAGAATCCTTGGTTTGTGCCTTGGTTTCCGCTTTTGTAAAGGAAATGCTTTGTCAGATCCATTCTGAGGGTAGATGCAGCGATGTGGGTCAAATACAGAGCTAGAGCTATGTCCTGGGGCTGGGAAGCAGCACTGCGGGGGGCTCACCCCATGTGTCAGCCTGGGGGGGAAACCATGACCCCGTGACCCCGCTGGTGACACCTGTGCCTGCAGAACTACTACCCCATGGTGCAGTCGGCCTTCATCGAGGACAGCAGGAGCAGGCTGGTGCTGCTGTCGGAGCGGGCACACGGCATCTCCAGCCAAGGCGGCGGGCAGGTGGAGGTAAGCAGCCGGCTCACCCCTGGGCCCCCCTGGGTGTGACTCAGCACCCCGAGGCAGTGGCCTCCCCGTCGCTCGCCCACAGGTCATGCTCCATCGGCGCCTGTGGAACAACCTGGCCTGGGACCTGAACTACAACCTCACGCTGAACGACACCTCCATCGTGCACCCCGTGCTCTGGCTGCTGCTGGGTCCCCGGGCAATCACTGCCGCCCTGCGCCCGCAGAGTGCCCTGGCACTGCAGCACAGGCCCGTGGTGCTGCTCAGGGAGCTGGCCAGAGAGGGGTCTCCCGCCTGGGGTGCGCAGTGCCAGGGGATGCTACATGCCCTCGGGACCTGAGCGGGGGCAGTGCAGGAAGGGCCGGTGCTTAGCAGGCCGATTCTGCCTGAGTCTGTTCATGCTGTCACCGCGTGCTTCTAGCCCATGGTCTAATCTGCAAGGCCTGCGGAAACTGACAGCCATGCAGTTGCCTGACTTCCTCCTGCTTGGCCCCGCCCCCTCCCCATGGCAGCACCCCAGGCTGGTGACTAAGCCTCAGCACCTGGTCTTTGAGATACAGACAAAAAACAAACCAAGCTGGGCAGGGTGGTGCACACCTGGAATTCCAGCCCCTGGGAGGCTGAGGCAGGAGGAATTCAAGCCCAATCTGAACTACAAAGTGAGACCTTGTCTCAAAAACAAACAAAAAGATCCAAACTATAGCACCCAAAGGAACTGAGACTTGGACTTTCCAGTCTCAAGGGCAACAGTCCCAGGGAAGGACTCACCTTGGCCTTGCTTGGGTCCAGCGTCTGGGGCCTGGCCAGTCTGTGTGGCGGGGGGAATTGTGAGCCGTGGCAGCTCTGCTGGCAGAGCAGCTGGATGGAGTGGGACTGAGGGGCCTGGGAGTGGGAACCAGATGAGGGAGGAGCTGATGTCCCGGCCCCGAACAAGGCAGGCTCAGAGGCAGCTTGCTGTGTGTGCAAGCTCCGTGTGTGTGTGTGTGTGTGTGTGTGTGTGTGTGTGTGTGTCCCGCTGTGGAGCGCGGCAGCCCCTAAGCTCCGTGACTCCAGCAGGGACGTGAGGGGGCAGCACTGAGGGACAAGGACCCAAACAGCAAAGGGCGGAACAGACAGCCGCTCTCCTGGCAGGCAGGTTGTGGCCCAGGCTGTGGGGAGACAGGCAGAAGAGGACACAGTGAGGGAGCTCTGCACACCAGCAGGAGGCCCTGCCTGAACCCCACTCTGACCTCTGCCTCATAGGACCTGCCCCAAAGCCCCCCACAACCTGGCAGCAAGCAGCTGTGACGCTGCCCCCCAACCTGCACCTGCAGATCCTGAGCATCCCTGGCTGGAACTATAGCTCGAGCCACCAAGAGCACATGCAGGGTCTTCGGACAGGTGAGGCCACCCACACCAGGCCCCTTGCCCTGTCCTCCCTCCCTGGGCCCCAGCCCCCAGCCCATTGCAGACGACAGGGTGTGCCTTAGCGTTGTCACGGCTCTGTGAGTCCACCCATCCTCTCTTTGGGACAACGGGACAGGGATGAACGGTCACTCACCACTGGGCAGATGGGCCCTGCCCGGGCCCAGCCACACTGTCCCCGGATGGGGTCCTCCCAGGCCAACTTGATCCCCAACCTCCCAAGCCCAGGGGGCTGCTGTGGAGTCAGCACAGCCAGGTGGGGGCTTCTGCCTGGGGCACACAGCTGTGCAGCCCTGGGCAGGTGACTGTCCCTCAGCCCTGGCTTCTGTCTGCTCAGTGGAGCTGTGTCCCCTCCCTCTCAAGGACACTGAGGATATGGGTAGAGTCAAATGCCAGGTACAGACCGGGGCACTGAGCTTGTTTGATCAGGGTCCTCACTGCCGCTTCTGTCCCCAAAGGCCACCGAGGGCGGGCCCAAGCAGACCTGCGCCGGGTCCTGCTGCGTCTCCACCACCTGTATGAGGCGGGGGAGGACCCCGTCCTGTCCCAGCCTGCAACTGTGAGCCTGGAGGTGAGCTGCCCACAAGCCCTCCTCACCTGCACACCATCGCATCAGGCCTCCGCCCAGAAGCTGTGTCTGGGGGTGGCAACCCTTGAATCTGGGACCCCGGCTGCCAGGGTCCTCAGCCAGAGGCCCTCTGGGCGAGTTTGAAAGCGACTACTCCTTCCCTACAGCCAGATGCACGGCCCATGTGTGCCCCAGCCACCCGCCCCTGCTGCTCTGGCCCCTGCTCTTAGGGGATCCGGGACTCCACCCGCCCCTCCTGTCCCTGCAGGCCGTTCTGCGGGGGCTTGGGTCAGTGGAGGCCGTGGAGGAGCGCTCACTCACAGGGACCTGGGACGTGCACGCCATGGAGCGCTGGAGCTGGAGGACAGATCCCGGCCCCCGGACAGGTTAGGGGACCCCTGCCCTGGTGCCCCCAGCTCTCCCAGTGAGTGTGTTCAGGCGTGTGTATGTGCGGTTGTAGGTGTGCACACACACAGACTGCATGCCCTGGGCAAGAGCCCCAAGCTGGAAATCGTTCCTGCACCACGTACACCCATTACTCCCGCCAGCCTCGGGCTCCCAGTCTCTGCCAGGCTGGTCTGCTCCTGGGAAGGCCCTCGTCCTTGTGTCTGGGCATCTCCTCCTTGTCCACCGCTCACAGTGTGGGGCTGGGTATAGAGTGGACACTCAGTCCCTGGGGATGGAGGGATGGATGGATAGGTGGATGAATGGATGGTTAAATGGATGGACGGATAGAGGGAAGAAGGGGCTGTCCTCACCAGGAGCCAGAGGAGCCTGCAGGCGGCCACTGTGGTGTGAGGGCCCTGCTGGACAGTCCCTGTGCTCCCCAGGCCGCCCCACCTCCCCCTCGAGGCCGCCTGGAGGCTCCACCATCACCGTCTACCCCAAGGAGATCCGCACGTTCTTCATCCACTTCCGACAGCACTGAGTGTCTAGTGGGTGACCTGGCGCAGACCCATGGGAAAGCTGGAGGTGGGGCAGGCCAGGCTGCATCCCAGTGCGGATGGCAGAGTCGGTCCTGTCAGTGCTTCTGTCTCGTGGTTTCTGAAGTAAAAATGACATCAGCTGCCAGATTCTTTCCCGCCATGTGCAAGCCACCCCTCTCCTGCTCTTCTCACGTGAATGATCCTTCCTGTTTTTTCTTTTTTCCTTGCAATAGTGGGGCTTGATCCCAGAGCCTTTACACTAAGCGGCATCCCCCACCCCTTTTTTATTTTTTATTTTGAGACAGGGTCTCGCTGCGTTGGCCTTAAATTCAGACTTCTCCCGCGTCAGCCTCCCAGGGTGCAGGGATAACAGGTGTGTGCCACCAAGCCTGGGTTTTTGTTTCTCTTTTGGTTCTTAACATAGCCTGAATTTTTAAGTGCACCGGGAAAGCAAAAACAAAGAATAAAGTCACACAGAGACACAAGCAGTTCGCAGTTGGATGTGTCCTGAAGTCTGTGTCACACACCACACCTGGTTTTGTGTATCCAAGATTGAATGGTGGGCAGCACACTTTCTGCACATGGAGAATATTTACCTATGCAAAATCCCAGCCCTAGGTGAGGATGTGGAGAGTGAGAATACACTTAACTTGGGGACAAACGTTTTGTAAAAGACATCTGTGCCCACACATGCTAGCAGGAAGGTGTGTCCCCGCTGCATAGCTGTAAGAGATGCAGGCAGGGTTCGGGTGTGGCTCCGTGGTAGAGTGCTTGCCTAGCATGCACCAGGCCCTGGGCACTGTCCCCAGCACATACCGCACAAAAAGTAAACCTGAGGCAGGCTCAGGTGGTGAACACCTACAATCCCAGCACTCAGGAGGCTGAGGCAGGAGGGTCAGCACAAGTTCAAGGCCAAGCTGTGCTACCTTCTTTCAAAAAAGTGAGACCTTGTTTCAAAAAAGGAAATCTGAACACATCTGCACTTATCCCTCGTCTGCTTCCTTCCACCCTGTGCTGCTGCCTAATAAGCACATCCTGACTCACAGAGTGGTGGAAAAACATGTCCCGGCTGCATTTTTTCTGTAACAAAACAACCTGTACAACTCCACTAATTCACTGGCTCTACTTTTTATCGCACGTTGTCAACTCGGGGCATCTATAAAGCTTAGATGTTTTGAAATAATGAACTTTGTCCACAACAACCATATTTCATCAAAAATGCACATGTACACCTGGTGATGACAAAATACAGGTGATGCTTCAAGTTTTAGATTTTTTAGTTGTTTCTTCTTTTTTTTTTTGTACCGGGGATTGAACTCGGGACTTTGTGCTTGCGAGGCAGGGGGCCAAACCACTGAGCTAAATCCCCGGCCCTTTAGATTTTTTATTACAGTAAAGACATTGCCATGAATCCCCTCTAAATCCTCCCTTGCTTTGAACCCACTCATCCCGTCGTTCTTGCCACTTGATGCAGCAGCTCTGAGGCGTCCACTACAGTCCTCCACTCTCCAACTAAGCTACAGAAGGACTTGCTCTGCGACAGCTCTGGAGTCCTCTTTTCTGAGGGTCTTCAGCTGTGCCGTCATGGCTGCCTCGATGTCCTAAATTGATTGAAAATATGCATGGCAAGTTCTCTTAAATAAAAGCATGATGCTAACCGTGAAAGTGTCTCTTGGTGCTCCAGAGAAATGAAGACATCCATCCACACAACACCTGTACCCATGTGCACACCAGGATTATCACAGGTGGAAGGTGGAAATACAGTGTCCATGGACAGAGGAATGGCTACAGTTGTGGCACATCCATACAATGGAATACTATTCAGCCATGAAGAGGAAGGGCATCCTGTCACCTGCTACAACATGGGTGAACCCTGAAGATAGCCAGGCACCAAGGCCATCAATGGCCAAGACATTCAAGTTACAGGGACAGAGGAAATGTGATCTGCTGCAAGGAGCAGAGAATGGAGTGATGGCTGTGGGATGGGCTTCTCTTTGGAGATGATGAGGCCATTTTGGAATCAGGTAGTGAGGTAGGAGTCATAACCTTGTGAATCCTCTGAAAACCACTGAATTATGTACTTTGAAAAATGGACAGGGCCAGGGATTTAGCTCAGTGGTGCCACTGCCTGCCTTGAAAGCACAAGATCCTGAGTTCGATCCCCAGTACAAAAAAATGGATATAATCTGGGCATGGTGGCCCATGCCTGTAATCCCAGCACTCAGGAGGCTGAAGCAGGAGAATGGTCACAAGCTCTTGTCCAGCCTGCATAGTGAGTTCAAGGCTAGCCTAAATTACAAAGTGACACCCTGTCTCAAACAACAAAAAGATAGACTTTACAGTAGTATGTGAATTACACCTCAATTTTAAAGATTTTTAGACAGTAAACTATGCGATATGAGGAAATTATATGGCACCTGAGGGCTGAAGCAGAGTTTGCCCACCCAGGAAAAGACAAACTTGGAAAGTTTGCTTATTAGCATTTTGTTACTATAACAAATACCTGAGGTAAATCAATTTAATAAGAAAAGTGTGATGACAAAAATTATGATTAATCAGCAATGGCCTCAGAACAAGAGGGGATATATGAAAAATATGAGAGCTGTCAAAATGAAAATGGACTCACTTGTATCAACCCTACCCAAAGACAAATACAGTCAAAGCTGGGCATGGTGACACAAGCCTGAGATCCCAGCATTCTGGGAGGCTGAGGCAGGAGGATCAAAAGTCTGAGCCCTACCTGGAGGATTTAGTGAGATCTTTTCAAAATAAAAATGGACTAGGGGTATAACTCAGTATGAAAGCCCTGGATTCAGTCCCCAGTACCACACAAACAGTACACACATATCATCTCACAATGGGAATGAAAATATATTTAGAACTAAATAATGAAAAGATAAACCTTAAAAGTTGTGTGACACAGCTAAAGTCCAATAGGAATTGAAGATTTTAAGTGTTGTTAGAAACAAAGGTCAAGCATGGTGGTGAGGCAGGAGACCAGGGCATGGCAGTCTGGCTGGGAAAGTGGGTGTGGCCTGATAATCAGAACAGTTCCCAAAGCCCTGCTCGTGGACCCAGTCTGAATGTGTTTTCTTCAACTCCTCCTATGAAAACTCAAGCAGGTTTTAGGACAGCCTAGACCTGACATCAGCCTGAGAAGTGGGAGATATGAAAGAAAGTCACCACTGAGTTCTCTCAGTCACTATGTTCTTTCACTGAAATCACTCTCACGCTGTAGGGTGTATTTTTTTCCTTCCACTTCACCCAAACTCGCTTTGTTTTCACTTTTTTCCCCCAGCTTTAATAAACGTAGAACCCTGCTACCACCATTTGCATTTATCTTCACCAGTTATTTGCACAGAACAGAAAGAACCTAGAAACCACCTCTAGAAAGAGATGAGCACCCTAAAAGCCAGTAACAGTGGGACACACAATCCCAGCACTTAGTAGGCTGTGGCGGAAGGTTCGCCATGAATTCAAGACCAGCCTGAACTATATAGCAAGACCCTGTCTCAAAAAAAAAAAAAAAAAAAAAACGAAGTTAGAGTAAACCAAATAAAGTAGAAAGGCATTAATAAAGAACAGAAACGGGCCGGGGATTTAGCTCAGTGGTTCCTGCACCTGCCTCAAAAATGCAAGATCCTGAGTTCAAACCCCAGTACCAAAAGAAAAAAAGAACAGAAACTAGGGCCAGGGATTTAGCTCAGTGGTTCTGCCGCCTGCCTCGAAAGCACAAGGACCCAAGTTTGATCCCCAGTACCAAAAAAAAAAAGAACAGAAACTAAAAGCAAACACATGCTAGCGATGGGGCCCGTTATGAATACTGGACACTGTGTTCTGTGCCCTGCACAAAAGCCCTACCTAGCTGAGTGGGGCCTGAGTTCACATCGCCCCAGGAAAGAGCCATTGCTTTTCAGTTCCTCCACCTGGTGGGGTCCATTTGTCCCTTCCTCCTTTTAAAACTGATTTCATTTTTTAGAGTACCTTTCGCTTTGCCACCAAATTGAGCAGAAAGCACAGAGCTCCTACCTACACACACACACACACACACACAATATCAACACCCTTGCACCGGCGTGGTGCGTTTGTTGCAACCAACGAGCCTACACTGGTGTCCTTGTCACCCACAGCCTTACATCAGGGCTCACGCTAGGTGTTGCAGCCTGCATGGGTTCAGGTGAAAGGACACCCCCCCCCCATCCTCGCCTCACGGAGTGGTTTCACCACCCTAAGATCTTGGGTCTCCGTCTTCATCCCTCCCTCAAACAATCCCCATCTCTTCCCATCTCCATCGTACTGCCTCTTGCAGGTCCCACAGTTGGACTCAGTGGTACCCACAGATTGGCTTTTCATCTTGTCCATTTAAGCTGCTGTGTCCTCTCCTGGTTTGAGAGTTCATTTCTTTCCGCACTGAATCATATTCCACAGTCCAGTCTCTCCTCTACAAAGGTAAAGTCACTTCTGCATTTCAGCAATTACGAACGGAGCTGCTATGCACACCTAGGTGAGGTTTTTTTGTGGATACGCAGGCTCAGCTCATCTGATAAATATCACGGAATGTGATTGCTGGATCACACAGGAGTCTGTTCAGTTTTATAAGGAACGACTGATCTGTCTTCTAATGTGCCTGTGCAGTTTTACCTTCCCTCCACCAGGAAGCGAGAGTTTCCATCGATTCTCATCCTCTCCTTGTCTGTGTTCTGCACTCCGACCATTCTAATAGGTGTGCACTGGAGTCTCATTTGCCGTTTGAGCCATTTATTTTCATTCATACAAGAAAATTATAAGCTGGCTGCCTCTGATATATTAGGAAAGCCCAAATGTTGGATGGGGCGGGGGGATACTGGGGATCAAACTCAGGACCTCGTCCTTGCAAGACAGGCGCCAGAACCACTGAGCTAAATCCCCTGCCCCTGGATTTTTTAAGGAGCAACCAAAATATAAAGAATCTGAGAAAGACCTACATGAGACATGCACTTAGCTAGGCATGGTGCTACATGCCAATAATCCCCGTACTGCAGGTGGCGGAGGCAGGAAGATCTGAAGTCAGAGCCTAGCCAGAAAACTTTAACAACTTAGCAAAACCTTGTCTCAAAATTAAAATTTTTTAAATGGCTGGGAAATGGTGTGGTGGCACACACCTGTGATCCCAGCACTCTGGAGGTCAAAGCAGGAGGATCACTGTGAGTTTGAGGCCAGCCTGGGGTACATAACGAGACCTGTCTCTAAAGAAACACACGCATACACACACACAAAGCTAGGGATGTAGCTCCGTGTGGAGTGGGGAAGGGAGAGGCTCGCACTTTACATGTCTGTGCTTGCTGTTCACAAAGCATTTTCATGATTTGTTTTTGTTTTTTGTCTTTTGTGTGGTTATTTGGCTATTATTTCTTTTAATCCTTAAGTCTGCCACATTCGAATCTGTCCCTTATACCCTATTGACTGGGAAACAAGCCAAGCATGCAAGCTAGATTCCTGAAATACTTATGGCTATTTGGTGACTGGCTCAACAGCTGAAGAACTTAACACCTTTCCCTAAAGTTTTGTGTTAAAACAAATTTACTAATTCAGTTCCATGTAGGAATGCAGAACTGAGTAAGACCCGCCAGAGGCTCAATCCCAAGAAGAGTGCAGAGAAGAGGGAGCCACGGGGCTGCAGATGGGGGGCCTGGGAGGGGCTCAGTGGGAGCGGGGGGGGGGGGGTAAAAGGAGGAGAAATGGGAGAGCGGAAAGGGGAAAGGGAGAGGGGAGGAAGATGACCTGGAGAAGGCTGGGACAGTTCCTCTCCAGCGTCCACCTGAGCCCTGGTCTGCGGGCCCTCAGGACCCCCACACGGTTGTCCCTAGGAACACAGACCCCTGACACTGCTGACTGCACCCCAACGGCCGAAGGCTCGGGTCCCTGGGCTCGGAGGAACTCTGGCGTCGGCCGCGAGCTCACCGGCTTGACTGCGCCGTTCCCTGAATCCTCCTTTCCCAGGGTAGGAAACCTGTGCAAACGTGAGCTCTGTCCCCGAGAGCCACCCGGAGGACCAGAGCAGAGCCCCACAGCACAGCCAGGCCGGACGCGGACCGGCATCGAGAGGGAGAGGACGTGGGGAGGCCGCGCGTTTGTATGCCTGCGCGCGCGCTCCTGCGGCACCGCCCACCGCCTCGCAGCGCGACCGTAAAGCGAGCCCCCGCCGAGTCGTGAAAGCGGCTGCAACGCGCAGAGCGCCGCTTGACGGCCGGGACTCCATTTTGTTGGGCGCTTCGCTGCTCGTCAGTCGCTGGTTTCCGCGGCTTCTCTGAGGAGAAAAGTTGAAAAAAGGGTGAAAGTTTGCCGAGGCTGTCGTGGGCTGTGTCGCTGAGCGCAGCGACTGTCCGTTTTGCCTCCCGCAGACGTTGGCGGCGCGGCTCGGAAGCGGCGGCGAGATGCGGCCCCTGGACGCGGTGGAGCTGGCGGAGCCCGAGGAGGTGGAGGTGCTGGAGCCCGAGGAGGACTTCGAGCAGTTCCTGCTGCCCGTCATCCACGAGATGCGCGAGGACATCGCGGCGCTGACGCGCGAGCGCGGCCGGGCGCACGTGCGCGAGCGCGGCAAGCTGTGGGAGATGGACAATCTGCTCATCCAGATCAAGACGCAGGTGGAGGCCTCGGAGGAGAGCGCCCTCAACCACCTGCAGAGCGCCGCCGACGGCGCCCAGGCGCGGCCCGGCCCGCGGGCCGAGCAGGCCGAGGAGAAGGCGCGGGAGATGGCGAAGATGGCCGAGATGCTGGTGCAGCTGGTGCGGCGGATAGAGCGGGGCGAGTCGTCGTGAGCCGCGGTAAGGGCGGGCGCCGGCCGGGGGGCGGCTGGGAGCCGAGTGGGGCCGGGAGGCTGAGGCGGGAGGGTCGCTGCGAGTGCAAGGCCAGCCCGGGTGCACGCGAGACCGAGACCCTGCCGCAGGAAATAATCAGGACCACGCGCACGGCACCGAGGCAGCCGGAGCAGACGCCGCAGCCTGCCTGGCCCAGGGGACGGGAGCGGGAGCGAGTTTGGCAGGGGGCGGCCTTGGCACGAGTCCGGGTCTTGCCGCCGGACGGGAATGGGTCGGCTGCCCCGAGAGGAGGCGAGCCTGCGCTCGGGTCGGTTCGCTCCCCGGGGCCGAGCGCCTGGTGACGAGTCTCTCCTGCTGTGCCCTAGGGTTCCAGCCGGTGATTCTGGTCGAGTGATGGAGATTGGCCGACACCCCGGAGAAGCTGAAACCAGAGAGCCTTTTGTTTTCCCTCTTTTCTGTCTGCACTCTGTCCTCACTCACACTGCGTTTCTGCTATGGTCTGTGGTTGATGACCTCAATATGAGTTTAGATTGTTAAATGTTTTCGTTGGAGGAAGTAACTTTTGTTTGGAAATGCTCTCACCTACAGGAATTGGGGCCTAGATTGTAAGCTCTTACGGCAGTCACATTCGTTTATGGGCTTTGGTTATTATTTCTAAATTTTTGAGATGCTTTGCTCTTTCTTGTGTGACGTGTTAGCTCCCTGGAACTTTGCGTCTGTGACATGTGAGACTCAGAATTGGGAGTCCTGCGGCTCTGGAGGTGCTGAAGGAGCTGCGATCATTCTAGAAGACGACTCCGTGTAGCAACTGTGGAGGAAGGGACCAGACTTCAACTGGGAATGCCGATGAGCCTGATCCGGCAAGGACTGATGGACCGGGAGGAAGGGGGGGGATAGTATTGTTTGTACTGGGAGACTTTAATTCCTGTGTGAGACCAAAGGAGGAGAGACATACTTTGTTCAAAATTTAAATTCTGTGTGATACACCATCTGATCTAACCTGTCTGGTGTTTGTTTGGACAACCTAACTCAGCTCTATTTCCATGGGACCTAGAGGAGGAGATGAGATCTTAACATTCTATACAAGTCGGTGTAATAGGGGGTTCTGGGCATAAAACAAAAGCTATTTGCAAAGGCCTTTGAGGAGCTGCGAAGAAAAGCATGCAACTGTCTATGCTGGACCTTAACTGGTCAGTGAAGAGGCATCTTCAAAGTTCCTATGTTGTCCAGGTATAAGTTTGAGTAGCAGACCTGATGAGTATTTGAGGTCAAAACCCTACCATGTTTAAAAAAAAAAAAACTTAACCATGTTAATAAACTTATTCGTTTGCTTGAAAAGACAAAAGATCTAGAAAGTTATTAAGAAATTTTGGTTTTGGGGGTTTTTTTGGTACCAGGGATCAAACTTGGGACCTTGCACTTGCGAGGCAGGCGGGGGAACCACTGAGCTAAATCCCCAGCCCCAAGAAATTTTGTAAGAATGAACATTTTTGCGCAAGTGCAAGGACCCGAATTTGATCCCCGGTACCAAAAACAACAATAACAAAAGAAGAAACATTTTCTCAACACCTGCCTCCCAAGTGCAAGGACCCGAGTTTGATCCCTGGTACCCAAAAAAAAAAAAAAAAAACAGAATGAACATTTTCTCCTTGATTGTCCTCCTTGCTAAACAGGTAAACTGCTCTCTGAGACCCTCAGTAAGCTTTTGGCCAGGGGGGATCTCTAGCTCTGTGTGTTGGGGGGAACCTCAGTGAGGAAAGAACATACTTGGTTTTTAGAGAGGAACCTCATGTGGTCCAGGCCCTGCCTTCTGAGAGCCAAAATACCTTCAGAGTTTCAGATCAGAGCTGGCTTGGGTTTTTTTCGGTACCAGGGATCAAATTAGACTCTACTATTTCTTGCATTTGGAGTATAGTGACAAAATGTAATTATAGTGGGATGGAGTTGACGTGCAGTACCAGGTATGATAAAAAATACAGTGAATGACACCTCAGCCACACACATACTAAAATTGGAACCGTACAGAGCAGATTAGCCTGGCTCCTGTGCAAATTTGTGAGCCAGGGTTTTTTTTCTGGGGTGGAGTACCAAGGATTGAACTCGGGTCCTTGCACTTGTGAGGCAAGTGACAGAACCACTGAGCTAAATCCCTGGCCCAGCAGTCTATACTTTTAAAATACAGGGAATGTCTTTTAAATTTATTATAGTAAAAAATAAATTGGTATTAATACTCCCCCTTGCTTCAAACACATATCCTATCATTCTTGACAATGTGTCTTGTACTGTAAGTTTTTAAAATATTCATATTTTTGGATCACCCCTTGCGATGCAAAATCCCCTTCAGAAATGAAGGCCTGAGTCTCCAGCCACTGGAAATGACTGGCACAGCCCTTGGCTGGTTGGCCCTCCACAGGAAGTGCCTCTGCTGAAGTCACACTTCCTCTCCTGCGTGCCTCACATCCAGGGCCCCTGTCTTTTCTGCTTGAGACGAGATTGAAGGATATCTCCACTTCAGAGCTCCATGTGGCATCTGCTGAAGCTTTTGTTAGGCTACATTATACCAAAGTCTCACACCCAACGTGCTCATTCCCTTGCACAGGTATTGATCCCTAAAAATTGTACCTGCACTCTAGTACTCTGCACCTTAGAGTCTGCTTCCTGAACCACGTAGATGGTAGAAATACAAGCAATAGAAAGCGTGTGTCACAGCCCTAACAGTCACTAACGTCTTCAGAGGACACAGGAAGAGGTCTAGGAAAGCTTTACAGAACAAGTAGTTAGTGAGCTTGGCCTTGAAGTATGAGTATAGCTTCCAAGCTCAGGAAGAAAGAATTTGCTGAGTTCCAGTGGGGAGGAGTGAGTTCAATGGAATTGTGAGCCTGGGATATGACTACAAGAAACCTGTATTTATTGCCAAACTAAAAATTTTATGTTGGTACAGTACAAATTAGATCACATCACATTCCAACTTACTAGTTTGGCGCTAATGCCCTTTTTCTGTTCCAGGATACTGCATTTCATTGGGTAGTCAATTTTTAACATGGAGAGTACTTTTAAAATGACAAAAAATTCAAGACAGAGAAGTGATTCCCCCTTTCTCCCAACTTTCCAGTTCACCTGGGAGGAAACCATGTATGAATTTGTGTATAACTAAGAAATAGTGGCCCGGGGACTTAGCTCAGTCGTGCCACCGCCTGCCTCGAAAGCACAAGGTCCTGAGTTAGATCCCTGGTACCAGAAAAGAAATAGTGTGTTTGAACATATAGTGGTACCTCTGTTCATGAACTTGATTCCGTGATTCTCATCACCAAGTTGGATGGGGCCGGGGTTTTAGCTCAGTGGTCTTGCTGCCTGCTGTGCAAACACAAGGACCTGAGTTTGATCCTCAGTACCAAAAAAAAAACCAAGTTGGATGAAAACCGAATCAAATTCAATGGTTAGGCTCAATATTGACCTTATGGGGAAATTTGATTTATTTCTCCACCAATTCAGTTCAGGTTTTTTTTGGGGGGGGGGGGTCATCCAGGGATTGAACTCAGGACCTTGAGCTTGCGAGGCAGGTGGTGGCACGACTGAGCTAAATCCCTGGCCTGCACCAATTCATTTCTTGACCAATTCAGTTTCTAACCAGAATCATGAAGACAACTGAGTTTATGAACCGAGGTACCAGTGTATATGTAAATGCTAGTGCACCACCTAACCCTTAATGACTGCCCACACACACACACCTAAAAATGCAGCCTGGAAGTGTTTTTTTCTTTTCCCTTTGTTGTGCTAGGGATTGAGCCTAAGGTCTCATGTACACTAAGCATACATCCTCCCACTAAGCTACAACCCTGTTGTCCTTGCTGCATTGGAAGGTTAATTAAATCTTGCAGGGTTTTTTTTTTTTTTGGTATTGGGTATCGAACTCAGGACCTTGCTCTTTCGAAGCAGGTGGCAGAACCACTGAGCTACATCCCCGGCCCAAATCTTGCATTTTTAAGTAGTGTGATAAGGTACCATTCTGAGAGGCAATCTCACCTGGCTGTATAATCATTAAGTTGCATGTAATGGTCACCAGACTTTTTTATTATAGATCCAGGTATCAAACCTGCAGCTGTAGGTCAGGTTCTGAGCCACTGCGGAAAGGCCTGTCGGGGTTCTTAGGTTCTGATGCTGCCAAGGCCACCTCAAGCTGGGTTCTGTCTGCTCAGTGCTACAGAAGAAAGCACAGGGCTGTGGGAGCCCAGAGGTGTCACCTGACCACACCTGAAAGATGAGAACAGCACTGCGAGATAGAGGTGTGGGACAAGCTGATGAGAAGTGGAAGGAAGTAGCCTCTGGAAAGCTAGAAACTGCTGGCCCTCTGCAGAATCAGGCTGAGGGGACCCTGAGGAAATACTGGGCCAAGGCTTCTGCTTTTCATCGGCCGCGGGTCCGGGAAGAAGGCAGATTTAAATCTGGTGGACATCCTGGCAGGCTGGTACAGCCTGTGACAGCACTGTGGAGGGACAAGGGCACTGCCGAGAATTTGACCCTAAGCCAAAACTTCAGTGCCTTACCAGGCTGCCAAGGCACAGATGCAGGGAGACAACGCCCTGGCCTCCCGGGCCCTGCCCAAGTGTGCCATCACCTGCTGTCCGGGATCCCTGCTAACGAAGGCTCAGCCGGGGTTCTCTCCAGCTCTGCATTCTGATCTAAAGCTTTTCTGAAACAAAACACCATGAGGGGTCTCCAGTGCTGTGCAGCCAATAAATTGCAGTTCTCTGCCTTCCTGGCCCTTGGGACTGATTCCAGTCAGTGAGTTGTGAGGATACCTATCCAGAACTCGATGTGCCTTCTGGCGCAGGGAGCAGTACCATTCAAGATGGATTGTCACTCTGTGTTCCTTTGATGGGCAAAGTGCCACTGATCTGTGATGAATGCACAACACAGAAGAAAAACTGGACTTGTTCTAAGTCACTGAGATTTGGGGCTTGTTTCTTTTTTCTTTTCTTTTTTTTTTGGTACCGGGGATCGAACTCAGGTCCTTGCGCTCGAAAAGCAGGCGGCAAAACCACTGAGCTAAATCCCCGGCCTGGGGCTTGTTTCTAATGGTGACAGAACCTAGACTAAGGTGACGGACACAGGCACTTTCCTCTCCTGGTTTTGCTGAAAAGGTTGTGGTTCCTCCTAGGAGACCTCTCTCCCCCACATGACCGTCCTGGCTCACTTTCCTCTGCCTCTGGTGACTCCAAGGTGACAGGACGTCCAAATCCAAACCCCTGGCCCTGGCCACCCTCCTCCTCTGGGCAGTGGGGAGGCATGGAGCAGGTGGGTTTCTGCCGTCTTCCACAGGCAGATGGGGCCAGGTAAATCTCTTGGTCCGCCCAGGGCTTGACTTACTCACTGCCCATTTCCTCATAATGCTCTGTAGTTTCCATTCCTCCCTCCCTGCATTGTTCCCAAGCTTCTTCATATTCTTGGCCTCCTCTAAGGACATCTCTCTCTCTCTCTCTCTCTCTCTCTCTCTCTCTTTTGGTTTTTTGAGACAGGATCTCACTATGTAGTTCAAGCTGGCCACAAACTCCTGATGATCCTTCTGCCTCAGCCTCCAGAGTACTGGGACTACAGGCGTGTGCCACCCAGCTCTTTACTACCTCTAACCGCCGAAACTACATGACCCTGTGCCCCAGGCTCCTGCAGCACCAGCCTAAAGCAGACAGGTGGGCACAGCTGGGTCAGCTGGGTGTACTTTTGCCAGAGAGGAGGCAAGAGGAGAAGAGGAAGCACCGCAGCTTTACGAGCACATGACTGCAGCCCTGGGCCTGTTCACCGAGTAGGCGTATGGGGAAGGCAAGAAGGTAGCTGTGGGGGAGAACCGAGGGCCAGAGGTCTCAGAAATGTGCTGGGGACTGCAGTGGGAGTGTCACGTGGCCAGCTGGGGTCAGAAAGGAGGGCTGGCAGAGCAGGTGCGAGGCGGTAACAAGCCCCAGGTCACCATCGGGAATGAGTGGCCGGGGGAATGGAAGAGCTGCTTGGAGACAGGAGGCCACCGTGTGGCCCTGGGTAGAGGGGACAGCAGGAGCCACTGCTGGAGTGTGCAGTGGATGGTGGGAATTCGATGTCAGTAGCCAGACGGTCAGCTCGGGCCCCAGAGGAGCACCTGGGACGGACAGCTGGAGCCCTGCCTGGGCCTAGGAAGGGGTTGGGCAGACTCTAGTGGAGAGCATCATTGGAAACTTGACAGGGAGGGAGGGAGGGGATTGAAAAACTAAGATGTGTTATGCACAGGTAGCAATTCCCAAATTCATGGTGGGACCAATAACCTGTCTTCCAGCTGTGTGACCTCCAAAATGAGTGATTTTTAAATCAACCTGGGACAAGCGAATCTAGAGGATTCATTTAGGGTTGTCCTCAATAGCAGTACCATTTGTAACTGTCAGATAAAAGGGAGCAGTTTCCTAGGGACAGTGTGAGACACACTGCCCTCACGGAGTGGCTTGGACAGCAGACCCCTGTTCTTAGGGTTCCAGAGGCCGAAGTCTGTTGGTGCTGCTGGCCCTGGTCCAGGTCTGCAGCCCCCAGGGAAGAGGTCACCTTCTGAAGTCTTGAAGAACATGAATTCGGGAGGGGCACTATTCAATCCCGTACAAATAGTAACCAGGAAAAGTTTAACATATGGCAATTTTTAATACATCCAAAATCTTTTTTCATTTGTTTTGTTTTTTTGAGACATAGTCTCACTTTGTAGTTCAGGCTGGCCTTGAACTCACTATGTAGCCCAGGCTGGCTTCAAACTGGTAACAATCCTCCTGCCTCAGCTTCTTGAGTACTGGGATTACAGGCATGTGCTACCACACCTGACTAATATATTAAAAATCTTGGGTTGGGGATTTAGCTCAGTGGCACCGTGCCTGCCTTGCAAGCACAAGGTCCTGAGTTCTATCCCTGGTACCAAAAAGAAAATCTTTCTGCATACAATTATATCAAAATACATTAAAGAACAAGCAAAGGCAAGTATATAGAGTACACTGTAATTCCAGTACACAGAGAGGCTGGGGCAGGAGTATCGCAAGTTTGAGCTAGCCGGGGAAACCTGGCATAGCAAAAACAAGTTTCAAAATTTTAAAAAGTTAGGGCTAGGATAAAGAAGGATGAGCTTCAGACATTTACAGCTAAACGGATGGACCTTGAGACCATACTCTTAAGTGAAATAAATCGGACACACATGTTTAAATACCACATTGTTTCTCTGGTGTGAGAAACTGAAAATGGAAAGAAGGACTGAAGTGTATTGGGAAATGGGAAGAAAATGTTCAAATGGGAAAGGAAACAAGGAAGGAGGAGGGCGGGAGAAAGGAGGAAGGGACGAGAAAAAAAAGGGAAAATGGAAACAGCTTTTGTGCAAAGGGAGGGCAGGGGAGGGGCTTTAGGGGAGGGGAGAGGGGAAAAAAGAGGCAGGAGGTGTCATGCACAGGTGCAAAGTCTCTCTGATGAGTGCTAGCAGTATGTAGGCCTGAAATGTACCAACAAATGTTTTGCTATAAAATAAATAAAAATATAAAAGTTAGGGCTGAGGATGTAGCTTAGTGGTAGATCATTTGCCTAATATATGCAGGCCCAAGGTTCAATCCCTAGTGCGAAGGCTTACATTCAGTCCCCAGGACTGAAAACAAAAACAAAAAAAACCAGGTTGACAGTATTGTAACTCTCCAAACTGGTGCAATTATTACCTCAGGTCCAGAGGTGCATGTCATGGATTTTTTTGAGACAGTCTCACTATGTAGCTCATACTGACCTCAAACTCACAGCAAACCTCCTGCCTCAGCCTCCCAAGTGCTGGGATTACAAGTGTGGACACCTTGCCCAGCTCCATCCCAGGGAAAAACTGGAGTCCCAGAGACCAGTGTTGGCTTCCCTCAGTGGCCCAAGAATGGAGAGGAAGGAGCTCTCCTCACAGATCAGCCTCTCCTCTCCTGGCACTGTGGAGAAGGCGCTCCTCGGGGTGAGCATCTACACGCAGAGCTGAGCAGACTCCGACCAGAGGTTAAGGAAGGGAGGGCTACAGACGCAAGGTAAAGTCAGAGACGCCCCTGCCCTCCGTCCCCTCCCAGTCACCCAACGGATGTCTGCAGGCCCAAGTGAAAAGTCAGCATTTCAGCAGGAGTGGCCCTCACGTCCCTGAGAAGTAACCGAGGCAACTGTCACCACCGTGACCAGCCAGGGCAAGACCAATGCCACAGTGCCAGCCACGTGGCCTCCAGAATCCGTCATCTGCAAGTCAACTAAGAGCAAGGGAAGCTAGCAGGTTTATCTCGGTTTGTCCTTGGTAACACAGTAAATCAGTCCAGTCCCAGTGATCTCTGCAGAAGAGCTGGGGCATTCATTGCTGAAGTAGAAGAGGTGGGGTACTTTGACCAAGTATCAACCCTTACTATAAAGTGCCTGTGTACATTCCGGGGGAAAGGAGAAGAGATGAGCGTGCAGGCTGTCCAAAAAGGACTCCAAGGAGAGGATGTCAGGGCAAGATTTTGGGGGTCTGGACCCACTTTCCCACATTCTGGTGGGGTTTTTTGGTACCAGGCATCGAACTTGGGACCTTGCACTTGCTAGGCAGTCGGCAGAGCCACCGAGCTGAATCCTCGGCCCTACTTTCCCACATTCTTAGGAAAGTGAGGCCAAAGACTTATTCCTGACCAAACTCAAATGGTTCTGCAGACTAAGTTTCAAGCCACTTTTTTTTTTCTTCCATTTTTTTTTTTTTTTTGGTACCAGGGATCGAACTCGGGTCCCTGCGCTTGCAGGGCAGGCGGCGGAACCACTGAGCTAAATCCCCGGCCCCTTTCTTCCATTTTTTGAGACAAGGTCTTGCTGTGTATTACAGGCTGGCCTCGAACTCACTATAGAGACCCTCCTGTATCAGCCTCTCAAGTCCTGGGATTGCAGGCGTGCGCCACCATCAAGCCCACTTCTAACCAGACCCTTCTACATCTGTGTTCTGCTGTGGGAACAAGTTACTGAAAGCACATGTGTTGCCCTGATTGCCGTCCGGAGCTCCAGTATGGAGGATTAGTGGCTGACCGGCCGCACCAAAGCTGCCTGGGAAATCCCGGTCCTCGCGCCTGGAGGACTGAGACCTGGCCTCCCTGGTTAGCTCCTTGAGGCCACTTCTGTGCTTGCACGCAGCCACCTGCTCTCAGAAGCAGCAGTGGTTCATCAAATCCCTCTCGCTCAGGATTCCTCTAACACCTTCCCAGCACACACGCATACACAGCCAAAGAGTTGTGAAGCTGGGGTTCGAATCCCTATGCCCCAGGGCCCACGGGGAAGGGCCAGTCACCGCAGGTGTGGATGAGCTGATTCCTCAGCCTTTTTACCAACAGCCAAGGAATGTGGGAAAGACGGAGTTTATTCGGATCAGAGTACAGATCCAGAGGGATGGCGCAGGTCTGCAAGGGGGTGAGCCTGGGGTCCCCATGGGGGTGGGCCACGGGGCCTCAGGACTGCTTATTCCAGGAGCCTGGTTTCTGCCGATATTGTAACTGTTGCTAAGGTTGTACACTGAGGTTGTTTTGTTTTCAGAGTGGGAACAATTTATTGAGAAAAAGCTTCTGTCTAAGAGAGGCAGAAGGGGGACAGCAAAGTACATTGGCTGGGTCGGACACTGTCAAGGCCAACCGGCAAGGCCTTTCACTCGGGCCTCACAAAAGGCTCCTCAGACTCAGGTATCTGTTTGCTGTAACTTTGGGGAAAGATGGGTCACAGCTCGTGGTAACGAATGGTTCTTATATTTATTAGTATCTCATGCTGTTCTTAGTTAACATCAGTGCTGTGCCTCGCGACCGCCCTAGTGCCGGGCCAGGGCTGCGTCACCAGAGCAATGCCGAGACCTAACCCTTTTGTCAACAAACCTGCCTCAATCTTCTGACGGAGCCAGCGGTCACTAGTCGAACAGTACCTGAGGAGAGGGGTGAGGATTAAGAAAAACAACACAAATTCGGGAGAAAAGAAAAGCAGAGGAGAGAGCAAGGGCCTTCTCCTTCCCACTTTATTGAGCCTTTTATATATCCTCCTTCATTACCCACAGCCTCCCTCCCTTCCTCCCCTCATGATCTCGTGACTAATTATTTTTACAGAGAAAAGGTCAAATATATCTTTACAATTCCGGGAATGTTACTTTCTCGTCCAGCAGACATTCAAATCCTTTCTATATTCGTTGTTTTCTTTAAAAGTCAACATCCTTGTTTTTGTACCAGTTTCATATCCTGGCTCATTATGTTCTTATCTGACTCAAGAATCTCAAGGGGTTTAGGAGTCTTTCCAGGGTAGTTTCAACCCTTCGCTCTCCACAATCTTCCCTGCACCCAACTTCACTATTCACTACCGACAGGGCCACTGCAGGGGGGGAGGCGATAGCCACCTCCCAGCTGTTCCCTGATTTGCAAAAGACTACCAGCCAGCTTCCCTTCCTGCTGGGAGGCCAGCACCAAATCCCGGTTCTAACTCCCACTCGCGACCCTCAGCTAGTTCAAAGTTAGGGAGCCGCGGTGTCAAGCCCCGCACCCCAGCCTCGGGACCCTCAGCATGGGGAAGGGAGGGGACACGAGCGCGCCACCACGCCTGCGCGACCCCGAGCCCGCTCCACGAGGGGCGTGGCGGTAAAGAAAGGGACGTGACTGCGAGGGTCTGACCTATCAGAAGAGGCGCTGGAGCCCTGCGGGCGTGGCCTTCGCGGTTTCCCCGGAAACGCCCGGAGCGTGAAGTTGCGTAGAGACCGAGCAGAGCCTAGAAGAAAGCAGGGAAGGACGCAGGCGGAACGAGGCGGGGACAGAGGGAGGCGGCAGAGTCGCGGCCAGTATAGGGACAAGGGGCTGGCGGTTTCTCCTTTCCCTGCGTAGTTCAGGAGAGCATGATCTGCGGTGGAGCCCGGGGTAAGGAGCACCTCCGTCACCAGGGGGAGCGGTGGACACGCGTGAAGGACAGTCCTGGCTTTGCTTCTGTGTCCCCGATGTGACAGTCTCGGCTCAGAAGTCATGAGGCCAAGACTTTCCCCCACTTGTCTACTGGGTAAAGAGCCTGGCTGCGTGGACGGAGGAAACCGTTTTTTATGCCTCGATTTCCCCCTATTTTTCTATTCGTGTTTTCACCACATGAAACATTAAATGTCCAATACCATGCTTTAAGTCTTAGATTATGAGTTTCGTTTTTGTTGTTTCTAGTCCGGTACTGGGAGTTGAGACAGGCTGTCTCTAAGTGTTGAAATTGTCTGGGGTGGGCCCAAACTTGCAGTCCTCCTGTCTCAGCCGCCAGAAGGGCTGAGATTACAGACTCAAGCCACCATTCCCTTGCTTTTTGTTTGTGACAGGTCTCACTTTGGCTTCCAGGCTCTTTTTTGATACCGGGGATCGAACTCAGGACCTTGTGCTTGCAAGGCAGGCAGCCGAACCACTGAGCTAAATCCCTTTGTAAGCCACCCTGGCTTCGAGTTTGCAATCCTCCTGCCTCAGCCTCCTGAATACTGGGGTTACAGATGTGTGCCACCATACCTTTCATGCAGTGTTTTAAAATTAATACTCCATTCAGTTTATGGGACAGGCAGTGGAACCACTGAGCTAAATCCCCGGCCCTGCATTCAGTTTAGAAAAGACAGCTTTTAATGAAATGTTTTCACATAAAGGAATATGATCCAGAAGCTGCTGTGCGGCCATATTTGTTACTGGGATTTCATTATAGTCTAAAGTTTGGAAGTTCATCCTCGTGCTTTGCCATCTTTTTGTGCGTCCTGGAATTTGAGGACAGAGGTCTACAGGTGAGGAGATGGCTGTGTCTGTTGAATCAGGAACCCAGATTCCAGTCGCAGGTGTGACTGGCTCCTTTAGGTAAAACTGGGGATCCTGGGAGATTCTTGGCCCCCAGTGGTGGGGAGGGAGTGGGGCTCTGAAGTGCACTGGTCCAAAGGAGGAAGCTGGGTTTTAAGGAACTGGCTATGTAACTGGTGGGTGACAGAACGAGGATGAGTTCCAGGGGCCGGCATTCGATGACGGGGAAAGTTCTTTCCCTACTGCAAGGCTCCAAGAGCCCAGAGGGACTGGCAACGGAGTGTGGCGCTGTAGTCACCCTGCTGAGAGTCAGGATGCGGTTTCCAGGTGATGTGCTCAAGCCCAGACTTCAGACGCTGAGACGAGAGATGGGCTTACTCTCAGGTTCACTTGTGTGAAACATAGATGCTGACAACCAGTTTTCAGAATCTTTATACAAATGACCGAAACCACTGGGTTAGGTGTTCAAAGGCCCATCAGAGTCAGGTATAGTGGTTTACACCTGCAATCCCAACACTCAGGAGGCTGAGTCAGGAGGAGCACCACAAGTTCAAGGCCAGCCTGGGTTACATAGTGAGACCCTCTCTCAAGGAAAAAGCAAAACAAAAGGCCCTTCGAAGTGGGAAGGAGGACTGAGCCACAGGAGGCAGAGCAGGAAGGGCCCTCCAGAAGCAGGTGGTCAGCCACCCATGCCCCACCTCCAGAGGCCGGAAGTGCATTCAGTCACCAAGCTTTCTCTGTGTCCAGCGAGTTCAAAGCTTGGCCAGACACTGGAGGGTACCAAGGACTTCTCAGAGACTGTCATGGATTGAGACACTGGATTCTGGGGCTGCTCCCGTGAACTGAGTGCTTGTAGGACTGGATCTGGTATTTGTAAGAAGCTTAGAACAGTGCCTGGCCTCAGGAAGAGTTACCTAAGTACTCGGGGAAGCTGAGGCAGGACAGCCCAGCCTGGGCATCTGTAGCAAGACCTTGTCTCAAAATATAAAATAGACACAAGTTATCTCGGTAAAGTGTGAGCAGGGGAACCAACCAAGATCCACAGGAGACTCAAGAGCTAAGGGCCACAGTGGGGGATCATGGAGCTCAGTAGGTGCAGCCTCCAGCCTGCTGAGGCTAGGGAAGCTAGGTTTTCAGTGAGGGCAACCGCCCTCCGAGAGGAGGCGCAGCTGCAGCAGCAGGGGGCGCCTGGGGCGGTGCAATTCCAGGACCGGGCGGGAAGGTGTGGCCTAGGACCGGCTGTGGCCCTGGAGCTACAAGACCCGGAGGGGTGGCGTCCGCGGTCCTGCCGGGCTGCCGCGGCCGGGCAGGATTCCACTGGCGTCGGTGCCTTCCGGCCTGACTTGTTTTCTCCAGGCTGCTCCGGAGCCGCAGTAACTGTGAATGTCAACAAGTTATTTGGGAGAGAAGCTGGCCCGGTTTTTTATTTTCTACACTTCCCAGTATTTAAGGTTCATGAAAGTAATATGAAGGGTCAGTAAAGATTGAGCCGATCTTTAAGCCCAGGTGTGGGGGTCCTTGCCTGTCAGCTCAGCACTGGGAGCTGAGGGAGGAGGATCGAGTGGTCAGGCCCAGCCAGGGCAATTTAACAACTTAGCTAAATTTAAAATAAGGGGAGAAATGAAATAAAAGAAATTTTTAAATTAAAAATAAAAAAGGGTGGCGGATATAGATCAGTGCAAAGGCCCTAGGTTCAGTCCCCAGCACTGCAAAAAAAAGGGGAGGGGGGACCAGGTTTCAGTGTTTTTGTTTTCTACAATTCTCAGTATTTATAATTAATAAAAAGTAATATAAAGAGTGTCAGTAAAGGTTAAAAGTACAATATTTACCGGTCCTCAAAGCTGTCGGGCCATTGACTCGGTAGTCTCATTTCTTGGGGCCCAGAAAGCCGGGGCGGGCAGGGAGCAAGCAGCAGGTTTCTATCAAGCACCGCCAGAAATTGCACACCGTATCCAGGTGGCTCTGGGTGGCGAGGGTCACTGTCGCTGAGGGCCAGCGTCCCAGGCACGCGCTTGCTTTGTGGTCCTCACACACCTGGCGGGATGGAGGCCTTCTGAGGACAGACTCACCAGTGTCCCTCCTCCGCCTCGGGAGGCAGCAGGCGCCTCTGGTGCTTCTCGGCCCAGACTCAATTCTGAGGAGAGGGCAGCCCCCCCGCCGAGGTCTCCCGGGAGCAGCATCCCAGCCCCGCTCTGGGGCCTCCTGGGCGCAGTGGCAGGGTCTCCCCATTACCGAATGTTTACAAAACTCAACCCAGAGCTCAGGAAACCCAAATGCCCAGAGCAGGCCCAGTGTAGGGGCAGGAAGGGCACACAGGGGCCTGGCTGCCTGGTCTGGGGGAAGGTTGACTCCCAATGTGGTGGGATTGTCAGATTTCCAAATTAGGAATCCACATTCTGGGAGTAAAATCTTTATTTTATTATTTTTTTCTGGTACTAGGGATTGAACCCAGGGCACTGAGCATTCTAGATAGGAGTTCCAGTACAAAGCTACAGCCCCACCCCCCTTTTTCTTTTGGGACCGGGCCCTGCCAGGTTCCCTACACTGGGCTTAAATATATGATCCTCCTGCCTCAGCCTCCCAGATAGTGTGGATTACAGCCCACCATGCAGGGGTTAGGGGTGAAATGCTATGTTTGAACATTGTTTGCATATTTCAATGCTATGTTAGCCAATACAATCTGTCTCTACACTGAATTCAGTCCAGTGGCTTTATATTAAGGTTCTGGAGATCCGGAGCATTGTATATATTGGGGGATGGATTTTCAGCAGTTAGCTCACGAGCCAGTCGGGGGCTGACTGTGCAGAATCGCAGGGGAGGCTGGCATGGGATGCTTTTCAGTAAGACAGTGCCGCAGCTTTGAGTTCAGATTCTGTGGGATGGAAACCCGGGCAGACTTCCTGTGTCCCAGGCTGGAGCAGGGTGCCTTCCGGAAACCTCTGTCCCCTCTCTCAGGGCCCTTACCTGATGGGACAAGGCCTACCCACATGAGGGTCCCTCATCTGCTCAGGGTAATCTGCTGGTTTAAATATCAGCTGCATCTGAAAAACATCTCCCAGCAACATCTTGGCTGGGGTTTGAGCTGCTGAAACTCTGTAGATGCCCTCGGGGTTGGACCAAGCCCCCCACCTGGGCCCAAGAGGCCAGACTGATACAGCTTAGTGGTGATAACTGTGCTTGGTGCTTCTTGCGCTGCACTGCAGGCCGCCCCGCACCTCCAAGCCTCCCGTCTTAGAGGAGCTGTGATCACCACTGCTTCCTAGGAAACGGATCTTACACCAGGGCAGAGCATTGGTCCACGGCATCCGGGAGCAAATAAAGGACAGCGCTGAAGTCAACCCGAGTGTTTGCCGGAGGTCAGGCTGCTCAGAGTGATATAGGGGAAGAGATGTAACTCCCAAACCTATTAGATATCTGAAATGCGAGTTTGTGTTCTCTAAAATCGAAGAAGGAATTCTAGGAACAACGGAGGCTAAGAGTAGAAAAAACTTATTGGGAGAAAGAAAGCTTCTGCCTAAGAGAGACAGAAGGGGGACCGGAAAGTGGGTTGCCCACCCACCCCACTTTTCAAAGATGTTTTATACAGCAAAGCCATGTGGTGAGGCGGGTACAAAGTGGGACAAAACTACAAGACCCAATGGAAATTTACAAGGTGGGGCAAGACCATGACCAAACAATAAGATTACAAGAACAGTCACCCAGGTAATATGGATTAAATGGGGGAGCAAGTCATGTAATGTAGCAAGCCTACAAGGATTTTCAGGAAGGGTGGGGGTCAGGGATATTGCCTGGAGAGGCCGAGTCAAGACCTTGGCCCCCACGCAGGTGACTGATACCTACTTAAGAATATCAATCACTGCTATTCATCCTAATGGGTGTGGTAGTTTCTCTCCTGCTACAATGCTGGCCTTCAGTGAATGTGTCTTCACTGTCCTCCCTGTTGGCTCCTCGTGGGCTGGCCCTGTCTAACTGCCTACAAGATACCTAATTAACTCACCTATCTGCAATAATAGGACCGGCATCTTTCTGGGAAGACACTCAGGGGAAGACATCCGTGTGACCACACAAGCAGCAGCCACACTGCTGCAGCTGCAAGCCACGGAAGGCCAGGCACTTGACAGCCACCAGAAGCTGGAGATGGAGGCCCCAGGGGAACCAACCAGCTCAGCACAGTGCCTGCTGTCTGCCACAAGCACCAGAAAGCCGTTATCCTCACCCGCATGGTTGCAACATAGCTGCTGCTTCCCTGGACATCACTTCCAGGGTTCAGGAAGGAAGAGGAGATGGACTGAAGGGCTTATTGCATTCCAAAAGGCCAACCCCCTGCACACCCAGAGAAATAGCATCTGTCTGGGACTGTGGTGCAGAGGCCCCTGGCTGCAAGGGGCTGGGTGATGGCCCCAGGGCTCCCAGCTGGGAAGTCGTCATCCTGCTTGGCTCTGGGAAACTGGTTTTCTCAACTCTCACAGCCTCCGCCCTGGTCAAATATTTGCCTGAGGTATTATCAAGGAGGAAGCTGGTTCACTCAGGACGTGTTTAGGCAGCACCATATGGGGAGCAGGAGCCACGGAGCCTGGTTACTGCTTCCTTGCTCTGAGCCTGGGTTTCCCCGCTGCAGGCATGGGGGCTGTGGACGGTGGCAGGGGAGTCCGCTCTTCCTCCTTCACTTCCTGCCCCTGTCCAGACCCCGCCCCTCCCAGCTGTTCCCCAGGCTGGGCAGCTCAGGACCCCTGAAGCAGGTGTGGCCAGGGCCTCCCTGTCTCCTGCCTGGGCTCCTCATCTATCAGCCACACCAGCTGCAGAGAGGGCCTCCAAAGGGCAAACCCTGCCTCGCTTGGTGGGGCACGCTTGTAGTCCCAGCACCCAGGAGGCTGAGGCAGGAGGATCACTGAGAGTTCTAGGCCATCCTGGGCTGTATAGTAAGCTCAAGACCAGAACTACATAGTGAGAGCCTGCCTCAAATCTGCCCATATGCCCCCCTCCCCAGTTAAAAATCCTGGTGGCCTTTGCTCCTGCCCATCAGCTGGAGCTCTAGACCTAGAGGGGAGCAACAGGGCCAGCACCTGTGAGGGTCCCCCTGTAGCTGTGAGGTACAAGAGGACCATACTTTGGGGCCTTCCCTGGCCTTCTCCACCCCAAGCCACCTCCACCTTGAACCCCACTGTCCCTACCCCAGTGCCTGGGGTTCAGGCCTCTCTGTCGCCTTGCCCCATGCTGCTATCTCACCGCTCCCTCCAGCCCCTCCCCTCGCCTCGCTCCAGTTCACTCCCCAGGCATTGGTCAGGCCCAGCGTGGGCCCCGCCTTGCTCCGAGCCCCACTTCCCCTCCTCGGCCCCTCTCCCTCGTGGCCCCAGTCTGGCTGGGGACCCAGATCCCAGGCTCTGATCTTGCCCACCACGCATCGCTCAGCCCAGGGCTCGGCAGGACCCGGGGGCACACCAAGGGCCCTGGGTCACCCCCGCTGGGCCCAGAGTCCTCCTCCGTGCCCCTCCCCACCCCAGACTCCGGAGACAGGAATGAGTCACTTCCTGAGAGGGGACCCAGAGCCCAGTGGCCTTAGAGACAGGTCGGGGAGGCGGAGCTTGCCTGCCTCCCCACATACCAAAGGTTTTCTCCAAGACTTCCAACTCTCCCTGGTGCCAGATTCACTGGAGACTTTGCTGGCCTTCCCCATGCCCTGGCACGCGCAACCTTGTCAGAACCGGGCTGAGACCATCCCACAGGTGGGCAGCTCCCTGCTTTCCTCATCCTCCCCATCCCGGAGACGAGGACATGGCCCCCATGATTCCCAGGGCTTCCTCAGAACCCTGGTTAACAAGTAGGAGCCCCGTCATTCTGGTTCTTTGTCTGGTCTTTTGGTCCTGGACACCAGAGGTCCCTGTCCAGGTATCTGGATACCAGACTGGCAGCCGGGGGCAGGGGGAGCCAGAGCTCCTGGGGCCAGGCTGGAGGCCCTGCCAAGCACAGAGCTGGGCCGTTGAGGGGCAAGGAGCTGCCTCCTCAGCCTCCTGACCATGGGGCCCTGTGGAGACACCAGTCAGTCGGCAGGTGGTCCTGCCAAGAACTTTCTCCCCGAAACAGCCTTTCAGGTGTCCACCCTGCAGCCAGCCAGAGCCACCACCCCTAGCTCCCTCTGAGCCGTGGGTGTCAGGAAAACCCACCCCATCTGCCACCCAATTCCACCACCCTGTTGTGCTTCCTGATCTCCAGGACCCATGGGCACCTCAGTGCTGGCCCTAGTGAGCCCAGGTGCCCAAGCCTGGAGGATGGGAAGAAAAACGATTCCAAGGTGGCCAGGAACAGAGAAATGTGACTCAGTCTCCCTTAGGGAATGAGCTAGCTTTGGAGATCAATGCAACTTCCAACTTCTTCACATTTGGATGAATACAGTGCCGGTGGGTCTGGGAAATCAGTTACCTGTCCACATAGGTGGTCAGAGGGCAAAGTTCTCGCAGGTCACTTTGACTAGGCATTTCCTGTCATGATCACTCTATCGGTAATGGCCTCAAAGTTCTCTGCATTGAGACCCTAAATGGGCCGCCACGGCTTCTGCAATATGCTTGAAACCAAAACTTTGAAAAAGACACGTTTCTAATTAAATTATCTGAAAAGCATTTTTTTCCCCCAAGGAGACAGGAAGTGCAGGTTTGAGAGTCCCTGCTGCGGATCAGCACTGGCTGCTGCGGGCCACTCCCCGCCTGCCACGGTCACAGCAACATTCCCAGGTGTTCTCAGGACCCGTTTAAAGGTGTCATTAAAGCAGCCTACAGGTCTGATGCAATCCCCATCAAAACACCGGGTGACACTCTTCAAAGACAGGAAAAAACAATCCTGAAAGTCTTGTAAAAGCACCTAAGACCCAGAATAGCCAAAGCTCCCTGAGCAAGAAGAGCTAAGCCAGTGGAATCACAATACCCAGCTTCCAAACATATCCCTCAGCCATCCTAACGGAAGCAGCCTGGAACCAGCGCAGGGAGGAGGACAGGGAAACAGACCTTGGAACCCAAAGCAGCTGGTTCTGAACAAAGGAGCCAAAAATGCACGGGAGACAAGATGGTGGCTGTAACAGGTGGTGCAGGGGAAACCGGATCTCCACACGTAGGAGGTGGAAACTAGACCCTTGTCCCTCACCCTGCACGAAAGTCACTTCAAAATGGATTAAAGATGCAAAGGTAAGCTCTGGAATTTTGGAACCACTAGAAGAAAACAGAGGGGACCTGGGTACCAAAACCAAAAAGAAAACAGAGGGGAAACACTTGAAGTCCTAAGCACAGGCTAAGACTTCCTGAATGGACTCCAGTGAGTGGCCAGGAAATAATAGCGAGAATCAACGGGTGAGACTGGGTCAAATTAAAGAGCTTCTGCCCAGCAAAGGAAACAATCAGCAGAGTGAAGACTCAGCGACACGGTGAGGAAAACTTTTGCCAGCCACTCTTCCGACAGGATGAATGTCCAAGACACATAACAAAACAAACAAACAAAAAATCCCCCAACCCCCAAATAACACAATTAATAAACGGGCAAATGAACTGAACAGATACTGCTCAAGACAAGAAGTACAAAGGCCAAGAAGTAAAAAAATGTTCAACATTTTAAGCATTAAGGAAATGCAAATCAAAACTACATTGAGGTGCCAGCGCAGTGGCGCATCCCTGCGATCCCAGCACTCTGGGAGGCTGAGCCAGGAGGGTTGCGAGTTTGAACCCAGCCTGAGCAACTTAACAACCAAAAACGGGAGCCAGGGTGTGCAGCTGGGTGTGCAGCTCAATAAAAAGGCCCTGGGTTCGATCCCCAGCACTACAAAACCAAAACCAAACAAAAACATGCTGGTGAGGAGGAGATGCGGTGTGCACAGCTGGTGGGAATGTGAAATGGTACAGCCGCTGTGGAAATTGGTGTGGAGGGTCCTTTTAGAACGAGAGCTACCATTGGGCTGGGGATTTAGCTCAGTGGTTCTGGTGCCTGCCTCGCAACCGCAAGGTCCTGAGTTCGATTCCCGGTACAAAAAAAAAAAAAAGAACTAGAGCTACCATTTGATCCAGCTGTACCTACAGAAGGAGTTGAAGGCAGCATACTTAGGGACACTCAAACACCTGGCTTAGTGCAGCTCAACTCACAATGACCAAGATGCGGAACCAGCCTAGGCACCGTCACCAGAGATAAAGAAAACGCGGCATAACACACGGCGGAGCCATTCAGCCAGGGAGAGGAACAAAGTCGTGTCATTTGCAGGAAAATGGATGGAACCACGGGTCACCATGTGAAATGAAACACGCCAGACGCAGAGAGCCAAATAATCACACATTTCCTGTCCTGTGTGGGAGCGAGAGAGAGAGAGAGAGAGAGAGAGAGAGAGAGAGAGAGAGAGTGTGAAAGTAGAAGGGAGACTTAGAGGAGAGAAAGGAGTGAGCGGACTGCGGCTGAACAACACAGCTGATGGACATTACCATGGGCCGAGCTGTCAGAGCGCAGCCCGCCAGTCCCCTAACTACCGCACGCACCCAGAGAAGTGTCAGACGGCTTTTCTCCCTCAGGCCCACGCAGGTGTTACTCCAGCAGGGCAGCCACAGTCATCAGCGTCCCTCCCAGGCCCAAGTCCATCCGGAGAGCCAGGTCCTCTGCACTCCCACTTTGCAAGCCTGCTCTGCAACCCTAGAAAGCGCTGTCTGATGCTGTTTCAGCCTGGTTTCCGGTCGGTCTCTGGGCCGCTGCAGGGGTCGCCCCCGCCTGAGGTCCCCCCTTCCTGCCCCAGTGGTGACAGCTGGTTTAAGGGACCTCCTCCGGGAGACACCATCTGTAGACTGGCAGCCGTGGTGACCAGTTGCCTGAAATCTTGTCCCAGAGCCACCTGTAGCTTGGCAGGAAGTGCAGTGGCTGACAGTCACCAGTGGGGCCACGCTGCACCTCCACTGGGGAAAAGGTCAGCAAAGCAGTGTATCCGCTTACAACCAAGCCCCCTGTGCACCACTGGGTTAAACTCCTAGCACCCCGAATGGCAGAGGCCCAGGGGGCCTGGGGATCTGGGCCACTTGTTGGAGTACAGCATGCTGGGAGAGGCCAGGGCAGGACTTGAACCCAGGCCCTGGCCTTTCGAGGCCTGCATATCTGCTCCTTTAGCTGCTGTGGTTGGGGGTGGGGTGGATAGAGGGGTCAGCTGCTTCTCCGAGTAACCAGGCTGTTCTGAGAAGGGGGTGACGCGCCCCTCCAACACCCAGTTCGTTCCCCTCCCAGACATTCTGTCAGGTCCTGGGTGCCCATCTGCGGTCGGTTGGGCTGAGTTAATAGGCAGGGCAGGGCCCGTCACTCATGACTCACTCAACAAACACGCAGCAGGCCCGAGACGGCATGTGCTGCCCGAGGGAGGGGAGGGGAGGGGAGGGGAGGGCCCTCTGACTCAGGGTGACTCCCACACAGCCAGGCCCAGCAGCGTGGCTCCTCGGTGGCCGGGGCAGGGGACGCAGCGGAAAAGGCCAGCACTGTGCCCTGCTCGCCCCACCCTCTGTGTCAACAAGGCGGGCCTCATAAAGCCTCTGAGGCGGCCCGGGCCACATTTCCTCCTTGGCCTAACCAGCCCCAAGCCAGGCAGCAGAGTTGGCACCATGACGGAGCTGGAGACAGCCATAGGCTTGATCATTGACGTCTTCAGCCGCTACGCAACCAGCGAGGGCAGCAAGCAGAGCCTGACCAAGGGCGAACTGAAGACGCTGATGGAGAAGGAGCTCCCCGGGTTCCTACAGGTGGGGCCTGGGGTGGCGGATCTTAGAAGGTGCAGCTGCTGCTGCAGGGATGAGTCTGGACCCCACGTGGGCACACGGAGCATCCGTGCAGGGAGGGAGGGAGGGCCCAGCTGCTTCCCCGTAGGGCCCTGGTGGGATTCAAACCTGAGCAGTGGGGTGGGGCTTGGAGGAGAGTCCAGGGCCATCCCTGAGCCATCCGGGGGCGCTGTCCCTCTCCAGGGCTGCCGTCCACTTCCCGCTGCCCAGGCCCCTTGTCGCCTGGAATTAGTGGGGATGGCAGGAGCAGGGCAGAGAGGATCCATGGAGGCCCCGTGCGCCTGGAGGCTCGGCCTCCCTGGGAACCTCAGAGACAGTATGGAGTCACAGGTCTGGCGCTCAGGGAGGCCCTGGCCCAGGAGCAGCCTGCCTCTCCCCCAGCAGCCGGGGAAGTCTGAGTCAAGCCCTTTCCTGTCCCTCACCTCTCCCCCTTCCTCTCCTCCGCCCTCCATCTCCCTGTCTCCTGTGCTTTCAGGGCCCTCAGCTCCTGCCCACAGCTGAAAATGAAGGTCCACAGGGTTCAGCCCAAAGCAGTCCTTCAAGGGTGCTCAGCGCCTCCGAATGTTAGGGCTCTGGTTCCCAAATATGAACGCAAGGAAGACACTTTTTTTGAGACAGGGTCTCACTATGTAGTCCAGGCTGGCCTTGAACTTACCGGTGATCCTCCTGCCTCAGCCTCCCAAGTGCTAGGATTACAGGAATGTGGCACCATGCCCAGCCACGATTGGCTATTGTTTCAGATTTAACATTACAGCGTAAATTCTCACACCCGTGCTCATTGGACACATCTGCCCCATGCTGGGAACTCATGCATTGGGTGTAGATGTCTTGATGAGCATCTAATTTGAGGATTTAATGCTTGGGGATTTTGATCCAAAACATTGATTGGGGTCAGAGACAGTGATGGAGGGGGAGAGGTTCTTTTTTGAGACAAGGTCTCACTATGTAGCCCAGGCTGGCCTCGAACTCCTGATACTCCTCCTGCCTCAGCCTCCTCAGTGCTGGGACTACAGTCGTGAACCACCACGCCCAGCTACCTTCGAACAGCTTTGAGGACCAGTGCCTAGGCTAAGGAGTCTCCAAATTGGTTCCGTCAGAATCACCAGGGGGAACCTGCGGAACCAGAAGGCCAGGGCGCTCCAGCAGGCTGGCCCTGGGCCCTTTCCCACCCTCCCTCCTCATCGTTCTGAAGCCTGGCGGGAGAACAAGGGCCACCTGGGGGCGGGGACCGGGTGGCCTTGAGGGCCTCCTTCCCCGGCGCCCAGCCCGGCCCGGCGCCCGGAGCTCAGCGTTTCCCAAGCCCCGGCTGTCCCTGTGGCTGGGAGCAGGGAGGCCTGGCGCGTGGGCGCAGCGCCGCTTCCTGCTGAATTCCCAGCGCCCTTCCTTCTGCGCGGGTGGTCAGCGCCCCCTGCTGGCGACGTGCAGACCTGAGCGCTGGTCTGGTCGCCCCTGGTCCCGGGATGGGGCGGGGGCGGGGGGGGGGAGTTCGTCCAGGCTTTCAGACCCCCAGCCTGACCCTCTCAAAGAAGGTCCGGGACCTGGGTGCTCCAGCCAGGTGGCGGAGCAGAGAGGAACAGCAAGACTTCTGCGCTCCCTCCACACCTAGGGCTCCTCCCTGTGTGACCTCTGGCGGGTCCCCTGGGCCTCGGGTGACCCTGGGGCTCTGCAGCCCTAATCGTCCTCCTTGTGACACAGAATGCACCTTCCTTGCCCGGGGCTGTGAGGACCACGGGTGGCTGTGAAGTGTGCTCGGTGCAGGCAGCAGGGACACATTAACTCAGCGGGGCACAAGAAGTTGCGAAGTTCCTGGGGACTATCACGTTACAAATCCAAAAGCTGTCCCCTTCGGCACCAAACCCCCTCTTGCACAGCATAATCCGATTCAAACGTGGCCTAAACAATTATAGGTTCAGTTCAAGGCAGGGATCTGAGGGCACCTTAGGACCTCTAAAGCCTGCCCACCCGAGGCTGGGCCCCTCCAGCCCTGCAGGACATCCATGTCGCTGACTCTGGGCCTCTCTCTCTAGAGCGGAAAGGACAAGGATACTGTGGACAAACTGCTCAAGGACCTGGACGCCAACGGAGACGCCGAGGTGGACTTCAACGAGTTCATGGTGTTTGTGGCCACGCTCACTTCCGTCTGTCATAGTTTCTTTGTGAAGGCAGGACCCGTATGAAGCCCTGGGCTGCAGATTCCTGGCCAGCCGGTGCGTCAGGGGCTGGGGGCGGGTCCCTGGCTTCCAGGAACACTTGCTGCCAGGGCTGAGCCTGCTGCTGGTGTCCCTCTGATGAATAAATGCTTGTCAGATGGTACCGGTCTCATTTCCTTTAAGCCTCAGTGTCTTCCTCTCACAGAAACAATTTGCCATGGGCTCCCACCCTGATAGAACCACGAGCATCTTGGTTGTAGCCTCCCTGTTGCCCGTCTGGTGACACATGCGTCCCAAACCCAACAGGACAAAAAAGTTGTTGAGATAGTCATCCAAGTGTGGTGGACAGGCTACTGGCACCCACAGTTTTGTAACCAACTGTGGATGTGTTGACAGTTCTTAAGCAAAGCCAAGTCCATCCTGGTTGGCCACGGCCTGGCCCTGTCCAGCTTAACATGTTCCCTCCCTTCTGTCTGCTGCCTCCGACACACCTCTGTGGTCGGTCCCCACTGAATCCCACTCTGCTGCCCTAGATCTGCCTTCCTTCTGTCTTCTGGCTCCTTGCATGGTGGTTCTCAGTCACCGAGACCAGCTTTATGTTTGGGGTCTTTTTCCTCTAATTTTTGTTTTTATTAGCACACGTTGCAGTTCATGCTGGCCACATTCATCATGGGGAGGTGGAGCATGTGCTGAGCCATCTCCATTCTTTTTCCTCCGCCACCTCTCGGTCCCTTTCCCACTGCAAAAGATCCATCTCCCTGTTTCCCAGTATCTGTCTTTTACTTTGCTCTTAAGTGACACATTGGGTTTCTCACATAAGAGAAACATTCACTGTAACATTCACTAATTGAATTTGTCATTTCATTCCTCACCGCCTGCCCAGCAGGGGGATGGGTCAGCAGGTAGGAAGGAGTCTATTCTCAGGCCCTCTGCTGAGCACCTGCCCCATGCCCGCCCCATGGCTGAACCCAGTCCCTGGCCCAGGAATTCACCAGCGTAGTGACGGCTGCTGCACTGGACCCAAGGGAGGGTCAGGGACTTGCAGCCACCCATCTTCGAAATGAGCCACACAGTCTGTCCATCCAGGTGTCCGTCCTCCGGCCACACCATGGTTTCTCAAGCAACACATTTTGAATGATGCAATACTACTTTTGCCACACATAAAAAACATAAACCAGTGGCATTTGGAGAGAAGGAATGAATGGCGAGCGGGGATGAGCAGGGCCACAACTTGCATGCCAGCTTTCTGACTCAGCTGAAGGAAGCAGCCTAGGCCACTCAGGGAGGTGGCACACACGCGGTTGGTAACCGCATCTGGTCTCAGGGTCCCTGGCATTTTGAATACCCAGCACCCAAAGCCTCTTCTTATGTTCCCCAGAGAGGAGACAGCTCCGAGGTCCTGAGCTGGGAAGGGGACACAGGGACTCGGGGCCTAGCTTGCTCCCTCTTCAGGGAGGGGACCACAGGGTTTTGCAGGGGTGGGGATTGTCACACTCATGTCAAGAGAGGATGAAAGGTAGAATTGCAACTCAGGGTGGGAGGCCAACAGGTGCCCTACAAAAGGAATCTTGTTTTCTTTTTTCTTGCTGCTTAACAGATCAGTCAACAACCTGCAGATGACAAACAACCTGCTTCTTAGCTCTGGAGAGAGGCCAAGCCCAGGACGCTGCCACAAGCCTGGTCAGCTTGGAGCCCGGCTGCACTCAGAGCGGGGTGCAGGGCCCTGGGGCCCGGACTCGGGCAGCAACACCAACATGGGGACCCCCCCGCCCCGAGCCCCATGGTGCACAGCAGGGCTGCAGGCAAAGTCCCAGCTCTGCAGCTCTGAACCTGGCTCCGCAGGACACTGAGAGGCTCTGGGGACTCTGTAGCCACTGACCCCGCTCCACCAGCCCAGCCTGCCACAGTCCAGCACCCTGAGCAGGATGCAGACGCCTCAGCCCTCAGGGACGAAGTCCTGCCACCTCCCGGGACGCCTGGTGCCTGGTCCTTTCGAAGCAGAGCCCAAGTCAAAACAGCACGCATGCCACCTTGTTACTGTCCACAAAGGGTAGCTAGGGATTGAACTAGGGAGTACTCAGTTGCATCCCAGCCCTTTTGGTTTTTTAATTTTAACACAGTGTCTCACTAAGTTGTCCCATCTGGCCTCGAACTTGCAATCCTCCTGCCTTGGGCTCCTGAGTAGCATGGATTACAACCATGTGCCACCATGCCCAGTTTAGACTACACTTCTTAAAGATTCCCTCTCAGTGCCATCATGAGAGGCATGAGGCCTCCAGCAAAACCTCTGGAGGACAGACCACACTGTACAAGATTACGATGGTAAAGGAGAATTTTGTTTGTTTGTTTGAGACAGGGTCTTGCTACGTACATAGCCCAGGCTGGCCTCGAACCCACGGTGATCCTTCTGCCTCAGCCCTCCCGATTACAGGCATGTGTCACCATGCCAGTGAGAATTGTTTTTTATCATGGTAAAAACTCATAACTTTATATATTTACCACCTTAACCATCTCCAAGAGCCTCAGTAGTGTCAACAGCTGATTGGTTTTGGGGGTGTTTTTTTGCTACCGGGGGTCGAAGAGACCTCCCAGCCTTGCGCTTGGGAAGCAGATGGCACCACTGAGCTAAATCCTGGCCCCCTATTAACAGCTGATGGTAACAGAACTCTAACAGCCCCTCCCCTCAAGCCCTTGGCAATCCTTATTTCACTTTTGGTCTCTATGAATTTGTATCCTGTAGGAATCGCCCATGAGTGGAGGCACATGGGGTTTGTCCTTTTGTGACTGGCTTATTTCATTCAGCATAACGTCCTTGGGCTTGACTGTATTGTAGTAGGCTTCAAAATTCCCCTCCTAGGGCTGCGGATTTAGCTCAGTGGTGCTGCTGCCTGCCTCGAAAGCTCGAGGTCCTGAGTTTGATCCCGGTACCAAAGAAAGAAAAATTCCCTTCCTTTTTCTGGCTGAGTAATATTCTGCAGAGTGCATACAACTCGTTTGCTTATCTACGTGTCTGCTGATAGATACGGGTTGCTGATGGAATGTTTCTAAACAAAATATTTAACCTGCTAAATGTTTCTCCCCTGTCCTGCTTGGAAGACAAGTAGTGGTCATTTCCCAATTGAACCTGTAGATGATTGGATTAGTGATGTCTTCCAGCTGGGCAGCCACACCTGAGACCCAGGCACTTCCAGGTCGCCAGCGCCACCTGCCGCTGCTCCGCAGAACTGCTCCTTGGGCCAAGCTCTGAATGAGGGCAGAATGAAGTTTAGGTGCTGGGGCTGCAGTCGCTCTGTGCTCTGACAGGGCCGGAGGACCCATCTCCAAAATGCCTTACTCGTGAGCTCGTCGGAGAGAAGCTCTCCCCTAGCTTTTGGACCAAGGCCTCAGTTCCTGGCTAAGTGGGCTTCTCCATAAAGCTACTGCAAACAAGGCAGCTGGTTTTCCCTGGAACAAGTGCTTGGAGAGGAAAGAATGTCATGGTAGCTTTTATGGACTAACCTCCTAGTCACAAACTATCGCGCCTTCCTTTCCTATTTATGATGAGCATTTACACACTCAGCAGGAGGGAAAAACCAGGAGTGTAAACACAAGGGGGTGGAGGTCGCTGGGGGTATCTTGCAGGCCAGGCAGCAACTGCAGTCTCCCCTCTGCCTAAAGCTTCATGTCCTTCCAGCATGCAAACCACACTTGCTCCCACCCAACGTTCCCAAATGTTATTTTTTAAAAATTCATGTAGTTTTATGTATTAATATCCTTATAGTTGTAGCATCAACTTCAAGTGCAGAATTTTGTCTTCCAAATTAGGTCTCATCAGATGTAGATGAGACTTCCTGAGCATAGTCCCTTAAATTCAGCTTCGAGAGTACATTCTTCTCGACATGTAGACCTCTACAACTAGAGATAAGTTATCTGCCCCATGCATCCAATGTACAATTGTGGGTGAGTGTACTACTACATTACACCTGTACTATTACATCTGTAACCATTACAGATGTTCTTGCTTTTAAAATTGGGGAAGGGCAGGAGATTTAGCTAGGTGGTGCCACGCCTACCCCGAAAGCGCAAGGTCCTGAGTTCGATCCCCAGTACCGGGAAAAAAATTGGGGAAAATAGGAGGCATAAATAACTCATTAGTCCAAAGGAATGCTGCAACCCATTCTCCAGGTTTAGGAACAATTCTCCACCACCCTCACTTCTGCTCTCTGGGCTCTTGATTCTGTGTCATGTTTCTGTGTTAGCTTTCCATCAGTGTGGGGCAAGACACCTGAGAGAAACAACATAAAGAAATAGTTTTAGTGCTCCTCATGGTTGCAGAGTGTTCAGTCCATGGTAAGCTGTTTCCATTACTTTTAGGCCTGTGGTGAGGCAGAAACATCATGGCGGAAGGATGTGGTGGAGGAAAATTGCTTATCCCATGGCAGCCAGCAAGCAGAGAGTGTGAAAGAGCCAGAGAGGAAGGGGTAAGGGACAAGATAGACCCTTCGAAGGCGTCCTCTCAGTGACCTACCTACCCCAATTGGGCCCCACCTCCTAACAGCCCCATCAGTCTAGTGGATCAGTCCTCTTGATAAAGTTAGAACCTTGATGATCCAATTAGTCCCCTGGAGGCCATCAGATGACAGCCAGGCCTTCAACATGATGAGCCTTTCAGGGGACATTTTGGATCCCAATAGAACACTTCCTTTTTCATGAAAAGTAGCTTGCGTTTGTTGATGGATTGTTTTCTGTCTGCTTTTTGTAGAGGTTTGAGGAGTCCAAGTGGAGTGGAGTGGCACACATCTGTAATCCCAGCACTCAGGAGGCAGAAGTAGGAGGATTGCCAATAGTTCTAGGCCAGCCTGGGCTATGTAGAGAGATTCTGTCTCAAAAAAAAAGTTTGAGGAGTGTTATTTCTTGTATCTAGATGTCCCCCAAAGCCTCATGCAGTGTTAGATGGAGCTTTTTCAGAGGCATCTGAATCTAGAGTGTGTGATAAATTCATGGTATAATGTTAGGCCTGACGGCACTAGGATTAAGGATGTGAGTGCTACCCACCCTAAGTAGTATGAATAAAATAAAAGGGGAAGAGCGAGCTATGGTCATCCCTATTGCTTTTGCTACCTTGTGGCTGCCATGAACTGTTCTCCTCTGGGATGCCCCTCTGCCATACTACCCTGTGTTGGAGCAGCTGATTATGGACTAAAACTTCCACAAACTGTGAGGTAAATAAACCCTTTTCCCTTTAACTTCGAATTCCGGGTATTTTGTCAGCAATGAGAGAAGTAACTAAGACAAGGAGTCCACAGGCCTTTCTTTTTGCATCATGTCTGTCCCTTTCAGTCCACACTGCAGTGTTTGTGCCAATATAGTAATATATAAAACTTTGTAGGTTTCCTGTCCATTTCACTGAGGGTTCGTTCCATTAGACAAAAGCTTCACTTACAAAATCCTGCGAAATGAGGCCATCTGGGTCTTGAGCTCCCACTGGTAATGCTGAAGAACAAGCCTTTAAACCTCCCAGAGACTCCACCAATGGAGGCTCTGTGCAGCTCATCCTAAAATTCTAACAATTGGTAGGTCTAACTGCATGGTATTGGTGCTATAGACAGCTAAGTTAGGTAGAAATACGATAGGCAGTCAGATAGGGTGGTACCCTGGAGAAAGTCAGTCCAAGAGATGAAAACACATGCGCATGAGTTGGAGGCCAGGCCTCAAAATAAAGACAAAATGACCAGGCCTGCACACTTCCCCAAGGGTAACCCCTTGTCTAATGAACTCTAGATAGACCTCAGCCACCTCAGGAGGTGACCAAGGCCCTCGGGCCAACGCCTTCCTGAAAAGTCCTTTTTCTTTCCTTATACACTTGAAATGCGACATGCTCCCCCACTGGATCACTATTCCCTGAGTGACTATACCTGTGACCCTGTTGATCATAGCTTTAATTCACATTGTACCCACGTGGTTATGCTTTATAAAACTTCCCTTGAAAAGTGGGGCCCCCAGTCAACTATTCAGGATCCCTCCTGCCTCTCAGGAGCTAAAAATCTCTTCTCTCAATAAATATTTCCTACTCTTAACCTCCATTGTTCCTTAGAATTTATTCAATTTGGGGAAACACAAACTCAGCATATCTGACATCTAACAGGTTGGGAGTTAAAATATTTTCCCTATGTCATTTGGAGGTCTGGTGTCTCTCCTCTATCATTAGGAGTCACCACCTTTTTTGAGATTGCTTTTGAGATTTTCAAGGATTTTACGGTCGTAACTCAACCTTCGTCTTCATACTTCTGGAAGTACCTTGGATATGACCTTAGTTTAGATGCTACTTTTAATTTTACATCATTTGCAGTCTGAAGAGGTTGAGAGCTTTCAAAGTCATCAAGATCATTCCATGTTTTGCAGACCTTGGTTTTGCTTGTCTCTTTTTTTACACTCAGCAAAGAAAAAAAGGGGCAGGGAGGGCTCCCGCATAAGCGTGGACCATATTGTTTATGATGATCTAGACAGCGATTACAGGGTTGCATCGCTATGTAAGAAAGCATCCACATGCACACTTAGGGTTTATGCACTTTTATTGTATTTCTCTTACACTTTCTTTAAGGATCAGTGCCTGGGCGCAGACCTAGGGAATCAACCACTTGCCCCAGCGCGTTCGGGAACCGGAAATGGAAAGAGCATGCGCAAGCGTGCGTGATGGCGGCTGGAAGCGGAGGCGGTAGGAACGGAATCAGTCCGAGCTCGGGGTGGGACTGGGGCGGGACTGGGGCGGGACGCACCTGCGCCGGAAGCAGGGTCGTGCGTGCGTGGGCGGAGCCGCGGGGGCCGCTGCACCGGAAGCCCGGGCCATGGACGGTCGCCCGGAGGGCGGAGGGCCGCCACTCGAGGTGCCCGCGGAGGACGCTGGGCCGCAGGCTCCTTCCTGGAGTGGGGACAGTGGCAACGTGTCGCAGAGCCACAGCAGCGCCTCGGGGCCGTGGGAGGACGAGGGCGCCGAGGACGGCGCGCCCGGTCGCGACCTGCCATTACTGCGCCGCGCCGCTGCGGGCTACGCCTCCTGCCTGCTGCCCGGGCCCGGGGCGCGGCCCGAGGTAGAGGCCTTGGACGCCAGCCTCGAGGACCTGCTGGCCCGAGTGGACGAGTTCGTGGGCATGCTGGAAATGATCCGCGGGGACTCGTCGCACGTCGTCGGCGAGGGCGTGCCCCGGATCTACGCCAAGGCCGCGGAGATGAGGCGCATCTACGGCCGCATCGACAAGCTCGAGGCCTTCGTGCGCATGGTGGGCGGCAGCGTGGCCAGGATGGAGCAGCAGGTCGCCAGGGCCGAGGCCGAGCTGGGCACCTTCCCTGGCGCCTTCAGAAAGCTCCTGCACACCATCAGCGTGCCCTCCTTGTTTAACAAGCCGGCCCCTGCGAGGACGCAGCGCAGCGCCTATGAGCCCCCTGCCCTGTTTCGGACCGAAGACCACTTCCCCTGTTGCAATGACAGGCCCCTGCTCTGATCCGCCGGCCCCTGCTGGAGGAGGACCCAGGGGAGCCCCTGAGCCTGAGTATTAATTAAAAACCCTATTAATTTATGCTTGGGAGTATGGAATTTTAAAGTTTCTTTTCTGAGAACTCTGTTTCTCAGTATCTTCATTGTTTCACATAGGAAGTGTAGATTTTTTTTATGTCTTCCAATTCTACTCGGAAAGCTGCTTGGATAGTGCGGTGCCCGTGTACTTCCAGCTACGCAGAAGGATTGCCTGAGCCCAGGAGTTCGAGCCCAAGCTAGACCGCCTCGTGACACCGTCTCCAAAGCGAGAAAGAAAAGATTCAGTGGAAGCTGCTCGGTGTGGGGAGTGGAGAAGCAAAATGAATGAGCGCATCTCCACGATGTGGTAGAACTCTTATTTTTATGGACTTTGCTAATCAACTAACAGTATTACCCATTCAAGATTTATATATTTATATAATCGCAAGAAAAATGAACCATTAAAGCCTTATTATTATTCAATCCTAATAGTGATTCGATTTCCATCGCCTGTCTTAAGGAGAGATGGTACATTATTTAGCATTTAACTTTACATAGCGTACATTGTATCTTTTTTCCCCCATAGCATACATTGTCTTTTTTTTTTGTACCAGGGATCGAACTCTAGGGACCTTGTGCTTTCGAGGCAAGCCGCGGTGAGCCACTGAGCTAAATCCCCAGCCCTGTCTTGTTTGTTTTTTGAGACAGTGTGTCAGTATGTTCAGGCTGACCATAAACTTGCTAAGTAGCCCTGGCTGGTCTCAAACTCACAGAAATACTCCTGCCTCAGCTTCCCTAGTCCTGGGATTACAAGCATTCACTACTATGCCCGGCTCATAGCATGCATTGTAAATGGAAAGAAACTTGACAATTTTTAAGAAAATACATTGGTTCTTTGCAGTGAATTCCAAAGCTGTGTTTGAAAGAATGACCTCACAGTGTCCATTTATTCATAAGAAACACATCTATATATGATTGCCAATGTTTGGTTTGTAACTTAAGCATCACTTAAAATTTTAATTTTATAAGAAAGCTTTCCTTTTGAAACAGTCTACTTATTCCCCTTCTTTGAAAGTAAGCACATTACTTGTGTGGTTTTAGTGGTGGGAATAAAGGAAAGTGGCTTGGGAGTACCCCCTTTAGAAGGCTGAAATGTGCCAGGCATGGTGGTGCATGCTTGCAATCTTGGGAAGCTACTTGGGAAGCTTAGGCAGGAGGATGGCAAGTTTGAGGCCAGCCTGGGGAATTCAGTCAGACCGTGTCTAAAATGTTTAAAAAGTTTTAAAGGTTTGAGGATGTAGCACAGGGGTAGAGCACTCGCTCATGCAACGTGCACAAGACCTTGGATTCAATCCCAGTATCACTGAAACAAAAAAAGGCTAACATGAAAAACTAACCTTAGCTGCTGTTTCATAGCACTATTTACTTCATCCCACGGATTTGTGTGACGGAATGGTGATGGGGAGCCTGTTGACATGAAGCATTAAAAGGTCCCTTGCAGGCAGGCTTCCTTGTGTACTTTAGTCAGCTTTGTGGGTGGTCCTCCTAGACACTAGACCTCAGATTAGCGCTCAGTTTAGGTTACTTTTTTTTTTTTGGTACTGGGGATCAAACTCTGGTCCTTGCACTTGCGCAGCAGGCAGTGAAAACCACTGAGCTCAATCCCTGGCCCAGTTTAGGTTACTTTTGTGTCAGCCCAGATCGTTGAAGTTGACAGAGATATTTTCACTTATATCTGTCTCAGCTTTCATGGATTTTTTTTTTTTTTTTTTTTTGAGACAAGGTCTCACTATGCAGTTCAGGCTGGCCTTAAACTCAATATGTAGCCCAGGCTGCCCTTGAACTTGCAGCGATCCCCCTGCCTCAGCCTCCCAAGTGGTGGGATTACAGGCGAGCGCCACCACACCCCGCTCGTGGACCTTCTATGTCATACATTTATGTTTGTCTAACTGCTTGCTTCATTGGTAACAAATCAAGCAATATCTAAACTTAGAAGACAAGAGAACAAGAAAACTACATTTACTACTTAGCAACTACTGGGAGGTATTATCAGTAATTAGTACATTCCTGTGACATTAACAGAATATAACAATAGCTTCTTTACGTAAAAGCTACATTGCTAAAAGGGTTCTTTATTTTATTTTATTTTTTAGTTTTGAGACAGGGTTTGCTATGCAGTTCAGGATGGCCTTGAACTCACTGTTGTAGTCCAGGCTGGCCTTGACCTGTGGAGGTGTGTACCACCACACTCAGCCAGTCCTTAAGATTAGTTTTTAATACTAAAGCTGACATATAATATCTACATAACAGAAACCTTAAGTTCCAGAAAGTGTAAGTTAACAAGTGTGGCCCCACATGGTGCAAACCTGTAATCCCAGCACTCAGGAGGCTGAGGCAGGAGGATTCCTGCAAGTTCAAGGCCCACCTGGGCTACATATTGAGACTCTGTCTCAAAAACCCAAAATAAATAAAAATAAGTTAACAAATGTGCTATAAAGTAAAACTTAATTATAGTTATTTACTTGGAAATCAGGCTGAGAAAAAAGTATAACCAATGAGGGAATGAATCTCAGCTTCACCATTTTTAATGTTAATCATTTAAAATTTCTTGGTAATCTAGAAGTCAGAAGCCCTGGTTCAGGTGATACATCTGAGCTTATACGTGCAGCTTATCTCTAAGGGACCTTAGGTTCTGAAATTCTCCTTGATAGATGATTCTGCGATTGGCAAACATTTATTCAGGGCCTTCCCATCTAGATTGGGGGTTTGCAGCCAGTCTGCGTGGTAGAAGGCAGACGCAAGGAGAAGGTCCTCAAAGGGCCAGTAAATGTTCTGGAGTCACAGGCCAAATGGGCTCTCTACTACTTGCCTGCCCAAAGGCACCCATAGACTATAAGCCAGTGTGCATGGCTGTGTGCTAATAAAACTTTATGAAAACAGGTGGTTCTTGAAACAACACTGAGAGGGAAAACTAATAGTGGTCTGGAGTGTAAAGTCCTAAACTAGCCTGGCTCAGCAGCCATCAGAAGGGGCTGCAAGGACGGTGAAGTGTGAGTTCCTAAGGGCTTTTCCTTGCTGCTGAGAGTGACCACGGTGACAGCAGACAAGAAGTGAGGTCAGATGACACCAGGTCACCAGCAAGTGGAGCCCCTCTTGGATCCGGTCTGCTTCATCAGCCTTTTTCTGGACCAGAAGCTTCTCAGGGACTTGTTCTTGGTATCGTCTAAGGATGTCGGCTTAGAATGGTCTCCCGTCAGTGGTCAGTGGTAGCACGCTACTCATGGCCCCCAGTAAGTGTCCCCTCTGGCTCTGCCCTCACTCTGTCCCCTGCACGTCCCCAGCAGCCAAGCGGGCTTCGAAAACCCTAACTCAGATATGTCGGGCTTTGCCTGAAGCTGTCACCAGCTTCTGACATCAGAATGGACTCAAATTCAAGCTGGGCATGGTGCTGCACACGTGTAATCCCAGCACTTGGGAGGCTGAGGCAGGAGGATCCCTGGGGGTTTGAGGCCAGCCTGATTTACACAGCAAGACCCTGTCTCAATTTAAAAAAAGAATCCCCAGATTCTGTTCTGTCCCCTGCCAGCCCCACACAACCCGCCCTGTCCCTACACTGATCTCCTCTCGGGTCTCACTCCCTCTGCCCACTCCTGGAAGATGCCGGCCATGTCCCCTGATAGGTGGTTGCCAGGCTGCGGGCGGATGGAAGGTGGACAGGAGGCAAGCACAGGGCGGCCAGGGATACGCACCTGGCCAGTAGGTGAGAAGGCCAGACTCCACAGGCACTGGGGAGGCCGAGTAGAAGGATCGGAAGTTGAAGCCCAGCCTGAGCGTTAGCAGCCTACTGAGACCCTGTCTCAGCATTTTTAAAAACAATTTTAAGTTCTGGGATGTAGATCAGTGCGAGGGCCCTGGGTTCAATCCCCAGTACTGCAAAACAAAAACATCAGTGGGCTACGTCGCGAGTCCCCGCAGAGAGAGCGTCTCGGTGGGCGCCTCCGCCGCCAGGGGGCGCGGTGGAGCACGAGGCGGGGAACACCGGTCCAGCCCCGCCTTTCGCCTTCCGGACGCGCAAAGCCGTCACCCAAAGGTCCCGAGCGGCTCCCCGTGTGGATTGCGAGTGGCTGCCGGGCCTGGGCGCAGCCGGCCGTTCCTCCGCGCGGGGCGGAAGCCGGGGTGCGAGTCGGGGAGCCTGGCTGGTCACACGCCTGCGAACCGGGGTTGGAGGGGGCGGAGCCTGGACCCTGACACCCCGTACCCCCCCCCGCTTCCCCGTGGGCCCCCCCCCAGGGGCCCTTTTTCTCTCTTTCAGCCGAGATCGAGGGACTAAGTGCAATACTCGTCCGTATATACATTTGTAAAATAAATACAATATCTTTTTTTCTCTGCAGTTTTTGTTCTCTTTTTTTCTGATTTGTGTTGAGAGTCACACAACACAGATGTCCCCTCTAGCACCCACTCTGCCTCCTCTGTGGCTGGGATGGCTGTGGGCACTGATCACACAGTATCTGCCTTTGTGATTGACTTCTTCCCTTCGCTCAGATCCTGTCCTCGTGTCCCTGCTGTGGCACCAGAGTTCTCTTCCTTTTCCGGGCTGAAAAATATTCCGCGGTGAGGATGTAGCACGTCTTGTTACCTGCTTGCTGCCACTCCTGTAAGGCTGTGTGCCATGGGCCCTGCTGCCCCTTCCCAGTAAAGGAGCCCGGGGAGCCAGGCCTGCAGGAGTCAGACATGGCAGTGTGGCCCTGCAGCCCACCAGGTGGGCCCCTGACTACACTGACCACCTTGGCTGCCGTGTGGGCAGCCCTGGCTGGCAGCTCAGCTGGCCCTCCACACGTGGTCAGGCTTACAGACAGCCTGAGTGTGTGTCCCAAGTGCTGCCCAGTCCCTGGGGACACTTTGTGTCTGTTTTCTGTTTGTTTTCTTAGACAGGGTCTCACTGTGCAGCCCGGGCTGGCCTCCATCTCCAGGAGGTCCTCCTGCCTGGGCCTCCCAAATGCTGAGGTCAGAGGTGAGCACCCGCATGCCCGGCTCCCAGCGGCCCTGGCATCTTACCCCACACTTGCTTCTGCGCTGCTGGGAATGGACCCCAGGGCTCGAAGGCAGGGCCAGTGCGCCAGCCCTGAGCTGCACCCTGAAGCCCTCGAGGTCCTGGTGTTGTGACAGGGGCACCCTGATGGCCATGAGGTGGGGAGCAGAGGCTTCCCGGGCACAAGGAAGACGAGATGGTGGAGCAAATAAGACGGGTGGAAAGCACAGCAGCTGGGCGCGGTGGCGCACACGTGAGAGCCCAGCACTGGAGAGGCTGAGGCAGGAGGATCGCCATGGTTTGAGACCAGCTGGAACTACATTGTGACTACATAATGCTACCCTGTCTCCACGTGCACACACGCACACGCACGCACATGAGCTACTCTGCCTCTTGTGTCCCTTCCACCCTCCACCCACCCTGCCTTTCTCCAGAGGCCGCCTCAGTGTCCCTGGCTGTTCCCGCGGGAGACCCTGGGCGGCCAGGGGTCTCGGAGCCCAGCTTCCAGCCAGGGCTGGGGCCCAGCTCAGAGCTCGGTGGCCTCAGGGACGGGTGTCACCCCGGCCCGGGGCACAGGAATAAGGCTCCCTCCGGGCAAGATGAGCCTGCCCGGAGCTCACCCCCGGCTGCGGGAGGCCAGCCGGAGGTCACGGCCCGGCCCCTCCCTTGGGCGGCCCGGGCGCGGGCTCACCGGGAAGCGGCTCCAAACCACCTGACGTTGCGCGCGGGGCTCACGCTGCACCCCTGAGGGGACAGGGAGCCGTGACAGCCGGGGCCGCCCGAGGTTGCGCGTCCCAGGAGGGGCGGGGCCCCTTGGTCCCGCAGTGCCCCGTGGTCCCGCCCGCAGCCACCAGGGGGCAGCGTGGCGCCGCGGGCGGGCCGAGCGGGACAGATTGAGCCCTCCGGGGTGACCGCGTCCTCTCGTCCCCTTCCGCCTGTCGGGGTCTCCGGCCCTTGGCTCCAAGGCCCGGGCGCGGGCCCGGGCGCACCGCAGGTCACACCGCGTCGCGCGCACGGCACGCTTGCCCTGCGAAGGGGACCGTTCCGTCCGGTCCCGTCCCTCCTCGGGGGCGCAGGCCTGAGCGCAGGTTCGCGGGCCACCACCTTTGGTTTGGAAATCTGAGGGCGGGGGCTGTAGCTCAGTGGTGCCGCCTGCCTGGTACCAAAAAGAAAAAAATGCTATGGAAATTTGAAATTTTTGTTCTACAGCCAGATATGGAGACTCACATCTGTCTTGCCGGCACTCTGGAAGGGTGAGGCAGGAGGACTGCAAGTTCGAGCCCAGCCTCAGTAACTGAGTGACTTAGCGAGACCCTGTCTCAAAATTTAAAAATAAAAATTCAAAAGGGATGGGGAGATAGCTCAGTGGAAAGGTTCTGGGTTCAATCCCCAGTCCTGCCCAAAAAATAAGAAGGAGATGAGGAAGAATAAAGTTTGCGTCTGTCCCGGGAGGGTAGCTGTGGATCCCGTGCCATTCAGCTACCTGGGGCTAAGCGCTTAGGTCCTTCACCCGCGCTGTGGTCCTGGCCACCCCTGGGGAGGCTGCAGTGGTGGGCATGGGCCGTGGCCTCTCCTCTGTACCCACCTTGCCCAGGCCACTCTGTGCCCGCCTGCCCACTGTGGCCCGCCTCTGTCCCCCGTGGGGACACAATGCAGCCTTGTTCTCCACACACTAAGCCCGCTCCTGGCCGCCCTGTAGGAGCTGTGCCAGCCACAGAAGACACGCGCGTGTGGCCAGGGGCAGGGCTGCATGGCCACCAGGCCTTGGAACTAGGGGCGGGTTCTCTTGGGCAACAAGCATGCAACAGGCTGGGCAGACTCAGAGACAGGGGCAGGCGTCCTGCTGAGCCCTGGCACCCAGGCCGGGCCAGGCCCTTGCACAACTCTTTGGGTTTGCTTGGGGCTGTGCATTCTGTGTTAGGACAGAGCTTGAGCCGGTGTGGTGGTGCACACCTGTAATCTTAGAGCTCAGGAGGCTGAGGCAGGAGGATCTCTGAGAGTTTAAGGCCAGCCTGAACCACATAGTAAGATCCTCTCTGAAGTAATCGATCCACTGAATTATTGCTCCCTAGATTCATAGTTGATTTGTTTTGTTTCACTTTTTGAGACAGGGTCTTGCTGGAATCCAAGCTGGCCTTAAACTCATGGCAATCCTGCCTCAGCTTCCCTAGTGCTGGGACTACAGGTGTGTGCCACCATGCCTGGCCCTGATATATATTTCTAAATCACCTGATCTTCTCCACTCACCTCTGAGCCCTTCCGGCCAGTGGCAGATGGGTTCCTCTCCCAGTTACCCAGAATCCACAACCCTAGGCAAATGCACATCATTGCACAATGTGTGTTGATTAACTATGCCAAAGCCGCTTATGTGATCCCAGGACCTTTGCACCTGCTGCTCCATGGGCCTGGAATTCTGACTCCACCCCACTCCCACACCAACAGGTCTGGGGAGAACATTCCCTTCCAGGACAGGCTGCCCTGCTGCCCCTGTCTGACACCCACACAATTTCCTCCTAGACCAGCATCAGCAGTTGTGTACCCATTCCCATGGCAATGAAGTTCCCTAGGGGGCGGGGCCTGTCTTCTCTCACTGGCCTGGGTGTCCTGAGCTCAGCACAGTGCAGGCTCCCTGTGCCCTGGTAGTGACCAGCAAGTGTGGGCCAGCAGCCTGGGAAGCTGGGCCTGAGTCTGTTTTATCCCAGAAGCTGAGGTCATGGAGTTTGTTGGCAATGCAGGCGCAAGCGCCCATCCCCCATGGGTCCCTGCCGCCATTTGTCTGTCTGTTCACAAGGCCAGGGCCTTAAGCAGTCGGGCAAGTGCACAGCTGGACATACAGCTGGCCCTGCACTGCGAGCCACTGGGGAGGATGACAGGCAGGAGCCAGCTCAGTGGCTGGGACAGGCGGGGGCAGTGAGCACACGGGTTCATCCTCAAGGGCTGCCCGGCTCCTGAGAGCTGGGGGCAGCTGGCTGGAGTCCCAAGAAGGAACTTTGACAACAGCCTCAACAGGGCCTCGTGTGTGGAGGGCCCGGGTTTGTCCCAGACAGAGCCCTGCAGGCAGAGACTGAGCACCCTGGCCCTGGAGGTGTGCACGGCAGATGCAGCCTGGACAGGTCCATGCGAGTCCAGCTGGAATCCTCTCCTGTGGGCAGAGGAGGGAGCACCACACGGTGTCAGCGTGCAGCTGATGCCAAAACGCGGCACGCGGTCATGACCATATCTAATGCACTAGGAAAATCTCCCCCGTAAGTTCCTCTTTGGGGAGTTCTCCCAGCAGCCACTGCGTGTGTCAGGCACTTGGCTGAGGTCACTTGTACAGAGCCAATCTGAGTGTGCCTGTCCCCCTCTTCCCACTGCAAGCTCAAAGCCGGACGTCCTAGGAGCTGCGTGTCCCTTCACAGCCCACCTCTCAGCTCTGCTGGGGAAGGAGATGCAGGGCTCTTTGAAAAGAGTGTAACAGTGCGCATGTGTAATCCCAGCACTCAGGAGGCTGAGGCAGGAGGTTCGCCATGAGTTCAAGGTCAGCCTGGGCTATACAGAAATCCTGTCTCAAAAAGAAAACAAGGGACCGGGGATTTAGAGCAGTGGCAACGCGCCTGCCTCACAAGCACAAGGTCCTGAGTTTGATCCCCATTACTGGAAAAAGAAAAACAAAACAAAACATAAAATCAAAAGGTCTGGGGACGTAGCCCATGGTGGAGTGCCCCTGGGTTCAATCCCTCAATACCAAAAACATAAAATCAAATGAAAGTATTATCCATTTAAGATAGAGAGGAAAGGCCTAAAATGTGAGATTGTTTCCGGGTGATCCAATGCAAGATAATTTTGTTGTGTTCTTCTTTATGTTTTTCTGCATGTTCCTGCCATTCACAATAATCACATGTTATGTTTGTAACATGAAAGAAAATGAAGAAAAAAATGGAACGGCATCAGGATAGACCAAAAAACCAAAAACCCTGCCTTGCTGAGCTCTGAGAATTGTATTTATTTTTTATTTTAATTCTTTGTTTTTGTTATGTTGTTTTCTCTCTCTCTCTCTTTTTTTTTTTTTTGGTACCGGGGATTGAACTTGGGTCCTTTCGTTTGTTTTCTCTTTTTGAGATAAGGTCTCACTCACTCTGTATCCCAGGCAGCTGGCCTCAAACCTGTGGCGACCCTCCTGCCTCAGCCTCACTGGTGCTGGGTTACATGCGTGAGCCACCACGCCTGGCTGTGGCAGGAATTCCAAAAGCCACCGTGAAATCTGTGAGTGTCCATCAGGGTCCCTGGTGACAGCTTTTTGGTGTCTCGGGAGAGAATGGCTTTCCTTCCCAGAGGCTGGCAGCACACCGCCGGCTCCCTGGCCTGGACTGTCCCCCACACAGCTGGGCAGGGACCTGCTGCTTATCTGGGTCCCCAGCCCTCCTGCTTCTCCTGCCACTCTGACGTCCCACAGCCTCTCTGCTAAAGCAGATAGCAAAGCACAGACAGGTTCCCTCGAGATAGGGAATTTGCTTTGAATTTCTCTTTCAAAGCAAGCTCGCCAGCCGGGGATTTAGCTCAGTGGTTTCACCACCTGCTGTGCAAGCACAAGGACCAAGTTCGATCCCCAGTACCAAAAAAATAAAACAAAACAAGCTCTCTGGTCTATGTGTGGGGTAAACAACATGCTTCGAATTGCCCAAGATTGTGAAAGGATCGGGGGGGGGGGGCGCAACCCTGTAAGCCCCGTGCTCGGGAGGCTGAAGCAGGAGGGTCACTGCAAGTTCGAGGCCAGCCTGAAGTACACAGCGAGACCATCTCAAAAAATAAATAATAATAATAGCTGCCAGCAGGGAGTCACCGTGCCCCAGTCGTCACTCTGGGGAAGTAGAGTGGTTGTGCTTTGGGGTGGTAGAGTCCAGGTTGGGCTGCAGTCGGGAGGCTGAGGCAGGAATGAGCGTCAGACACGGATGAGGTGGGCGAGGGTTGCGGTTTCCAGTGCCCAGATCTGGGCCTGGGCCCTGGGGTGAGGGAAGCCAGCTTGACACCCGGCTGCCTGTGCCTGGCCTCCTCTCACTGTGGCTCAGCAGGATGTTTGGGTGCTTGAGGCTTTCTTGGAAATTCGAGGTCAGGGAGATGCGGGTCTCTGGCTCAGGGCACCTGGTGGTTAAAGGCCGGGGAGCCTCAGCCCAGGGGAGAAGGGTCCTCCACCTCCCAGTTCCCCGGGAACAGAGCCAACCTGCCAATGGCAGGGCACTTCCTAGGCACAGGTGTGCCCGCCTCTCAGACAGGTGCAAGTACTCGGGCCTCGCACGCAGTGGGCTCCAGGATTCTCGGAGCAAGGAGATTCAGTTTACCAGCCAGGTCTTGTTTACTGAGGAGGGGAGATCCCTTGGGCCCGGATGTTCAAGGCCAGCCTGGGCAACACAGGAAGAAAAGAGCCCGAAAGTTGAAAGGCCTCAGGCATCAGCTGCCCCAGTTCAGGTCACAGGGTGAGTTCTAGGATCTCGGGTGTCTATTAGCCTTTTTGTTCTGGCTTGTTTTTTTGGTGTGGAGCGGCAGGGATTGAACTTGGGGCCTTTCGCTTTCGAGGCAGGTGGCAGAACCACTGAGCTAAATCCCTGGCCCTGTTCTGGTTTGTTTTTTGACGTGGAGTCTCCCTATGTAACCCAGGCTGCCCTTAACTTCACAGCGATCCTCCTGCCTCAGCCCCTCCGAGTGCTGGCATTACGAGCACGGGCCACCCCTCCCAGCTGTGTTCAATATTGAGGACTGTCTGTGGCGGGGTGGTGAGGGTTACATCACCAGCGGTGCTGTGAGAGGGTTTTGGTTTCCCCACATCTTCAGGACCTGCATTGCTGCTTGTTTTGATAACAGCCACCTGGGAGGGCCAGCGGCAGGGAGGTGGTGCTGCCCCCTCCCTGCGCCTCCCTAAAACCCCAGATGAGAGGGCTTCCAGGAGCTGCTTGGGTCCTCGTTTACTTCCATCCTCTGTGCTCTGCTGTCACAGCCAGGAACCCTGGCCAGCCCAGGGTCAGGAGGCTCGGCATCATGCTTCCGAGGGTTTGTAGTTCCCGGTTTATATATATATATTTTTTCTCAGTACCTGGAATCAAACTCAGGACCTTGCACTTGCCAGGCAGATGCAGTGCCACTGAGCTACATCCCCGGCCTCTGCTTTACATTTAGACCCCAGTCCATCTTGAGTGGTTTGTGTATGGTGAAGTGAGGTGCCACCGCGCCCAGCTGGTTTGGATGTTTTTTTGGTTTTTGTTTGTTTGGTTGGTTGGTTTGGCTTTTTTTTTGAGGCAGGATCTCTCAATGTAGCCTAGGCTGCCTTTGAACTTACAGTGATCCTCCTGGCTCAGCCTCCTGAGTACTGGGGTTACAGGCATGCTACCATGTCCAGGATGGCACTGTAATTTTTTTTTTTCTTTTTTTTTGGTGCCGGGGATGGAACTCAGGGCCTTGTGCTTGGGAGGCAGACACGGTGCAGCTGAGCTAAATCCCCGCCCCAGGCACTGTAATTTTTAACCCACTGAGTTTACTGCTGTCCTTGCCCTCTGAGACGGGACATGGGGATGGTGCTGCGTGGGCATAAGGAGCAGCCCGTTCCTGTGCTGAGTCACGGCAGGAAGGCGAGCACGGGAGTGGCTTGCTGTCCCCACTTATCTCCCGGAACAGAGCCTCCCAGAAGGAGGCCTCCCCTGCCTCGGCCTCCAGACAGCAGAGGGAGTGGCAGTGGGGACAGTTCAGAGTCCACAGCTTCGTCTATGGTATCAAAATCTTAAGCATGGGAGGGCCGGGGATGTAGCTCAGCAGCATAGCGCCTGGCTGGCAAGCTTGAGGTCCCGAGTTTGATCCCCAGTACCAAAAATCAAAACAAAAACAAAACAAAACAGCAGAAAAACTGAAGCATAGGAAGGACTTCATCTCAGAATAGGAAAAGTAACAAAAAATAACAGTTTTCAACTGCACACTGATGTCCCCCATATTATTTTTGTTTTGTTTTTTTGAGTACTGGTGATTGAACTCTGGACCTTGTGCTTGCAAGGCAAGCAGTGGAAACATTGAGCTAAATCCCCAGCAGTTTTGCTTTGTTTTTTGAGACAGCATCTTGCTAAGTAGTCCAGACCGGCCTCAAACTCCCTGTGATCCTCCTGACTCAGCCTCCTCGGAGTGCTGGGATTACAAGCCTGCATCACCACACTTGGCATCCACAAATTATTTTATAGAAAGAATATCTTTTTTTTTTTTTTTTTTTTTTGCTTTTTTTTGAGGAAAGGTCTCCCTTTGTAGTTCAGGCTAGCCTTGAACTCACTATGTAGCCCAGGCTGGCCTTGAACTCCCTGAGATCCTCCTGCCTCAACCTCCCAAGTGCTGGGATTACAGGTGTGCACCACCACACCCAGTTTAAAAAGAATATTTTAGGGCTGGAGATTTAGCTCAGTGGCATCCCTGGTACAAAAAAAAAAAAAAGAATATTTTAAATGTTTGAAACTGGGCACAGGGGCTGGGGATTTAGCTCAGTGGTTCCGCCACCTGCTGGGCAAGCGAAAGGTCCCAAGTTCCATCCCTGGTACCAAAAAAAAAAAAAAGAAACTGGGCACAGTGACATACATACACTGTAATCCCAGCTACTCAAGGGGGTGAGACAGGAGGATCATAAGCTCAAGGCTAGCCTGGGCAATTTAGCAAAACCCAGTCTCAGAATAAAATTTTTTTTAAAAAGCTGGGTGTGGTGGCACAGGCCTGTAATCCCAACCCTCAGGAGGCTGAGGCAGGAGGACCACAGCAAGTCCAAGGCCCGCGTGGGCTATGTAGTGAGTTCAGGACCATCCTGAACTGCATAGCAAGACCCTGTCTCAGAAAACTAAAACAAGGGCTGGGGACGTAGCTCAGAGGCATCCCGGCCCAAGGTCCCGAGTTCGATCCCCTGTACTGGAAGAAGAAAAAAAAAGAGCAGGATATACTCGGAGGTAGAACACTTGCCGAACCCTCCCCAGAGCTGTGGAGGACAAAGGAGCGGCGCTCACGTGACCCTGCGGGGTTTCCTGAGGAACTCAGCCCCAGGGGGGCAGTGGCCACAACCTGGCTCTCGCTCGCTGCGTGTCCCCCCCTGGCGCCCGCCAGCTCTGCACCCGCCCAGGGCCCCGCACTCTGCCAGGCTGTGCCCTTCTGCGCCTTGCAGAAGCCCCGGGCACCGCGATGCCCAGGGCGCGCAGGATGGGGTGGAGCTGCCGAGCCGCTGCCCCTGCCCTCTCTCCCGTTCCTGGCCTGCCTGCTCCCCCACCAGGGCGGATCTGGGGGTGTACCTTGCACAGGAAGCCAAGCGCCACACGGGCTGTGGGGAGCAGCAGGATGGCACGGGCAGCGGGACCCACAGACCCAGGAAGCCTGGAGGGTGGCGGGACCCAAGGGAGCTGTGACCTCACACCGGCAAGACACGGGTCACCAAGGGGCAGCCCCTGCTGACGTCAGGGGTGGAAGGAGAGGAGGATGGAGGACGGACAGGGTCAGCACCAGAGCCAGCATGCGGCCCTGCAGGGAGAGCCCAGCCCACCAGTCTTGGGTGGTCCAGGCCTCAATTCTTTCCTGAGACAGAGTCTCACTCTGTAGTTCAGGCTGGCTGTGAACTCCTGGCAACCCTCCTGCCTCAGCCTCCTGAGTGCTGGGATCTCAGGTGTGTGCCACTGCACCTGGCAACTTCGCTTTGTCTGTGTCCCTGGGCCCGTGGCCCTTCCCTTCTCTGGGTCTCCTGTCCCTTGGTCCCACTCTCCAGCTCCCTCACTGGGCCTTCCGGGCAAACAGCTCTCCAGAAGTTGCCTGGTCAGGACGCCTCTCTCTGCCTGGACAGCAACGCCATCGCTGGGTTTTACGGGGCCCTAATGAGCAGGTTCAGGCCGGCAGAGCTGCACCGGGCCTGCAGATATGTGTGACCATTACAGAGGATGCCAGCAGCCAGCGAGGCTGGTACCAGCCGCAGGAGCCAGCCTGAGCCGGGGGGCTCCAGGGAGCCTGGCGCCCACAATAGCCCTGGGTGGGCACAGCCTGCTGTCTAGGCCTTGCGACACTGCCGGGCATACTGCACAGGCCGGAAACCCAGGCCCAGGAGGCTGAGATAGGAGACCACCAGGAGTTCGAGGCCAGCCTGGGCTACACAGCTCGAAAAAGCAAAGAAACGACCAACAGATGGGAACCCAAGGCTGGGAGCCGGGAGGCGGGAGGCCTCGTTCCCAGACAGGGCTGGGAGCAGCAGGGCAGGGAAGGGCTCCTCTCAGGTACCTGGTGGGGCTGGGCTGACTGCTCCGGGAAGCAGGCCCAGGCCAGCCGGCCCCTCCGCTGCTGGGCTGTCACCACCACGCCACGCCAGGGTGGGCCCGCTCCGCTCTGTCTTCCCGGAGGCCAGCCCAGCCCCAGGCCTGCCTGAGGTGGGGATGGGCCATAGCTTCCTCCCTCGCTGTTGCCCACCAGGTGCCCTACTCCGGAAGCTCCTAACTCTGCAGACCATGCCTGTCTCAGCCCCGCCAAGTGGTGGGTGACAGGAAGACCCGGCCCCAGCAGCCCAGTGAGCCCTGGAGCAGCCTCAGCAAGGACTCAGTCCTGCCCGGGACCACGACCCAGACGAGGAGGGCAGGGTGGGCCAAGACCCCTGCGTGACCTGTGAAAGGTCTCTATGGTCAGGCTGTGTGGCCTCCGAGAAGGTGTTTAACCTCTCTGGGCCGCAGATGGCTCCATTCCAGAGTAGCCACCCATGCAGCATTTATTTAGCACCTTCTGCATACCACGCCACCTGCCTGCTCTCGGGGACACAGCCATGGTGGGGTCAGGTTCAGGGAGCACAGGACCCCAGAGCCAGGATGTGTGGCTTCTTCTGCTGTGGCCAGCTGTGTCTACCAATGGTGCAGGGACAGTGATGGTGACAAGCTGTCACCTGGGGCATGGGACTGGGTGGGAGGCAGAGCCTGAGCCGAGGCTGGCACCCGGCTGAGTGGCCCCTGCTCTGGGGCTGGGAGGCTAGGTTCGGAATGACCTCTCTGTGCCCCCAGGGTGGGGACGGGTGACAGGCAGCGTGTCAGCCCCAAACGCCCTGAGCAGCAGGAACAGCCTGACAGACAGCCCTGGGTTTGGTCCCTAATCAGTCAAGAGTCGGTTCAGCTGCAGAAAGGCCCTGGGTGAGAGCAGGAGTGACAGCTGTCTGAGTTCAGGACGGAGCTCCTGAGGAAGAAATGTGTGGTGCACACGCCTGTGGTCCCAGCTCTCGGGAGGCTGAGGGAGGAGGGTCCCCTGGAATTCAGGGCCAGCCTGGGCTACACGATGAGATCCTGTCTCAAAAAAAGATAAATAAATAAAAATGGGAAAGCTGGAACAATACCAAACATATATAATGGTCACAAATGGATCCCAGCTGGTCCCCTCGGAAACAAACCTTATAGTATGTTGCCAAACGGCATTCTGTGTGTTTCTGTTCAAAGTGGAATTGGTCAGGATCAGGATACATGTGGAATTTGTGTTCAGCTCTTTTCATTTAACATGTGACTCTAGAAGTATATTTACCCTTTCCCTCTCCCTCTCCCTCTCTCTCTCTCTCTCTCTCTCTCTCTCTCTCTCTTTCTCTCTTTCTCCCTTCCCTTCCCTTCCCTTCTTTCTGGATTGAACCCAGGGACTTCTCTCTGAGCCACATCCCCAGCCCTTTTATGTTTTATTTTGAGACAGGGTCTCACTAGGTCACTAAGTTTCCCAGGTGGGGCTGCACATGTGATCCTCCTGCCTCAGCCTCCCAGAGTACTAGGATGACAGGCGAGCACCCCCAGGCCCTGCTACTGTTTCTTTCTGATTACAAAATAAACACGTGGGGATGTGAAAACAAAACAAAACAAAAAAAACGAACAAATCACACACTTATGGAAATCTGGGACAGAGAAAGCCGAGGAGAAAGGAAACCGAAAGTCACCTCAGTCCCCACCCAGGAGGGGCTCTGACACCATGGGTGTGGCCCGGAAGACAGGAACTGGGTAACCCTGGGCTGGGCTCAGCCACAGCACTTGGTCCTTATCAGTGGAGCCTTGGTTTCCTATACGTGGAGCTGGTCATGGCCGCTCCACACCACTGTCAGAGGAGTAAAGAACAGGCAGGCAGGCGCAGGGTCCTAGCACTCTGGAGGCTGAGGCAGGAGGATCGCCACAATTTCGAGGCCAGCCAGGAGTATGGAATGCACAGCCAGACCCTGTCTCAGAAAGAGAGAGAGAGGGAGAGAGAGAAAGAGGCAGTGGTTTTACAACACTGTAAGTGTACTACACACCCTGAGTTGTACACTTTAAAATATTTCATGTTGGGCTCGGGATTTATCTCAGTAATGCCGCCTCCTGCCTCGCAAGTGCAAGGACCTGAGTCCAATTCCTGGTACCAAAAAATAATTGCACATTGCACTCAGGAGGCTGAGGCAGGAGGATCACCATTAGTTCAAAGCCACTTGTGCTACATAGTGAGTTCAAGGCCAGCCTGAACTATACAGTAAGACTTTGCTCCAGAAAAACCAAAACAATAATAAAAATCATGTTATGTAAATTTCACTTCATTTTCTGGTTTTTAATTTTATTTTGTTAGTACATGTTTCCAGTACATGCATTTTACAATCATCTTTTGGAGTTGGTACATGTACATAACATTACCTCAATTTTTTAAAAGGCCAGGCATGGTGGTGCATGCCTGTAATCCCAGCACTGTGGGAGGCTGAGGCAGGAGGATCACACATTTGAATCTTGTCTGGGAAACTTAGGGAGACCCTGTCTCAAAATAAAAAATAAAGGGTTGGGGGCAGGGCTCTGTCTCCATGGTGAAAACAAAGGGCTTGTGGTTTACAGGACCTCAGGGCCCCACACAGCGTCAAAGGGGCTGATCTCACTCTGAGTGCAGCCCCAAGGCCACGGCCTCTGCCTGCCCCGTGTGTCCCCTCCCCGTGCCCATTCTGGCAGTGGAGTCACAGGGGGTCACCATCCTGCGCCTCACCCTGTGTGGGCACCTGGTGGGCTGGGCCGGGCAGACCCCGGGGCACTCAGGGGCTGTCACTGAGGCAGAGCCGTCCCGATGACTCTTCCTGGCGGGGCCTGTGATTTCCACACCCGCCCCCTCCTGCCCGGTTATATTTAATCCTCTGGCTTTCAGAATCCAGGACTTGGGGACAGAGTGGCCTCCTTCTGCTTCAGGGCCCTGTGGGGTTCCTCACTAGCAGAGCTGCTCCGGTCCTGCACAGCCTCGGCCTGGCTTTGAGTCTCACTTTCATTTTTCTTTCCTTTTCTTTCTTTCTTCTTGAGACAGGGTCCTACTGTGGAGACCAGGCTGGCTTTAACTCGAGGCAATCCTCCTGCCTCAGCTTCCTGAGAGGCACCACACCCTGACTCTTAACTGGACTTGGTTTTGTCCTGGGGGCTGGCCAAGTTGGCAGTGATTGCTTCTCCATCAAACAGACTTGTGGCTTGTGCAAACGGACACCCTGGCACCGAGATCTGCCTCTGGCCCCGTGACTCTGGCCAGGGGAGTCACAGGTGGGGGCCCTGTAGGACCTCAGAGGGCAGTGAGGATGCCCATCTGTGTGCTGTCTTCCTGCCCAGCTTCCTGCTCACCACCAGCCTGGCAGCTGCCGCCAGGGTGGCCCTGATGGGTCCTGGCAGCCGCACCCATCTCTGGGGGGACTTGTGACATGAGCACCACCAAACCGTCAGGAGCCCCCGTTGACCCAGCTCGCTGCCCGAGGGTGCTGGTCTCTGCGCGGGGCTCTCATGGGGTGGGTGGGGACAGACCTGGCGTTGGCAGGGTGACACAGCTGCTGCCTCATCCCTTGGGCCTCACAGCCACTCACCGACCACTCCAGGGTGAGAGCCCGGGCAGTCAGGCTCCTACGATTCCCCCGCCTGGGCCTCTGTTCCCCGACAAAGGTGTGCTGCCAGCCAGCACTGGGCACAGTGGAGTCGGGGCCCCAGGGCTCTTGGAGGTCACAGGATGTCACGCTTACCTGGCGGTGCCTTTCCGTGGACCATCTGATCTCACCCTCCCGAGAGTGTGGCCTTCGGCTTAGATGAGAAACTGAGGCTCAGAGGGTGAGCAACCTGCCCAGCTCTCACATCTGGCAAGTGGAACACCCTAAGGGAAAGGAGCCCCTGACCTTAGTCAGGGCCCTGCTCACGAGGAAGCGCTGAGTCCTTGACTGGAGCACCGGCTCCTTCTCACTGCAGGAACGAGCAGCAGGGATGGGGCCATGGCCGCTCTTTCTTGGGCCAAGGTCGCAGGCTGTGCCCTGCACAGCTCCACGGCTCCCAGACACCTGAGCTGGGACGCAGCCCTGCTGTCACTGGACCTGGCTCCACGGGGCTGTGCTCCCTGCCTGTCCTGCCCTGCTCCGGGAGGAAGGTGCTGAGCACTCGGGGTGTGTGGGACAGAGTGGCGCCCCACGACGGTGACATGTGTGCATGTTCACCTCTGTCCCTGTGCCACAGAGGAAACAGCTTTGCCGGCATCAAGAGGTGAGGGCTGGGCTGGCACTGAGGAAATCCCCTTCCCGGTCCCGAGTTGTGTCACTGGACGCGCTTCCTCTAGACTCACACAAACGTTAGGCTCAGGGACGATCAGTTGGTCTCAAATGACCTGCCAGAGGCAACCCGAGCCCTGCTCACTGGGCACAGGAGACAGAAGGTGATGTGGGAGGAGAGTCGGCAGGTGGCACACGCCTTTGATCCCAGGACTGGAGGCTCAGGTCGGAGGGTCACAGCCAATTCAAGGCCAGCCTGGACCACATAGTAGTCTGAGTTCGATCCCCGGTACCACAAACATTTTTTAAAAACTAACTAAATAAATAAGTAGCTGAATGGAAGGCAAAGCTGGGACTCGGACCTGGCAGTGTGACAGTGGCCTCCTGCTAAGGCAGCTTGAGAGCGGCCCCAGTGCCCTGGCCAGCTTTGCTGAGAACCTGCGTCACCGGCCTCAGCTCTCCAGGGGCAAGAAATAAAAATAGCCGGGCAGGGATGCCAGCAGCGGCGTGGGCAGCAAACGTGCCTCTCCTGTGACTCCCCTCGGGGAGTGTCCTGGGCCGGGCCCTGGCTGGGTGCCCGGGGTGACCTTACCCCAAGGGGGGACGGGACAAGTGTGGGGGCGGGAGGCTGTCACCCCTAGGGGCCAGGGGACCCCCGGAGAGGTCACAGTGGAGAAACTGAGAGGTATGGGGTGCACTGTAGGAGTAGGACCCACAGTGGCACACGGGACACGGCCCATGAGGAAACATGCAGAGGTGGGGCAGTCTGTTGGGGTGGGTGGAAGCTGAAAGCAGCCCAGCCAGGATTGGGGTGGGGCCTGGGGTGTCAGAGCCAGTTAGGACAGGGGTGGCACCATGGCTCCCTCTGAAGATTCATAACCTTGAGCCGAGCATGGTGGTGCACACCTGTATTCCCAACACTTGAGAGGCTGAGGCAGGAGGATCACAAGTTTGAGACCAGCCTGGGCTATACAGCGAGTCTCTGTCTCAAACCCAGCACAACAGAACAAAAAAGATCCATAACCTTGACATTACAAACTCCCGTTGCCATGTGAGGTCTGTCTAGTCACATCTTCGGGGGACGCAGAGGTGTTCCACCTTACAGGTCATTCTCCGGCCAGGCTCATCTCTACCACCAACCTTCTGCACTCGACACCTGCGCCGAGGTTGGCTTCCAGGAGCACCTGGGAGCGCCTGACACAGATCCCCCCAAGCTAATCCTCCTTTCCAAGTTCCCCTCCCAGCATCCAGGTCTCAGCAGGCACTGGCGGGTCTGGGTTCCAATCCTGCTTCCAGGGCCGGGGTGTTGCTCAGGGGGGCAGCTCTTGCCAAGCATGCTGGAGGCTGAGTTCAACCCAGCGCCAAGAAAAAAATCTTGCCACTTACTCCCCTCTTCCTTGGGTGACTTGCTGGCCTCAATTTCCTCATCTGATGAAAGAGGTGAGGAGCCCGGAGGGGCCCCCCTAAGCAGGTTAGCGAGGCAGTGGGCCCACAGGAGGTACCTGGAAACCAGGGCAGAGGGCCAGGTCCTAGGGCTTCTAGCTGTCCATCACCTCCCCCCCCACGCGGAAAATAATAAGGATCATAAACACAAGCTCTGCCGTCACCCTGAGCTGCCAACTCTCTCAGGGCTAAAAGGAGTTTGTTTTGTTTGTTTGTTTCCTGGGTGCAAAGCAGCAGCCCATGGTGGAAGCTGCAACTGTCTCAGGCGCCATGGCCGCCGGCGCCCCAGAGGCTGGCATCTGGGGGTGATGGCAGAGGGCCCCCTGAGCAGCCCCTTCCCCTCCAAACAGGGACAGCTGCAGGCCCGCGACCAGCCCTGAGCCCACGAGGCCTGCTGGTTTCAAGGCAGAAATTCCAGCGAGGGCGAAGGTGACACCTTAATTCAGCGGGTTCCTTTGCCTCTTCCGCGCTTCTCGGTCAGCTCCACTGGATTGGACGTGTTTTCTAGCGCGTGGGCAGAGGCGATGTGCGCAGCTCCCCGGTGTGTCTCGTGTCTCAGCAGGTGGGATGCAGGCCGGCGCCTTCTCAGGGACCTTCTCTGCCACTTTCCAGTCACCAAAGGGGCCGTTAACACCTCCTTCATCTTCTTCACTACCTCCCCGCCCTCCGCAGTTGACCCCCGGGGCAGTCCATTCCTCCACCGGAAATACTGGGGACAAGCCAGTGGCGTGATTCCGTGAGCACGCTGCACTTAGCATGGATGACGTCAAAGAAGCCAGGGAATGGGAGGAGCTATGTAGGTGAGAGGAGCCAGGGATGGGAGGCACCAGGGTTGGAAAAGCACTGCGGATAGGAGGAGCCCTGTGAGTGGGCGGGGCCGGGTCCTGTAGAGGATATAGAGTGGAGTGGCTGGTTCTCCCCCGAGCCCTACCACTTCCTGGCTGTGTGACCTTCAGCAAGGTCACCATTTCTCATGCTCCTGCAAAATCGGTAGCAGCAGTGGCACCCGTGGGTGGTGGGGACGCAGCAGGTGAACCCGTGTGGAGTCACGGACGCTGCCTGGTACCGGTGTGCGCTCACATGAGCTGGCGTTCTTACCCGAAGGCCTCTGCGGCTCAGTAAGCCAACGGCAGGAGAAGTGATAAGAACAGGAGGACAGGGATCCCCTTGCAAATAAGGAAGGAGGCTTAGAAAGAACTGAACCACAGCAGCATTATTCTCAGTAGCAAAAAACAAAACCGAGTAACCAAACCAGGCTTGGTGGTGCACGCCTATAATCCTAGCACTCGGGAGGCTGAGGCAGGAGGAGCACCCTGAATTTGAGATCAGCCTGGGCTACATAATGAGTTCAAGGCCATCCTGAACTTCATAGTGAGATCCTGTTTTAAAAAAATAAATAAAATCATAAAGCATCAGACTATGAAATAATGACGGCGTATAAACAAACATAAATATAATATCCACATATCAATTACAGCCATTTCCCCTGTAAGCACCATGGCCTCATTAGATACCAGGAGCAATTCTTGAAGTCCCACTGGGGCTGTGAGTCCTTGGTGCCCTGTGAGTCACCGCCACCCTCTGCTTCTCCGGGAAGTGGCTTCATAAAGCCACCCACGCTGCCCTTCCACGCCACTGTCCCAAACATGCAGGGCTGCAGATGAGCATGTCGGCACATGCCAGGGAACTCAAGGTCTCTGGCAAGGGTACCAGTCGAGGGAGACCCTGACCTTGTCAATAAACTCCATCCTGACGGATCCCTCTCAGCTCTGGAGACCTGCAGCTGTTTAAAGTGGAAAAAGCGGGGTGTGGTGGCACATGCCTGTGATCCCAGCTCTCAGGAGGCTGGAGCGGGAGGATCCCCAGGAGACCAAGGCCAGCCTGGGCTAGATAGTGAGTTCAAAGCCAGGTTGAACTGCATAATGAGACCCTGTCTCAAAAACCAAACAATGAATGAATGAATAAGTGTAAAGGACACCAGAAAAGGAAAGGGGGACTAGGTTCTAAGGCTGGGGCAGTGACCTTGGACCTCATGTCTCTGAGCATCAGTGTCCTCCCCTGGGAAATGGGGACTTCCGGGGTGGGGGTGCCCTGGGGTAAGTCCAAGTTCTCAGCATGGTACCTGTCCATAGTAGGTGCTCAGGAAAAGCAGTCGCTGCTAACAGCACAGAAGCCCACAGCCTCCAGGAGCTAGGCTCAGGACTGGGACCCTCACGAGGCCCAGCTCCTCACGGGGTGGGTGTGGTTTATGTGTGAAGCGTCCCCGAGACTCATGTTTGGAGAACTTGGTGCTCAGGGCAGTGAGGCTCAGAACGGGGTCTCAGAGAGGGGACTGGAGGGCACCGACCTCCTTAGTGGCGATGCTGGGAGGTCTGGAAATGGAAAGTGGGGCCCAGATGGAGGGAGTGGGCCTGAGGTGCAGCCTTGGGGATGCTGTCAGGTTCCTGGTCCCTTCTCTGTGGCTCTCTTGCTCTCTCTCCCCTTGCGGTGCGGTGAGCAACTCTCCCCCGCCATCCTCTCCACCAAGTTGTTTCTGCCTCCCCACAGGCCTAGGAGCAATGGCGTCAGCTGACCATTGACTGAAGCTCTGAAACTGTGAGCTGGGTAAACCCCTCCTCCTCTAAGCACTGGGCTGCAGCAGTGGAGAGCGGGCTCACACAGGATGTGACCTGAGTCCTGCATGCAGATGAGGAAGCAGGCTCAATGACTCCCCGCGGTTACCAGCTCCGACCAGAGAGTGGGTCTGTGCTGCATCACAGGAGCTGAAGATGTGGTTAGAAGTCCAGGGCAGAAGCCACCAAAGGGTGAGTGGGACCTGGGACTCTAGATCCTTCAATGCACTGCTTCCCTGCTGTCAGCAGCAGACTCCTGGGTGCTGACCTTGCCCAGGGGACATTTTTTTTTTGGTACCAGGGATCAAACTCCCTAGGGGACATTTTGACAGGAGATTTGACCTGGCATCCAACAGGTCTGAGATCCCAAACCTGGCCAAGGCCAAGAACTTCCTTGGCTTTGAATTGATCACAGCATGAGATGCATCACCTGAGCTCAAGCTGAAATTACTGAAGACATAAGTGAATTGTTCCCCTGTACTCCTGCCATCCAGCCATCTTTCCCACCAGCATCCCAAACTCCAAGCTCCTCCTCACCTACCACCCAAGGCCTGGCTTGATCTGTACCCTGCGGCTCCTCCCACTGTGGCCTCTTCAAAGTCCTCTGGAATCCTCCAGCCATGCCCAAGGGCTTTCAGTCCCTCAGTGCACTGTGACCTTCCTGCCTCAAGACCCTTGCACCTGCCGTTCTGTGTCTGACATATTTCCTTTCCTGATCATGAAGAGCTGGGTCCTTCCCTAGGTCCAAGCCTCAACCTTAACATTGGTGAAGTTTTTGCTGACCTCACAGCTACACGCACTTCCCACTTACTTCTTTTCATAACAGTCATCACAGTTAGTGATAACACAGTTAAACTTTATAGTCAGTTCCCATCCTTACACTGTAAGTTCCCTGGAGACATTGTCCTGCATTTTTCAGTGCCTACCAGAGTCTGGCACGATGCCTGCTGCACCACTTAGAGTGTTTTCGGAGTACCTGAGGAGCAGGATGAGTGGAAGAAAACCAGACTCAGAGTTGACCTTGTTTCCTAGTCCTGGCACATACCAGCTGAGCCGAGGAAGTGACTTCAGTTCTCTAAGTCTGTTTCCTCATCTGCAAAGTGCAGATAAAACAGCCCCTCCCACCAGCAGTGGTACAGGCACACTTAGGAGGCTGAGGCAGAAGGATTGGTGTGAGTTTGAGGCTAGCCTGGGTTATGAAGTGAGTTCAAGGCCAGCCTGAACTATGTAGGGAGACCCTGCCTCCAAAAAAAAAAAAAGGGAGACAGAGAGAGAAAAGAATGGCCCCCTTCTCTCTTGGGGAGATCAAATGAGACAGCATTGGATTTGTAAGGCCAGGGGGCTGGGGGTGGGTAAGTAAGCGGGGAGGGTAAAGCATTTGAAAATAACCAAGGTACATTCAACTGGGCCTGGTGGCTCAGGCCTGTAATCCCAGCCCTTGGGAGGCTGAGGCAGGAGGATTCCAAGAAGTTCAAGGCCTGCCTGGGCTACATAGCCAATTCAGGGCCAGCCTGAACTACAAAGTGAGGCCCTGTCTCAAAAAAAACAAACAAAAGAAACAAAACAGAAACAGAAACAGTATTTAAACTGGCGTGGTGGTGCAATGTCAAGAGTCCCAGCTACTCAGGAGGCTGAGGCAGGAAGAGCAGTTGAATCCAGGAGTTTGAGACCAGCCTTAGCAACACAGTGAGCGCTCATCTCAGGAAAGAAAAGAAGGGAGAGAGGGGAAGGAAGGAAGGAAATAAGCAAAGTTCGCTCCTGGCAGATGCTTCCACTACTTCTAGTGCAGGGGTGGGGAAGGTGGCTCAGGGACGGGGTGGGGGGTGGGGGGTGTAACTTGCTCCAGGTTGCACAGCTTCCAAGAGGCAGCGCCGGACCCACTCTCTGATCTGCAAGGCCAGATGCAGCAGACTCGGAGCCTGGAGCAGACTCGACAGGGCGGTGCGCTGGGACCACAGCCAGGCAGCCAGGGAGGGGATGCTCTGGAACAGAGTGACGTGGAAGAGGCCAAGGGAAGGACGCTGGCCCCAAGCATGCAGAGTGGTCGGATGGGGTGGCGAGTGGGGAGGACAGGACGGCGGGCAGGGACAGGAGAGGCTGGTGTGGGTGCTGGTGTTTACGGAGTGAGAGACTTACCCTGGGTGTGGTGCCCCATGCCTGTGTCCCCAACATTTGGGAGGCTGAGGCAGGAGGATCACTGCATGTTCAAGGCAAATCCTAAATATACAGTGAGACCCATTCTCACAAAAAAAGAAGAGACAGGACTTTCATGTGGCATCACAAGAGTGTAGGGGACAACACACTGCTGCTTTGGCCCCAGACGAGGCCCACAGGGAGGGGGATGGGGCCACTAACCCCGTCATTTCCTATACCATGGAACTGGAGCCCACAAAGGGCGGGCAGCTACTCGGACGGGGCTGGGATGAACTCCTGGCCTTGCCACGAAGGGCTGGGGCCTGGGGCAAGGTGGGCAAGGCTGGCAAGGGGGCATCTCCAGCTGCAGAAGGGGTGACCTCTGCCCTGTGGACACCCCGAGCCACGGGCCTGGAGCTGGGGTCCTCAGTGTTTGGGGATGGGAGGGTTTGAACATACTCTATTTTTCTGTTTTATTCAGTACTGGGGAATGAACCCAGGGCCTTTGCCTGGAGCTACATCTCCAGTCCTTTTTTATTTTTTATTTTCAGACAAGATCTCACTAGATTGTTAAATTGCCCAGGCTGGGCTCAAACCTGCCATCCTCCTGTCTCAGTCTCTTTGGGCACTGGGATTCCAGGCCTGCCCTGCCATGCTCAGATTGAACACATGGTTTGAGCTGTGTGTGTGTGTGTGTGTGTGTGTGAGAGAGAGAGAGAGAGAGAGAGAGAGAGAGAGAGAGAGAGAGAGAGAGAGAGAGAGAGATGGACCCCAGTCTCAGCCCACATTCTCCAGGACCCTCAGAACGGCTACGTCAGAGGGCACGGGAGCTGTCACCTTCTCTATCACTGCTGTGCCTGCATGCAGGGTTACAGAGCTGTGGCTTGAGTGTAGAAAAACATAACAAATGACTTTGGGTGACCCAGAAACCAGGATTTTTGTGTGTGTTTTGTTTTATTTGAGACAGAGTCTCCCTACGTAGTCCAGGCTGGCCTTGAACTCATGGTGATCCTCCTGCTTCTCTCCCTACCCCTACTCGGACCACACTGTAGATGATGTCAGTCACCTGGACACCAGTGAGCCCTGGGCAAAGGTGACCTTGGAGAAGACCTTGCCTGCTCCCCTGGGATATGAGGCGGAGAGTAACAAGGAAACCACATATAAGCAAGAAACTGGTGAGATCTGTGAGCAAAAACCAAAATAGGGTGCCTGGGCATACAAAGTGTCACGTCTGGGAAGGTTGGCTGGTCTGAACTGGGCACCAGGGCAGGTGTCCCTGGTGGGGGATGGTGTGGCTAAGCCTCAAAGAAGAAGGAGCCCACTATACAAAGATCTGAAAAGAATGTTCTGTAAAGAGGGCTGCAAGTGCAAAGGCCTTGAGGCTGGAGTCTACCAACCCTGCTGAGACTTTTAATAAAATAACCTGAAGGGCAGGAGCTTTTTGCCAAGGAAACAAAATAATCCAGACATCTTCACCCCTTCATCTGTGATCTTTCTCACCACCTCTAAGTCCTGCTGGATCCCTACTCAGTTTACCTCTTCTGCCCAGAAACCTTCAGGCTCTACTAGTTCGTGGTTTATGAAAAGTGGCCCATGGAGGCTGGGCAGTGGTATGAGGAAGCCCGGGCCATCAGCCCCACCCATGTGGCTTTGTGGGCCAGAGGCCAGAGGCCTCACAGTGCCATTCGTCATGCCCCCCGCATCCGGCTCTACAGGCTGAGTGTGCCCGGCCTAGGCCATCGGGGGTCATCGTCCCCAGGGGACAAATCTGCCACACTGAGGCCCTGGATGCCTGGCCACAGTGGACTCAGTGAGCCAACCTCAAGTCACAGTTCTCTCCTGTGTATCTCCTTTTTTTTGCCAGCTCAGTGATAGTTTCTGACTCTACTGTCCATGTTCAAAATGGATTATGTGCCATACTTGGCTAGCTGACATCTGAGTTTTAATTAACATGATTATGGAATTCACCAGCAAAGTTAGAATATATTCAAAGTTAAAATTCAGTGGCAGCTGGGTGTGGTGGCACATGCCCAGAACTGCAGAGGCTGAGACAGGAGAATTGCCATGAGTTTGAGACCAGCTAGGCTACATAGTGAGTTCAAAGCCAGCCTGGACTACAAAGTGAGACCGTGTCTCAAAAAGAAAAAAAATCGGGCTGGTGATTTAGCTCAGTGGTACCGCTGCCTGCTTTGCAAGCCCAAGGTCCTGAGTTCAATCCCTGGCACCAAAAAAGAAAAAAATTCAATGGCAGAAGAGATTATTATTGTTAAGACAAGGTCTCAGTATGTAATTCAGGCTGGCCTTGAACTCACAGCAATCCTCTTGCCTCAGCCTGCTGCATGCTGGAATTACAGGTGTGTGCCACCATGCCCTGGTTTGGAATGGATTATTTTTTTATCAGAGCTGTAAAGAAAGCAATTGTCCTGTCCTGTGTCCCCACTATCATGCCACACTGTGGCCCAGAAGCCAAATATGAATCTTCTGCTTGCCATTCATACCAGTCCATTCCGAGGACTCCAGCTGACAATTTCCCCATTTTCTTGCCCATAATTGTACCATGTAATGAGTTACTAATTCTCCTCACTTAGAACAACCCCTGAGCCCAAGAATATGTACATTTTACCAATGTAGGTCACATGAGAGATTTATGTTCCAATAAACTGGCTCGTGACAAAGAGCTTGATCAACAAACTGCCCGAAGTAGCCATCTGTGTTCGAGATACATTGTTACTTGTTTAAACACTGCTTGACACATGCCCTATTTCACCACCTTTTGCAAATCTCTCGCTTTCTGCGGGGGCTTTTCACTGGTCTATGAAATCCCGGAGTCTGGGGGACCCGAGAATCAGCAGACACCCCCTTGCTCCCAGATGGCGTCCTGGCCCCTCTTCCCACAGCACGTTCTCTGGGGACACCCTGCCTGGCGCCCAGCCAGGCCAAGCCTGCGCCCGCGCCCGGAAGAAGCTGTTGAAGAGACTTAGAGTGGTTTATAATGCATACACGACATTCACCTCGGATGAACCTCAGAGCACGCGAGGGAAGCCAGCCAGCGGGAAGGAAAGACTCAGGTGCAGGCCGGGTTCAGCAGCCGCCTCCCTCCTGCGGGTGCGCAGGGAGGCCCGGAGTCCTGCAGCCCGGCCTCGGGCCTCGGTCCTTGTGTGCCTGAGCCGTGGCTTCCCGAGTGACCCCGGGACGGCCGCGCTTCCCCTGGGGTGCTCGAGTAGGACAATGGCAGTGGGTGCGGCGCACAGGGGGAGCCCGCCTGTGAACGCGGTCCTCTCGGCCCTCGCGCCAGTCCCCCATCAGCGCACGGAATCCCGCCTCTGCTTCTCCCGGCGGCCCTGTCCAGCGAGCGGCCCCTGGGGCCCCGGGCGACGACCCGGGGTCGCGCCCCCGCCTCCTGTGCTCCCGGAGCCCCTTCGGTTCGCTTCTTCAGAGCAGGCCCCGAGTCCCTTTGGGGAGCTGGGTGGGTGTGAAGAGACTGATGAAAAGGTTAGGGGACATTTTTGGCTCCCACTTCCGAGTCTTGCAGAATCTTTTATTTTTTATTTCTCTTGCCTACCTAATAATTTTTAAAAGCCATGTCACAGCGACGTAGCTCGTCTTCTTCTCATCCGCCCACGGCAGCCAGCCCAGGACTCGGCGAGGCGCGCGGGGTGGGATGGGGGGGGCTCGGCCGGCGGCCCCGCTCGCCCTGCAGGGGGCGTCACCACCACTCCACCCCCCCCCCCCCCGCCGCTTCTCCCGGCCCCCGGCGCCCTGCGCGTCCCTGCCCCCCGCGCCACCGGCGGGAGGGCGTGGCCGGGCCTCGCTGATGTAATCCCGCGCCCGGGCGGAAGGATATGGAACGCGGGCTGGTTGGCGGGGCGCTGAGGCCAGTTGCCGGGTAACGGAGCGGAGCAGCCACGGAGCACCGCCTCCCGCCCTCCGCCGAGTGGCGCCGGGGCCGCAGCCGCTTTACGTCAGGCGCAGGCCAGGGCCGCCCGGCGCTCGGCAGCCGCCCGCAGCCCCGAGCGCGAGCTGAGGCGCCCGCCCGCGCCGCCCGGCAGCCTGGGCAGGTAAGGGGGGGGGGCGCGGGGCGAGTGGGGCCCGCGGGGGCGGGGGGCGGGCCGGTGGGCTCCGGGCGGCCTGAGAGAGGCTGGGGCGAGCCCCGCGCAGACCCGGGCGGCCTGGAGCCCCGGCCTGGGCCCGCGTGAGGCTCGGCGCAGGGCGGCCGGCGTCTCGGCTTCCCCGAGGCCTCGCGCTGGCCATGAGTGTGCACAATGGGCCGCCCGTGCCATGCCGGCCGGGTCCTGCTTGGGCGCCGCTGGTGCGCGACACCGGGGGCGGCCGTGGGGCCTGGCTGCGGCCGGCCGGGCCCCGCGCCCTCCGCATTGTCCTCGGGGCCGGAGGGGTTGCCGCGGGGCGGGGCGGGGCGGGTGCAAGCGAAGGTTACGGCTGGCTGCCGGAGTGACAGGCCCCGAAGTCGCCGCCGCTCCCGGCCCGAGCTCAGGCCCGGCTGCGGCTGCGGGGTCCTCGCCCCTAGAACCCTGGCTCCGGCTGCAGCGTGGAGGTCCAACCGTCGCCCTGGAATGTGGCCCGGGGCGTGCGGGGCGCAGGTGACAGGGCTGGTGAGCCCTTGGGAGCAGAGCGGCCCCCGAGCCCGAAGAACCCGCGATTCTTTCTTTTAGCACCTTCCAGTTGTGCTTTTCTCTGCGCAAGCTTTAAAGACTTAAGGCAGGAGAAAGTAGAGGACGGAGATGAGTGGGGAGAGGGTTGAGCGACCCTTGGGGGTCATGGAACAAAATGTCACTGGGATTGCTTGCTTTGCCTCACGTGGCCCAAGTTCTTAAGAATGGGTTTTGCACTTTAGGGGGCTTTGCTTGTTTAAAAAATGGTAGGTGATGGAGGAGGAGGGTACAAGCCGCTTTGGTAATAGATGACGCTGGGGGAAAAGGCTGTTGTTACGCAGTGAAACCCCCAAGCTGGATTTCTGTGCGCTGTCGGACCCGTTCAGAACACTCTGACCGTTTCATAGACCCCGAGTTTAAAGGAAGAAAAAAATACCTGTTACTGCACCTTGAAGGTCAAATATTCGCCTGTCAGTTACTTTGGATTGAACCATTTGTAAATAGGTCTTGGGATCTTTGTTTAATTTCTTCATGTCAAAAACTCTTTCTGACTTTGTGCCTTTGAGTTCCTATAGGCCAAACTCCTTGCAATTATATTTTATATCTGACAGGCAGGTGATGCACGCATGTAATCCCACCTTCCAGGGAGATGAGGCAGGAGGATGGCAAGTCTGAGACTAGCCTGGCTAATTTAGTGAGTCCCTGTCTCAAAATAAAAATTAAAAAAAAAAAAAAAGGTTAAAAAACACAAATGGCGCACTCCTCTAATCCTAGCACTCGGGAGGTTGAGGCAGGATGATTACAGTTAGTTTGAGGTCAACTTGGGCTATAGTGAATTCAAGGCCAGCCTGAATTACAGAGCAAGACCCTGGCCCCCACAAAATAAGAAAAAAAATCTTAGCCAGGCGTGATGGGGATACTTGTAATCCTAGCTCTCAGGAGGTGAGGCAGGAGGATCCCCTGGGCTACAAAGTCAGTTCAAGGCCAGCCTGGGTAAATAGTGAGACCTCATCTCAAAAAACTAAAAGAAAAAACCCCACTTATATTCTAGATTCAACTGTCATGCTTGATAAATAATGATTTTTCAGTTACTCAAAAAGGAGCTTACTCCTGCAGTTCAGAGTATCACAGTTTTTACGTAAATCCTTTCTTTTTTTTTTTTAAGACATGGTCTCACTTTGTAGCCCAGAATGGTCTCGGACTTATGGCCATCTTACTGCCTCAGCCTCTGCAGGGCTGGTATTACAGGTGCGCACCACCATGCCCAGCTGTAAATCTTTTAATCAGCCCTGAGTAGAAGCTCACACCAGAAATCCTAGCACTTGGAAGGCTGGGGCAAGAGGATGGGTCTCAATTTGAAGCCAGGCTGAACTACATAGTGAGACCCTGTCTCAAAAAACCAAAATAAATAAATAACTGTTTTACTGGATTTTTTTTCCACTTGTGAGGGAGGTGGTGGAGCCACTGAGCTAAATCTCCGGCCCAATAAATGACTATTTTAAAATAAAACTTTTACTGGTTAATTTTTTAAAACCCCAAAATCTGTTTTAATCAAGAAAATGCCCATTTGACCACTGAAATATTGAAGGGAAAAGAGAGCATTGCTCTTTATTATATTTATTATATTATATTCTTTATTATATTATATTTAGACCCATAGAAAGTGAAAGTTGTTTTTTTGGAGGTGGGTGTCTTGAGGCAGGGTCTGGTTATGTATTCCAATCTTGGGTTTTTTTCCCCCTGTAACTGAGAATGGAACTCAGGACCTCGCTGAGCTAAATCCCCAGCCCTTATGTATTCCAGTCTTGCTATGATTCTCCTGTCTCAATCTCTTAAGTCCTGGGACTACAGACTGTACCACCATGCCTACGCTTAGAAAGAGAACCAGAGGAAGAGTACTTTGTCTTGGAAAAGAAGGTACAGGTCTTTAACCTGACAGTGTGTGGCAACTATATTATTTTAAGGATAGTTGTTACATAAGCTGAAGAAAATTAAATGAAGTTTTAGCACTTCTCTAGTGGTAATATAACTTGCTCTACTGGTTTTTTTTTCCCAAGTACTTACTGTCCATTTTGTACCTTATTTTCAAAAGCAATGAGATTGTTTTTTATTTGGCATTGTGTAGAAAAGTACTGACCCTGAGCTTTGTCCCGGTATTGGTGGCATTTGACAGAGTGGCCGATGGCATCTGAGCCTGTGTGGTCATCTGTGAAGTGAGAAGAATGGGGACACCTGTCCCCCAGGACACTTGGAGATGACAGTGAGGGAGGTGTGAAGTACTTTGTGATCACTGAAACCCTTCAGAGTGCCGGATTAGTGCTTTACTGCTAGCGCCTCAGATTCCTCTGCTTCTCCAGGCTCTGAGCTCTGTCTTCTGCTTCTCCTGCCCCTCCTGTCCACACTGCCAACTGCCAGAGTCTTGTCCTAAGCATACACCGGCTTTGTCAGCCTCTGTTCAAGCTATCTTCCAGGTTTCCTGTGGCTCGACGCTCAGAACACACACACTACTGTAGTCTATACTGTGTTCTCTTAGAGATTGTTTATATTAAACTCTAGTTGTGGTGCCCATGTTAGTACGGTACCCAAACACCTTCTCAGGGGTTTCATGCAAGTGCTCAGATGTTTACCAAGTAAAATCAGAGTCTCTTAGCCACCTTGAAGAATATGCTGCTGTCATGAAGTATTTTTAATAACAAGCATCAGAGTACCAACTGCCGGGGCCGGAGATTTAGCTCAGTGGTTTCGCCGCCTGCTACGCAAGCGCAAGGACCCGAGTTCGATCCCCGGTACCAAAAAAAAAAAAAAGAGAGAGAGAAAACCTACCAATATCTAGATGTGGATAGAATTTTTGCATATGTCTCCTAACAGTGGAAAGTTGAAGTCATCAAATTTTTTGTGCATATTATTTTTCAGCAAAGCAAATGTTTTCACTTTAATCTTACATCTTGTAATTATTCACTAAGGAATTGGGCTCCTCTGGTATTTGGAATGGATGGTGAAAATATTTCTCCCATCTTCAGAACTTTCCTGTCACTAGTTTTTCTCCACATCCCTCTGTCTCTTCTGTTTTTTGGGTTTTTTTGTCTCTTGTTTTGTCAGCAGTTTTAATTTGAGACTTCAAAAGTGAGCAGGGTGTGGTGACACACACCTGTAATCCCAGCACTCAGGCTGAGATAGGAGAATCTCCTGGAAGCCTGGGCTACCTAGTGAGTTCAAGGCCAGCCTGGACCACATATCAAGACCCTGTCTCAAAAAACCCAAAATAAATAGTCATCTGTTGTTTCTAAAATAATATGGAAGCTGGGCGTCCTGTAATCCCAGCATTAAGGGAGGACAAGGCAGGACAATCACAGATTGAAGGCTTGCAAGGCAATTTAGCTGGACTGCCTCAAAATAAATAAAGGAATTCTCTATCTACAATGACATAACATATTGAAGGCTGTTTAACTTATATTGGCTATAGTTTCTATTACAAGTTTTTTTCATCATTGGAAATTACATATTCCTGGGAGGCTGAGGCAGGAGAATTGAAAGTTGGAACTCAGCCATGGCAGCTTAGCAAGATTCTGTCTCAAATAAAAAAGGGCCAGAGACGTACCTCTGTACAAAGGCCCTGTGTTCAATCCCCAGCCCCCCCCATCACATATTTCTAATAAATCTCCTAAAACCTGCTCCAAAGATTTGGCATGATAGGATTCCCCATGTGAATAAAGTTGCTAATATTGTTAGTATCTGTATCAGAAAAGAAACGTAGCTGGGCTTGGCAGCCTGGGCTACATAGTAAGTTCAAGGTCAGCCTGTACTACTCAGTGAGACCCTGTCTTAAAAAAAGAAAAGGAAACGAAAGGCATTAGGATAATTAGAGGATTAGTAACTTCAAAAACTGCTTTTGGATAGCTGGAGTAGTGAGTGAATATGAGTTCTGAGAATGCGGGTGCTGTATGCATGTGCAGCTCTAGTGACGGTAGACACGGGGCACTGTATAATATGCCTGTAGTCTTTGTGGTGTGGGGGTGTCACTAAGTAAATATTAAATAAAGTAAGTCATCTATGTGGAGGAAAAACACATGGAGATAAATAAGTTTAAAGGAATATGCCTCAGTGGATTTTCAAGGTGTTTTGGTAGTATAGTATGGTTGTTATTTTAATTATATAGGGGAAAGTTAAAAAGAATAGGGAAGGATTTCTTTGCCCTTTCAGCCAGGAGTTTGTTTCTAACTCAATTGCAAGTTGCAGAGCACTTTTGGAATCTTAATAGCTAGTGCATAACTATTGAATAATTTTAATAGGTAGTGCATAACTTTCAAAATTGTTGGTCTGATTTAGTCAGACCCTTTGTTTTTTTCCCCCTTCTTCCTTTACCAGCCTTTTCTTAGATATCTGATTAGTATTTTGCTCCTTATTCACGTTTTCCTTGAAGATTTTCAGAAAAAGTTGAAATTCAATAAACACATTTTTTTTTAAGGAAGATATTTATTGATAGGAAAGCTCCTGAGGGGCAGGAGGGGTCCTGAGCTGGTAGCCCATTTGTTTTTTGTGGTTTTTTTTTTTTTTGTACCAGGGATTGAACTCGGGTCCTTGCACTTGCGCATCAGGCGGCAAAACCATTGAGCTAAATCCCTGCCCCAGTTTTTTTTTTTAAAGTAGGAAAAATTTATTGAGAGAAAGATAGCTTCTGTCTTAAGAGAGACAGAAGAGGTACCAGAAAGTGATTTGGCCCAATAAACACATTTTTTAAATCCCTTTTTGGGGTTGTTGTTACTTGCCTACTGCATTTTTGTTGTTGTTAATTTGTTCTTTGGTTCTAGGGATTGAACCCAGAGGCACTTTACCACTGAGCTACATCTCCAGCCCTTTAAATTGTTTATTTTTTTGACTTCAAGACAGTCTCACTAGTGCCCAGGCTGGCCCAAAAGTCATGATCCTCCTGTCTTGCCCTCCTGAGCAGCTGAGATTACAGGTGTACACTGTTACACTTAGCTTTATTGTTTGTGCTCATGCTAGTCGCATCAGAAAGTGTCTTGTTTGGCATTTAGGTTGAATCTGTTAAAGGATGTTTACTCAGCTTTACATTACTATCATGAAACACCGGAGGCAGGCTAGTTACAGAGCAGAGAGGGAGTGTTTTTGGCTCACGGTTTGGGAAGTTCCAAGTTCACATTGGGCAACAGCATAAATGAGGGTGGCAAGATGGCATCACTTCTTCCTGAAGTGTGTGTCAGAGCAAGCACCCAGTTTCAAACCAGAAAGCATGGAGAGGCGGGGCCAAGCTTGCCCCTTTTGTAATTGCCACCACCTTAGGTGAACTACCTCAGTCCCTTTCAGGCGCTCCAGTACCCAGAGAACCACCTGTTAGGCTCCACCTCTTAAAGGTTTACTGCCTACCACTATGGCCACCCTGAGGAACAAGTTTCTGACTGTGGACTCCTGGGTCCATTCAAATCATATCCCCTTGTCACCACGCAAAATGCATTCATTCTATTCCAGTACTCCAGTCTTTTTCTTTTTTCTTTCAGGTACCAGGGATTGAACTTGGGACCTTGTGCTTGTGAGGCAGGTGGGAGAACCACTGAGCTAAATCCCTGGTCCCTAGTACTCCAGTTTTAACTGTTCCAGTGTTGGTCCCCTGGAAGTCCAGTCTCCTCTGAGCCTCATGGCAAATTCTTGCAACTGTGAGCCCCAATAGCAGTGATGGCAAACCTTTTAGAGCTTGCAGTGACACAAACAGCCTGCTGTGGCACATGCCAAAGATTTGCCACCACTGCCCAATGGCCATCAAAACAAGTTGCATACTTCCAAGATAAAAAAGTGGGACAGGCACAGGGCAAACATTCCTATAACTGTGGGAGGAAGGTAGAAATAATCACCTGAAAGCAAGACCAAAACAGCAGGACAGACGCTAGGTTCCATAGCTCCGGTTCAGGCAACTGCACATAGCTGGGAGAGGGGAACCCCTAAGGCCATTGCAGCTCCGCCCTTGCATCTTCCCTGGTCTCCGCTGCTGGTGATGGCTCTTTGGGAGGACGCTGCTGCACATCTCTGGCTGCACTTCCTTTCTATGGTCTCCAGTGTAGTATGGTTTACCAAAAGGATTTGAATCTAAGTAGCAGTTAAAAGTCTATTTTATGTAAGTTTTTTTTTGTACCAGGGATCGAACTTGGGACCTTGCGCTTGTGAGGCAGGTGCCAGAACCACTGAGCTAAATCCCCGGCCCTAAAAGCCTATTTTAAAATGAACAGGTGAAAGAAACCTAAAAATGCAGTAAATTGTAAGATGAGAAACAAATGTCCTTCGTCCTCCTTCCCATCCTGTACTCATCTTTCTTTGAAAACTACTGATGAGTTTCTTGGATATCAGAGGTAGAAAGCCATGCCTGTAGTGTTTTAAAAAAATGGGATCAAGGCCCAGAGCTTTCTGTGTCCTCTTATAAACGAACACTGGGCTTTGTATCTTGGTGTGGTTTCCCCTTCAGTCACACAGGTCTACTTTATGTGCAGGTCTGCTTTACCATGCTTTTTTGGGGGGTGGGTACTTGGGGTTGAACTCGAGACCCTGCACTTGTGAGGCAGGCGGTGGAAACACTGAGCTCAATCCTCAGCCCTGTTTGAATCATTTTAGACATTAGGCTGGATATTTCTTCAAACACAGCTTCTTCTTATACATTGAAATCTGTGAAGGCTGTGGTCAGCCTCATCTGCAGTCACCACAGAGCCCCTTGTTTGGTTTAATGATCTGTCACAGTCTTGCTATTCTTTGTCGTTTTTGGATTAAGGGCCTACACTGTCATTCTGCACTGGGCCTCACAAATTGTATATCCAATGCTGTAAAGACTTTGTGAAAAAGCATTTAAAAAAGCCCCTTGAAGTGGGTGTGGTGGTCACACCTGAGGCTGAGGTGGGAGGATCACCATGAATGAGTTCAAGGCCATTCTCCTCTACATAGTTCAAGGCCAGCCAGGTCTACTATAGCAAGACCCAGTCTAAAAAAACAAAAACCAACAACACAAAAGCCCCTTGAGCTCTCCCTTTCTAATCCCTTTTTGCATGATGACTGTTTACCATTTAGTTTATCCTCCAGGAGATTCTTTAAGGAATGCCTTTGGAAATGTTGCATACTATGCTTGAGTCTTTTTTTTTTTTAACTATTAATTTGAGCTGGGCAGTAATCCCAGCACTCGGAGGCTGAGGCAGGAGGATTCCTGTGAGTTTGAGGCCAGCCTGGATTTCGTAAGGAGATCCTGTCTCAAAAACAAACAAAACTATTAATTTGAGACCCACAGAAAGTTTGTGTAATTTTTTTTTAATCTATAAGGGATCAGAAATGCTACAGGCTTTAAAATTAAAAGGAAAGATTCCAAAAAATTAGCCATTAATTAGAAGTTGGTGCTGTATTGGTTTGTTTCTGTTTTTGTTTCTTTTTTTTTTTTTTTGGTATCAGGGATTGAACTCAGGACCTTGCGCTTTCGAGGCAGGCGGCGGGACCACTGAGCTAAATCCCCAGCCCTGTTTTTGTTTCTTTTTCTTTTTCCTTTCCTTTCCTTTCTTTCCTTTTTTTTGAGACAGGGTCTTGCTATGTGGTTCAGGCTAGCTTTGAACTACTGTGTAGTCTAGGGTGTCCTCAAACTTGGGATCCTCCTGCCTCAGGCTCCCAAGTGCTGGGATTACAGGCATGTGCCACCATGCCCAGCAAGAAGCTCTTTCTTACCCCCAGAACTGGAGACAGTTCTGACCTACCCACATTTAGGCAGTTTTATTTACTTATCTGTGCTTATTTTTTTTTTTGGTACCGGGGATCAAACTCAGGTCCTTGCGCTTTCCGAGCAGGCAGCGAAACCACTGAGCTAAATCCCCACTTTTTTTTTTTTTTTTTTTTTTTTTTCAGTGCTGAGGGTGGAACCCATGGCCTTGTGCATGCTTGGCAAGCCCTATACTACCACTAAACCTTAACCTAGCCCAGTTTTTATTTCTTTTTTTTTCTTTTTCTGTTTTTATTTCTTTAAAGTGTATTTAATTTGAAACTTTAGGGAATCAGTTTCAGTTTTGCAGAGTTAAGATACTACTGTATCTCTGATGAGACTTTACTTTGTAAAAGGCAGTAAAACAAATCCTAAGCACATCATAGGTAAGTCAGGAATGAAAATAAAGTTTGTTCATTTGTCAGGCTCAATTGAACAAAGGATTTATTAGAAGTATTCTTTTTTTCATTTTTTGGTACCAGGGATCGAACTCGGCACCTTGTGCTTTTGAGACAGGTGGCAGCACCACTGAACTAAATCCCCTGGCCAGAGGTATTCTTCTTTTTCCTTTTTGGAACTGGGGTTTGAGCCAAAGTTTTGGCACTGAGCTACAGCCCCGCCCTTTTATTTTTCGAGACAAGGTCTTGCTAAGTTGCCTAGACTGGGTTTCAATTTAGAGTCCTCTGATCTCAGCCTCCGAGGTTGCTAGGATTACAGGTGCATGCTGTCATGCCTGGCTTCAGTAGGAATTTTTTATGTTTTATTTAGTTAAAAGTGGATGGAAATCTTTTTTTCTTTTTTTGGGGGGGTACCAGGGATCGAACTTGGGTCCTTACGCTTGCACAGCAGGTGGCGAACCCACTGAGCTAAATCCTTGGCCCATCTTTTTTTTTTTTTTTTTTTCCATCGGTACATTTTAGGTATACAATATAATGACATTCCTCATTGGAAATTTGCACCTTTACGTAATCACTCTTGGTTCTTATTTTCCCCCTTCCCCTGCCCTCCTTTCAACCCCTCCATCCCTCCCTATTTACAAAGATTTTGTTTCTAATTTTTCATTTTCTCATGGAAATCTTGATGCAGTAGAAAGGTGAGGATTCTTAGAGGTAGTTACAGAAAATGGAGGGATGGGAGGCTGTGAGCTAAGCCTGGTTAACAGTCCTCCCCCTCTTGGGGATTGTGTTAGAGACCTTAGGTAAAGTTTCATTTAAGCCTCCTTGTGGCCCTGTGAGAGGTGATTGTTTTAGTCAGCTTTCCATTACTGTAGCAGATGCCTGGACTAATAAACTTAGAAATGGCTTCTTTCAGCTCACTATTTGGGAGGTTTTAGTCCATGGCCCATTGACCTTGTTTTCTGGGTCTCCAATGAAGGAGCCTATCACAGAGGGAGCATGTGGTGAAAGAAAACCACTCACTTCATGGCTAGGAGGCAAAAAAGAAAAGAGAAGAAAGGGGATGGAATCCCATAACTCACTGGCTTCCCTCTAGCCCTACTTTCTGAAGGTTGTACCACCTCCCTGCAGTGCCATGCTGGGTCCAGGTCTTTAACATGGACCTTCGGGGACATTCAGGGTCCAAACTGTAGTAGTGGTGCTGTCATCATTTTACAGATGTGGAAGTTACACCTCAGAAGTCTGGAAAACACCTCCCTTTGATCACAGATAACCTGCAACACAAGCCAGGATACTCATCCTTACAGCATGCAGTCACGTTCCTTCCAATGCCCCGTTCTTCCTAGAGATGCATGCATTTACAGTACATTTGTTGACTGCCTACAGTGTGCTGGGCACAGATGCCCAGGTGAGTTAGACATGCAGATTTATTGGGGGAATTGCCTGGGAAGTGTAGAGGTGGGAAGCAGGAGCGTGTAGGAGGAGCCTTCCTGGTTCCACACTGGTCGGTCCCTGAGAAAGAGAAGGGAAGGTTGGATATAAGCTGCCTTAGATCGCAGCGTGGTCAGGGACCGCCCCTGCCAGGCTGACAGGGAGCTTCTGCTGCAGTTGTGCATCCTGCAGCAGACAGGAAGATGGGACCAGTCCCCTCCTCTGATCCAGGCCTGGCAGGGGGTGCTGGGGGTCTGTGGTTTAGGGTCAGTGTCATGCAAGTTCTGAATGTGCAGGGACAGGAGACTGCTGGCACTCTGTGCAGCAGCTTCTCTGGAAGGCTGGTCTGACCACGGCAGCCCATGGCTGCCACCTGTGGCACTTCCTGTCCTGGGGGGGGGGGACTGCTAAGGAGGTGGCGCCCATGCCAAGGGAAAATGAGTATAGAAGGGGAAACAGAGCAGGAGATGGGTGTTTTATACAGGTGGGCAGGGAGAAGCTCTCTGGTAAGACAACACTTGAGTGAGAGACCTGAAGGAATGAGGGTCCCAGCTGCTGGGCTACCTGAAGAGGAGAGCATTTCAGGGAGCGCGGGTTGAGCAGACGCTCCATTCTGGCTTGATGCACTACTGTGCAAGCAGAGCTAAGCAGGCTTGCCGTAGGACCACAAGTGGAGATGGAGGAGTGGTTGGAATGTGGAGTTGCCCTTGGCTGACCTTGGGAAGGTCACAGCACGGGTGGTAGTGGTAGTGAATCCAGAGTAGCTTCGTTTTAGTCACAAGTTTGAGATGCCATGCGGATCCCTAGCTGTGTAGCAGCTTGTTGGCTGTGGAGTCTGGCATCAGGGGAGAGAAGCAGTGCAGTGACCACATGGAGGATATTTAAAGTCACAGCCCTGGAGGAGCTCAGCCAGCACTGTGCTGTTCGGTTGACAGCCATGAGCCACAGGAGGCTTCGGAGCTTTGTCATGTGGCTAATCTGAACTGAGGAGTGCTGTGTCATACACACCAGATTTCAAAGGCTACTATGAAAAAAAATGTACCAGGAGGTCCTAAGTTCCATCCCCGGTACCAAAAAAAAAAAAAAAAAAGTAACATGTCTCAGTAATTTTTTACTTCAGTTATATTTGCAGTGATATTATTTTGGATAGTTTGGGTTAAGTCAATGTTGTTAAAACTAACTTCCCATTTCTTTTAATATTGCTATTAGAAAATTGCACAATCACCTCATTTTGTTCTTAGAGATGGAATAAGTGTAAGTGCACATTTACAGAGAAGGCCCAAGTCACTGGGCCTGGGCCTGGGCCTGGGGCTGGAGAGAGGAGGGGTGTGGCTTGGAGTGGGTGAGAATGATCATTGCTGTGTTCTGTTCACCCATGAGCGTTGCTAGAACCTCTCTCAAACTTGGATGAAAGGAAAGCTTCTGAGAGAAACTAGCCCTGAGTAATATGTTACAGGATCACGTTACCCTGTAGACTTACAGCAGCTGTGCAGGCAGTCTCTGCCAGAGGTGGCCAGCTGTTCATTATCACTGAAAGCTCTAAAGGTTTGCCATCACTGGTCTGTGCTTTTTTTTTTTTTTTTTAAGTGAGTCTCATGCAGCCTGTTGAGAGAAAACTCTACTGCAGCCTATCTGGGCAGTCAGCCATGTAGAAAAGCACACATTTGTAGAGCTCCAGCACTAATGCAGGAAGGAGGTTCTTGTGGTCCTTATCTTCGGTCACAGGCCTCTTACACCTTGCAGTCTACCTGCTGAACTGACATTTACCTGCCTCTTCCTGATCCCAAGCTCTTAGGTTACCTCCCAGTGTTCATTTAGGTGCCTCAGTGGGCCTTGGCTGCCAGAGGGGCTTTGTGTGCTTCTGTTGTATAAACTTCCAGTTGGGACTCCTGGCTTCCCCCTTGCTCCCATGGTTACTTAGGCCAGCCTCACTTGGCACTCTGCTGTCTTCTGTTCTGAGATCACAGATGTGAGAGTCCACTGTGGTCATTTGTTGACATTCTCAGAACTTCTCATGCATCCTCTGAGCTTTGTTTTTTTGAGACAAGGTCTCCCTATGTAGTTTAGCCTGGTCTTGAACTCACTGTGTAGCCCAGACTGGTCTCAAACTTGCCTATACCTTTGGGTCAGATTTCTGTTCAGCTCTGCATGTAGACAGCCATTTTAAGGGCATGACCTGGAGGATGCATCTGATCCCTGGCCCCTTGCTCTGTGGCTCTTCCCCCGAGCTGACCTTCCTAGCCACCATGAAGTAAGTAAGCATGTTCGCTCTGCCCCACCCCTCTGCCATGTTGTTTCTGCCTTGGAGTCAACCCATCATGAACTAAACCCCCAGAAATTGTGAGCTAAATTAAACCTCTCTTCTTTGTTGTTTGATTTGGGATTTATTTTTATTTTTTGGTACCGGGTATCGAACTCGGGTCCTTGCGCTTGCTCAGCAGGCAGCAAAACCACTGAGCTAAATCCCCGGCCCTTTTGTTTTGTTTTTTGAGACAAGGTTTCACTGTATAGTTCAGGCTGGCCTGGAACTCAAGGCAATCCTCCTGCTTCAGCCTCCTGAGTGCTGGGGTTACAAACGTGTGCTATAGTACCATGATAGACATTATGAGTTTCATTCTTCCATTTCCAAAAAATAAACCACTTGCACACGAAAGAGTGTTTCTAATGTTTTCTCCCTGGGTATGTGATCGGTGCCCATGGAAACTGAACCCCTCAGAGAAGCCCTTGCATGAGTTTCACCAGGACAGGCAGAAGATGATGTTGACTTCAGGAAAGATCCAGTCACACCATGCAGGTTGCCATTGACTAGAGCAGGGTCTGAGTGGTCTGTTCTTCCCTGTCCTAGGTTCTGGCCTGTGGGGCTGCACAGTAGCTAAGTCAAACCTATGGCTGGGCAGGTACAGTAGATGCAGGGGAGGGGCTTTGCTTAGTCCTTCGAAATCATAAAAAGGAAGGGCTCCGAGTTCAGTGTGGGTCTGACAGTGATAGAAAGGCACAGCTCTGGAGCTGGGCCACCCGAAGGGCCTGGTTTTGACTCCATTGGACCCTGCATATGTGCCTAGGTGTCTCAGGCTGTAAGCTGGGGGCTGGCGTGGCTCTGTGTGTGGGTGCTGTGGAAGCGGTGTCTGGTGTAAATAGGTGCAAACGTGTTCTCTGTGAAGGAGTGGGCACAGGCATCTGGACAGCCCAGGCACAGGGAGAAGGGGGTGTGCTTGTGGTCTCTGTGCTCTGAGAAGTGCCAGAGCATCCCGGGTCAGATGCTCACCTCTGAGCACCAGTGGGCGTGCTTCTGATGGAGACTCACCTCATTTCTGTCCCCTCCCAGCCCTACCCCAGCATACTTAAAAAGGTAAAAGTTGTAGAAGAAAAATGTATTTTCAGTGGGATTAGGGGAGACAGTTGCTGTATTTATTCCCTGAGACTACTGTAACAAAGTTCCACAAATTGGTGACTGATAGCAACAGCAGTTTATTTTCTGAGGGCCAGAAATCCAAAATGCAGGTGCGGTGGATGTGAGGGCGATCTGGCTGCGACATCTGTCACCCCATTGATCACCTGGGTTGATTCTGCTGACCTGGCTGGGCGAGTGTCCCCTTCCTCCCTCACCACTCCATGTGTATCCCTCCCCAAGCTTCACGCTTGGTCAAAGAGAACCACCGCTTCCTCGGTCAAGGCTGTATGAGTAGCTGCGCTCCCCTGCCAGAACCTCTAAACAAGCTCTCAATTGAAGGTGCGGACAGAGTTGGTCTCCTGAAGGAGAGCCTGATCCATCCCTCTTGAAGTTACTTTTTTTGTTGCTAAGATACAGTACCTGACACCCACAGACTGAAGCAGGAGAGGTTTATTTGGCTCACAGTCTGTAGAGGTTCCAGTCTGTAGTTGGCTGGCTCCAAGGCGGGGTGGCACTGCAGAGGGGCCTGCCTGGTTGAGGAGGAGAATCAGCTCGTAGCATGGGAGCTGGAAGCAGAGAGTGGGCAGTCAAGAGGGAGGAGGGGGGATGAACCCTTCCAGGCCACACCCACAGTGACCCGTCTCCTCCAAGCAGCCTTCACACTGAGGTATAAACTCATCCAGTGATGACTATCTTGTCCCCATGATCCAGGCACCTCCCAAAAGCCCCACCTACAGCTGGGCATGGTGGTGCACACCTGTAATCCTGGTTCTTGGGAGGCTGAGGCAGGAGGATCGCCAAGAGTTCCAGGCCAGCCTGGGCTACATAGTGAGTTCAAGGCCAGCCTGCACTACAAAGCAAGACCCTGTCTCCAAAAAAAAGAAAAAAAAAGCCCACCACCTATGATGATCGTATGAGCCTTTGGTGGACATCTAGATAATAAACCGCAGCTTCTGATGGTTACTGAAGGTCCTCGCCTTGTGGGTGCATTATCCCAGTCTCTGCCTGGCTTTCCCTTATGAGGGTATCAGTCACTGGATTAGGGTCCACCTAGTCTGGTTCAGCCCTGTCTTAATTTGTGCACATGCACAGCTCCCATTTCCAGGTAATGTTTATGGGTGATAGAGTTACAACTTGGATGTACCTGTAATCCATAGAAATTGCCAAGGTTGGGGGTAAGCTACCCATATTAACTCTTCAGATTCATATCTTTGCTTCAGAACTGTCAGAAGAGTTGGTTAAAAAAACAAAAGTAAAACAACAAAACAAAAAATCATTGTCTACTAGAAAATAGGCATTTGGTCACAAAGGCAGAGTGGAACAAAGGATAGCCTTGGACTACGTAACTGTTAGATGGCTCCTATAAAGACTAAGTTTTGTTTTTGTTTTTTGTTTTTTTGCAATACTGGGGATTGAACCAGAACCTCACTGTGGTAGGCAAATGCTCTACTACAGAGCTGAGCAAAGTCTCCAACCCTTTTTACATTTTATTTTGAGTCAGGGTCTCACTCAGTCACCCAGGCTGGCCTTGAATTTGAAATTCTCCTGCCCCAGCCTCCCAAGTAGCTGGGATGACAAGTGTGTGCCATAGCACCTGGCAAAAGAAATTTTTTTTTTTATACACCTAGTTTTTGTTTTGAGATTAGTTGTTTGGTTTTTGTTTTACATGTGCTTTATTTTCCTTTTTTTTTTTTTTTTTTTTTGGTACCAGGGATTGAACTCGGGACCTTGTGCTTTCAAGGCAGGCGGCGGAGCCACTGAGCTAAATCCCCGGCCCTTTATTTTCCTTTTGATATCATCTGAATTCGTATTTGAGAATTTGGGGAGAAAGGCTTTACATCTTAGACTTGTTGGATCCCGTAAATAAGTCAATCAGAGCAATCAGAAATGTCATTTAGGAAAATTTGGGGGCGTTTCAGTCACTTGTGGAGATGCAGAGCTAGGTTGGAGCCCAGTCTCATGGGCTTATCATTCCTTGTGTGCAAGGTTAAGCGATGGGGTGGCATCAGGAGCCCAGTGGGAAGAGTAGGCAGCAGACAGGTGTGGGAGAGTTCGCTCCTCTCAGCACTCTGCTAACTGCCCATTGTGTGGGAGGGAGTAGGAGCACTGATAGAAGTGCCGACAGGGCTCTGAATACTTGTGCCATAGGACAGTCAGTATTCTTCTTCGTGTATAGAGCAGCTGGCTGCTGAACCGTAACGTGGAATTGTTGCCAGTGCCCTAAGTTTTGCTGTCTGAGCTTCCCGAGCCTGGCCCATTGGCCACCTTAGCCTTGCAGGAGCTGAGAGTAGTGTGGCCTCTGTAGGAGCCTCAGTCCAACCAGTGTGCCTCTTTCCCAGTCCTCCCCCAGGGTATAAGGCAGGCGGGGACACTGCTGTAAATGACAGCATGCCCAGCGACAATTCAGGTGTAGAGTGAGGTTGGTAAGTTGGTGATGTACAGATCACAGCAGAGTGAGTGTAGCTTTAAGGTTTTTTATTTTTATTAGTACATTTGGAGTGCATAATGATTACATTCATTGTGAGGAGCTGTATATGTGCCTAACACATCTCAATTCTTTTTGCTCCCCCCCCCCCGCCTTTTTTGGTACCAGGGGTCGAACTCGGGTCCTTGTGCTTGCGGGGCAGGTGGCAGAACCACTGAGTTAAAAATCCCTGGCCCTCTCCCTCCACTTTTTTTTTTTTTTTTTTTTTGGTACCAGGGCTCGAACTTGTGTCCTTGCGCTTGCGCAGCAGGCAGCGAAACCACTGAGCTAAATCCCCGGCCCCAAGGTCACATTTCGTATGATCCTTTTGTTTTGTTTTGTTTTGTTTTTTGGTACTGGGGATCAAACTTGGGACCTTGTGCTTTCGAGGCAGGTGCCGGAACCACTGAGCTAAATCCCCTCCCTCTCCCTCCATTTTTTGATCTCTTTCCCCTTTGCAAAATGTGTGTGTCCCTGTTTCCTATTATATATTTTTTATTTTGCCCTTTATTTGTACTTTGGGTTTCTCATAGGAAAGAAACCATGTGGCATATAAGTTTGTGTGTCAGATTTATTTCACCTAACATTATACTCTCAAGGTACATGTTTTCCTACAGATGACTCAGGTTTATCCTTCTTTGTGGCAGAGTAGTGCTCCACTGTGTGTAAATACCCGCTTTCTTTATCTGTTCATCTGTTAATGGACATATGAGCCACTTTCAAGATTTAGCTTTTATGAGGTGTGATGTTATAAACATGGGTGTGCATAGATCACTGTAACATGATGTCTTTAACTCTTCTGGGGGAATAGCTAGGTCAAATGGAATTTCTAGTTTTAGTTTTTTGGGGCAATCTCCATACTGATTTCTTTTTTTTTTTTTTTTTTTTTTTGTTACCGAAGATCGAACTTGGGACCTTGCACTTTGAAGGCAGGCAGCAGAACCACTGAGCTAAATTCCTGGCCCTCCATACTGATTTCTATAGTGATTGTACTAGTTTACATTCCCACCACCAAGGTAGAAGGGTTTCTTTTTTGCTGCAGACTCCACAGCATTTATTACGTTTGTTTGTTTGAGATAGGGTCTCACTTTGCAGTTCAGGCTGGCCCTGAACTCCCTATGTAGCCCAGGCTGGCCTCGGACTTGCAATGATCCTCCTGCCTCAGCCCCCAGAGTGCTGGATTACAGGTGTGTGCTACCATGCCCGACAACCAACTTATATTTAATATGAGTAATTTGGAAGCTAATTTTTAGGTTTTGTGTTTGTGTAGTTAACTATTTGTTTTCCATTTTTATGTTTTTCTGAACCATGCCGTGTATGTTTGGGTTGCCATTCTGCCAAGGGTTCTTTTGCTCACTTCAGGATAGAAATCACAAAAAAGCAAAGTACAACTGTTTCTGGCTTTTCTCACCCCCAGTCTTAGTGTTACCAGCTCTGTCTTGGTCTCTCCTGCTCAGTGTGAAATAGAAATTATGAAGCTAGCTCATCTGAAGGAGGCTTTCCTGAGGCTTGTGCATGGGATAGGGTTTCAGATTGGCTTCCCAAGGGCTCCGGAGGAAAGTTACCTGCACAAATAGGTGATATTAAGAGGCGGTTCAGCTGTCACATGTGACCAGGGGGCTTCTGCATACATCTTATCATTCTTTGCTCTTGGCACCAGAGTCTGCACTTGACACAGGGATCTCTTCATCCATGCTGGGTCTGTTTGTGCTCAGCTCTGCAAAGATGGTGGAGATGCTAACTGCTGCCTCCCCAGGAAGATCACATATCGGTCAAGATCAGGTGTGTTTTGCATCCTGTGGTTGCAAGGAGATTTGCAGGGGGAGCCAGCATCCCCTGAACCTGGTCATTGCTGGAAATAGTTCCTCAACAGTTCTTTGAAAGCACCAAGCATTTGGTGGGAACCCTTCTCTGCTCTGTTTCGTTTGTGTCACCTTTTTTTTTCCTGTGCTACTACCTTGTAATGTAATAATACTTATGATTTTTTTTTTTGAGACAGGATTTCACAATGTAGCCCAGGCTGACCTGAACTCACACCAATCCTCCTGTCTCAGTCTCCCTAGTGCTGGGATTACAGCCATGTGCTATCACGCCTGTCAATTTATGATTTGAATGAATCATATCAGTGAGGTTTTAGAATTTTGACCTGTGTAGTACTCTACAGAAAGGTTACTCAAGCCCAGGCCACGGACCTGTACCAACCTGTGGCCTGTTAGCCAGATCACACAGTGGCACTTCCATCTGTATGCACAGCCACAGCAAAACCAGTCCCTGGTGCCAGACAGTTGGGGACTGCTGCTCTACAGGTAGTGATTTCAGTTTATTTGTTGAAAAGTATAGGGTTTTGTTGTTGTTGTTGTTTGGTGGTGCTAGGGATTGGACCCAGGGCCTCTCACTTTCCAGGCAAACACACTGGCATAGAGCTACATCCCTAGCCTTTTTTATTTTTTATTTTGAGACAGGAGTCTTCCTGAGTTGCCCAGGCTGGCCTCAAATTTGTGATCTTCCTGCCTCAGCTTCCTGAGCAGCTGGGATTTCAGAGGTGTGCCACCATACCCAGCAGGAGAATGGTTTTAATTAGATTCTAATCTAAAGTGTTACACTTTTGCTGAGTATTTTAATTTTTTCCCTTTTTAAACTTTTATTAGTACATGTTTGCAGTACATAATGATTGCATAACATTTCAGTTCTTTATTTTCCCTCTTCCTGCACCCTCCTTTTATTTTTCAAGCATCAGATTCATTTAAGACCATATGAAGTTAAGTGTTACACACAGATTAAAAACCAGACTAATAGGCCGAAGAACATAGAAAAGATATTGCTGAGTATTTAAAATACATATTTGGGAATGTTATATTGTTCACTTTAAAATATTTGTATTTTGGGTTTTGAGTAATATGTCTACTTCATCTGGGGAGAGTTTGGTAAGATAAATGAACATCAGCGCTAACTCTGGCTTGTGGGGATTCTCAGTGTGTTGTCCTGATTCAAGGGGACAGTGCAGTTAAACTTGGTGGTGTTCCTGAGTCTCTCAGCAGCTGCACCTCGACCTGAAGCAAATGTTTATTGAAGGCAGATGTCCCACGTGGCCGGACCTCCCCTTCACAGACCCCGGCCTGTTGTGCCCAGCTTGCCCTGCCTCGGCTGTGGAGCCCCTGGCCAGCTGCTCCATCCCTAGTGGAGGCTGCTGTGCCATCATGTTCAGATGCTTTGGACCCACTGAAATGGTTGCTTTATGAAGCATAAGGAAATGTGCCCCGTGCACAGAGGGAGTGCTCTGTGACTAGGAGGGCAGAGATGAAGTGGGTGCATACACAATCCCAGGAGTACCACAGATCAACAGTGAGCCACCAGCAGGCAGGAGAGGCTGCCCCAGGTTCTCCCACGGCCCTCTGACAAGACCAGCCCAACCAGCGCCTTGATCTCAAGCTCCAGAACTGGGAGCAATTCATTTGCTGTTGGTTAAGCCACTCTATTTGTAGGATTTTGTTATAGGAGCCCTATCAAAATAATATGCCATAATTTACTCACAGTTCTTAGTTTTTAAATTTTTTTTTTTTTTTTTTCCGGGGAAAGAGTCTCACTATGTAGCCCAGGCTGGCCTTGAACTCAGGGTGATCCTCCTGCCTCAGTTTTCTGAGTGCTGGGATTACAGGCATGCACCACTACACCCAGCTCAGTTTTATTATTAACATGTAATAATTGTACATGTCAGTAGGTTCCCTATAATATTTCAGCACATGCACGCAGCACAAACTGGTCAAATGTAGTCACCCTAAGCCCTCTCTCCCTGCACACTTCTAGGAATTACTGTTCTACATTCAGGTCCACTTCTTTTCAACTTCTTCCTATGAAAAAGAACATGTGCTACTTGTCTTTTTTGTCCAGCTTGGAAGGAAGGTGTAGGAACCAGCCAATGAGTTGGGGTAGGGGGACAATGAGGATGAACGACAGAAGACACAAGATAATTTAGAATGAGGGGGCCGAGGGGCTCTTTGCCTGTAGTGGACAAAGAGCCCTGAGTGTTTGGCTCACCTTGCTTTTATTCACTTAGACACAGGAAAGAATAATTAGGTTAGTACAGGATTCATCTCCCTCTGGTTATCTGTCGCGTGTACTGAGGTGAACATGCAGATCTCAGCTGCACTGACCTTCTCTGCAACTTGCCATGGCATTCTGCACAGTGCCAAAGGAGGCGCAGCTTGCCATTTTCCTCTTGAGCTTGCAGAGAAGGTCAGTTAGGCCTGGACCTCATTACCTGGTTTCCTGCGGGTAGGAGGGCAGGCAGGCAGGCTGGCTGCTGGCTTTGTTGGCCGTGCCTCCTCAGTGTGGTGCTGCCTGCTTTGCTGCTGTGCAGGGGCACAGTCATAGGTGCTTCGTGCTGGGGACCCTGCCCTGTAACCATTCAGATGACCCGCTGAGAGCTCCAAGGTATGCATCCACCAGGAGTCAGTGCGGGCAGGGGCAGAGGCATATGTGCCTGGAAGGGAGTCTGAAGTTTCTGATAACATGAAAAAGGAGTACTAATTGATTTGCTGTGAAGCATAGTACAGTTTATGCAGGTTAACTGAAGGCAAGAAAAGAGGGATACACTTAGGGATCTTACTCCTAAGTTACAGCTCTGTTTACCTTTTCAGTCTTGGGAAATCCAAGATCCAAGAACCTCAGGTGATCCGTGTCTTGCTTGTAACTTGGGCTTCGGGGAAAATATTGCTGTGAGAAGACTGTATTTCCAGTGTGTTCCTAGGAAGCAGCGGCAGAAGCAGAAGTGATGAGCAAATGAATGGCCACTTATTTAATTTCTTTCTTGGAGGTCCCAGGTGCACATTATTTCAGGAAGTCTTGAACACACCCACTGGTGCTGATGCAAAAAGCAGAAGTCCATCACAGTACGATATATTTTGTGTAACAAGTTATTTTTTAAATGCTGATACTGTTTTTTTAAGTAGCTTCCTAGGAACAAAAGAATTACCAGTTACCTTAAGAACCACATCTAAAGACTTCATTTAGTGTTTGAACCATAAGATTATTGGATGAAAAATGAGAACATGTACTTTGATCCTGTACTAAGTTCTCCAGTGTCTGTCTTTTTGTAGAGATTTTCGTTTAGACCCTTTAAAATTCTTAACTAGTAGGTTATGAGTCAGTGAATCCATAACCTTTTTTTTTTTCCCCTCAAAGCAGGACTTTTATTAAGGGACAGAGCTCCTGGGCTGTTTCGAACAATGGCGAAAGCAGCCCCATATATTGAGTTACGTACAGTTCTCTCTCTCTCTCTCTCTCTCTCTCTCTCTCTCTCTTTCTTTTAGGGTTTGCTTTTTTTGAGACAAGGTCTTGCTCTATAGCTCAGGCTGGTCTTGAACTCACTGTGTAGACCAGGCTGGCCTCCAACTCATGACAGTTCTCCTGCCTCAGCCTCCCAAGTGCTGGGATTACAGGTATGTGTCACCACACCTGGCTTGATAAAGTTACCTCTTATTGACAGATATTTAAATGGTATTGATGTATTGCTTATCAACTAAGTCTATTTTAGACAATTATAATATGTTACTGCTTTGGCTAAGGCTTTTTATAGTAATTTTCAAAACCACACTGTCTTACCAGTTGTAGGATATTAGCCCCTTGCTTGAAAGAGGATAGATCACTTCTAGTTTTGAGTTTAGTACACTCTGCAATTGAAAGCTGTACAATGTTTATGCCCAGTCATTTTGATAAGCCACAGTATCACTTCAAAAAGTTACTTTGGTGCACCATGATCTAATATTTTAACTCTGACAAGTGGGTTTTATCATGTTGGAGCTTTTATATATCTTATAAAAATATAAAAATCTTATTTTAATATTTTTGTTTCTAAATAAACTTGCTTATGGTTTTTGAAAAGTTTGCATTTGTTAGAATAAATATTTCTCCTTATAAATTAGATTTCTAATTTAAATTTCTAAAATGTAGTTTCATTACTTTTACAATTATTTCATTTATTTTGTTTTCATTCAGATTTCATTTCATTCATTACTTTTCCAACAAAAGCTTGCTTTTAAAAAAATCAATAAATTTTTTTTGTTACTGGGGATTTGAACTCAGGACCTTGTGCTTGCAAGGCAGGCACAGTGCCACAGAGCTAAATCCCTGGCCCAAATTTTTGATGTTCTTTTTTTTTTTTGTTACCGGGGATTGAACCTGGGTCCTTGCACTTGCACAGCAGGTGGCCAAACCACTGAGCTAAATTCCCGGTGATTTTTGATCTTTTTGAGACAAAGCCTTGCTGTGTAGTCCAGGCTGACCTTGAACTCAAACCAGTCCTCCTACCTCAGCCTCCTGAGTGCTAAGGATCACAGGTGTGCTCCACCACACCTGCTTCCAACAAAAGCTTTTAAAATTTCATAGTAATTAATTTTGTTTTGTCTCATTTTGAGGTTTTCTTTGGGTACTATTTTGTGATCTTTCGTAAAGGGAAGAAAAGAGCAATGTAGCCTTAGGTAGTCAGAGTGCTTAAGGCGGGAGTGGACACCGTTGCCGATTAGGTGGCCATGATTCAGCAGCACTTGTGGTTTCTGAAACTTTTCTGGGTGTAATCACTTTTGTCTCTCTTTATGCATCATTTCTTTTGCAGTGCTTTAATTCATCTGTTCTCTAACCCTACCTGACACTGGTTTTAGCAGTGTTAAGAGATTAGATGTATCCTACTAAGAGTCGCCTGTTTTGCCCCTGGAAATGGTCATTCTGGCAGATGACACCTGTCCCCGGGGAGGTGAGGCCAGGAAGCTTGCTTAGACTGATGAGCCATGAGAATCTCACTTCTAGGAGGAAGCTGTCAAAACACCATGGCTCATTTTGGCACAGATCTTGTTTTCTCTGGCCCTTGGACTAGCAAGACTGAAGGTGATGGCCATCTCGTTGCCCCATGTCCCAGATCACATCAAGTGACAGCCCTGAGCAACCCTGCCAGCCCAGTGTAGACACGTGGCACAGCAAGATAAAACCTTAGTATCAAAGCTGCTACAATTGGAGGTTGTTTGCTTCCGAAGCATAATGTACCCTATTTTAACTGATCTTCCCGGAGTTTGCCCCTTGGCTCCTTTCCCTGGTTATTCTCAATTCTCTGTTTATTCTGTTAGTAAACTTCATCTGTTCTCGTTGTCCCATACATCTGACTTTATCTTTGAATGTTCCGTGATTACATTGAACTGTAATGAAATTTGACCTGTTGAATTTCAGTCCTGCCAAACACAAGGGTAGATGTTTTCCAGTTCCCTCAAAGAGTTCCGCTGGGCACATTATATTATCTTAGAATACTTAGAATTAGCATCTCATCTTCTGGGTGTAAGGAAGGATATCTACTATAGTCGCAGGCACATGGGAAGGGACATGTGAACTGGTGCAAAGAACTAATGACTCTTTGTTCCGCTCAAAGTAGTCATTTGGTGGAGATGGTTAAAGTCTGTGTTGTTCGGGGCATGGTGGCGCCCATCTGTAATCACAGCACTCCAGGGCTGAAGCAGGAGGATCACTGTGAGTTCAAGGCCGCCCTGTGCTCCATAGAGAGTTTAAGGCCAGCGTAGACTACACAGCGAGACCTTGCCTCCAAAAAAGAAAAAAAAGTCAGTGTTTCCAGTAGAACCTTTTTTTTTTTGGTACTGGGGATCAAACTCAGGTCCTTGCACTTGCGCGGCAGGCAGTGGAACCACTGAGCTAAATCCCCAGCCCCTGTAGAACATTTTTTAAAAATGGTATTTAATCATTTTTATTGAGGTAATATTAGTTATAATGGCATATACATTGTAGAACGTGTATTTATATAAATAGCCCATGCTATACAGACATATGGAAATTAAGTTGTATAGAAGTCCTGAATAAGTGATATTTTCTGTCTACTCAGTCTAACTTCAGCATTCCTCTAACAGTTGCCTGAGAAGTCCTGTACATCTTCTTTGTGCATGTATGCCTGTAAATAGATTACCTCATGCATTTTTTATAATCCAGAAGTTTCCCTAGTGGGAAAGAAGTGATGCTTGAAGCTGTCACTTTTCAAACAACAAATATTGAATCAGGCATTAATTACAGTTTCATCTAGATTAGTTTTGCACTAAACTTAAATGAATTACCCCAAACAAAACTTATATTAATTACTCCACACAAAGATTCACCATGAATAGCACAAAGACTCTGGAATCCGCAGCTGCATATTTTCAGTATCTTAATTTTGTGTGTGTGTGTGTGGGTTGTCCTCACATATTTCAACTAGTACATATTAGATATCTAGAGTGATGGGTTTCACTTTGGTATTCATACATGCATATAATATATTGATCGTTTCTATCCCTGCTACCCCCTTTGCCCTTCCCTTCTTTTTCTTTTGGTACTGGGGATTGAACTCAGGTCCTTGTGCTTGCACAGCAGGCGGTGAAACCACTGAGCTAAATCTCTGGCCCTGTCCTTCCCTTCTTTTTATTCCCTCCTCTAATAATCTCCTTTCTGCGTTTATGCCCCCCCATCCCACCTACGGGAGCGTGTTCAGTAGAATTTGTGTATGATGCACATGCTCTGTATTTGCATACTAGTCAACTGCATATATAGCTTTTGAGCTCTTGAAGTATGGCTAGTGTGACTGAAGAATTGAATTTTTTAAAAATAAATTTTATTTTAATTTTATCCCATTTCTCCCCCTCAAGCCGCCACCCCTCCCTGTGCACAAAAGCTTTGTTTCCATTTTTTCCTATTTTCAGGGGTTTTTTTTGTACCTTCACTTCCCCCCCCTTGAGGAATTGAATTTAAATAGTCATGTGATTAGTGACCACCATGGTAGACAATGAAGTAAGACTAGAAAAACATGGAGTGTCGATGATAAATGAAAAAAGCAGAATACAAGAGTGTTATTATATAACATGTTGATAATGTTCTTTCAGGTGCTGAAATTACATGTGTTCTTTTCATATTTAAGGAAATATTTTTAAACATTTATAAAAAATAGATAAACTCGAGCAGAAGGAAATACTCTGAGATTAATAGGCTGCCTCAATGAGTGAATGCATTGGTTGAGTAGAGCTGCCTGTGTTTGTCTCTACCAGGGCCACATTTCATATTTTTTTCAAAGCGCCCTGGAACTCTGATGATTGACAGTGCCATAGCAGGAGTTGAGAAAATGGTCTACAGACAGTATCTGTGTAGTTGTGTCAGAAAGAGATGATGCTTTTTGAAATAATTTTCCTGACTTTTTTTTTTTTTTTTTGGTACCGGAGATCGAACTCTGGTCCTTGCGCTTTCGAGGCAGGTGGCGGGACCACTGAGCTAAATCTCCGGCCCCATCCTGACTTTTGATCACACCTACAATTCTTACAGTATGTTACGAGAGAGAGAGAGAGAGAGAGAGAGAGAGAGAGAGAGAGAGAGAGAGAGAGAGAGAGAGAGAGAGAGACCTTAGTATTTAAATTAAGTTGCACATAGAAGCACTGTATTTAAACACAGAAGAAACAACTACAGACAGTGCACTGTAAGTCACTCATCTAGAAACACTAACAGGAGCTGTGACTTGAATTGCTTTTAGTAATACATGTGGAGTTGTGAAGCATATGAAAAGGGATGGCAGTGCATTTCTCAGAACATGGTTACAGTAGGCATGAGATTGGTAAGATTAGTGAACTTCTTTAAAATGACCACTCCTCCCAAACACTTCTTCCTTATTATATTACTTACTTGGAAGTGGTAGCACTGTCATATTCATCAGTTGGTTGAAAAAGGACTGGTTTAGTATAACTGAAGTACTTAGTAGACCTCTTGTATCTTTTTGTTAATGGACATACCACTTAGGGCACATTATATCACTCTGAAGACATGCATACTGGAGAGTTGAATCAATGCTTTCATTTTAAAAAGTCTCTTTGTAAAAATAAAAATAAAAAGTCCATTTGTTATTCTAGTCCCAAGTTTGACTATGAAGCCACAGCTCCTGGGGCCCTGACTCATGAGACCTGGAGTGAACCCGGGTGCAGGCTTTCCTGGGCCCTTTGGGCCACCCAGCTCTCATTGCTGGGCAGGGGAATGATTGCATTCACCACTGGGGCTCTTTTCAATTGGAAGGTCCTTAAACTGACCTGAAATAGTACACTGGCCAGCAGAGCAGCCTGGTGTGGGCTGTGCGTATGAGTTTATGCTGTTCGGTTAGAGTGTGGCTTAGTCTGCGGAGACTGCTCTGCGGATGTCTGCCTTCCAAAGCAAGCAGAAATCTGGGCAGCACATAGGGGCCTTGTATTTCTATGTTATCCTTTGCCTTTAGCCAGTTGAGGTTCTTTGCAGAGTCACACTTGAACTTTGTAATAGATAACTAAAGTGTTACCTAACAAGAGGAAGGGCTCGGACATAACTGTAACTAGATTATTTGGGTTTTTTTTTTTTTTTTTTTTGGTACCGGGGATCAAACTCTGGTCCTTGCGCCTGCGTAGCAGGCAGCAAAACCACTGAGCTTAATCTCCGGCCTGTAACTAGATTATTACAAACTAAGGTCATTTCATTGTTGTTTTTTTTAAAAAGGATAAGGAAATAAAGGTTATGATTTAAATAATTACAATTCAGATAATCCTATTAGTGAATGAGTCTAAGATTAAGCAAATATAAACAATTATGTAATAATACTCTGTATTTGCATGGCATTTTGTAAAATGCAAAGGCCACAAAGTACATAGCTCGTGCCAGAGAGAGAGAGAGAGAGAGAGGGAGAGAGAATATATGAATGCATTACTCTCAGTTTTACAGAGGAGAAAATAAAGACCCTGAGAAGCAGTTGGCATAACACCCAACCTGTTAAGTAGCAGAGGTGGGATTGACTACCAAACCTCGGTGTGCTGACTGCTGAGCAGATGCACTTTCCTACTCTTCCTCCCACCTCCGTGAGTTGCAGGACTCCTCTGCCAACTTCATGGGCACTGGATTAGCCGTCTTATTTTTATCCCCTTAATGGAAACCACTTAAAATTGAAAGTAAAAGAGAAATTCTAAAATAAGGATACTTACTTTGGGACTTTGTTTGAATCTGTCATGAGCCCTGTCTTTAGTTAATTTTGAATGAGAGAAAGTGTGCTTTGAAGGTCTTTTTCCCTTGGCCTGAATCTTTGAAGAAGGAACTGTTAAAAACAAAACTTCTGAGAATATACAGTGAGGCTTTTTCTTTAGTACTTTTTTAAAAACAATTTAAATAAATTGAAATTTAAAATCTGTGCTGACTACATTTCACAGTTGGGATGACTGTAAAGGTGAATGGACATAAGTTTGAAGTTTGGCTGTCTGCCAATTGCCTTTTCCCTCCTGCTAAGTAGATTCACCTTGGCGGGTCATCCCTGACAGTTTTAATGAGACACAGTCCATGAGCCAACAGAGCCAGAGAGACTCTCCGGCTTGGTCAGATGTCCTCCCCTCTCTAAGGGCTTGCCACTTAGAACCCTGTGTCCACCCCGGGTGATCTGCTCACAGACTGAGATTCAAAGCAGGATGGATGCCACTCTGGAGCTGTGAGACACTTCCACCTGCCATCTGGGGCAGGAAGAAGCAGAGTAGTCTGAAGCCTCCAGACTTCCCACCTTTACTTTCTCTTTCTCATCCTTGGCCCTCTGTTCTGTGTGGATTATGATCGCTAGTAAGTCTGTGGCTGTGACCTGAAATGACACGTGACAGGAAGGGAGTTCTGTTAGGGACAGTAACACAAGTGAAGTTTTTTTTTTTGAATCAGCTTTGATAAGATCATGAGGATTCAGTGTGCTTTGCTTTATTTTGGGTTTGTATGCAAGTTTTTTCTTTCTTGACTGCTTCTTGAAGCTTTCATTTGGCTAAAGAAATATTGTCTTGCTGACAACAGGAGATCCTATGGTTCCTGAAATTTTGTGTAGGATTTTTGTGGTTGATTTTTTTTTTTTTTTTTTTTTTTTTGATACCAGGGATCGAACTCGGAACCGTGCGTTTGTGAGACAGGCGGTGGAACCACTGAGCTAAATCCCCGGCCCCTGGATTTTTGTGTCTGTGTAGTATCTTGGCCTGGTTTTGGTACCAGTGTAATGCTGGCTTGAGAAGTGTTGCTTTGTCTTCAAATTTTTGTAAGAGTTTGTGTAGAACTGATGTGTTTTCCTTCAGTATTTGGTAGAATTCACCTTTGAACTGTGCTATTAGTTGTATAATTTATAGGTCTACTTTGTTCTATTTGTCTACTTTGTTCTGTTGATGCATTTACCAAAAGAAATCGATAGTTCTCTCTGTGAATATTTTTTGTACCAAAATCTACTTTGTTACATAATATGATGTAGACCTTTCAGGTTTTTTGTTTGTTAGCATGGCATATATTTTTCCATCTTTTTACCTTTAACCTATATCCATGGTTATATTTAAATTGACAACATATAATATTCATGGTTATATTTAAATTGACAACATATAATTAGGACTTGGCTGTTTTAAAATCCAGTCTGGCCATCTCTGTCTTTTAATTGATGTGTTTAGGTCACTTATACAACATATTATGATTGTTAATAGCTGTCTTATCAGAGCTTGTTTTCAAGTGAGTCACCATTTCCTGTATGTGTAAGAACCTTGTAATAGTATTACGTTTCTGTACTCCTGTCCTTTATGCTAGTGTTGTCATACATTTTGCTTAAACATATGTTGTAAATCACATATTCTGTTATTATTTTTAAATAGTCAATTTTTATCTTTAAAGGATATTTAAATAATGAGATGGAAGTAGTTACCATTTCTGGCTCTATGTTCCTTTGAGTGGATCCACATTTTGTTCTGGTATCCTTTTGCTTCTGCCTGAAAGGCTTCTTTCATATTTCTTGCAGGGCAGGTTTGCTGCTGATGTATTCCTTCAATTTTTACATGCCTGAAAAAGTCTCTTTTTCACCTTGTTTCTGAAAGACATTTTTAATGAATATAGAATTCTTGTGTTTTTTTCTTAGCATTTTAAAGTTTCTGCTCCATTATCTTCTCATTTGCATTATTTCCAACAAAAACATCTGACATCATACCTTGTCACATTTACTGCTTCTTTTTTTCTCTGGATGTTTTAAAGACATTTCTCTTTATCACAGGCTTCAGTAATTTTTGTGTGGTGTATCCTTTTCTTCATATGTGTTGTGCATGGAGTTCATTGAACTTCTTGGATCTGTTTTAGTTTCACCAATTTTGGAAAATTTGGGGGAATAATTCTTCCAATATTTTTTTGGCTATTTCCTCTCTCCTTTCAGAATCAATCACATGTTTACTAGGATCCTTAAAGTTGTCACAGAACTCACGGATACTATGTTAATTTTTTTTGTTTGATTTTTGGTATCAGGGATTGAATTTGGGTCCTTGTGCTTGGGAGAGGCATGCGGCAGCGGAACCACTCAGCTAAATCCCCGGCCCTACTTTTTTTTTTTTTTTTGGAGACAGGTTGTGTTTTTTTTGGTACTGGGGATGGAACTCAGGACCTTGTGGTTACGAGGCAGGCAGCAGAACCACTGAGCTAAATCCCCGGCCCATGGAGACAGGTTTTTACTATGCAGTTCAGACTGGCCTTGAACTCACTGTGTAGCTCAGGCTGACCTCAAACTCAGCAATCCTCCTGGCTCAGTCTCCCAAGTGCTAGAATTACAGGCATGTGCTACCATGCCAGGCTTTTATGTTCATTTTTTAAAAAATTATTTTTTTCTCATTTTGTATAGTTTCTTTTGCAGTTTATAAAGTTCGATGATCTTTTTTCTCAATGCCTTAATTTGTCATTAATATCAACATTTGTATTTTTCATCTTGAACATTGTAATTTTTGTTCCTAAATGTTTGACCTTCCTTTTTTTTCTTTTCTCTTCTTTTTTTTTGGACAGTGTTTCACTGTGCAGTCCAGGCTGGCCTTGAACTATTTTTTTTTTGGTACCGGGGATCGAACTCGGGTCCTTGCACTTGTGGGGCAGACAACAACACCACTGAGCTAAATCCCCAGCCCTGGCCTTGAACTTGTGGCTATCCTCATGCTGCGTTGGCCTCCCAAGTGCTGGGATTATAGGCATGTGCCACTATGCCTGGCTGATTTTTTGTCTTTTATATTGCCTTTCATTCTCTTATCTTTTTTTTTTTTTTGGTACTGGGGATCGAACTCGGGTCCTTGCGCTTGTGCAGCAGGCTGTGAAACCACTGAGCTAAATCCCCAGCCCTCTCTTATCATATGGAATATAATTACAACTGTTTTAAGTGTTCTCTGCAAACTTAATTTCTGTGTCAGTTCTCAGTCCATTTCAGTGAATTTTCTTCTTTTCCATTTCCTTCTAATTTCTGAATATATGCCAGACATTGTAAATTTTACCTTCTTTGGGTGTTGGCTATTTTTGTATTCTTGTAAATACCCATAAGCTTTGTTGTTGTACCACTGTGAAATTAGTTGGAAACAGTTTGGTCCTTAGGAGTCTTTTCAGATGTTAGGCAGGACTGGAGTGGTGTTTAGTCTGTTCCTCGGTGTTCTCTTGCAGTGTGCCCTGAATTAGGTGATTTTCTAGCCTGGCTGGGGCACCAGTGCCTGGAGTTGGGCATCAGGTGCTATGTTCTCCTGACCTTCGTGTGCCCTAGTTAGCTCCCTCCACGCACATGCCCGTTCTTACCCTTTGAGTCCTTGAGGGCAAACTTCTGCAGTCTCCGATGTCCTCTCCCTGCAGCCCCCTCTAGTTTCCCCGCCATCGCTTCAGATCTCACCATCTGGGTTGAGCTTCACTGAGTGGTAACCACCTTGGCCACTGTTTCATGTGAACCAGAAATGAATGTATTGCTTAATGGATGATCTGGCTGGGACTCTGAGATCCAAACGTTTGTGAAGTGATTTACGGAAAACGTTTTAATTTTAAGAGTCAACTGGAAAATATCATCTGATGAAAGTTACAGAAAATTTTAGCTTTAACTACCTTTTATAATTTAGGAAAGATAGTATAGTGAAAAAGAGTTTTGAAAGTAACAAAATACTTATTGGTGACACATTAATCTAGTGATTTAGTCCCATAGCAGATAGAAAATTGTTTTCTTTTGGGGGGCGGGGTACCGGGGATCAAACTCGGATCCTTGCGCTTGTGAGCCAGGTGGCAGAACCATGAAAATTTTTTTCTTTATATTTAGTGTATATAAATTTTATTCTGTACTTCTAAATAAAATACATGAAGCTCATTCTTACATCTTTGGGGGAAGAGTGTTTATCTTTCTGACTCGGTGCTCTTGCTAGTAGTACATATTAATTCTCAAGTCCTTTTTAGTGGTCTTATCTGTTGAAATCCATCAAGAGCTGACAAGCTTCACCTGCCACTGCAGTGGTTTTCATTTTCTAGTGGTGTGTTAATCAGAATTCTGACATAAAAAATACTATGATTGAATAAACCCATTGTTGAGTTAGTTTGGCCTTTTTTCCCCACAGTACTGGACATTAAACTCAGGTCTCTAATTTTTTAAATTTTATTTTGAAATAAAGTCTTGTAAAGTCACAAGTTTTCCAGGCTGGGCTCAAACTTGGTAAGCTTCTGCCTCAACCTCTCATAGTCTTGGAATTACAGGCTTAGTTTGATATACTGAAATTACATTAATTCAAAGAGAAATGCCGTGTAAGTGTCATGTATCACAGGTAATCAGAAATTCAACATAAATATACGGTATACAAGAAGAAAAGCTGCAGTAAGTATAACTGCCTAGGCTGGCATGGCTATAAACCAAATTTGTGCCTTGTCCTAATTTTTGTGAAGTGATGACAAGTTCTAAAGCTTCTTACTATATGATAATTACTTGGGTAAAAAAATTTAAAGAAGTAATGTTTTTTTAACCACTGTTTCAGTGAAATTGCTATCCAAATGCTTATTTCTCTTACACAATATAAACTAGTGCTTTGTTACTAAATTCTTCTGGTGTTAACTATAAACACAGTATTACTCCGGTAGTCCTGTGAGATAGCAGAATAACCCAGTATAATTGAGCATAGAGCATCAACTTCTCAGTTTTCTTTTAAAATATTATTACACATTTTAGAGTTACAGCATCATTTAGTTTATTTTTTGTGGTCCTGGGGATTGAACCCAGGGACTCACACAAGAGCCCAATCATTGAGCTACATGCCCAACCCTCACTTCATTGAAAATGTCAAAGATTCTAGAGGAAAAAGGAACAGTGTCCTAAGATAAATTATTTTTTTCTCTTTTTGGAAACGGTCTTGCTGTGTAGTCCAGACTGGCCTTGAACTCACTATGTAATTAACTCAGGCTGGCCTCAAACTCGTGACAGTCTTCCTGCCTCAGCCTCCCGGGTGCTGGGGTTACAGGCATGCACCACCATGCCTGGTTGACACCAAAGATATTTTAATAAAGAGGAACTGTTTACTTTTTTCAAAAGATCAGTAATTGAATTTCTGTCTATATATAACACATACCTTTTCCTTACTCTCATTTTGTAGGTTCTGCCGGAGCCTTGCAGTTGGCCTCAATGTGAAATGAAAGTAGAAGATTCCATCTGCATATGCGTTGTTGTCAGGGTGCTGATACATTGGTCATGCCTGAAGAGGCAAGTTCTATTCTAGACAGCTGAGTGCAGCACAGTAAATGCTCCTCCTCCATGTGCAGCGCCTTTGCCTCCTGCTGGAGTGAAGACCCCCACCAGACACCACCGGGACCTCAGCTGTGGGAAATGCTCTGCCTGCCAAGGATGTCAGCAACCTAACTTCATGCACCCATCCGTGCCGACACTGTGGATGCTTTGCCATCTGAGAGCTCCTCACGTCTTGTCCAGGGCCCGCATCTGCTTCTGACATGTCTCTGCTTCATGCTTTGGGCCCAGTGCAGACCTGGCTGGGGCAAGAGCTGGAGAAATGTGGCATCGATGCCATGATTTATACGCGCTATGTCCTCAGCCTTCTGCTGCATGACAGCTATGACTACGACCTGCAGGAACAGGTATTTAGGTGTTTTGAGTGTTTTGTGAAAATTGATGATTTTGTTTATCTGTCCTTTTTTGTTTTTGTAGTCTAGACTGGCCTCAAACTTGCAGCAGTCCTGCCTCAGCTTCCTGAGTGCTGGAATTACAGGTGTGGGGCATCATGCCCCACTCTGTGCATTAATGATTTCACGCTCCCGAACAGGGCTGGTATGTCAGTGACACAACAGTAAGATTATATTAAAATGTAAACTGACTGTGTCACCCAGCACACTATGTGGTTCAGCTGCTTGGCCCTTGGGCATTCTCCATGTTGCTTGGGACCTGCCGCCTGCGAGCAGCCCTGCTCTGAGAGTTGGTTTCTGTTCTTTGGGAAAATCACATGTTGCACTATGTATTAAATAATCTTGCCTCTTATTTCTTACCGTTCCAAAGTTTTCATCTGCAAGAGTGACATTAGGCTGCTTGTTATCTCAGTGTATATGACAAACGAGCAGACCTACCGATCTGTAATGCTCTTAGCTTTGGCACCAGTAAGTCAGGCATTGCATTTTTTTTTTTTTTTTGGTACCAGGGATCAAACTCTGGTCCTTGTGCTTGTGAGGCAGGTGGCAGAACCACTGAGCTAAATCCCTGGCCCTGCACTTTTTTTTTTTTTGGTGCCAGGGATCGAACTCGGGACCTTGCACTTGCAAGGCAAGTGGCAGAACCACTGAGCTAAATCCCCAGCCTCCCCGCACTTTTTTTTAATGTGATGAGAAATGAAACAAAAACAAATCTAGGTTCTTAGTAAAGATTAAACTGCCTCATTTTCTGAGAGGAGCTACTTGACGTGCGGCTGCTGGAGAGAACAGAGTTATTGACAGTGCACAGATGGGCTCTGAGTGACCTCTGCATACAAATCTCACATCACAGTTGCTGGTTTTCTAAAGCCCTTAGTGGAAAGAAGGGGATGTTTTGCGGGCAGTTAGATGTTGTTTTAAACCCTTGTTACTGACAGTGAGAGCAGGAACGAAGTTTCATTGACAGAGGAAACTTGCTTTGCTCTTCCAAACCACAGAAAAGCCTCAGTCCTAGAACTAACACACGGAGGCTCTCACCACGCTGCATAGCCACTGTGGAATACTCTGTGCAGAGCGCTGTTTCTCGTGCTGCTGTCTGTCCATTTCTGGATGGACGCATCTGTGTTTCCCCTGCTTGTCGTTGCTGCCCGCTGTGGCTGGTGAGGTTTAGGTGAAGGGAATTTTTGAGGTTGATTCACAACCCAGGCAATCTGTTGTTTGGGGTCAGTATTTGATAATTTTCTTGTTGAAGTTTATTATTTGCCATCATTTTTCTAGTAAATGTAAAAAAGGTTTTAGGGGCAAGGAAAATGTTAAATCTACAGACATGGAAGAACTTATATTTCCAGACAGGAGGAGGATAGCTCTCCTAATACAAGAATCATGTGCTTCATAAGGAGGTACTCATACATAGGGGTGGATCTTATTTTCATAGAACTTTAATATAACTTCTTGTTTCTTAGCTATATGTCAGCAGTGTCAGTCCAGTTTTCCTTTCTTTGAGTTTCGTGAGACAGGATCTCACTATGTAGTTCAGGCTGGTTTTGGACTCACTACATAGCAGTACAGGCTGGCCTCAAACTTGGCAGTCATCCTCCTGCCTCAGCCTCCCACATGCTGGGATTATTGGTGTGCACCACCATGCCTGGCTTAGAATATTTAATCAGCAGTAAATTTACTAGGCCAGAGAGTGTATGTGCTTGTACTGTAGGGTGGGTAGGATAAAACACAGGCCCACTCATCCTAGGATGGTAGCAGGCCCATCTCTCATGACACTTGGTGGTGATTGTGAATGCTGCGGTTCCTCTGTCAGCTGTAGCAGGCCGGGGTCAGGGGACACGGACACATCAGTGTCTTCACCCAGGTTCAGTCTTCCCTCCAGAGTTTTCCCGTTCATTGTTCAGGACATGGCGGATAAAGGTTGAAACATAGGAAGTCTGGAATTACAAGGAGGCCCACAGGGAAGTAAAAGGCCCTGAATTACTTTTCCACTCAGCCCAGGTGGAAGAGCAGACCATGACCTGGGCTGATAAGGAAGACGAAACTGCAAACGATACCTGTGTTACGAGGGTACCTGTGACTGGTGGGTTGGTCAGGTAAGCCCTGCCTGCTTTTCCCTGCAGCTGCAGTCCCTTTTGAGGGTGGATGATCTGTACAGAGCAGCTGTGCAACTCGGGAGGATATGCCCACTGCTCCCAGGAAGGAAGCTGGTGTGGAAGGGCCTCTGCTCAGCGTTCATAACCCACTTCTCACCTAGCCAGTGAGCAGACCTGCTCCTTCCTGACCTGGCTCATCCAGCTCACCCCAGCTCAGCCCCTCGGGTGGGGCTCAAGCTGCTGCACCCTGGCTGTGGGTTCCTTCTCCTTACCCTGGATCCTGAGTCAGCCTCACCTTGGAATGAAGATGGCCAGTTTCAAGGTCATTGCCCCAGGTTCTTGCTGTACCTGCCATATGTAGACCATCACCTCTCCCAGTCTGTCTAGAACAAACATCTTGTGAGCACTGTAGCAGGTTTGGTGTGTGAATTTGATGTTGGCAGTGCAGGATGGGTGGGGAGGAAGTAGAGCCGATCAGACCTTGCTCTGGGTCGAGACTGAAGAACTGGGCTGAGTTGCACAGCCACCTCTGGTGTGTGGCGTCCGCTTGTCACTGGTAGTCCTGGATACCAGCTACCTTCTGCTATGCATGTGCCATGTGTGTCAGTAGTTTCATCCACAGGTTTTCCTTCTGCTTTTGGTCCTGATTCGGAATTCACTGGTATCGTTTATAGACTATATAAACTTTTCTTCCCTATCCTTTGGAGCTCATGTCGCTCCTCTGATGCTTTTTCTGACCCTGCCTGATGGAAGCAGTGTCTTCTGCCACCGTTGATCCTGTTTCTCCCGTGGAGCTCTTCACTGTGGTGGCTGGAATGCACTCTTTCTCAGTGAAGTAGAATGTTCTTAGGGGCAGAAGTCATATTCATCCTTTTAAAAAAAAGCAATCCTGGGCTGGGGATTTAGCTCAGTGGTTCCGCCACCTGCCTCATAAGCGCAAGGACCCGAGCTCGATCCCCAGTACCAAAAGAACAAAAATTTAAAAAGCAGTCCTCAGAGGGCTGGGGATTTAGCTCAGTGGTGCTGTGCCCACCTCAAAAGTGTAAGGTCCTGAGTTCAATCCCCAGTACTGGGGGAAATAAAAAACAATCCTCTGATTGAATTGTGTCTTCTAGCTATGAGTGCATCAATCTAGAAATGGAGCTGGATCAATGTGTACTTGTCCACAGGTCATACATATTAGAGCCATCCCAGTACTGATTGCTAAGTGAAAGCCCTCTCTTCTGCATCCAGCGGAGCTCCTGTGCTCTTTCAGCCCATCTGTAGCATATGCTCGCAGTACTGAATATCTTGTGAGTTTAGTTTTCACTCCTTGGAAGAACCACCATCTGCATTGTTTCACTGTACAGTTTATTCTGATCCTACAAGAGGGCAAAAATCAGACGCATCCTGGTTCCTCACGTGTCTGCCCTGAACATACAGATGGTTTAGCCTAACAGTTTTCTGCTTTATGATGGTGTGCGCGCAGCACACGTTCAGGAGAAACCAGAGTTCCCGTCTTAAATTCTGCAAGTCTTTGGGGCTGGTGATGTGTGGTGTGCTGCTGTCCCGCGGTGCTGGGCAGTGGCAGTGAGCCACAGCTCCCAGGCAGAAACTGATGACCCTGTCATGAGGCCTCCTTGTTGTCCCACAGTTAATATCAGCTCAAGGCTCCCCACTTTTTCAGGCCCAGCGTGTTCTCACTGTGGACAGAGCAGCGAGCACCCACACCGCCCTTTTGCTGCTCACTGAAGTAGGTTCAGTAGGCCACACTGGTGTCCCGACTGATTGTGAAATGCTTTTGTGTTGGATGGCTTTGCCCAACTGCCTTCCATAGGAGTTGTGAGCACATTGAGAGCAGGCTAAGCCAAGCCAAGGTGCTTTGTCGGTCAGGTGTATTAAGCACATTTTGACTTATGGGTTGGGTTTATCAAGACTCAACTCCAGCATGAGTTAAGGAATGTCTGCTGACTTCAGCAAGTTTTCACTGAACAGACACTAGTCAAATGCGTACTTCCTACACAAAAAGCCTTGGTGTTTGAATTCAGATGTCGCTTCTGCCTTCAGTTATTACTGGGTTAAATGTACCAAGTTGGCTTCATATTTGTAAGTTAGTATTTCAGAGCTCAAGGAAAGAAGGAGAAGTGTCTTCCTAGAACCTTCTTTAGCCCAAAACCTTCCCGAGATTTGTCCTTGCTAACAATGGAAGAAGGTGCACGTGCCAGTGTTCACAACACCAACTCCCGAGAGAAGGACAGGAGCCGTCAGGAGAGTGGGCACAGAGCACATGTCTGTCATTGCATTGTTGGTGAAGAATGAAGCTGGAGGATAGGAGAGCTCATAGGATATAAAACCTGTACTGCCATCAAGTTTTGCTTTTTCTTTTTAATAGCTCCTGATGTTTGTCCCAAATGACTGTCCAACCTGCAGCTTCTTGTTCTCCACCTCTGAGACACCTCCCTGACTGCCAGTGTCACACAGGGAAGAACGTGGGTGTGGAGTCTGAGTATCTGGGTTCTGACCCTACCTGCGTCACTGTCTAACTTGGACGAGTCAGCGCCTCTGTGCCTGTCTGTTCGGTTCTAGGATGTTTATACGCTGCATGTGCAGGCCTGGCGTTATTGAGGATTAGAGATTGGATTCCTTGACTGTGTAGTTGAGAGAAGTCATAGGTGCCAGGCATTGCTAGGTACTAATAATACAGCTGGAGCCGGGTGTGGTGATGCACTCCTGTAATCCTAGGACTCAGGAGGCTGAGGCAGGAGGATCACTGCAAGTTCGAGGCCAGCCTGAGCTACATAGCAAGACCTTGTCTCAACCAAAAAATCTAAAAACATTTGGAGTGATACCAGACCCAGAGTAATATTGGTGACCCCTGTTGTTGTAATTGCCACTCGTCCAAACCTCTCTGCCTCAAACAGCCATTTCCCCTGTTAGCTACCCCTCCTGTAGCAGGTGGACAGATACATTTATTAGAGGCAGGTGTAGCTGCTGATATATTTCCAGCATTTCCCAGAACAATCGCAGTTTGAAGTAGTTGGCCTTGCCATATATCCTAATTGTGAATCCAGCACCATGGTCTCTGTGACATTTCTGGGTTTAAGCACTACCGGACAGTCTCTTTTACAGGCGTTTTTCTAGACTTAAGGACCAACAGATTACCATGACAGTTGCTATTATTTCCTTGTGACATGGTGACCAGGTTAGACAGCAATAAATTTTAGGAAGCTAAAGTAAAATCTTTTGATGGTATACATAGATAGGAAGAACCTGCATTTGTTCACAGAAAGGTATAACAAGAGGGTGAGGGGATGTTCTCTTGGGTTTAAAAGAGATGTTTAGTATGAAAGAAAAGTATATGGCTTTAAGAATAATCCAAAAACAACTCAGACTTTACTGGAAGAATCAGGACCTCTCACTTTCTGTGCTGCTTTTGTTTTGTTAATGGGGATTGAACCCCCAGGGCCTTTACTCTGAGCTACATCCCCAGTCCTTTTTTTTGTTTTTTTGTTTTTTGTATGTTGAGACTAGGTCTTGGCAACTTGCTGCCCAGGCTGTGTTCAAAACTCCCAGTCCTCCTGCCTCAGCCTCCCAGAGTGTTGGGATTACAAACACAAGCCACCACACCTGGCTCTGTGTTGTTTTTGAGAGAGTTACAGAGCAATGAATGCCTTTCAGACACAAGGAAAATTACCTCCAACCTCAAACATCTCACAGAAGCCATTAAGTATAAAAAGAATAACAGAAACAGCTTTTGGTCGGTAAGGCTTCTAACACTACTGTAGGTCGGAGTTTAACCTGATAGGAATGTTATTTAATTATTTGTTTATTTGTAGTACTGAGGATCATATTCAGGGGCATTTTACCCTGAGCTATATCTCCAGCCCTTTTAATTTTTTTCTTTTTTCTTTTTTTTGAGGCAGGGTCTCCCTTTGTAGCTCAGCCTGGCCCTGAACTCACTATGTAGCCCAGCTGGCCTTGAACTCAGAAGCCCTCCTGCCTCAGCCTCCTGAGTGCTGGGATTACAGGCGTGCACCACCATGCCTGTCTCCTCTTTTTAAAATTTTGAGACAAGGTCTTGCTTAGGTAGCCAGGTGTCATCAAACTTGTAGTCCTCCTGTCTCAAGTTCCCAAGTAGCTGGGTTGGGTGTGTTTTACTATACCTGACTTATTCTTCAAGCCATATTTTATGTTGTGTACACTCTGATGCATGGACTAAATTCCATATTTGAAAAAAATCTAGTTAGATATATTCAGATTGTTAACAATAGTTAACCCCCGCAGATTGAAATTACAGTGGAACTTTTTTCCTTTTGGGGCTAATTTTTAACTTCCACATATTTGCATTCCTTGAATTAATACTTTATAATTAAATTAACCAATAAATTTATACATTACAAGTTCTTTTAGTCCATTTCAGAATTGTTTTACAGGTTGCTTACAGCTAAAGCATAGTTTTTTGTTTTTTGTTTTTTTGTTTTGTACTGGGGATCGAACTCGGGTCCTTGCGCTTAAAGCATAGTTTTTGGCTTCTTTTTTTGAGGGGGTACCAGGGATCGAACTCCGGTCCTTGCGCTTGCAAAGCAGGCAGTGGATTAAAGCATAGTTTTAATAATTCATGAGCTGTCCCGGGGATTTAGCTCAGTGGTTCCACCGTCTGCCTCGCAAGCACAAGGTCCTGAGTTCGATCTCTGGTTCCAAAAAAAAAAAAATAGTTCATGAGTTGATAAATCTGAAAGGAAGCTGGAGACTTCTCCCCCCAAAGTCTTGGAATGATCTTCAATGATATGATTAGCTTTGGTTTTCACATGAGCACTGATTAAAAACAGTTGCCATTAGATTTATACTATTGTGAAGAAGTACTTGTATTAGAAAATGTATCAGCTTTATGTCTAAGGAATATGAAAACAGTGTCAGAAGTTAATACTGATGGGTAGACAAACTCATATCAACATAATTCCCAAGATACTTAAATTTTTTTGTGTAAAATATTTTTGTGGAATAAAGATGTTTTGAATATAAAGTTTTTGGGGGATTACCGGGGATCCAACTCTGGACCTTGTGCTTGCGAGGCACGAGCAGTGCCACAGAGCTAAATCCTCGTCCCTGGAGCACTCTTCAAGGAAGACAGAGGGCTAGGGTGTCCAGGGTCACAGCACCAGGAGGGCCGCTGTTGTGAGGCATAGGGAGTCTGTGAGGGAGTGGAGCAAGCTCGAACAGGAAAGCCTGCAGGATGCAGAGCTCAGTCCTGGAGACAGAGGCCTTTGCCCTGGCCCCGATAGCACAGGTTGTTGTAGCGGGGCATGTGCTTGCTTCAGCGACTGCACCAGGGAGGCCAGGGAGCAAACCACACTCTTGGCCAAAGGACTAGAGGAGAAAGGTGGCTAGAGTTACCCTGAAAGTATGCTTGTTTGGCTGGAATGTCTCATTTCTGTCTCATTTTGAAATAGTTCTTTCAAGCAGTGTGATCTCAGTGGATTTACCACTGTATTTTCTCCTCAAATTTTGGCTGTACTATTCAAAAGCAACTCAAAAAATTGGCCTGAATTGGTGGTGGGGGGAGGGGGCAGTGTTCATGTAGCTGAAAGTCCAAAAGTAGTGCTGGCCCCAACTGGTTTGATTCAGTGTTGTTACAGCTTCTGCTCCGCCTGTCTCCCACTTCCTTCTTTCTGCTTGGATTTGAACCCACTCTGTGCAGAGTAGAGGGGAGGGTGGTGACAATGGGCACATTTCTGGCATCATCTTCTCACGCAATATCCAAAGAAGTGTTTCCTGCATTCCCAGCAAAAACCATGAAGTGGTCATTTCTGACCATCTCATAGCTCTGAGCTGCTCCTAGTGGCCAAACGGGGGACATGCTGACTTTGCATTCATCCAGTGAGGGCCTGCAGGAGGAGTGGTCGGAGTCCCATTCAGACACATCAGGTCTCTGTTACTCAGGAGGCTGTGAACAGGAAGATGTGGGAGGCAGGGGTGGGCGCGCAGCAGCAGACGTCAGTGACACCAGCTGTATTTTAGAATGTTGTGTTCTTTTCTTCCTCCAGTTCCCCGTCTCCTTTTCTGATATAAGACAGCATGAGAGAGTCAATCAAAACTGTAGCCTTATGTTACCTCACAGTGGTGTCTAGAAAATACCTGGTATAAATAGACTGTCACACAGGAAGTTCTTTTGCACACCTGCTTTGGTTCTTAATACTTGTGTTCTCTCAAGATGAGGGCTTTGAAAACCCATGTTTGATTTTTTTGAGTAACTCTCTGGTGTGTGCCTAATATTTGATGTTTATACATCAGGTGACTTTTAGCACAGCATAGGAGTCTAAAAAGATAACAAGTAAAATAGAAATATCTTGGATCTTTTTGTTTTGTTTTGTTTTTCTTTTTTTTCTTGTTTTGTTTTTTTGTTTTTTCTTGGTACCGGGGATCGAACTTGGGACCTTGTGGTTGAGAGGCAGGCACCAGAACCATTGAGCTAAATCCTTGGCCTCTTGGATCTTTTTATACCATGCTTTTATTTTTCTTTTTTTGCAGTACTGGGGATCGAACTCAGGACCTTGGGCTTGGAAGGCAGGCACAGTGCCACTGAGCTAAATCCATGGCTATACTGTGCTCTTTTAAATTCTGATTATTAGTTCAGTCTAAAAATGTAATAGTTAATAAATTATGACACATCAACACAGCACATGAAGCCAGAAAAAAATAGAATGAGGAACCTCTCAAATATAAGTGAAAAGAACAGAGTGCAGAAAAGTACCTGTAGTATGCTATTGTTTGTGTTGACTTTGTTGCAGAGTTCTTAGTGTTTCTTAGTGCATTCAACCTAATGTTCACAAGGTAAAACAACACCTGTTCGCAAAACGTATAATGCTGTAAAGTCATTTTAACAACTGTTTAAATCATAAGTAATACCAGGCTGCTTTATACATGTCATCATTTTGGCAAAAGTTGAAACAAGAAATCCCAATTCCTACACACATTTACAGCATGTAAATCAAGGCGCAGTTCCAGCAGCATTTTTCATACCTTGATACAGAGAATACTTATTTATCATAGCACCTGTTTACTTAAGATGTAAAATCTCAGTAAGTCTCCATTAACAGGGCAGTTGGGTAAGAAAAAGAAATAAAAGACATTCAGATTGGAAAGAAAGAAGTAAGACTATTTTTAGTCATATGTGACTATCTTGTATGTATGTAGAAAATCCTAAGGAATTAAAATATTCCATTTACAATAGTATAAAAAAGAATAAAATACTTAGTAAAAAGCAGCGTGGGACATAAGTATTAAAAACTATAAGAGAGGCCGGGGATTTAGCTCAGTGGTCCAGCCGCCTGCCTCACAAGCACAAGGTCCCAAGTTCGATCCCCGGTACCAAAGAAAAAAAAAGCAAGTCAAGAAAGACCTGAATAATAGAAAATCATCCCTTGTTCATGATTGGGAAACTTAATATCATTAAGATGGCAGTACCCCCCAAAATGATCTACAGCCATCTTTTTTTTGGTACTGGGGATCAATCTCAGGACCTTGCGCTTGCCAGGCAGGCACAGTGCCACTGAGCTACATCCCTGGTCCCCCAGCCATCTTTATTGCAGAAATTGACAGGCTGATCCTGAAATACATGTGGGAAATTCAAGGGGCTCAGAATCCTCCCCCCTAAAAAAAATCTTGAAAAAAGAAGAGCACCATTGGAGGATTCACACTTCCCAGTTTCTAAACTTCCTACAGGGTTCCAATAATTGAGACAGTTTGGTACTGGCATGTGACTAGATGTATAAAACTGAAGTGGAACTGACAGTCCAGAAACAAGTCTACATTTAGTCATTTGGTTTCCAGCAAGACTATTCAGTAGGGAAAGAATCGTCCTGAAGTGGGGCCCCTGCCTCATACCACATACAAAAATTAACCCTAGGGCCGGGGATTTAGCTCAGTGGTTTCACCGCCTACTACGCAAGCACAAGGACCTGAGTTCAATCCCCGGTACCAAAAAAAAAAAAAATTAACCCAAAATGGACCACAGGCTTGAATATAAGAACTAAAACTATAGAACCCTTAGATGAAGATGTAAGAATGTATCTTTATAACTTGGATTCTGGAGTGTCTTTGTAGGTGTCAAAAGCATAAGCAGCTAAAGAAGATGTGAATAAATTAGACTTTATCAAAATTGGAAACTTTTGTACTTTATGAGAAAAGACAGCCTACAATAGGACAAAATATTTGCAAAGAATATATCTAATAATTGGCATATATGCAGATAGATTAAGAACTCTTTTAACTCAATAAAAAGAAAATCCAGATTTTTTTTTTGGTACCAGGAATCGAACTTGGGACTTTGTGCTTGTGAGGCAGGCAGCGGAACTACTGAGCTAAGTCCCCAGCCCCAGAAAATCCAGTTTTTAACTGGGCAATGGATTTGAGCAGTCATTTTTCTGAAGAAGATATACAAATGCCATTAAGCTTGGAAAGATCCTTAACATCATTTGTCATCAGGGAAATCACAGCTACAATTCTATACCATCAAGATAACCACTTCATATCTTCCAGGATAACTAAAATAATGTGGGGAATCACAAATGTTGTCAAGGATGTGGAAATATTGGAATGCACACAAATTACGAAAGTGACTGAAAAAGTAGCTGGTTTGAGTAATAGGGTGGCAATTACCAAAAGATTAAACACGAGAGTTAACATATGACCCAGCGATTCCTTTTCTTTTTTTGCTTTATTGTTATATAATAGTAATGTGTAATATTAACTTTCCATAATGGTGGGGTTGTTTGGGAAATTGGTGCATATGTTTAACATCATAATTTCAGTCCCATTAATGCCTCCCCATCCCCCAATCCCCACCTCCACCACCCCAACTAATATTCCCGATCTCCAGAAGTTTACCTCCTGGTTTTCTATCATCTCATTTATTTATTTGGTTGGTTAGTTGTTTGGTTTCTTAGATAAGAGAAAACATGCAATATTTAACTTTTTGAGACTGGCTAATCTCACATTACTGATACGATGATTTCTAGTTTCATCCATTTTCTCTCTTTCTTTCTTTCTTTCTTTCTTTCTTTCTTTTCTTTCTTTCTTTCACTGGGGATGGAACCAGGGTCCTTGCACTTGCGCAGCAAGTGGCAAAACTATTGAGCTAAATCCCTGGCCCTCATCCATTTTCCTGTAAATGATATGGTTTCATTCTCCCTTTATACTCTGTTGTGTATATAGATCATATTTTCTTTATCCATTCATCTGTTCCTGGGCATTTAGGCTGTTTCTGCCACTTAGCTATTGTGAATTGTACTGTTCCAAACATGGGTTTGTATATATCTCTACAGTATACAGTCTTTAATTCTCTTCAGTATATGCCCAGGTCAGGTATAGCTAGGTCATATGGTCACATGGTATTTCTACACATGTTTAGTCTTTTGAGGAGTCTCCATATTGATTGATATACTGCTCATTCTAGCTTAAACATGTGCTCACTGGCTTGAACCTACAGTAGTACATGCATGAGCTCCCTTTGGGCACCTCATAGCACTGGTGGTACGATAGTACAGTTCTGCATGTACCACCCCACCAATGGTTCAAGCTGCCTGGCAGTGAGACACATGATTTATGAGATTTAAGGTCTGGTCGTGAGAGTGTTAATTCCCACCAACAATGTAGAGGGTTCCTTTTCCCCACAGCCTCAGCAGCATTCATTGGGTTTTTTTGTTTTGTTTTGTTTTGTTTTGTTTTGTTTTGGTACCGGGGATCGAACTTAGGACCTTGCGCTTGCGAGGCAGGCAGCGGGACCACTGAGCTAAATCCCTGGCCCCTCATTTTTTTTTGTATTCTTGATACTAGCCACTCTTATTGGGGTGAAATGGACTCTCAGTGTAGTTTTTTTGTTTGTTTGTTTGCTTGTTTTTTTGGTACCAGGGATCGAACTTGGGTCCTTGTGCTTGGCAGTGGCAAAACCACTGAGCTAAATCCCTGGCCCTCAGTGTAGTTTTAATTCACTTTTCTCTTGATGGCTAGAGATGTGGAACATTTTTTCATATCCTTTTGGCCATTTGAACTTCTTTTGAGAAGTTCATTTACATACTTCTTTTGAAATTGGGTTCATTGTTATGGGTGTGAATTTAACTCTTTTATCCACTTTGATTTTTTTTTAGTATAAGGTGAGGAAGAGGCATCTAGCCAAACTTCTCTGCGTGTGGACCTCCAGTTTTCCATTTCTCCAGCACCATTTGCTAAAGAAGCACCTTTTCTCCAGCTTATGTTTTGGCCCCTTTGTTAACAATCAGATGGCTGTAGGTGCTTAGATTTGCTTCTGTGTCTTTTATTTCATGCTCTACATTTCTGTTTTTGTGCCAGTACCATGTTGTGTTTGTTACTAAAGCATTATAGTATAGTTTAAAGTGAGGCTGGGCATTTAGCTCAGTGGTGCCCGCACCTGCTTCACCAGTGCAAGGTCCTGAGTTCGATCCCCAGTACCCACCCCCCCAAAGAAAGTATAGCTTAAAGTCTGGTATAGTGCCTTGAGCAACAGAATAAATATTCTACTTCCTTAAAATCTTTTTGAAAAAATGTTATTAGTGTATGTTTGTAATAGATAGTGATTACATTCATCTTGGGGAACTGGTACATGTCCATATTGCATCTTTATCATTCCCTCCCATGGCCTCCTCTCCCTGCTCAGTTCCACTTGCCATCTCCACAGTCTACCTTCCTGTTCCCTACCATCTCTCTCTTATTTTGCTTTTTAAACTATTGGTAGCTTTTTTTTTTTTGAGACAGGGTCTTACCTTGTAGTTCAGCCTGGCTCTGAGCTCACGGTGTAGCCCAGGTTGGCCTCGAACTTGTGGTGATCCTCCTGCCTCAGCCTCCCAAGTAATCTATTTGCATTTTGAGGCTCTCATATTAGAGAAACTATGCAACATTTAACCTTGTGTCTGATTTATTTTCTTTAGTATTATTTCCTTCACTATTATGTATATAGCAATTTTACTCCTAGATATATACTCACAAGAATTGAAAACATATGCCCATACAAAAATTTATACTTGGATATTCATAGCAGTATTATTCCCCCAAAGAATGAGCTGAGCATGGTGGTACACTTTGTACTCCTAGCTACTCAGGAGACTGAGGCAGGAGGATCACAAGTTCAAGGCCAGTCTGGCCAATTTATCAAGAATGTTTTCCCAAAATATAATCAAAATAAAGGGTTTGGGATGTAGCTCAGTTGTGAAGTGCTTGCCTAGCATGTGTGAGGCCCTGTGTTCAATCCCAGTACCACAAAGCAAAACAAAAACTGTAGTATCCAAAAGGAGGAGACCACTTAAATGTCCGTCAGTGGATGACTGGAGGAGCAAAGTGTAGTCCTTCTATATAGCTGATGTGAACGGAAATCAGGTGCTGATGATGTGTGCTTCAACGTGGACAAACCTTTAGCACACCGTGCTGAGGGAAAACATCTAGATCCTGGAGTACTTCATGGTGCAAGTCCAATAGCATGGGAGAGAGGATTGGGAAGTGACTGCTCAGGGCTCCCAGGTTTCTTTTTAGGGTGATGAACTGTTTTAAAAGTACATAGTGGTCACTGTTACAAAGCTTAGCGCATGTGCACACTCACACACGGGCTCGTGCGCACACACACAAGTAAATGTTACTGGGCGTGATGGCCTATGCCTGTAATCCTAGCACTAGGAAGGCTAAGGCAGGAGGGTTGCTGCGAGTTCGAGGCCAGCCTGAACTACATAGGGAGACCCTGTCTCAATAAAAAGGTAAATGTTATGGTACACAAATAACATGTCAATAAAACTTATTTTTAAAACATGGTTCACACTGAACTGTATACTTAAAAATGGCTAAGATAGTATGTTGTGCATTTTTCCACAACTAAAAGAAATTGGGAGGAAAAACATTGACAGCTGAGTTATTTGCAGTCGGTTTGGTTTTGTTTGAGACGGATCTCACTGTGTTGCCCAGCCTGGCCTCAAGCTCCTGGGCTGCAGCCATCCTCCTGCCTCAGCCTCTTGAGTAGATGGGACTACAGGTATGTGCCACCATCCCCAGCTTGAAGTTGGTATTGGTGTGTAGGGAACACGAACTTTACATCCTTCTCATTAGCAGAACTGTAGTACTTAGAGTTGTACTGGATTATATTTTGAATTTTGTCAATAAAAATTTTCAGAAATTTATTTCATCTTTTTTTTTAAGTACCACATTACATCCTTGGTTTATCCTTTTGGTTTTAAATTATTTACTGTCTGGCCCTTATAGAAAGGTTGCCATCCTTGCATTAGCACTTTGTTTTTCCTGCCTGGTGTCCACATCACCCTGGCCCAGGCTCCTCTTCAGTCTGTCATTCGCCTTTGCTTACCTCAGGCCAAGAAAAGGATGCGCACACCCTCCCACCATCCTTGGTTGGCTGTGGATGTCGCCCATGGCAGAGGTCACACAGGAGCTGTTTGCTTCCTGCTGCTTCCCTGCTCATCCTCACACCCTCACTGCCACAAGAAGGACACTTAGATGGAATAGATGAGTGGATGAGGGTGACCAAAAATGTGGTGACTGCTGCTGCCGAGTCCACTGGAGAGGTAGGCTTGTAAAAACATGAAGGTGCATCCTCATCTGCCTCCTCCACCTCGTCTAGTGCTGCGTGACTCTGGCTCTTCCTCAAAGTCAAAAGGAAAGTCAAAAGTTTGAGTCGGTTGAGGCCATCAAGTCAGCCCCAGCAATGCAACTGAAGACACTGTGCAAGAGGACTCCAGAGCTGCCTCAGAAAGTGGCGGGATTGACGGGCTGCGCCACCCCATTCAGGCTGTTGTGTCCCATTCATTAACCATCATGTCGTGAATCATGTCCTCCTACTCGCCATTTTGGGTATCTCTGTGCATTTGCCATTATTGACAGCAATATGATCAACACACCACTGCATTTAAATCTGTGTACACTTAGTGATCAAGTCCCAGACGTAGGGTTATTGGATCACAAGTGCACGTGCATGTTTTAAGATGGGTGATGCGTGTTGTCACGCTGCTCCAGAAGGATTGCGTCTCCATCTGAAGTTTGAGTCCCTCCTGCTTTCGTAAAATTTATGAAGGCTGTTGAGTGTGTGACCTGTGCCAAGCCGTGACACACTTCAGCAGAGCAGCGGTTCATGAGTGCTTGTGAGGAGAAAGCCAGCCTCAGCCGCACAGACACAATGAGTTTTGTTTTCAGTAACTTACACATAATTCTCGTGTGTGTTCTTTTCTATTCTGTAAACAATAGAAAGTGATAATATTTTTCTCTGACATTAAGGAGTTTTGAGTAGACACTGCTAGGGTTCTATCCCATGTTCTTGCTGCAGGATAAGTTCTTAGATGTCATTGTTGAGAAATGTTGGGGCTCAGATACAGCACAGCCAATAAACATGTTCAGCAAATGGAAACACTGGTAGTTCTCACTTGGCTTAGAGCAGTTTTCCCGTAGAAAATGACAATAATACCATTTAGCCAATGAACATGATTTTTAGGTGCATAAGACCTGAAGGCATACCTAAGAAATTAAATTTTTTTGGTTTTGCTGTTTGGAGTTTTTTTTTTTTTCTTTTTTTGAGATGGGATGTCACTATGTTGTTCAGGGTGGCCTTGAACTCACTGTGTAGTCCAGGCTGGACTCAAACACATGGTGATCTTCCTGCCTCAGCCTCCTGAGTGCTGGGGTTACGGGTGTGCACTACCAGTCTGGCAAAATTAAGTTTTAAAAGGATGCTAATTCTCATAAGTATAGGAGAAACGCTCTTTCTCCCACTCTTAGCTGATACCATTAAAGTGACTTTAATACTGAGAGTTCAAGTTGATGGTATGTGATTGGGACTTAAAGGATCTTTAGAATTATTAGTATCATGCCCTTTTCCTTCTTTATCCTAGCTCGCTCATTCATTCATATTGGTTTCCTGAGGGCCACCATATTTCATAGCCAAAGAATTTGTAGTAACATGGGGTAATATTTGCAATATTGCTCAAACATGAAATTGTGCAAATAGTATGAATTCACAAGTGTTTTTTAAAGGCATACTAGAAAGATTGACTGAAGTATGCTAATTGTAGTTTTTACTAATTGATAGAATTACAGGTGATTTTTTTTTTTCCTTCATTTTTTTCCTGCTTTTGAAATTTTCTTTAGATTTGTATTTTTTTATTTTTCTTTTTTTGAAGAAGGTTCTTCTTTATCTCAGGTTACCCTGAAACTTGGAGTCCTTCTGCCTCAGCCTCCCAAGTGCTGGGATTACAGGTGTGCAACACTGGCTTTTCTTTAGATGTTCGTTTATGCGATACTGGCTGTTGAACCCAGGGCTTTCCCAATGAGCTATGTCTCCAGCCCTTTTTAATTTTCAGTTGGGGTCTTGCTGAGTTGCCCGGGCAGGGCTCAAACCTGTGATCCTCCTCCCTCAGCCTCCTAGAGTGCTGGTATTACAGATGTGTATCACCATAACTTCAGATTTTTATAACAGACATGTATAAGCCAGAGGAAAATAAACTTAAAATCCTATTAAAATATTTTGTATCTGTTGGGTTTATCTTGTAAAATATGGGAGTTGAACCATTTAACTATTAAGCTTTAAAATTTGATAATAACCTGAACAACTCATTGAAGAGTAAGAACTATAGAAGAGAGAATATTTAATTTTGTTTATAGTTTATAGAGTTTATACTGAAATTTAAACTCTGTGTGCATTTATGCAGACATCTGAGTTGTTAATAGTTAGCATGTACTCTAAATGTACCTGATCAAGCCAGGCATGGTGGCCCACACCTGTAATCCTGGCACTTGGGAGGCTGAGGCAGGAGGATCACCACAATTTCAAGGCCAGCCTGGGCTAGTGAGTTCAAAGACAGCCTGAACTACATAGCGAGACCCTGTCACAAAAAAATAAATGTAAGTGATCAGGTTTATTAAGATGATAATTAACCATGAGCACTTTCGATACTGTAATAAATAAATGGATTCTTTTAAAGTACTATAATTGAGGATGTTCTGTGTTTTCTTTTTCTTTTTCTTTTTTTTGGTACTCGGGATCCAACTCAGGACCTTGCGCTTACAAGGCAGGCGCCGAAACCACTGAGCTAAATCCCCGGCCCTCTGTGTTTTCTTAATTTATTAGTGTGTCCTTTATTTTATTTTTACTGATCGATTGATTGATTCCAGTACTGGGCATTGAAACCATAGCCTTCACATTGAGCTACATCCCTGGCCTTTTTTTATTCTGAAACAGAGTCTTGCTGAGTTGCCTAGGCTGGGTTGCACTTTTCAGCCTCCCTGAGTGCTGGGACTCCAGCCATGCCCCGCCACACCAGGCTTAGTGTGTCCTGTTTTATGAATTTTGGGTGGGGAAATGGATGTGTAAGTTGGTGGAAACAGGAGCTCTTGAAACGTGTTACTGAGTCCTTGTTGTCTCACCTGTGCCGTCTGTTGCAGGAGAATGACATCTTCCTGGGCTGGGAGAAGGGAGCTTATAAGAAATGGGGAAAGAGTAAGAAGAAGTGTTCAGATCTGACTGTAGAGGAAATGAAAAAGCAGGCTGCTGTCCAGTGTCTCCGATCTGCTTCTGATGAAGTAAGTTTCCATTTCATTTCTAATGGGCGGAAGAAAGCAAGGGGTGTTTTAGAAAAGTTTACAAATACAACAGCTTGACCGGAAAAACTTGAAAGTGAACTACCCATTATCTTTCCACTGGACCGCGAACATTATAATTTTCCTTTATGAAATGTTTAATACATTTTGTTTCATGAAACATAATCTTTTGGAGGTACCTTTTCAGTTTAATGTTGTATTATATTTAGTACTGTTCTTACATTGTCCATTCTTTCTAGTATCTAAATTTTATTTCATCAAATGATATTCTAGCAGCAGCATGACATAGTTTCTACTAGATATTTAGCTGGCTCTTGAGCTGGAATATTCTTTGTGTGGTTTTTTTCCCCATCTATAGTATTTCTTTTGGATACATTTCTAGCACTTTAAGAGCAGCATATTTGTTTATGAGTCATAATTTTTTGTCTTTAAGAAATTGTTACAAGATTTTTATTCCTCTTTAATGTTTCATATAAAATATTTTGTTTTTAGTATCCTAAAATAAAATAATTTTAGAATATGATCACCTATTTAAAATAATACTGTGAATTCTTATTACGCTAAATAGTAATCTCCAAATCATAACTGAGATGTGATATCTGAAATCAAACAATTTAAAAAATTGTTTTTAAAAAAAATTGTTTTGTTCTGATTGTGTTATTTGTACATTTATGATGTGAGATGAAGTCGTGGGTCCTGACTTGCAGGTGCCAGCTTCCCAAGAGAGTCCAGTGGGGGGGCTGCGAGCCCAGCTTTGCTTCAGTGATGATCTGGACAAGTTTATCCTGCCTGGTGCCACCTGTGGCACAGGCTGCTGACCCTGTCTTGTCCGCTGTCTCCCACCTTTGTTCCCACTTCAGGACTTCCCCACTGTGTACTCATGGCCCCGTGTAACCTTGGATTAGCACAGCCTGCAGCTCAGTGGGTCAAGAACTGTGCATGGCCCTTTTTTTTTTAATATTCTTGTGCCTGCTAGAAGTGTGTTCCTGGCATATAGAAGTTCCTGAATTTTTCTTAAATGGAATAAAAAATAATTTTTTCTTGTTTGTATTGGAGATCCATCCTAGGGCCTTAGCACTGAATTATATCCCCAACTGTTTTTCAGTTTTTTAAAATTTGAGACAGTGTCTTGCTAAGTGGCCTCAGTTGCCCTGGCTGGGCTTGAACTTGAATTCTGTGCCATCACACCCTTTTTGAAGAGCTTCCTCTTTCATCAAATCCTTTTCCTCTCTCAGCTGTCTTTCTATCCTCCATCCTTTGGTTTTTTAATGTAGAATTGCCCAAACCTGCTGCCTCATACCGTGTTAGATAGGAAATTGGAAGTTACTGCTTTTGTGACATGGTCAGGTAATGGCTCATTAGCACAAGTGGGGATGTAATTACCCTCCTTCAAGAAGAAACAAACCAGACACACAGGAATTGGGGCTCTCACACTGGAACCAAAGGCTGAAAGTGTGGCCTCGGGAGGGACCTGAACTGGGAGTCACTTTCTCTAATGACCCCTCTCATTTGCTTCTGTCTGCTTCTGGGTGACTCCTTATCTTTCTTTCTGGCCGTTTTAGCGTCTGCATGGGGAAGGGTGGCCTGCCAGCCACAGCCCAGCCTGACCACTGACCTCCATACCCACCCATTTGGCTGCGCAGAGAATCCCATTGGTGCTGCATGGGCCAGGTGTCGGGCCCTGGTTGGATTAAACCGTGGGCGGGGCTACAGAGAAGGGTGGGGCTGTCAGTGACCCAGAGGTGACCTCCTGACACTGAGGGAGTGGACTGGTAAAGTAACTAGGAGCTTGGCAAGAAATGCAGAGTCCAAATGGTCTCAGTAAGTGAGAGGTTAGTGCAGGGAGTTCTTTGAGCAAAGTCCAAAGAAGCTGCTGAGTCATGGTTGGGAGGAAGGTTTGTGTGGAAAGAGAGGAGCAAAGAGGACCTACACAGGAAACCACAATGCCAAAGTTTATTTATTTTATTATTTTATTGCCACCCTGAGTGCCTGCCCATTATGATTATGTTGCTCATTTCCTGAGTACATATTGGGATTGGTAACACCCATAGCATTACGCTGTACTTCCCCACCCCGGCCAGATGCCCTATGAGCTCCCCGCAGCATGCTCTTCTCTTCACACTGGTAGTCACAGTGAGAACCCACAAGAGATCCGAGTTTGTATCTAGTAGATGGAAGTGCTAATGGCAAAATCAGAAGACAGCACTACAGGCAGTGTGAGGTTCGGTATAGGGACCTTAAGGAGTGGTGATCCTGCTGGGGGAGATGATTCTCCTACACCCACTCGTTGCTGTGACTATTACGGTTGAATGTGGGCTGTCCCTATCAAAGCATCTGTGGTTATCGATTTATTGCCCAGGCTGGCCTTGATGCTCCTGCCTCAGCCTCCCTAGCAGCAGGCATTGCAGTTGCATGCCACCATCTCCACTGAGTAGAATTCCTTTGCTAGTAGAAGTACAGATGCACCTCTGCATCTTTGTGTTTCGTACATTCAGTTGTGTGCTATCTAGACTTGTATCCGAAGTAAGCCACCCAGAACTTCTCAGCCCAGTTTGCTTCAAGGCTTATTTGATCATATGTATTGTCTCTTGGCGTACTGACCTTAACCTAACTGGAGGTAATAAGAGCATCCAAACAATGCCAAGCAGCATCTGTTGAACCCTTGAACTGAGGGAGGGTGAGAGGTGAGAGGTGACACTCCCTGCACTCCCCAGCCAGACCCTCAAGAAGCACCCAGTGGTCACAGAGCTGAGGCTGCTCTGGCCAGCCCAGCCTCGGGAAGCCTGGCCTTGTCACTGGGGGTGCAGAGATGGGGCTGGAGCACCCAAGGAACCCTGAGGCCCTTATGAGGACCCTGCTTTCCTCTGAGGAGTTGGGAAGTGGGCTATCGGAGGGGAGACTTTCAGTGCTACCTGCAGCACGGGGTTGCTGTGTGGAGAAAGACTGGCTGAGGGCGCAGAGGACAGACCCCAAGAAAGCAAGAAACTGCTGCAGTGGCCAGCATGCAGGTGATGGTGAGCACCAGTTGGACAGGGCAGAGCTGACAGGGTGGGGCGTGGGCAGAGTTAAGGCAGGACTCAGCGAAGCTGAGTTCTGTGTCCTGAGCACCCTTGAGCATGGGGTTCTCATGATGTGGAGAGAAGGAGCCCTGCAAAGGAGTGCGTCTGGGGGGTGGCTACGAATATGGGTGAGATCCGGGCACCCGCACCAGAGCGTGGTGAGGCCCCACGAGGCAGGGCCGACGGCAGGCAGCTCGCAGAGCAGAGGGGGCATGCTAGCACTTTGCTCATCTTGCCAGGTCTCTTGCTCGCTGTAGAAGTGGCTGTAGAAGTGGTGGATGTGAGGTTTCTACGGGAAACTTCCTTCCCCATCTTTCAGGTGTTGAAAGTTGAAAGTGTGAGAAGGGAACCAAGTGGGAGGGGCTGTTGTAAAAGGCAGAGGTTGATGAGCAGAGGGCTCTCTCTGGTGTTGGGGAGGAAGACTGGGCAGGAGGCTGGGGCAGCAGGCAGCGCAGGCTGGAGAATACAGCTGGTCTCCCGGTCCTCTAAGGACAGAGTGGGGACTCGCAGGACGGCCTGCCCACCACCATCCTCCCTGCCCCTTGCAGAGGTTCCTGCTTACCTGATCTGCTTACCTGATCTCCTTTCTGTGCTTATTTTTGTACTTTTGCCAAACACTACTCAAAGGTACATACAAATATGTAGCATTATCTGCCATGTTATGCCATTCTGCTCCTGTGTGTTCCAGCTTCTTTTAAAAATGTATCTATGTTAGAGTGAGGCATGGTGAGATGCTGAGGCAGGAGGATCCCCACTAGCTCAAGGCCAGCCTGGGCTACATGGTGAGTCCAAGGCCAGCCTGGGCTACACAGCAAGACCCTGTCTCAAAACCAAACAAGAAGACCTGTTCTATTCATTGAAAAGAAACCTTTGTGGTATTATCTGTTTGTTTCTTGAAGAGAGAATCTTTGTCTGTGTCTTGTACTCTGAATAACTACTTTGAAGACAGTGATGTCAAGTGTATTGCTAATCTCTTATTTTGTCATGAATTAAAAAAATTTTTTTTTTATAAAATAAAAAAAGAACTGTTCTAAGTTCTGTTTTGAAGACCACGGAACTTCTTTTTAATTGATGAGTGAGGTGTGAAGGGCAGGTCCACACATTCAACCAGAGCCTTCCACACCTCCAGGCCCAAGAGGGAGTTTAGTTCCCCCTGGAGGAGTCGGGTATCTGGAGCGGAACTGCTGTCCCCATGTGAAAGTAAGACACAGCGGCTGTCTACATGAGTTAAAGAATGGTTCCTGCCCCGATGGACGCTGCTAGGATGAAAGGGGAAGCGGGAGGCCTCCCGTTCAAGCCAAAGGGTGAGAGTGGAGGCACAGGCCAGTGGATTGGCTCGTCTGGGCTCATGCAGATCACATGCTGTCTGCATTGCCTCCCCCTGCAGACACGTGGGAAGTGGAGTTTCCTTTTTCTAAGTCTGATCATGTTATTTTCTCATTACCTGTAACAAGCAATGTCTCCTGCTTCTGGTGACAGCTTTTCACTCTTTCAAAGAGCGCCTCCTTCATACCCTGGCCCTCACCTTCCTGTGCACACGTGCTTACCAGCTGGATGCTTCTCTCCTCCTCCGTGTCATTGTCTCAGAGCAGTGTATGTAAGAGCTTGGAGACAGGCCAGGTGTTGTCGTTTCTCCCATGTTCAGGGCCTTGGCAGAAGCAGCTGATTGGCTGGGGTTTGGGGTTTTAAAACTTGGCGTTCCTTTCCTGGCCTCTGAAGACACCAGTTATAGCCCCTGGTCTGTATTCTCAGCCCCCTCACTCGCTGCTCTTGGGTTAAGGAGTTAACATTAATATTAGTTCAGCTGTAGATTTTACAAGGGTTTAAGAAGCTAATCACTGAAATGTGGAATTGATCCTTTCCTCTTCAGTGTATTTATTATCACTAGTAGCCATTCCTTCCATCCCTAGTTAGGTTTCCTCCTACTCATCTTTCAACTCAGCTTGAGGCCACTCTTTAAGATTTGAAAAGACTAAAAAGAACACTGTGTGCAGGGGTGTGATAGCCATGTAGCCCCTCTCCTGCATGGTAGGGCCGGCGGGGTGGTCTGCCGTCCAGCGTGGGGTCTGTGCAGCCGTGGTGCAGTGGTGGTAGGGTTGCCCCTCACTGAACTCAGTGTTCCGGGGGCCTCAGCCACTTGCTGCCATGTGGTGGGGAAGCCCAGGCCCTGTGGAGGGGCATAATTCGGGGCCGGGGTGGGGGTTGGCTTTCCTCTGCCAGTCACTTGAGAGATTAGAGACTCGGGTTCTGGGCTTTGGGACACCAGGTGTCCTTGCAGGGAAACATGAGACGATCATAATGAAAACTAGGCACTGAATGAAGGTCCACAAACTGATGGCAACTCCCTCCCTGTCCCTTTCTGCTGCCTGGTTGCTCGACACTGACCCTTAGGTTTCTGTCCCAGCGGTAAGAAAGAGAAGGGAGCATTTCTCTCTCAGAAAGAGGTTGCTGTGGAGAAGAAGCAAAGGACAAGATGACTCTTAAAATTCTAAACATGGCAATAGATGTGGAAAGTGCAGTTGAAGGGTTGGAGAGAATAGTTGAAAAAGATCCTGGGCCTGGGATTTAGCTCAGTGGTGCTGAGCCTGCCTTGCAAGTGCAAAGTCCTGAGTTCGATCCCTGGAGAGTGGGTGGGGGACAGATCCTGTGGGAAGTAGGACAGAAAGATGAAGCAATGGTAAATAGGAGGGAAAAGAGTGGAGACAGCAGAGCAGGAAGTGGTGTAAGCAGCTGTTGGGAAATGTCTCCACAGTTACCAGCACCATCTTCCACGTGTGGAAACTGAGGCGTGACAGGTGCCTGGTTTGTGTGGGGTCACATAGTTCACTCAGACCCAGATCTGTGACTCCACCGTAGGTGTCACTGAGTGAAAGACTAGGTTGGATCACAGGGTGGCGTGGAGGGAATGTCCGGGCCAGTGGGTGCTTTGCGGGGTGATGAGGGCCACAGCAGGAGCCTTTGGATGTGGGGAGGACAGGTGATGCAGCAGAGCCAGGCAGACTGTCTCTTCCCTTTCCGCTGATAGTTAGGGTCAGGAGTTGAAGAGGATGGGAAGTGTGGAGCAGACAGAGAATCACTGAGAACATTATGGGATGGAAATGATAGGGGTGTTTCAGGGAATAAGTAAGAATTTACAGAAATAAAAGGACCCAGGCTGTGTCTCACCAGCTCGAAACTCTTTAGCCTGCCTGAAAGACAGCCGCAGGGACCCAGTGCTGCTCAGAGATGAATGGGCCAGGGTGTCTGGGCAGGATGGAGGGGCTTCCATGGCTGCATTCAGGTAACTTTCATTTTTACCCTCTCACCTTGAACTCAGGTCACAGAAATCAGGGCCAGGGATTAGCTTGGTGGCAGCCCGCCTGCCTGGCAAGTGCAAGGTCCTGAGTTTGATCTCAGGTAACAAAAACAAACAAACAAAAAATCAAGTCACAGAAATCAAAGGCACTTTTGAAGGGATGAATCCAAAATTGAAAATGAGGGCCGAGGATTTAGCTCAGTGCTTCCACTGCCTGCCCTGCAAGGGCAAGGACCCGAGTTCAATCCTCAGTACAAAAAAAAAAAAAAAAAAATTGAAAATGAAAGAAAGAAAAAGTCTAGAAATGACTCCAGCATGTAAGTGGCCAAAATGGTGGGATCAGAAGGATTGTGACACATGTGCTTACCCAGGTGACTCGAGACAGAGCTGGCGGTGGTCTTGGTTTAGGGAAAGAGTGGCACACAGCCCTTCACTGCCCATGAGGTAGCAGGGTGAGAATTCCAGACCCACACCCATTCCCCATGGCCCTGTTCCCAGAATTCCAGGAGGGCAGGCCTCGCTCTCCTGCACCCAGCCTGCCTGGGGTGGGGTAACCACTGTCCACTTGGTGAATGAGTTCCTGATACACCAGTGTCTGACTGGCCTGGCCTCTGAAAGCTGTGTGTGGCTGAGTGCACTGCAGGTGTGGAGTGCTGTAACCTGAATTTTAGAGTGCTCCCTGGTTGGCAGAGTGTTTTCCATGTTTGCTGGGCACTTGGGGCAGGGGGCAGGCTGATTATCACAGGAGAAGCAAGGCTGAATTCAGTCGCTCTGTCAGCACTTTGTCCAGCCCAGCCTGGTCCTATAGAGTTGTTACTAAAATACCAGCACTACATTTTAGTCTTTGTTGCTTAAGGTGATGTAGGCTCCAAAGTATTCTTAAATGCCCCATGCCTGTGTTATACTACTAAAATAACATTATTAAAATTCTCTAATAGGTTATATCACAACTGGGAAAGTGAATAAAATTTCTCATTAACAGTTCTAAATTAACACTTTAAAATACCTGCTAGGACATGACAGGGAATAGTGGCAGCTTCTGACATCCCTTTGAGCTTCTGGGTTTGCGATTATGGTAACCCCCAGGCCTTATGATTGTTTTAAAAATGTAAGTGGGATGCTGCAAATAGTTAAGGAGAGAACAAAAACCTGGTCATAAGACTTCCTGGTAATAAAACACACAGAGCAAGAAGTTAAGGTGTTTATTTCCTTTGCTGTTTATATACAAGAAGATACATACTTACATGTTTATATATGAGAACAAATATATATAAATATAGAGAATATAAATTACATATAACATATAAAAGTTTTTATTCTCATATATATCTGTGTGTATAGTTTCCAAGTCAGAGCGCTGAGAGTCCCAGCTCACTGGGTTGTAATGCTGGTTCTGTGCAGCCCATTTAGAGTACAGGAAGGAGTTTGCTTAGCAGTCCCTGCAGGTCCTGTCCCATGTCCTGCCCTGGAGACAGCTCTGGGGTCACAGACGCAGTGACATAGGCTTGCTATGCAGAGCAGTATGCGGCAGTCAGCTGACCAGTGTCAGTTTCGTAGTCCGGGGAGGTGGAATATAATTGCCGTCCTCATTGCACCTCGAGCATTATGGTAAGCAGACCCTCTCCAGAGGAATTGTGGGTCCACCAGTGTGTGTCGGACTAACACCTGCAGCAGCTTCTAAGAGTGTGTTTAAAGGAAAAGACAGCGCTGGCCCAGCGCATTTTTCTATCTCTTGTTAGAAGTTGTGGTGTGATGTGGATAGAATGTAATTGTGGATGTTCACAATTAATTGTTTTCATTGTAATTGATATCTTGCTGCTCAAACTGTACAACTGAGGGGTTTCTTGTTCAGGAATCTCTAGTACTTGTGCTGAGTCATTCTGAGTTGAGTGAATGGGGTAAAGTTCTATTTTTAGTCTCTTGAGGCCTGGGAAGGGCACTGCATGCTCGACCTGTGCGTCTGTTTGGTTGCGCCCACTGAAAGGGACTCGAGTCTGACTTAAGTAGGACGTTGGCCACTGAATAAATCCAACGTTCTAAGAAATGCATTCACCTTTTTTGTCTTCTGTAAGATGTTTCTTTTCTCTTTTTTTTTTTGAAAATTTGTAACTTTTTTTTTTTTTTTTTTTGGGTACCGGGAATCGAACTCAGGTCCTTCTGCTTGCAAGGCAGGTGCCGGAACCACTGAGCTAAATCCCCGGCAATGTAAGATGTTTCTTGCAAGAAATCAAGACTATGGAAAGTTTAAAAAGTCTACATAGTGAAAGATTATTTGCTTGTGCCTGTTTTCAACATTAATTTTTCTTTAAAGGCTGGACTCTTACTTTTATCCTCCCAATCCCAGATTCTTCCAGCTACCCCTCCTGAATTTTGTTCTGGTTCTATATAGAGGCTTACACCTCGTTCTGACTGATGTTTAAAGGAAAGCAATGCTTTCACATTTGACCCCAACGTCATGAGAGCTCACTTTAAAAAAGAAAAGAATCACCTTGTTTTCTTTAGACTGTGACCTCCTAAAAGACCAACATGAATTGTTCTGTGGTGTTTCTTTGGTTGAATCTGTATAGACGGTGCTCAGGTAGATACTTAGTACTGTTTTTGTTGCTGACAGATTTTAAACTCTGGTATATAAGTGTCTGTATTAACACAGAAGTGTATGAGTGCCTGTGTTTCTCCATCTGGCAGTGAGCTAACAGTCTTCTTTCTGTTGTCTCCCAGAGCTCTGGCATCGAGACCTTGGTGGAGGAGCTCTGCTGCAGACTGAAAGACCTGCAGAGTGAGCAAGGTGAGTAGTGTCGCCTCCTTCAGGAGCAGAGCCCATGGCCATAGCGTAGCCCCTGCTGTGGCTTGAAGCAAACTCAGAACTGCTCAGAAGTCTTTGTGTGCAGTGTGTGTCATGAGCCCAGCACCTCATTCCTTCTTTAGCTGTGCTAGCAGTGTGTCGGCCCTTTGTAGCCACTTAGAGAGCCCCGCTCCCACAAGAGAAGAGGGACTTCCATGTCTGGACACCCTGAGAGACAGAAAGCGGAGGGAGGGGGTGTTTTCTTTCTGTTTATCTGTTTTGCCTTGGTCTTCAAGTTGAACCTCAGCACTCACCAGCAGTATTTTCTCTTTCCTCATACTTGTCCCCCTATTGTATCTGCCTGTTGATATTACTGCCTCCAGAAGTGGTGACACTGATGACTGATTATTTCAGGTGTGGAAGGATCTTTTGTCCTGACTTGAATTTTTTTGGAATGGGCATAAAGCTGATTAAGTCATTTTGATATGTGAACCCTTGCAACTTCTGTTCCTGATTGGTCTGCAAGGCCCAAGAAAGAGACTTACATTTGAAGGCCAAGCACCTTGTTTCCTTGCCTTCATTGTGGTCATTTTTCTATGCCTCGAGCCTCTGTTTTTTGCGGGCCGGGCCGGTGGGGTGGGGGTGGTTGGAGCCTCTTATTAAGGGCACTGTTTGTTTGTAACTGAAGGCAGTATTATGAGCTAAGGTAAAAGTTTAGCTCTTTGTATTTGAGTTGAAACATAGCCCTTTCTTACCTACATGTGAATTAGCAGTTAATTGTAATGAATTTTCCTTACACATTAGTATTAGTCAGAATGAGTCAGTACAAAGTCTATGCGTCAGGATTCTGTGAGAAAATATTTTTGGGATCCAAACAGATGTTTTCCTGCTGGTCTGGACTAATAAGTGAGTGAGTGCACAGGGAATGTAAGTGCCCCAGGGCTCAGAGCTGGGGAGGGGATGTGGGCAGCCCGAGCCTCTCCTGGCGCACTGAATGGGTAGGTGTTTATTAAAAAGACAAACTGTAAGGGCCGGGGATTTAGCCCAGTGGTTTCGCCGTCTGCTGCGCAAGTGCAAGGACTGAGTTTGACCCCCGGTACCAAAAAAGAAAAAACCACAAAAAGACAAACTGTAATGGATTTTCCTTTTTAAGATATAAACTCCTGTTTCATTTCTGATTAAAATTACTTGAGAAACTTTTTTAAAAATGAGGATTTATTAACTAGGTGTGACAGATCTTTCTGAATTTTTCTTTCCTAACAGAAGAGAAAATTCACAAAAAGTTGGAGGAGTCTCCATCTCCAGAGGTAGAATTATCCCCCACAGAGAAGGATCAAGTGGAGATGTATGTAAGATCGTATTCAGTGTAAACTGTGCATTGGTTAAGGTCAGACTGATAAACTGCTACGTGGTTTCCATTTTATCATCATCTACTTAGTTCCATACTTTGTAATTTAAGAAATATTTATTGAACACTTATCATATGCTTGACCCTGAGAATTCAAAGTTGAATAAGATGGTTCTGTCCTTACCCACATGTTCGAGAAACATTGGTGAAATGAACAACACGAGGACGATCGTTGTTTATAGTCCTTTGCGACATTATGATTATCCTTGTTTATAAGCAAGAAAACATTCCCAACTTCCTGTTGCAAAGGCAGCACAAGCAAATCCTCGATCTAATCAAACCTGTTTTGTGTACATTTAGTTCTTTCTTTGTAAATGATTAGTATTAAAATACCCTACATTTTAAGCAGATTTCCTTGTTACATATTTTATTTTAATCTTCTGAATCGGTAAAACCCAAAGGAAAAATTGTGTTTAGTTGCTTTGTATAGACCCATACTATCTATAACTGTAAGCTACAGGAGACTGTTTTTCACTTGACACATGGCTAGTTCAAGTTGAGATGTCCTTTAGGTGTAAAATTCTCATCAGATTACAGAGACTTACCATAAAAGTGCCAAATATTGCATTATTGTTTAATACTGATGACATGTTGAAATGGTATCAGTTTGGTTAAATAAAATGTATTAAAATTGGAATTCACCATTTTTTCTTACACCTTTAATGTCATTGCTAGAATGCTTAAATTATATATGTAGCTCATACTATACTTTTAGTAGACACCTCTTATATAGACTGAGAAGGAGAGTCAAGTTTAGGCCCTCTGAAAGCATGGCCTTTGCCATTTCCTGTGTGACCTTGAGTATTATCCCCACAGCAGTATTATCTCAGTAGCCCACAGGACTTCGCCTCTGCTTTTGGCAGTCTGTTCTGCTCTCAGATCTTCAGTGGCTACCGGTTTCCTAGCAGGTCAGAGCCCTGCACAGCCAGCCTCCTGCTCTTTCTTTCTACGCATTTCCAGGAACTCCATTCCAGTTAGGCTTCTGCACAGGAGCACAGCCAGTGTGTGTTGCAGGTCCTCCTTCCTCACAGTCTGTACTCACTGAACTCTGCCCCATGGGACAGCAAGGCTCTGCTAAGGTCTCCTTTCCTCTGGTTGCTCTAGGCGGTACCAGCGTCTTCTTCCTATGTGCTCTGTGATCGTCCCTACCACCCCCAAGGGCCTGCTGAGAATGCCAGGCCCTGTGCTAGCATCCTGAGATAGAGTTAACAGGAGTCAGGACAGTCCCTTAAGCAAGTGCTTTTCTGATTCACTTCACATATTAATTCCTTTACTGCTGACACCAACTCCCTGGTACTGTAAGATGGGTGCTCTCACCTCCTGCTTTTGTGACTGAGGAGTCTGAGCCCCAGAGAGATGAAAGAATGATTCTAACGTCACACAGCTAGCAGAGGGCAAAGCTAGAATCCCATCTCAAGGAGTGTGGCTTCAGAGCTCATCCCCTTGACTCATTAGCTATCCAGCTTTTCAGGTGCATAGATTTCCAGTGCTCAGAACAACTCTGTGAGGTAAGTCGTATGCTCATCTTTCCCAGCTGAGGAACTAGACCAAAACATTAAATAATGAGCTAAAGTCAAAGGTGTAGTAACTGAGGCTTACATTTAAACATTTTGTACTGAAAAGACTATGTTCTTTCAAAACTACATTGTATTTGTCATTTTTTGCTTCTTAATTAAGATTCAAGCTTTGAAGATACAATTGTCATCTTACATATTTTCATAATGTTCATAAAGTGCTTATCACAGTGCTAAGCAAAAAGGTGCTTGATGCACAGGATTAATTTATTGTACAGCATATTTTACTGTATTGCAAACTATTTTACAGTTAATTCATAGATGATGTGCATGTTGACTCAGAATGAAATATTCTCCTTCTCTGGTTGGATGTGTTTTACTGTGTGAAATGCATTTCATTTTTGAACACTCCTCTGTTTTTCAGGTACTATGAAGCATTTCCACCACTTTCTGAGAAACCAGTTTGCCTGCAAGAAATCATGACTGTGTGGAACAAGTCCAAGGCCTGTTCTTACTCCAGCTCCTCTTCATCATCCACAGCCCCCCCAGTGAGCACAGACACGTCCTCTCCCAAGGACTGCAACAGTGAAAGTGAAGTCATCAAGGGAAGAGGCACCGAAGGGCCCACCACTGTGCACGAGAAAGCCCAGAGCAGAAGTAGACATGAGAAGGAGAACAAACTGAGCAATGGCACTGTGCAAGAAAAACCTGCCTTGTACAAAAAGCAGATCCGACACAAACTGGAAGGGAAGACGCGCCCTCGCTCCTGGTCTTCCGGCTCTAGTGAAGGAGGCTCGAGTTCAAGTGGTAATCAGGGAGAAATCAAAGCATCCATGAAGTACGTTAAAGTAAGACATAAGGCGCGGGACATTCGAAACAAGAAAGGGCGGAACGGGCAAAGCAGGCTGTCCCTGAAGCACGGGGAGAAGGCAGAAAGAAGAGTCCATGTGGGCGGCAACAGCAGCAGCAGCAGTGCCGGGTCCATCAGGCAGCTGTGCAAGCGGGGTAGGCGACCAGTGAAGGAGGCAGGGAGAAGAGATCCTGGGAGCACTGGAGGGAAAGAGCTGTACACAGAGAGCAGAAACGACAAAGAATATAAAGAGGAGCCATTGTGGTACACCGAACCGATTGCTGAGTATTTTGTTCCTTTGAGCAGGAAGAGTAAACTAGAGACCACATACCGAAACAGACAGGAATCAAGTGCTCTGACACCGGATGCAGTGGGAGACTTGTCTGAATCTGTGCGTGGCCTTTGTATCAGCAGCAGTAACACTCACAAGACATACCTCGCAGCAGGCGCTTTCATTGATGGCCATTTTGTAGAAATGCCTGCAGTTATAAATGAGGATGTTGACCTCACTGGGACCTCATTAGGTTCTCTGCCAGAGGACAACAAATACCTGGATGATATTCATCTGTCAGAATTAACACACTTCTATGAAGTGGATATTGATCAATCCATGTTGGATCCTGGTGCCTCAGAAACAATGCAAGGAGAAAGTCGGATCTTGAATATGATTCGACAAAAAAGCAAAGAGAATACAAATTTTGAGGCAGAATGTTGCATAGTGTTAGATGGTATGGAGTTGCAAGGGGAACGTGCAATATGGACAGATTCTACCAGCTCTGTGGGTGCTGAGGGCTTGTTCCTGCAAGACCTTGGCAATCTGGCTCAGTTTTGGGAGTGCTGTTCATCCAGCTCTGGTGATGCCGATGGGGAGAGCTTTGGAGGAGACTCTCCAGTTAGACTCTCTCCGATCTTGGACAGCACAATGCTCAATTCACATTTGCTTGCTGGCAATCAAGAGCTCTTCTCAGATATTAATGAAGGATCTGGTATAAACTCTTGTTTTTCAGTGTTTGAAGTGCAATGCAGTAATTCTGTTTTACCATTTTCTTTTGAAACGCTCAACTTGGGAAATGAAAATACAGATTCTAGTGCTAATATGCTTGGGAAAACACAATCTAGATTGCTAATATGGACCAAAAATAGTGCCTTTGAAGAAAATGAACACTGTTCTAATCTTTCAACGAGAACTTGTAGTCCATGGTCCCATTCAGAAGAAACACGTTCTGACAATGAGACATTGAACATTCAGTTTGAAGAATCCACACAGTTTAATGCAGATGATATTAATTATGTAGTTCCTAGAGTCTCATCAAATTATGTAGATGGAGAACTTCTAGATTTTTTGCAAGATGAAACTTGCCAGCAAAACAGTAGAACTTTGGGAGAAATTCCAACTTTAGTTTTCAAAAAAAGATCCAAACTAGAGTCTGTCTGTGGTATTCAGCTAGAACAAAAAACAGAAAACAAAAACTTTGAAACTACACAAGTATGTAGTGAAAGCAGTCCACATGGAGATGGCTACAGCTCAGGGGTTATTAAAGACATTTGGACAAAGATGGCAGATAGAAATTCTGTGGCCACAGTAGAAATAGAAAGAATTGACGATGAGTTGTTTTCAATAGATGTAAATAACTACTGCTGCTGTTTAGATGCTGAAGCTAAAATGGAGACCCTTCAGGAGCCCAGCAGGGCAGTGCAGAGGTCTGAATATCACCTCTGGGAGGGACAGAAAGAAAACCTGGAGAAGAGAGCCTTTGTGTCCGCCGAGCTCTCCAAGGTGGGTGGTGGTGATTACACCACACCCTCTAAACCTTGGGCTGTGGCCCAAGATAAAGAGAATGCTTTCATTCTTGGGGGAGTCTATGGAGAACTCAAAACCTTCAGTAGTGATGGGGAATGGGCAGTTGTGCCGCCAGGCCACACAAAAGGAAGCTTGCTGCAGTGTGCAGCTTCCGACGTTGTGACCATAGCCGGAACAGACGTCTTTATGACCCCAGGAAACAGCTTTGCTCCTGGTCACAGGCAGTTGTGGAAACCCTTCATGTCATTTGAACAGAATGATCAGCCGAAGAGCGGGGAAAATGGGTTAAATAAGGGATTTTCTTTTATCTTCCATGAAGACTTACTAGGAGCTTGTGGTAACTTTCAGGTTGAAGATCCTGGACTTGAATATTCATTCTCTTCCTTTGACCTAAGTAATCCATTTTCACAAGTTCTTCATGTAGAATGTTCATTTGAACCTGAAGGGATTGCATCTTTCAACCCCACTTTTAAACCCAAATCAATCCTCTGCTCTGATTCAGACAGTGAAGTATTTCACCCTCGGATATGTGGCGTTGACAGGACGCAGTACAGAGCCATCCGGATCTCTCCCAGGACTCACTTCCGCCCAATCTCTGCATCGGAACTGTCCCCAGGAGGAGGGAGCGAGTCAGAGTTTGAGTCTGAGAAAGACGAAGCCAATGTTTCTGTTCCACCTCAAGCTGATGTATTTGAAGATCCACAGGCAGATCTCAAACCTCTGGAAGAAGACGCAGAGAAAGAAGGCCATTACTATGGAAAATCAGAGCTTGAGTCTGGGAAATTCCTTCCCAGATTAAAAAAGTCTGGAATGGAAAAGAGTGCTCAGACATCACTTGATTCCCAGGAGGAGTCGACTGGGCTTTTGCCAGTCGGAAAGCAAAATCAGTGTCTGGAATGTAGCATGAGTGAATCTCTGGAAATAGATATAGAAAGCTCAGAAGCAAATTGTAAAATAATGGCACAATGTGAGGAAGAAATTAATAATTTTTGCAGTTGCAAAGCAGGTTGTCAGTTCCCTGCTTATGAAGATAATTCAGTTTCTTCGGGACAGCTGGAAGAGGTATGTTTCCATGTGTGTCAGTATTTGACAAAGGATTTGATCAGACTTAAGTCAAGCAAAGTATTGTTGGGCCGGGAACTTAGCTCAGTGGCGCCACTCCTGCCTGCCAAACTCAAGGTCCTGAGTTCGATTCCTGGTACCAAAAAAAGAGAATAGCATTGTCAGGCCCTGAAAGAGAGAGGCTAAACTATTGAGAAATTAGCTTAAATGTCTGACAGCTTATGATTTTACATTTAAGGACTTAATATGGATCTGATATTTACAAATTTGAATTAATGTGCATTTAATAATATGGCAGGTTTTAAGATTCTTATGTGTTAGTGTTAATGCCCTATGCATAAAGCAAAAACTGTATGTTAGCATTCCAGCTCTCAAAGCCAATGAACCTGGATATGGCTGCTAGGTTCTTTAGATAGCAAGCCTGTCCAACTGTTTCTTTGATGTTGATCAGTTTTGTTAAAGCTTGTGTTTTACGTTTAAGTTACATCTGGTCAACGTTCTCTGAAGTACATTGTGGTGCATGCGAAAATGAACCCACAGTTGAAATGTAACACGATATTTTCTACAGAACCTAAGTTAGGTGTACCTTGCGTTATACAAAGTAGATTCTGAGAGCTCTGGATTCTGTGTTGAGTTCATCAAGTCAGAGGGGTGTCAACAGTTTTGTTAATGAAATCATCGTATCCCTTGGTTATGTTCCAAAGAAGGGTCTCAGGTTAAATTGATTGTACCAGAACTAACACCAGCACTGAGGGCAATAATACCCTGTTTCCAAAAAAGCATCACAATCCACGCACTTTTCAGCATTATCTGACAAAGCAGTCCCTGTCCTTTCTCCAGTAGCAGCTTGCTAAGCAGTGTCTAGAAGTCACACCCCCTGAGGCGCAGCAGTGAGTGCAGCCTCCCTCCTGGCCTCCCTGTGTGCTGAGTCCCACCCCTACCATGAGGCTTTCCACACGCCACCTCCTTCACTGACACTTTCTCTCCCTACTCCACTCTGACCCCCATCAGAATTAATTCCTTCGTTCTCTTCATTTTTCTGTGCTTGATGCCTCTTTTTTATTGCATTTTCTGTGTTTTCTGAGTATGTGTGTCATGCATGGTTATCAGCTCCTCGTGGCTGTGGCCCATGCCTTACTCAGTGCCTAAGTGTGCAGCTGCTACCCGTGGTGTAGGCGGTAACTTGAGAGCCACTGCTGTGGTCAGTGCGTCTGGGGACCTGTAGAGGGATGAGCTTAGTCCCTTTGGAACCCTGAAGTCGCCACTGTAAGCAAAACCAGTAATATTGTTAGCCTTTATCTATTGTTTATTGCCCCCCTTTTCCTCCTTAAATATTCCTTTATGTACTTTGTATTTCACCTGGTTCCAGATTGGGAAGAAAGAAAAAGAGGAAAGAAGCAAGAGTCTGCACCATACCACTACCATATTCCTTCGCTTTCTAGTATGTTGATGTATTTACACGTTATTGGAATTTTGGGTTTTCCTGGAAGGCCTTAGCTTCCAGAGGATGTTTCGGGGTGTCTGGGAGTCAGGTGTTGTGGGTACCGAGGTCTCAGCAGCAGCGCTGTGGTGTGGCGCCAGGTTGGAGAGGTGGAGAGAGCAGCCTGAAGGGACTGTTTGGGACTGGGCCAGGACCAGACCCAGTGCCCTCCCCTGTCCCTTTGTCTGTTTGTCCTCTGCAGCTCCTCGGAGAACACTCTTTCCCCTTCCTCGAGTGAAGCCATTCTTTCCAGGGCCCCATTCAAAGACGCTAGCACCCCGTCACTTTCAGAGCAAGCAGGATTGCTCTGCAGTTCTAGTAGGATTGCCACTGGAACTGGTGTCTAGGATTTCCCCAAAAGTTCTTAGTTTTGCTTTGGTTTTTTTTTTGGTACTAGGGATTGAACTCAGCACCTTGAGCTTGCTAGGCAGGCACGTCACCACTGAGCTACATCCCCCACCCTGATTTTCCCAAAAGTTAAAGTTCAGCTCAGTGGACATTTATTAAATACCTGTTGCTGAGATAGGAATTCTGATGAACAAGACTTTGTCCTTGCCTGGGACAGGTTCAGTCTAGGCAAGAAGACCGATTTGTAAACAGTCTCTTTTAACTGAAATAGACAACTCCTATAAGACTGAGGAGTTCCAAGAAGACTATACTTGGTGTCGAGCCCCGTCCCCAAGAGCTGTTATGGGTATGAACTCTGGTGGGCCCTCCAAGGTTGTTTCTTGCATGGACAGGCGCATACATAATCACAGAGATATTTCCTCCTGTTTTTTTTTTAACTGAAATGGCATTGTATTATAATTGCCCTTCCTTTTTTATTTTTTACATGCTCCACTGTACGGATGCACTGTAATTTAAGTGGCCAGTTCCTTGGCTTCCAGGGCCTTAGAGCCAGCCCACTTTTAGGTAATGTGGTGGCTGGAGCAGAGAAGGGGAGCCCAGGAGGCTGTGGAGACCTTGGAGCCTCGCCCAGGCTGGTAGCAGTGTGGAAGGAAGGCCCCGAGCGTGCCTGGGTGTGCTGTAGAGGTGCTGTGCGGCCAGATGTCAGTGTGGGCCAGAGTGAGGAGGAGCATGGAGGCTGTAGGGAGCTGCAGGTGTCTGGCAATTGCCCAAGTTTGAGTTGCCTTGGTTGCCCACTTAGTGCCAGGCATCTTGAAGCTAAGAAAAGTAGCAGAAGGCTTAATGCCTGTCTCCACAGGACTGTCCGGTGCAGCTCAGAGAGAAGGCCATCTTGCTCCCCCAGGGACTGTGCTGAGGCGGTCACCCACGCTGTGGCACACGGTCCACCTGTGACGGGGCTGTTACCACGTCCCACTGGATACCCACGCAGATTTATTTCACCGTCCAGCTACTAAGGCCACATAGGCTTGGAGGGGTGGGAGGCCTGCCCAGACCCCACAGGGAGGGACACCGACCTGTCCTCCATATTGGGGTGTGCAGAGGAGAAGAGGCAGGCAGGCAACTTGGCTCCTCTCGAGTCTCTGGTGCACTTGTATCACCTCTTTCTGAGAGGCCTGTTGGTTTCCCTTTACTTTTGGAACCCAGGTGACTGGGAACTGCCTGTAGCAGAGGGGCACTGGTCCCCATGTAAAATGGGTCTCTGGCGCCTTCCTCCACCGAAACTAGGATGTTGAGTGCGCATGTGCACCTCTGAAGCTTTTGTTTGCTTACCTGACTTCTGTCTTCTAAAGCACTTCTGAGGGTGATGTCTGTTGCTAAAGCATTTCTTGTCAGGCTTTTTCAATTGTGTCTTTTTTCCTGTTTTTTTTTTTTTTTTGGTAGTGGGGATGTGTCTTTTTTTTCTTTAACCATTTCATCCTTTCATCGAATGCATGCGCTGAGCATCTGCTATACCAGGTGCTGTCCTGGGTGCTTGGAATGAACAGCCCCACTTTTGTGAAGCTGCCCGCGCCCTCAGGGAGCTGACAGGAAGCACATGAAGTTATAGGCAGTGCTGTCCACATAAGAAGAGCTAGGCGAAGCATGTGGGGGCTCCATGCAGAGCTGCCGTGGGGAAGTGCTTGGAGCTGAGTGAGCGAGAGGACAGCTTGCACCTCCTCCCAGCAGTCCGGTTCTCTTCCTCTGCCTTCACTCTGCTTTTTCTGTTCTCTGTGATGGTGTGTGTTTGCACTCTTTTCCACCACAACCGAACCAGAATTACGTTAGGCAGACATTAGATGAGTGAAGAAGCAGCCAACCCTGCTGTGTGACCTAAAAGTTGAAACAACTGAGCAGGGAGATGTCATAAAAGGCTGTGTACGGATTGAGAAGGCCCGAGTTCCAACTGGAGGAGCTGGCGGTCAGATGGAGAATGCAGAAGTGGCTTGCTTCTAAAGCTGCTGTGGGAGCCCTTCAGCTCTTGTCAGGGGCCTTGGCAGGAGAGAGGGGAGGGGAGGTGCTCGCAGTCCGGGACCAGGCCAGAGACGGCTTCCTGAGGTCCCAGACACTGGGCAGCATCTGTCCTTGCCTAGTGACAGTGTCCTGCCCCTAGGAAGCATCCGGTGTGGTTACGTGGCCTCTGACCCCACCTTGGTGATGCTGCCAGCCTGCTTTGCTCATCACACCCAGTCCTCTGATGAGCTTTCTCCCTCTTGCCCTCACACCCTTACTGTCTCAAGAAAGGATGAAAAGATATGCAGCATAATTAATCTCACACTAGTAAAGTAAGGCTGGTAGACAGGAAGACAGGAACTTTGCCCTCCAAAATCATCTCTCTCTGTAAGTGCCTTGGGATGAAGGAGAGGATTCTGGCCAGGGCATCCTGCCTGGTGCTGGACTAGCTCCCAGTAATCCCACAACAGGTAAGGCCTTTCTGGAACTGCTGCAGGTGCTCTTCCCACCTGGGTCAGCCCAGGTCTTGTAGAAAGCAGCCTCTTTTGCATTCTGCTGGGCCCTGTGGGTTCTCTGGTCCTGGACATCTGTTTTTCTAACAGCAGTACTCATTTCCTTGTCAGGCTAAGTTGCAGGAGAAAGTAGTGATGGTTCACTGATCATACTGGGTAGACAGTACAGTTCTACAGTTGCTAATTTGGGAGTATTTCTGAAAAGTTACGCTAAGTGAAAATGAAAGTTTAGAGTGTATTTCCCACTTAGTTACATAATAAAGAGCGTGTTACTGAACCAAGCAATTTTAAAACCGTAAAATAATTTATAGCTAAAAGCATAACAAAATTCTATTCAAGAATTGAACCGTTAGCTCATTTGAATTAGATCCCTGATTGAATTGCTTAGTTACTAAAACCATTCCGATTTTAAACTTGAACCCATGAAGACATGTCTAAGCAGTTTGTAGGCCTCTCCATCGCAAGCACAGTGCAGCGGCCCTGGCAGTTACAAAGATGTTGCCAGCCTCGGCCTGGGGGAGCTGGCTGGCATGCTGCCTCCCAGGCACAGTGGAGAAGCCTGCATACCAAGGGACAGGTGTTAACCACAGCTGGCCGGGAGGCTGCTGGTGACCCATCCCAGGGACTCTTCTGGGCCACAGTTGACAGCTGTTGCCTGTCGATCCCGACCCCTGGTGCTCACTACCAGGTGAGCAGGCAGGTCCAGCCTGGCCCTGGGAGTGCAGCTTGTAAAGGGCGGTGCCAACTCAAGTGTGTGGCCACTGCCTTTCATGCTGCCGGAGCCACAGGGGTGATGCAGAGTGAGCCTCCCTGCTCTGCAGTCCTTCCCTCATCTCTTCCGGCTGGCTCATCCTGTTTGAATTGGAGTTACTAAATTTGTAGTATGTGTATATGTGTGTTTAAATCTCAGCTTCCTTCTGGTTCTCACCTGAGCAAATGATTTTGTTATAAAGGCATTTCGGTTGGTAATGCTGCCCATGAGGATTTTCCTTCTATTCCTCTTTTTTTAAAACTCCCTCTCCTGAAGGGTATATGAGAAGAGGTCCCCTTGTCCTCTGTCGAGCACCTGAGATTTGGGTTGCCCTGTTGCAATTGGTGTGCACTTCTGAAATCTAGACATTTTTCTTCATTTGAGAGTATTTTCTGGTACGCTTTTAAGAAAACTTCCAGCCAGTTGTAGAATGCTCCTGTAATCCTCGAATGTGGGAGGCTGAGGCAGGAGGATCGCTGCTAGTACGAGTCTAGCCTAGGCTACATAATGAGTTCAGAGCCAGCCTGAACTACAAAGCGAGACCCTGTCTCAATCAATCAATCAATAATCCTGAATTTATAGTGGGTAGTGCTGCTGGAACTTTGTCCTCTATTCTGAAAGTTTACGAATGTCTCCTATATTTGCTTTTAATCTAAATAGTTTCCTGGATTGAACACTAATGTGCAAGAAATGCGTAGAAGTCAAGAAAAGCAGACCTGGTGGGAAGAAGCCTTGTACTCTCCCCTTTTTCCTGCATCGGAATGTGAAGGTAAGGAGACCTGTGTTCATCCATTAATTCATTCAGACTTCTGTTTCATTAAAAGCAGTACATTCTCTGAGTGTCGGTCTGAGGACTGCTTACCAAGAGGTCTCTTTGTGGCCAGCACTTTGTTGGGGGCCAACAAAGTACTGGCCTCTTTGTCCTCCGTGGGGACACAGAGGTGAATGAGGATTGGACCTGCTCTTATGCTCAGCCACGAACTGATGGGGGGCTTGGAAAGCCAAGAATGCATAAGTAACTTTTGACAAGAGCTGTCCCGGCCATGTCAGCTCACGGAGGTAGAAGTCCTCTCGAAGTCCAGCTGTGGAAGGAGGCAGGGGGGTCTATGGCAGCTGAAGGAGCAGGAACCCGTGGGGCATGGCAGGGTGTAGCTGAGTCCAGAAAGGTGGCTGGGGGAAGCCTGTCAGGGGAGTGGAGAGCTGGCTACTTTAGAAGCTTTCAGTGTGCAGGGAGAGGTAGCAGTGAAGGATTTCAGTATGGCAACATCAGTCTCAGGTGTGTGGTGCTTAGAATGCTCTGGCCGAGGTAGAGATGGCATTACAAAGCTCCCGGGCACCACATTACAAAGCCAGGGCTACCACAGCAGCTTGGGAGTGAGGTGGCAGCAGTGGGCACAGATGCAGAGAGCTGGGGAGATGCTGAGGGCAATGAGAGCAGGAGCAGACTGCTCTCAGGAGAGGAGGGGTTTCCCTCAGGACAGCTCTGAATGAGCCCCTGCAGAAGCTGTAGGAATCCTGTGGGAGTCCTGGGAGAAATGGGGCCAAAGAGCCTACCTTGTGAGGTGGGCTCAGGTGGTCTGGCTTGGATGGCTTGTGGTCTTCTGGGCTTCTGTTGTCTGCGTTGAGTATGGGGCCATCAGTCCTTGCTGTCAGAGCCCGGGGTTATGGGAACCTTCTGTGTGTGTTCACACGTTTTCGTCCCTCATGTCTACCCTGCTGGACTACAGTTCACTTGCAGCCAGTGGCTTCCCTCCCTAGCCACGGTGTGTGCCCATCCGGCCTGCCAGGATCGGCTATTGGACTCTGCTTTGACAGTGTTGCTTTTCCCTGTGCAGTAGCCACGGAGAGCTTTGCCTGTCCCGCCGTCCTTCCCAGAGGTCTGGCGGCCTCATGAGGAGGTGGGGAGCTGAGTCTTCCTTGGCATCTGTTTCTTCCATGGTTGCTGCTCACTCATATGAGTACCTGGACAGTCCTTTGCACCCTGGAAGGTGCTCCTTTTGTGTAGCTCCCACAGGAGTGGATGAGGTGCTGCCTCTTGTTTTCAGTGGGGGAGGCAGTGTTGCAAGGTTAGTAGTTTAACCAGGTCCTGCAGCACACCCGCTGGGCCAGGTGTATGTCCTGGAAGTTTTGCCCTGTACAGCACTGGTGTGCACTCGTATGAGGAGACACTAGGACTGTAGCAGCACGGACCTTCCTTCCAGGAGTACCAGAGATGTCCGTGCAGCTAGCAGAACATGGGTGGCGAGGGCTGGAGCTGTGTGCAGAGGGAAGAGCCTGAGGGAGAGAGAAGGTGCTGCCACATGGCACAAGACCACTCCACGGGGGTTTCAGAACCCTGCGTCCGTGCTTCCCTGGCCTTGGGCCAGCCTCTGTCACCAGTTGGCAGGAACCCAGTCCAGCGCTTGGCTCTGGCTCTTGGGTCCTCCCTGTAGTCTTTGGCAGGTCTGGGCCAGCAGCTATTCTGCAAAGTACTGTGGTATGTGAAGTGGCTGAATAACAGTGACGTGTGTGCCTCAGTCCCTGTATCAGGAAGCACCCTCCTTCTAGCATGGATGTGGGGCCCACAGCCTCAGGAGGGACTTTGCCAGGGAAACAGCCACCTGCCTGCTGAGCAGAAGCTACAAACGATTAAGCATAAGCACACGCTGCTCAGCCAGGGGCAGCCCCGACCTCCCAGCATCCCTGGATGGGCCATGTCCTCACTGGCAGTAGCGCAAGGAGACAGAGCCCAGGGCCACTTGTTACTGTGCCATCCCACTGACAGTAGGGTGGGGAGACAGGGCCAGGGAATTGGGACTGCTTGCTGCTGCGCCTGCCTGGCCTGAGCATGCAGCAAGCGTGTGCCTCCCCTGTGCTGGGCACTGCTTGGGGCTCAGGAACTCAGACAGACTCATTCCCATCCTCCGGCCAGATGTCTTCTAAGGAGGAGCTTGGGGAACGGTGAAAGCCTGTGCCGGCTGGGACTCCTGTAGGGCCAGTGCAGTAGCAGCCCACAGAGGGCCTGTGCAGTAGCAGCCCACAGAGGGCCTGGAGATACTGCAGTGGTGCCCTCCAGAGCTGGGCCCAGCTCTCCAGGCCTTGGAAGCCTGAGATGCTGCCCGAGAGAACCCTGCCAGGGGGCAGGAGACAGCGTTAGGGCCTGTGCTGGGGAAACACAGCCGAGTTGGAGCCGAGGCCACTGGGCCCAGCTGCTAGACTGGCAGCGATGGACCTCTCTCTGCCTTCACTGCCTTGACTGGTAAAGGAAAGGAATGCTCCCTGGTGTGTGAGTCACAATAGGGTAAGAACCCTTGAGCAGCGTCTAATGCACATCGCCACTCAGAACCTGGGGACTCTTCCCATGAACGTCATGGAGAACTTGGAGTGTATTTGAGCATCCCGCCTTCCCAGTGCCCACCTGAACAGCCTCCCCCACCCCCAAGCCTGCCTTCATCCGGGAGACACCCTCTTCCTACCACAGCCCCAGTGAGGCGGGGCGGGGCTGTGGGCGCTTGGGTGGGAAGGTGAGGCAAGGTCCCCGGCCTCCACAGCTGTCCCAAAGCCCATGTCCTGGGTTGGTGCTTGTGGCTGTTACTGTGTGCTCCCTCCCCATGTGGCACCTCTTTCTGTGTGCTCAAGCCCTGGGAGGGGCAGTGGAGGGGATGGGGGCCCAGAGAGTTAGTTAGATGATGCTTGTATGCCCAGAGTCACTGTGCCAGTGAGCAGCGTCTCCTGGAGTCCACTGCAGCCTGTAAGATCCCAGAGCCTGGGAGATTCTCAGGATCCTGAGCTGACCACCATCCTGCTGTGCAGTGGCACAGGAGGCCTTGGCCCTGCCCGAGGCTGGCCCTCCTGATAACTCCCAGCACAAGAGGCCTTAGAAGACTCACTCAACTGATCTGGTGCTGCCTTTCCTGTGCCTCAAGAAGGACCAACGTCTGGCCTCCCCCAGAGCAGTCGCCTGGGAACCTCTGAGGGTTAGCGGTTCCCAGATGTCCCCTGGGGACTTGCACGTCCCTCCCAGGTGGAGAATGAGGGACTTCCTTGATCTGTACGATCCCTTCTAATCCAGCCTGCATGTGCTTCCAGTCCTGAGGTCCATTTGCCCAGTCGAACCCTGACCCTCGCTCGCTCCTCTCCCCATTCCACAAGGTGAAGTTGGCCTGGTGTTGTCAGGGTGGCCTCCTAGTGTGGCGCTGCATTGTCCACAGCTCCTGTCCCCGCGCCCATGAACTACATTCCTGCGGTGGTGTCTGTCTCCCTGTGTCCTGGAGAACTAGACCCTGTGGTCTTTCTCATCCTGTGTCCTGGGGCCTGTCCCAGTCTAGGTGTGAAAATGTACTTGTTGAGTGAATGTCTCATGGTAGAATCACAGGGATGTGTCTTTAGCTGACCTGTTTTTTTCCTTTTTTTTTTTTAAACTCAGTCTGGCTTAAGAAGTTTTGATGGCATCATGATTTTGTCAAGTGCACCTGGCTGGCTGTGCTTTTAGTGGTCACCTAAAATCTCCAGAGTGTTGGGAGACCTACCTTTGCAGTGAAAATGGAACAAGAATGTCTGTTTCAAAATTATGTCTTAATGGAATTTCCCCTTTTCCCTTTTTCCCTTCTCCATCCACAATGATTAAGACTGTTATACAAATGCCAAGGGAGAGAATGGTATAGAAGAATATCCAGATGTTAAAGAAATACCTGGTAATGAAGAGCATCTGTTAGATTTTAATAGGGTAAGTGGATTGTCGTCCTCCTCGTTACAACTTAGAAATGGCCGCCCCTCACTGTCACGCTGGCCACATCCCTGCCCACGGCCCCAGGTCTGCAGCCAGAGCCCTGCTCCTGCTGGCCCCTCGGGTCTCCCTCACCTCCACCTCAGCCTTTCACTGCCAGGGCTTCCTACCGGATCCCTGTGCCCCTCTGGCATCTCCTGCCCACTACTGCCTCTGTATGTGAACTCGGAGCCGACCCTGCACCCCTCCTCCAGCGCTGCCACTTTGGAACGTGACCCTGTCCTGGCCCCTGTGGGATGCACTCTGCCCTCCCTCTGGCCCACCGCATGGTGGCATGTGGCCTCGTCCATGCCTGAGTGTCTGCCTCGGCCACCGTGGCAGCACCTGGAGGGTGGTGAGGGAAGAGCAGGCTCATCTTGGCCCCGCCCCGGCTTGGGCCTTCCCAGGCAGGCAGGCCGGCAACTGGCTCTCAGGATGCTCTGTTTGCTTCCCAGTGTGGGTTGCCCCTGTAAGAACTGTGCTCTAGCACCACAGTGCCAGTGGTCCTGGTGTCCCCAGCCTGCCTCGGCAAGTGGCTCACACTGTCCCCCTCGGCCTCCAGCCCTGCCCCGTTTCCCTTGTCGCCTCCACATGGGCTGCCCACTTCCTGCTGCCCCCACCCTCTGCCTCACGCAGACTGCCACCCTAGTCCTCTTCTCAGCAGTGGCTGGGCTTCTCCGGCCTGTGAGGCACTAGCTTGGTGCCGCCCGTGTGCTCGCAAGTGTAGTCTGGTGTGCCTGATCCACAGAGCAGAACACCAAGGTGCCCCAAGAGTACGAGCAGTGAGTCAGCGTGGTGCAGCCCTGACGGGCCTGCAGTCTGAGGCTGGGCCCTGCTCTTGCCCACTGCGCTCAGCAAATGCAGACTCCTGCTGTGCCTCCAGCCCGAGTGTTCTGCCCCCGGCCTCACGCCCCTCCTGGTGCCTCACGCTGGCTTTTCTGTCCTCCTGCTCCAATTTTTCATGGGTGCAGGGCTGCCACTTGGAGATGGTGTGGGGCTGGTGCCAGTTCCGAAGATGGGGTAGGAGGCCTTGCTAGCTCCTGTGGTTGGCGGGGGCTGCCACTTGCACCTCCTGTCCTCGGAGACGGAGGTGCTCACCATCTGGTGAAGGGGAGACTTCAGACAACAAAGGGTTTGCCCTGAAAAGCACTATGAGGTCAGGGTCCCAGGTCATAGCAGCCCCCTCTCCCTCTGCTTCTGCGAGAAGCACTGCCTTCCCACCATGCCGAACCCGGGCTGTGCCCCAGTGCGCTGGCACCTGCGGTCTGGGCGTGAGTGTGTCAGTTTGCCTGTCCTTTGCCCCCTGGGCTGTGAGCCCTGGGCGGGCATGTCCAGTTTTGTCCTCCCAGTGGAGTCCTGTGCCCAGCACCGTTGCTGTCCTGCGGCAGGAGCGTGGCAGGAAGAAGCAGCATTCCTTTAGCCTGGCCTGACGTGGCCATGTCTGTCTAGGTGACTGGGCAGCAGAGGGGGGATGCAGGGTCTCAGGCAGCAGGTGGAATGGTGTCTCGCCCTGCAGCAGGCAGCTCTTCCTGTCCCTGCCTCTCCACAGGAGCACACCGCAGCTTGTTGTGTCATGGGGGGGGGGGGTAAGGGCAGAGTATCACACCTGCTTTCATCTTTTCATCACACCTGTGCTCATCTTGTGAAACCATCTTGCCTTGCAGGTTTCTTCTGTCTCTGAAGCACGGTGCACCAGAGAGGGTGGTCCTGGGGCCCAAGCAAATGGCCTCTCCAGGAAGATGTGCTCCAGCGCCAGCCCTGACCCCAGAGACTCAGGCTCTGACGGTGGTGGCGAGTGGGTGGACCCTCAAGAGGAGGAGCTCTTCTCCCGGACTCACCTCTGACCTCGCACCTAGTGTGAGCACTTTCTCAGTGCTGTGTGACGGGAAACCACCCCTTTGAGACCTATTCATCTAAAGCAACGACATAGGTTTCCTCTTGGAGTAACTGATTCCAATCCGTGATTCTTTCTTCTTGCTTATTTTAGCATTGAGGACCGCGGTCCTGTGGAGATCTCTTTCCCAGCTGTTCATTCTTGCTATTGAATAGACTAGATGTGCTGTCCGGTCCAGAATGTTGTGCATGTGCTCGTCCTAGAGGTGTCGCTGCTCTTGCCTCGCAGCCACAGGCCTCTCCTTCTCACTCGGTGACATCTCTGTCACCTGTCAGCACTATGGTGCCGGCACCACTTCTGCTGTTTAGAGACTTTAGCTTTGGAACATTTAGCTGTGTTCTCTAAGCACTGGGAGATCATTCTCACCCTGCAGTGGATCGGTCCTTTCCGGGGCGGGAGGGAAGCATGGGTGACTTGTCCCCATCTTTGTTCAGTAGAATCTTATGAACATGGACATAGGAGCGCAAGGGTGTGCGTGCGTCTAGAGACTTTCAGAATACTGTGTTTTCTACCCTGGGATTTCCCCCTGAAGTATCGTGAGATACTCCGGTGTGTGTCTTTCTTGCTAACTGGAGGTGCCAAGAATTTGGGGCATGGGGTGGGACACTTGCCTAAGTGGGTGCTGCAGTGCGTCCACATCGAAATGCAGTCAGGGCTCCAGAGAGTCTGGAACATGGGGGAGGACCTTGGTTGTGGATTGTGGTTTTTCTGGCGACTGTTGAATCAGAGCCCCCAAAACTTGAAATCGAGAGCATTGGACATGCAATAAAGGCCCCTGTCACCCACAGAAACCTTCGGCTGCTGCAGCTGGCTGCTCTCATGGTGAGGTGTAGTGTGGCTGCTCTCATCGTGTCTGAGAGGATATCCTGGGCGAGTTCTGTGTGCCGTGGTGGGTGGTAGAGCCCTTCTCCACGTGGCCCTGTGATTGCTGTCCTGTCAGCACCACATGTGACTTAGTCACCCAGGGAGTCAGTCTGTCTTTTGCATCCGTACCTGCTGATACCTCCTGGAGCGCTCCTGACACTGACACCGTGTGGCAGGGTCAAGCCGGGAGGGGCCGTATCAGCAAAACCTGAACGTGTTAAGTTGTTTTTCTTTTTTAACCAACTTATCCTTGTAGAAAACATCTAATCCGAGCAGTCGGTTGAGTGTGTGTAACCTCAGGAATATGGGAAGCCTAGCGTGGTCTAGACAGCCTCACTACTAACTTCGGCAGGCAGTGAGCCCGATTGACTGCCTGGGAGCTGAACTGCCTGTAAAGTTTGGAGCATTTGGGTTTGTCGCCTTTTTCTTAACTGATAGCACAGGAAACACCACAGAGGCTGTGGGTCCCCGAGGTTCTGTGTCAGCCTTCTCTCCCTGAGCAACCCAGCGCGCCCGCCAGCCTCCTTCCCCCACCTGCTAGGGTTCATTTTTACGCAGCACATCTTTGACACTTTACAGTGGTGTGTGTGTGTGTGTGTGTGCATGCGTGTGTGTGCGTGTGTGTGCGCACACGCATGGGTAAGGTTTTATGTTGCTGTTATTTATTTACAGACATCAGATAAGTTGTCATGTATTTTTCTTTCTTCTGGAGCTTCCTAAAAACCGATTCACATCTGCACTGAACTGTTAATTTAATAGCAAAGGCAAAAGCGGAGTGGAAGTTGTGAATTCCTAAAATCACTGCAACGACAGTTACCCTAGAAGTCGTTGCCCACGTAGCAGAGACCAAATAAAGAGGTATGAGACGCACCTGGGCTCACTGGGAAGGCTTCAGTGGGCAGGGTGCCCGCATCCTGCAGCGGGGCGTGGAGAGCGCCCTCCACGGGGAGGGGCGGAGTAGGGACGGGCCAAGGGATGACGAATTCTGTATTGATTTGTTTTCATAATTGAGTGGCTAAAGCTCAGTGACTTTCGGCAACAGTTGAAAGTGTGGTTTTTAGTTTTTGTGAATGACTGATTACAAAATGCGTTTTTAAAAAAGTTGGCAAACGCTGAAACGCACTGTGGTATGAAGCGCATTGCATATCCTTAGCACTGAAGTATCAGTTTCCATTCCTGGGCTGAGATTTTTTTCCCGTGGTTGTATTGTTCTGATTTCACGTACACCAGAATAACTGATTTTTTGTTTTCTTGTGGAGTTAACACCAAATAAAAATTAAAAAAAAAAAAGGTGCCTGTGTTTGTTTCTCATAGCCAAGACCATTACGAGGAACCCTGGCTGTACACCAGGAGGAGGAGGCTGGAGCTGAGCTCAGCCCACGGCGGGCGCCGAGGAGGCCGCGAACTGCACCGGGCCCTCTGCTGCCACCGAGCTTCCTCTTCCTCATTTGGTTCTGAAAAAGCCTTCCATGTGTTAACGTGACTTACGTTCATTTTAAGAGAAGTCGGATATGTTTAAAGAAGAGTAAGGGGAAAGGAAACCTCATCTGTCCTTCGTCGGCCTGAGCCGGGAGTTCCCGCCCCGACGTCCTCCCCGTCCAGGGTCTGAGCGTGGCTGTGAGCGGGTCGTAGAGAAGGTCACTGCAGGCCGCCGTCCCTGTGCACTGTGAGCGCAGGAAGATCACCGGAGAGCTGCAGAAGCTCCTCTTCCCTCGGAGACCACAGGGTGCCCGGGTGACATGTGGGAACCCTTGGTGCTACCCAGCATCTGATCGCGTGCCCTCCTGTGACACCAGCATGAGCCGTGAGGCGGGAAGCCCTGTGTGGGCCCAAGGGTCCTCTTCTCAGCATTCAGCTCTCCTCACATTAGTGTGTGTCTTTCATCTGGGGGCGGAGAAGGGGTTCCACAGACAGGTTTACATTCTGTCCTCATGGTTTCTGGGGCTTTCGGGGACATTCTTAGTGCCTTCTCCCTTTTAAGAGTACAAAACCGCTCTCCCACGTCGTGCTAGCACCTGTGTACTTCATGCAGAGCTCATTTTTGAGGCACAAGGGATGAGGCTTCAGATTTGGTCTGTTTTCCCCAACAGTGCTCAGTCACCCCGACAGCATTTTGTATCAAGTCGTCCTCTGCCACCTGTGAACATGAAGTGGCAGACCGCTGGCGCCCCAGTCACCGGCTGGTTTGCTTTGGGATCTTGCAGGGAAAAGGAGTTCACACCTAGGGAGCCCTCTCGGGTGGGAGACATTCCCTGCCCGTCAGCAGGCGGCATGCCGAGGTTCGTCTGCTCTGACGTCCAACTCCCTGGGCTGGGGCTGCAGCTTCCTCCCAGGTGGAGGAGTGCCCTACGTGGTGTTGAGGGACACAGAGCCTGCTCTGGAGACACCTGCCATTGTAGCCATACCAGGCCAGCCCCCTCATGGTGGGACCTGTCCCACAGAAGGCGCCTGAGGTCTGGCGCCTCCCCTGGGATCGGCCTTCTGCCCTGACCATCGGCACGCCGCGCCATCCGTGTGGTTTCCTGGTGCCCGTACCAGGAGGCAGCTCAGCCAGGGCTCAGGCCTGGTCCTGCCCCAGCAGTTCTGACATCGCAGCTGAGGATTCCGTAGAACAGGCAGAGGGGTGGAAAGGCCTCTGTCACCCACGGAGCTTGGGCCAATGCTGCTGCATCCCCCTACAGGTGCCGGCCCTGCAGGTTCCAGGCACCTGTTAAGTGGCCGGGCCATGCCCAGGGCCCAGCTGCATCTGCACAGATGTCCAGGAACGGAAGGGGCCAGCAGTGGCCGCAGGTTGGCACTGTTGCAGGCAGACTCTGAGGCAGGAAGCCACTGTTGCCTCAGCCTGCTGCTGCCTTACGCCACGGCACGGTTGGTAGTGTTTTCGGGGACCCCTCCCATGCTCAGAAGAGCAGTGACTGATAATGATGCCACCTCCTAATGTTGGGCAGTGCCAGTAGTACTAGCCGGCACCTGCCAGACTCGCCACGGGGCAGGCTCTGTCCACCCGCTGTGATGGTGACTGCTGCCCTACTTTCTGCTGTACAGGGCTTGAACTCAGGGCCTTCATGCTGAGCTACTCCTCAGCCCTTTTTTTTGAGACAGGGTCTTGCTAAGTTGCCCAGGCTGGGCTTGAAATTGTGATCCTCAGCCCCCTGAATGTTGGGGTTTGCAGGTCCCACTCCCAGTTCAGCTGCCCCCTTTGCAGAGGCTCCGAAAGTGCTTGCCGGAATCCCGCAGACCCTGACAGTACAGGCAGTGCGGACCCTGCTTCCGCCAGGTGGCCTTTTCCTTGTCCCGGTGGGTGACATGCTTCCTACCCAATGACGGGGTCACTTCCAGAGTCCAGTACCGGGTTCCCGGGTGTGAGTGGGGGCCATGAAAGGACCTTTGTCACAGGGTTGGTGAAATAGCCATCCTCAGAGTCACTAGGGAGCAAAGGCCAACGAGACGGGGCTGCATCCCCAGGCTGAGAGGACCCCGTGTTCCCCGTGGCTTGCCGGTCCCTGACAGGAAACAACAGGCTGGAAATCCAAAGAGGAAGTTGCCACAGGCATCCTGTAACTCCGGAGAAAATCTCTACCTTGCGGCTGCCCCTCCCTTCCTCCTTCCTCATGGCAGCCCAGTCCTTCAGGCTGGGTCAGTGCCTTTGGTTTCCATGGAGCCCACAGAGGTCACACACCGCCAGGCGCTGGCAGGGTGCTGCTGGCACAGTGTGTGACCATCACAGGACCGGCTCAGGCCTGCCCTCCTGGAGGGAGGGCACAGGGCACCTCTGTGCTCCCGGCTCCCAGTGGCGCTGGGCTGGAGCCACCATGCCTGTGGGGAGGAAGGTAGTGCAGCTGTCAGCTCTCAGTCTACCCTGCCACTCTCACAGGTCCTGCCACAGATGGGGACCATGCTCCCTTCCAGGCTGGGGGGGAGGCCACACGTCCAAGCAGAGGGTGCCTTCCATGTTGGTCCTCAGAGCAGGCCGTGGCCAGGAGCCCTGGGCCCTTGTGCTTGCAAGGGGACACTTGACCCCCTTCCCTTCACCCCAGGGACCTGGAGCCTGAATCCTGGGTGGGGTCCGCCCCCCTGCGAGCTCCCAGGCCCAGTCCGTCCAACTCTGGCCCAGCCCAGCATGCCCATCGCTGCTGGTTGCAGAGTCCAAGGGACTGTCCTGGGGGTACCCAGTGCAGCTTCCAAAGCTGGGAGCTTGCATCCCTCCTGCTGTGCCCCCATCCCAGGACACTGAGCCAACTATGGACCTGAGGCTGGGGACCCTGCTCAGTGCCAGCTTGGCCCAGCCCTTCAGCTTGGAGGCCGTGGGCAGGGCACCTGTGGAAGACAGCAGACCCGCAGGGAGCCCTTCGCTTCGTACTGCACACCCAGCCCTGTGCCAAAGCTGGGCTCCAGGCCAGGGGCCTCCCTGGGCTGAGTCTCCTGTCAAGGGCCCAAGGGCACACTCCATGGCTTTTTTAAGGTGCAGTTCCTAGTGGTCACAGATGTCACATTAATCCCACATCCTCCCATAACTGCAGGCTGCCAGCCAGTGATAACAGGAGCCCGGACTGGCCTGGCCTCTGCTGGGAACTGGGCTCTGTGTCCCCAGGCCTCCCTCACTGCACCCACACGGTGCCTGAAGATGCGGATGTTGCTCAGGTTGGGGACCCTGCCTGGATGACATGAGCTACTCAGGGCAGAGCCTGAGTCCTGGCAGCCATGCTGCCCTGAGACCTTGCAGCTGGCCTCAGGCCTCCCACGTGCTGGTGCCCACAGCTGAGCTGGGTGCAGTGCCTCCTTGCACTCCAAACTTGCCCACAGTCCTGCCTGTCTTCACATTGGCATTTAGCTGTGAGCAGGAGGGAAAAGGAGTCACAATTGGTCTCCCCAGCTGTGAGATCTGGGGTGGGCCCCTTCCTGTCCAGGGAAAGCCTCAGCTCCAGTCGAGGTGCGGCAGGAGGCTGGCACCCAGTGTTTGCAGAGTCAAAGATGCCATGCCCAAGGGCACCCAACTCCTGATACAGTAAGGCCTCATTCAGACCCCAGGAGAAGCCCCCAGACCCCACGTGTTGGCCAAGGTCCCACTGATGTTGGCTCCCTGGAGTGCTGACACTGCAGCCAGGAGTTTTGTGCCCACATGAGAAGACGCTAGAAGGAAGATGGTCAGCAGTGGTGAGGCAGGAAGGTGAGGTCACTCGGCTGGAGAGCAGGGTGGGAGCAGGTGGCTGCCAGGTGAGGACATCCCAGCTAAAGCTCGCATTGGCCCCTGATGTGGCCGGTGTGCACTGGGTCCGAGCTGGGCTTAGAAACAGCTGAAGGATGAACAAATCGCATCCACTGGGACAACTCTCCAGAGCTAGGCTCTAGGAGGCTCCAAGCAAGGTCTGCAAACTCAGTCCTGCAACAAACATCAGGAGCCCACTATGTGCTGGCCGTCAACCCTGTGCTAGTAATGGTTTAATCTTCTACACCAATTAAACATGTTGCTCCAGAAGGAATGGCTGTCATCAAAAAAATCAAGTAATAATAAACGCTGGAGAGACTTCATACCCATGTTCATAGCAGCACAATTCACAACTAAATCTTGGAAGCAGGCTATGTGTCCATCAATAGATGAATGGATAAAGATAGTGTGGTATCTCTGAGGATTTAGCTCAGTGGCCCTGCACCTGCCTCGCAATTGCAAGGTCCTGAGTTTGAGCCCTGGTACCCCCTCAAAAGGTTAAAAAGAAAATGTAGCATTTGGGAGTACTGCTCTGCCATGAACAATGATAAACTCGAGTCATCTGTAGGAAAATGAATTCACCTCGAGACCATAATCTTACATGAATTCAGACACAAGCCTAAATATGACATGGTTTCTCTTTATCCCAAAGGATAAATAAAGAGGGAAATAAAAGACACAGCAAATAGGGAGGTAGACCTTTTGCAAATGTTCAGGAAGGGGACCGAGGGATGGCAGGAACTGGGACAGAGCGGAGGGGTAAGAATAAAGCTGTTACGTTACGTGAACCAACTCCCCAGGAGGAACGTGATCCTTGTTACTATGAACACGGACTAATAAAAATAAAAACAAAACAAAATACACCAATTAACTTCTCTCCCACTAGTTCTCCGGTAATCACAACCATGATAAACTCCCGAGTCTCCAGCCTCCCCTCGTCCCTCTGCACTGCTAGGGGGTCTGAGGAAATGGGTGACGCCCCCTCCCTGACACCCCCTTCTTAAGAAGGTGCGTCCTTTTCTGCACCCAAGTTCCCACCGGCAGCCCCTCAGGACCTGGTGAAGTCCAGGCTGGTGGTGGAGGCGGAGCTGCGGGGTTTCCTGGGATGGACAGCACGGGAGCACAGCCTCCTTGCAGGGAGCCAGAGGGAGGAGCCTTAGATGACACAGAAGTGGGCCCCCCAGCCCTGGAGGAGCCAGACAGGCCCCTGGGACAGCAGAAGAGCCCAGCACTCCCTGCTGTGACCTCCAGAAAGTTGGTTGCTGAGTGGCCTCATCTGTAAAATTGGAATTTTACTTCCCAGAATTAAAAGGAGTAATGGAGGACCAGGAATGTAGCTTAGTGGCGCCGTGCCTGCCTGGCAAGCACAAGGTCCTGAGTTCAATCCCCAGTACCAGAAAATAAATAAATAAATAAATAAATAAATAAATAAATAAATAAATGGAGTAATGGAGTAATGGAAGCCGAGTGTGATGGTGCACACCGGTAATCCCAGCACTTAGGAGGCTGAGGCAGGACGATTGCCACAAGTTTGAGGCCAGCCTGGGCTACATAGTGAGACCCTGTCCAAAAAACAAAAACAGAAGAAGAAAAAAACAAAAACAGAAATGGAGGGCAGTGGGCAGCGCCCAGGAGCTACGGCCCTCCTTAGTTCCCTGGGGCCACCTGGGCAGGCCATTTCCCATTCTCAGCATTCAGCCCAGCATCCTGCCTGTGGCCCAGCGGGTTCTGGCTGGGAGGGAGAGATGTGAGTAGAGGACTGATGGGCGCCCCATGCCTGAGTCCAGACTTCATCCTGAGGCCGGCAGGGGTGAGGGTCACACGCAGGTCTTGGGTGGGGGTGAGCACGGCCCCCCGGGCTGGGAGGGACTTTGGCATCGGCTGGCACTGCCTGCGCCGTCTGTCAGCAGACGGAAGCTGGGGTCACTGATAGGCTGTTGCCCCGCCAGCCGGCATGCAGTCGCAGAGTGAAGGTGCAGTGTCAGGCTCCCGGCTGCCCAGCTCCAGGAGGGCCCTGCCCCTGTGCCAAGCCGGCACCCTGTGACCTCAGCTCCTTATGCTTCTCTCTAATGCTGAAACGCAGCTCTGCGCAGTTCGCCCAGCACGGTCCACAGTAGGGTGTTGAAGACTGGGCACCTGAGCCCGGCATCATGTCCTTCCTGTGAGAAGCCCTGCAGCAGCTCGGGCGCTGCCCTCCCCTCCCAGTGCCCAGCCCTGCCCGGAGAAGGCACCCGGAGTGCCTGCTGCTCCCACAACCGCTCAGTTACTTGCAGATGGTGCTGAGTAGGAAAATGACCTGCAGATTCGGTAACAAACCTGCTAGATCTTTGTAACATTTTAAAGAAAATCAGTAGTGGTTTATGCCTAATCCCAGCACTCTGGAGGCTGATGCAGGAGGATCCCAAGTTCTAGCCCAGCCTAGGCAATTCGGCAGAGGTCTTGGGTTCAAAGATGGCCAAGGCACTTTCTCCCTTCCCCACAGCTCCTCAGGGGGCTGCTTCCCCATCCCCAACCTCAGTCCCCTCTCTGGAGAAGACGGAGAGACGAGCCACCCTCCCACAGTGAGCTGGTCGTGGGTGGGAAACCCTTTGTAGCTCTGTGAGGATTCTTTTTTTTTTTTTCTGTGAGGATTCTTAATGTCAGAATTGCTTCTACTGGAAGAGTAGCTCCGGCCACTTCACAGCCCTCCTATAAACCAAGGGCAGTGCACCAGATCTGAACACCTGTAAAAGACACTGGGGTGCCTTTACGATATCTTAGAGATAGGAAGCGATTATGCTGCATTAAGTATGCTGACGCACTGTGGTTGTACTTTTAAGATGTCTTACTAATGGGAAGATGTAGAACACACAGACTTGTTTTTTCTTTGTTGAGGACAGGGTCTTGCAATGCAGTTCAGGCTGTCTTTGAACTCACTGTGTAGCCCAGGCTGGCCTAAAACTTGAGGTGATTCTCCTGCCTCAGCCTCCCAAGTGCTGAGATCACAGACATGGGTCACCACACCTGGCTTATGGTGAAGTATTTTAAGGTGAACTGCTGAATCCGAGATGTGCCCCAAGAGTCCAGGAAAATTAAAAATGTAAGACCATGAGGAGGCAGGAACCAGATCAGAATACTGATCAGCTGAGTGTGTGGCTCTTGGCTGTAAAATTGCTGCGAGTTCAAGTCCAGCCTGAACCGTGCAGGGAGCCCCTATCTCGAAAGTAAAACAACTGAACAATGAAAGCCAGGCGTGGTGGTGCACGCCTGCAGCCCCAGCACTTGGGAGGCTGAGGTAAGAAGGACACTGTGAGTCTGAGGACAGCCTGAACTACATAGCAAGACACTGTCTCAAAAAAAAGTAAAGAAGAGCCAATAACAAAACAAGAATACCAATCGCTGTGAAGATGGTTACTGGAGGTTCATTACACTGTCCTGCTACTCCACATCTGTTTCACATTTTCCATAGTAAAGGTTGTACTGAGGATTTATTTTAAACTGTTAGAAATAGATATTGTAAGGTGTTATGGTTGCTATCTAGATGTCCCCAAGGGCCTCCTGCGCTCACGGGCGGGCCTTTAGGAGGGGATGGACCATGGGCTCATAGCAACTGTAGGGGCGGGCCCTGGTGGAAGGCGTGGCCACTGGGTGTGGCCTGGAACGCTCCTCCCCTCCCGGCCCCTCCCTTCTCTCTGTTTCCGGTGCCCAGTGAGGTGGGCAGCTCTCCTCCGCCAGGCTCTGTGCCGAGCCGTCCTGCCTCGGAGCCACGACTTGGACGTGAGCCCAAATCAGCCTCTGCTCCTTTAGGCTGCCGTGTGGGGTATTGAGTCCCGACAGCGAGGGAAGTAAGCAAGGGTTTTCAGCCACATGGGAGCGTGACTCTGAAGGTCCAGGTGGGGTCTAGAGCCTGCTGGTGCCCAGACTGCAGGACAAACTACCTTGTAGGAGGGAAGGAAGGCCACAGCTCAGCCGCCCCTGCATATGGTCGGGTGGCCTCTGGGGCACTCGCAAATCAAAGACCTGCTGCCCGGGGTAGTGTAAAACCAGGGTCCGAGCCTCCGCGATTGCCCAGCCTGGGGGCCCTGGTGGAGGTGGAGGAGCCCCTCCCACCTCTCGCCCCTGTCCCTCACCCGCTGCGCCTCTGGCCTGCAGAGCCTCCCACCCTCCTGCCTGTCTGCATCCACTGGGGCGCAGCTGCCTTTCTTCACAGCGGGCTTGCTCCCTCCCTGATTGTGGGAATAGGAAACAAACGCGTCCGTCCCTCTGAGCTCCGGCTGCAGTCAGTCAGCCATGCTGGTCATCTTTGTTTGTTTGTTTGTTTTTGAGACAGTCTCCTTATGAAGTCCAGACAGGCCTCAAACTCTCAGCGATCCTCCTGCCTCAGCCTTCCTGAGTGCTGGGATTATAGCCATGCACCACCGCGCTATTTCCTGAGGACGTTTTCAGGGCTGCGATGGTTCCTCATATTTGATCCTCACAACCAGCCCTTTTTTAAAAATTTGGTACCGGGGATCGAACTCAGGGCCTTGCGCTTTTGAGGCAGGCGGCGGAACCACTGAGCTAAATCCCCGGCCCTCAACCAGCCCTTTTGTGCCAGTTCACGGAGTCAAACAGGGCCTCCGCCTGTCGGATTTCTGAAACCTCTGGCCCAGCGCTGCGCCTTGAGGATGGACCGCCAGGGGCTCGGCCGCTCCCTGTCTCCTTTCCAGATGTTTCCTGTTCCCGCAGTCAACTGTGACCATTGCTCGGGCACCTGCTGGGGCCTCTAAGGGAATTCCAGGCAACTGGAGGTGCAGTGCGGGCGGGGAAGAGGGCGAAAGCGCAGGAGCCTCGTTTCCATGCCCACCTCTGGACAGCGGGGTCATGGGCTGCGCACACTCTCCTTGGTCACATCTGAGCTTTCCTCGTTTGCTACCCCCAGAGGAACGACCATCACAGGGAAGCAAAAAGAAGAGTTCTCTTTCAAAAATAAAATAAGGAGGGTACGGGGATTTAGCTCAGTGGTTCCGCTGCCGGCCTTGCAAGCGCAAGGACCCGAGTTCGATCCCCGGTACCAAAAAAATAAATAAATAAAATAAAATAAAATAAAATAAAATAAGGGGTCAGGAGCTTGTCTCCAGGTGCCAGGCCCTGGGTCCTCCTACACAGCAATAGTAACATCTTTTTACACGTTTGCTCCCTCTAAGCTCAGTAGAAAAAAGTAAATGTATGAGGGTCTATTAAAAGCAGCAAAATAGGAAGAAGGGCACAATCTCTCTCCCTATAAACTGAGAAGGGCTGGCTTCTGAGTCATTTCCGAACCCTTAGCATTCACCACACAACATGCTTTGCAGAACAGCTGAGTAATGATAAAAGGGAATTTTTTTTGTTTTGTTCTTTGAGACAGGGTCTTGTGATGTACTTCAGGCAGGCCTTGGACTCTCTGTTACCCCAGGCTGGCCTTGAACTTGTGGTAATTCTCCTGCCTCAGCTTCAACAAGTGCTGGGACTACAGCTGTGTGCCACCTTGCTTGGCAAAGGAGCAATTTTTAAAAATTTTTTGTGAGGGCCGGGGATTTAACTCAGTGGTTCTGCCGCCTGCCTTGTAAGTACAAGGTCCTGAGTTCGATCCCCAGTACCAAAAAAATAAAAAGAAAAAAATTTTTGCAAGACAAATTCATCTTGGCTTTGAACTCACTGCAACCCTCTTGCTCCAGCCTCCTGTGTGCTGGGATTACAGGTGGGCGCCACTACACCTGGCTCTTACCAGGTATTGTAATGGGCTCACGACTGTGATCTCAGCATTTGGGAGGCTGAAGCAGGAAGATCACCCTGAAGTCAAGGCCAGCCTGAACTATCTAGGGAAGCCCTGTCTCAAAAAAAAAAAAAAAAAAGTACCTGTTATGGCTTGTGTTTAGATGTTCCCCAAAGCCTTATTCGAATGAAGTGGGGCTATTTTGGAGGTGGCTGAATCTCCATCAGTCGATTCATGGTGGGGCTAGGCCAAGGGCCCTAGGATTAAGGGAGTAAGTGCTACCCTTCCAAGTACTCTGAATAAACGGGCAAAAAGATGCTGTTAAGATCCCTTGTGGCTTTTGCTGTCTTCTACTGCCATGAACTGTTGCTCCTCTGCCACCCTGCCTTGGAGCCAGCTGATTATGGACTGGACCCTCTACAAACTGTGAGCCAAATTAACCTTTCCCCCTTTAACTTCGGGTGTTGGATATTTTTGTCTCAGCAATGAGAGAAAAGTAACTAACACAGTAACACTTATGGCACCAGAGCGGTTGGTGAGCAGGAGCTCAGACCACCTGGCTCCTGTGGAGGCTGGAAATCCAGCTGACCTGTATGGGCAGGAGGACCCCTACAACCCACCTATGAAGTGTCCAGCTGGGGGACACAGTGGCCTGGACTAGGCATGGAGCTGCCATTGTTCGGCTCACCCTGCCACTGTCTGGCTCTGTGACCTTGTGTACAGTGGTGACCCCAAAACCACAGCGGCCATTTGTGCAGATGGGGACAGCAGGGACTGCCAGGCAAGGGACAGGGCAAGAGGAGCCTATGGGGCAGGGGCAGGGGCAGGGTTAGTGATGGGTTAGGGCTAGGGCAGGGTTCAGGTTAGGGTTAGGATTAAGGTCAGGGCTAAAGTCAGGGCTAAGGCAGGGTTAGGGTTAGGATTAGGGTTAGTGTTTGGTTAGGACAGGGTTAGGGTTAGGGTTAAGGGTTAGGTTTGGGCTATTGTTCGGTTAGGTGTCCTGGCCCCACTGTGGCTGCTGGATTCAGAACAGCCTTGAGTGCGAGAGGAAGCTCTGTATACACGCCGTTCAGGGCGGGGAGGCAGTGGAGGAGCAGCTCAGGGGCTCCTTTCTAGGTCTCTGCTCCTTCCAGCTGTGTGTAACTCATCCTGCTATGGGCTCAGCTGGTGGCTTGTGGACACCTGTGCTCTGGGGCCCGAGGCTGGTTCTGTTCCTGGTGGGAGCAGCCTATCCTGCCCAGGACTTCGGGGAACAGTTGCAGGGCCTGGGGACTTGAAGCAGTCCAGGTGAGCTGCTGTTTTTCTCCTTTGTGGGACCCCAGGCTTGCTGGTCTCAGTTCCTTGGCTTTTTTGGGGTACCCTAGAGGCAGGGGTTTCCTGTGTGCTGGTTGAGGACCAAGAGGGTTGGGAGGTTGGGACTGGGCTGTCTGATGTGTAGGTGGGGCTGGAAGCCCCAAGGAGGGACCGCCTGGTTCTGCCAGGTGTGAGCAATCAGGGCAGGGGAAGGACGTGGCACAGGCCAGGGGGAGGCAAAAGGAGGCCCAGGTGGAGGGACTGGACCATTACACCTGGGACAGGGGTCTGGGGAACCTGCCAGGCTCACAGGCTGAGGGTGGAGCTGGGCGTAGTGGCGCCTACCTGTGATCCCAGCACTCTGAAGGTGAGGCAGGAGGATTGCTGCAAGTTCCAGGGCAGCCTGGGTTACACAGCATTTAGCAAAACTCAGTCTGAAACAAAACAAATAATTGCTTTTGAAAGAGGAAGCTGGAGCCACGTGTGGGAGGAGCCATGGGGAAGATCTCCGCTCTTGGCCTGGGGGTTATCAGGAGTGAAGCAGCAGCATTTGGGAGGTGGCGTTGTCCTCTGGCTCAGCTGTCACCCTCACCGTGAGAAAGGGACACCTGAGGCCTTCAGACCAAATGGCCCCAGCCTTCAAGCCTGTTCTCAGCAAAGCATTCACCTTAAAACAAGCACAAAAGCCTACTCCCCCACTGGGCCCCCAGGTTCCCTGGGAGGTTTGGAGGGATAGTTACTCTGCCCAGCCAGGTCCCTACCTAGAGGCCCAGCTGCAGAGGACGTTCAGAGACTCGGCGGGAGGGAGGCCCACAGGGCAGAGGCCTGGAGCGGTGGGCAGCATCTGTCCCTCCCCAAAGAGGCGGGAGCAAGAGGGGCCGGCCGGAGGGTGGCCTGTCTTGGGTGGTGGGTGGGTGCTGAGGAGGAAGCAGGGGCTTTGGGCTGGAGGGAGACGGTTCCTCCCAGTCCGAGAGGTTGAGGCTGCTCCCGGACACCCTGTCTTCTGGAAGAGGAATCCAGGCTCCCCCCATCACACAGGAGACCCTCACACTGGGATTCTGACCTCCCCTCACTGCCTTCTTCTCAGGGACTGGAGAAGGTGGGCTCCGGATGGGGTGGGGAGGGATTCTCCAGGGTCACCTCTAGGACCTGAAGCAACCGGTTGTCCAGTTGGTCAGTGGCCCTCCGCAGGGCTCTGGGTTTGAATCCTGTCCATACCTAGTGGCTGTGGGACCCTGGGCAGGGAGGCTCCCACCTGAGCCTCAGTGTCCCCTCAGTGTCACCTCTGTGACTCGGTGGGGTGTGAGGATGGAGGGCCAATGCACACTTCGTGCAGGCTGTGGGCTCCTCCCAAGTGGGCATCAGGCCGTATGCCAGGGCCTGGGAAGCAGAGCAGGGCGGTGCCCGGAAGGGCAGGAAGTGGGGAGGAGCCGGGTGCCCCTGAGGCAGCGTGGTGGCCCAACAGTGAGGGGAGCGGGGACCGTGGGGCCCAGGGGACTACCGTGCAGGAGCTTCCGGTGTTGTGAGAGCCCCAGGTGGGGCTGTGAGCCGGGCGACCTCACCTGGGGCAGTGGCCCGTCTTCTCCCTGCCTGCAGGCCCCACGTGAGACCTGATCCCCACAGGCTGCTAAATCGGGCTTGGCCCTGGGCGCTGGCAGAAGCTGGCAGCCGGGTTCTGCCTCTGAAAACAAGGCAGTTTGGAAAATTCCACCTCAGTGTGCAGTGCCAGGGAGCCCACCTCGGGGCGCTTCTGTACCTCCTTAGCACCTGGGGCCCGGAGGCAGCCAGCACCCAGCCTCCAGGGGTCAGTGAGCCCTGGACACCTGGCACACAGGGCACCTAGGCCTCCCCCCCGCCCAGTCCCAGGCTTTAATTTGTCGTGTTCCTTCTAGGCTACAATCCCCACCTGGGTCAAGCTTCCCGCTACTTCAGGCACACGGGGCCCCAGGACCGTCAGAGACAGCAGAGCAGCGCACCCCCGTATCACAGCGGACCTGGGCGGACCAGGTGTGCACACGTGCTTGGCTTGATTCAGTGTTTCCTCCCGCCTCTTAGTCCTGCGGGACTAAATACATCCTCTGATTGTCCTCGGCCTTGGTCTCTTAAGCATGTCTTCTGAGCTATAGTGAATTCTTCAAAAATTTAAAAAATTTCATTGGCCATGGTGGTGCACATCTGTTATGTACCACTCCGGGAGGCTGAGACAGGAGGACCACAAGTTTGAGCTCAGCCTGCGGAACTTGGGTGTAGTGTGATATTTCAAGGCATGTATACAATAGTCATCATTCCTTTTACTGGGGACATTCAAAATCCTACTATTTTGAAATAATAACAATTGTCAAACACAGTGACCCGACTGTGCCATAGGACACTCCATTCAGTTACCTTTCTCTCTCTCTTTTTTTTGGCGAGGGGAGGTATTTTTTTAACAGGATCTCACTGCATAGTTAAGGCTGGTCTGGTACGTACAGCCATCCTCCTGCCTCAGCCTCCTGAATGCTGAGATTACAGGTGTGCACCATCACACCCAGCTCTACCCTTCTCTCATTGTTGGACACCTACTTTATATCATTTTACTGTTGGGAAAACACTGTGCTGAACACCTGGTTATAACAGTTCCCCTAAATTTTTTTTTCTGGTAGCAGGAATTGAACTCAGGACTTTGGGCTTGCCAGGCAGGCATGGTGCCACTGAGCTACATCCCCAGCCCTCAGTCTCCCTGAATTGAGGGTGATTTTGTAAGGATGTGGGCCAAAGGGATCCTGTGTGCTCTGAGGTCCCTTTTGTGTCCTCCTCTCTGGGAGCCACACCTCTCCTCTCCTGCCCGAATACACAGCTTCCAGGAGCCCCCAAGTCTGCTGCTCCCAGTCTGCACCTGGGAAAGGCATCACGGTGTCAGAGCTACAGTAAGATGCTGCTCGTTGGCCCAGGCACAAGGGGCCAGGAGGGAGGCGGCCCCTCTGCCATCTTCTGGGGGCCTCAGGGTGCTTCAAGGCGGACCTTGGCTCTTGGGCAATTCCTGCCTCTGGTTTCTTCTCATTCTGCTCAATTTCCAGAACCAACTAGAGAAACCCAAATTCCAAGCATTGTATCCTAAAAATGAACACTCCAGTCTCCATGGTGAAGGAGCTAACATTCCATGGCATGGGGATGGACAGGAAGGATCTGTTCCCTCAGGGCTCTGAGTGCCTGGGACCACAGGGGCACCCTGTAGAGAAATCAGTGCTGTGGGGGCCATGGACCACCCCGTAGGCATGGTTTGGAGCCCTGAGGAGGCCTGGCACGGAGGGTGACAGGGCCCCTGGTGCTGTGAGCAGGGACCAGGGGCTTCAAGGGAGGATGGCAGCCGGGCAGGAGCCTCGGGACGGTGGGGGCAGAGGTGAGACCTGGGTCCGAGGGGCCTCACCACGCAGCACCTGTGTCCTCACCTAAGATGTGAGTTGCACGTGGGGTTGGTGGGTGGCAGGGATCGAGGGCAGGTGACATGGGAGGGCTCTGGGGATTGACAGGTCCTGGGGGACTCATTCATCCGGTCTGCAGCCCACATCCAAGTCTCTGAGGCCCCAGGGTTTCTGCCCTCTTCAAGTCCTCCTCCCACCCCGAGACTGTGGAACTTTCCCTGACCCTCTTTGGGCCTCAGTTTCCCCTCTGACCCTCAGAGGTGTGTTCAATGATCCCTGAGGGTCCTGGCAACCGATAGCCTGGTGAGGACCCACCCACAGCCTGCGTCTTGCCAGCGAACCTTGCATTTTCCTTGCAAGAAGACAGGGCTGTGTCTGCAAAGTGCCACATCCACCTGTCTCAGGAGTCCCACGGGAGCAGGAGTTGTGGGCTGTTGGTCACCCGAGTGTCCGATACCCAACAGGTCCTCAGGGATAGTTTCCATGGATACTGTCCATCCCCCCGCCCCAGGCATTCCCATTCCTCCCAAGGGAGGTGGAGGTCAGGCTGGAGGAGGCCCAGGCAAGGTCTGTCCTCACCTTGGCCACTGTGCTTCCTCGACGTGACACTGCCGGGTTGGGAGGGGCACTAGCAGCTCTCCGAGCATGCTGGGAACAGCAAATCAAGACTGAGTTTTATACTCATCCAGCCCATTTACCTTGCTCTGTTTCATCCTCGTAACCTGGGAGGTGGAGGAACTCGGTGCCTCGCAGAGCTGGAGGCAGAGGGGTGGGGAGGCTTCCTGGACACCTGAACAGTTAGCTGGCCCAGGGGCTCTGGTGCACATCCCTCTGGGCCCATGGAGTGACAAGTTTCACAGCCACCACACGGAGCCATCTTCGGGGAGGAGGCTTTCTGGGAACCTCGGGCAGCCCCTATACAGGGCGGCTCTGATTCTGCCGTGGCTGGCCTGGGCCTGAGGCCTGGACAGTTTTCTCCGTGTAGGGAGCAGGCAGGTGCAGAGGCTGAGAGTTGGTGACCACATTCGGCCACACAGCTAAATCCTATTCTCTGTTCTTCATTTTGTCAGATTCAGCCTGTGATGAGGCTTTGTCCAGAACATTTCTGGGTGTTGAGGACGAAAGGTAAGACAAGTCTGATGCCCAGGCCGCAGGGAGAACGGGATGCCGAGACAGGACAGGGTGGGAAAGGCGCCAGAGGGCACCAAACACAAAACTGTGGCCCACCAGTTTCCGGGTCTGCAGAGGTCCCATCATCTCGGGGTTTTAAAATCCTGAGACTCAGAATCAGGAAGGGACTCCGGGAGCTGCAGTGAACCCTACAGAAGCAGACCTACTAATCCAATCACACGTGTCAGGCTGCAGTAAGTCCGGAATGGGGAGGTCTCTGCTTCCCAGTTACCGCTTAAAACCAGTCACAAGGGCGAGAAGAGGGCTGGGGGAGACCTGAGATTGTTTTGTACTTAAAACCACCAGGAATGTATGAGCCACCGAGGCCTCGCCTGTATCCTGTCAAGAGATTGCCTTTTAATCCCCACCCTCCTGCCGCTATAACTAACAGTGCTGAGCCGGGAAAGGACCCCAGGTACGGGTTCTTCGGCTCATTCCTAAGAACCGCAGCCCAGAAGGGCTTTTCCACTGCGAGATTCCAGAGACCTCCTGCGAGGGGGGTTACGACCCTTCCGGCCTGAGCCCTGGTCTTTCAAGACCTGCTCTAGGTTCAGCTGCAGTCAGTCCTTCTGGGGTTCCTCTCGGAGCTTCCTGTCTCTGACAACCCGTGCGCTCCCGGTGTAATCCCAGGCCTCTGGCCACTGCAGTTTTTCCTCTTCCTGTGATGTCTCCAGCAAACAACGACAGGATTTGCCGGGCACAGGGAAGACAGCAGTGACCCAGCAGATGGATGAGCACATTTTAGAAGGAGGGTGGGGATCAACTAACCAGCTAGGAGAGATTCTTATAGGCGACCTCAGGGGCTCGAGTTTTCTCCCTGAAGCCGGATCCGCTTCAGCCCTCCTAGCTACTGACCTACTACCTCGGGGGCCTGGGCAGACTTCCAGTCTGAGCGCGTTTCCGGCTCTGCAAAACGGCTTTGATTATAGTCTCTGGAGCTTCTGCAATGTTGAAGCAAAATCTAATTAATGTAAATGCTAGGCCAGCGGTTCCTAAGCTAGTCCGCACATGACTCAGCTTTCACAACCCACTGAGGAAACCTGCAACTCACCTCCTAGGCTGGGGTTTACTGGCCCTGCAGCTCTGGCATTTAAAAAGCCCTCCGGTGGTACTAAAGTGCAGAAGAGTTGGCAACTAGAGTTAAGCGCTGGGTAAAAGTGCAATGAGACAGCGATCAGAAAAGTCTGATTTACAGAGTAAGAGACTAAGGCCAGGCCTGGAGGGCGCCAAAGCCCCTTCCGCTGCTGAGCTGTGGTCTCCCACTCTGATCGCCTCCCTTGGGCCGTCCCGCACGTGCCGGGCAGGGGCGCCCCATCGATGCGCTCCGCCGCTCGGCTCCCAACGCCTGGTGCCTGCCCGTTCGTGCCCCTTCCCCCGCCCGGGCGCTTCCCACTTCCAAGATGGCCGCGGGTGGAGCGGAACAGGTAAGGGGCCCTGTCAGGCGTCGGCGGCGGCTCCCGGGCAACAAAGACTCCCTCAGGGCTTCTCCTCGAAACTCTGCTTGGCCTTTGAGACAGCAGAGGGTCAGGGGCGCCGCTCCGGAGGCCCGAGCAGACGGGCGGGCGGGTGAGAAGAGGGGCAGCCAGGCGAGCGTCGGGCTCCGAGTCCCGGGGAATTGCGCGGGGGCGATGGCCCAGGCGGAAGAGCAGGCGCTGGCGGGGGCGTGGCCAGGACGGGGCGGGGGAAGGAGGCGGGGCCTGGCGCACGGGGCGGGGCTTGGCGCGCGCGGCTCGCGCGCACCTGTCGCCGACTCGCTGCCTGTGGCGCGCCGACGTCTCCAGCCCGGCAAATTGCGGGTCGGCGCGGCCGGGCTGCAGGCCGGGGGCCAGGGGATGGCATCGGAGCCGTGCTGACTCTGGTACTGGGCCCCGGTCGGGGGCCAGGCCGAGGGGGAGGGCGCGAGCGCTGCCACCTGCTGCCGCGCCAGCGGGCGGAGGCCTGGGGCGCGCGGCCGCGGTTGTCCTGGTCCCGCGGGGCGCCGGGCTGGGGGAGCTGGGCGTCCTGGGCGGGCGGGCACCGGTGGGGTGGCGCCCCAAGCCCGTGGTGGGGTTGGGTGGCGACGCGCTCCTCTTCCGGAACTTGGGGAAAAGTTTTCCCCTCCGAGGGGACTCTGGCCCGACAGGAGTTGGTGGGTGCGCGGGAGCCCTGTTCTCCGAGCCTCTGCTACTCGGATGTCTGCATGGCCCCGGGGCGCCCTCAGATCCTCGCACCCCCGCCCAGCACCCTGTTCCTTGAATCACGTCTCCTCCCCTAATAGACTCCCTGAGTTCTCAGCCCCTAGCATCTCGGAGCCCTTGTTCCGCAGCACCCCATTTCCCATCTCCCCTCTGCCCAGGGCGGGCCTGAGTCTGGAGAGCCACGCTGGGCGCCTGCCACCGCCCTGAGACTCTGGGCCGGGTCTGGAGGGTCCGCGGCTCGGAAGGGACTCAGACCTTCGCCTGCCCTCCCCGCGGGAGTGTCAGGCCTGCGGGTGGAGCCCACCGAGAGGGGGCTGGCTGGGGGCTGGAGGAGTGGCCTGTAGACTCCAGAGCAGCCCCGGTGAGCCAGCAGTGGGCCACAAGTGTGAAACTGTTAAAGTGGCACAGGGTACTTCCTCCCCACTGGCTGCTGAGGTTGGAACCTGGGTCCCAAGCCGGTGCTCAGCCCTGCTTTTGAAGGAAGTACGCTTTGCCACTGCAGGAAGCGCCTGGGCACCCCTTGATTATTTCATGCCCTGAGGCCAGTTGAGGAAGAGGTCCCCTGCTTGCCCCCATCCCCGTCTGCAGGATGTTAGCACCTGGTTTCCATCAGGATGTTAGCACCTGGTTTCCATCTTGGTGGGTTTTATGGAGAATGGGTTGCCTGCTGGGCACTGGCAGGTGATTTCCACTGAGCTGGCTAGTCTTCAACAGCAGTCTTGGAACACTTCCTGTCACCCAGTTTATCAGGCCAGTAACAGCCCAAGTCCCAGACTGGGTATGGCCTCCCCTTCCCCTAGTTCTTGCCTGCCTGCCTGGCTCCCTCCCTCCCTCCCTCTTTCCCCCTCCCTCTTCCTCTCCCCTCCCTTTCCCTCTCTCCCTCTTTCTTTCTTTTTTGGAGCAGGGCCTCACTATGTAGCCCAGGCTGGCCTCAAACTCACAGTGATCCTCCTGCCTCAGCCTCTCAAGTGCAGGGATCACAGGCGTGTGCCACCACCCCTGCTCTCTTACTGATTTCTTCATTGTTCTGCATGCTTTCACCAAGCTGGGCTTGATTCCTGTTTGGGTGGTTGGGTTTTATTTTTGAGGTCGGGTCTCACTATATAGTCCATGCTGGCCTCAGACTTGCTGTGGAGGCCAGGATGGCCTCGAACTTGAGATCTTCCTGTCTGCCCTGTCTGCCTCCTCCCATCGTCACTCCCCGTTGTCCTCTTAGCCCCTGCGTTTTCTCATTGGTAGGCCCCACCCTTGCTGCCCAGGGCATGAATTCCGGGCCCTCCTCCCTGTCCTCTATGGAAGTCTACTCTGAGGGTGAGGACTCACTCCACTTGCCAGGTGACATGTCTTGGAGCTTCTGAGCACACTCACGTGGCCGGCCTGCTTGCCTAGCGTGCTGTGGATGCCTCCATGAGACTTGGAGAGAATGTGTCGATACCGAGGAACACACCGTGTGTGAGAGGATTTGGGAAAATGCCTAGTGTGTTCTGTCCGAATTTGTTTTAGGGTTCATTATCAGTACAATTCTCTGGCCTAAGTTGTTCAGAATTGGAGATTGTGGTGCTGGAAGGCCCCCAGGGGTCTGTGCCATGGAGCAGGTGTGAGGAGAGATGTCTGTGACAGGAGGAAGCTGTCCTGTGAGGCCTCGTGTGCGGGTGGCTGTTTTCTGGGCCTGCTTATGCAAATGCATTGGTAAAATAGCGGGGCTGGGTTTGCTGGCCTGGTGGTGCCTGGTGGAGAACAACGCCAGCTGTGTGTAAGTCTTAGCTCGAGCTCAGCGTGATCCTGGGGGCTCTCTGGATTTCTGCCCCTCATCTCATCACCTGCCAAATAAGGCTGGGCCTAGTGTTGTCCCCATTTTCCTACAAGGAAACTGAGCCACAGGAAAGCCAAGAAACAAATCCAAGGTCGCACGACTGGTGAAAGGAGGAGCTGGCATTTGAACCCAGGCTATCTGCTGTGGAACCTGCATTATTTTTCCTGTTTATTTCATTTTAAAAGCAATTGAAGTCTATAAGAAAAGCATAAAAAGTTGTTCAGTGTTCAGCATACCGATGATCACAAAGTTTAGGGTCTTTATTCTTAATTACTTCCAGCGAGCCATGCATGGCTTTGATGTCAGATCTGGTCTGTTCCAGTTGCCCTCGCTGTGTGGCGTGGGGCGAGTCTCTTAGCCTTTCTGACTGTTTCTTCTGTAAACGTGGCAGGCTCGTGATGATTAGAGTTCGTGATGGTGTACAGTAGATGCCTGGTGGATGACTTACTTTATTGAGAATTAAGATTCTAAATTGGCCTCCCATTCACTCCCCAGGTACCTAAGGCGGCTAGATTTGGTAATTCACTAAGTGTGGCCGGGCCTTTTGGAGAGAATACTCCATATGTTCAGTGTCCTTAATTTTAAAGTGTCCCACTTAGGCCTTATGTCTTTTTTCTCCTTCTTGGTAGTACTGGGGATTGAACCTGCGGCACCCCACCCTTGAGCTGCGCACATTATGTTGGGCCTGCGTCTCACTAAGTTGCTGGGCTGGCCTCAACTTGCCGTTCTGCCTTGGCCTCCAGGGTTGTGCTGGCTTATAGGCGAGCGCCACATGCCCAGGCCATTCATGCCTTTTGAGTGTAACTGCCAGTGCCCAGTGTGAGTTAAATGTCTGCTCCTTAGGGCTACGAAGGAGCCTTTGCGGACCCTCACCAGTTTAACCCCAGCTTTGGCCTGGCAAGCTGGATATTCATGTATGAAACCTTGTCTAAGCACCTTGCTAAGTTCAGGTTGCCTCATTCACCTTCCAGAGGAATGTGTGAGCTTCTAGGAAAAAAATTTAGGGCTATTTTTATCTTGAAGAATCATTCACTTAAAAAACAAACTGCCCCCCACCCCTACCCCCGTACCGGGGATAGAACTCATGACCTTGTGCTTGTGAGGCAGGCACGACGCCACTGAGCTACCCAACCCCCAGAACAAACTACTTTTGTGATTGGCCTTCCCATTCTACACGTGCGAACTAGCTTGTCGGTTTAGCTGTGTGTGCAGCCACCCTCTTGGACGGGACCCCAGCCTCCAGCCTCCTCCGGCACTCCTAAGCTTGGGGGTGGCAGGGCGGTTACCTGGCGCGGGCGGTAGACGTGCGTCCCTATGTGACATGTCATCTGAGCTGGGAAGGCAGAGCTAGCGGCTTGGTTAATTGTTAATGCGGAGGCAGCCGAGACCATGGCACCGTCTGCTTCGCTAGGACTCGCATGGAAGAGAGACGCACCCCACCGGGGCCTGGGGAGTCCTCTGCCAAGCAGGCCCATGCACACGCACGCATGGGGCGCCCCACAGGCCTGAGGGTCCTTGTTGGTGTTAGGAGCTCACTTCTGGGGCTCTGCTGGGCTGGCCGCGTCTCCTGACGTGTGGCCTGGGAGGGCGCTTGTGCCCAGGAGGACCCTGTCATCCCACGTCATCTCTGTCCCCAGGAGGCGGCCTGGGTGTTGGAGACGGAAGACTCAGGTGGGGCCCTGATATGAGTCCCGGGCGGTCACTGCTTTGGGCTCACGTGTGACATGGTAGGGTACGGCCTGCTGCTTCCCACACGGTGAGGACTAGGAGGGGCCCGGTGTCTGTGTCCGACCTTTGTAAGCAGCAGTGCTTCTAGGGCCCTGGAGACAGACCTGGGGACCAGCCGAGCCCTGCTGTGTACAGTGGGGATGCTGGGCTGGCCTCCTGCCTCAGTTCCCTCTTCTGTGCAGTGGGTAGTGGGTCCTGCCCTCCAGAGCCTGGGCTCTGTGGCTTGTGTGCGTGGTGAACCCTTAGGAATAAGGGAGGGGACGGCAGGCGCAGAGCTGGGCTGAGGGGAGGCCTGGCAGCCAGGTGAGCTCCCGGTCCTCTTCAGAGCAGCTGGGAAGGGCTGCTTGGGGCAAGGGTCCTGGACAGAACAGACCCAGGAAGAGGGAGCCACCCACGGCAGCAGTGGGCCCTGAAGCCACCAGCAAGGGAGAGTGTGTTGTCCTCTATCAGGACGGCTGCGACAGTCACTGGGTTTGGGCTTCGTGAATGGTTTCTGTCATTTCTGAGGACTTTGATGCAGACACCAGCTCACTGTTCCTTAAGGAGGAGAACATCCAGGGTGGCTGCCGTATGGAACTGCACCCCATATCCCGGTCACAGCCACGCCACTGCCCCTTTCTGCCTTGTCTGACCCTAAAAATGTGGAGATGCTGCTCCAGCCCCGGGGGCGGTTTCCCCTCTTCGTCCTGCAGAGCTGGGTTGGGACAGGCCCATAGAACTCGGACGCTCTCGCCCTGTGGAAGAGAGACAGTCCCGCCCGTATCCAGGCCTCACGTCTTGTCTGCCGCTCTCTTGTCCGGGAGGTGATGACTAAGCATGCCTGGCCCTGGGCTCAGTGTCTCGCCATGGGGGCTGCTCATCCTCTGGGGCCTCCGAGCACTTGAAGCTGCACAGGCCATAGTCACCGCCTGGGGGGGATTGTGTCACCGGGATGTTTGTGATGTGGACTTGGGAAAACAAGTGTGGAGGGAGGAATCTTGTTTCCCGGTGCTGTCTGTCCAGTATGGTCAGCCCTGGTACCTAACCAGGTGGCCCTCGGTGAGTTGCCTGCCTCTGCTGGCCACACTTGTTGCCAGGAAGCCCGTGGTAAGGGTTTTCATTTTGTATTGTTGCCTGTAGTGTCACTTGGTTCTTGGAACATTGTGGGGGACCTCCCTATTGATATGCCCAAAGCAGCCGTAAGCAGTGCAGGCTGTAAAGAGTTAGCCCCCAAATTGGCTCATTTTAAGAAGTGAGTCTGGGGGCCGGGGATTTAGCTCAGTGGTTCCACTGCCTGCCTCGAAAGCGCAAGGACCCGGGGTTCAATCCTCGGTACCACCACCAAAAAAAAAGCGAGTCTGACTGAAGCTTACGTGACTTGAAAGCACCTCATGGGCACCTCAGCAGGGTGCAGGTGAGTATGACCCTCCTGCTACCGCCGCAGCAGAGACAGAGGGACGGCCTGTGCGGCTGTGGGGCTCAGTATGAGATAACATAGCAGCCGAGGACGGAGTAATCGCACCCAAATTCCATTCCCACACCAAAACCTTTTTAACCAGGACAAGGTTCTAATTACAACCTATGTTTTGTCTATTCTGTTCCTAATTCAAGAATGCTGATAGAACGTGAGTCAGCCCTGAGCAGATGCGTTCAGATGGGCTTGTCCATGAGACCAACCCACTGGAGAGCTTAGTTGTTAGTGACAATTAATCCAGCCTTAATGTGTGCTAGGCTTAGGGTCAGGGCAGAAGTCCAGCGGGGGACAGAGACCTGGGGACAGCTGTAAAATCTGGTTGTTTGGGGCGGGGTGTGGCCAACAGGCACCTGAAGGAAGGAGCCCCTCAGCTTCCTGCGAGAGTTGGGGGCTCTTCTCCTGAAAGCACTGCTGGACTGGGTCCTGAAGGCCTTGCTGTGGAGAGCAGAGAGCAGGTGGATGTTGAGAAGCCGAGGCTGATGGCGCACGACGTGCAGCATGCGCCTGTCAGCCGATGGGGAGAGAGCCCCGTGCCTGCTCAGCTGACATGCAGGCTTGGTCTGTTGGAAGCGTGTGACTTGGAGGCAGGCCACCTGCCTTTGGCCGCTGTCCAGAGTCCACCCCACAGCCTGGTCTCAGAGGCGCGTGCTTTGTTTGTGCAAACTCCCCCTTGGGACACCAGCAGAAGGGGCTGGCCTGGAGCACGGCTTCTGGTTCTGTGGTGCTGGTGGCACCAGGCGGAAGGGCTTGAGGCCAGGTGGCCTTGGTGTTCGAGGAGTTTGGTCTTAGTGTGTTGCAGGCGGAAGTACTCTTTCCCTTTTATGTCCTTGAAGGCTGACACCCTGTTCCTGAGGTTTAAGGAACTTAAGCTGGACATGGGATCAGCAGAGGCCTCAAAGGCCACCTGGCTTCTCCCTAGGAGAGGCCCTGGGGGTGCTGTGGAGATTAGGACAGAGGCCACACCAGAGGCATTAGGCTCTCAGCCCTGGCCTCCTTCCTTCCAACCACACTTCACTTGGCTGGGTTCAGAGAAGGGGTCCTCGGAGTGCCGGGTGGAGTCCTGCCGTTTCACTGAAATGCCTTCCACTTCCCTAAGCGTCGCTGGGCGCCTTCTGTTTGCCCGGGTGCCGAGCTTTCTGGGCAAAGTAGACTTGATAAGTGTTCTGACTACTCCTGTGTCAGGGTTTCTCATGGCAGACCCACGACTGTTTCTGTGGCCAGGAAGTAGAGTGAAATGCACGTTTATTGGGCACCCACTGTGTGTTGGGTGCCAGGTGTGCTGGCACTTTCACCAGACCTCTCCTTTCGTCTCAGACCAGCCTGTGGGCAAAGTGGCACTGCCCCGTCTCCTTGCTGGCAGGAGGGAGGTGTCTGCTGGGCGAAGCGCAGCCCTGCATCTGCGTTGGCCGAAGCTGCTGAGTGCAGAGTCAGGGTTCAGCTGAGTGGTCAGAGGCGCTCAGTGCTGTAGGGCAGGCTTTCCTCTTCCCTGGATGGCTTGCTGGTTTGATCTGGGGGAGCACTGATGGCATTCTGATAATTCTCATCACCCTTGACGTCAAAGATGAGCTCTTCAGTACGTGATAAAGTGTTATTTTCTGTACCTACTTTCCTTTTAATCAGTAAAATACAACTTCCAAATTTGCTTGTTTGAGTCTGTGAGCCTTTTGTGAATCATATGGTTCATAGCATGACAGCTTGAGGTTTTCCCAGGGCAGGGAAACGGAGCTGGTAAGCAGTGGGCTTGCCTTGGGTGTGCATGGCTGCAGGACTTGGGGTTCAGGGCGGAGTGAACCATGAACCCTTTGGACGTGTTCATGCCCACTGAGGTGATACCTAGTTCCTTTGAGAGGATCAACTGAACTTAAGAGACAGTTTATTTTTTGTTATTTAAAAATTTTTTTTGAGATAGAGTCTTGTTGCATTGCCCAAGCTAGGCTCAAACTTGTGACCCTCCTGCCTCAGCCTGCTCGAGTCCTGGGATTACAGGCGTGTCCTGGCACACGCAATTTATTTTTGGCAACACTTCTGTAATTTTGTTTTTGTGTCAAACTCTTAATTTTGTCTGTTTGGGCAAGGTACAGTGTGCTCCTAACTTTCAAGAAAATTTGACAGTCAATTATTACAACGGGGGATTAGATAGTCCTTCCTTACTCACTGGGTTGCATTTCAAGTGTTTGCGCAGATTCAGTCTGTTTCTGAATTCTGCCTTTTGATTCATTCTGGCTCATTTAGGTTTTTGCCCCATGCCTCGCAGTCTGCCTGGCCTTTTCCACATCTGGGAGGGGAAGGCTCCCTTCCCCCTTTCTGGTGCTTTTAGCCTGTCTCCTTGGGCTGGGCAGACCTGGGAGAGGCTGAGATGACAGCACACTCAGAGCCTGCAGCTCCCGGTCACGGTCACTTGAGGACAGCAGTGCCTTCGGGGGCCAGGTACCCGGTGGTGCCTTCCTGGGGGCCTCAGGCAGTTAGAACCCAGGGATGTCTCAAGTCCAAAGCCCGTCCTTTACTCTGTGCTACCTGTGGGTTAGAGAGTTCAGGGAACTGTCTGATTTCTTTAGGGTTGACATTTTTGAGGAAGACTAAGGGTTCACTGGGATGCCCGGGTTCAGAGGCTTTGGGCGCCACTTGGCCCTGCTGCTCCGGGGCTGTGGTGGTGGCGGACCTCAGGGTGGGAGCTCGGGCAGAGGCGGCTGCCGCCCCATGGCGCTGGGGAAGCAGGGCGGCAGGAAGGGGGAGTGAGTTCTGAAGATTGAGGGCTGGGGACTGATCCTGTGAGGCGTGGCCTTCGGGGCAGTCCAGACCCAGATCGGCCTTCCTTCTCCCTCCAAAGAGCCAAGCTCCTCCAAGCCAGCCCCTCTGTCCAGCGAAGTCCATGTGCTTCCGGCCGTCAGAGCTGTGACTGGCGGTGACAGTCATGGTGCTGGCAGGGCAGGCCGTGTGCCCTCTGTTGGGTTACCTCCCTGCTATTCCACGTCGTGGCAGTGCATGTTAAAACTCGCTCTCCTCCGTCAGTGGGGGTGTGCCGGACTCTCAGGGGTCCTGGGAAGGGTCAGAGCACCCGAGCCGGGTGTGAGTGGTGGCATCCTTGGGTTTTCCATCCACTTTCTTCATCTCCTGTCTGTCTCTCTAGTTTCTCCTGGGACCAAGATGACTGATGGAAACCTTTCCAGCTCAACAAATGGTGTAGCCCTGATGGGCATTCTGGACAGTCAGCCAGGAAACTCGCTTCAGAGCCTGCAGCACTCGAGCATCAAGGCACCCAGGTCCCTCTTGGTGCCTGAGCACAAGCCCAAGCTGAAGCTCGGTGCCTTGGAAGACCGGGACAGCCTTCAGTCGGTGGACTCAGGCATCCCTACCCTGGAGATCGGCAACCCGGAGCCTGTGCCCTGCAGCGTGGTCCATGTGAAGAGGAAGCAGTCAGAGTCTGAGATCGTCCCCGAGCGGGCCTTCCAGAGCGCGTGCCCACTGCCTTCCTTCGAACCCCCGGCCCCCACCGGTGCCGAGCGGGAGCAGGTTGTGCGAAAGTCTTCCACCTTCCCCAGGACGGGCTATGACTCCGTGAAGCTCTACAGCCCCACCTCCAAGGCCCTGAACCGCAGTGATGATGTCTCCGTCTGCAGCGTGTCGAGTCTTGGCACGGAGCTGTCTACCACCCTGTCTGTCAGCAACGAGGACATCTTGGACCTCATGGTCACGAGCAGCTCCAGTGCCATCGTGACCCTGGAGAATGACGACAACCCGCAGTTTACTGACGTCACGCTGAGCTCCATCGAGGAAACCAGTGATGCGCACCCACTCGGCTGTGCTGAGGACTCCGAGGAGGGGACAAAGCCGAAGCTGTTGGGACCACTGAGCAACTTTTTTACGAGGTAATGCCAGCCTTGTCCCCCAGCGGTGGCCTTTCTTGCTGTGCTGTCCTCCTTGTTAGGGTCAGGCTGTGTTGTGCGGTTGCCGTGCCTCCCCAGAGCCCAGCGTCCTATGGAGTTGTGTGTGGTGCAGGGCTGCAGGGTTCAGTGCTGTGCTCCTCCACGCCTGCCTTGGCTCCTGTGTCCTCGGCTCATTCCCACAGTGCCTGCCACTTTCCCAGCTCCAGCCTGTGTGGCTCAGTCAGCCCGGGCCCTACAGGGAGGGCCCTTACCCCGGGGACTTAAGAGTTCTGGGCCAAACAGGGCATTGATGAGGGTGGTGTCGGGGGAGCAACTCACTTTTCTGTCACCGTGGGCTGGCATGTCCAGTGCCCCAGTCGTACTCCCTGTGCTGTTACTGTGAGCTGTCACTGCCCGCATCACACAAGGTCCCGCCCCCCTGCTCTGTTGCCTGCCAGGGTCAGCCTCTGCTTCTTATGTGTGCTCTCGTCTTCTGTCCAGTGAGTGTGTGTGTCCAGGTCCCTGCTCTAGAAGGTCAAATGGGGTCATATGGTGACAGGAATGACCTTCAGGGATGGTGGGGGACCTTCCGCCTAGGGTGGAGAGGGTAGGCCCAACGTGGCCACCCACGCCATGGAGTGCTACGTGCAGGGCCTGGGGCTTTGGAGACAGCGTGCTGAATTGTGGTCTGGTCCATGGCACCCTGGGGGCCACTGGGCCCCAGGCTTGGCAGGGGTGACATTTTTGCCACTGGGCCTGGTGTCTCATGTGCCCCTTTGCAAAGCCTGTGCAGGACCCTTGGCAGGATGTGGCGTGATGTGCTGGCCAGGTCACCAAGGGGTCCCCTCCCACATGTCCAAGACTGTCCTGAGGTGCTGAGAGTAGAGCGGGAACTGGGGGACACTGTGTGTCAGGGTCCCTTCTGGGGCTGCTGCAGTCCAGCGTAGTGCTGGGCCCTGACTGTGGTGGCTGAATTCCTTTTACTTGAATGAGTGTTTTCAGCTTCCCCTGGTTTTATTTATCTGTTTAACTAGTTTTGCATTCGTAGGGATTGAACACACACGCACACACCCCCTGCCCCATTCTTTTTGAGACAGGATCCTACTACATTGCTCAGTCGCCCAGGCCAGGCTCAAACTTGGGATGTTCCTGTCTCAGCCTCCAGAGTGCTCCGGCCATCGGCATGGGCTGTTGATGAGCACCACCAGGCCTGTTAGGTGGGGGTCACCCTGAACTTTGGAATCCCGGGAAGAGACTGGGAGGGGCATTTTGCATCACCCGGGATTCTTAGCACCTGGCAAACTCCGGTTTGAGCTGGGAGTGCCTGGGAAGGTGCAGAGTGGCATTTGGCTTGGGATTTCAGCAGCCCTGCACCCACACCCTAGCTGTGTGACCTTCAACAAGTGACTTCACCTCTCTGAGTCAGCTGCTCCTCGCTAAGCATTAACAAGAGTCTAGTGGAGTGCTCCTTGTGCTGTTGCTTGTGTCCCCTTCACCCAGTCCCCACCCTGACCTTGCTTTGCACCTCAGTGTCTCTACCTGGGCGCAGCCCGCTCTCCTTTCTTCACCTGGGGATGCAGCAATTGGTGGCCTGACAAGGGAGGTTGAGTTGAGTGGGAGGATCCTGGCTGTGCCCTGCCCCTTTTTCTGCTTTGTCCCCTGTGACTAGGCCCTGTTGAGCCGTCTGTAGACCCTCTTCCCCAGTTTTGCAGTTTCTCGAGCCTCTCTACAGCAGCTGGTTCTTGGACACCTGCCCCACCTCCTCTATTTTGTTCCACGGTGCCGATCTTGTTTTGATGGCGCTGTTACTGAGAACCCCGATTGTGTCCCTGTGGCAACGGGAGTATGCTGGTCCATGAGTCAGGACGGGGGCACTGTGCGCCTAGGGGGTGTGCGGTGGGGCGGGTCTTGTGTCCTGGAGCGCAGAGGGTTAGAGAAGCCTCAGTCTGGGGTACTCTGAGGGGGCTCTGTGCCTGGAAGGTGTGGCTCCGCCGGACGTGTCCCTGGCTCCTGTCCCTGGCTCCTGTCCCTGGCTCTGGAGCTCAGCCCAGGCATGGCCTACGGCAGTTTTGGTGGAGGGCAGAGCAGGGCAGGGCAGGACTGGGCTGGGCTGGTGCTGGCCCCCTGACCCCAGCCCTAGTCTCCAACCTTCACTGTCCTCTTCCTCGAGGGGGTCTCTGGGCTCGGAGGGAGGGGTGGAGATGGCCAGGGAGCTGTGACCCAGGCAGCTGGCCTGTTGGTGAGCCCAATGCTTGCGGAGGCAGCACGGGGGAGGCAGGAGCGGGGCAGAGGCCCAGCTGCTGGGTGTCCTCACTCCATCTCCTCCCCATCCTGTGAGGACACAGATAAGCGTCTGGGGGTGGCCCAGCGGTCAGGAGCACGGTCAAGGGTCAGCCGGGGCGCAGCTGAGTGTGTGACCCAGGGCGGGTAGAGTGGCCTCTCTGAGATGTAGGTGGGGACAGGGATGGAGTAGCTACCGAGTCTAACTTCCTGGAGCTTTGCAGGTAGGAGCTTTCGATGACTTGGACCTATTTTTGTTTTCTAAAGGTATCTCTGTCCTTCTCTCATACCGCCTCACTTCCGCCAACCATTTCTGAGTGGGCTGGAGCAGGGCTCTCCTCGGGCCCCGCTGGGCTTGGGGGTGCGGGCTTCCTGTGTGGGCGGCTGCCCTCCACGGCATCCCTGTCCTCTACTGCTGGATGCCCCTGGTGCTCCCTGGCTGTGACACTGCCAGCTGTCCCCAGGCAGGGTGGGAGCCTCTGAGGACCCTGAGCCAGCAGGTGCACCTGTCGGTGCTCAGTGGTTCCTGGGGGAAAGTTGCTGTGTCCCTCAGCAGGCGCCTTGTCCTGTGTAGAAGAGGAGGCCCGTGTGGGGATCCTGCATTTCTGGGAACCCGGCAGCGAGGTTGAGAGTGGAGTACTGCGCTTGCTTGGCACTTGCTCCCCTCTGGAGCCAGAGGCAGCTTCGGGGGAGCCAGGGTCTAATCTGCCGACCTGGACCTGTGCTGGCCTGGCAGGCAGTTGTCGGCCAAGCCTCACCCCGGGCCCTGTGGGCCGTGCTGAGGACCCTGCTACTGAGATGGCTGAACTGCATCTGCCGGGCGAGGGGAGCCTGCTGGACAGCGCTGCTGCAGAGGGACAGCGGGATGGCAGGGCCGCGTCTCTGGCCTGCTGTGTTTTTGTTGGAGTTCACGTGAGATTTCATTTTGCTTTTTAATTCCACTCTATGAACATGTTTGTAACCATTGGCTTAAAAAAATCTTCGGCTCTTTGGGAGGGTGAGGCAGGAAGATCACACATTTGAGCTCAGCCTGAGTAAAATAGTGCGACCCTGTCTCAAAATAAAAAACAAAACTGGGGCTGGGGTTGTAGCTCCATGCAGAGGTCCTGAGTCCTTCCCCAGTACTGAGAAGGCAGACTTCAGGTGGGCGCTGTAACTCTGCGTTAAAGCGCCCAGCCTGTTTCTGTCTCTTGTGGACCTAGGCTTTTGGGACTTGGTCCTTGGAGACTGACGCAGTGCTGGGAAGGAGCTGAGCTCACTGCTGTCTACTTAGGGCCATATTGGCCACCAGCCAGGTGCCCTTGTCCCCTGTACACGACTGTTGGCTCACCCTCTGGCCACTGTCCTCCCATTGCGCTGCGGACGGCAGCATGGACGGTGACTGTCCATTCCTGAGTCTCTCAGTACCATTACCTGCTCGCCTTTGTGGGAGAGTAGAGCTGGAAGTGAGGTGGAGACCACCCCCAACCCCCGCCGCCTGCTGCCCAGCTTTGCCAGGCTCCTGCAGCACCGCAGCGTCTGGGTTCCTGATGCTCCAAGCAGGTGCAGAGGAGGAGGGGCTGCATCCTGTGTCCTGGTGGCTTCTGATCCTGCTGTGTCCTTGAATGGAGCAGGCCCCTCGGTGGCAGCTCCTGTCCTCGTCACTTCTGTGTTGTTCAGGGAGCCATTCCCAAGGCCCAGGGCAGAGCTGACTCCTTCCTATGACTTTGAAATCGCCTCATTCCTTGAGTTTACTCCCTTTCCGTTTAAGATACCTTGAGTGGTTTCTCTGTCATTCCCTAGAAGCTGGTCAGTTTGTGCCAAGTCTTGCTAACAGCTGAGGAAACTGAGGCAAGGAGTGGGAGGTAGCTCCAGGGGGTACAGAAGTGAGCTGGGGCTTGGGTCTGTGGCCTTCTGGCTCCTGGTCTGCCAGGCAGGACTGAGTTCAAAGCGGAGAGGTTGTTGGGATTCAAGGGGAGGATGTGCCTCAATGTGCAGAGCAGTAAGGTCTCCTTCTGTCCTTAGGCTGCCCGGCTCTCCCTTCCTACTGCCTGCGCACTCCGCACCAGTGAACTGAGGTGTGGCACGAATGGCTTTTCTACAAAATCTACTCAAGTCCCTGGTGACCTGGACCTGGCTTTGGGGCTGCATAGAAGACATCTGCTGTGTGCCTGAGTTGCTGCCGGGGCCCTGACCCATGTGTGGCTGACGGCTGGGAGGGAGTGCTGGGTGGGTGACCTTCCCCCATCCTGCTGGGTGCAAGGCCGGAAGTCCTTGTCTGGGAAAGGAGCCGAGGTACCCGCCTGCAGGGGAGAGGACGAAGGAGCAGTGGAACCCGGCGCAGGAGGTCCAGGCCCTGTGTCCGTCCCTCTGCAGTGAGATGAGGGAAGGGAGGTGAGCCTAGCAGCCAGACAGACTCAGGCTGGAGAGCGGGCTCGGAAGCAGAGGGGCAGAGCTGAGGGCCCCGGGCCACTCAATACTCAGAACAGTGGGGTTCAGGTCTTTGTGAGAGAGGGCCAGATGTGGTAGCTGAGGGGCTGAGCTAAGTCGCTCCCTTGGGGAGGCAGCGCTGCCCAGTTCTGTCTCCCCAGCATTTCCCACCCACTGGAGACAGGGCAGAGAGGCTAATGCTGGACTGTCGAGCTGGGATCCCCTCTCCGCTCATTAGTCCCCATGTCCGTGCTCTCTCTGCAGAAGACACCAGCCTGCTTCTGGTCACCGTGGTCATGAGGTGGGCCTCGGGCTGCAGGCCGGTGTTGGGGAGTCGGTGGTGCTCTGTGGAAGGCTGGAGGAAGAAGCGGGGGTGGAGGGAGCCCTGCGGCATGTGGCTCCATGGGAAGAGGGCTGGAGGGCTCCCCTGAAGCCCCTGTGGGTGAGTGGGGGGAACGGCTTCCTCCTGAGTTGCCTCTGAGGGTGCGTGTCAGAGCCTGCCGGCCTCAGTGCTGGCCTCTGTGCTGCTGCGCAGGAGGGGTCAGAGTGGGTGGTCAGCACGGGCCTCCAGTGGCGAGCGCAGGACCAAGGGGAGATCCAGGGTTCCCTGCTAGAGCGACTCCATCACTCAGGGGATGTCCTTTGTTTTCCTACGTGTTTCCCGGGCACACACTTCCCCTGGGGCCTCTGCCCCAGTTTCGATCCCCACCCCAAGAATTTAATTTCCCCAGTTGTGAATTCTTACTCTGGATGGATTTTCAACAGCTCACCCCTGGTGATCACAGAGCATTGCCCTGTGTCCAACTGCCCGCGTACACTGTCAGGCCTCCCCTGCCCTGGTTCCACACCTGGGAGGGAGAGCTCCCTCTGGAGGTTGTTCTTTATGTTCGGAGAGGATGGCTGAAGGGGCCACAGGAGGCCAGCTGTCGGGGGGCCCAGGGCGGGCTGTCTGCCCTGTAGGCCGTGGAGAGCCTGCGGGATAGCAGTGGAGGAGGGACAGCGGGCTTGCTCAGGGTCTGCTGTGCCCTTGGGCTCTGCCATTCTCTGTTGTCTTTTGGCTGTAAGTCACAGACATAATAATTCGTTTACGGAGTGTACCGAGCATCATGTGAGGCCCATAAATATGTTTCTCATCATACCTAAAAAATTTACTGAGCTGGGCAGGATAGCACACACCTGTAATCCCAGCACTCGGGAGGCTGAGGCAGGAGGATCGCCAAGAGTTTGAGGCCAGCCTGGGCTACACAGTGAGTTCAAGGCCAGGGTGAGCTGCAAAGTGAGACCTTGACTCAAAATACCAAAAAAAGAAAGAAAGAAAAAAAAAGTCATCATGTATTTTTGGACCAGAGATGTAGCTCAGCAGAACAGCACCTGCCTGGCAAGTGCGAGGCCCTGAGTTTGATTCCTGGTACCCAAACCAAAAAATTTTACTAAGCATTTGCTGTATGCCAAGGCATGAGTCTAGGTCTGTGGTGGTAAACCTACGACATGTGTGCCGTGGTGGGCTGTTTGTATCATTGAAAGCTCTAAGGCTTGCCATCACTGGCCTAGGTGCTTGGGATCCATCTGGGAATGAAACAGACCCCTGTCCTCCAAGAGCTCATGTTCTAGCGGGGAGCAAATGGTAAACACACTCATTAAATAAAGTGTTTGTGTTGCTAGTGATACAGGCGATGCAGCAAAGAGAAGGTGGCAGGAGGTGCCGGGAGGACTGGCGAGGCAGGTGATGGTGGCCGGGGAGGGGAAGGGCATGGAAGGGCATGGGCAGGCCAGGATGTGGCATGGAGGCCCCGTGGGGAACCTGGGAGAAGGCAGATGGCCCTGGTCCTGGAGGGCACACGGTGGTTGCAGGGTTGGCTTGGGGTCACAGTGGACAGGGAGCCACTGCAGAGCTTCGAGGAGGGGTGTGCTAGTTTTCCACTGCTTTATAACCAGTTGCCTGGGCGCGCTGTCCTGTCTTGGCTAGGCTCAGCAGCAGGAAAGCCAGGTGTCGGTGGTTGCCACCCCCTTGGAGGCTTGGCCGGGGAACTGTCTGCTTCTGGGGTCCTGCAGTTGCTGGCAGAACACAGTGCCTTGTGGTCTTAGGGATGCACTCCTGTCTCCTCGCTGGCTGTGGGCCAGGGCCACCCTCCGCTCCCTGTGGCCCCCTCCTCCTTCAAAGCCACAGCAGACTCCCCCTTGTGTGGATTCCTTTCCCACTGGGTTTGTCGCCAGGAAGAGTTCTGGTTGGTAAGGGCCCTGATTGGGTGAGGCCCTGGGAGAATATCCTCCCTCCTAAAACCCTCTGTGCAGTGTGTCAGCACTGGGTCCAGGAGCAGCTGTCTCATCCCTCACAGTGTGCCCTGCCCAGAGGGGTGTTAGGCGCGGTCTTGGGGAAGGGAATCGCGGGGGCATCTAGACTTCTGCCTCTTCCTTGAGATTTAAGCAGGATGGTTCGTTTTCTTTTCTTTTCTTTCTTTCTTTTTGTTTTTTTTTTGGGTATTGGGGATCGAACTCGGGTCCTTCCACTTGTGAGGCAGGCAGTGGAACCACTGAGCTAAATCCCTGGCCCTTTTCTTGGGTTTTTGAGCCAGGGTCTGGCTGTGTAGTCCAGGCTGACCTCGAACTCAGGGCTGTCCTCCTGAGTGCTGGGATTACAGACATGCATCACCATGCCTGGCTTCTTTTGTTTTCTAAGACAGGGTCAGGCTGGCCTCAAACTCACTTTGATCCTCGCTTTTCACCCTCCCAAGTGCTGGGATCACAGGTGTGGGCCACCACGAGAGGCTTGGGATGATTTTAGCTGCTTTATGGGGAGTGGTTTTGGGGCAGGAGTGGACAAAGCAGGGAGCCCTTCAGTGGCTGTTGCAGGGGAGTCGAGGCAGGACGTGGTGGGGACCCTGGCTGGGTGGTGGCAGGTGAGATGTAGTCATTTGAGAAGCTGATGTGGGGTGAAAAATGACTCCAAAGAGCTTTGGCATTGGCCCGTGGAAGTCAGTTGTCAGGTCTGAGTCTGAGAAGGCTTGGATGTTTACCAGGAGGGGCCGGCACAGGTGACTGGGTGGTGGGCCGGGAGGAGGTCTTCGAGGGTGTGGGGTCACCACAGAGGCGAGCAGGGACCCAGAAGAGGACCAGGGTGTGAGCCAGGGCAGCCCATGCCGAGGCCCCTGGGGAGGAGGAGGGAGCAGAGCAGTTACAGCTGCCTCCCCTCTCCTCTACCTGAACAGTGCTTACTTCCTCTGTTTAGATGCTTGTTTAAAAACAGGAACTATTTGGTACAGCGTAGCTAACCCTGAAGTGTTCTGTGCATGCTGCATTTTTGCGTGGACCTGCATTTTACTGGATTGCCACATAAATCAGTTCCTGTTTATGTCGAGGGAGCCGGGTTTGTAACCAGAGCGGTTTCAGTTCCAGCTTTGTGATTCTTTGTCATGAATTGCTGTGGTTTATCTCAGGGTTCCTGTGAGGGTCTGGGTATGGAAGAATCTCGCGGCATCGGATTGCATAATGGCCATTTCGGCCCTGCAGCAGCCCAGGTTTCTTGGTGTTTCCTCTTTGCTTCCAGCAAGAGGTTTCAAAATCTAGCCTGTGTATGCTGCACATTGCAGGTGTTTGGGTGTCAGGGGCTGGACCTGAGTCTTCTAATGCTCTTTAGGTTTCACACCTCCTCCTTTTCCTCCTCTCACTCCTCTTCTTCCTCCTCATCCTTCTCCTTCTCTTCCTCCTCCACTTTTTTTTCCTTTTTTTGAGACAGGGTCCAGCTGTGTATTCCAGGCTGGCGTTTAACTCATTGTACAGCACAGGCTGGCCTTGAACTCTTAGCAATCCTCCTGTCTCAGCCTCCTGAGTGCTGGGATTATAGGCATGTGCCACCATGCCCAACTAAACACATTTTCTCCAAGGGGCTGAGGGGCCTATTCTGTTTCTTGAGTGAGTGGGGGGGCCAGGGCTGAGAAAGGCGGGCAGGCAGATGTTTCTGGGCCTCCCCCCTGGCCCTGGTGCTGGTCCCCTTGCAGTCTGCCCTGGAGCCGCAGAGTGCCTGCTGCGGACTGAGGCCCTTCTCAGGGCAGCAGGCGTGAGGTACAGACGTGGGTCTTTATACGGTGGGTGTTGACTACACAGTGCTCCAAGGTGTGCATGGAGGCTGTGGGCTCCAGCCTGAGCTTTGCTGGGTTCTCCCCAGAGTTCACCCCTGGAGCTCTGCCGTGCGGCCATGCCCAGCTCAGGGGCTGGGAATAGGACCTGCACCTAGGACACTGGGGAGAGGGGTTTGTGATGAGCCATAAGCCTGGCCGGAGAGTATCTTCTCCCCCGTAACTTCTTAGAATTACGCCATGAGCTGATTCGCTGACTGTGTGGACCACTCTCCAGCCTGGATGACGGCTCTCACCTGCAGGATGGGCTCCAGGCTGCCTAGTGTGGCGCCGGGCCGTCTGCCTCTGCTGCATGTCCCGCCTCCCTGAGCTCCTGCAGTGGTCCTGAGCCCATGGCTGCCTCCTCTCCTTCTGCCTGGCGAATAGATTCCCACATGCCCTTTACAGCACAGGGTCAGCGAGCTGTGGCTTCTTCTGGAAGCCTCTAACCATCCCCAGTTCTTCCCAAGCCCCCATGGGTTCCCCAGTTCCTGGCCATCCTTGGACATGGCACTGACCACTCCCCCTGCTTCCTGGCCCAGAACTGCTAGAGATGGCAGTCAAGTCTGGGTCCCTGTCTTCCAGTCAGTGCAGGTGTTCAGTATCATCTCCTGTGAGCCCGGGGGAGAACATAAATCTAAAAACACTAAGAAAGACAGCAGAGTGTGGTGGTGCACACCTGTGAACCCCGAACTCAGGAGGCTGAGGCAGGAGGATTGCCATGAGTTCAAGGCTAGCCTCAACTACATAGCAAGACCCTGGCTCAAAAAACCAAACCAAAACAATAGGAAGGAAACCTGGGACCCTTAACTTTTAAAGTCTAGGTATTTCTTTCTAATTGTGTTGCTCTGGGTATTGAGAGATCTCCCCAACTTTGGGACCCCACATCAGCCCACACTGTCAAAGGCTTCCGAATGCACCTGTGGGTCCATGAAGCTGGAGCATTTTATTGAGGTTCAGTTTGCTTTGCTTTGCTTGCTTCCTTCCTTCCTTTCTTTTTTCTTTTCTTTTCTCTCATTCTTCACTCACATAAATTTTCTTAATCTCTTTAAGAAGCTTTGTTTAAAAATATACAGCAAAGTTTTGGCATCATTCTGTTTTTGTTCTTTCCACTTTTATACCTTGTATAAGTTTTTTCTCATTTTTTTTAGAACTATGAATTTTAAACATAATAAGGGCTGTTTTTTCAGTTTGGTGTCCTGTTTTCTTACCGGAAACATTTCCCTACCTAATTTCAATATCCATGCCCCTACTAACATTTGTGGTACTGTAGTCTATGGTGTGAATCATCTGCCTGCCCAGTGGTAAGGAAATGGGTTGTTTCCACTGTAAGGTCACTGGCGCACCACAGTGTGTAGGGAACAGGGGAAGGGGACGTTACCAGAACCTCTGCAGTAAGTCCTAGTCTCCTGTGAGCCACGGCAGCACACGGCGAATTACAGGAAAGGTAGACAAATGAGACTGAGAAGAAGCTGAGCTTTGGGTCTGATCAGTGCTGCTCTGGGCGGCAAAGACAAAAGACCCCTAGCTTGCAGCACCTTTCATTCAGTACATGGAGAAACAAATGTAACAAGTGAAATGCAGAGTTCAGTACCTCACACTGGGATAAACAAGGTGTAACAAAAGGCTGGGGGCCAGTGGAAATCTAAGAACAATGAGGAACTGTGCAGATGAAGGTTTGGCTCCTCCCTGGTGTCTCCCGCAGGTGTCCTCTTGTCCTGGAGATTGCAGCATCGCGGGATCCCTGAGGTCTCAGTTGTGACCAGAGGCCAAAATGCAATTATGCCTGGAATGTCCTAGCTGGACTGTAGGCAGGAGAACTAGGCCTACTCAAATGATTTTTCCCTAGAATTATGTAGCATTGCTCCCAACAGCAGTGGGCCTTTCCTGTTTCAGATGGTATCCTGAGCACAGAGGCCCCAGGGCTGCCTGTGCTTGGTGACTGGGTTCACCGTCCTGGCTCAGCCCTGACTGTCCTGAGGTTACAGGGTCTCTGCCGCGCCTGTTCTCGGAGAGTGCTTTGGGTGGTGACCACTTGGCCTCTGTTTTATGGCTGAAGATGCTCTCAGGCCTGGCCAGTGGGCTGTGGAAACGGCCCTGGCCCAGTTCCCTCACAAGTGGCCTGTTCTGTCTGCTCGCAGCAGGGACTCGTGACCCTGAACCAGTATGTGTGCTTTCTTTCTTTCCTGAGGACACTGCATGGCTGGGCCTTTTCCACACGAGAGAGACAAGATCTGTCGGGTCCTGGGCAGAGTGGCCTGGATGTGCTGGCCTCAGAAGCCACCTGGGCTTGGCTCATGTTGTGAGACCTGTTTGCACTTTGACCTTGCTTTAGTGAACAGAATGTTATTAGAGTGGCTTAGAGCAAACCTGAAAGAAAATAATTTACTATTCATGGAAACGGCCTCAAAGGAATTATCTTAAATCCCTATGGATCAAAGCATCAATTAAAGAAATGAGAAGCTTGGGAAGGAAAACGTTAATCAGTTGAGGAGCAAAGTTCTTGGCCTGAGTTATACATGGGGATTATTTGGGAAATTTAAGAAAATTGGTCTTGGTGTCCCATCCTCAGATGAGACATGAGCGTCAGGGCTTTGCGGAAATGAGCCTGACTGACCAGTGGGGCCCTGCATTCACATGCTGGCTTTCCCATTTGCTGTGTGACCTCAGGCAAGGGCAGCTCTGAATTTCCTGTCTTGGGGGAAATCATGCAGTAGAGGGAAGTCACGCCCAGGATGGGACCTGTCCTCCTGGCTGCTGGTGACACAGTGTTCTCGTGTGGGCATGGCGCCAAAGTGTGGTTGGTTCTGACTGCGACCTGTGTGCATATGGTTAGGACTAGGTAAGGTGAGCCGAGCGGCTGCCCTTTGTGTTATTTATTGATAAGTGCACAGATGGGCAGGAGCCGGCTCCCTTCCAGATGAAGGCCTGGTGGGTTCCTTTCCTGCCTGGGGCTAGGTGGCTGGCTGAGCAGCTGGGGTCTGAGCCTGGTACTCTCTCACACCAGACCTTACGCTTAAGGTTTCCAGCACCAAAGGGGGATAGCAATCTCATTTCTTCCCCAAAAGGACGCTTACAGACTGACCTAGTGACTCTGCTTTCTCTCTTTTTCTTAATATTCACTTGGTTATTAAGAATAAATTAGGCCAGCAGGCATGGTGGCACACGCCTGTAATCCCAAACTCAGGAGGTTGAGGCAGGAGGATTGCAAGTTTGAGGCCAGTCTAGGCAAGTTAGTGAGGCCCTATCTCAACATAAAAATTTTAGAAAGGGCTAAAGCATCCTTGAGGCCCTGGGTTCTATCTGTGGTATCCACCCCCCAAAACAGTTTTTCCTTAGTAATGTTTTTTTTGTTTTGTTTTTTATTTTTTTGGTACCGGGGATCGAACTTGGAACCTTGCACTTGCGAGGCAGGCAGTGGAACCACTGAGCTAAATCCCTGGCCCTCCTTAGTAATGTTTTGAATTTAATTATGTAGGCATTTTGGCTCTGCTTTTACTTTCTCCTTGTAAAAACTTGGGCTGATTTTTTTTTTTAACACTTAAAGAATATTTATTGAGCACTTAAATACCAAACACTGTTCTAGCCACTAGGGATACAGTAGTAAAGGAAACAGAATGTCACAGAATGTTGCAAGCTTACATCTAAAAGGGAGGAGATAGAAAATAAGCAAATGTCAACCTGGCACAGTCCAGTAATGCAGCTCCGGTCCTCGTGTACCCTTGCGGTAGCCGGTCACTGCTTCCTTGAAAGGAGTTTTCACTCTGTGCAACAGCAGCTGCCCCCCACCGTCCTTTCTCACAGCCCCCTGAACTCTAACTGTGGGTATTTGGGTATTCCGGGACACCTGTGTGCTCTTTGTGCTCCTGTTTCATTCAGTCTCACAGCTTTAAATACCACCACACACTGATGAATCCCAATGCACATCTCCGTCCAATACCTCCGCTGGGAACCTTGGGTATCCAATAGGCATTTGTTATAATTTGGGTCTTAAATGTCCCCTCAGGGCGTGGCCCCTAGGGAGCCTCTACTAGGAGGCCATGGAACCTTATTAGGTAGAAATTGATGGGAAGCCCTTAGCTCCTGAGAGTCGGCCCTCAAAGAGTCCTGGAGAGCCCACTCTCTTCTGCTCTCTGTTGCTTTCTCGCCAGGAGGTGAATGGCCTTGCTCTTCCACCTGCCCCTGCCACGATGGGCTGTCACACTATTATCGGGGAGCTGGGCTCCTTCTAGAAATTCTTTCTAGGCTCTTGTCCTGAACAAAAAATCAGTCCAGACAAGCGCAAAAGGTAGTGAGGTGTTACATTTATCAAAGGCAGGAAGGGAAGTACGCTGCGCAGTGTGCAAAGCAGCCCACTGCGGGGGAGCACAGTGGTCACAAGCTTGTTAACAGTGGCTCCTTTTGTATCCCCCAGTCTGACCTCAAAGCTAGGCTGTCCTATCAAAAACCTGCTTGGTTTCCTGCCAGAAGAATTGAAGATGCCACTCTCTGATTGGTCTCAGGTGCACGTGTCCTGGACCTCCCTCTGTGATTGACAGGTCATGTCCACCAGCCCAGGCAGCTGGCCACAGCATAATCTCCTGCTTCAACACCACAGGCCAAAAAGAAATGGGGCCAATACACTGTGTATGGGGACTTGTGAGCCAAAATAACCTTTTTCTCTTTATAAGTTAATTATCTCAGGTATTTTACTGTAGGAGTGGGAAGCTAACATAGCATCTCAAACTTTATTTAGAAAAGACTAATTTTATCCCAGACTTCCAGTTGATCAGGTCAACACCTTTGGAGTCATCTTTGCTTCCCCTCATTCTTTGATTCCAGTATCGGACTCCTCAGAAAAGCCCTCAGCGTGCTGAAAGTATCCAGTACCTAGTGACTGAGTGAATGACTGTTAGAAGGGAATAGTTTCAAGTGATAGAAAACTATCAGCTCAAGCTATCTAAAAGAAGGAGGAATTGATTGGTTTATGTCACTGTTGAAAAATACATTGAGTGTAAAGATCTAGTTGGCTTCTGTTAGTAATTCATGAATCAGGCAGCATCCTCTCTACAAAAGAAGGCTTTCTCCTGAGCTGACAGTGTAGGGTGGGCGCTACAGGCAGAAAAGGCTGAAGAAAGCAGAAATAGGAAACAGACACTTAGATCATCATTTCACTTACTCTCCTTTCAGGATTAAAGCAAAAGGGGCTTTCTTTTTTTTTTTAAACTATTAAAAGCTACATTTTACTAAAAACAACCTGTCTTTAAAAATGTTTGATCGTACAATATATGCAATACATGCTGCTTTCCTTTTTGGGTTTCACTATCCAAGTCCTTCAGCTGGCATCAAGCACTCAGCCTCTGCCTGCTCTGAGCTGGAGGAATCAAAGGCTCAGAAATCTCAAAGGTCTTCACGATCTCCTCCCAGTCACGATAACTCAAAGATATAACTGCTTGATTCCTAACTTGGGTGTTATGGTCAATTCCCTCAGTTTCTTTTCTTTCTTTTTTTTTTTTTTAATTCTTTTATTGGTACATTGTAGGTATACAACACAACTACATTCTCATTGGGAACTGTACCTTTACATAATGCATCTTGGTTCTTATTTTTTCCCCATTCCTAGCCCTCCCTTCACCCCCTCCACCCTTCCCTATTTACAAAGACTTTATTTCCATTTTTTCCATTTCTCATCATTTTTCCTTTCCCTTCTTTCCTTTCCCCTGCCCCTCCCACTACCCCTACCCCTTTGGACCTTTTCGTCCTAGTTTACATTATCGATTATTCATTCTAATCATTGGTACATTTTAGGTATACAATATAATGACATTCATCATTGGAAATTTGCACCTTTACATAATCTCTCTTGGTTCCCATCTTTCACCCTTGCCCAGCCCTCCCTTCAACCCCTCCAGTCCTCCCTATTTACAAAGATTTTGTTCCTATTTTTCCATTTTCTCATATTAATCCCATTCCCTTCTATCCTTTCCCCTAGCCCTCCCACTTCCTTCCCCTTTGACCCTTTTCTTCCTATTTCACATTACCTATTATACATTTAGTCCTTATTTATACTTTCAGTTTCTCACACCAGAGAAACTATTAGGTATTTACACATGTGTGTCCTATTTATTTCACTTAAGAGTATTGCCTCAATGTGCATCCACTTAGCTATAAATGTCTCTAATTTCTCATTTTTTATGGCTGAGTAGTACTCCATTTTATAAAAAAACACACATTTTCTTTATCCAGTCTCCAGTTAATGGGCATTTGGGCTGTTTCCGAGTTTTAGCTACCACAAACTGTGCTGCTGTGAACATGGGCACACATATATCACCGTGGTATGATTCTTTTAATTCTTTGGGGAAGATGCCCAGCAGAGGAATAGCGGGGTCAAATGGGACTTCCAGTCCTAGTTCTTTGAGGTATCTCCATACTGATTTCCACAGTGCTTGCACCAGTCTACACTCCCACCAGCAGTGGAGCAGTGTTCCTCTTTCCCCACAGCCCCGCCAGCATTCGTTATTGGTTGATTTCATGATAGCAGCCATTCTTTCTGGAGTGAAGTGGAATCTCAGCGTTGTTTTCATTTGCATCTCTTGAATGACCAGTGATGTTGAACATTTTTTCATGTACTTCTTTGTCTGAGAAATGTCTGTTCATTTCAGATGCCCATTTTTGGATTGGGTCTTTAAATTTGGGAGGTCTGATCTTTTTAAGTTCTTTATAGATTCGAGATAGTAGACCTTTGTCTGAGGAAGAGCAGGTGAAGATTTTTTCCCACATTGTGGGTTGTCTCTTCACACTGCTGGTGGTTTCTCTTGCTGGGCAGAAGCCTTTTAATAAGAAGAGATCTCACTTGTTGATTGTTTGTGCTAGTTCACGGGCAACTGAGGTTTTGTTCATAAAATCTTTTCCTACACCAATGTCTTCAAGGGTTTTACCTAACCTCTGCTCCAACTGGTTCAGAGTTTCTATTTTAATATTTAGATCTTTAATCCATTTTGATTTTAGTTTAGTGCATGGTGAGAGATATAGGTCTAGTTTTAATCTTTGGCAAGTTGAAGCCCAATTTTTCCAGCACCATTTATTAAAGAGGCTGTCTTTTCTCCAGTGAGGGTGTTTGGCTCCTTTATCGAAGATGAGATGGCTGAGTGTGTCTGGAGTTGTTTCTGCATCTTCTAATCTGTTCCACTGGTCCTCAGGTCTGTTTCTTTGCCAGTACCATGGTGTTTTTATCACAGTAGCTTTGTAGTAGAGTTGCAGGTTGGGGATTGTGATACCCCCTGCCATGTCTCTGTTACCTACAATTGCTTTTTCTATTCTGGGTCTCTTCTTGTTCCAAATGAATTTTTGGATTGTTTTCTCAAGGTCCATGAAGTATGCTGCTGGGATCTCAATTGGAATTGCATTAAATCTATATAGCAGTTTTGGAAGTATGGCCATTTTCACTATATTAATCCTTCCTACCCAGGAGCAGAGGATGTCTGTCCATTTTCTGATATCATCTTCAATCTCTCTTTTCAGAGTGCCATAGTTTTCAGAGAAGAGGTCTTTGATTTCTTTTGTTAGGTTGATTCCTAGGTATTTCAGTTTTTTGGATGCTATTGTGAAAGGAATTATTTGCCCTATTTCTCTCTCAGTGAGTCTGTCATTTGTGTAGAGGAAAGCTATTGATTTTTGTGAGTTGACCTTGTAACCAGCTACTTGACTGAATTTGGTTATTAAGTCTAGAAGACTTTTGGTGGAGTTCTTGGGATCTTCTATATAGAGTATCATGTCATCTGCAAATAATGACAATTTGACTTCTTCATTTCCTATCTTTATTCCATTTATTTCTTTCTCTTGTCTAATTGCCGTGGCTAATGTTTCCAGAACTATATTGAACAAGAGTGGTGATAGTGGACATCCTTGTCTTGTTCCTGATTTTAGTGTGAAGGATTTCAGTTTTTGACCATTTAGTATGATATTGGCTGTTGGTTTTTCATAGATGGCTTCTATCAGTTTGAGGTAGAGACCATCTATTCCAATTGTTTGTAGGGTTTTTATCATAAATGCATGTTGGATTTTGTCAAATGCTTTTTCTGCATCTATGGAGATAATCATATGGTTTTTGTCCTTGGCTCTATTGATACAGTGTATTACATTGATTGATTTGCGTATATTGAACCATCCCTGCATCCCTGGGATGAATCCCACTTGATCAGGGTGTATGATCTTCTTGATGATCTTCTGCATTTTATTTGCCAGTATCTTATGAAGGATTTTTGCATCTATGTTCATTAGTGAGATTGGCCTGTAGTTCTCTTTTTCAGTTTGGTCTTTCTCTGCTTTGGGGATCAAGGTGATGCTTGCTTCCAGGAATGAATTTGGGAGTATTGCTTCCCTTTCAATTTCACTGAAGAGTTTAAACAGTAGTGGCAGCAGTTCCTCTCTAAATGTCTTGTAGAATTCAGCAGTGAAGCCATCAGGGCCCTGGCTTTTCTTAGTTGATAAATTTTTAATTACATTTTCAATTTCATTGGTTGATATTGGGTTGTTCAGAATTTTTAGGTCTTCTTCATTCAACTTTGGTAATTCATATATATCTAGGAATCTGTCCATTTCTTCTGTGTTGTCCATCTTATTGGTGTATAGGTTCTGGAAGTAGGTATTGATGATCCTCTGGATTTCTGCTGGGTCTGTTGTAATTTCACCCTTTTTCATTCCTAATTGCATGGATTTGGGCCTTTTCTTTCCTTTTTCTGACAAGGTTGGCTAAGGGTTTGTCAATTTTGTTGATTCTTTCGAAGAAACAACTCTTGGCTTCATTGATTTTTTGTATCATTCTCTTAGTCTCCATTGCATTGATTTCTCCTCTGATCTTTATAATTTCCTCCCTTGTATGAACTTTGGGGTTGTCCTGCTCTTCTTTTTCTAGAAGCTTGAGGTTCAGCATCATGTTGTTTAATTGGGCTTGTTCTATTTTCCTAATATGGGTATTCACTGCTATGAATTTCCCTCGTAAGACTGCTTTCATTGTGTCCCATAGATTCCGATATGTTGTATTGTCATTGTCATTTAATTGAAGGAACTGTCTGATTTCTTCTTTAATTCCCTCTGTGACCCATTGGTTATTCAGAAGTGTGTTGTTCAATTTCCACGTGTTTATGAAATTTTTTGAGTTTCTTTTGCTATGGATCTCCAATTTCATCGCACTATGGTCTGATAATATACAGGGGATAACTTCAATTCCTTTGCACTTAATTAAACATGTTTTATGTGTGAGTAGGTGGTCTATTTTGGAGAATGACCCATGTGCAGCTGAGAAGAATGTGTATTCTGATTTTGTGGGGTGGAAGACTCTGTAAACATCTGTTAAGTGCATTTGTTCAAGAGTTCGATTGAGTTCTAGTATTTCATTACTTATTTTTTGCCTAGTTGATCTATCTGTGACAGTGGGGTGTTGAGGTCCCCACTACAATTGTATTAGTGCATATATGACTTTTCATGTCTGTTAGTATTTGTTTAATATAGTTGGGTGCACTAGTGTTTGGTGCATAGATATTAATGATTGTCATCTCTTCCTGTTGGATTGTTCCATTTACAAGTATGTAGTGTCCTTCTTTGTCTCTCTTAATCAGTGTTGGTTTGAAATCTACTTGATCTGCAAAGAGGATAGCTACTCCTGCTTTTTTTGGGTTTCCATTGCATGGAGTATTGTTTTCCACCCTTTAACTTTCAGTCTGTGAGTTTCCTTTTGAATTAGGTGTGTTTCTTGTATGCAGCATATTGTTGGATTTTGCTTCTTGACCCATTCTGCCAGTCTATTTCTTTTGTGTGTGTGTGTGTGTGTGTGTGTTGGGGATCGAACTCGGGACCTTGCGCTTTCGAGGCAGGTGCTGGAACCACTGAGCTAAATCCCCGGGCCTAGTCTATTTCTTTTGATTGGTGAATTGAGACCTTTAACATTAATGATTATAACTGAAACGTATTGACTTGTCATTGCCATGACTTTTTCTTTTTGTTGGGTTCTCCCCCTTTACATTTAATTTCTTGTCATGCCAGATGGGTTCATTCTGCTTTGCTTCCTGGGGTTGTGATCCTCAATGTCTGTTCCTAGGATATTGTGTAAAATTCTTTGGAGTGCTGGTTTGGTATTCACGAAGTTCCTAAGGTGCTCTTTGTCATGAAAGTATCTTATTTCTCCATCCATTTTGAAAGATAGTTTTGCAGGGTACATCAATTTGGGTTGGAGGCTGTTTTCTTTTAGGGCTTGGAATATGTTACTCCAAGCTCTTCTTGCCTTGATGGTTTGTGTTGAGAAGTCTGCTGTGATTCTGATGGGCTTTCCTTTGTATATGGTTTGTTTCTTTTCTCTAACTGCTTGTAGAACTTTGTTCTTCTGTTGAGTTTCTGGAATCTTAACAATTATATGCCTATGTGTAGATTTTTTTTTGATCAAGGCTATTTGGAGTCCTATGTGCCTCACCTGTATGTCAAGTTCTTTTCCCCTGCTTGGGAAGTTTTCTGCCATTATTTCTGTGAAGAGATTTTTTATGTCATCTGCACTCTCTCCTGTTTCTTCATTGACTCCAGTCAGTCTTATGTTATTCTTCTTTGCATCATCTAGCAGCTGCTGGATTGATTTCTCATGTTCCCTTATAATTTTGAAGCAATTTTTCTTTTCCTGGTCACTAATTGCAATCTTATCTTCTATATCTGAAATTCTGTCCTCACATTGGCTCATTCTGCTGTGTAGACTTTCAATGGAGTTTTTCATGTCCTGGAAATCTATTTGCATCTGTTTTATGGATTCCATTTGTTTCCTATGTTGGGATTCCATCATGTTCCTGAGCTCCTCTCTAGATTTATTAATCATGTCTTTCACTAGGGGCACAGTTTCTCCTGTTATCTGAGAAATTATTTCTGATTTCATTTTTTCCAGATGCCCTTTTGTTGCCAGTTCAGTGCGTCCAGGTGGTTGAGTATCAGAGTGTTCCATCTCATTTCCCTTTGGGGTTGCTGTAGGTGATCTGGAAGTCTGGTTTTCAGACTTATTTATGTGTTTTCTCATTTCGACTGGGGTGGGGGGCTGTTAGCACCTGCACGGATTACCTCCTCTGAGCTGGGAGAGGTGGGACAGGGGCCGGGAGCAGCGGTAGGGATGGTGGCCCAAAAGCCCTTTCCTGTGGGCTGGGAGCAGCGGGAGGGATGGTGGCCGGGAAGCCCCTTCCTCTGGACCAGCAGCAGTGGAATGGCGCCTCAGAAGCCCCTACCTCTGGGCCGGGATCGGTGGGAGGGATGGTGGCCTGGGAGCCTCTTCCTCTGGGCCAGGAGCAGTGGGACAGAAGGTGGCCCCAAAGCCCTTTTCTCTGGGCTGGGAGCAGTGGGAGGGATGGTGACTGGGAAGCCCCTTCCTCTGGACCAGGAGCAGTGGGACGGCGTCTCAGAAGCCCCTACCTCTGGGCCGGGAGCAGCGGGACTCAGTACCGTGGGTGGTCCGGTGGTCCGGTGTCCTCTGCGCCTTTGTAGTGTGGAACCAGGTGGCTGTCCGGGGTTGGGGGGGGGAGCGGGGGCGGTCCATTGGATTGTTGCCGGGGCACGGGCTGATTCGGCGTGTTCCGCGCTACTGGGGACCTCGGTAGGGCCTGCGCAGACCTGCATGTCTGCAGTGGGCTGATTCGGCGTCTTCCTTCCGCGCGACTTGGGACTGGCAGCCCACTGAGCCAAGACGCCGAAGAAAGAGCGCGACGAAGAAAGAGCGCGAGAGGAGCCGAAGGAGAAAAGGGGCTTTCTTGTGCCATCTCAGGTTGACTGAGTCCCTTCAGATTGGTGCCTGTGAGTCTCCTGGGGGTTTTGATATTTGTTTTATTTTAAAAACTGACTTGTTTCTTTTCTTCTTTTTTTTTGAGACAGGGTCTTACCATGCAGTTCAGGCTGCCTTCTAACTCACAGCAGCCCGCCTGCCTCCCGAGTGCTGGGATCACGGGTGTGCGCCCCCACGCCCTGCTTGTTTCTGAGTTGGGTGTGATTCTGTGACCCCCAGCGTGAGTGACTCCATTCTGGAGTCTGGGGTAGTGCGGAAACTCAGTCTGAAATAATGGCCTCTTTCAGTCTTGTTTACCGTAACTACTCCTGGGATGAAAAGCACGGTGCTCTTAGTCGACCAAAGGTCAGGGCTGCCAGATCCTTTCCGTCACTCACCACCCACACTGGCGGAGGCACCAGAGTGGTGAGGCAGGCGAGCCCGGCCTAACCACAGTATGGGCTCCACCGGGAAGCTGCGGTGGGTGTGCTCTGGCCCGCGCTCAGCGCGCTTGGCCTGTGGGCAGTGCAGTCCAGGTTGACTTACGGTTATGTGACATTTTATAATGTGAGGTCAACCTGGTGTGGTGACACACGCCTGTAGTCCCAGCAGGAGGATCAAGGCCAGCCTGGGCCCCACAGAGAGACCTTTTCTCAAAAAGTCAAGACAAAAAGATAAAAAATAGAAATAAAAATACAGTAAAAACAATAAAATGAAATGTGAGGACAGAAGCTGACTATTCAGGTGGTTGCTAATAAGTAATCGCTACTTTGAGAGTAAACTGATTCCCAGCTTCATTTTTTCCTCAGTAAAATGCAAATAGTAATGTCTAAGTAGTAGGGTTTTTGTAAAGATTAAAGGGAGTGTTATAGGAAAATAGATATTGTAGTACCTGGCAGGGAGCAATTGCCTGATAAAAAGTTAGCTCGCTTTCCTTAGACTTGAATGCTACATTTTGTTTTAGCAAAACATTCTTTGGTACATTTTAGATATAGAGATCGTAACGTTCTTCATAGGGAATTTATACCAGTACTTGATAAATCTTGCTTCTTTCCCACCCCCTTATGTACGAAAGCTTTGTTTCCGTTTTCTCTTTTTTCCCATCCCTCCCTTCCTTTTTCCTTCCCTCCCTCTTTATTTCCCTTCCCATTTGAAGATTTTCTTTCCATTTCCCAGTATCTGTTACACATTTTAGTCCTCATTTCCTCTTTCGGTTTGTCACACCAGAGAAACAATGAGGTATTTAAACGTGTGTCTGATTTATTTCACTTAAGAGTATGGTCTCAAGGTATATCCATTTAACTATGAATGTCTGAAGCTCATCCTTCTTTATGGCAGAGTAGTACTACATTGTATTAAAATAAAAAAACACCTTTTTTTTTCTTTTGGTACTGGGAATCGAACTCAGGTCCTTGCGCTTGCATAACAGGCTGCGAAACCACTGAGCTAAATCCCTGGCCCAAAACACACCTTCATTATCCATTTGTAGGTTGATGGGCATTTGGGCTGTATCCCAGATTTAGCTATTACAAACTGTGATGGACTGATACTGAGGAGTAGAATCCCTACCTTTTTTTTTCCGTCCTGTATTTCCATGTGGGAGTGTTTGAAGGAGAATCCAGGAGGTTGGGGGCAGGGAGAGCACTGGGTCTGGGTGTGGATTTATCCGTGGAGTTGGTTAATGAATCACCGGCTTATGCACTGCTCTCTGATGCACAGATGGGTAGGAAACACTCCGTCCCCTGGACTGCATCACAGTGGGTGCTGCCCATTCTCGCGCGCGTGAGCCTTGTGGGGACAGCAGGGCCTGGCCGGCTGCGGAGGAGACCGGGGCTGTCGTGCGCTGCAGTTAGGCCTTCCGCTGTGATGGAGCGCCTGCCACCGTTGAGCCAACGCGTTACCGAGGCCTGCATTACCAGTCCTCGGGGTGTCCTGCGCCCTACGGTGTCCCGCGCCCTACGGTGTCCCGCCCACTCCCGGGCGTGCCCGCTGTCAGGCTCTGCTGTGCTTATGCGTGTCGCCGCCCTGGCCTCCCAGCTCGCTGCGCTGCAGTCCGCTCCCCACGGGCCGTGCCTCACGCTTCCCCAGCAGGGTCCTTTCCGAGCTGTGTCCGTGCATTTTTCTGCCGTCCTGGTGGTGGAGTAAGGGACTCGGTTTCTTTGCATTTCTCGTGACTAGTGATGTGGTCACCTTGTAACTTAAGGCCACTTGAAGTCTTTTGTGAACGCCCTCTGGGGCCATCTTATTGGTCTGTAAGTGTACTTTATTTGTTCAGGGTAAAAATACATTCTCAGATGTGTGTACTGCCAACACCTTCCCTGGACCGTGGCTTACTTTTAAACTCCATTAATGTTTGTTTTGTTTTGGACACAACTTTTCTTTTTGAACCTAGGGCCTGTGTTCTGGAATTTCTTAAATGGCAATGAATTCTAGTTTATAAATTTTTTTATTTTATTTTATTATTTTATTTTATTTTATTTTTTTATAAATCTTTGCTTTCTGCAGTTATTCCTTTTTTGTCTCCTGTTTGAAAAATGCTCTGTTACTGTCTAGAAGCTTCCTTGTTTTGCCATTACCAGCTGAATCCACGCTCCCTTGTAAGTGTGCACAGTCGGTAGGGACTCAGGGCTGGTTATTGTCAAGATCCTTGCTTTCCTCTGAACCTCCGGTCTCTCAGGTGCCATTTGTGTTCTGTTGTTCTGTTTCTCCTTGTATTAATTCCACTAATTTCACTAATAATCTTCTAATCCCTCTGGCTGTATAACAGATGTAGATATCACTCTGTCCTTCCATGAGACCCTCATAGCTATTTTCGGTCCTTTTCATTTCCATACGAATCTCAGCACTAGCTTCACAGTTCAACAAAGAAGGTGTCTAGGGTTTGTTTGGGATTTCGCTGAACGTACGGGTAAATGTTTACTCTGAAGGCTTCTGATCCCTGTCTATGGTATGTCCCTCCATTTATTTAGGGTTTTTTTCATTATAGTTTTTTTTTCCTGTGTAAAGGTCTTATGTTTCTTTCATTAAATTTATTTGAAGATACTGTGACTTTTTGATGGTTTTGCAAATGTCAAGGAGAGTAGGTTTGACTTCCTTGGGTAGTGTTTACTGGCAGTGCAGTCAGTTTTCATGTACAGACCCTCAATCCCATGGTTTTGCTGAACTCAGTTATTCTAGCAGTTTATCTGTAGGTTCTTGTGGATTTCCTCAGAAGAAAATCATACTGTCTGTGAATGAATTTGTTTCTTTGAATCCTTATGTGCCTTGTTTTGTTTCTACTGTGCTGAGCTGAGGCAGTGCTGGCAGAGAGCCTGGCCTGGAGCAGTGTCCCTTGTGGCCACATGTGGTACTTGCTGTAGGGTTGAGTTTACTGGATTCCTTGCTTTTTACTAGATGCTTTCATCAGATTAAGGATGTTCCTTTTTTTGGTACCAGGGATTGAACTCAGGACCTTGTACGTGCGAGGCAGGCATGGCGTCACTGAGCTACATCCCTGGCCCCAAGGACGTTCCTTTTTATTCCTAGTTTTAAGGTTTTTTAAAAAATCATGACTGTCAGATTCTTTTTTCTGTGTCTGTTGATGGTTATGTATTTTCTCCTTTTTTTTTTGAGACATGGTCTCACTCTGTAGTTCAGGCTGGCCTTGAATTCATGGTGATCCTCCTGCCTCAGCCTCCTGAGTGCTGGGATTACAAGAATGCACCCAGCTTTCTCTTTTATTTTGTTTCTTTGGGAATAATGTATTTTTCTAATGTTGAACTGACTTTTCATTCTTAGATTAATCCTAAATTGTTCACGATGTTATTCTTTGCATTCACTGCTGATTTGTTTGCTAATGTTTTGTTCAGGACTTTTCCGTCTATATTCCTAAGAGTAGGGGCTGTGACTTTTCTGGTGTGGCAATCATGCAGGTCTCATGCAGGTCTCAGTGGGTTCTTCTTTCTTTTTTCTGACGTTCCTATAAGGTTTTTCCCTGGCAGCTGAATGAACCTACGGATTTGTTAAAACTCAGAACTGTACACCAAAAATGTTAGCTTTATTGTATCTGAATTAAAAGAAATAAAAAGTCCTCAAAACAGGGGAATTAAAAACATGTGGTCCCCGTCCCTCCCCGACTCCATGTTCAGTGATCCTTAAAGTGGTGTTATGGTTTGGGTGTAGATGTCCCCCCAAAGCCTCATGTGGTCATAGGCTGGATCTAGAGTGTGAAGCTGGGATCGATTCATGGTGCAAGGCTAGGCTCAAGGGCACTAGAATTAAGGGGTGAGTGTTGCCCGCCCTAAGTAGTCTGAATAAGATAAAAGGGGCAGAGAGATGCGGTGAAGGCCTCTTGTTACATTTTGCTGTCTTCCACCGCTGTGAACTATTTCCTCTTGTTACCTTTGCTACCTTGTGCGTACCATTTTGTTTCTACTCTGCCATGCCTGTTCATCATCTCTGCCCTGGAGTTGGGCGATGATGGACTGAAAGCCAAGTAAACCCCTTTCTGTCTAACTTTTGGTGCCAGGCATTTTGTTTCAGCAACGAGACGAAAGTAACACAAGAGGCTTCAGAAACTTCTGGTTTAATGAGATTTTTTTCTTAGTAAATGATGCCACAGATCTGCATGTTCAGTGATCTGAGACATCTCCTGGGTGGGTGTGTGGATGGAGAGAGTGGAAAAGATTTGTTCTCTGAAAGAGTCTGTGCATATCTTCCTTCAGTGTTTGGAAGGCTTCACCAGTGAGGCCTCCCGGACCTGCAGTTTTCTTTGTGAATTTTTAAATTATGGATTTAAAATCTTGTTGTTGCTGTTGAGGTATGATGTACAGAATGTGGCTGTCTGGGCTTAGGAAGGGACTGGGGAGTTGTGGGAACGTGAAGCTGCAGGCTGTGCATTGTAGGGGAATAGGGGTCCTGAGAGGAGCCTGGAGCCTGGGCAGGAGAGGGGCTGTGGGGGCCCTGTGGCTGACACAGCATCCTGGTCCTTTGGCCCCGTTAGGGAAGGGCTGCGCTGCCTGCGCTTCACAGGGGCTGCTGCGGCTCCTTGGGCGTGAGGACTGGGAGGGGCCCGAGGAAGTTGCGGGAGCAGCCACTTGAGATGTGTGGCCAGTCCCAGTGGGTTTCCCAGAGTGTCAGAGCCACCCAGCGGCTGGCTTCCCAGGGGGCCCGTGCAGCCCCAGTGCCCCGCTCTGAGAACCCTGGGCTAGAGGCCCCTTTCTCTGCCTTCTTTCTCACGATGGCTGCCCAGAGGTACAGATGGGGTATGCAGGGCCCCTCCTGTACCGGCCACACCCTGTTCCCAACTGTCTTACTTTTTATTGCACAAGTAATATCTGCTTGATTGTTTTTAGACAGGGTCTTGCTGTGTAGTTCAGGCTGGGCTTGAACTCGCAGAGATCCTCCTGCAGCCTCCGAGTGCTGGGATCACAGGTGTGTGCCACCACCCCTGGCCTTGGTTTATTTTAAAGCAGTTCAGAAATGGGCAAGGTCACAATAATCCCTCTCTCTGCCCCTCACCTCCTCTTCCCAGATGTGCCATCGGCTGACTGTATCTGCAGCAGCTGTTGGTGCAGTTGTACACAGACACGGACTGGGATTATCTTTCTCACAGGATGGGGAGCTGACTGTGAGAAAGAGCCCTAGTGGGGCCTGTGTAGGAGATTAATTTCCTAGGACTGATCATCAGCACATGACCGAATGAGGTCGGCTCCAGGGGGCACTGACCTGTGGTCACTGTGACCAGGTTTGGTTTGTTTTATTCTTTAAAACAGAATTCGATTGTGAGCAAGGGATAATCCTCTACCCCACTGACAGTTCTGGGGTAGGGGCTTGGACAGCGGTTGGCAGGGCCGTGTTGGTGACCCAACAGGGCAGTATCTGGCACACAGCAGAGGCCCACGATGCCTTGCATGGATAGAGCTTTGTGTGACGCCCTCCTGCGTCCCAGTCAGAAGTGCCCGTGGGTTTGTGATGGGTCAGCCTGTCCATCGCTGCTCACAGCAGAGTCCCGATGCTGTGACCCAGCCCGGGAGCCGGGCACAGCTACCCAGGCTATGCCTGCCCCCAGCTGCCTGTGACTGTTTGGAGCCTGCCCGCCCATCTGGCCCTGCCTTTCCAGCTGTTCCGCCCCTCCTGCTGCCTTCTCCTCCCACACTGTGCTGAGGAAGGGCACTGCCTGTGTCCCAGGAGCTGTGGCTCGGCAGGAATGTGGCACAGGGAGGGCCAGTGCTTCTGTGGCTGGCCCTGCGGAGCTCTGTGGTCACCATAGGCGCCATGGCCGTCTCCCCTGCGCTCCTGTTCCTTGACAGGTTGGTGCTGCCACCTCACCTTTCTGGGGTCTGTACCTGGAGGTCCTTGGAGCAGGCTCTTTCTCACATGCCAGGCTTTGATCCCGGGGTTAGGCAGAGGCATCCTGTCCTGCTCTCCCTGTTCAGAGCAGACAGATCTTGCTGTGTGGGGAGCTCCTGGGCTGGGCTTGACACGCGCGTGTGTGATGCTCATGGCACAGCACTAAACCGCAGGCTCTTTCCTGCTCCCTGTGTCCCAGGGATTGGATACATCTTCATCACACAGGAGCCCAGCTGTGTGGATGGGGCTTTGTCTGGTTCGTGTCCATGATAGTTGGAATGAGTGACCTTTATTTCCTTGTATTCTCGAAGAGAGGTCAGAGCCAGTGTAAATGTATGTGGTGCATGTCGGTGTTGAGGGTGGAAGTACTCCTAGTGAATGGGCCTTCGCAGGCTCATTCCTGTCTCTGCCTTGTAGTGCAGGTGAGGCCGGGATTTATGTGTCCCTTAGGAGGGAATTCCCTAACCTTTTCCTGTTTATTTGGTGGTGACTACATGCACTGCTTCATTTGGGCTGTTGGGAGGAGCAGGTAAAATCTATGCCAAGTGCCTGGTGCAGTTCCGAGCTCAGGACAGGTGGCCTGGAAAGGCAGCTGTGACTCACATGGTGGTGGACAACTTAGCTCCTGACCAGGCTGCTCTGGTGGTGGCTGAGCACGGTGAGTGCACCTTGCTTCTGATTGGGTCAGGACGAGAACTCGCTCACAGTGTCTGTCTCAGAGACAAGCAGGAGCAGCGAGCCCCAAGTCACTGTGGACTTACTCACTGAGCTAGGCTGCGGGCATCCCGAGGGAGGAAGACTTGGCGGTTATTTCTTTGGCTCTGAGGAACTGTGAGAAACCCCAAGGAGTGTCTGTGGCCGGTGGAACCTGCTCCACCAGGCTGGAGGAGCGTCCTTCCACACCCGCTGCCACAGGCAGGGCCTCCCACACTCCAGTCCCAGTTTCAGGTCCGTGGGGTGTGGTGGGTGATGCTGGCAGGTCTCTTCAGTCTCTCAGAGTCCTAGCTGCCCCAGTTTTAAATGGACAGCGGGAATTCTCATGTAACTGTTTGGAAGATTCCGTGGAAATGCTTCCGTTCCACACAGCTGAGTGTTCATGTGTGCCAGGAGCTGTCCCGGGCGCCAGAGACTTGGCATTGAGTGGCAGAGTCGCTTTGGCCTCAGGAACTGCGCACGCTGGTGGGGAGACAGCCCAGACAACAGGTGTGCCCTGCGTACCCAGGGCTGCCTCCCAGGCCACGTGCTGCGGAACCCCAGCCGCAGGGACCCACATGGCCCTGCACAGGGTTTGTTTTAATTGTTTTTGTTTTTTTTGTTTTTGGTACGGGGGATCAAACTTGGGTCCTTGCACTTGCGCAGCAGGCAGGGAAACCCCTGAGCTAAATCCCCGGCCCGCTGCATAGTGTTTTGTTACCAGCGAGTGCTTCGGTTTGCTCCTGAAATCACATTCTGTTGGTTTTGTTCGTTTCCCAAAAGTTAAGTCAGTGGGGCAGAAGTGCCAGCACCTAAAAAAGAGGAATCCATTCCTTGGGCAGCAGTGTCTTGTCTGAGAACAGAGGCGGGACTTGGGCTGCAGGGCCTTGCTGGAGTTTCGTCAGCTGTGAGCGTGCAGTGTCAGCTGGTGCCGTGCCGGGCTTCCACACACTGGGGACGGCTGGACTTGGGGCAGTGTGCAGACCTTCATGTGTTCCTAATTTTTAGTTCATAATTAAGTTTTCTTTCTTAAAGAGGATCCCCAAATTGAATAACCTTCAAGTACCCCAAAACCCAGACCAGCCTCTTCAGACAGGGAATGGGAATGCTGAAGGTGGACGTGGGGTGGAGGGTCCTCAGAACAGAGCACCCCTGACCCTGGACCCAGGCTGCTGTTTGGCTGGCTGCTGGCCTGCAGGAACGTAAGCCTGGGTGGCTGGCTCCGATTTTCCGAGAGAAGCCAGAACCCAGCTTTTCCTGTGATTTCTAGATTTTAAAAAGTGTTTGACAAGTAATAATCCCCACTTCTGAACCCCGTGTCAGCAGGACACACAGGCTGCTGGTGTGTCACTGTGCTGAGGGCCCTGTGCACACCGGACACAGCGGGGCTGAGCAGCGAGAGCATGTGCAAGCTGGGTGGCCTGTGTGTGACCCCACGAGGTCACTCAGTGGCCCTTGGCATAAGTTAGTGTTGTCCCCACTCACAGATGAGGAAGGAGATGGCTCCTGATGAGCTCAGGGCTGTGACCCACCTCCCAGTCTGCATTTCTTGTCCAGACGTGGTGACACAACTGCCTCTCTTGTGGCTTGCTTTTGTAAAATTCGTGTATGTTTATAATACACAGTGAACCCGTTTATCCTGGGGACTTGGTACAGTTCCTCCCTCTCGTCCCTCCCGCTTTCCCCTTCCCATCTGCAAAGGCCTGCCTCCTTGTGTCCGGTAATTGTGGGCACCCTGGGGGTGTGGCCAGGTTCAGGGTGGAGCCTTCTCGCCAGGAAGACTGGCTCTGGCCCACCCCTGACTGCCACAGCAGGTGAGGCAGGAGAGAGGGTTGCCAAGGGAAGCTCCTGGGCACTTGGTCATCTTTGCCTTTTCCGGTTCTCCTGTGTCCCTCCTTGATGCTGGGGCTCTACCTTTCCTTAGAAGCGGGGGAGTAGAACAGGAGTATATTTGCATGCACTGTTGGCTGTGTGTTTTGCATGGGATGGAAATTGAGGAACTCATGGGCCTTGTCCAGGAGCAGACTCCCTTTGTCCTCTGGCACCTGCTGGGGGAGGCTGGAGGGCCTGGGGTGTCCCAGGCGGGTGGCCTTGAGAACGGACCTGGCTCCTAGGCATTTTCCTGGGAATGCTGTCACCAGCTGTTGTAATGTTTACAGTAAATCCCTTGGGGCAGTGGCACAGTGCCCAGAACAGTGCTGATATGGCCAGCATGCATTTGAGCAAATAATATGCATTTAGGTCATTAAATGTTTGAGCAAAGGAGGGCAAAACTTGCCATGCAGAGATCCTTCAGGGCTGGGCTCCTGCCTGCAGCTCTAGCTCTTCTTCCTGTGGGTTGGCTCAGGGCTCTTGTCTCCTTTTGCCTGCTGTCTCCTCAGCCTTGGTGGGAGAGGATGCTGGGCTGGTGTTGGGGTGTTCTTGCTGCCTTCCTGGAGTAGAACGTGTCGCTTAGGTTTGTCCTGAGCTGGCTGCTTTTAGGAGCTGGTTTCCTCGCCTTCTTGTTGGGAGATCCCAGCTCTTAAGAACATTAGGCCCACACTGCCACCCAAAGACCCACTGATCCCTGCAAGGTGGGCCGGCTGGATTCTGAGCTCCCCAGGCCAGGCACTGCTTCCTGTCTTTGTGTCTCACCAGCACCTGAGCGCAGTGCCTGACGCGGGTCAGGGCCACTGGAGGGCACAGCCCGAACCTGGAGCCAGTCCTGCTGGGTGCCTTTCCATAGCTGTATCTGCTCCATATCAGGTGAAGCCCTGGGTAGACTGTATCCTTTAAGCAGCTGACCTCAGTGGCTGTAGGACACACACACACACACACACACACACACACACACACGTTGCTGAACTGTCTTTTTAGTGCTGTGTTGGAATGTTCTCAACCTCTGGTCTTCTCTTTCCCTCCCCACAGTGCTGGATGCCTCTCCTCTTGTCTCACTGGGCCAGTTTGTTGGTCGATTCATTCAAAATCTTGGTGGGGGGCTGGGGATTTAGCTCAGTGGTTTTGTCGCCAAAGTGCAAGGACCCGAGTTCGATCCCTGGTACCAAAAAAGAAAAACTTGGTGAGTGATGTCCTTGCCAGCTCTCCAGTCTGGGCCTTGGACACCATTGGTGCCCCCTCAGCCTGTGTGGAACTTGGTTGCACACAGCATGTGCCAGGCCAAGCAGTCAGTGCCAGGTGCCATCCTGGCCTACGGGTCAGACCCAGCCCGGGAAAGTGGAAGCGAGGCTCAAGGGAATGGCTACTGGGGCTGGGGCTCGGGGCTGCTCTGCCTGCCCTGAAGAGGGCCTGGGCCTGTGTGGTTCTGCCCCACTGCACAGCAGCCTGTGGGCCCTGGCCAGCCTTCCTCCGCGGTGAGCCGGCCTGGGCCTCATTCCCAGCCCATTGCAGCTGCGGCTGCTGCGCTGTCTTCACCCAGAGCTGTTAACTCTGTAAACCCCATGGGGCTGGGCCAGTGAGCAAGCAGCCCTCTTCACTTCCCTGTAACCTTCTCAGGGTCCCCTCGAGGCACAGCCATTGCTTGTACTCAGCACAGTGACTTGAGTCACCAAGATTGTATTTAAGCAGCTCAATAAACTCATTTTCACTTCTCTCTCCAATAGGCTTTAATCTTTGGGTGCTAGTAGAGCTTCGATGAACAAACTGTTTTTCTCTTTAGCATTTGACTTGCTGAGGCGTCTTGCTGATTTGAGGGATGAGGGTGGGAATGGTACGAAAGCATTTCATTTTCTAGTAGCAGAAACACCTAGTTTTTTTTTTTTTTTTTTTAGAAACACCTAGTTTTGCAACTTTTACATTTTTTTAAAAACTAGCTGGCCATGCTGGTGCACGTCTGCAGCCCTAGCACTCAGGGAGGCATATGAATGTGTCACGAGCTCTTGTTGTTAATGTACTGCGGCATGAAGGCTTCCACGTCTCAGGTGCCAGTAGGCACAGGCCTGCAGGTGAGGGGCGTGGCCGTCCCTGAGATTTGGGGTACTCCCCCACTCAGCCTAGCCCTGCCCCTCTGAGGTGCTTTATCGGCTTCCTGCCGGACAGGGTGCCTGGTCAGACCCAAGGCGGAGAAACACCTGGGAACTCAGGGAGAGGAGGAGGCCGAGAGCTGGTGCCCCCGCGCGCTGCTCGTGTGCAGTCCCGAGGGTCCCAGCCAGCTGTGTCAGCGAGTGACCTTGCTCCTGGCTCCATGATGCCCTGTGCTTGTACGTCCCTGTGAGCGGCTTCCCAGCAGCTCCACAGAAGAGCTGACAGGCAGGCTCCATTGTCTCCTTCCCTTTCTGAGTCATCCCCACAGAGATGAAGGCCACCAGACAAACGCCACAGTCAGCCCGGGCCTTCTCTCCCCGCTGTCAGGCTTCCCTTCCTCAGGGATCGGCCTTTTCCCTTGCAGACGGGGTGGCTTTACCCCCTCCTGCCCCATGGCTGCTTAAACAGGACTTTAGGATGATGCTGGGGGCTGGTATGGTGACACACGGCTGCAATCCCAGCACTGTGGGAGGCTGAGGCCGGAAGAGTGCAAGTTCAAGCCCAGTCTGGGCAACTTAGTGTGAGGCCCTGTCCCAAAAATAAAAGTAAAAAAGTCCTGGGGATGCAGCTCAATGCAGAGGGCCTGGGTTCAGTTCCCAGTACTTCAGGGAAAAAGCAAAGGTGTGGGTAGGTGTTGTGGGCAGATGGTGGGCAGTGGGGGGACCACTCGAGTCACCTTCTCAGGAGCGCCCTGGTCTTATAAACCAGGTCTCCTCAGAGCTCCGTGCTTTGGGAGTGCAGAGCACAGGCTCAGCTGAAGGAGGCCTGTGTGGGGACAGTCCGGCTCTCTGGTGCTCACTCAGCCTCTGCAGGAGAAATGGCGGGGGCCGGCAGGCAGGGCTTAATCATCAGGTCACCTGTTTGGGGAGCAGCCTGTATGATGGGACCCAGGAGCTCAGGGGCTCAGGGTCTGGTGGGCCATGGAGCCTCCTGAGGGGCAGCCACAGAAAAGACGAGGGGTAGCATGGGGTGACGAGCAGCGGGCAGAGTTGGAGGAGTGGGCCGGGCAGTGGGAGGTGTGTCCCCCTGGGCCGGGGCTGGAGGCCCTGCACATCCGAGAGCTCCTCTCTGGATGTGGTAGCGGCCCCTGGCAAGCAACCACAGGCCGGGACGGGGTTGCCCAAGCACCTCCATTCCACCCGGCCTGCACAGGAGCTTCGTCCTCCACGGGGTGGGGAGACACACGCCGCCCGCCAGCTGCCGCAGGAGGAATGAGAATGGGCGCCAGGGAGGAGGTGAGGCAGACCCAGGCCAGGTGGGCTGTGCAGGTGGGGCAGGTCGCCTGGTCTAGGACCCCAAGTGGCTCTTGGGAGCCCCGCTGACGTGGACAGCTGGGGCAGGTGGAGTGTGCGGAGCACTGGGGCTGCCAGGCCGTGCAGGTGGACATCCTCCAGCCCAGGGCTCTGGGGTCTCTGTGTCTTGGGTCCGAGACTGCATGTGGGCCAACAGCTGTCTGTCCCTGTGCTGCCTGCAGCGTGCTTTCCTCCATGACAGAGGATGCTCTCTCCTGGCCCTGCCGGGGTGCGGAGCAAAGGAGGCTGCGTTCTGAGGGCAAGGCAGGAAATGTTCTCCACCCCTACATGGTAAGCGCTCAACTCCTGCGGGCACCCTGGCTCCATGACCCCCTCGGGGACATGGTGGGGTGCTCCTCTCCTGACCTCTTCTGTTGCTCCTTCTTTCCCAGGGACACCCACCCAGAGGGCATCTGTGGTGAGCTCCTCTGTGGTCAGGGTTGCTCTCTGCTCACCTTGAGCCTGTGTACGTGTGAGTGTGTGTGCGTGTGTGTGTGAGTCCTGCCTCTCCACTCCCTCCCTTCCCAGGAAACTTGCGGCCGCTCTGTTTGCAGCTGACATGGACGGACGGAGCACCTCCTGGTGCCAGATGGACTCCGGGGGTCCAGAAGAGGGGAGGGGCAGAGCCCAGGCTCGGACTGATGTGGTTACCCAAGGGCATGTGTGAGGACTCTGATGCTGGGCAGGGTTGCATGGGCTGAAACCCTGAAGGAAGAAGCTGGATTGCAGTTCTGTGCCCTGGCGGGCGCCCATCAAATATAGCCATGGCTGCCGCAGGCCCAGTGTCTGGAGGCCAAGGTGGGACAACTCCATGGGTGGCATAGCCTGGGAAGTGGTGGGAGCAGGGCCCGTGTGTGGGTTCCCTGGAGGGCGCCTGAGGGTGCTTCCAGAGCATCAGGAGGATGGCATAGAGGTCTGGGCAGGGCCGCCCCTTGCCCAGGCCTGTGCCTGTCCCGGGTGCTCTCCGAGCCTGGCCAGGCAAGGCCTTTGCTCCTGGCCCAACCACCAGCCGGCCTAAAAGGAGGGGCTTCCGGGGGCTCAGCCGCTGCGTGTAGTGCCTTTTCTCTCAGAGTGACTTGTTTTGGGGTTTCCATCCTGTTGTCCACAAAAAATAACCCATACAGGGCCCAGTCCTGGCCCTTTGAGGGAGCGGCTATATGGCTCTGGTCTCTGGTCTCCGGTCTCTGAGGTGATGAGCTCTGCCTCTGCCCCGAAGGACCTGGCCCTGGTGCTCAAGGTCATCGTCCCGCTGGCCCTGTCATCTCAGTGTCACATAGGGGACCAGTGGCCCAGACCCCACACCCAGGGCGTCCTGCGGGGTTCCATGCAGTCCCTCGCTCCCACCTTCCCCTCCCCAGTGCATTTTGACTCAGCAGCAGCAGCTTCTCTGGAGAGGGGCAGCAGGTGTAAGCTTTTCGGACTCTCAGTGCCTTCCTCCTGGTGTCTCCGGGCATCTGAGGTTTGGGAATCACCATGGCTAGAGAGCTCAAAGTTCATTTCCTGTGAGTGTAAACAGAAATTGCCTCAGGCTATGAAACCCCTGAATGGATTCCATTATCACCACAGCCGGAATTCAAGAACACAGTGAAACTGTTCTTTTTTGAAAATTCTTTTTTTGGTACTGGGGATCGAACTCCGGTCCTTGCGCTTGCGCAGCAGGTGGCGAAACCACTGAGCCAAATCCCCGGCCCCTTGAAAATTCTTATAACTTCATTTTGATATAATTTCAAATTTACTGAAAAGTTACAAGAAAAAATTGTACGAAACTTCCACATGCTCTTTCTACACATTTTTCTTTATCCCTGCCTTGTATACATATTTTCCCCATATTAGAAAAGTTGGAGCTACCGTGTCCTCACCCCTCCCTGTACGAGCATATTGCCTAAGAAGCAAGGACATCGGCCATTCTGCGACAGAACCTCAGCATCAATAGCAAAATCAGAGAATTTAACCTTGATCCCAGCCTGTTTTCAAACAGAGTCTAGACCTGAACTTTGTCAACTGCCCCAGGAACCCTCGGAGCCCTTTCTCCTTCCGTGGCCAGGATGCAATCTGGGGTCTCCCTAGTCTCCTTCTGATGTGCGCAGCCCCTCGGGCCCAGGTGGACCTCAGCACTGTTGGGTGTAGACACTGCTCTGCCTGGGCACTGCATCTATGGTCGCCATGCTGGCCTCAGGCCAGGCTTGCTGTCCTCGTGGTGGTGGCTTCAGCTCTGAGCACTTGGCTGAGTGGTGTCCCCTGGGTTTCTCCAGTGTCAAGTGAACAGTTTTTGCCTTTGTAATTGATAGTTTTTGGGAAATGTTTTCAAACTGTATAAAAATCCTGTTCCTCCTCCAAGTGACACCTACTGGTGTTCACATCCACTGCCCATTTCCCATCTCCAGTACAATATTACTGGTGCATCCCTAGGCGGCCTTCTGAGGGTTCCCCTCCCTGTTTATGCTGATTTATTGCTCTCTCTCTGGGTCATGGATTTCCAGTTTAGGCAGTGGGTTATAATCCACTCCTCTTATTATTTCAATGATTAAATTATTCCCAGTTTGGCCATCCCAGGCCTGGCAAGCCGGCGCTGCTTCTGCGAGACAGGGCCTGTGTTTCTGTGAGTGCCTCCCTCTGGTCCAGCCCGGCACAGGCTCATCCTGTGCTTCCTCCTGCACCCCAAAACCACTTGTTCTCAGCAACAGCACCATACATTGCCTCCCAGGACATTGTCATTCTGTGCAAGCAGCAAGGACTTGTGTCCTGTGAATCACTTGTTTACGTGTTCTTGGGAGAGAAGACCTTGTGACAGTCTCATGAGTTTTCTTTTTTTTTTTTGGTACCGGGGATCGGGATCGAACTCGGGTCCTTGTGCTTGTGCAGCAGGCCGTGAAACCACCGAGCTAAATATCCAACTTGGAGACTTAAAATAGATAATACAGATTTATTTTGCAGATAATGTAAATTAAAGGGAGCTTAAGCACTGAAACAGCTCTTTGGGGGAGATACCAGGGATCGAACTCAGGATCTTGCGCTTGCGGGGCAGGTGGTGGCACCACTGAGCTAAATCCCTGGCCCTGAAGCTCTTATTCTTAAATACTGGATAGCTGAAATTTCAATCTGTGGACCATGGGGTGACGTCTGTTTGTTAAACCTAGGAAACTGAGGCTCAGAGAGGTTGACGTACTGGTCCGGAGTCACACAGCTAATGAGTGCGTGAGCCTGGGTTTCCACTTAGTGCAACTCAGTTTTTCCGATACCCTTGGCTATCATGTGACACATTTCTTTACTCTGAATTGCAGGGTTTGTGATGTAACAGTTGAATGACAAGAAGTTTATTTCTGGTTTAGGGTCTTTCTCTTGGTGAATAATTCTATGAAAATCAAGTCTGAAAAATTACAGCCTGTGGCTCCTCCCACTGGAGGAAAACAAGGAAACAAGGAAAGTTGACTTGTTTTCCTGGAATGATTCAGCTGTCCTAGTGCTACCCTAAATGCCCAGAAGTTCCCTAACCCTTTTATTTTCTTCCTATAGGAATTTGCTTGCTAGAAAACAAAATGCAAGACTTGACAGACAAAATGACTTGGGATGGAAGTTATTTGGAAAAGTACCACTCCGAGAGAATGCTCAGAAAGATTCCAAGAAAATACAAAAGGTATACCAGATGCAAACGGAAATGTGCTGTCGGGTGGCACAGCGTAGCCTTGTGAACCTCGCAAGATGAGCAGTACCATGGCTTTGAAGTTGCAGAACTTGTGTTGTTTGCATGCTGAGTTCCTGAAACTTAGTCTGTACTGAGAATGTAGATGAATTTAACCTTTTATTTCTTATAGCTTGTCACCTGCACACTAGAAAGCTGAGTTGACAACACTGACCTTAGATATTTACAACTTGACTTATTTTAATCAGTTGAGGAACAGTTGCAAATGTGTTTATCATCAAATTTTTATTGTGCCTGATATGAAAGCCTTCTCCCGCAGGGAGTTCAAATCCTTCTGGGGCTACTCTGGAACAGGCTCTGGTAGGGGCCCTCTTCCACACTCCGAAGCTGTCCAGTTTGGAGGGGCTCAGGGTCAGGCCAGGCTGCCTTGCTGGGAATAGGGGGTGTCATCCCAGTGGCTTGCAGGGAGGGCCAAGCGCAGGGACACGGGGTGCCCATGGCTGCATAATTCTGCCTGTATGAAAATCGAGTGGCCCTGGGAAGCCCTGACTCTGAGGACCTCCTGACAGCCTGCTGCAGGCTGTGCTGTGAGCGTCGCCCCACCCCAGCCTTCCCCCTCTGGCCTTGGATTCATACTTGAAGAGGGTCCTTCAGTGAGCACTCCGGGGGTGGGGGCAGCCAAGTGGTTAGGGCTCATGACCGGCACTAGGGCTGGAGAAGGGACAGGGCATCCCCAGAAACGGTGCAGGCCAGTGTGTGAAGAGCCTGGAGCCAGGGCTAGAGGGAGGCTGGGCTTCCTGCACTCAAAGCTGCACAGAGTTGTAAGTGACCCTCACCTGTGTGCCCAGTCACTTACAGCCCTCGGTGGCTGTGAGAGATCCACTGTTCCCTCAAAGAAGCCCTGAGACGCAGGCTGGGTGACTCATGTAGGGCCGCACAGCTCGGAAGTGGCAGAGCGGGACTGGTGGTGGGCACCAGCGCCGCTGCACAGGTAGCCGGGCAGCATGACATGGAGGTGACCGGCTGAGCTGGGAGCAGAGCAGCCTCTCTGAGCGGCAGGCTTTCCGCAGCTGGCGTGCAGGCCCGGCCCTGTGCTGCACCATGGGCGGCGCGCGCGGTCTGGCAGGTGGGGTGTGCGAGGGCAGGGTCAGCAGCGCTGGGCTGCACGCGGTTCTCACTCGCAGTGCGGTTCGCAAGCGTGGCCACTTACACGTGTGGTGAATGCCTGTCCATTCCCTAGGGTGATTGTCCCTTCCAGGAGAGACTGTACATCAGTGTTGGAATTGACTCGGCTTACTTAACCAGTATCCAGAAGAGTATCCGAATACGATGAGTTTCTATGCTAAGCTCAGCTACAGGCTTTTTAGGAGATGAAGTAGCTCTTCTGTTGTAAGGGTTTTAAAGAAATGGACGCTAAGAAAAAGTAAGAAGCCAGGAATGTAGCTCAGCAGCACAGTACCTGCATGGCAGTAGTGAGGCCCTGAGGCCCTGGTACAAAAAAGTAAAGAAAAAGGCACAAGTACACTACGCAGTTGTTCAACTAGCTCTTCATATCACTTGTATCTGAATTTCTTCTCTGTTTCTTTTGGTTTTTTTTTGGTACCGGGGATGGAACTCAGGTCCTTGGGCTTGTAAGGCAGGCGGTGGAACCACTGAGCTAAATCCCTGGCCCTGAATTTCTTTATCTTTAGTATCGTGATTATTTAATTTTTGAATTTTAATGTGAACATGAATAATGTTCTTGACCTTAAGGGATTTTCTGGCGTGCTGGAGTGAGTGTGCGGCTGCTCCTGCAGAGGCCTGGGCTGCAGTAATGAAGAGGGTCATTCAGCCCCCGGGACCTGGCCTTCTCCCGTCTCCGGCCTGCCCCAAGTCAGCCGACCGGCTGGGCTGGGACCACACTGTGCGGGGCTCTGTCACAGGGGCCTGGCTCACAGCCCCTGCCGTGCCTTGTGGGAGCCGGGCTGGGGGCTTGTGGGGTCCAAGACGGGGCCGGCAGTCCTGCTTAGAGCAAAACAGGAAAGAGTCTTCAGGAAGCTCTGGTTCCTTCTCTTTCTCCCTTTGGATTTTTTTTTTAATTTGAGAGAAGCCGCATCACGTGATCATTTGAAAACATCATGGACTTTGGAGTCCGACGGCCCGGGCCTGTGTCCCAGCTCGCCGTAGTTGGGCAAGTTGCTTAGCCTCCCTGAGCCACACTTCCTCATCTCCAGAAACTGGAGAAAAGTGGTGTCTACCTCTCTAGATGGTAAGGACTGAAGGAGTAAAAGCCTGTCTTGTGCTCAGAAGAGGGTTGGATGCGGGAAGTGCTGCAGGCGTGTTTGCTGCTTTCCTGTGACCAGGCCACTCCGAAGCGCAGGAAGTGGAGTGCAGTGTGAGGGCAGCAGCTGGCCCTTCAGCAGCCTCTCTGTGTCCTTGTTCTGCAAACACCGCTCCCTCTTGGCCAGGTCTTGGCTGAGCACCAGGGACGCCAAGGCAGTGGGGTGGCTCCAGGGCCTGGGCTGAGCCGGGGGCCATGAACTGGGTTCCAGCCGTGTCTCCTCCTGTCTATCTGACCTGGGGCCAGGCCCTCCTCTCAGTCCCCTCGTCTGCCAACTGGGCCATGATTCTCACTCTGTCTGCCCACTCACTGGAGTGCAGGAAGTGCGGATCGCGCCTGGGCCTCGAACATTGGTGGCAAGGGGCAGGGGGCCCATCCGGGGCTCATCTCTTCTGACTCTAGGGGTGGGGAAACGTTGAAATGATACCTTAGTTCTCTGCTCAAATTTCATAAACATTTTGAAAATTATGTCTTGTTTTTCCTACAACATTATGATTTCAGAGAGTTTTTCTTAGCAGAGGAAACAAAAATGATCAAGGTTGAGAGAATCATACCGAAACCATGGTTCTCGAAGTGTGGTCACCAGACTGGTGACATCGTCGTCGGCACCATCCCCCGGTGTCTGTGAGAAATGCGGGCTCTCAGGTGCCACCCCAACCCAGAGCTGAGCTCTAGGGCCGGCCACAGCTGGGCTCTAACAGATGCTACAGGTAATTAAGTGTACACCACCATTTCCAAACCCTCTTTGAAGGAAGGGAGAATTGGACACTGGGGACATAGTCATCTTCGTCACTGCAGGTTACACACAAGGCCAGAGCATGCAGGTGTGCGCACTCTGGGAACTGGAGGAGTCAGAGAATGCAGGTGGGGAGGTTGGGCCTGCCCTCCTCTGGGTTTGCCTGGACCTGGGCTCTGGTTGCATTGGCAGGGGCATGGTGCTGGGTTGTGAATAAAAGGCGGCTTGCTTTCTTGGATTTCTTGGCCTTTTTGGTTTTTTTTTTTTTTGGTACTGGGGATCGAACTCAGGACCTTGTGCTTGTGAGGCAGGCCGCGGAACCACTGAGCTAAATCCCCTGCTCCTTCTTGGCCTTTTTGTTTGCTCCACATTTTGAGCTGCTGACTAGATCCATCCTGGGAATACAGTGAAGGGCAGGCAAAACTTGTATGACCCTTGCCCCAGCCCAGAAAGGGTACTTTAACAGGTAACTCCACAGATAACTAATTGCAGTTGTTTCATATGTTGTAAGTAGGTCCAGAGTGCAGTGATCCTGGAGGGGTTTTGTACCACTGAGCACATTCTTCTGAAGTTGTCTTTTAGGTGACAGCTCTCAGGCTTACTCCTCGTCCCGGCAGCAGCACTGCCTCACTGCCCTCCTCTGCCCTCCAGGCCACCCCCTTCCTCCTCTCTGGTTTCCTGGGCAGCAGTGCCCAGCTCCTGGTGCCCCTCTCAGGCAGGCCCCTGCCATGGTCCTCCTGGGGGTCTCAGCAGGACAGCAGGCTTCCAAGCCTGACAGCTGCGCCCTGTTTCCAGGGGACACACCCGAACTCCGAGTCTTGGCATCCAGCTGCCCCAAAGACCTTTAGGAGATCATTTTTAGTGGTGGTGGGGATTGAACCATACGAGACAAGGGTTCTACCTTGGAGCTACATCACCATCCTTTTTCCCCCCGGTACCAGGAATCAAACTTGGGACCTTGCGGTTTCAGGACCTTGCGCTTTCAAGGCAGGCGAGATGTCACTGAGCTAAATCCCCAGCAAGGAGATCATTTTGAAAGAGTAAATGTGAAAGTGTGTAATTTGAGCAGAGGTCAGACGTCAGGGCTGGCCATGTGGAGATGTTTTACTACAGAGTCTGTGAATCTTTTAGACGTACACTGTGGACCCAGGCTTGAGCAACTGGCATTGTTGCCAGGAAACCAGGTTGATCAGAAAGTTGTCTTAGATGCACTCGAGGCGGCTGCTGATTGTGGCTGTGATGGGACAGACAGGCTTACAGCTGTCAGTGTCTGGGATGAAACGATGTCATGTGGGTAAAGGTGAGGACGTGGCCTGCTGTGTTTGCTTTGTGACTGGAATGTCTGGGACGGCCTCATGGAATTTCCAGTCAGCTGTTTGGCCTGGAGAACCCGCACGGAGGCAAGTCTAGGGGAGCTGAACGTGGCACCGTTCTCCTCATCCCTGGGTCCTGAGAAGTCTGGGCCATTCAGGGCCTCAGGCATCACAGATCTTAGGAAGGGAGGGGAAGGTCAGGGCGACTGGTGGGAGGAACTGGCTGCAGGCCTAGAGGCAGATTTAGAATAGCAACAAACTGCCTCCACGCTCATCCTTGCTTATGACTTTAGAAGTGGTTTTGAATGACCTTACAGAAATACATAGAGCAGGGACTAGTCCCAGGCATGGTGGCTGAGCACAGTTCGGCCTGTCTTCCCCCAGCACATGGCTAGACCTGAACAGAATGCACGGAGCAGCTGCTTGAGGTGCTGGGAAGGAGATGGTAGCAGGTGACCAGAAATTTGGAGTGCTGCTGGATTGACACTGATCATTGAGATTTCCTCTCTGGGATTTCCAAACCCAGAAAGCCGGGGAGCCTGACCCCAGAAAGGGCTGTTAAGCAGGTCAGAGAAAGTCCCGCTGCAGCTGTGGGATTGGCTCTGTAGGAGCTGTTCTGGAGTTCAGAGGGAGGCAGAAACCCTGTTGCATTCTTTCCCTCTGTTCTCCTGCACCCTGACCTCAGACAGTCTGATGGCAGCAGCAGGGGCTGGAGGGAACCAAAGACCCTCAGGAAGGGGTCAACTTGAGCAGCTTTATCCTGGGAAGGGGGTGAACCTTGGTGCTTTAGTCTCTCTGAGGACACAGCTGTGGGGAGCATGTGGCCCGGGAACCAGAACAGGGAGACTCAGGGAACCAGAAAGCAGCAGGGGCACTGCTGAGAGGACAGGGACAGGAAAGTGAGCTTGAAAGTTGGTACAGATTCCCGGCCTTCCAGAGTTGTGGTTCCATGGATCTGAGGGAAACAAGCAGAAGGTAACTGAACTTGGGAGAGCACCCACAGATCCCAGGCTGGCCACTGGGTGGCGCACTCGGGATCCGTTCAAGAATACTGAACACAGCTGAGTTTGCAGCCCCATGGAGAAGGCTGGCCTGGGCTTGGGTCTGGAATCCACCTGGATGACCCACTTATCCAAGCACAAATGTCAGGGTTGAGGCAAAACCCAGAGTGTCCTAACACACTGTTCAAAATGTCTGCACAGTTCAGACTGACTGGGCCTCGGGAATAACCAAGGCTCTCTGTTGACAGTGGACAGACTCTGGTGCCAAGTTTACACCAAATTATCCAACAGAGACTTTAAAGCAGCCATTGTAGAAATGCTCCCACCAGTAGAGTTTCCAAGATAGAAAGCATTAGTGAAGAGATAGAAAATACCAAAGTCAAGTGGAGATTTCATAACTGAAAATAACTGAAGCTGAAGTAACTAACTGGACAGGCCCAATAGCAGCAGCCACATGCTAGAGAAAAAAGTAAGTGCATCTTTTTTTTAAAGTACTGGGGATTGAACTTGGGACCTTGCACTTGCGAGGCAGGTGGCGGAACCACTGAGCTAAATCCCTGGCCATTAAGGGCATTTTAAGATAGATCAACAGAAATAAATTATCTGATCTTAACAATACAGAGAAAAAAGTAAAAACAGTAACAGCAAACCTCAAAAGGAAAAAAAACCAACAAAAACCTCTGTTTTGTGAGTCTGAGTCCAGTGGAGCTGGTATATTGTTACATGCCCCTTTATTCTTTCAATATAAAACAGTTCTTAGCTGGCGTGGTGGCGCACTCCTGTGATCCCGGTGCTCTGGGAGGCTGGGGCAGGAGGATCACAAGTTAGAGGCCAGCCTGGGCTCAGTGACTTGGTGTGACCCTCTCTAAATAAAAAGGCCAAGGAAAATAGTTCAGTATTCAACCCCTGGTGCCACCAAAAATAAAACAGTCCTACTTTTTTTTTTCATATATTTACCTGTTTTTGTTTTTGTTTTTTTGGTACCGGAGATCGAACTCGGGACCTTGTGCTTACAAGGCAGGCATCAGCACCCCTGAGCTAAATCCCTGGCCCTACCATTTTTTTTTTTAAATGACCCTGGGTCAAAGATTTACTTAACGCATTGAGGAGACAAATAAGATGGTAAAACCGATTCCCAGAGCATTTGAGGGCTAGGTGCATACACAGACATAAAAACCACAACAGAATTAGGATAAGATTGCTAAGTTAGATTTCAACAAACGAAGTGGTGGAGACAGTAAAATAAAATCTTCCGTGTTAGCCTTTCATAGGACATAAATCTCCAAATTGACCTGTAACCTCACAGCACCTGGGCTTTAATGGAGCAGCAGCACAGGGACAGGTCCTAGGAAATTAAACCTGGCACAGGTTAAATGCCTGGGTAGGAACTAAATGTCCCTCACCCCAACTGCTGCCTTTGCTTTATTTTTGGCGGGGGGAGCTCTCTCTGTGAGCCCAGGCCTGTCTCAAACTCTTAATCCTTCTGCCTCTGCTTCCTGAGTGCTAGGATTATTGGTGTGCACCACCATGCCTGGCTTCATTGCCAAATTTTGGGCACTTTTCCTCAACAAGGCCTTCCTTAATCTGCTCTTCAGTCAGCTTCTCCTTTTTGTTGCTGTTTTTTTTTTTTTTGTGGTACCGCAGATAGACCTCGGGACCTTCTGCTTGTGAGGCAGGCAGCGGAACCATTGAGGTAAATCACTAAATCTCTGGCCCCTTGTTTATTTTTTTTAATTTTTATTTATTTATTTATTTATTTTTGGTACCGGGGATCGAACTTGGGTCCTTGTGCTTTTGCAAGGAGGCAGCGAAACCACTGAGCTAAATTCCCGGCCCTTTATTTTGTTTTTGAGACAAAGTCTCACCATGTTGCCCAGGCTGGCCTTGAACTCAAGATCCTTCAGTCCCAGCCTCCTGAATGGCTTGCATTATACAGGTGCATGCTATTCAATTTGGCTATTCTACTACTTTTTATTTTTTTGGTACCCGGGATCGAACTAGGGTCCTTGCGCTTGTGGGGCAGGTGCTGGAACCACTGAGCTAAATCCCTGGCTATTCTATTACTTTTTAAAAATGGTTCTATTGGAGTATAATTACTATAAAAATCCACTCATGGGCCGGGGATTTAGCTCAGTGGTTTCGCTGCCTGCTTGCGCAAGCGCAAGGACCCAAGTTCGATTCCCGGTACCAAAAAAAAAAAAAAATCCACTCATTATAAACTTTCAGTTCTTAATAAATTTATATTCAACAATCATTGTCACCCATTTAGAAGATTTTTGTCACTCAGTGTTTTAGAATCATTTTCATGTAAGCTTGCTGTCAGTCCCATTCCTACCTCCAGGCAAATGCTGCTTTGTTTTCTGTCCAGAGATTTGCCTTCTGAAGACATTTGACATAAGCAGGTTCACTAGGCTTGTCTTGTCCGCCACCTTCACTCCTTGGGGTGTTCCCCGTCTCTCGTGGATGGACTGGGTTGTCCCAGGGCTTGGTCGTCCTGAGTGTGCTGCGGACTTTGCACGCAGCTCCTCTGTGGCTGTACTTCTCTGGGTAGCTTCCTGCGGATGCAGGTATGAGTTTACGTAAGAAACCCTCGGCCTCCTTTCCCAGGCTGGGCACCATCTCACATCCTTCCCAGGGCGGGATTCCAGCTTCCCCATGAGGGTGCCGGTGCTCTGCAGTGTCTTTATGTCATCCCTGTGGATGGCACAGGCACAGTCCTTCTGAGCGGAGGTGGTGGTTCTGAGATGCAGAAAATCAGCGGGGGAAGCGGCCCTGAACTCAGCCCAGGGCGCTGAGAGGGTCCCTGAAGAAGGGAGTCGAGTCTGTTCAATCCTGGGGACTGGATCTACAGACCGACTGGAGTGGAGCGAGTGCTGACCCGATGCAGATTTGAAGATTGATTATTTAGAAATTGGCAGGTCTGACCTGAAGGGTGCTTAGTGCTAACCTAGATCACCATCGTCACCCTAAACGCTTAGGCGTTTCCCAGTCCGAGAAGCCGCCGTGCGTGTGATTTCTGTTAGTGCATTTTGTGTGTGCGCATCTGGCGTTTTAAGCTCACTGTAGAACATGTCTGAATCACAGAACAGTGCAAAAAGCAAAAGTTGCTCCCCCTCACCCCACTACCAGGCGTTACCAGTGCGGATCTTCCCGTGGGGCGCCTTCCGGCGATTCGGGCTTCTCTGTTGTTTTCTGTGATCTTCGCTGTTCCCGCTGCACACTCTCCCTGCTGTCCATGGCCTGCCCGGCCCGGCTCCAAGTCCTGGTGCGCTGGCTGGTGAGGTCCCCGCCCCCCCCGCCCCGCCCCGCCCCCGCCCCGCCCTGCGCCCCACAGGCGCGTGCCAGGCCCGAGCGATCGCCGAGCAGAGAGAGCGGCGGTCTGCACTCGATTGGGAATCCTGCCGCCCGCCCCGCCCGCAGCCCCCGCGTCTGCGGCGTCGTCCCCTCCGCCCGCTGAGGGTCCGTGTAGGAGCAGGCCCGGCCGCCCGGTCATGGAGTCGCCGGCCGCGCGCCCCTGAGGCCCGACGTTCATGGTGAATCCCTGCCCACGTGCGCGGCGGGCGCGCGGGACTCGCGGGGCGCTCTTTGTGCGGGCGCCCGCTCTGCAGCCCTCCCGAGCTGGCCGGGCCTCCCTCCCTGCCGGCGGGGCCGGGCGAGCGCCTCGACGGCCGTCCTCGCGCGGGGTCCCGGTACCGAGAGGGAGTATGACCCGGGGAGAAGGTCTCGGAGAGCTGCTTCCCACTGCCAGGGCTCCCGGCAGCTCAGCTCCGAGCGCTTCCCGGGAGAAGCCTGTGCCGACGGACGGGGTAGATGGAGCTGCGGTGCCCTGCGGCCTTGCCTGGGGTCTCCAGCTCCCGGGAGACCCGCGCAGACCGGGCTTCGCCTCAGACGCGTATTCCCGGTCCTAGAGCCGCGCCCTGCACTTGCTCGCTGGTGGGCAGATGTGGCCCAGCTGCGCGCTGGTTCACCACGACCCTGCTGAGTACCCCTGTACTTGGAAAGTATTTTACAGAGTAGAGCGACAGCCCAACGCCAGTCCTCCTCTGGACACTTGCTGTGGTCACTTGTCTTATGCTTATTCATCCCCCTGAAATCTTGGCACTTAAGATGGGAAGCTGGCTTGGACGGGAAGACCTTGCTCCCGGAGACCAGGTGTCGAGGCCTCGGGGGACGTTCAACCCCAGAATGTCCCAGGCAGGCTGCCTGGTCCTCAGCGTGAGCAGACTGGGCCGCTGTACTGTCACTGACCTAGTTCAGGCTCGCCTTTAGAGGGACCACGTGGGTGGCCTGTGTGTGGGAAAGTCTTATTCCAGACATGCCTGAAGCTTCTGGTTATCTTCACAGGCCTCCCTCGAGTGGACAGCAGAGCCAGGGTATGTCCAATGGCCATTTCTCCCTCTCACTAGAAGCCGGGGGATTCTTCTGGTCCGAGGGTTGATGGGATTGGCTATCTGTGTAGCGCTCTTCCAGTTCTGTGACATTGATGACCCCTGTTTTTCCACCCAGAGACTTGCTTTGCTTTTTGCCAGTCCTGCAGTTTTCTTCACCTGCTGAATCTGTTGAGGCCAGCTTTTCTGTGTCTTTCCTAACCAGCAAGTTTTTAACCTAATCTACTCCTTGACCTGGGCAGCTCCTGCAGGTGAGATCCACCCTGCTAGTTTTTTTTTTTTTTTCTTTTGGTACTGGGGATCGAACTCAGGGACCTTGCGCTTTTGAGGCAGGTGGCAGAACCACTGAGCTAAATCCCCGGCCCTAATTTTTTTTTTTTTTGGGTACCAGGGATCGAACTCAGGACCTTATGCTTGCAAGGCAGGCGCCGGAACCACTGAGCTAAATCCCCAGCCCCTCGCCCTGCTGTGTTCATTGTGGGCTACCCACCACCGACACATGCACTCGGCTTTCCTGCCCTGTGTCAGACTTGGCTCCTCTCCCTCCTGGGCTGGCCCTCCAGCTCTAAGGTTTTTGTTGAGAGCATCAAATCTAGACCAAACAGCTTCAGCTTAGCGTCTTTCCCTCTCTACCCTCTTTATCCCCAAGTCAGCCTGCTGCCAGGTACACTTGGGCCCTGCTTATCCAGAACACTTCTTCATGTGCCCTCTGCTCCTGACCTTTCCTGTCTGCTCAGGTGGCACTGGTCATGGGATGTGCTCATGGTTCCCTCTGGTCTCTTGCAGCCTGTTGTCACCCCTCTTGCTGTGTTTCTTGTCTTGCTGTGCAGTGGCCTCTGCCTGGGCCTTACCGTCTCTCCCTGCGGGCCCCACACGGCCTCCTCTCGCGTAAGACTCCCCTTTGGTGCCTGGTCCCCTTCCTTCTTCTGCCTGCTACAGCAGTTTTGCTCATGTTCTCCATCTGAAGCCCTGCCCTGGGGACCCCGCTTTTCTTTCCCTGAACCTGTGCTGGGTCACCAGACTGCACCCCGCAACTTTGCCCCTGGTTAGGAGCAGCATCTTCTGTGTGGGCGGGCCTGTTGGCACGGACTCCTCAGGGCAGGGACCCCAATGTAAGTGCCAACACAGCAGCAACACACAGGCTTTCTTTAGACACTCCTGAGCTGCCTCTGCGATGTGCGTTCTGGTTTGTAGTATTTGATTAAAAAGGTTACGGGGACCGACCAGTTAAACTGAGTTGCACTAGGACTTTGAGAGCCCTTTCTCAGTTCCTCTGTAGTTGTCCAGGGTAGACTGGGCAGCAGGCGCAGGGATGGACAGTTGTTTTCCTGAGGCGCCTGCCAGGCTCTTGATGGGCCTCAGTGAAGACCGCTGTTACTGGCACTCGGGAAGAGCGCGTTAGGTGGGCTCGTGGCCTCCCACCTGTCCTGTCCCATTCTGGCTGTTTATCTCGGGGTCATCGCCTTTTCTGCACTCACCTTGAGGAGGCTGAGGCCGAGAGACCCCGGATGACTTGCTTAAGCTCAGAGGCAGGTCTTAGAGCTCAGTACTTGTTCCGAGCCCTCAGCTCCTGCCACACACGTGTTGATCCTAATGTGGATAACGCGTGACTGAGTGTGGAATCCACAGCTCTTCACCCTGCCCGGGGTCCTGAGAGTGAGTAGACTTCATGCTCCTGGGGGTGGTTTTCTGGCTTGGAGAGCGAGAGCTTACTGTGGATGCCTCTAGGAGGCCACAGGAGAAGGCAGCCCAGGTTCGGAGCATGATGATGGGGCCATTGCTGGCACATTCGAGCTCGAAAGTTCCACTCAGAGCTTTGGAAGGGCCGCACTTGCAATTTCAAGTTTGGGCAGGCCAGGCCTCCCCTGTTATTTTAATCGTGCGTCACTGTAAGGAAATGTCATATTTGACCCTGCATCTTCACTAACTCGGCACTTAACTCAGGGTTCAGGTCTGTCGTGCTTTCCCTGGGCTGAGCGTGATGGAATTGCTGCCAACCCTGTCTTCAAGGGGCTTGCATGGATTCTGTGGTGAGAGCCACCGCCTGGAGTCCCTCCGGCCCCCCCTCACCCGCTAGCACTTCACGGCGTCTCGGGCCCGGCGTACCCATGTGAGAGTTGGGGATGGTGGCTGCCTCCTCCAGGGCTAGTGTGCGGGTTATGTTACCTGCATGTGAGGCCCAGGGGACGCGCATGGCCCCTCAGCCTAGGCAGCTGCCACTGGGTGCTGTCACTGGGAATGGTGAGCAGTGCTTTTGGTCTAGGGCCAAGGCGCCTCCTTCCTGTGGCCCCCACCCACTGTGGGCTCTGCAGAGCCCCTGCTTGTGGTCTGGCCATGGGCCCCTGTTTCTTCCCTGACTCGGTTGTTTCAGGTATAAGGGGAAGACGAGCAGTGGCACATGCAGTCTGGTTGCTGTGTCCCAGAGCTGTCGCTGGCAGCCGCCCAACCATCTCCCATGGTCCCAGCAGCTGTGGGGCTTCATAGAGGTGGATGTGGGGCTAGGGACTCCAGGTGAGCGGAGGTCAGAGGAGCTGGTGCCTGACGGAGCAGGACTGGGCTTTCCCCTCTGCTGTGCTCCTGGTTGGGGCTGTCCACACGGGAGGGCCGGTCTGCAGCGGGTCCCGCCTGCCACTCGATGGTTACAGAGGCAGAGGGGGACGTGTGGGGCACAGTGCAGACGGGGGCAGCTGGCTTTGGGCTGCAGTGTCTTTGCTTCGGCCTGTAGTTCACTACCCAGGCTTAGTGGATAAGCAGCGCCTCACGGGTATTTGCGACCAATTCTTGTCAGCATTTAGCAGGCCCCAGAATCTTTCTTGGCACACAGCTGTTGGTAGATTTTCTATAAAACTGCAGATTTTAGCATCCGGGTACTGGACTTCAAGCTTTCTGCGGCTGGCACCTGCTCAGTCGCTGGTGGGCAGCCTCAGGTACTCAGGTCCGTGAGTGGGTATGGCTGCTTTCTGAGTTTCAGGTAAACTGGGTGACTCAGTAGTTCAGTGGGCCAGAGTACTGTCTCTAACCTGGTGCATCCAGATGTGCAGAAACTGCCCTTTACCCATTTCTCACAGTCTTGCTATTTTGAGGAAATAATTTTCTACTTGTTCAGTTCTAGACGCCTCAGTAGGCCTTTCTGGCTGAGAATAATTGCTTGCAAAATGATATTGTGAGCGACGACACCCCTTGGCAGCTAACGTCAGTGAAATCCGCTTAGCAATTAGCCACTGCCTCCTGCCAGCACTTGTCTTGCTGTCGGCGCGGGCACTGGAATCCCAGGTTAGCTGCACATTTGTTTGTGGGACTCCTCGGCTACTCGAGCTCCTCTTCAGGGGTGGTCCCGAGAGCCTTGTCTGTAATGGACCAACACGGAAATACTGTCTTGACTTTTCAGGGAGCTAAGGGCGCACACACACGCACAGGCGTTACTTCAGAAGCACCAGCTTCCTCTGCCCTCTGGGTGGGCGTCTGCCATGTGGGTCATCAGCTGTGACTGAGCTCTTGTGGTTGTAGTCTGTCCAACAGATTGGTGGCTCACCGAGTACGGAGACTGCTCTTAGATTTCTAGGGCCTTGTAAAATTATTTACATAACAATTTGTGGCAATGGCTTCCCAGTGGCCATGACAGTAATTAATCAAAGTGTATAGTGTCCAGTTGGCATGGTGGTGCATGCCTGTAATTTCAGCTACTCAGGAGACTGAAGCTGGAGGGTCAGAAGTTTGATGCCAGCTGGGCAACTTAGTGAGATCTTGTCTCCAAATAAAAATAACAAGGGCTTGGGCCAGGGATTTAGCTCAGCGGTTCCGACGCCTGCCTCGAAAGTGCAAGGTCCTGAGTTCGATTCCCGGCACCAAAAAAAAAAAAAAAGGGCTCAGGTTGTAGCTCAGTGGTAGTGCACCCAGGATCTGATCCTCAGGACTAGAGAAAGTGCTTTGCAGTGTCCAGAAGAAACATAGGTCTCACTGGGAGAAGAATAGGAAGCCTGAGTCGGGGTTCAGGTCCTTATCAGGGGCCGCTTCCATGATGAGGCCCCTGGGGACATGTACCAGCAGGGGAGTCATGCTGCCTTGGCGGCAGAGCTGGGGAAGGAAGCCTTTCAGTGGTGGCGTGCCTTCAGGATCCTGGGAAAGATTTTCAGTGTGTCATTCTCAAAGGTGATCTAAAGGACTCTCATTTCGGAATAACTTTCTTACTTTTGCCAGGACTTTGTGAAACAAGAAATGTCTGGACCCAGAGTCACCCTTGGCTTCTCTGTCCTAGGAATATGAAGACAAGGCTGGAAGACCTAGCCGGCCACCTTCACCAAAGCAGAATGTGAGGAAGAATCTTGGTTTTGAGCCACTTTCCACCACCGCCCTCATCCTCGAGGACAGACCAGCGTGAGTCTTAGAGCATTCTCTGGTGTCTGCTTTAGAGGAGGACAGCTTGCTAATCCCCTTCACATTAGGGAGGAGTGAGGTCAGCAGGAGGAGGAGGGGTGGCCATAAGCAGCTGTCATGCCTGTGTCCCCATGCATTGTGTGGTGCTGTCAGTGGCTGACTGGGAGAATGGTCCTTCAGCATAGACGTGGTCACCAGGCTTTCCATTCAGGCGATTTTCCTTTTAGCGTTTAAGAATACCTGAGTAGTAAATGCTAACTGGCTTGCAATGGCAAGAGACCCTGGGAAGTATACTCCGGCATGATGTATTAGAGGTGCATAATACTGCAGGGCGCTGTGGACTGGCCCCGAGTCCTTGGGATCGCAGCAAGCTGGGTGTAGGTTGTCCTTGCGGTGTCCTTTCTGGCCTCTGACTCCCTATGTGTGATGAAGAGGCCCTGCTGGGAGACCTTCACGGTTACCAGGAATTGCTCCCTTGTGCCAGGACACAACTGATCTGTCTACAAGTGCTAGAATAGGAGGTCCCAAGCTCAAGAAAGGGTAGAAGAAGAAGAAAAAGAGGTTGTTGTAAACATCTAGTTAACCCTTAAGGCGTGGTCCAATCCCTGAAAGTTGAAAACAAGCGAAATCGCAAAGAAAGAGTGTCTTTTTGCTTTTATTTCTTGGCTCTCAGAAGCTGGGTGTGGTAGACCCTGAAGTAGAGGGCTGCAGAGTTAGGCAGAGGCCGCTGCACGGTGAGGAGCGTCCCTTCTAGTGCTTTGATACATGGACTCGCCCCATTCTCCTGTCACCAGCAACAGTGGTTCTGAATTGGGAAGGAACAGGGTCCTCTTCAGTTAGGTGCCGGCAGTCCAGCCATGGAAGTGAGAGAGCGTGCATTTTGTCGGTTTAAATGGGTGCAGGACTGTGACACACATTTGTGCCTTAACAATAAAAAAGAACTAGGGCTGCTCATGAAACTTCACACTTAAAAGCATAGCAAGAGAATGTACACGTGCACCTGGGTAACGTGGTTGCTGTGAGGCCCGTACCACAAGATTCGGTGTTGCTGCGCCTGTGTGGGAAATGCCGCCCTTGGAGCTGATGCAGAACATGAGGAGGGTCTTGTGGTCCAGTCAGTTTCCACGGAAAGTGGAGAGAAGTGACACAAAGGTTTCTCTCTGTTGTAATTATGGGTAATTGGTTTGTTTTAACCTGTAGAATTCAATTGTTTGGCAGTGAGCTTTTTGCTTTTGTCAAAAAACATTGTAGTTTCTAAAAGAATGGTGCAATTTTTAAAAAATTAGTTTTCGATCCCAAGCTTTACAGTATTTTCTTTTTTCTTTACTTTTTTTTTTTTTTTTTGGTACCAGGGATCAAACTCGGGTCCTTGCGCTTTCAAGGCAGGTGGCAGAACCACTGAGCTAAATCCCTAACCCTTCACAGTATTTTATAACTAGTGCTGCAGGTATTTTCTCTCACACTCTTACCTGATATTTGTAATGGTGAAACCCACTTATCTCCCATCAAGCAATCTCCCTGCGAAGCCAGCTGACGAAGCCCAGAAGCACAGGCAGCAGTATGAAGAGATGGTGGTGCAGGCCAAGAAGCGAGGTAGGTACGCTGGGCACCAGGCACGGGCTGGGGCTCTCACAGTTTCCATTTCATCTTTGGAACCCTAGAACCTCAACTTCCTCAGAAGCTTTAGTATTTTCAAATTTGTAGCTTTCCATCAAAAATACATGGCTCTGTTCATCCTGGTAACCTTATTTCAAGGTAGAAGCCCTTTAAACTTCCATGGGAAAAGAGGCCATCCAGGAAGAGAATTCTGTAGTAGGGCTGGGGATTTAGCTCAGTGGTTCCACCGCCCGCCTTGAAAGCGCAAGGCCCCGAGTTCAATCCCCGGTACCAAAAAAAAAAAAAAAAAAAAAGAATTCTGTAGTAGAGAAAGCCTCAGGCATGACATTGGAATTTCTTTTCCTCACTGGGCTGTTTTCTTTTTTTTGGAAGGTGGAATTGGATTTGATACAATCCCCTGCAGTACCTAAAACCTACGGTTCTTGAATATTTGAATGTATTAATAGTAAACTGGTGCCTGGGTAGAGTGGAATTCTGTGTATCCTCCAGGAAGGAGGAGCTTTGGCCCATGCCCAGCCTGCAGGCCGTCACCCTAGGTGGAACTCGCAGTCTCAGAGGACGGAGACTTTACATTCGCACACATCTGGGGCCCCCAGACCCACTACCCTCATTGAGACGAAGTAGGATGGTGGGTGTCAGGGTGCTAGTGGTGCATGGGACAGAGTTTCAGTTGGGATGAGAAAGGTGTAGGGACAGATGTGGTGACAGCTACACACGGACTCAGTGCTCCTGAGCTGTGTAGGGAAATGGTTCCGATGGTAAAATTTGACATGATGTGTATTTTGCCACAGTAAAAAAGTATAGTCCATGAGTGTCCATGGGGAAGGGTTCCAGGACCCTCTGTGGGTACCAAAACCTGTGGATGTTCAAGTCTCAGGTAAATTTGTATATGACTACACACATTTGCCTATGTACTGTACTATACACTGAGAGGTATTTGAGACAGGGTCTCGCTGTGTAGCCCAGGCTGCCCTTGAACTCGAGGTGATCCTCCTGCCTCAGCCTCCTGAGTGCTGGGATTGCAGGTCCGCCACGTCCGCCTCTCGTGTATACTTTAAGTCACCACTAATCAAATGTAAATTCTGTGTAAATAGTTGATGCATTGTATAGTTTAGGAATAACGACATGAAAATATATCTGTACGTGTTTGGTGCAGGTGTGATTTTTCCAAGTGTTTTCCGTCACCGGTTGGTTGAATGCGTGGATGCGGAATCCATGGCTGCAGGGTCGATGTGGAGTGTGTGTACACTAAAAGCCTGGGCTTCCTCAGAGTTGCTGTCTCTACCTTAAGAGCAGCACCTGAGCTGCTAGAAGTGGGCCTTTCAGGTCACCTTTGGAGGGGTGGCGGGGAGCATGTGAAGGGCTTCTTGTGTCCGGTGAGGTTGTGTTGTCTGGTGTGGTGGTGTGACGGGCTTGTCTGTGCTGATCGATTGTATTGTGCTTGCACCTGTACAGTTCCCTCTGTACGTGCTGCACTTGAAAAGTTCACTGCAAAGTGTGCCGAACACGCTTGAATCCATGGGCGGGAAGGGAGACCGGGCTGGTGTGTGCCCGCTTCAGCGCTCTTTCCCTGCTGTTTCTGCACCGTGACTTGATACAGGCTCCTTCTCGTTTGTCATTGTGATGATTTCCAGAGCTCAAGGAAGCCCAGCGGAGGAAAAAGCAGCAGGAGGAAAGGTGCAGAGTGGAAGAAAGCATCGGAAACGCTGTCCTCACCTGGAATAATGAGATCCTGCCCAACTGGGACACCATGTAAGGCTGGGCTCTGGCACTGCCCACCAGGCCGCAGTCTAGGGGGCTCGTGGTGAGGCTGGTGATGGGGTTGCTGTGAGTTGCCTTGGTCCAGCCAGGGGACTGAGACAGCCCCTTTCCTGCCCTTCAGTTCATCTTGTGCTCAGCATCCTGACTGTGTTTGTAAAGCACAAATCTTTGTCACTCCCCAAAATTTCACTCATTTCCTAGGATACTCAGTATAGACCTTGAACTTCAGAGCTCTGAGGCCTGAAGCCTCCTGCCTGCCCCACCTCTGTAGCCTCACCCTACTCTCCTTTCACTTGGGCCCAGCCTTGTCCCTAGTGGACCATCAACAGGATTAGTGCTTTCAACCTCAGGGCCTTTGCATGTTCTGTTTCCTGAGTCTGGGTGCCCTTGACCTGAACCCCCCATCCTGTTCACTAAAGCTCTGTGTTCCCCACGGAAGACTTTCCTGCCCCACCGCAGCTCCAGGTGGCTGTGGAAGACTCCCTGGGGTACCCTCCTGCCTTTCTGAGGGTGGAGACCAGGTTGTCTCTGCTGCCAACCCCGGTGCCACTGAGCCCTGGTGTCAGTGACCCAGGTGTCCGTGGAGAACAGGCACCATGGAGCCCGGCAGCTGGGGCTTGGTCACTTCCGGGGTCAGTGTCCACCTGCCTGTCTTCTGTGCGGTCAGAGGAGGCTGGTGGGGAGCATGGTGGCACGGTGCTGGGGACCCCCTGACCGCGCCTGGTGTGGATGCTCACTGCAGGGTCTGGGCCTGGGAGGGCTGTCCTGGGCAGGGGCTGTGCCGAGCCTACTTCCCTGGCGGTGTCCGTCTGTTGGAGGCTGGGTGCTGCCAGGAAATGAGGACACTTTTCTTACACAGAACCCTGTGGCAGGGCAGGGGCTCGGACCCTGGCTGTCCACCCGTGGCCGCTGAGCCCCGCCCGGTCCTGCCCTGCAGTGCCGGGTGCGGTCTGAACACACACTGTAGTGCACACCAACTCCGCGCCGGCCACTCCTCGGTGCTCTGGACTCTGTTGCACTTGGTGTTCACTGCTGCCCTCGGGGAAGGCTTCCTCGGCCAGTTTTAGAGGATGCTTAGGGTCCAGGGAGGAGCAGTAGTGGCTCTGGGTCCCCCAGGTGAGGGTGCAATGGGACACCGCTTGGCACTGCAGCCTCAGCCTGGGCCCCGTGCTGTGCCTGCCGCCTTTCCCTGGCCCCATCCTTAGGCAGCGCGTGTTCATTGCAACCCACAGTCCTGACACCTGCCCCCTTCGGAGTGTTCTGGGCTGGTCCCTACCCTCATGGTCCACCAGCTGACCTGTGTGCAGTGGGGCTATGGCTGTCCCATCTGTCTGGGCACCCGTGTTCCCTCCCTGCCTGTCCCAGCAGGCCCAGCAGGAGGTGGTACGATCTGTGTAGACCCGGAGCACGCTGGCTGAGGGCAGGGCTGCACCCTGCCCTGGTGCTGTGGGTGGCCCTGCTCGGATGAGCCCGTCTTCACGGCGAACACAGCTCGTTTCCGTTCCGTCCAGGTGGTGCTCACGGAAGGTTCGTGATCTGTGGTGGCAGGGAATCCCGCCCAGCGTGAGAGGCAGGGTCTGGAGCTTAGCCATCGGCAACGAGCTGAACATCACCCACGGTGAGTGGCTCCCTGCCTGGACCCTGGGGCCCCTCTGTCCCCTGCGGCCCCTTGGGAAGGATGGCGGTGACTGCCACGCAGCTATGTCTATGACAGGCCAGGTGCCTGTGTACCCCGGAGAGGGCCATGGGCGGTGGGTCCTGTGCCAGGTGCTTTGGGTCTCTGAGGGCAGGGCATGTGCTGCAGGCAGAAGGGACAGTGGACGTGGCCTTTAAAGCTCAGGCGAGACGCTGAGTCCTGTGGAAGGCAGGTCTTGGTCAGATGTGAAGGTGGAGGAGCTTGTTGTCCTGGGGCTACATTCCAGGGAGTTTTTCAGGCAACCTTAGAGGGGACAGCACACTGCTAGGCCTGATCTTGGGGTTTTTGGTGGCCCAAGTGTCGAGGGAGTGGGTCTGACCTCACTGTCCGCGTGCTACTTGTCGTGCTGTGTAGCCTCTGCTTAGCGTGTGTCTGCCCCGTAGGCCTGTGCGGTTGTGTTCAGTGGTTCTCCGGGAGGCCTGTGAGTGTATGGCAGACTGGTCTGTGCCTTCCCCTCGGTGGGTTATTGTTTTTCTCTTGACAGTGGCTCTCCCCAAGTGAAGCTGGTCTGTGGGCTGGCAACTGGCTTCCTGAAGTGGGGGGGTCGGGTCAGGGAACCTCCAGAAAGCTCTCACGTGGCCAAATCCATGGCTTTCTGTGAGAAAATGCATGAACATTTCACTTGTGGAAGAAGTTTTTGAGAAGCAGCCTCAGAAGATGAAGTTGGAGAAGTTGCTCCCTGTCTGTCCGAATTGGGTGTAACGTGCAGCTCCTGTGTGTCTGCGTGTGTGTCCAATTTTTGGTTCTCACTGATGCCTAGGTTGATTTTACTTGAATTAAAACCTTCTGTGGACTAGATCATAGTAGAGTGGGTAAGCAGCTAATTAACCAATCCCACGTCTTGAACTTCTGTCTAAACTTCGATCTTGCCTTGCGTTGTGTGAGCCGTGTCTTGTATGATTTGCTGCTTCGTGTCACTTGTCCTCAGGACGCCGTGGCCGCGCTGCCTGCTCTCTGCTCTGCTACCCATGCCCAGCCCAGTTCTCTGCACTTGGCAGGCCCTCCAGAAACCTTTGTTGAGCGAGTGGATGCGTCTTACTGTCTCTCACTCCATCTGAGCCAGTGCCAGATGGGGAGCTTGGGCTCGGATTGCCTGCAGCCAGGCGTGGTTGCTGGGCAGGTCTGGATGGCCTCCTTTCCGCCTGAGAAAGCTGACCGTCCTGGAAAGGCTGGGGCTGTGCCAGCTGTGTCTAGTGTGCATGGGGCTGGCTCCCTCACCCCCGGCCTGGCTGGTCCTAAACCTGTGCCCTGAGATGGGAAACCCCAGGGTTTTGCTCTTTCTGTGTTTGTGTCATTGGAAAACTTAAGAAGGCCAGTCGAATGGTACTTTAAAACTTGGCTCTTAGACAAGTCAGGCTTGTGCTTTTGACATTGTGGCTCACGGTCTGAGAAGGTGGTTTTCTTTTTTTCTTTTACGTTTAAAAGTCCTGAGCATTTAATTTATTTATTACTATTTGTTATTAGTTTATGTTTGCAGTATTTAATGTTTACCTTCGTCCTGGGGAGCAGGTCCATGTACTTAACATATCTTGATTCTTTTTATTCTCTCCCACTCCCCTCCTATCTCTTGATCCCCTTTCCATTTGCAAAAGATCTGTTTTCCTGTTTCCTATTAAGTCTAGGAGCCTGTCCATTTCGTCAGGGTTCTCTGATTTGCTGGAATACAGTTTCTCATAGGACCTTGGGGCCCATCATTAGGTTATTTCTTCGAGCTTGCTGTTTTTCTAACATGAGTGTCACAGCACTGAACGTCCCTGTTAGGACAGCTTTCACTGTCCCATGGGTACATGGGACTGGCATTGCAGTTTGGGTCTAGGAATTGTTTAATTTCTTTTGTGAATGATCAGGCGGTCAGGAATGTGTGGTTTAATGTCTAGGTTTTTATGAAGTTTCTGTGCTTCTTTTGCCATTCATTTCTAATTTCCATGTTCTGTGATCCGAGAGTCCGCATGAGGTAATTGTGCTTCTTTTGGGTTTGGTAAGCAAGCTTTATGGACTAGGCGGTGGCCTGTTCTGGAGAAGGCTCTGTGTGCTGCTGAGAAGAAAGTGCACCCTGTTGGAGTTGGGTGGAACACTGTAGATGCCTATCAAGTCTGTTTGAAGATAGGGTTCAGTTTTGATATTTCTTTGTTGATTATTATATCTTTTTTTTTGGGTTTTGTTTTTTTGGTACTGGGGATCAAACTCGGGACATTGTGCTTATGAGGCAGGCAGCGGAACCACTGAGCTAAATCCCCGGCGGTATGTTTTTGTCTTTTGAGACAGGGTCTCATTGTATTGTTCCAGCTATCCTTGAACTCACTGTGTAGTCCAGGCTGGTCTTGAACTCACGGTGATCCTCCGCATCAGCCTCCTGAGTGCTGGGGTTACAGGCATGGGCTGAACTGTGCTGGGATGACCATGCCTGGCTCATTTGTCTATTTGTGACAGTGGAGATTAAGGTCCCCCACAAGATTATGTTGATGTTTATTTGATCTTTTATGTCCCGTAGTATCTGTTTGATAAAGTTGGGTGCACTGGTATTCAGTGCGTATATATTTACCATTGCGGTCTCGTGGGAAGAGGATTTAATAACTGCTCAGCGCACACCAGGAAGACCACAGGGAGATTTTGTAAACTGATACTTTGACCCATTTCACTGAGGCTGCCAGGTTCCTTGTTTGTGAGTGGCTCACTGGTGATCACCGGGCACACAGTTGCTCCTGTCCGTCTCCTCCAGAGGGACACAAGCATTGAGCACCTCCTGGAAGCTGCGAGCAGGCAGAAGTTCTAGCTGTGGCTCAGGACACCTCATTTTTCCTGTAAGCATTTACCCTTCTGGAACCTTGGTGGTAGGAGATTGTCTTAGAGCTGTGCCCTGCTGCCATGGCAGACTGGCATCGATCATGAGTTAGAGCCTCACAAGCCCACAACAAGGCCATTAACTGAGACGCTGGACTGGAACAGTGCTGCTAGAATTTAAATTACACTTCAATAAAATAGTGTGCACTGCCTAGAAGGCAGGGGTACCCTGCTTTCTTTTTCAGAAGTAATGACGGGAAATTTAAAGTGGTAAAAACTCTGTGGGTAGCTTCAGTTAAAGCCTCAGCGATGACTGTGATCCCAGACCTCGAGAGGAGCTGGGAAGAGACAGAGCCGGAGGACAGGAAGCACCTGGGCAGGTTGGGTGGGGCCTGAGAAGCATCCTCTGGAGAAGCATGGGCCTGGGGACAGCAGGGCAGGCTGTGTGTGTGTGAGGTTTGTGAGCAGGAGTTGCTACCTGAGTGTGACCCAGCCACCCAAAGAGGAGCTGTTGAGCAGGTGCCAATGTGGAGCGTTGGAGATGTCGCGATGCTTGCCTGTTGTCACAGAGCTCGGCTGTCCCTGGGCACCTCTCCACAACAGTACCCCTGCCACCACCTTTGCGGTCTGTACTGAAGTGCAGGCGTGGTGGATGTCCACATAGGCAGAGCAGCACAGAAGCGTGATGTGGAGGGCAGGGGTGTAATAGGAAGTGCTCAGGTCAGTGTATATAAAATCATAGACTGAGGGCCGGGGATTTAGCTCAGTGGTTTCGCCGCCTGCTGCACAAGCGCAAGGACCCGAGTTCTATCCCCGGTACCAAAAAAACCCCAAAAAACATAGACTGATTTACAAAAGGGCAGAGCCGAATGGAAAATGCACGTGAACATCTTCTCCCAGGACAGCCATGCCCTGAAGAAAGTGGCTGCTCATCATCCTGTAAGACTCCAGCTCTAGCTAATGGTCCTGAAATTTGGCCAGCTCTCAGCATGCAGTTGCTCGAAGTCTGCCTCTAACAAACATGCTTTGACATACTTGGAATTTTCTTTTTAGTTTTTACTTTTTTTTGTTTGTTTGTTTATTATCAGGGATCGAACTCTGGTCCTTGCACTTGCACAGCAGGCGGCAAAACCACTGAGCTAAATCCTGTCCCTAGATTTTACTTTTTTTTAAAAAATCTTTTTCCCTTTTAAAAAAATTGTCAGCATTAATATTTTACAATTTAAAAAAAATATTTTACAATTTACTGTGCTGTGTATTTTATCTTCACATTTCCAACACTGAAGGCATAAATTATAAAGACTTTCAGAGAGTTCTAATTTATGTTACGTATTTTTTTGCAAATTTCACCCCATGAAAGTGCATTATTACAGTGCCCATCCTGTGTGAAACATTCTGTGTGTATATAGAAACTTTGGAACCTCCTCAGTAAAGGAAGAGATGTCCTTTCTGTACATCTGCATTTGTAAAGGATAAAATTTCTTCAGATCTTGGCTCTTTGGGGTGTCTGCATATGGAGTGGTGATTCATCTTGGTTCCTGTCCATCTTGTCAAATGTGTCCTGTGGAGCTGGAGCGGGGACACACGCTTGTAATCCCAGCTGCTTGAGAGGCTGTGGCAGGATGATAGAAAGTTTGATGCCAGCCCAGGCAACTTAGCAAGTTCCTGAGTCAAACAGAAAGGGCTGAGGATGTAGCTCAGTTGTTGAGTCCCCTGGATTTGGTCCCTAGTTCTGCAATAAATAAATAAATAAAAAATAAAGTGTTGGGTTGTCTGACAATGTTTCAGATGAACAGTTGCAAAGCTGGGTGTGCACAGTTACATCCATAGTGATATACCTTTGCAGCTTCCGCTTTGCAGCCTATTTCCTTACGAGTATAGTTCATCCAGTCATAACTTCATGCCCGTTGGTGTGTCTTTAATACACCTGAATGGTTGCACTCTCAAAAATATGTTATTGCTTATTTTATTGTGAAGTGACCTGTGAAGTGTTCTCTCGTGTTTTTATATGTTTCTGAAATAAATCTCCCTTGAAAAATGTGCATAAACATCTTAATACGTTCGCGACGAGGCTGTAATTCACCTGTCTTCCCGCCGTTGGCTCTGAAGCCCTGGAGGTACAGTGTGGCGAGGGACAGTCACGCACTGCAGTACTACGAGCCTCCTGCTGAGATGGCCACCTGCTTACCGCCAGTGGTTCAAGCTGGTGGGAACATGTTAAAGAATTTTTAAAGTTATTTTCAGGATTTTAGACGTTAGGGATTTTGGTCTTTGGGGATTTCAGCATTCAGGATTCTAGTGTTTGGGGCTGTGTCTTTTAGATTCTGGCCGTACTCGTTTGAAACCAGATGGGCTTCCTGCTGCCTCTGCTCACGGACGGAACAGCTGTGTCCCTCCTGGTGCATGTGCCAGGGTGCCAGGGGCTGAGAGCTGTGAGAAGCAGCAGGCCGCCGCTGCACAGTGCGAGAGAGGCCATGGTGGCCTGTGGTGGGAGAAAAGGCCAGGTGCTGCAGCAGTGTGCCGGTCTTTCTTTGCGTACAGCTGCCTTTAAACGGTGGAAGGAGGTGCCCATGTGTTCAGGGTGTTGTTGAGGAAAGTGTGGGCGCCTGAGACTCACCCGAGGCTTCTCTTCCAGAGCTCTTTGACATCTGCCTTGCCCGGGCCAAGGAGCGGTGGCGGTCCTTCAGCACGGCAGGCGCGGAAGTGGAGAATGAAGGTACAGACCTGTGTCCGCAGGACGCTGCCCCGAACAATTCCTGGCGTAAAGCTCAGCCACAGCAGCCCCCTGACATGCAGTCCTGAGCCCTTAGCATCTGCACCGCTCTGCCCTCTGTGCGCTCCTCCTGCGTGCAGGCCCCAGGGCTGCACTTTCCTGAGGCCTTGTTATGAAATCGTGCCACCCAGTACTTTAGGGCGTCATCGAGCATTGGGGAGTCAAAAATTCGAATGAGCTAGGAGTGCTCAAACATGTTCTTCTTAGACTGGGAGGCAGGAAGGAAAGTCACCTCCCTGGTAAGAGATGTCCCTGAGATTGTAATTATTTTGTTTTGGAGGCTGTTTAGAGTTTTGCAGGGCAAAAAACAGAGTTTGCATTTATTCTTTTTAGCATGATGCACTTACTCTTTGGGAATGGGACTTAGGAGATGACATAAACTCATTGAAGAGGTTACACCAGGCATCGCTGAGGAGGAGGGAAGACTTGAGGGGGAGGGAAGGGGGAGGCGTGTGCACGTGGGAGAAGGCGAAAGAAGCCAGCCTGTCGCTGCCGAGTGCCAGTGACCCAGAGAGGGTGGTGCTCCGGCCGACTGGAGCGCCTGGGGTTGCAGGTGCCCAGAGCGGGGACTCCATCTCCCAGGTCCGTGAGCAGAGAACCTGGGCCTGGTGAGCCCCTGGACTGGGACGGCCTGTGCAGCTCTGGGCAGTCACCGACCTTCTCTGCCTCCAAGCAGAGTTCCCCTAAGAGCAATTGGGCCTTGTACATGTACACATCACTTCATGAGCAGTGTTTTTTAAACCAAAATTAGAGGAAAGTAGCATTTGTAGGCCATAGGCCCCAACAGTCCCTGCGAGCTCTTTGGGTCTGACCTGCAGGGGCTGCTCATGGGCACGGTGGTTCCCTGGGAGCTGGTGCAGGTGGCTGAGTCCTCCCGTGGCGAGCAGTGGAGGACCAGGAGCATTGCCCTTCTGCTCACCATCGGTCCCCTCCACACACGCAAGGGATTGCTGCTCTTTTTAGGTGTATTTTTAAGTAGTCTTTTAAGAAACTGTGTGGTACAGGAATTCAAACAAATACAAAACAAGTTCTTCATGAGTATTTGTTTGAATTACTACATGTTGCATTGCAATAGATCCCACACACTGTTTTCATTTTTTTTTACTTCTTATATTGACAGAAGAATTATGCTTGCCACATGCAGCATGTTTTGAAGTATACACACATCGTGCATTGTTGACTAGCTAACTAACATAGGCGTTGCCTCTCATGGTTACAATTCTTATAGTAAGAACACTTTACATCTCGGTCTTAGCATTTTCAGGAATACTGTATACAGTTACCTATGGTCATCGAGTTGGACAATATATTCCTCCCACCAGACTGAAATTTGGTATTCTCTGACCAGTATCTCCCCAGCTCCCCTCTCGCCCCTGGCAGCCACCGTGTTACTCTACTTCTCTGCGCTTAACATTTTTAGGTTCCAATAGAAGTGAGACCATGTGGTATTTGTTTTACTGCGCCTGGCTTATTTCACTTAGCACGACGTCCCCCACCTCATCCATGTTGTCAAAAACGATGGTTGTTCCTTCTTTTTATGACTGCAAAGTATTCCACCGAGTATCTTTGCCACCTTTTCTTTACCCACTCCTTGGCCCTTATAGCAGTGCTGCAGGGAGTGCAGAGGTCACTTGGTCAGCCTGACCTGCATCTGGGTGCGGGATTTCTGAAGCCTATGCAGTTCTGCTTTTGTTTGGGCCCACATATGCTAAATTTACACCAGTGATGTTTAGGATCAAGTGATGCTTTTTCGGTTGGGATTTTCTGTGCCTAGAGTTCATTTATACACGTTCCCTGCTTGCCCTTGTTTTCCCCAGAGTGGTTTTGGTTGATGTTAGGTGGCTGGTGGCTGCTGCCTGAGGTGCTCCTCTCCTGCGGTGAGACACTCCAAGCTGCCCTCACCCCAGGCAGCTCTGAGGCAGGGTTGCACTGTTGAGACTCACCCTGTGCTCTGAATCTTTTGTCAGATGCTGGGTTTTCAGCAGCAGACAGAGAGGCCAGTCTGGAGCTTATTAAACTGGACATTTCCAGAACGTTTCCTAATCTCTGCATTTTCCAGCAAGTAAGTGGTCATTTCTTTCTAGTGTGTTTTACCTAAAAGCCATCCGTGCCTGGCTCCCTGTAGTGTAATCAAGATTGAAAGGTAGAGGGCCGGGGATTTAGCTCAGTGGTTCTGCCGCCTGCCCCACAAGCACAAGGACCCGAGTTTGATCTCCAGTACCAAAGGAAAAAAAAAAAAGATTGAGAGGTAAAGCGGGTTGGAGGATAGGTTGGGTATCACTTTTTAAAATAAGTGTAATGGACCCTTTCCAACAGGTGCCAGTGCTAGTGCTTTTACAGTGGCCTTGTCCTGCTCCTGGGCTCGCATGTTGGAGCCTCTGCAGGTGTTGGAGAAGGGCAGGCCCGTCGTCAGGCTGTGGGCGGCTTCTTCTGTTCTTTGCCTGCACTGGAGGTGGGATTTCAGGGAGCCCACTATGCGAGTTCCCGGGGAAACGATGCAGGCAGCATGGTACAGTCTGTACAGTCGGGTAGGCAGCCAGGCAGGTGCAGGGGGCCCTGATGGCTATGGGAGATGGGTGGAGAGCAGTGTTGTGTGTGGACGGCAGTCGGAGCAGGGTGGAGCCACCCCTGTGGGTAATGGGACCCAGGCCAGGGGTGTCACCAGGGCTTGGGGTTCCTTGGAGCAGAGCTCTTGGAAGCCCTTCTATTCTTGAGCCAGCAGACAGCACCCTCTGCTCCTCCCTTACCCAGGCTGGCGGAGTTGCTGGTCCTCCTTCCATAGTCTTCTGCATCTGACCGGCCTGATTCAGTGCATGCCCTTGTCCTGTGGGTGCCTGCCCTCCCCTCTCCTATCCGTTCCCCGTCTTGGACCTTCCAGTCCCACTGCCGCACCCGGGTTTCTAGCACCGAGCCTTGCAAACAGTTTACCAGTAAAGAATGGAGGAGTAGTTGGGGACACAGACAAAGTGGCTACAGGACAGAGTTTAGATGAGTGTGGAGGGTGAGGTGGGGAGTGGGACTCTGCCAGCACAGGGTTGGTGGTGGCGCCGAGGAGCGGAGCCGTGACTCGGTGGGTCTGAGCTGGGAGTCGGCTGTAGTAGGCAGGGGTGGGCCGGAGTAGGATCGCTCCACACAGGGGCTGGGCATCGGCAAGCCAGCTTGAGGGCAGAGCCAGCCCGCACTGTGGGGGTCTCTGGATCCAAGTGTACAAGCTGCTGCCTGCCAGAGTGCTTCCTGTCGTGGGTCCTGTTTGAGGGAGCCGTGTCCTGCGGCTGACCTGGTGTCCCAGGGCTCCACTTCCAGCCTTGTTCCCTCACTGCTGCAGGTGGCCCCCTGCCTGCTGGCCGGAACTGTGGCTGTGCCACTGTGCCCAGGTCTGGCATAGGGCAGCCCAGGACCTCAGTGGCACCTGGTGTCACTCTTACTCCCCCACGTCCCCATTCCCCAGTCCACCCAGAAACGTTCCCATCTGGGTCTTCAGGAATCTTTGCACCAGGGGAGCTCCCCAGAGGCTCGGTGTTGGGCCTGGAGCCTGGGAGTGCCTGGTGCCCCTGCACCAGGGCGGGCAGGATGGGCGGCCAGTCTGCAGACCCCAGCTCCACAGACAGACTTCAGCGCCTCTGCTCCCCAGCCTGGGCCGCTCCCTCAGCCTTGGTCCAGGTCGCATCGTGCAGCCCCAGCCGCTCCTCTCAGGCTTCCTGGCTTTCCCCACAAGAGGGCTTTCTCTGCCCCGGCCCCAAGCCTCCCATGCCCAGGGTGAGTGCAGCTCCTCACTGGCTCTGGAGGCCCTGGAAGCTGCTGCTTCCTAGAAAAGGTTTTACCTCTGACCTCAGCAGGTTGGGTTTGAATCTAGGCTTCCCTCCTGCTGGCCTCATGGCCTCAGGCAGGCCACCTGAGGACCTTGCTCCTTATTTGCAGCTGCTCTGCTAGTTACATTATAAAAAAATGTCTGTGTCTAATTAAAACTAAAAGTCAGCTGAATCCACCAGAAGTTGAGGAGCCCTTTTGTGTCAGGCAGCCATGGAGGTTGGGGTGTGGTAGACCGAGGCCCCGAGGCTTTGGGGAAGTAGGGTCCCTGGTCTTCTGCATAGTGTGGGATCTCAGCCCTGGCAGAAAGCAGCGTGGTCACCTTTCTAACTAGCAGAGGTAAAAGCAAGGGAGGGTTTTAGAAGAAGGGGCTCCAGGGCAGGCGCAGGTGGGGCTCAGCAGGCGGCGCCTGCTCAGTGTGTAGATGGCAGGGTGTCTGTGTGGCTGCGTGGTCTGGGCCTCGCTGTCACAGAGCCCGCAGGCTGTGCGGTCCACTGGTCACACAGGAATGGTTTTTATCCCTGTGTTAGCGCTGGGCACTGGGTAGACAGGGCCGGGGCGGGTGTTGGATGTGAGCGCAGTGGGTGCTTATACTTGAGCATCTTCCAGCGCTCCCACAGCGCCCTGAGCTAGCTCCAGGCTGCCTCCTCACGCAGTTAATATTTTGGAAGCAATTAAAGGAGCAAATGGGGAAAAAAAGAGCAAATGGAGATCTTGGGGGGATGGGGGTATCAGGAGAGTGTCTGAAATAGAGCGGAAGCTACTGGGACCTGAGTGGAGTAGCTGTTCCCCAAACCTGGGTACAGAGAGGCAGAACAGCAGACGGAATGTCGGGCAGGAAGCGGGAAGGGCGTGGTGGGGGGACACAGGCAGATCTGGAGACAGGAGCAGCCGCTTGCCCCAGGAGCCCTGGCTCACCTGTCGGGCTTCGAAGGCGGCATGGTCCCAGCGGGAGCCAGTGGCGGGGTGCTTGACTTGGGTAGTATTCACACCCGAGCCAGGAGCTGTTTCCAGAGCAGCTTCATAGGCTGAGTTGCACACTTGCTTGTTAACTTGAGTTGGTTGTGTCTTCATTAAATTGCATAATGCACACGGTGGGCTGCTCGCCCCTCTTGTGGCAGCCGGTGGGAGTGCAGTAGCAGTAGCATCAGACGCTGTTCTGTGCACTAACAGGACTGACGCATGTGTCGTTTTGGTGTGTCCATCCTTCCAGGGCGGTCCGTACCATGACATGTTGCACAGTATTTTGGGCGCTTATACTTGTTACCGGCCGGATGTGGGTTATGTAAGTGAAGTCTTTCAGTATTTTATAATGTTGTCTGTGAAGAAAGTCATAGTGTTGTCCGGGACATCTAGATGTCGAGTTGAATACTTTCATCCTTTTGTCGAGGAGCTGAAAAGTCTTGCGGTAACTGGGTTGACTCAGTTTCCTCATAAAGAGATTGAGCTGCTCTGTGGCATTAATCACAGTTTAGCTGGATGTGGTTTTCATTTTTTCCATGTGATTTTTCCCAACATCAAATTGAAAAAGCCTTCCGCAGTAAACATTTTAAAAAGTGTGCTGCTGTTTTCGCTGCTTAGCAGATGTGTGTGTGCTTGGTCTAACTTTCAGCACGCCAAATGGGTTCCTAAGAGGGGTTTCTGCTGAGGGTTCCCATTGGGAGGGGCCGGGGAGTGGAGAGGGAGAGGGGTGGTGATGGGGCAGGTGGGGGCTGGCAGTTCAGCCTGGGCGGGGCCTGTGGGGCCCGGGGGCCCTGCCAGTGTGAGGGTGCCTGGGCTCCTGTAGTGAGTGGAAGCGTGCTCTCACCTTTGCGGCACAGTTAACGCCTCTCTCCTTCCTGCAGGTACAGGGCATGTCCTTCATAGCCGCAGTGTTGATCTTGAATCTAGATACTGCTGATGCCTTTATTGCTTTTTCTAATCTTTTGAATAAACCCTGTCAAATGGCGTTCTTCCGAGTGGACCATGGCCTTGTGAGTATGCTCTGCACACCCGCCCTGCCCAACGGTTCTCTTTGTAGGAGATAGAGGATGTGTTTCCCTGTTTGGGCGCCTGTTGAACTTGAGTGTGGAAATGGGTGTGAGCATACCCATGCTTTCCTGGGGGCCGAAGTAGGGGAGGGAGAATGGCAGCTTCTGTGCACCTGTGCGCACATCCTGTCGTGTGTGCCATGCGTCTTCCGGGAGGACGTCTCGAAGCTGACCCTGAGGCTGCTCACCCTCACGGTGTTGTATGTGGGAGAAAGGCGGTGTGTGTGAGACTGAGCTCCATTATTTACAAGAAGGCAGCAGCTGGTTTTGTGTGCTGCTGCCGACAGTCTTGGCCACACTGAAGGCATGGAGGCGCTAGCGGTGCGGCCGAGTGAAGGCCCCAGCACTCTCTGCAGCCAAGTCCTCTGTGTGGTACAGGTGAGGAAAGAGGCTCGGGAGGGAAGCGCTGTGTCCAGGAGCATCTGTTAGGTGGGAGAGTGGAGAGCGAATGCACTCTGGTTACTTAAGCCTGTGTTCTCAGGCCTAGAGGCACAGGCCTAAAAGTGACTCCATTAGCTTTAAACCAGTGCCATCTCTTATGCTGACAGATGGCCCTCAGCACTTGAAGGCCCAACCATCCAGTAGTTGGCACTTGTTCCCCAAGTCCTGGGGACTCCTCAGTACCCCTGCTTAGTTAGCAGCTCCTGCTAAATTAGTGACTGAGAGCAGTGTCCCTGCCTGTAGGAGTCCATCCGGAGAAGGCCACAGGTGAGAACAAAGCATCCGTGCAGAGACGGTCACTACGTGTGTTCACCGTGAGATTGCAGGACAGCAGACAGTGGGCTGCAGGGGAGGGCGCTGCCTGTTTAATGCCTGAGTAGTGAGGCCCTGGAGTTGGAGGGAGTGTGGAAGACAGTGAGCTGACTTTCCAAGAGTCGGTAAAATAGAACAGACGCTGATTGCTGCATAGTTAGCTGCAAGAGCAGTTTCGTCACAGCATTAGTGTGTTTCGGTGGACAGTGTGTGGAGCTTGTGTACTTCACAGTCCGCGGACGAGCACTTGTATACATGTTGCTTTGATTATCAGGCAAGAGCTTACCTTTCTAAGAAAGATAATGGTCAGAATTTGAAAAAATCTTCAGGCGAGATTCTTGCCCTTAGGATAGCCTGTTGATACTCATATACACGAGCTTTCCATTCTTTACAATATTCATTCCTGGTTGTAAATTTAATCTTATGTTATTGTATATAATAAAGTGATTTCCACCCAAGTTCTGCTAATATTGAAGATCCCAGTTTCTCTTTGGAAACATGTAATAAAAACTATACTTAGTAGTTTTAGCTTACAGCTTTAAGGCAGAATCCTAGAGGCACAATGCTGAGTGGGACCCGGGCTTTGGCAAGTTCTCCCCAGCAGCACCCCGGGTCCAGGCCAGATCACCCTGGTGTGGGCTGCCCTGCGCGTCAGCCGGTGTCTGCTGCAGCCTTCCCTCAAGATGCTCATGCCCGGAGCCCCGGCCCCTCTTGTGACAATCAGAAGTGTCTCCAGATATTCCCAGATGTCCCCTGGGCTGCAAAACGCACTCTGTGGTCCATAGTGCAGCCCCTCCATGAGGCCGAGCAGTTTCTTTGCTCTGCTGCGGGCAGCCCGCAGGGGGGCAGGGTGCAGAGTGCAGATCCGGCCGCCTCCCAGTGCAGGCTGCTCTCTTGCAGTGCCACGGCACTCCTGCTTGGGCATTTTGTTTCCGTAAAACACTTGCAGGGCCCAGTAAGGTGCAGGCAGGGGCCCTTCCTCTCCATCTCTCACTGCATGCGCTCGCGGGTGTGTGGGTTTAAGGCCAGGTCCTGGCTCTGATGTCAGACCCCTTGCCTCTCTGGGAGGACTGGGTCAGGAAAAAGCTGCTTGCTCTTTAACCATAGGCTCATCCTCTGTGATGGGACAGGCCTGAATTCAAGTCCCAGCGCTGCCTGCTAGTACTCTGCTCCTCCTTGGTGAGGTACTTAGCTGCCCTTTCTTTTCTGTAAAGTGAAGAAGCAATGAACGTGGCTAGTGATGCTACCGTGAAGATTAGGGGTGGTGTTCGCTTAAAACTTGTCCGGGTTGCACCTACGGCTGCCATTCAAAGTGAGCAGGCCGTTGAGTAAGAGTAATTGTGTGAGATTCTCAAGATCTAAGTGCAGCAAGTGTCATCTGCACACTGGAAACTTGTGCTGATAAATGGTTTATTTGTGTGTCTTATATTCTCTCCCTAGATGCTGACTTACTTTGCTGCATTTGAGGTATTCTTTGAAGAAAATTTGCCGAAATTATTTGCTCATTTCAAGAAAAACAACTTAACTCCAGACATCTATCTAATTGATTGGTAAGGCTGGGTTTTCTGAGCATTTCCTTGTCCACTGCCTTGTCTCTCACTGTCCTCCCTGCAGCTGCTTTCGGGATTCGTCTAAGGCCCCTATCCTGCTTCGTGGCCACCCAGCGCTCTCGTCCTCCAGGCTCCTGAGTGCTAATCTGCTACCTCGCACCATGGGCTCCTTTCTGTTTCCGACTCCAGCTGGGCCTCGATTCCCCCAAGGCGAGGTGGTGCCCTGGAACCATGTTTGCAGGGCGCCATTTATCCACCCAGTAGATGGGTTGTGTGGCTGTTGGTCTGTGCCCGGCCCTCTGCCAGGCCCTCAGGTGGGTGGTGAGCGGGTTGCCGCCCAGACCTGCTTCTCAGGAGCTTCTGTATTGGTGTCCCTGAAACGTTGCTGCAAAGCCTGCAGTAGGCTCCAGTCTCCTGCCCAGTCTATAGCGTGGGCTTGAGGCAGAATTAAGGGAGACAGCGGGGGCCAGGACAACAATGCCGGTGCAGCTGGGAGGGGCGCTGGCCAGTCCCAGGCGCTCTTCTTCACAGTAATCAGTTGGGGTAAAGGCGAGCTGTGTGCAAGGACAGAGCTCTGTGAGTGGATACGCAGTCGTGTGCTTTCTGTGGAATGAATGTAAACAAGGCTCGTTAAAGACAAGACAAAGTACTCCCGAGTTAGGAACGGAATAGACAGAATATATGGTTGTGTTGAGAACACTGTCCTTCTAATCAGAAGGTTTAGTTGTGGGAACGAAATTTGGGTGCGAGTTACTCTGACCTCGGCACTAGGCTTCAGCCGGACTCACTTCTCAAAACAAGCAGTCGTGGGGTTAGCTCTTCACAGCCTGCCTTGGGCATGATCAGTATTGGGGTCTCCCGCACTGCTGCCTAGTGGAGAGGCCCGTGTCAGGAGAAGAGAGGGAAGGAGAGGCGTGGACCAGCCCCAGTCCAAGGGTCAGAGTCCATGGAGAGAAGGTGGGAGGGCGCTTGAGCAGGCTGGCAGGGAGGAGTGGCCTGTGGGGCTCCAGGTTGCCTGGAGTAGAGAAGGGCTCCACAGAGGAGTGGGCAGAGCCCTCCCTGGGCTTTGACACCAGCTCCCAGAGTGAACATAGAGCCACCGTGAGTAGCAACCGGCTGTTGGGTGTCACCCTCTGCGGAGGCAGGAGCCTTCCAGAAGGTGGGGTCCAAGCACTGCTCCCACGGGTACCAGAGCAGCCTTGTGTGGAGCCTGGGGTGGTTGGTGCTTGTGGCTTCTGTCCTTCACATGAACATGGGTGTGGAGGTGGGAACTTGCAGCTGAAGCTGTGGGAGCTGTCCCTGTCGGATGGCAGACTGTGGCCTCGAGTGGCACTTGGGTGGCCTGTCGGGCTGTGCTCGACCCAGGCTGCTTCTCCATCCCCTTGCATGTTCGACTGTGGAGCCGGGCCCTCACCACCCCCATTTTGCACCCATTCTGTCCATTTGACCGTGAGCTCTGACCCCGTGGGTCCCCAGGCTGGGAGCTGGGACGTGTAGAGGGTGTTTGGGAGGGAGGGGATGCAGACAGCCCTGCGTCTGAGCACCTGCCTGAGCACGTTGGTTGTGTCCCGGTTCTAGGAGGAAGTCAGTGGTGCGTGCAAACTCTTCTCCCTCTGACTTGCAAAAGGCAGTCCCCGCATGCAGAGACTTAACATGTGTGTGCCAGGGACAGGAGTTCCTGAAGCAGCTCCTACCCCTACCCTGGACGATATGGGGAGCATTCTGTGGCGTTCTCTGGTGACAGGTGGCTGGTTCACACCTGGTGCTGTGACAGGCATGGCCCAGAGAACAGTTCTGTCCCCATCCCAGCCTATAGGCGGCTGTGAGTCTAGGGCTCCACACGGACAGGAAGGGACTGAGACCTTCGAGCTGCAGTGTCACTGGCGCCTGAGGGCCCCGGACAGCTGCCTGCTGTAGGCCCAGCTTGTGCCTGCTGAGCGTGGGCTGGTTGCTAGAGGCCAAGCAGGGTGTGGCTGTGAGTGCAGGTCCAGCGCAGGGCCGGGCAAGCAGCAGGTGGTGCCAGAGTGCTGTGTAAGCTGGAGTGGGCCCAGGGTACGTGCGTCTATGAGTCGGCCTTTATTCGTCATTTATAGATGGCTGGGTGCTGCCAGTGAGGTGCAAGCTCCGGCCAGAAGCAGGGCTGGGGAGGAAGTAGAGGCAGGAGCGAGACTTGCTGGGGCTAGCCTGGAAGCTGCCCACCTGTTCCCTCGAAGTGCCCAGAAGCCATGTCCCTGTTTCTCAGCACAGAGGAGGCCCCTGAGCGTGCCATCAGCTCGTCTGACTCTAGATCGGGCCTTCAAGTCGCCAGAAGCCTCATCCTCACCATAAAGGCTGCCTGCCCCGTGCAGCGTCTACCTTGTGCTCTGCGTGCAGGAAGTATTGAGCGGCAGAGTCCCAGTGCTCCGGCCCCTGATGCCTGATCTCTCCCCAGTGTGGCCTGGGAGGCCCCGAGGGCTTGGCCACCAGGTACTCACTCGGGTGGCTGCTGCGAGCATGACCGGAAGAACCTGCTCGGCCGGGGCCCACCCGCCCGCCTGCTCCCGCCCAGCACCAGTGCTCTCACATGTCACCCATTTCCTGTTTCTCCTGCCAGAGAGCCCCGTGGCCACCTCTGGTCTGCAGGGCCTGGCCCCGGGCCCAGCGGCGACTCCCAGCCTGGAACCACCTTTGCTGGCCTGCCCACCTGTACACCTCCTGCTGGTGGTGGCTTCCACTGTCTGACTCAGCTTTGAGGCTCAGAACCAGGGCCCTCAGCCCTTCGTCCTCCTATGGAGTTTGGATGCTTCCGGCTGTCAGGGACCCTTGCTTGTCAACATGTGGCAGGATTATTTGGAGGCATGAGTGGGTTTTATGCTAAATAACTGAACTAGTTAAATGCATCCAAAGATAAGGAATGCATCCAACAGTGCATTCCTTATCAAGATTGATGTTTTTTGAAATGATGTTTGCCGATATTTAGAGAGCTATTGTTGTATGAGTTTTACTTAAAGAGGTTTGAGGAGGTGCCCATGGAGGTTTGGGTTTCTGTCCCATCCTGCACAGGAACTGCTGGTGGCGCTCGGCTCCTGGGAGATAGGTCTGCCCAGGACCCCTGGGGCTCCGGCACCCGGGCAGTGTGGGGCAGTGAACTACACACAGGACAGCTCACAGCCTGTTTGCTGCAGGCTTCTCGTCCCTGCTAGGTGCTGGGCAGGGGAGGATGCCCTGGGCTCAGGTGGGACTTTGGGCGAAGGCCAGGTTGGGTGTCTGAGCTTAGCTTCTAAGTTTGGCCTGAGCCTTGGCCTAGGCCTCAGCTTTGCCCAAGCCTGGTCTGGTTGGGTGTTGGCTGCTGCCAGAGCCTCCGGCTGAGCTGCACTGAGGTTCTCCGTCCAGCACACCTACCTGTTCCGGCTTGGGAGCTCAGGAAGGCCCAGGGCGGGAGGGCTGAAGGGCAGGAGGACTCCTGCTCTTGCCCTGGGGCCAGAGCCCGTTCCTGACCTAGCGGGCTGGGAAAGGTGGGCACAGAGGGGCCGTGGCAGGCCGGGGCTGGAAGTCGTCTTGGGTAGTGGCTCCTCATTGAGGGAGTCCCCTAGGTGCTTTTGACTCTTTAGCTTTGAACTGAAGTCTCTTTTTTCTCAACCTCCCTTTACTTGCAGTTTCCTGGTCGGCAAAATGGAGGCAAGATGGTGCCTTCCCTTGGGGCTGCAGTGGGGGACACAGTAAGGACTGTGAGGCCACTGAGTGCAGCGTGGGCTTGGGCACTCTGCTGTTCACAGCTAGGGACTGCTGTCCTCTCCCTCCCCTGACTCTGAGAGTTCACTCCCTGACTTCCTCCTGCAGCTCCCTGCTGTCCTGCAGAGCCAGACCAGCAGTCAGGGCAGGCGTGGCTAGATCAGAGTTTCTGGAGGCCAGGAAGGCTTGATGGGAGAACCTTCCCTTCCTACCCACACGGGTGCACTGTTTGGCATTAGTGGACTTGTACCTGAACACACCCCCTTTTTTTATTAGTGTGTCTCCCCTACATAAATACATTTACACATACACAGCACATCTCACTCCTTCCCTTTGAACTTACAAGTGCATTATACACAGTGGCTGGAGGAAGTACACATTTCTTGGGAGACGAATGTCCTTGAATTCTTACGGTGGAAGAGCACCAGGAAGGGGTGTGGAGTCCCTGGGCGTGTGCAACCTGGCCCTGCTCCTGCACACTGTCGTGTGTCAGCACACATGGGCTGAGGACTTGCGGGAAGGTGCCTTGCAGACAGCAGGCAGCAGCTCTGCGGGCTCAGGATGGAGCTTGCCATCCCCTCCCAGGCTGCAGGCTGACCCGGGCAGCTCCAGCCATGTGTTTTAGAGAGATCATTTTAGCCTCCCACACTTTTGAGTCCAGTTGTGATTTCATGCTCAGCTGACTGCTTGAAAGCTCCGGGTAATGGATGGCTCTCATGTCAAGGGCAGAGGAGAGGCTTCACCACCTCTGAGTGTCCCTGCTGGGGGCAGCCGGAGTGGGCACTGCTAGGGACAGAGGTCTGTGCTCTTGAGTTGACTGCAGGCAAGGGTGGGGGTCAGAAGTAGCTTGGCCACAGCTCTGGCTCTCAGCAGGGCCTGGTCGTTGGGGGACCCTGGCTCAAGTGGCTGCAAGAGGCCTGCTGGGCCTGCAGGCTCGATGGGTGCAGGAGCAGAGGACTATCAGGAAATGGGGTACAGGGGACAGCGGCACGGCCACGAGAGGACACAGGGTGGAGCTGCCATCCACAGGGAAAGGGAGAGGCCTCCAGGGAAGAACCGAGCCCTGCCCATGCCTGGGTGGCTGTGCGTACACCTGGAATCGCACATTTCTGACCCTCTTTCTTATCTCACGGAGCCCCTGGAGGCAGACGTCCTAACCATGGTGCCCAGCCCTGGCGGCGGGCTGCAGTGGGTGTGGGTGTGGCATTCAGGTCCATTCTGTGGGGCGCCCGGTGCTGCCTGGTGGTCCTCAGCCCCAGGCTAGAGTTCAGGGCTTCCTTTGCGCCTCCCTCAATCTGAACTCCCTGCCCTCCCCAGGATCTTCACCTTGTACAGCAAGTCCCTGCCCCTGGACCTGGCCTGCCGCATCTGGGACGTGTTCTGCCGGGATGGGGAGGAGTTCCTCTTCCGCACGGCCCTGGGCATCCTGAAGCTGTTCGAAGACATCCTGACCAGGATGGACTTCATCCACATTGCCCAGTTCCTGACCCGGCTGCCCGAGGACCTGCCAGCAGATGAGGTGTTCGTGGCCATCACCACCGTCCAGATGCAGAGTCGGAACAAGAAGTGGGCACAGGTAAGCAGTTCCCTGCCCCTCTTTCCCTTCCCCAGAGCTGCTGGCCGGCATGGATGGAGCACCACTGTGTGCAGGGTGGGCCCGGCTCTGCCCCGGGCGTGCTCTGTGGGTCTCAGTCAGCTGGAGGGTATGGGCGTGGGCAGGAAGGCCGGTCCTCTTGCTGTAGTGGCGCCAGGCATCAGGCATCAGCAGCTTCTCCTTCCCTTAGAACGATGCCACGGGCGGGAGGCACTGCTGTGCCCTGCTTGGGGCGGGGCCCATCGAGGGGCCTGTGCTCCCTTGGAGGAGCTGGTTGGCCCGCCTCACTGCTGACGGAGGGAGGCCAGTCCCTCTCAGTCCCGCCCCGCCCGGCCTGTGCTCTGAGCGCCTCTGGCTCGGGCCTTCCTCTTGAGTCCTTCACATGTCCCTCATAGGCCTGACCCGGTCCTGTGGGGTTGACGGTGCTGTCTGGCTCCAGGTAGTACCGTCCTGCAAGGGAAGCCCCACCCACCTTGGCCCTGTCCTGTCTGTGCTGGGCCTCACCGAGTTCCGGGTGCCTGTGGAGACTTGTGCCTTGCCATCACGCCAGACGGTGCCTGTCCTCGTGTCAGTCAGCGTTTCCATTCACTCTAGAGGATATGTGAACTAGAACAGAACAGAGTAACGAGCCCCTTCTCATCCTCCAGCCTCAGGACTGTGAAGCACGGCCCATCTCATTTCAGCTCTGTGTGCGCGCGTGCACCTCGGTTCTCAGGGGAGTCCGGCAGTGTCACATCTGTAAATGTTGTCTCTTTCCAAACCACGTGGGCTGTTCAAATAAGTGTGTACTGTTTTCACTCCAGAAGTTACTGTCAAGTATCGTTTTCGAGTTTCTTGTTTGATGTCGTTAGTGGGTTTCTAGTGTGAGTCAAGATCCCAGGAAGGTTCAGGCCTTGTGATCAGCCGAAGACCTTTAAACCATGTGGAGTGGATACGTGCTCCACCTTCTCCCATGTGCCCCTGCCTCGCCCTGTCTGTGGAAGGACCCAGGCTTTTGTCCCACAGCCTCCGTCCCTCTGTCTGGGCCTCCGAGCTCCTGTAAACAGACCCCAGCCTTCACCAGGTGTCGGGCTGGCTTGTTGCAAGATCACTTCCTGCGCAGTTCAGCCATCTATCCTGGATATTAGCAAAAAGACCAAAAGCTCACCCTTCGGAAGTGTGTGATTCAGTGTCTCGCCTTGGGCATGTCTGGCCACCCAGGCGTGTCCTGCTGGCCCCGCCCTCTTATATAGTGCTCAGTGTGGCTGTGGGGTGTGGCCCTGGATGACACCAGGAAGTGCTCTGGAGAGCTGCTGGCTCTCGGGGGAGTTGTCTGAGTTATCTCAGCAGGGCTGTTGAGAAGGTGGACTCAGTGCCCATGGAAACGGGCCTCTGCTGGAAAATGAGGATTTGAAGGTGCAGAGCAGAGACCGAGCCAAGCAGGGCCTCTCCAACCCTGGGCCAGTGCGGGCTGAGGCTGTGCTTTGGAGCCTGTGGACCAGCGGCTTCCATGTGCTCTGAGGTCCAGCCCCGGCCCCAGCCCCAGGCCCACAGGGGGAGGATCAGACCCGCTGTTGCCATTTCGCTTCTTTCATCTTAGGAACGGAAGAGTGGTGAGAGTAGGCGAGGGGTTGTGCGAACAGCGGGGCATTTTCTGGGTAGCAGCGAGTGGCAGAGTGACAGGAGTTCGTTCAGCAGGGCGCGGGCAGCAGTGGTTTTGTGCAGTCTGGGCTCATGGGAGTGGGGCCCACTGGTTCTCTCAGATTCTGGGTGTGAACTTAGGGCGCTGGGAGCTTTTCCCAGCCACGTGAGTGTTTCTGCTCACGGGGGCGGAGGGGCCTTTGTCTCTTACTCCTTCCAGGCAACTGATTGAAACTTACCTACAGTGTTTCTGCTTTCCCCCTTATCCCTGGGCTGGGTGTGGCATGGTGCCACCCAGATGCTCCTCCTGGCAGCGGGCGCTGCCACCCCAGGCGCTCTGTGTGGCATGAGCAGAGTTCCCAAGTGGGGCCTCTGCTGTCAGCAGTGCTGCCAGGCAGTCACCGCACAGCCGGCTGTGTTACACAGAGGTGTGAGTGGAGTGCTCTGAGAGCAGAGAAGGGGGCAGTCATCAGCCACTCAGAAAGGCACCCGATGGGCTGACGCCCCCGGGGGAGGTGAAGGGACAGGGCTGGAGTGTCCTGCAGGCTGCTGGGTGGGAGTCCGGGCTGTGGAGGGAGTCCAGCCCTGGAGGTAGGTTGAGGTGGGCGCTGCCCACGTCGAGATCCCTGTGGAGTGGGGCTGGGGCAGCCCGGGAGGCAGGAAGAGGTAAAGTGGCAGGAGCTGCGAGTAGGCGGCGCCGCAGTCTCTGCACTCCCCGCTACCCCAGGTGTCTGCTCTGTGCTTCCAGGTGCTGGCTGCGCTGCAGAGGGACAGCCGGGAGCAGGAGAAGGGGAGCCCGTCGCTCAGGCACTGAGGCTGCAGGTGCACGCCCTTGCCGGAAGCAGGTCCCAGTGGCACTGTGTGCGTGTGCGTCCAGACCTACACCTGGCTACAGAGCGGAACGGGGGCTCTTGTCACATTTGGTCCTGACCCTGGAATTGGCCTTAAACAAACAAAACTAAAGCGCTTTGAAAGAATTAAAGCCAGGCTTAGCCTTAAGCAGCTCAGCAGACCAGTGCCCTGGCATCGGCTGTGGCCAGTGCTGTGCTTTCCACTCGGCTGAAGACGGGTCAGTGGCCGACCCCACCCTCTCCTTTATTTCAGTGAAGTTCATTAAATTGTGGCACTGTGATGCCAACCACTGGAAAGTACGATTTTCTTAGCCAGGGCACATGAGCAGTGTCGCTTGGGAGGCCTCTGAGGTGTTGCTGGATGAGGGAGGAGTTGCTGGTATAATTTTTGAGGTAATCTCTTCAGAGATGGAGGTCACATTCGAAAACCTACATACCAAAGACGGCATGACCGCGAGTCCACCTGAGCTTGCCTCGGCCTTGGCCTGCTGCCTTGACTCAGCAAGCAGGAAGGCTGGCTGCAGCCCCAATGGGAAGCTGGATCGGGGGAGCTGCGCGCAGAGAAGGCCACAGAAGACGGCCGCAGAGCCAGCGGCAGCCCCCAGAGGGGGAGGAGGGCAGAAGAGGGCGACTCACGCCCTGCTCCCGCGGGGTGGCAGGTGCAGCCCTGGAAGCACTGTCAAGCGGAGGCCTCTCTGCTCCAGCGGAATGTCCCTTCTGCCCTGGTCACCTGAGCGGCTGGCTCCATCCTAAGTGCCATGCTTCCCCTCCCAGTGTGGCTGGAAATGATGCGCTTCACAAGCTGTGGTCAGGAGGGAGGCCAAGGCACGCCAAGCAGTCCACACCGCTGGCAAGTTCTCCTCTCGGACCACCAGCCTTTCCTGTTCTAAATTACTGGCAAATGTTTTTGTTCTAGCCTTTCCTTGAGTATTTTGAAAGTTTGTGTAAGAAGTTTGATTATCCAGATTGCCAGAAATGAGGTTTTCCACACTAGTCCCAAGGACAGACCCGTACTGTAGAAGCGGGTTCCAGTGAGCTTGCCCCATCCACTCTCGGTGTTGGTCCCTGGGGGTGGGAGGCCGGGTCAAGGCCGTCATTTGCAAGTGCCTGTGTGGTCTGCACGCCACAGCCCTTCTCAGCCATATCTCCAGCCATATCTCCAGGGGACCCCTCTGCTGGTGGTGGTGCGGCCCGCGGCACGGGACCTGGCGGGTGGAAGACAGGCGGCTGCAGGCTTTACCCGCTGCCCCCTCATGGCACTCGGGCAGGGCCGAGCTGTGGTCATCCCCATGCCCTCATCCCACTGCACCCCACGTCCCTGCTCCTGGAATCTCCTCTCCCCTGCATCTCCCTTCAGTTTCCCAGGAGGCTGCAGGGCGCCATGATACCAGCTGGCCTGGAGGGGGCGCTGCCCTCAGACCCTGTCATTCCTGACATCAGATGTTGAATGTAGCCCAGGCCCATGGCCTGCGGGAGATGGGGTGCCCAGCCCTGCACCACCCTCCTCACAAATGTACTCAGCTGTGTTCCATGCCATGGGCTTCCTGTCCTTTACAAGATGTATAGATTTTCTTACTGTATGTAGAGATGTTCCTTAGCCTGTACAGAGGAGGCACAGCCGGCCTCGGGCCGCCTGTTCCAGATGCGATTCCCCGTGTTCCCAGCCCTGCTTGTAGTGATTCCTGTCCAGCTGTCTGACACAAATCTGTGGCTGTGTACTGTGTTTTAAGCAGGACTCCGTGCCAGTCTGCAGCACTGACCACATCTTTAGTGCAGACCAGGCTTTGCAGCCTGTTCAGGGATCGGGTCCCTGTGCCCTGTGCGCGGAGCAGTGCTGGCCCGGTGGCGGTGGCATACGGTCTGTGTCCTCACTGTATAGGCAAACTGGGAACAGACGCAGAGACGCTGCCCTGAAGAGCCCGAGTGCACTTCCTGCCCCTGCTTGGTGACCCTGGGACTTCCGGTCAGGGCAGCACCTTGCCCTCTGCCGGTCCCTGGGGTCTCATTTGGGAACATTGTGTACCTCCAAGGTGCAGTTTTTGACTTTTGAATAGTTTGCTGGTAGAAAACTCCTGGTAACGCTTCCTACATACCATGTTTTAATTGCTTGTACAGTAACCTTTAATCTTATTTAGTAAAGTATATCAAAGAAGGACTTTTTGAATTGTAAATATGTGGTTTTATTAAATAAAAGTCATGTAAATTGTTACATTCATTGTTGTTGGGTTTTAAAGTTGAAATTCTCACTTTGAAGCATGGCAAAAATTTGACTTTGAGCCTTGAGCTGCCCCAGGATCGTAACATCCATTGCTGGGCTTGCTGAACACAAAGGCAGTGTGGTCGCGTGGTTCAGTCTCAGGCGTCCGGAGCTGAGCCCTGCCCTTACACATCGGAGGGCGCCCAGCCCTGCCTGCAGCTCCCGCCCTCACTGTGTCGGCCACCCCTCACCTTGCTGTACATCGAGATGTTCCTCAACCGGTACTTACTCCGTGCCAGCCATTGGGCCAAGGGTGCTTCGCATTCCCTCAGGAAACTTCTCAGCAGCCTGCAGCCAGGCGGCGAGGTTCAGCTCCAGCAGGGCTCCCTGGGCTTCTCCCCATGCGCGGCCTAAGCCACGCCACTCACGAGGGTCGTTGTGAGGGTGAGGCCAGGGGCCGTTGAGAACCAGCAGGGTGAGTGGCAGGCAAGTGTCTTCTTCCAGTTTACACAGGCAGGAGCCTGAGGAGGAGACGGCTCTGTCACTTCCAGGCTGAGGACCATGTGGGAGTTTGCCGAGTGCTGGTTGCTGCAGTCTTGGCCCCAGCAGGACCCTCAGCTGCCAGCCTGCCTCTGCCTCAGGTGAACCGCTTCCCTGTGACCAGGACTCTGTGAGGTGAGGTGGCAGCTGGCGCAGCCACGTTTGCTGAGGACTGGCTGCCTGCTCCGGCCACTCTGGGCTCTGAGCCAGTGAACATTTCATCTCCACAGCAGTTCTATGGAAGACTCCTCATCCCTGGTCCCAAGAGAAGCGATTTGTTCAGGTTCCTGTAGCCCGAAGTGGCAGAGCTGGGGTCCAGACTAGGGCCATGGGACTCCAGGGCTCCTCCATTATCCTGTCATCTTCCACCTGCCTGGCCTTTGATTGCCTGAGACTTCAGGGGACATCTAGCTACAAACCAAAACCATCTGCTTTACATGGTGCCGAGCGTGCCAGGGACCTTTCAGATGATACTAGGTCCGTGCCTGCCTGCCTGGGAACGTGGCCACACTGTAAAGTGCCCAGTATGAGAGGCCTAGAGCACCTGGCTCCTGCCCTGTGGCTGCTCCTTGGTGAGTGCTGCCCACCTCCCAGATAGCTTGCCTGGAGCCCAGCGAGCCACCCTGCTGGGCCAGGACCAAGTGCCAAAGCCCTGAAGGTGCCAAGTCTGTGGCGGGGCTTCGGAGTGAGGGAGCAGCCTTCTCCCCAGACATTACAGCAAAGCCAGTTGTCCATGGACGTAGAAGCCTTGAGCTGGACCCCGGAGTCTTGGTTTGTCTTGGTGATGTTCCTCAGTCTCTCTCCCTCCCTGGAGCTCCTGGTGGGAACTGCACCAACCAGAAATAAACCAGAGCTGAGGGTGTAGCCTGGCTGGAGGCTGAGCATGGGGTGCAGCTCTGCCTGGAGACTTTCCTGAGTCTCTAAGCCTCAATTTCCTTTTCTTTAACCAAAGCTTCCGAGGGGACCCCAGTGGCCACGCACTGGTTTGTGAAGACTAAACAGAAATAAGAGGGCTTCTTGAAGTGTAACACAAGAACCCAGGAACAAAAAGCCAGGTGTGGTGGCATACACCTGTAAATCTCAGCACTCAAGAGGCAGAGGCAGGAGGATCGCCAGGAGTTTGAGGCCAGACTGGGCTATATAGTGAGTTCAAGATCAGCCTGAACTGCACAGTGAGACCCTGTCTCAAAAAATACCCCCAAATCCCCTCAGAACAAACAACCCAGAAGCATTGCCTTTGCCATGTAAACTCTGAGCATCTTTTTTTTTTTTTTTTGGTACCGGGGATCGGACTCGGTTCCTTGCGCTTGCACAGCAGGTGGCGAAACCACTGAGCTAAATCCTCAGCCCAACTCTGAGCATCTTATTTAACTCTTGAACTTACATTTTATTTATTTACTTATTTATTTCAGTACCAGGGATGGAACTCAGGGCCTTGTGCTTGCCAGGCAGGTGTGGCGCCACTGAGCTAAAAACCCAGCCCCACCTAACTTAGATTTTAAAAAATAACTGATTTCTCCTTAATTAAATACATGTCATTGTGTAAAATTTAGAAACACAGAAAAGCACAAAGAAAACAATTCCTCTTGACTTTATCACCCAGGGAAGAGATGTTTTCATATTCTGTGTTTATCCTGTAAATAAAAGTTTCCCAAATGAATACGGTGACCTTTAGACAGGCAAAGTGTTCTGTCTCAGGTCATCCCGGTTCCAGCGTCTCCGTACCATGACTTGTCTTCTAGATCCATCTTGTATTGGCCATTGGCAGCCTTTGGGTGAGATGTTAGAAGGCTCATCAATTGAAAAAATTAAAAACATTTCATGCTCGGTGGACCAAACTTGTAATCCCAGCACTCTGGGAGGCTGAAGCAGGAGGATCACAAGTTCATGCCCAATTTGGGCAATGTAGTGAGATCTTGTCTCAAAGGGCTGGGGATGTAGTTCTGGACTCAGTCCCTACTGCATTCAATCAAACGATAGGGGGAGTGTAGCTCTGTTAAAATATGCACATACTGGGCCGGGGATTTAGCTCAGTGGTTCTGCCACCTGCCTCGCAAGCGCAAGGACCCGAATTCGATCCCTAGTACCAAAAAAAAAAAAAAACCAAAACAACAAACACATATTTGGTCACTAGTTTTTTTTTTTTTTTTTTTTGGTGCCGGGGATCGAATGGTCACTGGTTATTTAGGTAAGAACTAGAGGATCTCTTGGGAGGAGGGAGATTCGTGCTGCCTTTTCATTCCCAACGTTCGGGGACTCATCACTCTGCTGCAGTCTGAACAGTCACATCACAAGAGCACAGTTGGGGTGCATTGGCCCTGACATTACTATATGGACGGGCACCCCATCTCAATGCCAAAACCCTAAATCATGGTTTCAGGGGACTTACGCAGAAAGAGAGTATGTTTTTCCACTTGCATGACTGAGAAGCCTCAAGTGCAGGGGTAAGTCACCAAAATTGATTTTTGCTTACAGAGGAAAAGTGTTTCCTTGTTTTCAGGCCCTGTACTCCTGGGCAAGGACAGCAGCCAAGTCTAACTTTGCCGGTAGCCCTGCTGGAGCAGTGGGCCTTGTTGGGTCGTGCAGTCCCTGCTGGGTCCGACATTCCCTTCCCAGACTGTGAGTCTGGGCCTCACCACTTGCCCTCCTCAGTGCCATCCTCATCCTGCCTGTCATTATCTTCCAGCCCAGCATAGGACTTAGCAATGCCTGACCCACTATAGGCATTCAAAGAACACTTTTTTGGGGAGGCGGGGGATCAAACTCAGGACCTTGCACTTGTAAGGCAGGCACAGCACCACTGAGCTAATTCCCTGGCCCTCAAAGAGCACTTCTGTGCAGAAGACAGAAGAGTTTGGCACTGCACTGATGTATGAACTCAGCAACTTTTCTATGCTGGCTGCTGGCCAGGGTGAGACAAGTCCTTGGCTTTCGGGGACTTGGTCTTAGCAGGGCAAGATAGCCCAGGAGACGTTCGCTGTGGCTGATTGCTGGGTGGGGCTGGACACGGCCTCTGTGGGCTGCAGACAGCTGTGCGAGGCGACCTCAGGGATAGAGAGCACTTGGGTCTGCAGATTCTGCCTCCAAAGGTATGTCTGAAACAGTTTGTGAATGTGTCTCTCTCATGATTACTCTCTTGTAATCTAATTAGAGAACCACATTAGGAGGTAATCAGCCCAAGAGTTTCTTCTAATTAATTGTACCATCTCCAGCACGAGGTTCTGTAATGAGAAAACGGGTGACTGTGTAGTTGTTGCTGTAGGATTCACTTGCTTTGCAGCCAAAAGCAACACCAGTTTCAGCAAACTTCTCGTTCATCGGAGCTCTAAGGGATCTGCCTGTCCCCGGGTTACAGGCTGGCCAGGGGGCCAACCGCTGCCAGGTCAAAATCTGCTGAAAATACACATTCCGCTGCAGTGAACCCAGGAGCTAAAGGGCAGCATTCCAGCAAAAGCTACTTGCTTGGTCCCGACCCTGAGCACCATGGCCAGTTTCACTGGGAAGTGTCCCCGGCAGGGGAACCGAGCCACAGGGAGATAGTTCCATTTGCTAGTGGTTTGGTGTTTCACCTGGGCTGCGATGGCAGGGTAGAAGGCCAGTTATAGCAAGAAAGAGGGAGAATGGAAGCCAAGTCAGAGGTTTTTTATTCCCCTCATTATGTTCATGTGGTATCACAAAAAGTGTATTCAAGCCATGGCATTCAAAAAGAACTGAACTTTCATTGACTTCAGAGAGAATATACTAGAAAATAAAACCATGTCAGCAAAAGACACAGCACCAGTAACCGACAGCCGGCTGAGCCACCTGCAGAGTGGGGTTTCTGCCATCCGGTAAGTGTTCGGCACCGAAAGCGGGTTGTCTTTCTCCTGACCCACTTCAGTGTGGGAACAGGAGGTGCTCTGTCCTGGCTCCACACCCAGCTAAACACACAGGCCGTCTTCTGTGCTGGCAGCGGTCACTGCTCCATGTTCTTTGCACCTGGTGGAACAATACAGTCACCATTTTGTTTTCCAAAATGAAAACCGGAAAACAAAATGTCTTTGTGTGTGAAAATCAGTGCATTTCCTCAGAGGAGCCAGGAAAATGTTGAATTCCTACTCAAGACTGTTAGTGAGGCAGAAACAGACACTACTGATTACTATAACTAGACTGAGCTTTCTCCAGTGAAGAGGAAGATGATAGAACATCAGCTCCTTTTCCTGTTGATCACCTCTTCTGTTTCTGCATTTTATTAAACAAACTTTTTTGTTTGTTTTGAGACAAGATCTTGGTATGTAATTCAGGCTGGCCTCAAACTCACTGCAATCCTCCTGCTTCAGCCTCTTGAGGGCTGAGATCACAGGTGTGTACCACCATGCCCAGCTTCTGGATTTTTAAAAATAATCCCAGTACTGATTATGTACAAAATAAGATTAAGGGAATTAGCGATGTACTTTCTAGTTGAGAGGGAGATTTAGGACTACACAGTTTAGTAGTACGAAGAGAATTTAATACTTTGGTTAATACACAGGAATTTTTCTGTACCCTGCCCACTGATTCAGCTTTTAAAATCTCCTTACATAAAGAAGAGGGAACAGTATTTTTTTAGTATTAAATCCTTGAAATTACAGAATTGCTCAGCTAGGAAAAGATTTTTGAGAGCTTTTTGTGAGAAGTCATTTACATTCAATCACCCATTTTTGTCTCTCTAGGCCTCTCTTGCTTAATCCCATACAAAACTGCTAAGCCAAGTTTGGGCTCAGCACTAATTCAGAAGTTGAAAAATTATGAGAAAAAGATATAGTTGTGTCCCAAGTACAACAGGTCTCAAGGAATGGCAGCAACGGAGATTAAAAGCGAATGAAGGTCAAAGTTGGCTGGGCTGGCGTGGTCAGGAGGGGAGGAAGGCTTTGGCTTCTCTGATCTTCTGCTTCACGCCTTTGCAGGACAAAGTGAGCCCCGCGTGGTGGCGCTTCAGGGACTCCAGGCGCTGGCTGAGCAGTTCAGTCTTGTCCACCTTCTCCTCCAAGTCTCGGAGGAGTGACTCCTGGCCCAGTAGCCCACACCTCTGATTCAGCCTGTGGTTGTCCACCCGCAGACTGTCGCGGGCTTGCTTAGTCTTGGTCAGGATGTCCCTTCTCAAGGCCACCTGAGCCTCGATCCCCAAAAGCTCCATCTTTTTGTGCGCGTTCCTCATGTCCAGGAAGTGCAACTTTTCCTTCGCGTGGGATATGATTTGCACGTTGCTGGTCACCTTGCTGCGAAACTTCAGAACCTCCTCAGTCCGCTCCTCAGCCTTCTCATTGAAGGACTGGTTCTCAATCTTCAGCTGTTCGAAGTCGATGAGGAGCAGCCCCTCCGCCAAGTCCTCCTGGGCCCGCATCCTGGTTTTGAAATGCGCCAGGCTCTGCTTCAGCTGCACGTTCTCCAGCCGCACAGCGCTCATCTCCTCCTCCTTTTTGTCTTCCAGGGCCTGGATCTGCTCCACCTCTCGCAGAGCTGCCTGGCGCCCGCCCCGCATGCGACAGCTGCCCATGGCCTGCATCACCACCTGCTTCTTGGTGGCCTGGAAGTGGCGCCACTCCTTCTGCACCCCGGCCAGCTGCTCCTGGCACTGCTGCTTCAGCCGACCCACCTCCTTCTGGTACCACTCCAGGTCGTCCAGCTCCTGCTTTCTCAGCTCCTCCAGCGTGGCCAGATAGCGCCAGTACGTCTGCTCTTTCTCGGGGGCCCCGGGCTCCGGGCCCTTGTCTGGCGGCCCTGCTGCAGAGTCCAGGCCCTTCTTCCTACGCAGCGCCTCGCAGATCTGCTGCTGCAGGTACATGTTGTAGCGCTGGTAGCGGGAGCGCTCCACCACCAGGGCGCGGTACTGCTCCAGGAGCTCGCTACGCAGCTGCTGCTCCTGCAGCTTCTGCACCTCCTCCGACCACTCCTCGTCCTCCTCCCTGCCCAGGCTCCAGTGTATCCGCTCCTTCTCACTCTTCCGCTGGGGACCGTCCCCACCCTGGCCCCCGAGCTCCTCGTCCGTCCCCTTCTCCTCGCGCCTCGCTTGCTCTCGGTCTGCCCGCCAGGACGCCGCCCCCTCCTCGGAGATCGTGGTCAGCTGCGGCGATGCCCAGAACGAGGCTTTCTTCTTCCTCACGGGCTCCTCCGCCTCGCCCTTCTCTTCGTCCTCTGCCTCCTCTGAGGCGCCTTCAGAACGCGGCTTGGCCGACTCCTCGGCCCCGGCCCCGGCGGGCTCCTTGGGCTCGGATTCGGGCTCGGCCGGCCTCTCCAGCTTTCCGGGCTCGTCCTCGCCCGCAGCCTCGGTGGCCGCCAGCTCTTCCGGGGCCGCGGGCTGCTCGTTTGCGGCGGCGCCTTGCTCCGAAGCCTCCACCTCTACCTCCTCCGACGCCTCCAGCTCGAGCTGCAGCTCCTCGGATTCGGTGGGGGTTTGGGGGCCAGGGGTGTCTGTGATCTCGGTCGGGCGCGAGGTCAGGCTGTCCTTGTCTTCGCCTGCGCTCGCAGTGTCCCCAGCGTGCTCGGAGGGGCTGTCCATTTTCGCCGGGTCCGACCCAGCGATGTACAGCGACCACAAGCTGTTAGGTTTCCCGGGCAACCAGGGGCCCGCGCGGTGGATGCTCCCATTGGCCAGGTGCTAGCCCGACGCCCCGCCTCCTCTCCCCGCCTCCCGGCATGAGCAGGCCAATGGGAGGCCCCTCGTATGGGCGGGCGCGGTTGATTGGACACAGGTGCGAGCTCGCGCCTTGAGGGGCGTAGCACGCTCGTCCAACTTCCTGTCGGCGCTTCTATCTCGCCAGGCCTGGGGCGGGGCGTAGCGGCTGCGCCGGCGGGCGCGCCAGCGGGCGAGAGCGGCGCGCAGGCGCAGAGGGGCAGGCCGGGTGCCCGGGCGGGGGCGCGCGCGGGGCGCCTGCGCGATGCGGCGCGGCGACGGCGGTGGCGGCGGTGGCCGGGCCGGGCCCGAAGGCGCCTGCGTGCTGAGGCGGGACTCAGCCCGGCTGGCCAGCTCCGGGGGCGTCTGGGTGGGGGCGGCCGTGGCGGCGTCGGCGTCGGCGGCGGGCGGCGGCGCGGGCGTCGTGGGCAGCGGGGCGGGCCCGGAGGGCGGCGGGGCGCTGACGGCCGGGGGCGCGGCGGCGGCGGTGCGGGCGGCGGGCGAGCGGGGGAAGATGGCGGAGCTGGGCAAGAAGTACTGCGTGTACTGCCTGGCCGAGGTGAGCCCGCTGCGCTTCCGCTGCACCGAGTGCCAGGACATCGAACTGTGCCCCGAGTGCTTCTCGGCCGGCGCCGAGATCGGTCACCACAGACGCTACCACGGCTACCAGCTGGTGGACGGAGGGCGCTTCACGCTCTGGGGGCCGGAGGCCGAGGGCGGCTGGACCAGCCGTGAGGAGCAGCTGCTGCTGGACGCCATCGAGCAGTTCGGCTTCGGGAACTGGGTGAGCGTGGCTGGGCCTTGAACCCGGGCCGCGGGGCCGGGCGGCGGGGCGGGCGCCCAGGTGCAGGTTCTAGCGGGCGTCCGGCCTCCCCGAGCCCGGGCGGAGACGGGGGCTGGCCTTCGTGGAGCCCAGTGCAAGACGGCAGGGCGCTGCGGGAGCCTCCTCTACCCGGGGCCCTGGGTGCCTTCCGGGGCTGGCTGCGGGAGCCCTGGGAGGTGACCTGGGGCAGGTTCCCTGCAGGTAGTCATAACACCCCGGGCACGATGTACTAGTGGCCAGCATGTAGTGAACAAAGACGCCTGCTCGAGGCGGCCTGGGTCGCCGGCTCTCTGCATCTGTCAGAAGGTTTCTGTAGGGAAGGCAGGCTGGGAAAAAAGGCCTGCTAGGTAGTGTGTCAGGACCTCTGTGGGGGGGAGAAAGCCGGTGCTTCTCCAAGGCTCTCCGAAGAACTCTTTCCATTCTTCGTCTGTTACGGTCACCGTAATCATCAAGGCTATGTGACCATCTTCAGACTTTCTGACAGGCAGGGAAGTGAGACTGGATCCTAATCCTTCCATAGTTTTCCCAGGCACAGTTAGATTTCAGGGTTGTCACCTGCTGCCACTTCTTCTGCAGTGCCCCCACCCCAACTTGTGCTGCTTTAATTTCCTTTGCTGTACTCTCCATAGAAAGCAGCCTTGGGGGACCACTCTGCAGCCGGGGAGCTTCCTTCTCCTCCCAACTCCTTAGGGCGGATATGGCTGTACAAATTTTTACCTAATCTGCAACATTGTGATCACCAGCCTGCAAAAGCCTTGCCGCACTTTGTCTTCAAATGCTACTTGTTAATGCATGTCAGGCGCCTGCCTTGTGCAGATAGACAAAGCTGAAGGGCCCGGAAGGAGAGAAGCCCTCGTCCTTGCCTTCTGAGAGCTTCAAGTGCTGTTGCACGCACCCTGCCCTCCATGTCAAGCTGCCTTCTCAGAAGGCCATGGTCCATGGTGACCCAGTGTCACACCACACTGCTCCACTCTGCTCAGGCTGCACATCAGGAGCCATCCTGAAAGCCTTCTTGCGTGTCAGTGCAGCAGCAGCAGCCCTCTTCAGAATATGCAGGGTCCAACACTGCCTGTGACCTTAGTGGAGGCCGGCGGTGACCTCTTGCTTGACCACTTGTGATTGCTTTTCTCGCTTCACCCATCTTCTACAACCCATAATCACTGAGCCTTTAAAACATAAATCGCTTCTTGTGGGCCCTTGGTGGCCTCCAGGTCCACTTAGATTAATCTTGGCCCCTGCAAGGTCTTAGTCTCATCTTTCATTCCTTCTGCCTGGAATGTTCTTCCCCCAGGCGTGGCTTGTGCCTCGTGACTGATCTCTCTGCCTAACATCAGTGGTCAGAAAGACTTCCCTTCCCCACCGTTCTTTTAGGCTTATCTCCACAGCAGCAGTTGAAAATAGCTGTCGGGGCAGAGCAATGCCGAGCGGGGCACGGAGCTGAGCTCTGTGTCTCTGTCTCTTCACATCTCTTCTCAGCAACCCTGGCAGGAAGTTGGGATGGACTGGTTTGGCTGCAGGGTCTGTGCCTGTCCAATACCACATTATCTACACTGCTTCGCTGCCATACTGTGGCAAGTACACAGGTCCCAACACCGGGACCTAAAGCATGCAGGGTGTCTGGCGAGAATCTGGGCTGGCGTGGGGAGGGCTTTTTGTTAAAGCAGCACTTTCCCACCCTTACCACCCAGAGTGCTTGCTGAAATGCAGATTCTGGCTGGAGCCAGGGAGTCTCTTAGCTGGAGTAGAGCCTGGGCCCCAGGGGAAAGGGCCTTGGAGCCTGAGTGCCCTTAGAGTAGGGCGGGGCCGGGCAGGGCTCTGCTTCCTGCTGATCTGAAGTTCAGGGCCGGCCTGAGGTGCTGTCCCTGCTCACCAGGAGAAGGTGGCTCTGTTCTTCCCTCTCTGGCTGTGCCCTTTCGGGCTGGCTGCTTTACCCCTCTGGCTTTTGTTTGCTTCCGCTGAGGCTTTCCTGCTCCGTGGGTGTGCATAGGGCTCTGTCCCTGCCCAGAAGTAGCTGCTTCCGACTGTTTAGTCTGCACCTGTTCTGTGCTGGGCTCCTCCTGGACACATCTGTGGTCCACACAGCAGGCTGTGGGGTGGATGCTCAACTTACAGGAGTCTGAGCTGCTTGTCCAGGCGTCCACAGTGCTGCACGTGACAGGGCCAGGCTTGACTGCAGTTTCTGGGCCTCGGCCTCTCGGGGTAAGAGCATTAAGTGATGTGGCCCGGAGGTGGCTGGCCTGGGCCAGAGTGTGCCTGCTTTGGCCATCGAAGGGAGTGGACCAGAGACTGGACATGGCCATCGGGGACAATGATGCAGACCTGCTCAGTTCTAATTTCAGGTGGCAAATGGTGACAGATGGCCTTGGGATGGTACTGCTAGTTGTGGGATTCATGGGAGGGAGTGTTGCTGAAGTTGGCAACGTTGTGATCATGTGTCAGCCTATAGTGTGGGGCCAGGAGGGAACAGGATGTAGCTAGGGCGAAACCAGGGGGCTGGGGTTTGGGGATGATCAGTGTGGCGGAGTGGGCACAGGTGTTTTTACAACGACAGCCAGGGCCAGGGAATGAGAACATGCCAACAAGAGGGAATATCTGGCCAGCACACAGTGACCCACGAGTCAGATCTGCAGGGCACTGACGGCTTCAGACTGCCCGTCTGCAGTGCTTCAGAGCTGGAGGACACAGATCTGCTGGGATACATGACAAAAGTGCAGTACAGTTTGAGACTTTTTTTTTTTTGAGACTGGGTTTAGTGATCACATTGACCTTGTACACAGGAGAGCCCCCTGCCTCAGCCTTCTGAGAGCTGAGATTATAGGTGTGTGGCATTGCACCTCCAGCAAGTTGAGACTTGCGTGGAAGACCAGTAGGTTTTAGCTCCTCCACAGGGCTGGGGCCTGTGGTGACGGGCTCCAGCTAGCTGTGAGGTGGTGAACTCCTCAACAGGAGCCCACTGAAGTGCAGGCCTGGTCCAGGGCGGACATCGTGAGTGGTGTTGCCTTTCCAGCCAGTAGGTGGCATCTGGGGTGGGGCAGTGTGGCCCTTGGTTCACCCAGGCTGGGCTTGCAGGCAGCCCCTGTGCTCTGACACCAGGAGGGCTGAGAGGTCCGTGAACTGGTGGCGCTGCGGGTGGCCGAGTCTGCTGGGTGGAGCGGGGTGGGAAGGCAGTGGTGTGTGCGGCCTGGCGGAGACTGGACTCAGGATGGGCTCCTGTGGCCGAGGGGACCGAGCGCCAGCCAGAGGTGCTTGGGTCTTGGAGCCAGGCCTGGAGCTGGAGTGTTGCGGATGTGTCCATCTTCCTCCTGGTGCAGGTGAGGAGGCACTGCTTTGGGACACCTGGCTCGCCCGGGGCAGCAGGGCTGAGCATGGGCTCCAAGGGTGAGGGGCTGGGGTGCCGGGCCCCCAAGGCCGTCATTCACCAGCGAGTCTGGGGACAAGAGACAGGTCCCCTCCTCACCCAGGTGTCACTAGCCGTGGCACGCCAGCAGTGGGTATGCAGGGATGGCTGTAAGGAGGGGGTGGGGGATGGAAGAGCCTGGATGCGCAGCCGGCCGGAATGAATAGGGCTGTGCAGAGCCTCAGTTCCCAGACTTCACTGTGCGCACAGCACCAGAAGGGTGAGTTGAACACGCAGTGCCGCACACCCATGTCCTTCTCCTGAGGCTGGGACCCTCTTTAGAGCCTCTGAGGTGGAGTGACAGATGCACCACTTCAAAACTTCAAATAGTGTCAGTGGCCAGGGAGGGTGGTGTGTGTCTATAACCCTAGGTACAGCACTTGGGAGGCTGAGACGGGAGGATCCCAAGTTTGAGCCCAGTCAGGGCAAGTTAGTGAGACCCTGTCCCAAAATAAAAATGAAAAGGGCTCAGTTGTAGAGCATGTACCTAGCATGCGAAAGTCCCTAGGTTTAGCCCACAGTATTGCAAAACAAATCCTTTTAATTATTTTTACTGGTAAAATACACGAACATAAAGTTTATCTCCTTAGCCATGTTTCAGTGTCTGGTTCCTGGCCTTAAACACATTCCCATTGTTGTGCAGTTGTCCCCACCCTTGGGCTCATGACTTTCCTGTCCTCCCAGACCGAGGCTCTCCTGGGCCCTGTGCTCTCATCTTAGTCTTCAGGCACTCAGGCAGGTGGTGGCTCCTGGCCTGGGGTAGCACCTGTCTGTCTGGAGGCTTCTGTGAAGGGATGGAGCTGGACAGGGTATCTAGGAAGATCGCGTGCCCAGCCCCCAGCCACTGGGGAGAGAAAGCCCCTGCCTGGGGCTGCAGCCAGCTGTGAGAGGGGACAGCAGGGTCTCGGTACCCTGGGCATGCTGGAGGGCAGTGTGGACCTGGGCGGGGAGGCCTCTGTGTACCGGGGGGCGCCCCCTTCCTGGCAGCCTGAGCCCTGCTAGCTGGCCACTCACTGGAAGCTCTGTCCTCTGGGTCTGCGAGACTGGCCCCCCTGAAGCTGTGAGGCCTGGCGAGGCACTGGTGCTGTCTGTTGGTGCGCTGGCCTCTTGTAGTCTGTATTTTTAATCCTGAAAGTGAAGGGCCCGGTGCCAGGTGGCAGCAGGAGGAGGCCTGAAGCAGGGTCTGAGGCTTCCTGGAAGAGGGCCTGAGCTTTGAGGGTCCACGAGGTTATGGGGACCCGTGGAGGGGATCCTGCTGTTTCCTCCAGTCAGCTGAGGAGCAGGGGCAGAGAGGTCACGTGACACACTCAGGCACTCAGCTGTGGACGAAGGACATCTCTGCAGGGTGCGCAGTGGCCTGGCCCAGGAAGTTCCAGGAGGGATGGACCCCGTGGCCCGGCAGGCACAGGAGGAGCCTGGCCGACCAAGGCGAGGATGTCTGCAGGTTGCATAGATGCTTCCCAGTGGAGGACATTGTCCGCAGGGTGTCACAGAGGGGCTGCCTTTAGAATCTGCCAAGTCAGAGCATTAAACAGGGACCCCAAGTCAGTTGCATCGCCGTGGTGAGCTGCTGGGAAACCAGCACCCAGCCTGGCTGGGAAGCGGGCATGGTGCCAGCCTCCGAGGCTCTGTTGCAGCTCAGGTGGCGGTCGTCCTCCCAGCCACGGGCAGAAGCTGGCACTGCTGCCCTGAGGCCTGGTGAGGGCTGATGCCTGGCATGGAGCAGGCAGGGCCTGTATCCGGCTGGTGAGATGTGGCCAGCACTTTTCTCTGCCCCAGTGGCTGCTGCAGGCAGGAAGACAGGAAGTCAGTGCCTCGGCGGCTGCTCCCGCCTGTGCTTGGGGATGTGCACCATGCTTCCATCAAGAGCTTGCAGAGGGGCGCAGGGCCGCTGCCCCCTTTACAGGGCTGGCTGCCCCCACCAGCTCGTGTCCCGCAGCATGGGCAGTGCTCCTAGCCTGAACAGTCCCCGCCTGCTGTTCACTCTCAATGTTTCTGGGAGGATAAAGTGAAGATACTGGATGCTGGTAGGTTTTGAAAGAAGGAATCATGGAAGTACAGCCAGCCCAGAAGCTGTCCTTTACTCTTGTCCTGGGGCTGCTCTGCACACCTGGTCCGTTAAGTCACCCGGCCCCCCAGCCCAGGGGGGCCAGCCCTGGCGTCGAGTGTATATCCCAGAGGAGGAGGCCGGCACGGGGGCTCTGCCCATGGAGCCAGGACTGCTTCCCCTCCACACCCAGCTCTCCACCACCAGCCAGCCTGACTTCCAGCCGGGGCCTCGGTGCAGAGCCTGGGCCTGCCGGCCACCTCACCCCACTCCTTGGGGCTGGGGCAGGCACCGAGAAGTGGCGGCCGGGTGAATGAGTGCGCATTTTGGGCAGTTACTTTCTGAAGTGGCTTTGGCGGTTGACTTTAAGGAAGAGGCCTCTTGGCAGAAGGAAAAGATTGAGGGAGGTTGACAGTTTCCTCTCATTAATAGGCCTGTTTCTGGGCTCCCTTCTTGCAGGAGTGGGCATGTACTCAGTTGGGGTGGAGTGGAGGTTCGCTTTGTGGGCAGGAAGGTGCTGTGTGCACTGTCACCTGCAGTCACCACCTAGGAAAGGGACGAGCACCAGGCTGGGACAGCACCCAAGCCGGCGTCCCGGGTGCCCTGCCCGGGTTGGGACCCGAGCCTCGCGCGTGTGCCGTGCATTTCTGCACACGAGGCCAGGCGTCCTGGGCACGCGGGCCTGAGGGCAGCACGGCCGGTGTGGGTGCTGGTCCTGTGTGAGGAACCAGGGGAACAGTGCAGCGCTCGGTCCCCCAGTGCAGTCAGGGCCTGACGGCGGGACGCAGTGTCTCTGGGAGTGCGCCGCCGGGCTGACAAGTCAGTGCCTGGCAGACCTCTGCAGAGGTGGATGGGTGTGTGTGCAACCAAGCTGACGGCTGGCTTTTGTCGCCTAGGAGGACATGGCCGCACACGTGGGCGCCTCCCGGACCCCCCAGGAGGTGATGGAGCACTATGTGAGCATGTACATCCACGGGAACCTGGGCAAGGCCTGCATCCCTGACACCATCCCCAACCGCGTCACGGACCACACGTGCCCCAGCGGGGGGCCCCTCTCGCCCAGCCTCACCACGCCGCTGCCGCCGCTGGACATCTCAGTGGCCGAGCAGCAGCAGCTGGGCTACATGCCGCTGCGGGACGACTACGAGATCGAGTACGACCAGGACGCCGAGACGCTCATCAGCGGGCTCTCGGTGAACTACGACGACGACGACGTGGAGATAGAGCTGAAGCGCGCGCACGTGGACATGTACGTGCGCAAGCTCAAGGAGCGGCAGCGCCGCAAGAACATTGCTCGCGACTACAACCTGGTGCCGGCCTTCCTGGGCAAGGACAAGAAGGAGAAGGAGAAGGCGCTGAAGCGCAAGATCACCAAGGAGGAGAAGGAGCTGCGCCTGAAGCTCAGGCCGCTCTACCAGTTCATGTCGTGCAAGGAGTTCGACGACCTGTTCGAGAACATGCACAAGGAGAAGATGCTGCGGGCCAAGATCCGCGAGCTGCAGCGCTACCGGCGCAACGGCATCACCAAGATGGAGGAGTCAGCCGAGTATGAGGCCGCGCGGCACAAGCGCGAGCGGCGCAAGGAGAACAAGAGCCTGGCCGGCTCGAAGAGGGCCAAGGAGGACGGCAAGGACGGCGAGTTCGCGGCCATCGAGAACCTGCCCGGCTTCGAGCTCCTGTCAGACCGCGAGAAGGTGCTGTGCAGCTCGCTGAACCTGAGCCCGGCGCGCTATGTGACAGTCAAGACCATCATCATCAAGGACCACCTGCAGAAGCGCCAGGGCATCCCCTCCAAAAGCCGCCTTCCCGGCTACCTGGACAAAGTCCTGAAGAAGCGGATCCTCACCTTCCTCACCGAGAGCGGGTGGATATCCAGGGACGCGTCCTGAGGCCGCCCAGCTGCAGCTGGGAGCCAGAGGACTTGGGGAGGGTGTTCCCCGCTGTTGCCCTTTTTAAAGAAATTGAATTCCTTTTTTAAGGTATAGTCTTCTCATGGTCCTCTGAAGAAGCAATAGCAGCAGTCTTACAGTGGATCCGGGGAGACGGACGCGCGGTGGCTCCGTCTGGAGAATGTGACAAGGTTGGATGGTGTCCTTGTGTCCCGTGAGCCTTCGCCCCTTCGGTGCAAAAGCTATTGCTGGGGGTGCCAGGAGCGCTGCACTTGCCGGCCAGCAAGCCGTCAGCTTCTCTCTTCTCAGGTGGGGCTGCTGCTGGCGCCCTCTGCTGAGCCCACTGCTGCCCGGGCACGTGGCACTTTAAGGGAGGCGGCTGGGCAGGGCCTCTGCATGCAGCAGCTGCTGCCGCCAGGACCCCTCCTAGACACCTAGGAAGCCCTTGTTTGCACACAGACGATACTGCACTCTGCAGCACCAGATCCTCCCCCAGGGCGCCGGCAGCCCCCTCGGCACATCCCAGTCCCCACCTGTCGGAGGGCGGGCCTGGGAGGGATGCAGGACTGGGGACCGCCAGGTTCCCGCTGCTGCTGCTGCTGCTGCTGTACCTGTAGTGCATTCTACTTGGAAGACCCCGTGTCAGAGTGCATGGCCACGTGCTCAGCGTTCTGGGTTCTGGTGTTAGCGTCCTCAGGATTTTCATCATAGTGGCAAGTACCCTTTCTACTGAAGAAGCATGAGCGTGCTAGCCCAGCTAAGTGGGTTACTTAAGGCGTAGCCAGGCAGAGCATGGGCGCTGTGCACAGCACTCTGGGGAGGGCAGGGGACTCAGATGAGCCTCAGAGCGGCTGTGCTGCTCCTGGCTCCATCTAGAGACAGAAACACAGAGCCTGAGGCCAGGCCTTCTTAGGACCTGCCTGGTACCTTCCTGCTAAACCTGCAGCAGCTCTCATTTCCTGCAGCTCAGGGCTTTCCTGCTCAGGCCGGGCTCTAGGGACCCTGGAGGGACCACACACCCAGCCCTTCTCCCGAGCTCGGCCTGCCCCTGCCTCCTTAGGTACAAGAGCCTGTTTACCACCCAGAACAATTGGGCTTAAAGTTCCATTAAACTGAAGTGAAAGAAAAATGAAAACACCTCCTCATTTCTAAGGACTTGATTATGTGCCTTTTCTTTTTACATCCTCTGTCCCCTAGGGTAGGTGTTTCGGCATTAAATAAGACATTTCAGACACTGCAGACGGCTTTAGCTGGAAAGTGCATTGTGGAGAAGCGCCCCTGTGCCAGACCCAGGACCTGTCTCCATGCCTGAGCGAGCGCTGGGCTGGTCTTGCTGAGGACCAGCCCCACACTGCCCCCTGCAGGGCGAGCCCGAAAGGCACCGAGAAGCCTGGTGCTAGCCTCTGTCTGAGCCAGCGCTTTCCAAAGTTAGGGTCCCGGGCCCTGGGTGGACAGAGGTGCAGTTGGGCCCCATGTGGTCCTCGAGTCAGAAATTCCGAGGCTTCTGGGGGTGCAGCCCGGCTGCTTTTCTTAAGCCCTGCAAGTGGCTGGGCAGGGGCCCAAGGTGGAGCACCACTGGTTTCCGCCATCTGGGCCCCGGTTCACTTTCTACACCACCAGAATCCTAGTCTGGTGAGGTTGGGTTTAGTCTTATTTTTTCTATAAAGCGATAGCCAGACCTACATTAGCTTGAGAAGCAGAGGATCCTGTGTGTGGCCTAGGCCGAGAGCTGTTCAGTGAAAACCTTGTGCTTACGCAGGTTTGTAGTGTGTGTATATTTTTGATGGTATGAAGAATTTATTTAGGCTTGACTGTTTTAAAACACCACAATGAATGTATAATTAATTTATGTTGAGACAGTAATGCTACAAGGGAAAAGTAATTCCGGGATGGATGCCTGTCGTCCCCTGCCCCAGCTGTTTTGTCACATCAGTCCTTACCTCTGCTGTTAGCTCACAGCCTGAAATGTTTCTATTTGATTCTCACGATGAATCAGGTACCATAATCCCAAGAACGAGGTCTCTCCCAAACTTAACTCTGTCTGAGTCAAAAAAGGTAATGGTCCCGGGAGGCCAGCATTCCAAGAATGTATTAAAAGCTGCAACTCTGACTACCATTTCTATTGTCCTTTTACATATTAAAGAGGTTGAGAACAAAACGCTGTGGCTGCTTGCTTCTTCTGCATCTGAGTGAGCCCACACCCACACCCAGACACATGTTCCAGCCCCGTGTCCCCTGTGTGGGGAGCAGCAGGTCCTCCTGGGGGCCGGGTGGCTGTCAGACCCCTGAGGGTTGCCAGGAGACCCTTAGCTCTGATTGTCGGATGTCTTCCTGTTAGGTGACTACAGGTGACCAAAGCATGCCATAAAGACAATTTTCCCCCTTTGAGCTGATCACCCTTAGATTGGTCTTGGGACCCCGACTCACAGGGATGCCGAACGGCGGATGTGCAAGTCCCTTACATACAATGCTGCGGATGTGCAGAGCCTATGCAGTCCTCCATAAACTGCTGCCAGCCTCACATGACTCCTGACACCTGGCAGTGTGAGCGCTGTGTACACAGACCGCACTGTTAGGGAGTATCAAGAAGCCTGACTGTTCAGTACAGACCCGGTTCTTCTCGAGTTTTCTGACTTGCAGCTGGTTGAATGCATGGATGGGGTGTAGCCGGAAGGGACCACAGAACCTGGTGCACCCACCGAGTTTCCCACTCAGGCCCCCTTTTGGACGACACCTGGTGTACATACAGAGCCCTGGCAGACGGACAGGCACAGCCGGATGGGGCCTGCTGGGCTTTTCTTGTGTGCTATGCTGCCGTTAGTTCTGGCTGTTTTTGACCAATTCAGGGCAGCTTAAAGGAAGAGGGAAATGTTTGGAAACAGTAAACAGAAGATTTTAATTATGGCACTTACTTGCATCGTTCCGAATTGTTAGGGAAAATCCATAGGCTCTGTCCTATCCTCCTCGGGCGGTAGGTGGATTTATTAGCGTTGCCCTTCCATCCTAGCACTGGCGGTGGAAACTTACTTTTCTCACTGTGAGATGCCTACTTGCTCACCCAACCCTCGCCCCAGGTCCTCGATGTTAATGTCAATGAGGACCATGGCTGAGGCCAGAAAGCCCAGTCCACCCCCACAGACAGGGCGCTCTGGCTGTGGCTCCCAGCGGAAGAGGCTGCACCATGCAGCTCAGGGCTGGGCTGGGACATGGGGGACCTGTCCTGCTGGCCATGGGCTCAGGGTCTCCATCAAAGGACTCGATTACAACCAGAAAGCAGGAGAAGAAACAGCAAGCTTTAAACGCTCTTAAAAATTTAAAATGAAGCATGGGGCTGGGGGTTTAGCTGAGTGGTTCCGCCGCCTGCCTTGCAAGTGCAAGGTCCCGAGTTTGATCCCTGGTACCAAAAATAAATAAAATAAAGCATGGACAGCGGTGGTGTTCTGAGAAGGTCCACCTTACTGGAGACACACCCTGAGGTGGTCAGAAGCTCAGCGAGGAACATCGGGGCAGGGGGCTGACGGGCAGACTCGGCTGTGGCAGGATAAAGGTGATGAGATCCTCACAGTTGGCACGTTCACTTCCCGACTCCACAGAGGGGCCAAGGGCTGACGCGTGCAGCAGCTAGACACTAATTACACCCGAACTGTCTATTCTCAAGTCAGTGCAGTTTCCAGCACGAGAAATGTGTCCTCTCCTCACTAGGACACCGCGTGGCGGCTGGAGGGCCAGTGACTCAGTGCTGCAGAGGGGATGGCGCGGCACAGATGGGCGCAGCCGGGCAGCCAGCAGAATTCCCAGAGACCTTTTATTTGCAATCACCAGAAGCTGCAGGTACAGCGCTACTCAGGACACCAAGAGGGCCCGGCCTCCTCCTGGGAGTACACGGAACCAGTGACGCGTGGCGAAGAGAAGCAATGAGCAGACCCGAATCAGTTCCTGAGCCTGCCCGGGCGCTGGCCTCGGCCTGCTCAGCTGCCTTTCTCCCGGTTTCCGCCCAGAGGGGCACAGGGCAGTGTGTGCGCAGGAGAAGGTGAGCCCGCCTCTCAGGCTTCCTTCACCACCCCCACCAGGGCAGGCCTCAGGGTACGCCCGTGCAGCTTGTAGCCCACCTTGCTGACCAGCGCCACGGTGCCTGGCTCCTTCCCCTCCATGGGAGTGTGGAACAGAGCCTCGTGTTCGTAGGGGTCAAACTTGGCTCCGACGGGGTCCAGCCTGAGCAGACCATGCTTTGTGAACACCTTCTGGATCTGCACCCCGGTCATCACCAGCCCCTCGTACAGGCTCTTCAGGTGCGGGTTCTCATTGCTGATCTCTTCTTCCGGGACGCTCTGGGTGGCCTTCTCCAGAATGTCTGCCACCTCCAGCAAGTCCTTGCAGAATCCCTGGATGCCTAGCGAGGAGGAAGACGTCTGTATTCAGGACCAGCTCTGCAGGTCACCAGAGCTGCGCGCTGCAGGCTTGGAGCCTCTGGTGACACCTAGGGAATCATTTGCTGCCCTCAACAGCTCCAACCCCAGAAGCCTTTGCAAGGGTGAGAGTTGGCACCCCTGACCAGAACGGGTGTGAAGGGGTCGGTCTCAAATGCCCTTGAGACTTGGCTACAGGGGCTAGAACTTGAATGTGATGGCCACAGAGACCCACGGGAGGGCGGAAGTCACCCAGGGGCACAGCAAAGGACAAGCGGCCTGCTACCACATCCGAAGAGCCAGGGCAGCCCTCGAAGGCATTAGCAGAAAGGGAGGGAGGGCAATGGAAAACAGGCGACAGCAGTAGGCATGTGATCTGCAGCAGTGAGGTGAGATCCATCTGCTATCTGTCCTAAAGCAAACCACTCACCCCAGATCCTGAGCCTGGGTCCCTAATCCGTCACACAGGGAGGGACACCTCCCAGTTATACACAGGCGACAGCAGCCACGCAGAGGCAGAGTGTTGTCAGTACGTCTATGTCATGTGCACGCGAATGGTGATGTTGCTGCCGCCGCCACTGCTGACTGCTGTGTGCTATGGCAAATCAGTAAGGCTCACTGGGCCCGACTGTAAAATGGGCAGGCAGGGACAGCTCCTCAGGAGTTCTGAGGGACTCCTTTGTTCTGTCCCAGTGGCTAGCGCTGACCTGCGGCTGCAGTGAGACCAGGCCCCCCAGGGGACAGGAAAAGCGCCCCTCACTGCCGACCGCACTTTGCGTCCTCTCTGCTTCCCTACCACTCACCCCACCCAGAGGGCGCCCTGCACCGGCCTCTCTCTGATGCTCAGATGTTTAGCTGCTCCCCAGGACCAACATCACATGACGCTCACATTTACCATATAACTTTGCCTCCTCTACTAGTTTCTGGCTTCTCTGCCGCAAGTTCTCGGTATCTGCTAAAGCTCGTTTATATTTTTCCTAGAGAAAGAAAACAAAATTTACCTGAATTATTAACTACAGAACAAATTCATGGAAAGCCAGCCTGATTTAAAAATGATTATGCAACACACGTCAAAATACAAATAAAATCTGTCATTACTTTTCAGATTGTGGACGAAAACCAGACAGCTGAAGACCGGTTTACAGCCTTGTCCATCCTCCCAGCGCGTGGGGAGTGAAGTGTGGCTCCACTCTTTCCCCAGTGCCTCGGGTGAAGGACAGGAAGGTCCTCGCTGGGGTTCTACTCCACTCGGCACCCTCTGGGGAGAACAGCAGTTTCCCAGCAGAACGCATCCCTGTCCCTAGGCCTGTGCCTTGCAGGGAGGGTGAGGAAGAGGACTCAGGTGGGGAGCTGAGGCCTTAGCCTAGGGCTGGGGAACCTACGGCATGTGTGCTGCAGCCCAGATGCAGAGCCCTCTCTGTCGCCAGTTAGCCAAGCTGCTCCAGCAGCCGAGAATGGATAACAGTTGTTTCTTCTGCACGAGAACCTCAGCACTCAGGTTTGATTGCAGTGCTGGCACTTTGAGATAAATAAGTGGGCTTGGGTTGCAGTTTGGGCACTCATCTCCAAAAGGTTTGCCGTCACCTCCTTAGCCCATTATGGAGTAAGGCCTTCCATGCCCCTGCAATGTGTCTGGAGTGCCCAGAGCACGCTCGGCTGAACATGCTGCAGCTCTGGGATTCGCCTCCGTCCTCCCTCACCTGTGAGCTCATGCACCTCCCCTCCAGGGCAGCCCAAGAACCTGTCCTCAGTCTTCAGGCAACTGCAGCAGTGGCTGAGACACTGGCTCTGCAACCTGGTCGCTAGTTTCCCTTCCTTTCTGTGCCTCAGCTTCCACGTCTGGGTACAGGGCTAAGGGACGCTTACTCACTGGACTAAGGTGAAGGGCAAGGCGGTGAGCTCAGCACAGGCCCAGCGCGTGGGCCTTGGGCAGCAGCCTTAGATGCTCAAGGAATTTGGTGCTGTCTGTGCTCCCACACGGAGTAACATCCAATTCTGGATGGGCACTGCGCAACCACACTCGCACCCCCAGTTCCTCGACCCGCAAGTCTCTTCTTCCCTCCTGGTCGCTGCTTCCACAGCCAGCCCAGCACGCCTCGCTGTGAAGACCGCCTACGCCCTAACAGGCACCACCACACACACTGCGCTGGACTTGGCTCTAGCCTGTGCCACCTCGGGCAGCAGCTGTCACCAGTGGAACTTACCACGGTCTCTTTGAGCTGCTCTTCCAACCGGCCCTTCTCTTCCAGGAGGACCTTGTCTGGAGCGGGAGGCTCTGACTTCTGCTCACTGGGCTGCACACCCTCCTCCAGGCTGGAGCTGTTGCTCTTCTGTTTCGCAGCTGTGCACAGCAGCCGCAGAGAGGGCCTGAAGAAAGCCTACACGTTATCTTTAGAAATATGGGGTAATTTCAAATTACTTGCTCCAGACTTTGGGGAGAAAAGATTTACCTAAGGTCTATCTAACAAAGGAAGGAGCTTATGACGGATGGAAGCAGATGCTGCACATGATGTTCGACGTTTTGGTTCTCAGCAGACACAGTAACACAGTGCACAGGTGACAGTGGCCGTAGCACACAGCCCATGGGTGTGGCACGCCATACCACCTAGGTTTGCCTGAGGACACTCTACAACATTCAGCTGACATGTGCACCCAATGCCCTCTTGCATTCTGAGGTGGCTTCCAAGATCTGGGCAGCCAGGCCTCGCCTCAAAATCTAGCAGCTATTGGCAGGCCCAGGCTGATATGGCTTCTAACGATGGATGGGGGAGATCACACACACACAGCTCAGCATAAAAAGGTGAGATCTCTGTATACACAGAACAGTCATTTGGGGCTTAAGAGTGATGCAGAGGAAGCTGGTACTTTGGGAGATTCAGCAGGCAGATCTCAGGCGGGGTAACGGGAGTTACAGGGGGTAAAGGAGAACTGCTCTGACAAGTCAGGAGACACAACAGGAGACGTGGGGTGGGGCTTACAAAGAGGTCCCAAACAGATCCCACAGTGACTAAGGTTTTATTCCGTGTAACAAGGTTAAGTGATAAGCACAAGGCCACAAAGATCATTAGTGATAAAAAGAAACCCAGACTTCTTCAGCCAGACCAGTGAGAGCTCTTGTGTAATTATGCCACAGTCCAATCAGCGATCTGCTGTATGAGGCAGGATCAAATACGGCGAATGTTTAAGATTGTAGTAAAAGACATTACCATCAATTACCCTCAACATCTTCCCCCTCACTTTGAACACACTTGTTCCACCCTCTTTGCCACTTCCTGCAGCTGTTTACAGTAATTTCTGTCAAGTGGAAACATGAAGCTGTATCCTCATCCACCTTATCCACTGGATCTGGCACTGTGTGCCTTCTGGCTCTTGCCAGAAAAGTCAAAATGACCATGAAGGGGGCCTGGGTTTTTAAACTCAGTGGTTTTGCCACCTGCCTTGCAAGCACAAGGACCCGAGTTCGATCCCGGTACCAAACAAACAAACAAAGATAACAACAACAACAACAAAAAACCCTGAAGGGGAAATGTTTTGAATCCATTCAAGACACTGAGGCAGTCACAACAGAACAACTTAAAGACAAAAGCGGACTTCTACAACAGCTGGAGAAAATGGCAAGGGTGGGATGAATCTGTTGAGAGCCAGAGAGCACATTGAGGTGGATTTATGGCAATGTGTTTTTCACCGTAATATCTTAAAATTTAAATATTCACTGTATTTTTTGTACAGTTAGGTGTCATTTAATGATAGAATGCATCCTGAGCAAGATATTATCAGGTGATTTTGTCACACGGACATCATGGAACATCCTTACATAAAGACTAAGGCGTCACAGGTGATATAATCTGATGGGACCACTGTCTACATGTGGTCTGTCACTGAGCATTTTACAGCACATGCCTAAAAAAACCACGATCCTGTTTTTGTAAAGACAAATTAGGGATGCTATGTATGTGATCATTTCTGAGGCCTGCAGAAGTAAGTGGAAAGATCTATTATAATCTGTTACAAAGTGGGCAGAACAACCTTTTTATTACATTTTTACTTCCAGGTTTTAAAAACCTAGGAGTCTAAAAACTGAGAGTACTTGTTTTTTGGGAGACTGAGGTCAGGCAGGCCTTGAGCTCGTGTGGATCTTCCTGCCTCAGCCTCCCAAGTACTGGAATTACAGGCGTGTGCCATCAGGCCTGGCTTTAAAGCTGGCCTTCTCTCTGAGAGTCAGAGCTGGTCCGTGCCCCAGAGGGAAACTGAGTCTCAGTCTTTTTATTTATCACCAATTTTTTTTTTTTTGGTACCGGGGATCGAACTCGGGTCTTTCTGCTTGCAAGGCAGGTAGTGGAAACACTGAGCTAAATCCCCAGCCTCAGTCTTTTTATTCAAGTTTCCTAAGAAGCTCTTTTGTCCCCAGCCCCCCTTAATTTATTAAGCTAGTGCTCCCCTCTTTGCCTATCATCTTAACTGTAAGTGACTTTCACCTCACACGCCTGCTTGCACCAGGCGAGTAAGCTCTCACCGTGCCCATGGTTTGCCGCAGTAGTTTCTCTTGCTTTCATTAATAACTTGCTTCTAGGCCGATCCCCCCACACACTAGATAAGGATACTAAGTATTTGCTAGATTAATTTTTGAGGTAGGTCGTTCAAAAACCAGAAACCACAAGGTAAAAGGAAAACAGTGAGGGTGCTGGATCTGTGACCCTGGGGTGAGGTGTGCATTTGTCTAAACTTCTCTGTGCCAGAAGCGGGGCAGGCTCTGCTGCCTTTCGCCCTGACACTCCTAAGGTGGTGGAGGGGAGAGGGAATTCCAGGAGCAGTGGAAGAAGCCCGTGAACTGGGCGACAGGTGCCTTGGTCATGGACAATTTCCCCGAGCAGGTCCTGACTAGTAAGACACGTCCCGTGTCCAGGCCACACCCGGCCGGCTTCTGCCTCAGTGCGTGACCCTAGGCGAGCCTCGGTTTCTCTGGTTGTTCCCTTCAAGTGCATATACTGAGGGCGGCTCTGTGCCCGGGCACGACTGAGGTTCGTGGACGTGAGCGGTGTCGCACGCACACGTGGGCGGCAGACCTCCCACTCCAAAAGCACACGCCGCGGCCCCCGGCGCCCACTCTTCCCGGTCCAGGTGGCCAAGTTCGTGCGTTCCCGAACCGGGTGCACACACAGCACGGCGCGGAGCAAGGGAGCCATGGCCCGGGGCGTCCGAGGTCGGATGGGGTCCGCATCTGGCCCGGGATGCCCAGCTCCCAGGCTGGAGGCTCCGGGAATCAGCGTCCCACGGACCCCGGGTACCGGCTCCGGGACGGAGGCCGGAAAAGGCCAGCGCACCAGGGCAGTGCAGAGGAGACGCTGTTCTCCGCTCAGCCCAGGGAATCCTAGAGCCCCTTACCTGAGGTACGACAAAGCCGGGAGATTTCGCCGCACTAGCCTCACGCAGCAAGCCGCCATCATTACTGTCGTCGCCGCCGTCACCGCGTACGCTTCGGGCATGCGTGGAACCGCTGCGCCGATTTCCCCGCCCCACTACGTCCACTTACCCAATCCGTGATAGTTTTGCAATGATCGACAGACAATGGTCACCAATAATCGAGAGTCATGGCGGAGAACAATTCCTCCTCCCCCGGTGGGCGGGGCCCGAGGTTTCCCGGCAGCCACAGAAGGTGAGGCGGTGAAAGGTGAAGGGATTGAGGGAGGGGCCTCATCTGGGTGGGGCGAGGTCAGAGAAGAGCCAATGAGGAGGACGAGCGCAGGGGCGGGGCGCACATGGCGGGCTGTGGGGGAGCGCGGCGTCCGCCTGCCTTCGCTGGGGCCCGCCGGGTCCTAGATCGGTAAATGCAGGCAAGGGGTCGTTGGACTGGAGGAAAATCAGCGGTCGCGGCATTCCAAGTAACTGGAAAATAAGGCCGCAAGGGCCCGAGAAAGCCGGTCTTGCCAGGCCACTTGTCCTGGTGAGGAGGAGGACGGGGAGGGGATGAGGTCCAGACGCAGAAGCGAGACCCTGGGAGCGAAAGTGACGCAGTGTAGCGGGGTTGATGTCGCATGATGGGAGCGCGAGTGTCTGTTTTGTACCTGTCACCTTCCGTTTTATCACAGTAAAGCACAAAACATAATCGAGAATAATGTGCTGTTTAGGAAGAGTTTTGGACATCACGGATGCTCGTCAGTTCAGAAGTGTTTATTAATCTGTTAGTTTTATCCACAAAATTTCAGACATGTTCAGAAGAAGAGAAAATAGATATAACCCCCACGATATTCATCAGGCAGCCTCGGCTGAGGTCTGTGTACTTTGTCTCATCCTGGGAAGAAGCAGTGTTGGAAGAGGGCGCCTCAGGTCCTGACTTTGGCTGGGGCCCAGGAGCAGCGCCAGGTCCCGACTGCAGGGCTGAACCTCCCAGTACCCGGGGATTGATCGAGGAGTGCCGCCTCTGTGTTCCACTAGTGGGGACAGAACTTCTTTTGCTTTTGGTCTCATTAAAACCATTTGTTGGGCTGGGGCACTGCACCTGCCTGGCAAGCGCAAGGTCTTGAGTTTGATCCCCAGTACTGAAAAAAAATAAAACAAAAACCAAAAAACTATTTGTTCGATGGGTATGGTGACACAGCCCGTAATCTCAGCACTCAAGAGGTTGAGGTGGGAGGATGACCATGAGTTCGAGGCCAGCCTGGGTGACATAGTGAGTTCAGGGCCGGGCTGGACTACATAGCGAGACCCTGTCTCAAAAAACAGCAAACAACCCAAAACAACAACAAAACCCTATTTGTTCACCTGCTGCTGCTATTGGCCAGATGCTGTGCCACCTTCAGAATGTGAGCGTTGTACTGGACAAATGACTCAGGTTATTAATTAAGGCCCAGAGAGAGCAAAAAAAAGCGGGACTGTCAGAGACATAATTGAATGGATGTGTGGGACTTCCTTGGATCATGGCAGAACAAACCAACTGTAAAAAAGACTAGACAGAGGGGGAGATTTGACTATGGACTGGGTATTAGGTGGCAGTGCAAAGCTCCTGATGCTTTTGTTAGAGAGTGATAATGGCCTAGTGGCCACATAAAAATGTCCTCATCGTCAGACATGCAAACAGAAGTATTGATGGTGAATCGCCAGTGTCTGCAATTTGCATTAAAAACAGCCCGCTAGACAAACCCGAGGACAGTGCAGGACTGGTCGTGTGTGAAGCTTGGCGATGAGTACTGTGGGGCTTGGGACTTTTCTTTTGAAGAGGCTTGAAATTTTCTGGGATAAAATTTAGAACATCTTTTGTTTCTCGCTGGTGGTGACCAGGTGACCTAACTGTTCTCATCCCGAGTTGGCTTCCCTGTAAAACTGGGCTCTTCCTTTCAGGTGTAGAAGAGATGGAAGTGTTCATTTCCTTCCTCTTGGGGACTCGGAGAGACTCACTCGGCATCCTAAGTGCTGACACCCATGGCAGAGTTGCAGCGCCTGTGTCCCGGGACAGACGGGGACTTGTCTTCCCCACGGTCAAGCCACGCTGGGGTCCCTGAACCACAGCTCAGTCCAGGCCTGTCCCAGGGCAGAAGCCATGGGGTCCCCTGCTGAGGCCTGCCTGTGCTGCCCCCTCGTGGGCACACGTGGAACTGCTCCAACCTAGCACCCTGTTGGGTAACTAGGAGCTCAGGTAGCTCGCTGTGGGCTGGCACAGGTAGAGATGAGCTCCCCATGTGGGAAGCCCCCTGAATCAGCTCCTTGAGCTCATGTCCAACCAGCAAGGGGGTTGGAGCTGGGAAGAGCCAGCTAAACAGTGTGTGGTGCCCAGCGAGGATGGGGTGGTGTTTAACAAGAAAAATGTTCCTCAGAAGGTCGTGCAGATGGCTCGACAGCACGTTGACTGTGGGCGTGATGCTCATGACAGCTGAGCATGGCCTGTTCCAGGTGGTGTGGTGGGTGCTCCAGAGATGTCCTCTTGTAGATCAGCCCAAGGATTCAGAGAGGAGGGGCCCCAGCTCACACCGGCTAGTTGGCTGCACTGGGTCATGCTGGCTGAAAAGGCAGTGTTTTCAGGCTTCTCACCACTGCTCTAGCCTGCCTCAGGGCTGAAGCCAGAGCCTGCATCTCTCTGCTGCAGTGTCTCCTGGTCCCCCGGGTCCTGTGTTGGGATCCTTCGGCAGCAGTTGGGCTCTCTTCCTTTCCTTGAACTTGGATGAAGGGAAGTTTGGAGAGAGGTAGGTGTGGCGTGACGTGGGTGTGGTGGGCATTTATAAAGGAGTCCCTTGGAGCTCCAGTGGCGCAATTGCTTAGCGCGCGGTACTTATATAAAGGAGTCCCATACTCAGATCTAACCTAGGTGCCTCTGTGCAGGGACTGCATAGTGGAAATTAAAGTCCCAAGCCAGGTGACCTTGAGACACAGTTTATCTGGGATCCTTCTCAGTTTGGCCTTTTGAGCCCTTTCAAAGCAGGGAGTTTTCTACAGCTGGCCACAGAGCAAAGTCATTCACCATGACTGGCCTGAAGGTGGAAGTCCTGGGAGTGACCCTGGGAGCAGAGTGCAGTCCTAGCTGACATCCAGCCGGGACACGGGACCTCAGACCTGTGGCTGTGAGGAGCTGGACTCTGCCAGCTGCCTGGATGAGCCGGAAGCAGATTCTCCTCCAGAGTCTCCAGGTTGGAGCCCGGCTGGGCCACTGCCTTGGTTTTGACCTTGTGAGGTCCAGAGTGGGTGCCTGGTTTCATCCACTTCAGCCGCTCTGCTGGTCAGGGTGGAGTGTCAACTCGGTTGGCTTTGGGGTCAACCAGGGGAGTTGGTGGAGCACACTCCAAGTGTGTCTGGGTGGGTGTGACCTTGGGGACTACGCCTACTCCCTGGCCCCTTCCTCTCAGGTGCTGCTCCCCTGCCCTGCTTTGGGGCCACCATGAACTGAGCAACTTTGCTCCACCACTCTCTTCCACCATGATGCTCCTGCCTTGGAGCCAGCTGACCATGGACTGAACCCCTTGAGACCGTGAGCCAAATAAACCATTGCCTCCTTTAAGTTGTGGGTGTCAGGTATTGAGTCTTAGTTGTGGGAATGCTGACAGGCATGGCCGCTTCAGAACCCTGTGAGGCAGGCCTTCCTCTTTCCCCATGCTTTTCTGAACCTTTGTCCTCTACTTGGGCACGTGCAATGGACGTGTCACACATCCTGACCCACCATCCCCCAGTAGCCAAAGTTCCTGGTTCAGGGAGCTTGCCTGAAAAGAGGAATCTGACAGCCTGGGCCCTCCACCCCCTGACGCATGGGCTCCAAACAGAAAAGGGTGCTCCTGGTAAGCAGATACCACTAGGAGGGGCCACAGGCGTCCAAGTGGAAATGGCTTGCTGCAACAAGAGGCAGACTTCACCTGTGGAGGTTTCATTGGGATAATTGCTTGCAAGGGGAATGAGCAAATGCACAATTAATTAACAGCCGTCTCTCTGGGAACATTTAGATGATAACTGAAGCTGTCTGGTCCTAGTGGCATCCAGTGTGACTCAGGTGTCCTGATGTGGCCAGGGTGGCCAGAGAGGTGGATGTGGGAGTGACCGTGATGGGCTAGAAGGACGAGGAAGGAGACAGGAGGTGGTGAAACCCTCAGATTTCCGGGAAACCTGCTTTTCGTGCTTGTTTGTGTGTTTTTAGAATGAGCTCTGTCTACATAGCCCAGACTGAGCTTGAACACTATGTGGCCCCCAGGCTGGCCTCAAACTCTCAGTCTTCCTGCCTCAGCCTCCCTGGTGCTGGGGTTACTTAAAGTTATTTTAATATCCAGTACATGCACATGGTAAAAAAAGAGTCCCAACCCTGTAAAACCATGTTTGGGGCACGGATCCCCCTCTGTGCCTGTCTTCACGGCCCCTCCCTGTTCTCCTCTGCTGTGGGCTCCCGAAGAGAGAGTTAATGCTTGGACAGTCACAGGCAGTGTGTGAATCCAACAGCCACGCGTCTCACAACGCTGCATTCCATTACACTCTCCTGGTCATGTTCTCCCTTCACGTGACTAACACCTGGCTCCCCCGGAGACCCAATCTGTGCTCACAGATCAGCATTTTCAGGGCTATGGTGGTCTCTCATCTTCATGGAATCCCGATTTACTGAATCGGACCCCATCGTTGGACATTTAAACATTTCTGATTCTTTGCACATGTATTAATACATACAGACATATGTACATGTTTAAGTTACTCAGAAGATACAGGTATGTTGTAATCACTTCCAGCAATCCAAAATATATAAGACAAGAAATGAAAGGAAGCTCACCTCAGAGCGAGATGGTCTTTTCAATCAGTATTTCTGAATGAACGGGCTGCCACATGGGAAGCCTAGTCCTGACGCCTGGCTCACGCTGAACGTGCAAGGCCCCTTCTGTGCGGATGCAGATGAAAGTGTGGAAGGTGGAAAGGCAGAGCTTCTTCACAGGAAAGTGCAGGAGGACGCCTTTGACCTGGGAGCAAACAAAACTTCCGTAGGCTTTATGACTAATACCCAAAGAGTGCTAGCCATAAAAACAGGCTGTGGGAAATTGGACTGTAAGGAAATGAGAATGACTGCTCATTAAAGGTCCCATAAAGACAGGGTGAAAGAAACCTTCGGAGAAGGAATGTCTTCCATGGTCATCCTGGCTTTGGGGAAGAGCCAGAAGTGGTATGGTGCCACTCTGGTGAAAAAGGTGGATGAGGACACTGTCAGGCTTTTACAAGCTGCCTTTCCATCGGATGTCACCTGGCAGCAGCATTCACTGTCTTTTTTAATCACACTTCATAAAGACCCTCCTGAGAGGAGACTCCAGAGCTGCTTCAGAAAGTGGCAGGGATCATGGGATAAGTGTATTTGAAATGAGGGGGAGTGTTCTAAGGGCTATTAATGACAATGTGTCTTTTAATATAATACAATTTTTAAAAAATTTAAACATTCACTGTATATTTTGATCATACCACACATGTGTGTGTGTGTGTGTGTGTGTGTGTGTGTGTGTGTGTATGCTTCTTTGTGTGTGTTTGATCTCCAAGGAGGACTTGTATCCAGGAAACACAGAGAACTAGCGGTCACGGAGGAAGACAGCCCTGTGGAAAGATGTGGGACTCCACAGACAGGACAGCCAGGCTGCCAAAGAGCACGGACAGTCCATTTCACTGGACACAAGGGAAATGCAAATTAAAGCCACACTCTGAACCCATTTCCTGACCTACTCCCATCCTATGACTGAAATGAAAAGCACAGCAAATATCAAAAGTTGGTGGGGATGCTTGTTGTTGTCTTGAGCTGTTAGGTGTGGGGCAGTTGTTATGCGGCAGTAGCTAGCTGATGCATTTAGTCACCGGGAAGGGACTCTGGAGTGATTCAGAGATGAGGTGGGGACATTTGGGACTTTGAGAGTTGAGAGAGCCTTTTCTGTTAAGATGCAGTGAAAAATGAAAGCCATTATCTAGGCAATTCACGCAAGGTAATAATAGCTGTTTGGAGTTTTTCAAAGTTTATGAGGTGCCTTTTATTTTAATTGGATTTCTTCATGATGGTCCTGAGCCCCATCTCACTTGGCTGAGGCCCACTGGGCTTTGGGATGTGCATTGCCTTCCAGCGCTGGAAAACTCTCTGGCAGTTCTGGGTCAGCACCTCTGGTGCTGCTGCGCCCGGTTCTGAAGAGGAAAAGAATCCATGTGAGACAGAGCTCACACTCCACAGAGCACGGCACTGGCACCATCACCACTTGGCCTGACCTTTAAACCAGTCACCAGCACGCACACTGCAGAACCTGAACGCCACCTACGGTCGAAGCCCCGCAGCAGGCTGTTTCAGGGACTGTGAACGCCCCTCTGTGCACTGTGACAGTGACCCCAGGGCCCAGGAAGGGGTCACTGTCATGGCCTGCAGAGATCTGAGGAACGGTCTGGGCCAGCGGGTGGAGGGGTGAGCTGTGGCACACGCCTGCAGCATGCCGGCCGCTGGCCTCGTCATGCCACTGTCCCCACGGTCTTGCGGGGATCAGCCCCCCATTTTCAGACAGGGAAGGGCTCAGCGGATGCCCTCTGGTGCCTGTGTCCATCCGTCCGTGTCTTGGGGAGTGTTACTCAGCATCTGGCTCCTGCCGTGACTTCCTTGCTGTGTGCGCTGCCAGCCCCAGGGTGCTCTGTCCAGGGCAGAGCTGCAGGGCTGTGGTTGTGGCTGTGGCTGCCATCCACGTGGTCACAGCGGCCGTGGGGAGGCCGAGGTCCTGAGCATTTCCATGAGGTTCACACTGGGCATCACCAGGGCAGCCTTTCCCTTTCCCTTTCCCGGACCTAGCCAGCAGTCAGGGAAGACCCAAGTACACTGTCTGTGAGAGTTCTGAGAGTTAAAAACACCGTTTTATTTTTGACAAGCAGTTTACTTCCAGGCACACATCCAAAGAGAAACTGAACGCGGGGCTCCAGCGGGCACACAGCCGAGAGGCAGGGACACCCAATGTCAGCCAGATGGTGAGGGATAAACAAAGTGTGCTCTGTCCAAGGAATGGATGTCACTCAGCCCCACACAGGAAGGAAACGCTAGCTGCCTGCAGTAGTGCCCGCCTGTCGTTCCAGAACCAAGGGAGGCTGCAGGAGGAGGGGGATCCAAAGTTTGCGTCCTGCCTTGGCATCTGGGTGAGACCCTGTCTCCAAATGAAAAATAAAGTAAAGGGTGGAGAGTGTAGCTCCGAGGTAGAGTATCCTTGGGCTCAGTCCTGACACACACGCCGAAATGTGTGTGAACTTTGAGGACAGTGATAAGCCAGACACAGGCGGCAGATATTGTCTGATTCCAAGCATGTGAAATACCCAGAATGGGCAAAGCCACAGACATGAAGCACAGGGCAGTGGCCAGCAGCTGACCATGGGTGTGGGGGACATCGGTGCCGAAGGAAAGGCAGCTTGTGCTTAGGAAGATGGAAAGTTCTGGAGAGGGATGGTGTGGCGGTCATGCAACACTATGAACGTGCTTGATGCCACCAAACTGGACACTAAAAATGGCTAATATGGTAAACTTTATGTGGTATTGTTACAGTTTAAAAATTAATAATGTAAAGAAAATACCTGGGATGGGTTAGGAGACATCTTGCCCAGGACAATTCTGGTAGGGAAGTGGAAATGGGCTGGGTGGGAGGCCGAGGCAGGAGGATCTCTGTGAGTCTGAGGCCAGCCTGAAGTGCATAGCGAGACCTTGTCTCAAAACAAAGAAGTGAGTATGGAAATGAATTCTCTTGGAAATGAATTTCCTCTTTGGAAACTTGACTGGAAATTTTAATTTCTTCTAAATAGTAAAATGTATACAGCCAATAAATTAAATACTGACAAAAACAAGACTGAAAAATGGTTTGGCCCATCTACATTGTGAGTCTAAACTTAAGGTGAGAAGCCAACTTTGCAACCCTGAATGGCTGCCATGGGTTGAATTGTGTCCCTCTCTCCCCGGTTTGTGTTTTGAAGTCCAGCCCTAGTACCCCAGGATGTGACCTCATTTGGAGGTGGAGGCCGTCAAGTTGAAGTCATTAGGGTGGGTCTGGGTCCAGGGTGACTGGTGTCTTTGTGAGGAGGAGCAGCTGGAGCACAGATACCCAGACAGGGAGAAGGCCGTGTGCCAAGGCGGGCAGCGATCGGGGTGATGCTTCTACAAGCCAAAGGGTGCCTGAGATGCCCAGGACCCTGGAGCTGGGAGAGAGGCCTGGGAGCATTTCCCACACAGCCTCAGAAGGAGCCAGCCCCGCTGCACCTTGACCTTGGACTCCCGGCCTTGGGAGCTGTGAGAGGGCAGCTTTCTGTTATTTAACTGTCTGTGGGGCTTTGTTCTGACAGCCCCAGGGAGCTAATCCAGGGCTTTTAAGACGACAGAAATCCGTTCTTCCCTTTCTGTCTGGGGTCAGCAGATTTCCTCTTGTTATAAGAACATGAGACACGACTGTGGGGCCCGCTGTTCCTAGTGTGACCTCTGCTTAACTAACGACAACTGAGTGACAACAGGTGCTGAGGGTTAGGGCTTTAATACGTCTTTTGGGGGCACTGTTCAATCCATAACAGTCTACCCTCTGCCCCTCATTCACATCTTTCCACATGTAAGATACTTTTGACCCCACCCCAGCATCACTCCAAATCTTATGAGTTCCACCATCAGTGCTGTATTGGCCACCTTTCCTGTTGTTTTTTGGTACCGGGATCAAACTTGGGACTTTGTGCTTGCGAGGCAGGCGGCGGAACCACTGAGCTAAATTCCCAGCCCACCTTTCTGTTGTTAAGACAAGCTGTCTGATAACCACAACTTAAAGTAGGAAGAGTTTAACTGACCCCGTGGTTTCGGGGATTTAGTCCATGGTCACTGCCTCTAAGGCAGGAACATGATGGTGGAAGGGTGTGGCAGGACAAAGTTGCTCAGTTGATAATGGCTGAGAAGCGGAGGGGATTGGAAACCCCTCCCCCGGGAGGAAGGGGCCAGGGACCAGATGTAGACCTACATATTTTTGGTACTGGGGATCGAACTGGGGACCTTGCGCTTGTGAGGTAGGTGCTGGAATGTAGACCTACATTTTAGAGGAGAGGTTTATCTTGGTTCACAGTTTCAGTGGGTTCAGTTCATGTTGGTGTGCTACAGGGCAGAATGGCATGGTGGAAGGGCCTGGCAGAGGAAAGCTGCTAGACTCATGGCAGCCAGGAAGCAGAGAGAAGGGAGGAGCCAGGGGCAAGAATACACTTTCCAGGTTACTTCCTCAGCGACCACCTCTAACCAGGCCCCACCTCATACAGCACATTTAGCCATGAACTTATTCAGGATGAATCCACTGATGAGTATAGCACTCCCTGATCCAATAACCTTTTGCACACATGATACTTTTGGGGGACATTTTAGATGTAAACCAGAAGAGATCCGAAGATCACTCCTCCATGACCACCTGGAAGTGCACTTTACTGATCCTCAAGTAAAAAACTGACAAGCTTCCAAGTCAGTCAAGTTTACCAGTAAGCTTAGTTGTCACAAACTCTTAAGTTCAAACTCTGATCAACATCCCATTAACACAAAGCCTACATCTCTGCCCTTCTCTGTAGCCCAGGCTTCATGCAGACAAAGTGCTCAGTAAATGCTTGGTAGACCCAGAAGGCCATGTGGATTCCAGATGTGGACTTCTATGCCATGCTCTTCTCTTAGTTCAAATTAGAACAACAATCCCGTATTCACTTATGAAGTGTTCACGGCATGTCTAGTGTGGGCTGGTCCTATGGTAAAAAAATTCAGAATCCCTACCCCTGGTGGGAAAGATTAAAGCAGAAACACACCATTACCATGCAGTATGCTCTGGTTTGGATCTGGAGTGTCCTCCAGAGCCCCATGTGTTAAGGCTGCATCTCCAGCCTGTGCCAATATTAGATGTGACAGAACCTTTAGTAGGCAGGGCCTAATGGGAGGAAGTGAGGTCATTGGGAGTGTGTCCTTGAAGGGGATTCTGGGACCCTGGCCCCACCTCTTCCCGTGTCTCTGCTTCCTGTGTCATTGGCTGCGAGGAGAGCAGCTTCCTGTGCCAGATGTGCTTGCCATGTTCTGCCTCACCACAGGTCCAGAGCATGGGGCTAAATTACCCTGGACTGAAGCTAGGAGCTGAAATGAGCCTTTCCTCCTATTGCATCATTATCTCAGTACTTTGGCACGGTGATGGAAATGTGACAAATGCAATGAAAGACTTGGTTTCCTCTCTTATAGTGCTTAGCATGATGTTTTGTAATTGTTTAATAAAACAGCCTGGGAAATGTACAAGAGTGGCTTTTGATATTGTAAAATAGAGCAAAACTCTTTTCCTGGCCTTTCATTTCTTCTTCCTGAGATTGTACATCTCTGTGCAAACCAAAACGTCTTTCAACAGGGGACTGTGGCTCAGGTGATGCTACGGCCACGTCTAGATGTCCCCCCAGTGCCTCATGCAGTCATAGAGGAGGCTTTTCAGAGGTGGCTGGATCTAGAGCGTGTGATGCTGGGATTAAGGATGTGTGATTACTAAATGAGTTTACTAAAACTGATGGTTTTGGCATGGTTCTGAGTGTGGACAGTGGGTAGCCTGGAAGGGATGAAAGGGAGAAGCAGGCTGCTGCTGCTTTGCTATTTTACTGCTTTGCTGCCTTTTGCCCACCAAGAATTGTTTCTCCTCTGTGACACCCCTCTGTCATCCTGCCCTAGAGCCAGCCGATTATGACTGAAACCTCTACAAACTGTGATGCAAATAAACCTTTTCTCCTTTAACTTTGGTTGTTGGGTATTTTTGTCTCAGAAACAAGAAAAGTAACTGATGATTAGAAAAATACCTGTAGAATCTGTAGAAATTTTTTCTTTTACTCCTGATATTGGTAATTTGTGTGCTCAGTTTTTCCTAATCAGTCCAATTAGTGCTTAGAAATGTTATTGAGGGCCTGGGATTTAGCTCAGTGGTTCTGCTGCCTGCCTCACAAGTGCAAGGTCCCGAGTTCAATCCCTGGTACCAAAAAAAAAAAAAGTTATTGACCTTCTCAAAAGACCAGGTTTTGATTTCATTGGTTTTCAGAAACTGTTGTTTTCTCTTTTGCAGTACTGAGGATTGAACCAGGAACTTTTCTATTCAAGTACATACCCAGTTGTTTTTATTTTTTACTTTGAGACAGGGTCTCACTAAGTTGCTCAGGCTGGGTTTGAACTTGTGATCCTCCTAGCTCAACCTCCTGGGTAGCTGGGATTATAGGATGCATAATTGCATCCAGTTTTTCTAGCTTCTCAAGGTGAAAGCTAAGGTCAATGATTTATGTTCTCTCTTTCTTTATTTTTTTTTGGTACCGGGGATTGAACTTGGGACCTTGTGCTTTCGAGGCAGGCAGCGGAACCACTGAACTAAATCCCCGGCCCTGTCTTCTTTATTTTAAAAAATATATTCTTCACTGCTTTCCTGAGGTATAATTCACATTCAAGTCACAATTTTTTTTTTTTTGATGGTGCTGGGGATTGAACCCAGAGCTTTGTTCATGTTAGGTAAGCACTCTATCACTGAGCTGTATTCCCAGTCTTCCCTTTTATATTTTTTATTTCGGAACAAGGTTCTTGTTAAGTTGCTCAGTTTTGCCTTGAGCTTGCAATCCTCCTGCCTCAGTGTCCTGAGTAGCTGGGATTACAAAGGCATGTGCTGCCACAGCCTGGCTACAAGTCATTCTTTTAAAGTATACAATTCAGTGGTTTTAGTGTATTAATAGACATGTTCAACCATCATGAAAGTTAACTTTAGTACATTTTATTTATTTATTCTTTAAATTTTAGTACATTTTAATCACCTCAAAAAAACCCCACACTCACTACCCACCACTCATCTTACCCCCCCACCCCGGGACCCTAGTCTACTTTCTGTCTTTACAGATTTCCTTACTCTGCATTTTTCATGTAAATGGAATCTTTTAATATTTGGCCTTTTGAGGCTGGCTTCTTTCATTTAGCAGAAGGCTCGAAGGCCCATCCATGCTGTGTCATGTATCACGGTCCCATTCCTTTAGATGGCTGCATAATATTCCTCCATGTCCTATTGTACGGCTATGTTACACTTTGTTTATCCACTCACCATTTGATGGACTTTTGGGTTGTTTCCACCTTTTGACTGCTGTGAAACATGCTGCACTGTGCATCTGTTTATATGTTTTTGGATGCACACATGTTATTTCCTTTGAGCATATACCTAGACATGGGATGCTGGGTTGTGTGATTCCAGCTGAGGAACAGCTGGCCTGGTTTCCATTCCCATCAGCGGTAGATGAGTGTTCCCCACATCTTCGTCCATGCCTACTGTCACCTGACTTACTCTGGCTGTTCTAGTGAGGAGAGGCACCTCCCTGTGCTTTCGCTTGCATTTCCCCAGTGGCTAAGGCTGTCCAGCATCACTTCATGTGCTCTGGCCATTTCTATATTTTCTTTGGAAAAATATTTATTTAGCCATTTTAAAGTTGGGTTGTGTGTGTAACTGTCGTATGGGTTCTTTATGTATGCTGGTTGCAAATCCCTTCTCAGATACCTGACACTGGACGGTGGGACCTTGCCTCAGAGCGTGGAGTGCAGACTTAGGACAGAGGCTGTAGTGGAGAGGAGGAGAAATCGGGGAGGGACTTCGGTTCAAGGAGAAGAGCTGGGGGCCCAGCTGTACGGAGATATCAGACTGGCCCATTCACTAAGGGGCCAGGTTTCGTAGGGTTGCTGGGGTGCGCTGGCGTTTGGGGATTTTCCACTGGGCTCTGAGTGGGGATTTTTTAGAGGCTCTTCCTCGAGTTTTAAGGGCTCTCCTCCTAGCTTAGCATGTGGCTCTGTGCTGCCTCAGCGCTCCTGGTCCTACCAGTAAGAGCTGGGTGGAAGGGCAGGGCCCATTCCGTACACTGTCCGCGAGGGGGCACTGGGGGAAAGGTACTGCCCCTTCAACGGGCAACAGGTCCTGGGCCAAGGCCTGGGAATGCATCTTTATGAGGGACTCTGTCCTTTCAGAAGCATCCTTGTAGTTTCTCTCTCCTACCGTGTCCTTTGATGTGCAGACGCCTTGCACTGGATGAAGCCCAGTGTGTCTGTCCTTTCTTGTGCTGCCCACTTTTCACGACAAGGTCAAACCTAAGGTCATGAAGATGGGCTCCTGCGTCCTCTTTTAAGAGTTTTATAATCTGAGCTCCTCCTGTTGGTTCTCTGATCCCTTTGAGGGAACAGAGCCAAGCAGGCTGGAGGAGAGGACCACATCGTCACTGCTGGCGGAGCATGGGGCTGACCTGGTCGGGAGTCTGGGGTGCTGTGGGGGCCTGCGGGCAGAGCGGGGCAGGCGAGTGAGCTGTGGGGGATGAGCAAGGCAGACCCTGCATCAGTTCCACAATCTGGGGGTGAAGCTGGCTTCAGGGGCAGCTGGAGGCCGCCAAGGGGTGCACCCTCTCCCGAGGGCGGGTGGGCCGGAGAAGACGCAGCATCCACAGAGGATGAGGTCTGCTCTCTTGGGAGGGCTACTCCGAGCTGCACCCCGGTCTCTCGGAGGGGGCATCAGGACTGGCTCCCCAGCACCCAGCCAGCGTCTCCAGCAGAGGAAGGACTGGCCCCAGGAGTCGAATTGGGACAGAGGCCGCTTTGCCGCCTGGGGCCTCAGGATGCTGCTTACGAGCCTGGACATCCTGCCCTTTGCCTGGCTCAGTGCTCTCTTTCCTGTTACCTCCTGGGACTGTTACTCGTGATGTTAACTCGGTTGGCTTGGGAGCTACTTAAGGGATTAGTAGAGCACACTGCAAGGTGTGTCAGGTGGTCTCGGAGGTGTGACCCTGGGGACTGTACCTGGTCCCTGGCCCCACCTCTCTGACACCGTTCCCCTGCTCTGCTCCCTGGATGGCATGAACTGAGCAGCTTGCTCTGTCACATCCTTCTGCCATGGTGTTCTTACTGGACTGACTCAGCCATAGACTGAATCCCCAGAAACTGTGAGCCTAATTAAAGCTCTCCTCTCTTACGTTTTGGGTGTTGGGTATTTTGCCCAGAAACCAAAACGCTGTCTAATACACCTCCTCTGGGATGTATTCCTGGATTGCCAAGGTGCTCCAGTTGTCTCCTCTGCGATTTCCTCCGTCAGGGCCGGGCCACACTGGGAGGTCTTTGCCTTCGCCTGGGTGAGGAGAGGGCCTCCAAGGACTGGGGCCCAGAGTGGCAGCTGTCTCTTTATGGTCCCGCCACTGCCTCTCCTACCCTTTCCTTGATGGGCTCCTTCATCCATCCATCCATCCTCCATCTGTCCACCTATCCCTCCTTGTCTTAGTTGCTTTTCCAGTTGCTAAAACAAAATACCTGACACCCAAAGTTTCAGGTTTCAGTCCATAGCCAGCTGGCTCCAAGGCAGGGTGGCACGGCAGAGGGGTGTCTCAGAGGAGAGATAGTTCATGGAAGTCAGAAGACAGCAAGAGCAAGTGACAAACTACAAGTAACAATAGCAGCTTCTTTCTGCCCCTTTTATATTCTGTCTACACTACCAGGATTAAGGCAGTGCCAGACCAATCAGTGGACTAATTTAGTAATCACCCACCCTTAATCCCAGCATCACACACCCTAGATCCAGCCACCTCTGACTGCACGAGGCTTTGGGCAGACATCTAGACACAAAGCATAATAATCCTCTATCCATTTATCCATTCTCCATCCATCATCCATCCATCCATTATCCATCTTCCCATCCATCCTATATCCATCCATCTACCCATCCATCCATCCATCCATCCATCCCTCCTCCTTTGCCCTGTGGATTCCCCACATGCCAGGAGAGCTGCTGGCACCCTGCTGAGTCTGGCCTCCTCTCTGGCCTGCCCTGCCTTCAGTCCCCTGCCTGCCTTGATTTACTGGCCACTCTGGGCCCCTTTACCAGATATCTGGGCCGACTGGAAGCAAATGGTTTGCTTCAGGTGATAAACGCTGGCATGTTGGGGCTGGGCCTGGAGCCAGCCTTGGGCGGCCTGACTCTCCCTGCCGTTCACCCTGACTGCAGAGTTCAGCCAAGAGAGGCGGCTTCAATGGGCTCCCGTTTTTCTTTGTTCCCGGAAGTATCCTGCGCACACTATTTATATTTTGAAAACAGCGCAGTCAGTTGGGTTCGATGTGCTCTTCAGCTGGAGAGGCAGTGTTCTTTCCCGCCCTCTACCTTTCTTCCCGCCAGCAGGGAAGCCATCTGGTAGCCGTAAACACCCAGGGCAGCAGCGTCTTCAGTGAGCTCAGGAGCAGAGAGAGTTCAGACCAGTTTGTGTCCCTGGGTGGGGGCTTCGGGACCCTGGGCTCCTGGCTACTGGAGTGAAAACTGGGCAGTGCATTTGTGGGGCTGGCGTAGAAGCCCCTCCCCACCGCGGCCTCCCAGAGCTCTGCTGGACTCTTGCCAGGAGCCTCGGCGTGGCCAGGGGCCTCTGTGCTGATGAACTGGGGAGCGGGAGAAGATGGGATCAACGACCCCATGCGGCCCAGCTCAGCCTAAAGCTGTGTGACCCAGCAAGTGACTCCCGGGTGTGGCTCCTGAGGACACCCCTGCTCCCGCCCGGCTCCAGCACTTCCCTTCCTTCTCAGTCCTGCCCTGGTCCCAGGAAGGCCAGAGGAAGGCAGTCTCCCAGGAGTGTGGTCCTCTGTCACCTCCGAGACTCTCCATGGTGCAGGGAATGTGGGGTGGCCTCCATCACAACAGCCAGCCCTGTGCTGGGAGCCCCAGAAGGGCAGCGCAGGTACAGGGGTTGGTGGGCGTCTCGACCTGGGGGCTGCTGTCCCAGGAAGGAAGAGGGCCCTGGGGCTGTTAGTCCCCATCCTCCTGTCTGCACGGAGGGGAAACTCAGGTCCTCCCTGGCGAAGACGCCCTGATGGGTGCTTGGGGCCAAAGCTACAGGCGCTCTCGTTTGGGGTCCAGTGTGCATGCGTGTGTGTGCGGGTGTGCAGGGGCGTGTGTGTGCATGTAGCTGGGCTTCCCCTTGGGCACACAGATGCGGGCCCCCCCATGTGACCTGCCCAGGTGGGGCGGCAGCTGGTCCCCTGGAAGGTGGGCACTGTGGGCACAGCCGGGGGGACGGGGTCCTGCTCCAGCAAGAGCACAGTGTGGGCTTGGTGCCAGGCTGCACCTCCCGTGTGAAGCAGCTCAGCCAGGAAGTTTCCGCACCCGAGCCTCAGTTTCCTCATCCACAAGGGGGGGACTGTTAGGAGGGGTCAGATGTGGCCTGGGGAGGGAGGAAGAGCAGCACCTGCTCCTCTGGTGTGACAATCAGGACGCCTTGGCTGTCACCTGGCACCACCTGCTCGCCTTCCTGCGAGGGCAGCACTGGGCCCTCCCTGCTGGCCCTGCTCCTCCCCTTCAGCCAGCGTGACCCTGCAGGCACTGGGCTCGGGCCAGGGCCGGCATCTCGACAACACCATCGGACGCCATCCAAGACGCCATCCGGGACGCCATCCGGGACAGAGCCCCCCATTTCCCACCTCCACTCCGGGGGGCATTTTCCCTGTCTAAGGGCTGGGATCCAGCAAGGTAAGGCCGGGCTTTCCTGGGTTTTTTCTGCCTCACTCTTTGATGGATTTTGCATGTCTGCCCCTTGACCTTTGGCATGGGCATTGTCCGGGCTGCAGGCAGGCACACATTCACTGGGCACAGACACTAGGAGACCTGGCAACGGCAGTGCCTCTCTGTGAGGAGAGGTTCGTGTCGGCCCCTCCTTCCTGCCCCGAGCTGCCCAGCTCCCATTGGCTCTACACATAGCTCCTGCCTTGCTTCACCCGCTTCCGGTCTTGGCCTGCATGCGGCAGAGCCGGAGGCCCAGCAGGACTGGGTGTCCTCTGGAGCCTGGCCCGTGCCCCACCCACCTTGGGTCTGGCTCCCTCCCTTGCTGGAGCCTCCTCGCAGGCGTTGGTGCTGGTCACGGCTGAGGGAAGGAGCACAGGATGGATTCTCTCTGGGTGGCCCCGCCACTCCAGGCCACACTGCAGGCCCTGGCCCTCTGGGGTCCTTATGGTCCTTACCGGCCCCTCCAGCCTGGCTCCTGCTCAGGGAGACAGAAGCCCCAGGCCAAGCAGAGCGTGGATCAGGTGGGTTGCTGCCTCCTGGCCCTGGCATGCTGAGCCCTGCTGTGCCCTGGAGCAGGGAAGGATGAAAAGGGGCAGCTGTCAGGAGGGGCACAGCCCCTCGTGGTCTGGTCCTGGGAATCCTAGGCTGGTGCAAGTCGTATCTGCGCCCACCTTGGACTCAGGGAGCCTGGCCTCTCCCCAGATCCCTTCACCACCCTACCAATGCAGGAGGGCTGGGGCTGTGGGCCCTGCACAGGGAAATCGATCCAAGGCAAGAACTGGGCCCTGCTGGGTACCGGAGCAGCTCAGGGTCAGAGGAGGAGGAAGTTCCCACTGGGGACACAGTGGGCTCCTCCAAGTAGGTGGCGTTAGATTTGCCCCAGAGTAGGACTTTTCAGGTGAGAAAAAGCCATACGATGGACATGGCTGGTGCCATGGGAGAGCGCAGGCGGGGGTCTGTCCCTTCGGCTTGCTGAGCACATGGAAATGCCATCCACCTGTCCCTCCAGGTGCCGGCAGCACTGGTAGTCTTCAGGCTCCCTGCCACCCAGCCTGCCCAGGTGATGCTCTGGTGGCCAGTGTGGGTGGTGTGTTGTTGGGCACACACAGTGCTGCTGGAGTCATCTTCCAGGGGCTCTGGCCCAGCCCCGGGCCTGGGCGCTGTGAAGGGAGACACTGCGTCCCCACGGGGGGTGCTCTGAGGAGGAGGCCACTGCCCAAGTTCCCAAGGGTGCCCCATAGTCGAGGGACTTAATGGGACCAGGAAAGGCACAGCTGGTGTCTGGTGGTGGCCTGCTGGACTTCCCTGGCGTGTCATCCGGGGAAAGGCCAGTTGCCTGTGATCACACGGATGGTGTCTCTGCAGGCAGAAAGCTCCCTGCAAACTCCTTCTGGGAAGTTTTCAGGGCCACGCCAGGGGCAGGATGGACAGACAGCAGGTGGACAGACGGAGGCGTCGTGCAGGAGGTGGGCTGTGTGGGCTGGGGTGGCCAGAGGTCACCCCTGGATTGTTCTGACCCAATGGTAGTCAAACATGGGTCCCTTTTATGACCTGAGAGCTTCAGATAGAGAACATCAGAGATTAGAAGGCAGAGGAAAGATGGGATGAAGATGTGAAGCAGAGAGGATTCCAGAGGCAGTGTGTTGCCCTGGCTGGTGTGGAGGTGACCGGGGGATACGAGGGCCATAGGCAGGACCTGGAGAGCTGAGGAGAGCCATGGTGCTGGGCCCCTCGCCTTCCTGAGTGACCCGGCCGACACCTGCAGAGGGCCACAGGGCTGACAGTGCTGGCCCCCGGGAGGTCAGCGTGACAGTGGGTGTGGAGACCAGGTGGGAGCGGCTTCACTGCCCCCACCCACTGTCTCTCAGCCCGCCCGGGGGCCCCAGAAGCTTCCCAGTCCCACCATCACCTAGGATGCACCTCGAGCCCTTACCTGCAAGGCTTCTCCGGGGTGGCTGGGCAGGGCGAGGGCATCAGAGTGGAGTTGGCTGAGCCTGAGTTCCAGCCCCGACTCCTACTATGTGGGGAACTCAGTCCCCCCAGCTTGACCTCCACTTCCTCATCTGAAGATGGTAGGGGAACCGACAGCAGCTTCCAGGGCTCAGGGAGGGGCTAGCTCATAACCTGCAGGACTCACGGGGGCGCTGTGGCTAGCGGGTGTGTGGGCCCGAGGCTGTGGTCCCGAGGCTGTGGTCCCTAGCAAGAAGCCTGCAGACCCTGAAGAGGCAGGACAAGAAGCATGTGCTGGTCACCATGCCAGGTGTCACCATGACCACACAGTTTTATACCCTGAGCCTGGGTTGCTCCCCTTCTGCCTGGACCCTGGGGCCCCCATGGGTCAGAGGGCTGGTCCCCCAGGGCCACCTGCTCCTGTTCCAGCCGAGGCCACGCTGGCTGGTGACGTGGGACTGTCTTTGATTTCCTGCTGACCAAAGGAGACACCTGGGGCTTGGTCAGTCCTTGGCTGGGACCCATTGTCAGGGAGAGGGGGACGTCACGATGGGCCAGGACTGAGCAGACGCCCCGCCCTCTCTCCTGGGGTACTGGATGCCTCCCCCTGGTTCGCTGGTGGTCACAACTCCAAGGTTCTCCTTCTGACCTTCACTGAGGGCCCCCGGTTGCCAGCCTGACATATGAACAACTGGGCTGACGACTGGAATTTTAGTTTAACTTATGGCCAAAGTGGAGTTACAACCCAAAGGGCGGCCACTTGTGCTTCCAGTTGGTCTCAGATACAGATTTAACCCTTAAAGAGTTCTGGAAGGAACATGACAGCATCCTCTCCTGTGTGGGGTTCACTGAGAAATCCTGGGCCAGGGTCTCTCTAAGGACGCTGAGATCTACCTGTGTACAGGAGAGAGACTCTGAGGGCTGTGTAGAGGAGCCTGAGCCTTCAGATGACCAACCTGAGCCACAACCAGCCCTTGAGAAGGAATTGAGTTCCTAAGTCTAGGGTCCACTGTGTCTCGCGGTTCTCTGGGAGAAAAAAGCAAACTGGGGAACAGCCTGGGTGAGGCCCCATCCAGGGCAGGGAGGTGGGGCTGGGTCAATACCCTTGCCCAGCGCCCTCAGGCTGAGGCTGATTGGTCCCCAGGGCGCAGTGTCAGTCGGGCTTTGTCCTGGAGAGGACATGGCTAGTGATGGCCATCCAGAGCAGAGTGGTTTCTGGGGCTTTATAATCCAGGCACGTTTCATAAATCAAAGCAGAGCCAGCCCTAGGAGGAAGTCACTCCGTTAAGCCTCTGTGCACGGCTGGGATGTGGATCTGCAAAGCCAGGTCACAGCTGAGGACAGCTCCTTCCTGGCTGCAGCTCAGGGGAGATGCTAGTGACCCCCAAAGGCTTCATGGTCGGAGTGTGTGCTGGCTCCTCTGGGTCCACCTGTCAGCAGCGGGCAGTCCCTGGCCATTGTCCCCACTGTGGTAGCCTCTCCTGGTCCCCACCCCTGTTCCCTGCAGGCTGGAGTCCCAGGCCTGTGCCTGCATCCTGTAAACACAGCGGTGAGCTGAGGGGGGAGGGGACACCCATGTGGCCCGGCAAAGCTGGGCCGTGGCAGGGAGGGGTCCCAGGGCTGACACCTGCCCAGGGGACATCACACCTGTGCCAGGGACTGGGAGGACCTGGGGACCTTGTCTCAAGGGCCTCACAATCCCTGGGGAGTCGCAATGCAAACCCAGCCTGGGCAGCCCCTGGGCCCCACCGGGTCAGAGCATGTGGAGAAGGAGCTCAGGAGGGGGAGGGCAGAGAGCCCCTATCTTAGTCACTTTCTTGTTGCTGGGACTCACTACTGGACCCCAAACTAAAGGAGCAGAGATTGATTTTGGCTCCCGCTTCAGTCCATAATCATCTGGCTCCAAGCAGAAAGGGCACAGGGGCCTGGGGGAGGAGAGCGGCTGTCAGCATGGGGCACAGGAAGCAGGGAAGGGAGGGGCTGGGAGGGGGAGGAGCCCTCCCAGTCCACGCCCATGACTGCCTCTTCCCGCCAGGCCCCACCTCCTACAGCAGTCAGCTATGAGCCCCATAACCCATAATCCATATCCTTCCAAAGCCCCACCTGTGGGTGCAAGAGGCCCTTGGGGGACAGCTAGATAGCAACCAGAACACCCCGCTCCAGGCCCCTGCTTTAAGCTGCAGCCTGAGCTTCCTGCTCACAGCACTGACCTCCGGCCTGGACCCTTACTGCGGGCTGAATAGATCCCAGGGGCCTTATAGCATCAGCCCATCCCTTCTCGCTCCTCCCTCCCTTGGCCCCTCTCCTTCCCCTTTCCTGCCTCCCTCCACTTCCTCTCTCTCAAGCTATAAAACATTCTTAACACAAAACACCTTGAGAGTTTCCAGGGCCCGTGCTGATCTGCCAAGAATGCAGCAGCGTCCGGGTAGCACACTTTGGCAGCGAGCCTCCCTCCCACTCAAGCCAGACTTTGGAGAGGGGCAGAGATTTGTCCCTCCTCAGGACACCAAAGGCAGGAGTGAGCTCCCCGGCCCTTCTCAGCAGGGGGCTTGTGCGTAGAGATGGGGGAGAAACGGGGTGTTGCTAGGGGCAGAGAATCTGAACGTCCACAGTCTCCTCCAACATGTGTGCGGCTCCCGAGGTCTGATTGCCAGGCCGGGCCAGGCCGAGGACGGCTGCGGGAAATGAGAGGGCCCAGGGCCCAAGGGTGCTAGAGGGGGCGGCCTTTAGGAGAAGCTGCTGCAGGAGGCTGCGTGCTCTCTCCTCTAGGGCTGGTGGGGCCCCTTCCCCCCATCCATGTTCATTCCTTCCTTCTCCCTCCTGTCCACAGTGTCCCAGGCCAGTCCCAGCCTCCCTGCATCTTAATGTCCCCATCTCCCACTGGGACAGCGATGCCAGCTCGCTTAATGACCTGCTGTGACAAGTGACTCCCCAACCTCCAACCACGGACTCGAAGCAAAGGTTTATTTCTGGCCCAAATTCCACGCCTCTGCTCATCAGAGAGATGTGGCCAAGCCGCCCCACCCAAGGCCCACGAGCTCTAACCCAGGCCACGTTCAGCCTTTGTCATCCAAGCAGCCGTCATTCCATTCTGATGCTGTCCCGAAATCTTCTGCAAGCAGTAATGGTGCAGAACTGTAGACAATTCACAGAAAAGACAGATACATCTGGGTTTCTCATGGCTTTAAGACCGTGCCATTGAGCTGGGTGGTTCTGAGCTGCACATCTGCTGTAAGCTTCAGCAAATCACCCCAAGAGCTGACGTGTGGGTAAATACCACGCCTGGGCCACATGGGCCCTGCAGAAATGTCACCTGGATACCCGAAGACATCACCAGAGACAGAGTGCAAACCAGGACATCCATAGCCTGGAACTGCCATGTTGAAAATATACTGTTTCTATGCCAGTAAGTCGGAACGTGTAGCCCCAGATGAGGGGCTCTACAAGACTGTCCAAGGGTTCCACAGCTCTGGGGCACACCATCAGCTCGGGCGGTCTAGTTACTTGGCGAGGTCTTGGCTCCGAGGACCTTGCTTTAGGGTCCCTTCCAATTGTCCTGGTTGTCCTCTTAGTTACATCAGTGACCCCCTGCATGTTGGATTCTTTCAAGAGTCATAAATGCTTGTCAGCAGCCATGAACTTGCAGATGATCTTCATGAACATTTCTCTGAATCACTGAAAGGACCTGCTGAGCTTCTAGTCTGTGAGCTGGGATGTCTGTGGAAAAGAAACAGAGCTGACCAAGTCATGCTGCATAGCTTGGTCACATTCTCAGTTCAGTTGAGGGGATAACCACTAGATACAGCCCCTGGCCCCCAGCTCAGAGCCAGACATTTCCCTGGAGTGCTGGCTCTGATCAGAAACAAAGCACAAAGTGTGCATTTTAGGTCCTTGTCAGCTGATTCCGTGAAAGCAAACCGATCAGCTGCAAACCATCGGCCTGAACAGTGGTGTCTGCTGTAAAGGGTGATGATGTGGAGCAGCTGTGCCCCGGAATCGGCCATCGTCTCCATTGACCTGACCATGGGATGGGAGAGAAGTGCCCGACTTCGCTCTCTCTCCTGTGCCAGCCAGAGATAGTGGGGCTGAGCTACCACCTTGCTCCCCTTCGCAGCCCCTGGGCCCTGGAGGGTGGACTGGGACAACTTGGCCCTTGTCACAGTGTCCTCCCGCCACCCTGAGGCTGCTGGGGCGCTGCCCTCTGCGCCGTGCTGATGGGAGGTGCAGCGTGGTGCCCCTCCTCCACACCGCCTGCTCCGGATGTGGAAGAAGTGGGGACTCAGCCCCTAAAGTGGCAGAGATCAGGGAGGGCCTGAGCCCATTATTAACCCCCAAGCACCCTATCCCCAGTAAGATGTGCCGAACACAGCTAACCCTCCTGAAGAGTCCCCAGTTTCAGCCATTTTTTCAGAGACACAACAGCTATCAAATCCCTCGTGTCACCCTGAGCTCTCATGGAACTGCCATGATGGCTGTGGCTGTCCTGGATGCCCTACACCTGCTTGGACCAATCACAGGCCTATACGTGGACCAATCACAGGATTGCAGCTGTTGCTGTGTTTCCCCCCAAATAAGACCTAACCGGAAAATAATCAGCCTTGAAAACTGGAGCCCAAGAATGGCAGCCTCAATCACCTTGCCTTACCTGCCACTACAGAGCAGCCACTGAGCAAGAGAGTAGTGATGTGCAGTCTTCTCCATGACACTGGCCATCACCATGGTAATGGCCAGGGCTTATTTCCCAGGGAGGTCTTATTTTCAGGAAAACAGTATATAAGCACCAGCTGCTCGCACTTGCAGGTTAGTGTAGAAGGGCTCCCTCTGAGTACACACTGACACCCAGTGCTGCTGCACAAGCCCTGTTAAAGCCGAGCTGTGGTGCTCCTGTAAACCCGCTTGTGATTTATTTCTCAGGCGGTGTGGGCTCAGAAGCTCCTGTGAATCTACTCTGGAGCCTGAGTAGTGTGCACAGAGTGGCTGGCTTAAAAGAAACAGCAGTAAACATGGGGCGGTCAGCCCTGATAAGCACCAGAGCCACCAGCCAATGAAGGTCAGTGACAGCAGCAATGGGCAGAGTTGGCCAGCAGGGACCGGCACAAGCTGGGTTGGACAGTGGCAATTGACAATGGCAGAGACTGATAACAGGCAGAGAACCAACAGCAACCAGGATTAACCAGGGTTGAGCTGTGATCAGAGCCGCTAATAGCTGTACTTTGTCAATTCATGATTTTTACCTACATTGAGCAATAGAATCCTCAACTGATTGAAAACAACTGCATTGAGATTAGCAAAGCACACTGCTGGGTGTGTCTGGGTGGTCATGGGGGAGTGGCCTTGGGATCTATATCTGGTCCCTTCCCCCTCCTCTCTGGCACTGTTCTGCTCTGCTTTCTGGCCACCACGAACTGTGTCTTTGCTCTGCTATACCCTTCTGGCATGATGTTTCAGCCTTAGAGCCAGCCGGCTATGGACTGAGTCCCCTGAAACCATGAGCCTAACTAAACCTCTCTTCCTTTAAGTTATGAGTGTTGGGTATTACATCTCAATAATGGGAAAGCTGACCATTGCAACAGTCAGTCACAAGAAAGGTCAGAATTCTTCCTACTTAATGCTTCACAGACTGCACTAAATGTGGCTTGTGGCTTTTTGCCATTTGGTTTGGAGACCCCAGGCTAGGAGCTGTCCTTCCGTGTGCACAATGAAGTTCCAATTTTGAAACTGGTCAGTTATTATTTGTGGCAGTACCAGTGCTGGAATGCCAAGCCTCTGTCTCAGCCACCAGCTGTTTTGATCCCCTTCCTGGAGGGAAGCAGTGTGTAGTTTTCGCCTTATTGGGGTTGGGTTAAGGGGCACAGAGCAGAAGCCAGCAGCCTGCCAGGGGATAGGAGAATGACATGGGGTGGAGCTTTTAAGGTCGCACCCTCTGGAATGGACTGCCTGGATCTGTCTACTTCTGCCTGGCCTGGAAGCCATGATGCTCGACCAGGTCATTGCCATCATTCTCCTGGTCCAGAACTGCTCTGTCTTGCCTCTGTCTCCCTCCTCCTAGCCTCCTTCGGTGCAGTAGCCAGGGCTGGCTTCCTAAAGGGCAGATCTGACTCTGACTTGGCAATCACTGCCCGAAACTTCAGTGGCTCCCTATTGGCTTTGGGATCAAACACCTCAGTTTTGCATGAATTACAGGTGTTACTAGATCTGGCTCTTATTTTTTTTTTTTGTACTGGGGACTGAACCCAAGTGCAGCCTTTAAAATGTTTCTTTTTACATTTTTGAGACAGGGTCTCCCTAAGTTGCCCAGACTGGACTCAAACTTGAGACCATGTCGCCTCAGCCCCTCAAGGTGCTGGGATTATAGGGTGCGCCACCACGCCCAGCTCTGGCCCTTCTGTTTCCCTCACGCTCAGCTTCTTCCTGCCCTGTTCCCAGATGCCGACAGATGGAATGAGGGTTGTCTCCGGCCTGCACAAGCCTTGGATCCTGCATCAGGTTTGTCTCCTCCCTCTCCATCTCTGACAGGTGGGGTGCCCTGGCTGCCTCTATCCTGCATGCCCAGGGGTGCTGAGAGGGGATCTCAGGGCCAGACTGCCCAGCTCCAGTCCCAGCCGAGGCCTTGAACAGCTCTTGACATCTCTGGCCCTCAGCTTCTGCTTCTGTGCATGGGGCCGCCCCCCGGTCCCTGTGGGAAGGCTGTGGGTTGCACCGAGGCACACGAAGGGCTCAGCACCTGCAGCGGCTCACATGTGCCTGTTACCTGCGAGCAGGGCTTGGCTGCAGCAGGCGGTGGAGGACCTCTGTGGTCGATCTGCCTCCCCTGAGCTCCCCAAAGGCTGGGGGTGTGTCCATCTTATTCGTGCTGTGTTGCCACAGCCTGGGCAGAGCCGGTGTCCAGAAGCTGCAGGTTGAATAAGCCACAAAGCCACATCATCCATGCAGCTCTGTCTACAGTGCTGCGTTGGGCTTTGACCCTTTGGGACTTTGCCTTGATCTGTTTCCGTCTCTGGCTGATGGCTGTGAAGTGACCCTTCTGACAGCTATTATGCCTGCAAGGCTGGTGTCCAGCAAAGCTCCTCCTGGGGTCCCCAGGCCCGTGGTCACTCATTGGTCCATGCTGTGTGACAACTGCCACTTGGTTTACCTCCACCTCCCCCCTTCCCTGCTCCCCCTTCAGCAGTGTGTGAGCCCCTGGCTTAGGGTTATGAGCTTGGGCTGGTTTGGAAATGGAGCCATGGCTGCCCTCGCACCGACCTGTCTCCACGGCAGGGCTCCAGAGACACTGTGCCCAGCCAGGTGTGCAAGAGCCTGGAGCTGGAGAAGGATGACCCCCGCCACCGCCTGGGTGACAGGAAGGGGGCCTGGCTCACGTGAGCAGGACTGCGGCTTTGGGCTGGCCCTGGGCTTGCTGGATCTGGGGCGAGGCCCTGGTTCATGTCCCGTTCACTGCTTTGCAGCTGGACAGAACCTCACCGCACGCGTCGCTCTGTGCACGGGGCAGGGGCCCACGTGCACCTCCCAGCATCGCTGCCGCCCAGTAATGCAGGGGCTGTGTGAGGATCACTGCAAACAACCAAGACCTGTGCGCAGTTTTTGCTTTACTGAATCCAAACTTCTCATGTAGCAAAATGTTCTGCTGAAACATTTGCTTTTTAAAAAAATTACAGAACTACAGGGCCGGGAATTTAGCTCAGTGGTTTCGACACCTGCTGTGCAAGCACAAGGACCTGAGTTTGATCCCCAGTACCAAAGAAAACAAAACAAAACAAAACAAAACAAAACAAACTGCAAAACTAAAATACATGCATCAACAAAAATGGAACCACACAGGAGCTGCTGTAGTGAGATCGGAAGCCTCTCTCTGGATGCCAGGCGTTGTTGTTGTGAGCGTCACAGCCCTGCAGATGCAAAAACACCTCGAAGGCCAGGGGCTCTGCCCTGAGGCGGGCTCATCCCCGGGTGGGAATGACCCTGTTCCAGGCCCCTTGATGGGAGCCCAGCCATGGGGTTTCACAGCCAGGGGGTGTCTGGCTGGGCAGGCAAGGCAGGAAGTGTTTTGTACAGGCCAAGGGACTCCTGTTGTGGGTCCGAGAGCAATTTTCATAGCAAATAAGCTGCGTGTCCTGGGCTTCCCTGTTCAGTTTGCTGGCATCATCTCATGTGATCTGTTTGATGTGTATCAAGTCATGCCTTTCAGGGTTTTCTTTTGGTACCGGGGATCGAACTCGGGACCTTGCGCTTGCGAGGGAGGCTGTGGCGCCACTGAGCCACGTCCTGGCCCTGTGATTGGTTTTCCACTCAGCACAGTGCCCTCAAGCTCCACCAGTGTCAGGCACTGTGCGTCAGAACCCCCTCCACTTCCACGCAGAGTATGCACCTGTGGTCACCACGTGTCTGTCCCTGCCGGGGGCACTGGTCGCTTCCGTCTGTACACACTGTGAATAACAGTGCTGTGCACATGGGTGTGCAATATGTCTTTGTGACCTTGTTTTCAGTTCCTTCAGGTACAAACCCATCAGAGTTTGTCGAATGCACCTTCTGGGTGGCGGAGTCAGGTGCCTGAGGTGACAGGTGTGGAGCCAGGACCTGGGGGTGCACTAGGTGTGGAGACCCCATTGCATTCACCTGACTTTCTAACCACTCACAGGTGTTAAGAAGTGGCTATGAATATCAGCCCTATTTTACAGGTGGGGAAACTGAGTCATGGGAGGATGCAGTGTCTCCTGCCAGAATCCAGGTCTCTGGAGCCCGGTAGACTGAACAGTTCTCATGCAGGTGACAGGCGGCCAGTCACGGCTCCTACCATGCTCATGCATTCGAAGGTGCAGGTGCTGATGCTGGGCTCCTGTCCTGGCCTCTCTCACCTCCTGGGCCTGCCTGCCTCAGCCTCAGCTTCCTGTTGCAATTCTTCCAGCAGTGGGTGAAACTGTTTGCCAGCAAGTTGGGGTCCAGGGTCTTCAGAACTCAGATCCCAGAGCAAGCGAGAGCCCAGGACCCTTCCTGGGTGCACGTAGGGAATCTTGAGGATGTTTCTTGGGGTCAGTTTGTGCCCAGGCCAATTTGGTGGGCAGCCTGCTGGGGCTGGGGCCAGGGCCAGAGTGGAGAGACAGAGCAGGCTGGCCAGGCTGGATATCCCCAAGGGTGGGGACGGCTGCCGCCATCGGCCCCAGGCAAGGATGGAGCCAAAAGTCTGTCACGGCCAGCTCAAACATGCTTCATCTGCACATTGCAAATTTGCAAATTGATTCAAGTAAAAATAGCTGCCTTTTCAAGTGCTTTGTGGGGTTTACCATCCAAAGGGATTTCTGGAGGAAAACCTGTCATGTTTTGGGTGAAATATTTTAACTTTGGTTTTTCAGCCCACAGTTCAGATGGCTGCCAACCCCGGGCATAGAACGGACATCAAGGCCTTCCCTGTGTGTGACCATGGGCTGAGCTGGCCACATTTGTCCCAGCTGACCCCTCCTGGGGCTTGCAGAGTGCCCGTGGCTGGAGCCAGGCCTGGCCTGGGTGCTGGGTGTGCGGCTGGCTCCCCACAGACCTGGCTGGTCTGGGACATGGAAGAGATTACGAGCAGCTCACTGCGGTAAGGCCTGCACAGCAGCAGTGTCCACGCGCTCTCTGGACAAACTAGGGAGGCAAAGCCACTGCAGGGAGCCCTGCTCCTTTCACCTCTCGTCCAACTCCTGCTGTCCCAGGCTGTCCTGGTTTCTTCGAAGACTGAAACCCACTAGGGCAGGGGGTCAATGTGATGTCCAGTGCCCTGGGCCCAGGAGGTGGCAGTGACAATGCAGGAAGTGCCCAGGGAAGGTCTAGTTGGAGATCCAGTGTCAGGGCAGCAGGTGAGCTTGGTGTGGAGGGAGAATGACACAGGGCAAACCAGGTCGGGCGGTGCTGTCACTTGGGACCGGTGGGGGACAGGGACCTGGGCAGGGAGGGAGCAAGGCTTCTGTCTGTGACGCTGCAGGTGTGGCCAAGCAGGGATGCTGTGAGCCCAGGAGAGGGTGCACAAGCCCCTGCTTCTGTCCACTGTGTCCTCTGATGTCACGTCACCCTGTCGTCCTGGGCTTGGGAGTGTGAGCTCTGCTCCAGCCAGGGCATGGCCAGCTTCTCCTCCCCAGACAGGCTTTTGGCCGGCTTGCAAGCTTGCTGTCCCACTTGTCCTTGGGCAGGCATGGCAGTCAGCAGCTAATGGAGCACACAAACTCGCCATGTCCACTGTGCACTGGAAGTCCGGGGCTGTGGGGCACAGTGAGAGAGGTGGGTGCCTTGGCCCAAGCCTCAAGAAGGCCTGAGAGCCAGGGCTTGGGAGACAAACGTTCGAGCAGCAACAGGGATGGGTAGAGCAGAAACACAGGTAGGAGGGGCCTGGCCTGCCTCAGGGGTGTGAGTTGTAGGTTCCCGGCCGAGGCTGGGCCACAGAGGGCTGAGAGGACTTCTGCCTTTTCTCAGAGAGAGATGCGAGCCAGAATCATGGTGTCTTTGCCCTCTAATTTGATTATTAACAAAATCAAAAAGATGTAATTCATTGAGATGTAGTTGTCACACCAGATAATCCCACGGGTTCCAGTAAACCTGCAGCGATGCACCACTGTTTTAGAACATATTCCTCACCTCCAAAGGAAACCAGCACCCCTAGTTTTGAATCCCCGGCCCCTGCCAACCCCTAATCTACTTTCTGAGACTACTCAATAGATGTCCCTGTTCTGAACATTTAATATGAGCAGAATCCTATGATACGGTCTTTTGTAACTGGCTTCTTCCACTTAGCCTGATATTGTTAAGGTCCACCCATGTCATAGCAAGTTTCAATGCTCTGTCCCATTCCATGGCCGAATAATATTCCATTATGTAGCTGAACTTCCTGTGTTTATTGCCTCATCCAGTGGGGGACGTTTGGGTGATTTCATCATCCTAGCTATTGTAAGTAGTGCTTTTGTGTGAAAAGTATGTTTTCATCCTGGCATTGGATCGGGTAGATGAGAGACTTGATCCCCTGACATCAGTAGTTCCTGTTAAGAGCTCCCGTTGTGCTGCTTTGGTGATGGAGTCATCGCAAGCATCGGCCCTCCATCCAAAAACAGAGGCTCAGGGGCCCGGTGTGGTTGGAAGGTTGGGCCTTCCACTCAGGATCATTGCACAGCTTTTAAAAAAATTGTCTTTACAATAATTCTGGAAGACCCGAACTGCAGCTTCTCCGCATGTTAAAACTGAGTCTCATTTTTAGAATAATTGTTTAGAAGTTAAATGGATAATGTATGTACATGGGACAGAATTCAGAGTGCATGCAAGGTGAGCGCACACCAGGAAGCTGACCCCTGCTCAGCTCATCCCGGATACCGAGCTCTTGGCCCTGGATGCAGCCATGGCTTCTGGCTTTACCCCATCCTGCAGCTGCCAGCCCAGTGCCTCCGACCTTGTCTGGACATGGAGTTTCCTGGACAAATGCATGGCTTTCAGTTAAAATTCCAGGTGTTCTCTGATTTACCACAGGTTATAGCTGGACAACCTTTGCGTATTGTCGGCTTCAAGTTGCTATGATGAATACCTTGGCGTTCAGAGAGGTTCATGAGGTATAATTGAAATATAAGGTGAAAGCTAAATTAAAAAAATGTATTAGTAAATGACACATTGCCATGAATCCCCCTTAAAGTCCTTTCCCTCACTTCAAGCACACTTATCCCATCATTCTTGCCACTTTCTGCAGCAGTTTCGGCGTCCTTTTTTGTGAGTGTCTTTAGTTATGCTGCCTCAAGGTCCTCAGATGTGTCCTTTGCGGCTTGGATCACATATCACCACTTCTAGAAGCTTCTCCTATTTTCACACTATGGGCACTATACAGCAGCTGTTATTGCTCCAGGTTGGCACTATGTATCAGCCAGTGATTGCTGTGATAATGCTGCATAACAAATTACTCCAAAAAGTTAGTGGCTGATAATAGGAAGGCAGCTGACTCATGCTGAGGCTGCTCTTTGGGGCCTGCTGACCATTTGGGCCAGAGCAGCTGGGTGGGAGATCCTCTAACCCTGGGTCCAGCTGGGATCCTGCTTTCCCACCAGCTTGGGGGCCGGGGCCAAGTGGCTTCCTGGATCTGTGCCCGGCTCTCATCCCAGAAAGGAGAGTGGCTCTGTCCCAAGGGGACTGTGCCAGTGACAGGAGATGGAATGGCACCTAAGAGCAGAGCCGAGGAGTGCAGGCTCCCACCGACCACCCCAGCCCCGCTGCAGGTGTCAGAGGAGGCTCACAGGGTCTGTCTCAGGCTGAGCGCTGATGGCCGCACTGCAGCTCCCAGGTGTCACCAGGTCCTGTTGTTCCATGTGGCTCTACACCCACCTTCTTTTCTCCAGCTGGCCCTATGCAGAGCAACACAGCCACTCCCACGCTCAACAACCTTGCATGACTTCCTGTTGCCCGAGAGGAGAAAGTACCAACATCAAGAGCCTGAGCTTTAGGGGTCAGGATTGGCTCAGCCATAACATTAGCAGAGCAGCTGTGGACACGTTTTGCAGACTCTTTGTCCCTCAGTTTCCTCATTAGTCAAAGGGGATCAGCGCTCTTGCTGGGAAGGGTTGTTGGGCATCAGGTGACAGGCTGGGGATGCTGGGGACAAAGCAAGTCTACTTCTTTGTGTTCATAGCTCAACTGGGGCCTGGCCCCTCCTCACACTCTGGACAAGGGAGAGGACCTGCTGTGGCTGGATGCCCAAAAGCCATTCTCTCAGGAGTGGCCTCCACCCTGCTGTCCCCGTGCCAGTCTCCCCACTGGCCAGTGCTCTCTGCTCACTGCCCTTGTCTTCGTGGGCCCCCAGAGGATGGACTGGGTCACCTCATTTCAGGGCTCCACCCCTGGGCACATGGCCAGCCCTGTGCTGGGACTGTGGAGACATTGGGCTGGGTGCCCCCTGGTGAGTGGCTTTATCCTCTCCATGCTAGCTTGGCCCTGTCCATCTCCTGGAGGAACCCACGAAGGTGGAAATCACCCCAGCCTGTGCATTCCAGCACTGCCAGCCCCCGGAGGGCTTGGCTGGGCTGCCCAGGTGCCCTCTCTGCTGCTGGCCCTGCCTCCCAGGTGACTGGCCAATGGCTCGGCCCTCATGGGGACAGAGGAGTTCAGTGCTGCAGTCCAGGCCTGCACACAGGTGCCTGTTGTCACCGGCCCCGAGTCAGCACAAGTGAGAATGGGTGTTGTAATGGTCCTTCTAGAACTCTTTAAGGGTTTATCTGTATCTGAGACCATCTGGAAGTAGAAGCAGCTGACATTTGGGTCATAACTCAAGACTTTGGTTGTAAATTAAAACTCAAATTTCGGTCATATGTCAAGCCAGTCGTAACTTGAAGGTCCACTGTACGTTTAATGGAATATGCATTATATCTCCATTAAACATTACTCCATAGGTCTCACATATATTTATTAGATTTATTTCTAGGTGATATTTTTGTCGATATTATACATGATATATTTTGAATTCTGTTTTTTGTTTGTAGCTGGTGAATCAAAATGTGAGTTTTCTATATAGAGCTTACATCCGAAAACCTTTTTGCATTCTCTTAGTACTTCTAATAACTTGATTGTATCTTTCATTTACTTTTCTTCTGTGGAAATGAGAGTGTATTGCTCTTTTATGCTTTTATTTCTTTTTCCTGCTCTATTGCACTGGCTGCATCCTCTATGACGATGTTTAATGCAAGGAAGCTTTGTCTTTCTCAGAGGGAAATTTCCCACCCAGGAAAAATGACATCTGTCTAATGACTGGTGAATGCCCTTTTTCAAATTAAGAAAATTCAAGTTAAGAATTCCTAGCTTGGGCCAGGGATTTAGCTCAGTGGTGTCACTGCCTGTCTCGAAAGCACAAGGACCCGAGTTCAATCCCCAGTACCAAAAAAAAAAAGAGAATTCCTAGCTCACTAAAAGCAATTTGTCCTGTTTTGTCCTAAGTCCAAAGTTGCATTTTATAGAAACCTTGTCTGTGTTACTGAGATGACCGTCTGTCTTTCACCGGATGACAGCATGCCACATAAGTCACACTTTCTGTATAAATGGTCCTCAGATTCTCAGGATGAAGCCTTCTTGCCCACGCAGCGTTTAAATGTTATATTTTGTGTTTAAGGCTAGATTCTGCTCATTGTTACTGTAGGATTTTTCCATCTTTGTTCATTTGTGAGATAGGCCATAATTTTTCTTTCTCTGGTTTTGGTATTAGTATCTGTTATGGTGTGGATGTGGCCTGTCCCCTAGGGGTCCATGTGTTGGGAGCTTTGGCTGCAATGTGGTGATGTTAAGAGGTGGTGGGACCTTTAAGAGGTGGGGCTAGCGGGAGGCTGTTGGGTCATTGGGGGCATGGCCTCAGGAGGGATGGAACCTGGCCAGTGCTCACCAATGGTTGTTACCAAGGGCTGGGAGTGAAGATCAGTGTAGAAAACAGCTGGCCTAGGATATGTGGGGCCCTGAGCTTGATCCTCAGGTCTGTATATAAAGAGAAAAAAAATTAAAAGGAACAGGCCCAGTCCCTCCCTGCTCTCTGGCCTTTGGTCCTGCCACACACTCTCCCCATCATGCACACATCCCCCCATGAGGACATCTGCTGAGGTTCCCCCCTTGGAGGTCAAATCAATGGAGCCCCCTGATTTTGGACTTTTGGCCCCCAGAACTGTGAAAGAAATGAACCTTCTTTACATGTGCATTGTCCATCCTTGGGTAATTTGTCACAGCAGTGGGGAACATACTAATCTAAAATTACACCGTCTTCAGGAAGGAAAAGTTTGATAAGACTGGGATGATTTGTCCTTAAGGTCTGGTGCTGTTGACACCTAGAGATTTCTTTATGGGAAACTGTTTTTGTTGTTGTTGTCGTTTAAGACAGTCTCACTATGTAGTTGAGGCTGGCCTTGAACTTGCCTCAAACTCTCAGCGATCCTTCTGCCTCAACATTCTGAGTGCTGGGATCATAGGCGGGCACCACCATGCCCAGCCAAGGTTGTTTTCTGTTTCATTCTTTAATCCTCTTTTCCCCACATTCTTGGGTTTACTCGGTTGTCACTTTTACAGCCGATTTTAGCTGGAGGGCTGGAAAGTGATTTGGCTGTGTTTTTTATTTTTATGGTATCTGAGGTTGGATGCTTAGGTCACTGGTTTTCAGTCTTTCTTCAGTATGAACCCTGAAGGCTGTGAGCTGCCCTCTAAGAATGGCTTTTGCTGCTCAGCTTGTGGGCAGCAACACGCAGCCTTTTCTTTACCAGGCAATTCCAAAAGTTTAAAAATTCCGTCTCTTTTTTCTGCGCCCAAAATGAAATTTTGTTTTCCGGAAGAGAGAACTTGGAGCATAATGACATTACCAGTGCAGACGACACCGGTCCTGCCGGAGAAGGCATTTTTCATTTGGTTTTACTTTTTTTTTTTCCTTCAGTTTGGATCAATGGCATTTGGAAGTAAAAGCACAGGAGAGTTATGCACCAGTGTCGCTGTAATTGTGGCTGGAGGAGAGAAAGGGACAGTGCCCTGGGAGAAGGCGAAGGGGTCCGGATGGGCAGTGTCCTGTTTTTTGTGGTCTCGAGCAGCTATAAAAGGAAAAGCTATCATGCGTCCATGTGACCAGGGTCCCCAGTGTGTGCCCACTGCTCAGCCCACACGGCACTCAGCCTCAGGGTGGGGGAATGGGGCTAGGGACAGTAATGAGATTAAAGCTGGGGTTGTGAGCAGCCCCCCTCAAGTGCACACCAGCGGTCCCACCCTGCTCCCCGCAGCCAACTTAGAGCCAGTGTTCGGAGGGCATCTTGTCAGTGTTGCTCAGAGCTTGCTTCACGGCCTAAGGGTTCCACGTTGGGGGATTAAGGGAAGAAAAAGATTTTAGACAAAGAAACAGGTGCAGCGATGTATGTCACAGTCATTTATAATAGTAAAAATCGGATACAATGGAGAATAACAAATGAAAGATTCACAGGCTAGAAGATTTCGTGTTATTTTCATAGAACTGATGGTGATGGAAAATTCTAATAGTAAGAAAGTGCTTATGGTAAAAATGTGGAAGGCAGAGTTACATGTCACATGCATTCTATGTTACACACGGAATTGTGTTTTATGGCACGTGTGCAGAGGGGCCTGACCGAACATGATGAGGGGGTCTCGGGGAAACAGGTGCTCCCTCTATTCCCCAAGCATAACAGCTTCATCTCACAGGAAAAGAGAAACTGCTCTGGGTGGCCTGGAAGTGGAGTAACAGGAGGTGCCCCTGTATGTACACATGTAAGTACACGTGCACACACACACGTGTGCACACACACACACATCTTTGGGAGCAACGCTCCAGCAGCCCGAGGACGCCTGCAACCTGGCAGCACTGCGCCCCGTAGGAGCTGGTCTCCTGCACGCACTTGCCTAAGAGAAGGCTGAAGGGAGAAGCAAGGAGCTGTGAGAGCCAGTAACTCAGCGTGACTTCAGACAGGCCGTTTCTCTTTTCTTCGGCTGCAAACTTTTTTTTTTTTTAAGTGAAAGCAAGTATTTTATTTAAATCAGTTGTTAAATCACAGTTTATCCAAATGAACATAATGACACAGACACAATCCAGTATCTATCAAAATACCATTTGGAAAGAAGAAAACTGGACTCGTTCATTCTGTGGGCAAATGTGGTCCAGTGTATAAGAGCAGAGTCACAAACTTAGAACAGTCAATTATTTTCTACATAACATGAAAACATTTCACTGTGTTGCCTTGGTATTAAGCACACTCCTCTGTCCAAACCACCGTAACAAAATAATTAGGAGAAAAGGCTAACAAGAATATATCTGTTAGTGAAAAAAACTTCCTTCCAACTTCCAGTGGACTAGAAAGAAAAATTTCACAGTAACTATGGAACATTCTGTGTGTTTCAAATGCTTTTTATGTTTAGCTCGCTGTGCGTAATGGGAAAGTGACCGGTTTCTGAGTCCTACACTAAGCACGGACCTAAGCATTAGTGGATTTGTAGAATAAGAATTCTCACCAGGAATGTTATTTCTTGGAAGCTGTTTTCATGGGTGTGAGGCTTTAAATGTCCCAAGGCCTCCCCATGGCTGCACACCCTGTCACATGCTGTACGATAGGAAAGGCATATACTATGCTGCACATGTCTTCAAACACCAAGAAAAAATATGCAACAGATACAGAAGAGGATTACTCAAAACACAGATAAATACATGAAGAACGATACTCCAGTTGGAGAAGTAGAGCTAGGTGTTGCCAACTCCAGTTCCAGGTCAAGAATTTAGGACCTCAGTTCAAAAATATCATATGATATCATGGGAAAGTAATAAGTGGTCTTAAGAAAAGGCAGTGTTAGATGGCTGTAGCTCCCGATGAAGCCTCAGGATTGTTGGGGGCTCTCTGGACGTGAGATCAGTACCGGGGCCCACTCTCTAGTTCTCAAGTTCTGAAATATTGGCCTTGAGTCTCAGCAGCAGCGTTTTCTTCCGCGACTGTCTTCACATTCTGGTCTTGCACATATGCTAAGGCATTAAGCAGTGCCTTAGGGGTCTGCCGACTCTCTTCCTCCTTTCCGGTGCTCCTCTTCTGATGGGGTTTGTTGTCCTTCTCCCACTCACCACATGCCTTTCCTCCCTTGGCTCCTGGTTCCTCCTCTGTTAGTTTTGGTCCGTTGGTGTCTGGGACTCTGGTTAAGCCTCCCGGGGTGGCAGGATCTGAGGGCTGAGTCTGGGTCCTCGGCAGCATCCTCTTTCTCGTCTTCTCTGGATTCAGGAGGTGACTTGTCTATTTTTCCTCCCATTTCTGCGTGGGGACAGGTTCTCCTCAATTGTGTGTGGAGAGAAGCGTCTGGCGTGTGCTCGCATGGGGCAGAGCTGATGGGCGCAGCGGGTGCAGGACGCTGTCTCTCCACACCCACTCCTGCTCCTCGGCACTCAGAGCCTCACGCCTTGGAGGCCCGCACGTTGTCCCCCGCGCAGGCCTTGGCTGCAGAGGCCGGGAGTGTGAGAGACAGCGGTTACGAGCCTAGGCTGCCAGAATGGCGCTGAGGCTTTCTTTCTCCCTCCTCAGTCCAGCCCTCGCCTGCACCCAGCTCGCAGACCTGGGCCGCAGCGTGGCCTCCATCCTCCTTGGCCTCCCACCCTGTGTCCTTCTCACTTTAGAGAGAGCGATTCCATCCCAGGCAGACCTGACCCTACCAGGTCTGTGCAGAGGGCCTGGGTCCTTGGCCTGATGCTAGGTGCTGTCTTGGCCACCTTCATCGATGCCTCTGCCCCAGCCAAATTCAGCCGCTGTCCTGAGCCTGTTGACTGGCTGTCTTGCCTCTGTCCTTGGTCTCGGCTTCAGCTTATCATAAATAACTGCAGTGATGACAATCATCATCTCATCTCACCGTGACCCTGGGTGTGATCTTTGGCCTCATTTTCCAGCTGGGGAAACTAAGGCTCAGAAAGTTGAGGGAATTGATATAGGAGGCAGGCTGGTATAAGGGGAGCTGAGCGTCTAAACCAGGGCTCTGCCTTCTTGCCCAGTGCATGCAGGGCCTCCCTGGCCCCCAAGGCCCATTGGTCTCCTCCCCCGGCACCTTCTGTGACATCCATGTCCTTGTTTGTCTACACTCGTGAGCTCCTGGAGGTTCCGTCCTCTGGCTGCAGAGCCCATCTGTCCTCAGAGTTTGGGTGACGTGTGTGTGGAGGAGGAGCCAGGACAGGGTGGCGTTGCCAGTGACTGTTGGCGGGCACAGAGAGGCAGGTTCCAGCTGGTGCCACCAGGGAGCTGTTCATGGCACTGTGGGGTGGTGCAGGAGGGTGCAGGAGTTGGGATGGGAGCCCCAAGAACGTGGGGGGCTCAGCAGGGCCCAATGTGGGGCTCCGAGCTGGGTTGGTGACCCCGGACCTGGGGTCCCACTATCGCACAGCCCCACACCCTTTCTAGGATCCCAGGGATGCAGGGGCATGGTGACTGCAGTTGTCCCTCGCTGGCCAGGACGGGGCAGCTCCCATCTCCCACGTCCTGCTGGGCAGAGCCTGGCACTCCTCCTACCCAGCTGCAAGGGGCCCGGGTGTCCTCAACCCTGTGCCGAAGGAGGCCCAGTCCTACCCTGGCCACACTGGGTAAACCGAGATGCTTGGTGCTGGGGACTGAGTTGTGTCCCCCTAAACCCATGTGTCAGAGCCTTAACCCCTGCAGCCTAGAATGTGGTTGTGCAGAGAAGGACTTTACAGAGGCCATTACGGGTAAAATGGGCACCAGGGCAGGTTCCTGTCCAAGCTGCCTGGTGTCCCCATGAGATGAGGACACAGACATCAGGGGTGACCCTGTGGGGAAATGGGGAGAAGACACCGTCTACGAGCCAAGCAGAGAGAAACCAGCCCCACTGCACCTTGGTCTTGGACATCCAGGCTGCAGGGCGGAGACAGGTTCCTTTGGCAAAGGCTGACGTCAAGGTCATGGTTCCTCGATGGGTGGGAAGATCTGCCGCTCTCTGCTCTGCACATGGACTCGCTGCTGCCCTCAGACTCCTCTGGGTCTTTCTGGAGTCATCAAAGTCCCTGGGGTGGGGACTGAGACAGCCACCTGGTCAGCGTGGGGGGTGTGGTGGCTGTGTAAGGCCTCCGTGCCCCTTCCACGCACTACGCACCATGCTCAGCCTGGCCCTTTGCACCTCTGGGCTTGCCGGGTGCCTTGGGTTAGCTCAAGTTCAAGTCCAAGTCCACTCACTTAGTGATGCCAGGGTACATCAGGAGTACAGATTTTGGTAGGGGCAGGTGCATGGGAGAAATAGCTCTCCGGGCGGTGTGCCTGCTCTGGCTCTGCTCTGTGTTGGGCTTTGGGTGGAGCGAAAGAACGTGACACTTGGGTCTGACCATGAGGACCTTAGTGCTCGGGACAGGTGGGTGGCCAGGCTCGGGATTGGTGCAGCTCCCTCTGGGGAGGAGGGAGGCACAGGCTGGCCGGGTCTTCACTGTGCACTGGAGCTGAAGCAGGGCAACCCCTGCTGCAAGAGGCCTCGGGCTTTCTCAGGGTTGGTGATATGCACAGGCTGGCGGCAGCCACCAGGAGCAGGTGACAAGAAGAAAAGGACGATGATGTGAAATCGGCCAAATATAAGAAGCCTGGGCTGTTTCCTCCTGATACAGCCTGCAGATCATGCGCTTTTGCCAAATGAGTGGACGTCTGCAGAAGTGGCTTCAAGCTGCTCTCGGCAGCTGGCAAGGGCCGACTGGAGACCCCGAGATTCTCGTCCTGGCACAAGGCCCAGATCCCGCCCCACACGCTGGGTTCTGGCCATGATGACATCCCTGAGCTGCAAGGAGAAGCCACTTGGAATCTGCTGGCTGGGCTGACACATCACAGAACAGCTTTCCAGGGACAAGGGACAAGGGCTGGCAACTTGCCCCAGCTTCGGCTGCACGATTTTCCGGGCCTCCTGATAAGGTGGCTTGGGCAGGGCTGTTGACAGATGAGGTGGCCCCATGACACAGTGTGGGACATTTGCAGGTGCCTGGCTTCTCCCACTGTGCTGTACCCTTGTCCCTTAAAGTGACAGCCGGCCAAGCTCTGTGACTGCCATCCACTTCTCCAGGGGCTGTGATTTCCCCTAGGATGGCTGGAGAGGGAGGCTGGTGCAAAGGAGGCTGGCAGCCGCCCCCCAGGCTCTGTTGCCCCCAGGGTGGATGGCCCAGGGGAGCGCGTTTCCGTCTCCTCAGGCTGCAGAAGCACGTTCCCTCCAAGCTCTGGAGGCCCCAAGTCCGAAGTCCAGGGGTGGGCAGGGCTGGCTCCCCCTGGAGGCCGTACAGGAGAATGCATCCACACCTGGGCCCATCCCGTGCTCCTGGGCTGTGGCTGTGTCCCTCGTGGCTCTGCATCTCGCCTTTCCCCCCTTTCTCTCACAGGGACGCCTGTAAGAGGCGTCATTTCAACCTGATTTCCTCCCGACTCATCCTGGTTTCCTCAACTTCATCACACAGGAAAAGGCGAGTTCCAAATAAGCTCACGGCTGCCAGATCCCAGTACAGGACCCTGGTGTAGCTTTTTGAAGCCACCATTTAACCCACCCTAGCCTGGCTGGACAGAGAGGACCAACGGAGGTGCCATTTATAGACATGTGGCCAGGGCTGGAGGCTGCACCGAGCAGTGGTGGCTGTGGACAGAAGAGAGGCGGGTGTCGCTTGGCAGGAGTGACACTACGTTGCAAGGAGCGGTGGCTTTCAGGCTGGGCTTTGCCCTGAGCAACTCCATTTGGAAAGCAATGGTTTGCCTGAGTCTCGGTGTGGTGAGGTCAAGCCCCATGGTAGAAAGGCCCCATGCTGGATCTGCACAAGGAAACAGCCAGCATCTGCCCAGCACAGAACCACAAGGCACAAACTGATACATAATTCATGGTGTCAGTAACAAATTAATGTATCGAATTAAATCAGGAGCACAGGGACACGGGCATATCAAAGCACTCAAAGAAACCAGACACGGGAGCTTGTCACACACGCCAGAGGCAGCCCCGCCCCTGGGACCCACTGACCCTGCCATCTGGTTGCCTGCCCGCCGCGGGCCCTGCCTAGGACAACCTCCAGGGGAAGAACCCTCTGTCCCCAGGCCTGCAGCTCAGTGCGCGTGACACACACGGCCCACTTCAGGCTGACATCTTTGGTGCTGCTGCCGTTCAGACTGGGAGGGGACGTCCCCTGCCACCGGAAGGCTGTCCCTCCACACCTGCCCGCTAGGCGGCTCTGTCTTTCCCTCCCTCTATTCCTCCCAAGTCCACTTCCGCCCTCCAAGAGTGCAGAGAAGAGTCGACCCCACTGCCCAGACCCACGGGTGTCGGAGACCAGAGGAGAACGGAGGCCTAATTTGCTTCCGCAGTGAGCTTGAAGGGGAAAGGCTGCACTCGGGGGGTGGGGGTGGCGCACCACAGGTTCTAGGGAAAACTGAAGGCAGCTGAGGCTAAGCTGAGGCGACCTGAGCACGTAGTAATGGCTCCAGGAGAGCAGGGGAATCTTGTGTTACTTTGATTGCTTGTGCCCACGTTTGGGTGAATAAAGGCAAGGTGAGCCAGACGTTAGGGCCTCCTCCGCCTACTAGAGGCAGGGGCCCCCTGGCTGCCGGCACCCCGGGTCAGAGAGGACGGAGTGGCGGCCCTCGGGCCCCCACAAGGCGTGCCAGGTGGGGAAAGCTGGAGGAGCGAGCTGGCTCTCCATGGACGGCGCCTGGGGCAGGAAGGACCTGAGGCCTCGGGCGGAGGCCAGCCAGGTAGGTGGGTTCGACATGGGCATCGCCGACAAGTGACCGGTCACTGGGCCAGATGGCTGAAGGCCGAGGGTGACAGGCTCCCGCCCCAGCTTGGGAGGGGCAGAGCTGGAGATGAGGAGGCCTCAGGCTAGCCAGAAGGGCGGTGCTCAGCGCCCAGGTGTGTCCTGGTCGTGAGGGAGGTGCCTCCCAGCTCCGCGGGTGGGCTGTGCTTGTTTACTGTCACATTCAGAGCTGGCTGCCAGAGGCAGGTGGCGAAACCCCAGATCTTTCTGGGGCTGGACCCAGGCTCACATCGGGGCAGAGGCTGTCAGGACAGGGCTCTGGAGGGGAATCTGGACTCGGCCTTGGCAGCTCCCCGAGGGCTATCCCAGGGGACCTGAGTCCCAGAGGGGAAGTGGCAGTGTCAGGTACACGAGGGCAGAGGGGGACTGACACTGACTTTCCCACTCTCTGCCTGTGACTTCCCAACAAATGGGGGTCAGGAAGCGTTCAGTCCTGTGAAGCACGCGTGGAACTAGCCCTGTCCACCGGAAGTAACCGTGTGGGAAAGGGCTTGATGCCGGATCTCCTCCAATCCATCTCATAAGAGGCCTTCGCAAGGAACGGAAACATCAGACAGGTTGAAAGAGAACATCCTTGGCCGCCCGACTCCACCCCTGGGGGAACCATTCTTGGTAGCTTGCTGGGGTCTTTTGGATTTGTCATGAATGCATATGGCTCACACCTGTAATCCCAGCACTTAGGAGGCTGAGGCAGGAGACTGGCCACAAGTTCAAGACCAGACTGAAGTACAAAATGGGACCCTGACTCAGCAAAACAGAAGAAAACCAAAACAAATGTGTAAATATTAAAACATCACTTACTGGGCTGGGGATTTAGCTCAGTGGTTCTGCTGCCTGCCTCCCAAGCGCAAGTTCCAGAGTTCAATCCCCGGTACAAAAAAAAAAAAAAAAAAAATCACTTGCTATGTGCCAGGCACAGGAACGTGTGTGACCTGCCTCTTTGTCCCGGCTGTCCCTGCTGGCCTGTGGATGGGGCTTTGCCTACCCTTACCCTCAGTGGCTGTGGGCCCACCTCCATCTGAGCGTCCCTCCTTTCACCTCCCGAGCCTGCTGCTGAGAGGCTTTCCCTAGGTGATGGTGCCAGCCAGCCTGGCACACACGCTCAAGCCTGTGGGTCTTGAATCCACGTTTCCCTACAGGCAGAATTGCTCGCTCAACAAAGTCACGTCTCTGAAACTTCCGTGGAGGTCACCAAGTGGTGCTGAGGCTGCTCTGGTCAGAACAAGTCACAGTGTTGAGAGTGGGCAGCCTCTTGGGTTCCTGCAGCTCAGGGAAGGCCCTGGCTCTAAGGGGACATAGGACAGCTGGGTGCCCCGGGCTGCCGCCACGGTGTGTACCCCTTCCTACCTCATGCCCTGTTTGTGCGTCTGCATCCCTGCAGGCCTCTCGCTGGTCATATTTACCTACAACCCTGCCCCGCCATCCTGCCCCCCTCATTAAGCCATTGTGCTTTGGTGTTTCATGCATGTTTTTGCCTCTATAAAATGTCCATCGATCTTTCATGACGTGTACCTTTTTGTTTGTTTGTTTTGGTTTTTGAGACAGGGTATCCCTGTGTAGCCCAGGATGGCCTTGAACTCACAGTGATCCTACTGCCTCAGCCTCCCAAGTGCTGGGATTACAGGTGTGCACTGCCATATCCAGCTGTATGCACGTATGTTTAGTAGATTTTAATAAGCCTCTGCACGAGACTTAAGCAGGAAAAGGAGATGGATCATGCATGGATGCTGTGAGGTGCCCACAGAGCTGGCCACGCTGTGCAGCTGGGCCTGCAGACTGGGAGCAGAATTTCTCTGGCATCTGAAGGCCCCTCGTTGCCTTCCCTGACTCATCTGTTCTATGGAGGCTGGGGTCTGGGTTGTGTCTCTTGGGGTGTCAAACGATGTCTGTGGCTTTGTATGAATGCCGCCTCCCAGCACCCGGTCATCACCGCAGGGAGCAGGCTCTGCGGTCCCCTTGCTGCCCAGGGTGAGGTCTCCTTGGCACCCGCTGAGCACCCTGAGTGGCCATTTAGCACCGCTTCTGCTGGCTTCAGCAACACGTGCTGGCCTTAGTGTCTCTTCATCGGGCTGGTTGCCACTGGGCCCAGCTGCACTGGCGGTCACATGTGGCTTCTCATTAGGAGGCCAGAGCCTGGGCTACGTGGAGGTAGAGAGGGGTGGCCATGAGGCGATGTGATGTGGCCTTCTCTAGGGAAGGACCGCGCATGTGGTGGTTGTGTTGATTTGTCCCTCACACCTCTGTCCCCTATTTACGTGCCTGTCCGTGGTGGCTCTGCTGTGCCTGTCCCTAGTTGACACTCATCTCAGCCGGGCTGGGGATAGTTTCCTGGGCCCAAGCTCCCACGCGGTGCATGGTGGCTGGCACTGTCCCTGGATAGACAGGGGTACCGCCACAGAGACCTGGAGGGCTGGAGGGAGGGACACCTTTGGCCCATGGATCTTGAAGGCCGGGCCTGGGGATCTTCAGGCTTGCTGTCCTTTCCCCTCCCTGGACAGTGGCCCAGGATGGGGAGCCATGTTTGCAGACCCAGGCTTCTCCCCACAGGCTGCTAGGAGTCCCCAGGCAGACATGGGGCACCATGTGGCTGTCACCCCAGCCCATTCTGTCCAACCCCAGCCCCCCGACGCTTGGTTCTGTCTGCCAGTGCCTGGACTCTGGTCTCAGTTGGTTCTGAATCGGGGTGGGAAGGTTGGGTTCTGCTCACGGGGCCCCTCCCGCACCAACAGCTCCCAGACCAGACTTGGGGTCTTCACTTGGTCCCAAAGTCATGGAAAGCATCCCAGCATTTTCACTGAAAAACATTTAAAACCTATAGACAGGTTGGAAGACCAGAACCACAGGAGTCTGTGCCGTCTGCCCTAGAAGCAGCAGCTGCTAACTTGGAACTACCTTTGCCCCTCTCTGTGTCTGCCCTGTCTTTTTCATACACACATGTACCCATAGGGCACACAGATAAACGCCCCCTTTACCTGTAGGGGACTCACCCCAGGACCTCTGGGTGCCTGAAACCAGACAGCACCAAGCCCTATGCGGACTTGGGTTTTGCCATCCTTTGTAAGGATGCTTTATAAATAGGCACAGTAGGAGACCAGCACGAATAACCACATGGATTAATTACCACTGTGATAGGCTGTAACAATGGTTATGTGAAGAAGGCCTCTCAGAGTACCTTACTGATTCCTTCTGGGATCTCCCATTTCCTATTCTCAGACCACAGTTGACTGTTGGAAAGCAAAACTGCTGGCACTGCTGTGCCTGCACACAGCACCCGTTTGTGAATGGCACCTACGCGTGTCTGTGTACGGATAACATGCGTACATGCACTATCTGGTTTGCTGAGCCTTGTGAGAGTCAGGAGCAGACATGGTAACCTTTCATCTCTTGCCTGTACCCTTGCCCTCCTGGGGACAGGGTGTTCGCCTGGCACAGTGGCACCAGGGCTCTCCAGGGAAGCAGGAGCGGTGGATGTGTGCGTGTGGGAGGGGACTGTTCCTAGGAGCTGTCCACATCTGCAGTGTGGGCGGCAGGCAGCGAGCCGGGAGGTCCCTGGTGCAGATGAGCCGGAAGCCTCTGCTGGAGAATTACCTTCCTCTGGCAGCCAGATTATTTGTTCTGGTGAGACCTTCGCCTGATTGGACAAGGTCCACCCACCTGATGAAGCGCAGTTGGCTTCACTCAAAGTTCCCCAGTTTAAACACAATCTCCTCTTTGTTTTTTTGAGACAATGTCCCACTCTGTAGTCCAGGCTGGCCTTGAACTCACTGTGTAGCCCCACAGTGGCCTCAAACTTGTGATCCTCCTGCCTCAGACTTCCGAGTGCTGGGATTACAGGCGCGTATCACCATTCCCAGTGTCTCATCAACTGCCCACCCGCAGCTGCATCGACACACAAAACCAACTGTCACAACAATACACTCAAGAAAAGACTGACACAGTGTCATCGAAAGTACATGCTGTGCAGATTTCCCTGATCATGCCTCTAATGTTCTTTACGTCCGCCCCCCCCCCCCTTTAATCCAGGATCCAGCCAAGGATCATATGTCCCATTCAGCTGCCACGTTTCCTGGTCTCCTTCACCTTCACAGTGCTGGCCCTTTTCAGCAATCCCAGGCACCTGCTCTGGCTGTTTGCTCTTTAACAGATCCAGTTAGACGCCGGTCATCCCTTCCTGGTACACAGGTCAGTCCGATCCCCTGGCCAGGTGACTCTCCCGGGCTTCTGTGGATGAAGCTGCCTCCCCTGTGCCGTGGCTCTCCATGCTCGGAGCCCGAGCGGTGAGACTGGGGGCTCCTTGGTGCCCAGACCTCTGCGGGAAGGAGGGAGGAGGGTGAGTGAGCACTGCAGCCCTGGCTCGCTTCCTCTGCACCTGGGGAGGCCCAGTCTCCCCGACACTCCCCCAACACCCAGTCTTCTCAAGAAGAAGGAGGCTCCCAGCCCCTCCCCAGGCTGGCTCAAGTGCACACAGACATGAATGGGCTCCAAAAGCCGGGAGGGCAGCGAAACTGCATTTTGTCCTCTTACAGCGCCGTCTGGGACTGAGAGTTAAGCACACACAAAAGTCACAGGAGACAGCGTGCCAATTATTTTCAAGTTGTAAGTTATTTGCAAGTTGCCTGGGAGCCCTTAGGAAGAAATGCTGGCCTTGATGTCGAGAATGCATCTGGGACGGGGCATCTTCAGCAGGGGACTTTGGCATGAAGGTCAAAGTGACCTTTATGTACCCACTGGGTTTCAAGCGTCTGTAGTTCAAGTAGTCGATGTGCCAGAGCAGCCTGTGGAGCCCTGTCACATGCAAGGTAGCTTGTTCTGGGTTGGGAGCCACCAGAGCCTGGGGAGCAGGCTGGTCACAGGAAGGGGAGGCTGGCAGCCACTAGGGCACTCAGGCCAGGTCCATGATTTTGCCAGGGTGCGGAGACTGCAGCTGCAAACCTGTCCAGGTTGAATGACTCATGTTTTGAATTTGCCCTCTGCTGGGTTCTGAGACCTGCCCCCAAGAAATGGCCAGCAAAGCAGCCCTTTTCAATTTTTAAATTTCAAGATAGCATCTCACCAAGTCGCTAAGTTGCCCAGGCTGGGCTTGAACTTGTGATCTTCCTGTCTCAGTCTCTCAGATCGCTGGGATTACAGGCATATGCCACCATACCCTGCTTCTTTTGTCTTCTGTACCCAAACTTGCCCCTTAGTTCGGCCCTCTGGAGAGACAGTTTGCTCCTCTCCGGTATAGTCAATGATACAAGTCCCCTCGGGTCACAGTGCCACCCTAGGTCCAAGCAGGAGACAACTGGATGCCTGTCACCAGTAGAATGATGTGACACACAGGGTAAGGACCTGAGCAGTGTGGTGTGCACACAGCAGGGCTCTGCAGCAGAGGGGAAGTGCATATGTTGGCAGGGGCAAACCTTCCTGATGAGCTGCTGGGTGTCAGAAGCCAGCCCCTTTGGGGTGCAGAGAGGAGGTGGAGTCAGGTGCTGTTCCAGGTGCATGCATGGGTGATGTGCAGGGAGGCCACAGCCACCTCAGGGACTATGATCAGGAAGGCCATTCCACTGTGCCTGGGACCCACAGTCACATGGCCAGCAGTTGGGTTTGTAACCATGGTGAAGTGGGCATTTCTGCTTCATGTACTTTTCTGTGTGTGAATTAAATGGCTATAGGTTCAGGTGTCTCTTCCTCAACCCTGGAATTCCTATGTTGATGTCCTAAGCTTCAGTAAATCAGAATGTAATCTCATTCGGAGACCAGATCATTAAAGAGCTATATTATGGTTTCTATCTAGATGTCCCCCAAGAGCCTCATGTGCTCATAGGTGGGGCTTTTGGAAGGCGATTGAATTACAGGGCTTATAGATCAGCTGACTTGCGGTTAGGAGGTGGAGCCTGGTGGGTGTGGCCTGGAAGGTTTTGTCTCTCTCCTGGCCCCTCCCTTCTCTGCTTCCTGTGCCCCATGCCATGAGCAGCTCTCCTCCGCCAGGCCCCTGTGCCAGGCTGTCCTCTTCCAAGGCTGTGAGGGAGGATCTGCCCTGGCCTCCCCAGCTCCCGGTGGTGGCTGCAGTCCTTCCTTGGCTTGTAGCTCTCTGCCTCACCGTCCCCTGTGCTCTCCCTGTGTGTGTCTCTGGGTCCAGATTTCCTCTTGTCATAAGGACACCACTCCTGTTGGATTAGGGCCACACTATTGCCCTAGTTTACCTTAATTGCCTTGTCTTTTTACTTTCTTGTTGGTGAAACACTATACCACATATCCACAATTTAAAGGAGAGGTGGATTGGGGCTCCTGGTTTCAGCCATAGTCCACTATCTGCCATTCTCAGACTCATGCACTGCCTTTCCCACCTGTGGCCTGGAAGACTGACCTTCAGGGGAGGGCCCCAGGCTCTTGGCCTCTGACTTCCTGTCAGATTCAGCCAATGGGAGGCCCCAGCAGGAGCACAGAGCGGGATGAGAGCACTCAGGACACTTCTTCCTTCCTCTGCCTGTGGGACTGGCTTCTGCAAATGTCCGGCTCCTCTTCCTTGGCCACAGCTCCCACCTGCGAGTTCCTCCCATGGCTACAGACTTCCCTTTCTCTACTTTTTGCCTCTTCAAAGCCAGAAGTGGTGACATTTTCTGCTGTTGACCCTGGAGAGTGTCACTGTCCCTGAGGCTCCCCGGAAGGCAGCCCATGCCTGTGCCAAACCCTGTGGGGCACCCACTCAGCCCCTCACAGAGCTTCCCTGAGTGTGTAGATGATTCTTCTTGGAGAGGGCTCATTGACTGATGTTCCCTAAATCAAATGCATGATTTTTTTTTTTTGGTACCAGGGATTGAACTCGGGCCCTTGAGCTTGCGCAGCAGGCGGTGAAACCACTGAGCTAAATCCCTGGCCCAAATGCATGATTTTCAAAGGGCTCAAAGCCCTCTGATTAAAGCTTTTTGCAACAAGGTCACAAAGTTATGTGATTATGTCACTGGCTAGCGTGGGTTCTTAACCGCACATAAGATGGAAATCAGAGCCTGCCAGTGACTGTCACTTTTGTCATCCCTTTTCTTCAAAGCCCATTGAAGTTCTCAAGAAGGTTCCTGTGTGTGCTTCCGAGATGTTACCATTTGGCTGGTGGGATTGGGGGGGGGGTCCCGCCTGCTCAATGTGCATAGAAATCACAACAGGCACAGTGTAGCTCTTTCAATGTTAGCTTTGAATGCTGGGCTATCAGCACTTTTAGTGTCTGTAACCCCTCCTTGTTCTCAGAGCAAGCAGCCATCAGAAGGGCTCAGAACCTCTTCTGGCCACAGGAGATGGTGGCTCCTGTGATTCTTCCTTGTTTTCCACCATTCTCTACTGTTCCGATGCCTTCAGTGTTGCCAGCCCTGGCTACTTGTGGCTTCAGCATTATAGCTCCACCCACTGTGGTATCAGCTCTTAATGAACCAGCTCAGTATGCTCTACTTAAGATAGAAATCACGAGTAGGCAAGAACATGCCATCCAGAAGGGGCTTTACGAGGATTCCGCTGCAGGATATCAGGGAATGATACATGGGCTGAACCTGCTAAGGACATGCAGAGATTGCTTATAAAGGAAAAAGGTGGGCTCATGCATGTGCAGCGTCAGGCTTCCTGTTTGGCCCTGGGCTGGGGAGGAGCCTCCATGGAGCTGATTAAGGAGGCTGCAAAGGGTCAGAGTCATCCAGGGGACTGCGGGGTGGAGTCCTCAGACAGGTGTTCCAATGAAGCCTGCTGGAGCCAGAGCAAACAGCCCCTGTTGCAGCCCTGGGTGCCTGATGTAGCTGCCTGACTCCAAGGTGCTTGGGGCAGCTGTGGAAGAAAAAGAAAAAGACCTCTTGGGGAATGTTGGGCCCTTCTTTCCTGCCTCATTTTTTCATGTGTTTTTCATCTCTGAGTCTCGGAATTGCTGCCAGCACAGCCTCCCTGGCCTTCTGGGACTGTGTTCACTTTCTATGACGAGAGCAAATGTCACATATGGCTGGGCCTGTGCTTCTTGTATGTTTTTCTGTATGGCAACATCACACGGGTTCGTGGGCAGAGGCTGCCTGGGGGTGAGGTAGCCCAGCCCCCAAGGGGAGCACAGGAGTCCAGATTTGGTGTCCAGGGTGCTGTGCACTGGAGGTAGATTGCAGGCTACTACTCCTGGCCTCAGCCAGGGAGGTGACACTTCTTGGAGAGAAGAGGGAAAAGCTGGTGATTGATCCACGGAAGACACAGGGTCACCCACCAGTCCACCAGCTGTGCAGCCATTGGGGGACTTTTTCCTGGAGGGCAATGGAGCAAGCCCGCCTCTGCATGGCTCCCCCAAACTGAAGCCCACCTCACCAGCCTCTGCACCACATGGCTCCCTGCCCATGCACGGCGAGTCCACAGAGAGCCGTTCACAGCTCCTCGAACTCTCAGGCACTTTCGCAGCTCCCTGCCTCCGTCCACGTCTAGGCAGGGCCTCAGCCTGGGGCGCTGGGACTTCCCTTTGAGGAACTTCAACATAAAGACAAAGGGCAAGGGGAGCAGGAAGAGAAGCTCACTCCTTTGGAATGAGAGCTTTGAGGGGAGGTGCTGGTCCTGGGACTGGAGCCCAGGGGATGGACGCTGCCTGGCTCTCTGTGGCTGTGTCCCCACCCTCTGCTCCACACAGATCCAGCTCCTTCTCCCAGGCCCCAGCTGAGGCACTTGCTGAGTGATTCCCTCTTGGAACCTCAGTTTCATCTGCAAAAGGGGTGCTGGTGCCTGTTACATAAGACCAAGAAAGTGGCCTGCGAACAGAGCCTGCCTGTGGACCAGCATGCCAGACTAACTCAACAAACAGTCCTTCTGTCACGCTAGGGCTGGGGTTCAGGGTGAGAGCTCAACTCCTGCATCTATGTAGGGGCACATTTCGGGTGGCAGCAGGATCCTTGGAATGGAGGCTGGGCTGTGACCTCATGACCATTACAGGATCCTCAGGGGCCCCAGACTTTGGAGATGGTCTGTCCCTATCTATCACCAGAGCCTGTGGTGGCACTGAGCTTGCAAGTGGCACCCAGCAAGCCCCATGTGGATCTCAGTTCTCCAGGCAACTCCTGAGCTCCCTTGTGTGGTCACAAAAGGGAGCAGCACTCAGGCTCTGTCCTAGGCAGCTCGGTGATTCAGTGGGGGAGACACATGTGGAAACAGAGGGGAACCCATGGAGTGATGGTACCCACAGGAGGCTGCACAAGGATGGGGTGCACCACTCATGAGGCGTGGGCATCCAGTTGCCTTCCTGGAGGAGGTAATGTTGAGGGGGCACCAGCTTCTAAGATGAACAGGGAGGCACCAACCAGGGCAAAGGGGCCAGGATCTCTGGGCACAGAGCTGCCTAAGAGCCAGAGCCAGATGTGAGGGCATAGGGGTGGAGGGGTGGGAACACAGGTGGGTGGTGTTGGACAAGTCACCTCCCTTCCCTGTGGGACTTCCTGGTGAGCAGCCTAGGGAGGCAATGCTCTGTTGTTGAGATAGGAAGTGTCCTGAGGTCACCCATGGTTAGGGCAGAGCTGAGCCCAGAAGCCACGTCTCCAGATAAACTACAGAAGGCTGAGCAAGTAGCCCCAGACCCGAACTTCAGAGGAAGGAGGCTGTCTTTGTCTTTTAGGGCTGCCATAAGAAAAGACCATGAGGCTGGGCATGGTGGCACACACCTGTAATCCCAGCACTTGGGAGGCTGAGGCAGGAGGATCAATGTGAGTTCGAGGCCAGCCTGAACTACATAGCAAGATCCTCTCACAACAGCAACAACAACAAAAAGACCCTGGGCTGGGGCTTCATCAACAGACATTTCTTTTTCAGCCCCGTGGAGGCTGGAAGTCTGAGATTGGGTGTGAGGATGGACACAACCTTTGGTGCATAGCAGAAGGGAAAGCCCGCTCTGGCCCATTTATCTGTCTCTCTGGAGCACGCACTGCTGAACCAGCTTCCTTGTGCATCTGCAATATGCCGGTTTTCCCACTATGATCAGCCCCTGGCAGCTCCTGCCCCAGCTCCTCCTCTACCCTGCCCTGTTGTGCTGATCTCCAGTGTGGATCAGGGGAATTGTACACTGCAAAAGACCTGTGCTTTGGAGAGGATAAAACTCCCTCGAAGTGCACATTATTGTTATTTTTATTAGAGGCATCAGAGCAAAGCTGCCTGTTGAAAAGAGCTAATTTAGTTAGATCAGGAATAAGTGCTACTTGAGTTGAAAACTCATTCTCCTTTGTGGTATTTTCTTTTGGGTATAAATCAGGAGAAGGGCTTTTAAAATATTTTTAGTACAAATGTATTCCAATCACATGGTCAGTCACCTCTTAGCACAGTTACCGAACGGGATCTCCGTGTGATTACTGAAACTGACTTGCTGGAACAGCTTGGGAATCCTTTCTTCCTTTCAGACCATATTTGAGTTCATTGATTTGAAAAGGGGGCAGGGAAAATTGCCTGTGACTTTGCATGGGAAATGAGATGTCCCGTGAGAGGGTCTTGCTGCAGATCTGACCTCTATCTATCTGGAGTCAGAAATTGCTCCTGTAGTTTCAGTTCCCTCTCCCTTCTCGTATCTAGCCCCTTCCTGTTTACAGGATGCATTCAACATGCAACCTCCAAGCCTTCTACTGAAGTCAAGTCTCCCTGAAGGCTAAACCTCTAACCCAGAACTGATGACCACACATGTAGCTGTTACTGTTCCGAAGCCCAGGGCAGACATTACTAATTGATCAGGCACACTTTCCCATGAAGCCGTGATCTCAGCAGGGAGCTTCTGGAAAGGATTTGCAATGGATCAGATGCAGCCTGTGGGTGGAAACTATTGGCAGTCACAGCCTGGAAACAATGCAAATGGAAGGGAAGAGGACGGGAGAAGAAGAAGGTGGTGGAGGCAATCCAGTGTCAAGAGCTGTGATAGAATACACCTAACATAAAACTTACCACCCTAACCAGGTTTTTTTCTGATTTTTGTTTTGTTTTGTGGTACCGAGGATCAAACTCAGGACCTTGTACTTGGAGGCAGGCCAGGCATTACTGAGTTAAATCCCTGGCCCACACCCTAATGGTTTTTAAACGCACAGTTCAGTGGCATTAAGCACATTGTTGCATGGCAGCTCTTTCTATCTTATAAAAACAAACTTTTTGTTTTGTTTTGTTTTGTTTTTGAGATAGGGTCTCAGTAGGTAGCCCAGGCTGGCCTCAAACTCACTACAAGTCTCCTGCCTCAGCCTCCTGAGTGCTGCGATTACAGGCGTGTGCTGCCATTCCCTGCCTAAAGCCAAAAGTCTATGTATCACCACCTCTCCATTCCCCTCCGCCAGCTCTACACCACCGCTGTGCTTTCTGTGTCTGTGATTCTGGCTTCTCTAGTCCCTCACATGCGGGACTCCTACAACATTTGTCCTTTGGTGACTAGCTTGTCTCACTGGGCGTAATGCCCTCGAGATTCATCCATGTCTAGCATATGTCAGAACAGCCTCCCTTTTTAAGGCTATGTAATATTCCGTGGCATGTGTAGACCACATTTTGCATAGCATTCCCCTGTCGGAAGCCACTGGTCTACTGTGGTTTCAGATCTTTTATTTTGTACCCCTTAAAAGCCCTTCCCATCTCATCCAGTCCCACAACCCTTCTGAGCAGATAAGAGAAGTGAGAGCAGGTGTGTTTGGATGGTATAGGCTATTCAGGGACCTCAAAATGCGAAACGTCAGCTTTACCATGCCCTTCCCTACTAGAAGGTGCTGAAGGGTCAGCCTGTGGCTTTTCAGGGAACAGCCTGCATATGGAGATGTCCTGGAATATTTCCCAAGAAATGGCGCTCCACCATGGTTGTGCTCATCAGCGTGCTCCAGGGGGACAGAACAGTGGGCTCTCCCTTTCCTCCCTCCCTCCCTCTCCTACTCCCGCTGTCTCTCTCCGACTCTCTGATTCTCTGGTCTCTGTCTCTGCCTCTGTACCTCTCCCTGTGATTTATTATAAGAAACTGCCTTGTGCAGTTCCGGAGGTGGAGCAGCCCTGCCATCTGCCTCTGTGAGCTGGAGACCCAGCAGAGTCCGGGCTGTGGTGCTACTCGGTCCTGGAGCCAGCGACTGACATGCAGAGCACAGCCTGGGTCTGGAGCCCGAGCCCTGGGGCAGGAGGTTGGTGTCCAGCTTGAGCACCAGGCAGGAAACAGATTCCTTTCTTCCTTCCGAACATTCTCTCTGGGCCCTCCGTGGCTGGGAAGATGCACTCTACCTTGGGGAGCTGTTTCGCTGATTCCACCAATTCAGATGCTGATCTCCCCCAGACGCGGCCTGGCAGACACCCAGAAGGGACATGCACAGCTACCTGGGTGTCCTCACCCCTGTCGGTGGCACAGAATCACCACCACAAGGGCTTCAAAGATCACATGGAGTCATGGTGCTGTGCTGTGTGAATGCAGAGCCTTGTTGGAAAAGTTCCCTGGGAAGTACCCTGCCTGAACTTAGACTTGCATTTGGCTGATCATAAAAATCAGTGATTTATTTCAGGTATGTGAAGTTTTGTTACATAGGGAGTGACACAAATTGATGCGCATCATTCTGGGCTTTGTTCGTGAGCTTTGCAGTGCAAAGTCCCTGCAAAGGGTGCTTGTCAGGAAGGCAGAGCTCTGGGGCTTCACACTGGCTGAGCACCTGTGTCATCAGCCCTGGGCACACAATCGTGAGCGTCCAGCCATCCTGGGCATTTCCTCTTGAACCCAAGCTGCACCTTCCCCTTCCCCTGCATTTGCAGTGACGTTTGGATTTCTGCTCTAAGCGGTTGTGCTACAAGTGGCCTTTCTGCTGGGTGCTTTTACTCGAGGACAAGAGCCTCTTGTCATTAAAGCAGCGAAGTGCTTGCTATAAAAAAGGGCAGTGGAAGCAGGGCAGGCAGGGGCCGTGGGTCACTGTGAAAATATCTGATTTTCTAGAAAAGACAAAACCATCCATCACACACGTCTGGCGGTCTTGGGAGGAAGCGCGAGTTGGTGACCATGACAGATGAGGAGGTTTGGGCTCAAACACTCACCTGGCACCTCTGGACAGAACCGGCTGGTGCTGAGCACATGGGGCCAGGCCCTGAGCTTGGCTGGGGCACAGGCATGGACTGGGCCTGGACACTGTGTTCCTTTCCTTGGGGCCGCCACGACCAATGACTACAAATGTGCGGGTGAAAATAATAGACATTTATTCTGTTGTAGTTCAGGAGGCCAAAGGGAAGTGTGGGCAGCGTTGGCTCCTTCTGAGGGCTGTGGTCAGAGTCTGTGCCATCCTCGCCCAGCACCCTGTGTTTTGCTGCCTCGGATCAGAGATGCAGGACCGTAGGCCCCCCACCTTCACAGGGTCCCCTCTGTCTTCTTTGTTGTCTCTTATAAGGACCTGGGCTGGGATTTAAGGCCCACCCTAAGTTCACACTGCTCTCGAGGGCCTCGAGATCCTTCCCAATAAGCCCACACCCACAGGTCCTGGGCATGAGGACTTGGGTATACATTTTTGAGGGACCGTCTTAGTCACTTTTCTTGTTGCTGGGGCACAATACCTGACACCCACAATTTAAGAATGGGGAGAATTAATGTGGCTCATGGGTTGTAGAGGGTTCAGTCCATAGTCAGCCAGCTCCAAGGCAGGCAACATGGCACAGGGCCTGGTGGAGGAGAGCTGCTTACTGCATGGTAGACAGAAAGCAGAGAAGGGAGGAGCCGGGAGGGAGATGAACTTTCCGCCACGCCCTCAGTGGCTGCCTCCTCTGCCCAGGGCCCACCTCCCAGCATCATATTTAGCTATCAACTTACCTGTGGATGAATCTACCAGTGAGTACAGTGCCCCCAGGACCCAGTCACCTCCCCAAAGCCCTGCTAATGAGCCCTGAGGCTTTGAGGGGACATCTCAATATAAAGCGTCACCATCACAATCCAACCACTACAGACTCTGTCCCCGTTCCAGCCCTCAAGCCTCATGGGATGGGCAAAGCCAGCACCACAATAGCCAATCTGGGGCAGAGGAAGCGTGCACCTCTGAGCAGGGCACAGGGAGCATGGGCAGGAGGACTCAGGACCATTCTGAGGGGCGCCTGGAGGTGGAGAGCAGAGTCTGGGGGCCGGCCTCACTGGCTGAGTGGGAAGCGACACCAGCCCGAGGTCCAGGGTCCAATCTTGGTCTCCTTGGGGGAGAGACAAAGAGGGGCAGAGGTGGAGCAGGCCCAGATCAGGGAGGCTGAAAACCTGGCTCCTGAGGGCTGCAGGCAGGAATTCAAGGTTCGGGCCGGACTACAGGAGAGTCACGTGTGACCTGGCACAGCACACTCCATGGCTCAGGGCCTTGGTGTCCTCTGCAAACTGGGATGACAGGAACAGCGGTCACCTCCGTGAGGTGGTTGAGGAGGGCAAAGGAAGGGAGGGCCGATGGCTGACTTTGAGCCATCGTTTTCTGGTATGTTTCCTTTTTTAAGAGTAGGAAAACTTATTGAGGGAGAGAATTCCTGAGAGACCGGAGGGGCTCCAAAAGGGGGTCGCCCTGCTGGTGTATTTTCTACTCGGTGTCCATAGGTGGTTCTGGACAGAGCCAGAGAAAAGGCAGCTAAACGAACGACAAAAGCTCGAAGTGCATTTCTTTCCTAAAATAAGAAGACCAGGTTTATTGAGGTGTAACACGCACCATAAAACCCACCCACTTTAAGTGAGCCCTTTAGTGATTTCTACTGATTCACAGACTTGTGCACACTCTCTGCAGCCCACCCATACCCGGCTGCAGTTAATCCCCATCCTCTTGGCCCTATGACCGCCTCTCTGGAGCAGCTCTGCACATTTGCCTTTTCTCGATATTTCCAATAAATGGAATCACACAATGTGGAATACTGTGTATCCTGTATTCTTTTTCTGAGAGAGAGAGAGAGAGCAGGGATTGAACCCAGGGCCTCCACACTGAGCTACATCCCCAGCATTTTTTATTTTTTATTTTCGTGACAGGGTTTCACTAAGTCTCTAAGTGCCCCAGGCTGGCCTTGGACTTGCGTCCTCTTGCCCCACCCTCCCGGGGTGCTGGGATGACAGGTGTGCCCAGCTGGCTTGGCAAATGTCTCTGAGGTTCGTCCGGGTTGTAGTGTGCTTGGGTGCTTCCAGTCTTTCTTATGGGCCGTTCTTCACTGATGCCTCTGTTACCGTCGATCCATTCCCCAGCTATGGACACTCATGGGGTTTCCAGGTCTTGCTGTCGTCCGCGACTCTGCTTGGAACAGTCAGGCGCAAGTCTTCGGGCCATGTGTGCGCATTTCTCTCAGGCAGATTTAGTGTGGAGCTGTCTCCCTCCCTGTGAGGTGGGCACGTACGGGTGACGGGGGAAGGTGCGACATTCTCTGTTGCACTGAGGTTCGTGTGAACTTTAAAACTGCCGACTTTCCCCCAAAGTGGCTGTGCTGTTGTAATTCCCACGTCACGGATGAAGTTCTGTTTTTATTAGAGAGTAGGGTATTTCACCTTAACACTCCTAGTTCCCATCTCTAGTGCTTAGTTCTTCCTGTGGATTGAAGCTGCCGCCTTCCTAGTGTCATTTCCTCCCCAGTTTATCGGCTTTCTTTAGTATCTTTTGTAAGCCAAGTCGACAAGTGAGGAATTCTACAAGTATCGAATCCTGTTTATCTGGAATGTCTATTTCCCACTCTCCCGCCTCCCCTTTCGGTTTTTACTTTCGTTTTCGAAGGATAGCTTTGCTGGATATAGAATTTCATGGTTGACAGGTTGCTTTTTCTCTAGCATTTTGGATACATCATTCACAGCCTTCTGCCCTCCCTTCATTCCAGGTGGAATGCTAACTGTTCATAGGCCTGTTGTTCCCCGTACCTGACTTGTTTCTCCAGCTTCTCCTATGGCATTGAGTGTCTGTTTGCTGTTTGATTTTTGATGTGTCTGGGCACGTATCTCTATAGCCTACTTGGGAATTGCTGAATTTCTTGGATGTTTCTATTAAAGCTTTCTCATCAGTCTTGGAAAAGTTTTGGCTATTATTTCTTTAAACGTTTTTCTGGCCCTTTTTAGCTCTTCTCTGGGAATCCAATTATTACATGGCTGAGCTTGGCGTTCCACACATGGCCACGACTGCTTAGTTCTTCGTCTTTTGTTCACTCTAGTCTTTATGCTGGAGAATTTTTATTTTTGTAATTTCATTTCCACGGATTCTTCTGCTGTCTTAAATCTGCCGTGGAGACCCTTCACTGAAGTTTTCCCATTATATACTCTTCACCCTCAGACTTTCTGTTTGGTCCCTTTATATTATTTTTCCTCCACATTGAGCCTCTGTATTTGATTTGTTATTGTCATATTTTTCTTTAATGCTTTGATCTTATAATGGCCTTTTTTAAACCACCAAAGTCAACTTCTGGACCTTCTCACAGACTTCCCCCTCTCACCCAAAATATAGGTCATATTTTTCTGTTTCTTTGCATTACACACATCTTTTGATTGAAAATTGGACATTTAAGGTAACATATTGTACTGACCAATTTTGATTCCCCCCCACCCCCAGAAGATAGTTGCTGCTTTTTTCCTGTTTGTTTGGTAACTTGCCTGGGCTGAATTTGTGGAATCTGCCTCCTTCGCTGTGTGTAGTTGCTGATGCTCAGGGTTTTAAAAAATTCTAGTTTTTGTTTCTAAGCCTGGCTTTAGTGCCCTCTGCGGTCGCAGCATAGATGTCATCCGGTGCTTGACTGGGTTATCTTCGAGCACCTTGCCCCAGTTAGCCTGCTGTACTCTGTCAGAGGCCTCTGTGTGGTAGGGAAACCAGTTAAAATTCAGGCTGTCTTGGAATCTTCCTGGGTTTTATTTTCACTAGGCCTTTCATACTTCCTGTGCATGCGCCTGCCCTTGGGGTCAGCGTGGATCCTTTTCAGTCCCCGTTAGGCACATGCTCAGTCTCAGCCCTCCTACCTGGCCCTCAGCTCACTTTCACTGACGATGCCGATAAATGCGTCACCCCACTCCCAGCCGTGTGACCCGCCTCAGCCATGGCCCTGCAGCTGCTGGTCCTCTTGGCCGGTTCCACCTGAGGGGCCTCTAAATCTCTCCAGCGGGAGGGTGGGGTGGAAATGGCTGTAAATCTCCTAGCTTCTTCCTAAAGTCCAGCAGTTCTCAAGCACAAACACCTCTCAGGTTGGTGTTAGATGATTTCCTGAACATGGAAATGGTTTTTGTCAATTTTGCGCTGCTTTACAGCTGACTTTTGGGGAGAGGACTTTCCAGCCCCCTCACCTGACCATCACTGGGAATTCTGTGTCCTGGCTGCACATTTCTGACTGGGAAGTGTGGTGGGCAGCGATGAGGGTCCTAGGAAGGATAGAGTCAACAAGAAATGGTTGCTTATGAGGCTGAGAAGATTGCCTGGAGCTGGATGGAACCTTATGTGGCAGAGGAGGAAAATGGTAGCATCTATGGGGAAGGGATTCGTCCACATTTTTAAACTGAGTCTATGGAGATGACATAGGAAGCTGGGTCTCCTGACTCCCACTCCAGTGCTCTCTTCCTTCTACCAGATTGCTGGTCACATTAGTAGTTATAGTTTAGAAGCTCCAATTTGGGAGTTTTCAGTATAGAAGTCACATGAATCCGTATGCACATCTATGTACCTACTTACCTGCCCACCCACCCATCTATCCACCCATCCATCCATCCATCCTTACATCCATCCATCCATCCATCCTTTCACCCACCCACCCATCTATCCACCCATGCATCTACCCACCCAACCATTCACCCTCACATCCAATCATCCATCCACCCCACCCCACCCACCCATCTGCTCAACCATCCACTCTAACATCTACCCACACACCCACTCACCCAGTAATTCCCGGTTGACTGTCCACTATTTGGCCAGCACTGTGCAGGACTCTGGAGTCCAATGGTGATCAGAAACTGACACTGTCTCATGGTTGTGTCATCTCAGAGTAGGCGAACTTTTGTCTTGGGAAAAGGCCTCCTTGCAAGAGCCAGTTTGAAGAGGAACTCTTGTTAATCTGTTAGTGTCAATCAAGGTGGTAATTCTTTTGAAGAAAAACAGTGAGTTGCAGTTAACCCTCAAGTGGAAATTCTGCAAATTGTGATTTAAAGACAAGATTTTTATCTGAAGATTTTAAAATTTGAGTGAAATGTCAATTTCATATTCAATAATTTGGTAACAGAATTTGGTTGCTGAAATGAGTCTTGCAGGCAAGAGCATTGCAAGACTTATTTAAAAATGTCTGTTAAGGTGGTGGCTTCCCAACCTCCCCTCCAGAGAGTCTAGAACTGTGAGGCCCTGGCCTTCCGCCCTGAGCACTGCAGGGAGCCGCGGAGCCTCAGACGCTTGCCAGTTGCTTTTGGAGGCCTCGGTGATGCCGAGGAACCATATGGAAACTGAGAAATTCAGCAAAAGATCTGGAGGCTTTGTCTATGTGACAACAAATAATCCGATATTTGGAAACAAGAGATCTTTGACTAAATCTTGAGTCATCCTCTGGAAACTCCTAAATGGAACCTCAGAGGAATTTGTGTCGTCGCCCATTTTATCTTGTTCTTCTCTATTTTCTTCCCAGATGATTCATTCGACGATCACTCCCCAATCTGTAACTCTAGCTCCAATGATGATCTCGTCACCACTTCTGAAGTCCTCCCAGCACCCTGCCTGTACGGCAGTGTCCCCTGCCAGCCTCAACAAACATCTGCTTGCTCCAGTATCTCCCAGTCTCCCCTGCAGGTGGATAGAAGCCATGAGCCTGGGCTGTGGCCAATGGGGTGTGAGTGACAGAGTGACTTCCAGGTCCTATCCTTACAAAACTTCCTAGGATTCTCGGCTCCTGTCATGTGACCCTAGTGCCACATGTTCTAGATGGCAAAGTTATAGAAAGGAGGAGGTCACCGGACTCTTCATTGCAGTGAACTTTGAATGAGGGAAGTGATGTTCCTTGGGGCATACAGAGACTTGGGATCATCTGTTGCTGCACTGCATCCTGGCCTGTGCTGACCAACACCACCAGGACATCATATGATAACTCAGCGGCTGTGGTCAAGGTTGCATCTGGCACCTTCTCTTCAGATGTGTTCCCTTCCTGGCCTCACTGTCCCCAAACACCTCAAGGTCTCCAGACTGCTCCTTCCTTCTCACACTGCACCACTGGGGTTCCAGGTCCTCCCCTCCACCTGCCTCCACTCCTGGACCAACACTCTGGCTTCCAAGGTGGTCTCTCCCTCCAGCCTTTAGAAGCTGCCAGAACTTTCTGGAACACAACTTTGACTGTGTCATTCCTTTTCTTGAAAATCCTAGGAGGTTCTCCTCCAGCTTGGAATAAAGTACAAACACTTCAATACCTGAATTCATTAGCTTTTTGTCACTGGGACAAAATACTTGCCATATACAACTCAAAGGAGGAGTAGTTTATTTGGCTCACAGTTTCTGACTGTTGGTCCATGGTCAACTGGCTCCAAAGTAGAAACATCATGGCGGAAGGGTGTGGAGGAGGACAGCTGCTCACCTCATGGCAGCCAAGAAGCAGAGAAGGACAGAGCCAGGGAGAGAGGAAGGGGCTGGAAACAGGATACACTCTTCAAGGGCACACTCTGGTGACCCACTTCCTCTATTGGGGCCCCACTCAGAACATTCAGCTGCGCATTCACCAATGGATTAATCCACTGGGGCCGGGGTCCTCAGGACCCAGTCAACTCCAGGCTCCACCTCCATTCACTGCAGGGGTTCAGCCCTCAGTGGATGAGTCTTTGTGGGGCATGTCATATTTAAACCATAACAGAACCTGAGACCTGCAGGCTCTGGACCCTGCCTTTCCCTCCAGCTGCATAGCCACTGCTCTGTCCTCTACCTAGCAGGCTGTTCGCTGCTCCCTGTGGGGCTACCAACCTCTATGTCTCTGTCCCTCTCTGTTTTCCGGAGACCAGGTCCTGACTCATCACTCCTGGCCTGCCTGGATGTACTTTTCTACGCCAACACCTCAGGCAGAATAAATTCTTTCCTCTCTCTTCCTTCCGCTACACTCAGCACATATTTCCATAATAGCTTGTGTTCTCCGGGGTGTTTGTAGCTGTTAAGCAGAAATAAAGAGCTACAGGGTCAAAAAGCAGGAGAAACAATGGAATGAATCAAAGTTGAGATGGTTTTTAAATCACGGAAGATTTCAGACCTTACTGTGCCTCTGTCAGGGGACTCGGGAGGAGGGGCACACAGTCAGTGGCTCTTTCTGGGGTTAATGGTCTGTGGAGTCCTAAGGTGTCCCTCCTCTCATTTTACAGATGGGGAAACTGAGGCCCAGAGCACACAGCTGGTGGGGGGCCAAGTGGAGAGAGCTGGAAGAGCGAGACGAGGTAGAACGTGCTTGCTGGGGTGGCCACTGTCCCTGCGGAGGGTGGCACCCGCCCGGTGTAGGACTTCCTACGGGGCTCCTGCTAGGGGGTGTGGCTGGGGAATGACTGCACACCGCGCCGCAGGGGTGACTGGGACTGGGTGGAAGACTGGAGTGGGCGCCCAGGGACCCTGGCCTGTTCCATGGAGGGCATGTGCGATGCCCTTGGGGCGATTCCGGCACTGTCCCCCCGGATGCTCAGTTTCTGCGGCATGCCCACAGCAGGCCCCGGGTGTTCTGACCACCATGCAGGTGGTTGGTCATCTGCACAGAACACCCTGGCTTGGCTGTGGTTGACTGTTCCCCACGGGTCCACGGTGACTGTGGCTTGGTCCCCACTACTGGAGGTGGCACTGAGGTGGGGCCGAGAGGGAGGCCCTTGGGTCACTGGGGCGTGCTCTTGGAAGGGACTGTGAGGGCCCAGGTGTCATCGTCCTCCTGTCCCTCATCCTCTGTGCTTGATGTCTGTGGCTATACCCCAATATCAGCCCAGGAGGGTGGGATGTGGTCTGCTGGTTCCCTGCCATCTCCCTGGGGCCTGGGACAGGGCCAGGCACACAGTGGGTGTTCAGTAGGCACGTGGCAGATGGCAGAAATGAGCCAGCCCTTTTATGCTGCCCAGCTCAGGGTCTGGCTTGTCCCAAGGGACAAGCATCCCTGCCCCTGCCCCAATGCAGCCACAGGAAGTCCTTTACAGCCTCTTAGTGCTTTTTTTTTTTTTTTTGGTACCGGGGATTGAACTCGGGTCTTTGCGCTTGCGCAGCAGGCAACGGAACCACTGAGCTAAATCCTCGGCCCCAGGAAGTCCTTTACAGTGTGCGGATGGGGCCCAAGCTCAAGTTCCAGTCTACTGTCCCCTGCTGCCTTGCTCTGTTGCCCCTGACCCTCTGATAACAAGGTTGTCACACAGAGGTTGTGCACCTCTGACCCCTGTTGCTGACCGGGTGACTTCCTGTCCCGACAGGAGGAGCAGAACTTCTGAATGGGGCAGGAGGCGAGGTGGGGCGTGGCCTCTGTGCTTCCTCCCAGGGGGCTGGTGCCTGGTGCAGGTTGGGCCCCGACTCCTCACCTGCCAGAGGCAGGCCCTGCTCATGGAGATGCACAGTTCGAGCGCTGCCACATTTATAAAGATAAATTAAAATATTATCACTAGAGATCTTCAATAATTTAAAAAAGCTGGGGACTTTTAATGAGCCAGTGGTATGATTGAGTGCTGGAAAGAAAAAGTGCCTCTTCCCCCTCTGGGCACCGAGCGCTGCTGTGAAATGGGGATGCAAGGGTGGCTCTCAAAGCGGAAGGGTTTGCAGGGTTCAGCTGAGCCCCACTTAAGCTCTCGTGAAAAGCATCATTTATTGGGGTCCTACTATGTGCTGGGTCTTTAGCTTCTATTCCCTCCTGAGTCCTCTTTCCCCTCTAAGTTAATTTTTATTTGAGTTTTTTCTATTTTTTATTATTTCTTCTTTTTTAAAAATTTGGGACAAAAGCCAGGAGTGGTGACACATGCCTATAATCTTCGGACTCCAGAGGCTGAGGCAGGAGGACTGCAGTGAGTTCGAGGCCAGCCTATATAATGAGATCCTGTCTCAAAACACACACACACACACACACACACACACACACACACACACACAGGACACAGGGCAGGGGGGCGGGGAATCTCACTGCGTTGCACAGGCTGGCCTCTGACTTGTGATCCTCCTCCCTCAGCCTCCCAAGTAGCTAATGTGCACCACCGTATAAGACATCGAGGTGCAGAGGCTGGGGTGCAGCTCAGTGGTGGGGCACTGGCCCAGCCCGGGTAAAGGCCCAGGGAGGGGCGCCCGGGGGAGGGGCTCACAGCCAGGTGCACAGGTGACAGAATAATGGGTCCCAGCTTCTGAGGGCCTGGGTTAGGACCTGGGCTTTGGGATTTTTCCAAAGTCCCCCTGTGGCTCTAATGTGGAGTTGGCTTGGAAGACAGGGTGAGCGCAGGGACTGTCACTGGGGGGTGCACTCCGGAAGAAGTGTGGACACTGTCACGCTTACCCGGTGCTACTGCCGTCACGGTTGCCTTCCTCCCTGGCCGAGACCGCAGCTCTCCTGTCCCGTAGGCTCCTTGAGCTCCCACTTCCTAGCATCTCTGCCTGCCCGGGCATCTCATGTGCCAGACCGTGCAGGTCCCAAGAGCAGGGAGCGGCTGGGCTTCTGCCTGGAGCACGCTGTGCAGTGAGGAGCTGGGGAGGGGAAGGCGCTGGGCAGGTGGGTTTCCTGTCTCAGGACATGGGTTCTGTGCGTCATCACGCAGCGTCACCAGGGGGACAGGGCGTCACATTTGTCTGATGGGTTCTGAGCGCTGGGGGCTGGAGCCCTGTGTCCACCCTGGGGTGGCCGTCTGGCACCTGCAGGGATTTGTGAGCAGCCCGCATCAGCCCTGCACGCCCCCTTCCAGGCACTGCTGTCGCTGGAGAGGTCCCGTCTCTTCTGCCTGGGCGATCAGATGCGGTGCCCTGAGGGTTGGCCAGCTCTCCTTACTGTGCACAATTCCCACACCTTCCTTGCTCCTGTGTCCCCAAGCCCTGATGTGGGTCACTGGGAGGACGAGCCAGGAGAAGTGGGGGTTCCTGGGTGGGCGAAGGGGTCTCCTTCCACCCTCTCCTCGTCCCCGCTGGCCAGCTCCCAGCCACCATGGCCCTCTCTGGACCAGGAACAGCCCGAGCAGCTTCCCACACTGTGGCCAGGATGGCGGCTGTGAAAATGCTCATAACCTCACTGCCCCATGTAAAGTGCTCCAGCGACTGTCCACTGGCTGTGGCCACGAGTCAGCCTCCGGCTGGGCGCCTGCTGCTCCCTGGGCACACAAGCTCCTCTGGGTTGGGATGGCTGTGCCTGGTTCCTTCTTGCAGTGTCCAGCCTGGCTCCCTGTCACCATCCAACCCTGGGTGCTCAGCCCCATGTCATTGCTGCGAGTGGAGGGTGTAGGGACTGCCATTGTCCTAGTACCCCTTCTCTCTTTATCCCATGGCAGCTTTTTTTTGGTGCTGGGGATCAAACTCAGGACCTCGCACTTGCCAGGCGGGCGCTATACTGCTGAGCTACATCCCAGCCCAGTGGCAGCTTTCTTCCCACCGGGGAACTCACTGGTGGCTGAAATCGCTCTCCTAAGCATCTGTGGCCCCTGCTGGGGCCCTTGCCCTCTCCTCCATCACCGAGCTCTGTGTCCAGCCACGACTGGAAACACATGGTCTGGGGGAGTCACAGCAGCTCTGAGCTTGGATTCACAGAAGGGACGGAGCAGCCCTATTCTTCGCCTCATTTGGACAGAGGCAGCAGAGGGTTCTGGGACGAGCCTGCAGGGTGTCGTGTCACCTGCACTCTGGGCCTGCGCCCTCTCCCCAGTCTGGGAGGCCCTAGTGGCATGAGCCTCAGGGTCAGCTGAGCTGCTGGTGGGGAGCTTGGATCCGAGCCCTAGAGGGGTGACATCCCCGAGGGCCCCGCACGCAGGTGACAGTAAATTCAGGTGATGCCGCGTGGTCCCAGGGTCAGAGAAGCGGGTGGAATCTGGCCTCTGCGTATGCAGCTGGGTGACCTCAGGTGGCCCTGAGCTTCTCTGAGTCCCTTCCCTCATCTGTAAATGGGGACAATTATCCACACCCCACAGGTGGGCCACAGGAGTGACTGTGAGCCTGCCCTGCCAAAGCCACACCCGAGAGCAGAGGGCCCGTCCTCTCTTCTAGCCCGGAGGGAAGTGCCCCAGATAGAGCAGGTGCACAGGGGCTTATCAGAGGTTTCTGGAGAACAACGCTTAGAGGATTCTTTCATTTAAAACAAAACAAAACTGCCAAACTCGATTGTGCAGCCCCCTTCAGTTTACAGCTGGAGACTCTGGGGGCTAGCAAAGGTGCCAGGTGAGCAGTGTCCAGGCTGGGATGGAACGGTCCCCGCCTACCCCCCAGCCAGGCTCCCTTCCGCCCGCGCTGATCTGCAGTGCTCCTGTGTCCTGTGCCAGACGAGACGTTCCAGCTGCTGCACACATCCTGGAGTCTGAGCCTGGCAGGTTGGCAACTCATGTCGCAGAGGGTGTGGGTGCCCACGCGAGGGAGGCCTTCCCAGACCCTCCATCACTGCGCCTAGCGCTGGGCACGGACAGGGAGCCCTGTCGCTGCTGCCTATGCTGCGGGATAGCATTTCCCGGCGAGGGTGCTGGCGGCCTCAATTCCTCAGGGCCCGGAGGGATCCCCATTCCCTGTCTTTCCCCAGTGTTGGAGGCCTGGCGTCTCAGCCTCGCCCTGCTCTTTCTCTGAAGAGGTCAAGCTGGGAGCCGGGAGTCTAAGGCAGGGGGTTCCGGGGAACAGTGGCGGGGGTGAACTCGCCTGGCAGAAGGAATAACACCCACTCACCTGGGCCCTGGCCTTGCCTGAGGACGCCTATGCCCCGTGTTCGTCCCCAAGGTCACACAGTGGGCGCCCCTTGAAGGTATTCAGTACACTGAGTAGCCACGTCGTCTCACCTGGGACTTTCTGTTCCGGGTCTCAATTTGCACACATTTCCTGGTGGCCAGCCAGGTGGCTCTCTGGAGTGGTTCTGCCTGAACCCAGCCCCTTGGGTGTGGTTTGTCTCCTCTCCAGACTGTCAGCTCCGGGTGGGACCTGGCCGTTTGTTATCGCTCTGCCCCGCGAGCCGGGACCCTGGCTGGTGTACAGTAGGTGCGCAGGGAATGCCGAAGGCAGGTGGAGAGGTGGAGAGGACTCAGGGACCAGGGAGAGGTGAGGGAGGAGCCGGTCAGACCCAGAACCAGGTGCGCTTGTGGCTCGGCCCTCCCGCCCGGCCCGGTACCTGTGCGGCTGGCCGGTAGGTGGCGCTGCGCCCTCGGCCGTGCGGCCGCCAGTCCCCTCCTCCGCCCGCCCCGCGCCGGCTGTTTCTCCGCGCCCTCGCCGCTCCCCGGCGCCTCCGTTCTGCGCTCCGGGCCGCGGGCTCTTCGCCACCATGGCGCACCGGGGACCCCCACGCGGCCCGGCCTCGAGCCCCGGGGCGCCCTCGCCGTCGCCCTGGTCGCCGCGTTGGCCCCGCGCGCGGCCGCTGCTGCTGCTGCTCCTGGCAGCCTGCGGGGCGGCGGGGCGCTCGCCTGAGCCCGGGGGGCCGCGCGCGCTGCTGACCCGGGGCCCGCGGAGCCCACTCGCGGGGTGCGCGCAGGAGGAAGCCGGCGCCCCGCGTCCCGCCCCGGCCCCGGGTCCCCACGAGGACGGCGCCCCCGCTCCCGGCCCGGGGCGCAGGGTGCGGGCGGCCCCGCGGACGCAGGTCTCGCTCATCAGCACGTCGTTCGTGCTCAAAGGGGACGCGACGCACAACCAGGCGATGGTGCACTGGACGGGCGAGAACAGCAGCGTAAGTGACCCCGGGACGCCTCGGGACACCGCCACGGCCCGCTCCTACACACCCCGTAGGCACCCCGGGCGATCTCGGGGATCCGGGTCACCTCCACGCCGCCCCTGCTGGCTTCTGCTCACTCGTTACTTGGGGAACTGTCCCCAGATACGTGAGCCTCTGTCTCTCCCAGGGGGCAGATGCATAAATTTTGGGACCGGGAGCCGCCTTGGGGGCAGACCTCACACCTCGGGTTACCCTTGGGGAGTCCCGGGAGGCTGGAGGACCTCAGCCAAGGCGCGCGCCTCCAGGTGCTTGAGGACCCTCAGCCCAAGGTGTTGGGGTCGCCCACACATTCATTCCGGGGTCAGCTCAGCAGCGCTTTCTGGGACTTTGGCCCTGGGATCCTCCTCACCCGCCGGCGTGGGGACCCCCAGGGTTCCAGGACTGCCCTGGTCAGCTCCTTGTGCTGCTCTGGGACTCCATTACGGGGTGACCCTATTGCTTCCCTGTGGTCCTGTCTGCTGCACCCCTCTGCCCTGCATGGCTGGTGGGGCTGCAAACTCCCTGCCCTCCCCCATTTCCTCCTCCACTCGGCCTCCCTATCCTGGAAGTCATCCTCCCTTCACCCTGGGGATGGGGGGGGGCTTCACAGAATTCCGTTGGGGGGGGCTGCCTCTGCCTTGCTTTCCTGGTGAGAGTCGGGTGGCCCTTCCAGGATCACCCCTGGGCAGCCCCAGCTGGGTCCTCTCCAGTTTTTCGAGTTCGGGGTAAGGGGCAGGCAACTGTGACTCGCTGCTCTCCCCCATGCCCCTGCTGCACTGTCCACTCTGCCTCCCCAGCGCTGTCCCTGCGGAGCTCCTGCTCCCTGAAGCTCCAGGAGGCAATATGGGGCTGGGGTCCCTGCGTGTGTGCATGGGGGTGGAGTGGGCCAGATCTGCGAGTCCAGCTCTGTGGCCGGCACGGTAGTGCTTTCCCCATCTCCTGTCCCGAGCCTGCCATGTGGCCAGAGAAGGGTGGGGTGCTGCAGGGACATGTTGGGGCTGGGCAGTGCCGAGTGGACTTGGTTGGCCCGGAGCCCAGTGTCCTGTGGGCCCCTCCCCCCCAGCCATTGGCTGCTGGGGTGCTGGTGTCAAGACTGTGGTCCAGGGTCTTTTCTGGCACCCTGCGTTAGACTACCAGCTGGGAGGGGGCAGGACTGACTCTTGGATGTGGGGCCCAATAGGGGGCAGTCAGGATGCCAGCTGGGGGTGCCCTCCCCTCCTCATCTGGAGCTAAGGGTCAGGCCCCAGGTACGTGGCTGGGCCAGCCCCACAGAACTCACTGGTGTTGTGGACACACTGTCCCCTGTGCCATAAGCCACACCCCAGGGTGGAAAGGTACCTGGAAACCAAGAACCCAGCAGAGCAAATGAACATTACAGTAAATCCCGTGGGTCTGGAAATATCTCCCCCTACCCCCATCTGCTGAGGTTGTCATCCAGAAGCTTACTTCTGTCCCTTTGTCATTTGGCCTCTTGGGGTGCGTGTGTGAAAGGAGAGACTGAGACGGGGTGGGCAGAGAGCCGTAGGAAATGGGGAGCAGCGTTCAGGCCGGGTGCTGCCCAACGTGACCCCATTCTGAGCTCGGAGCCTGGCCTGGGCACCCTAACCCTTGGAGAGGGCCGAAGAGGGGCACTGGCCCGTGGGCTGGGGTGCTGGGGTTGGAGGGGAGCCCTGGCTGTTCTCCCGCAGGGCAGTGGCTGAGTTGAGGGCTTCTGGGCTGTTTCCTGGCTGCTGGCAGGTGGGAGTGAGTGGGGGCCACACCGGCTCTTTCTCAGTTGGGGCAGGAGGTCCACGGGGCCAGGGAGAGCTTGGAGGGACCATCTTCCGTGGCCAGGGGCCTGCACGGGCTCTGGAACATGGGGCTCAGCCCTGCGCTTAGCAGACGCAGAGGAGGCAAAACAACCTCATGACCATTAGCTGGCTCCAGGGAAAGGGAACACCTCCACATGCTGGCCCAGGAATTTGGCTCGAGCCCTTCCCTAGTCCCGCTGCCCCACTTGCCCTGCCCTGGTTGGTTGGGAAATTGGGGTCCACTCGGGAAAAGCTGGGAAGCAGGCAATGCTTTCAGTCTCGCTAGCTGGAGAAAACTCAGGGAGTGGAGGAGGAGGAGGAGGAGGAGGTGGTGGTGGAGGAGGAGGAGGGGGGCGGTGCCAGGAGCTGCCTGCGAACGCTGTGCCTTTAAATTGTTGTTTTGTGCGTATGGCTGCGTGCATAGCAGGCCCTCCTGGGCATAGGAGGTGTCTCGGAAATGCACTTCATGCACTTCGAGCCCTGCACTCTTCACTCGCAGCCACGGGTTCTGAGATTCGAGTCAGGATTTGGCTGTTGGTTTCTCCTCGACTTGAAAGCACCATCTTTGAAAGCTACATCCAGAAAGGAACGAACTTGAGGCCGCTTTCCTGAGCGGAGTCTTTACAGAATTTTTTTTCTGCCACTTTGCTTACCACTGCCGCCTGCAGACTCGGTCAACAGGAGCAGAGAGAGTTTACCATACGGAGTCAGGTGTTTTGCAGAATTAAAAAAAAAAGCATTTGAGGAGGGGAGTTTTGCAAACGGCATTTTGAGTATCCAGTGGAGAGGGGTTGCAGTAGGCAAACTGGCTTGGAGGCGTCCCGGTGCCTGCAGCTCTGTGAACATATGTGAGTCCCCCTTGCAGTGGCTTGATTCTTCCTGCTCCCATGGAGACGCAGAAGGGGACTCGCTTGGAAGTTCAAACACTGCCTCTCTGTCTGCCATTTAGCTGTGGAAAAAAATTGTTACATGGGAAATTAATATTTCATTGAAACCAAGCCGCATTACTGTTTTATGGACCCAGATTGGGCTCAGCACAGGCAGCTCTGGGCTTGTGTTTCCGTGAGGCAGTGGTGTTATTTGAAGCTGGGTAAATGTTCCAGAGCTGGTCTTTGCTTCTGGCTTGTGGTTTCCTGTTACCCTGGTGGGAGATGAGCATCCTGACCTGGTTGTCATGGTTCTGGGAAGTGTGTGCTGCCCACCTCGTGCCTTTCTTTGAACTTCAACTTTGATGCGTTGTCTTGTCTGGACCTCAATTCCCCTGAAGCGGAAGCCGCCCCTGCCCTGACCTGGGCACATTGGCACTTTCCACTCCTTTCTCCTGCCTTGCCTTGGTTTCCACATCTGCCCGGTGGGGTAGTGGAGGGGAACTGCATGCGGAGCGTTCTGAGCAGATGAGCCACACTGTCTCCACGGTCCTGATAAACCCAGGCTTTGTGTGTATTTGATACCCAGAGAGCTGGAGCTGCAGTGAGCTTGTGTGGAGTGGTTCTGACACCTGCCTGACCCGGGTTCCTGGAGGGCAGGTGCCCTGGATGCTGGGGTTGGCGTGACATAGGACCAAGGCTGCTGGCCAGGCTGGGTGGCCTGAACTGTGTCTGCCGAGGGCTGGAAGTCACAGGAGCACAGGGCTGGCTCTGCCTGTGACCACTCTCCTGGCTTGTGTGGCATCTTCCCTGTCCTTACATGTCCATCCCTCTGTGTGTGCTGCATCCTGTCCACCCTTCTTATAAGAACACTTGGATTAGGGCCGGGGATTTAGCTCAGTGGTTTCACCATCTGCTGCGCAAGCGCGAGGACCTGAGTTCGATCCCCGGTACCAAAAAACCCCCAACAAAACCCCACTTGGATTAAGGCCCACTGTGCTGACCTCATTTTAACTTAATTACCTATTCAAAAGGCCGTACCTCCAGTTAGAGTCAATTTGAAGGTGCTGGGGGTGAGGATTTCAGCATATGGATGCTTTTGGGGGCAGAGGGGACATGGCTCAGCCTCTAAGAGCAGGGAGAGGGACTTGCCTACCTGTGCACCCCCCAGCTTAGCTTCTCTGGAGGAGCCCAGAGAAGCCCGGTGAGAGAGGGGAGGTGGACATGAACAGTGGGTGTCACCTTCCTGATGACGATTGTGGGGACGTCAGGGAAGGCTGCGTGGAAGAGGTGGCCTTGGGCTGAATAAAGAATGCGTGGGTAGCATGCATGGCAGGTGGGGATGAGCACTGAGGCAGGATGAGGCCTGGGAGGTGGGCCTGGGGGGCAGGAGTCTGGGGTGTGCAGACACAGTGAGCATGCGCACAGGAAGCAGGTGGGACAGGTAAGTGAACCAGCTTGGAGGGACCCCAGCTGTGGTGCAAGGAGCCCCTGTGGCTGTGTGGGGTGGTGGGTGTGGACACTTTGTCCTCGGAGCCAGCTTGCCTCTTTGTGTTCTGGCCCGGCCTCATCCGGCTCTGGGCAGTGGGGGGATTCTCAGCATCTGCCACTTGGAGAGGGAGGGTGAAGGCGCAGATCAGCAGTGCAGATTCGTGTCAAGTGCGCAGACCCGAGCCTGGTGCTGGAGCCCAGTGCCGGCAGAGCTCAGAGAGGGTACTGAGGCCTGGCCAGGGCCGTGAGGGGCTGCGGAGGGAAAGTAAGGTGTCTCCGGTGGGGATGGACAGGTGGGTGGCTGCCGCTGCTGCCCTGCCAGCCTCTTATTTTCTGGGAGGTGCTGGGCCCCCAGATGCGGAGACCAAACCCAGAGACAGACCTGAGCTGCAGCTGGCATCACTGGCTGTGGTTCACTGGGTCGAGTCGGTTCTGTTCCCCTTAGAGGTAGGCTCGGTGGCTGCAGGGCTCCGGGTTTTCTCTTTCAGGCTGTGAAACTTCTTGCCTGATATTTTGGAATCCAGGCCACCGCAAAGTGGTCCCCAGCGTTTGGGGGTGGAGGCTGGATTGGAGCGAGGTCTGGCTCACTGGTCAGTCGTGAGTGACGCGTGTGTCCCGATGCAGTGCTCCTCCGCTCTGGCAGGCATCATCAAGGTGTCCCGCGGCCACCGGAGCTGACGGAGGCAGACAGAGGTCAGGGCACGTGCTGAGTATCTGTCACACTTGCTGTCAGGAGCCGGCTGCTGGCATGCGAGCTGGCGGGGGGGGGTGCACATGACCCCTGGGGCTGCTGTCTGGATGAAGATGACGGGGAGCCTGGCCACATGTTGTGGGACAGATGACGGGAACGGAGCTCTGTGCCGGCCGGGCGGTGGAGAGGGAGGTTTCAGCAAGCAAACCTTCAGGCCCACGCCCAGGGTGCAGGCCTGTGTTAGGGTGAGCGGGTCCTCTGGGACTCAAAGTGACTGTGCAGGGAGAGGTCACAGTGGCTGGGGCCCTGGGGAGCACGGGGGGCGTTTGTGTCCCTGTAGAAGCCTCGAAGCGCCCTCCCCTTCGCCCTGCACCAGCTGCTCCCCAGAAGTTCCAGGGGGTGCCAGGGCACTTGGCAGAAATTCCCAATGTTAATTCCCCATGTGTCAGCCCTGGGGCGGTGAGGGGGGACCAGAAGCCCCTGGGGTGAGAGTCTTCCCTTGCTTGCACCCCAGAGCCGAGAGCCCCGGTTCCTGCAACTCAAGCAGAGAATGTGGGGCACGAGTGAGGGAGGGAGGGGTTGGCACAGCTGAGAGGGGCTGAGGAAGCGGAGGAAGTGGGTCGGTGGGGTGGAGAGGGCCGGGAGTCCCCGAGGTGGGAGGGCTGTTGGGGCTGGCTGCACCCCACCAGTGCGTGCATCCTGAACTGGGGGCTCCCTCAGAGGGGCTCCTGCCCTGCACCTCCAGGGCCCCGAGTCCCTGATGTTGTCTGGCTGAACTGCAAGTCTCTGTCCTGCTGAGTCCTTGCCTGGGCCACGCAGGGTCCGGAGCACCGGCCGACTGGGTGTTGTCGGGGAGCACACTGTGGGGTGGGAACTGGGCTGGGCCTGGACGCTGACCTGCAGCTGCCATGTGTGGGGCCGGCGGTGCTGCACGTGCTCTGCTACAGGCGACCTTCATTCTCTCTGAGGTGGGAACACGGAGCCCCCGGGCCAGAAGTGCTGCAGGAGCCAGAGGCCTGTGCTCCAGGCCTCGGCAGGGACTGTGGACTGTGCGGGGGAAGCCGGGCCATCAGGGCCCATGGACCCTCCCCAGCCTCCAGCTTCCTCCCCTCCCGCCACCCTGGGCTCTCACCAGCCTGCAGCCTCCGGGAAATCCAGCTCTCCTCGGTGTTTCCGGCCCCTGTGTGCTTGTTTCACCTGCTTTCTTAGGCCTCAGTTTCCCTGTTTTTCAAGCAGGTGTCAAGGCCAGGGAGTCTCCAAGGTCACTATTGACTCGATGTTGTGTAGTTGTTTATTTACATTTTGTCTGGAAGCCCGTGTGGACGCTTCCCGAGTCTGCCTTCTGAGCTGTGCTGAGGAGGGCAGGCTTTAAGGGCAAGGGGTCCAGCGTGGCCACAAGTGCCCAGGCACAGCGGGTCTCGTCTGGGCCTGCTGTTTGCTCTTGGGTGAGGGTGGAACCTCTCGGCGCCTCTTCTGAGTCTGTAAGACCTGGATGGTGCCTGGGTGCATGAGGCGAGGCTGGGGCACACAGGGTGGGTAATTGCCAGTGCCCTCTTTTACCTTGTAGTTTCCCAAGACCGTTGACATCACTTCCGTTTTCCTCCTTCGGTAGCTGATTGCAGTCCCCTGTTATTTATTGAACATCTCTTACCTGTGGAGCTCTGCTAAGCTACGTCCTTGCCTAAGCTGAAATGTTGGTGTGGACCAGGGCTCCATCACAGAGCGCCCAGGTGAATCTGCCCTGAGGAAATCTTGCCCGACTTCCAGGAGAAGGTGCTGCTGGGCCCATGACTGTTTGGGCCAAGAGAGGGGCCTGAGCCCGGAGACCTTTAAAGAGGTCATAAGTCAGCCTGATTCTGTGAATCACACTGAGCAGCACCCAGGGAGGGCAGAGTTGGAGTTGCCTGTTCCCAGGGAAGGGACTGGCCGGAGCCTGTGGGTGGCCTTCCGCTTGGGCCCTTCCAGGTGTTGCCTTTTCTTTCTTTTTTTTTTTTGAGACAGGGTCTCACTATGTGGCCCAGGCTGGCTTCGTTCGAACTCAGTGATTCTCCTGCCTCTGCCTCCCGAGTGCTGGGACTACAGGCATGCGCCACCACGCCTGGCCTCCGCCTTTTCTGAACTTCAAGAACCAGTTACAGTGGACCCTTGACTTACAAACTCAATTCATTCCTGAGGGTTGGTTGTAACTCAGGTTGGTCAGTGAAGGCTCAGGCTCCTCTACACGGCCTTCACAGTCTCTCTCCTGTCCACAGGTGGATCTCAGTGTCCTTAGAGAGACCCTGGTCCAGGATTCCTCTGTGAACCCCACACAGGGGAGGCTGCTGTCATGTTCCTTCCAGAACCCTTTAAGGGTTAAATCTGTATCTGAGACCAACTGGGAGCACAAGCAGCTGGCATTTGGGTTGTAACTCAAGACTTTGGTTGTAAGTTAAAACTAAAATTCCGGTCATAACCCAAGTTGTTTGTATGTCGGGCTAGTCGTAACTTGAGGATCCACTGTATTTCTAGGTTTTTACCCATGCCCCTTCATCCTGACTCACCCTGATTGCTCTGCAGACTTCGACATCCCAGAAACTAGCCCATCACTGCAGCCCCGTGCTGGGCTGGCTTTTACCCTCCTGGGAGCTGGAGCGTAGGGACCTGTCTCTGGCCTCCAGGACTCAGAGTCTCCCTGGTTTGCAGCATCACAAGGTGTGGGCTCCTGTCCAGATCCATCTGTTGATTCCTGCCCTAGCTGGGAGATTCCCTGAGGGCCTCACCCTGGGCATGGGCTGGGATTCTAGGTGGAAGCAGTGGGCACCTCAGTGTGGCCACGTTTCCCTGCCCAAGCACATGGGGCCCTGGGCAAGCCCCGAACAGCTCTCTGTGCACCTGCAGGTCCCCACAGTGGGACCGTATAGTTCTGTTCCGACAGCATGTAAAAGACACCCTGGTCTCAGCCTCCCCAGGCACGGCCGGCCCCAAGGCTGCCCTGGAGCTGTGGACTCAGGGACCACTTCTCTGGCTGCACGCAGCCCTCATCATCTTTATTCCGATTAAGCTTCATTTGTCATTTAAAAATTTAATAGGGATACTTGAGCAAGAGCTCTCACTGGAAAACTGGAAGTAAAAAAAAAAAAATGAAAGCTCCAATGTTCTTTTGAGGTGGAAAAGTTCCTTCTCATTTTGCATTTCTGTAGCAGTCAGTTACTGTATTTGCACAGAAAATTACAATCATTTAATTAGTTTCTCCTCACACCAGCTCGGAGATCTTAAAATAACAGCACTCTCTCCTTCCTCGGTAATTTTCTTCCAAAAGCAGATAATTTGCTGCAATGTGGAGCTCGCCTTGGCTGGAAGGGGGCACAGCTCGTGTGGGGCGCCATTTCCTGATGCGAAGAGATCAATTAAGTTCAAATTAAAGTAAGGAAAGGGCCAGGCGACAGTGTGGCTGCTGTTGAGATCAGTTTTAATGCAGAGAGCCCTTTATGAGACCTGGCCTGGAACCGCTTGTGACCACGTCAGGGAGAGATACTGTCTCCCAGGCTGGAGGAGCGGGCACCTGCCACCCGGACGCCGGGAGCCTCTGCCCCCGCCGGCCTCGCTGCGCCTCAGTTAATATCTCGTTATTTACATAGCGCTCCCGATGCGAAATGAAATTAATAATCAGCCTGCTTCACAGGCCCGATGCTGCGTTGAGTGCGTCGCTCCTGTCATCTTGTCTCGTCCTGGAAAGTCTTTCAGGCAGACGTTGTCATCAAATCCATCTTGCAGAGAACAGCGTGGGGTGGAGCGCCCACCCCGCCACAGCTAATAAGGGGGCTGAGACAGGGTTTGAATTTCTTCACCCCTGAGCCCAAGCTCTTTTTTTTATGACGCAGGGAATATTTTTATTCTTTTTTCCTTGTCATCGTTTAAATTGTGGTAAAATAGAAATAGTATCAACTGAACATTGTAGCTCATTTATTTGTTTTTTTTTTTTGAGACTGGGTCTCACTATGTCGTTCAGACCGGTCTCGAACACGAGGGAGTCCTCCTGCCTCAGCCTCTGGAGTGCTGAGATTACCGGGGTGCGCCACCACACCTGGCTTTTCTGTAGCCATTTTAAAATTTACCATTCAGTGGCATTAGGGGCACTTAGGCTGCTGTGCAGCAGTCGGCGTCACCCATCTCCAGAACCCTTCATCTTGTAAAACGGAAGCTCTGTCCCCATTTCACACTAGCTCCCTGCAGGCCCTGGCACCTGCCACACCCGTCTGCCTCTACCAGTCTCATCGTGTGAGGGACGTCCCGTGAGTGGAACCCTACAGGAACTGTCCTTTTGTGGCTGGTGTACCCCATTCAGCCTCATGTCCCCAATTCATGCACGCTGCAGCGTGTGCCAGAATTCCCTTCCGTCTGAGGCTGAATGAACCCACTGTGTGGGTGCCCCGCCCTCTGTCCACTCAGCTGCGGGTGGACACTTGAATTCTCTCCGCTCTTGGGCTGTGGTGCGTGGTGCTGTGGACGTGGATGCACAGTTTTGTCCTGAGTTCCGGGTTCCCGTTCCCTGGGGTTTGTCGTCGTATGGTCGGTCTGCGTTCCGTGTGGGGGCTGAGCCTGAACTTTGAACCACAGCAGAAGTCGCTCTTGCGTCTGCCTTGAGTTCTGTCCTCTTGGACGGCTGCTGTCCTCTGTGGAATCCAGGGCTCTGGGTTTTCGAGGAGGAATAGTCACAGGGTTAAGGGGGTCGGTGCCTAGGAAGGGCGCAGTGGTACAGCGGTCACTGGAAGCGGTTTGCTTCTGCTTCATCCTGATGACCTTGGACTCTGCCATGTGTGGTGCAGGGCAGATGTCCCTTCGAGCCCAGAAGTCTGCATCCGGCGGCCTGGGGAGTCAGAAACAGGCTGGTTTGGGCCTAACCCAGGCTGGAAAAGAGAGCCCTCCTGGGCAGCATCCCGTGGGCTGGGTGTGCAGTTTGAGTTCAAGCCCATTTCTCCTCCTCCTCTCTTTTCGGCACTTTCCTCTATCGACTACCTCATTGACCAGTTCAGTAATTCAATGTTCGCTCCGTAAAAATAAAGCACTCAATAAAAACCCTATGTTTTTCTAGTTTATTCCATCAACACTGCTTAGCCCCATCCAAGTTTATTTTCTGATTTATCATTCGATGGTTGAGCGGGGGAGCTTTTGAATGTTTATTTTGACTCCTGCCATCTGAGGGAGCCCGGCTCAGAGTTAGGAAACTTGGGGAGCTCGGGATGCATATGGGGGTTCCCAGCCCCATCTGCCACTGGGGTTCCTGCCTCTCTGCACCACGGACTCCCACCCGCCCCACATCTGAAGATGCCCATGGGACTTCCTTAGAATGTGGGATTTTATAATTAGCAGAAAATAAAACACGGAAGTTCAAAGGAAACCAATTCTTTGGCAGCCAAGTTATCAAAACATTAAACTAATTTCTTTGTAGCGTCGATGGGAGCCAGCGGCAGGGTCGATGAGTGCCGTCATTTTGGTCATTTTGAAGTTGCGAGGAGCCCATGTTTTGAGATCAACAACTGTGATCTGCCCGGGAGTCGCAGGTGCTGATGAAACGGCGGTGACCACCGGTGACTTGTGGGCCACCTCATCACGGAAAGGCGCCTGGCTTCAGGTGGGGCTGTGTCTCCATCCAGGCCCTGGGCCCCGGAAGAGCGGGCGGAGATGAAGCGCACAGAGAAAGAATGGCACCGTGCAGCAGGGCGCGGCTAGGGCCACGAGAGAGGGGGTGGCGTCTGTCAGAATGAGCCATCTTCTCAGCCCACCGTGTCCCGAGGCGTCTCCCGCAGCCTGAGGGCGGCGTGGGCTCCAGGAAGGGCTTTGGCCCCTTTCCTTCCCTGCTGTCCCCTCTGTGCTGGTGACGCAGGGAGTGACTGGGGAGGGAGGGTCATGAGCCAGAACAATGGCTGTCATTGGAGCTCAGAGGCCTGCTTTTCCCTGCCAGAGTCTGGGGTGACCCTGGAGAGGGCCCTGCTGTCAGCTCCCACCCGGAGGGTCAGGGCTGGGCTCCCTGGCTGGCTACCCGCTGCGAGGGAACCTTGCAAGCTCTTCTGAGCACTGAGTGATTCCCAGCCTGTGCAGAGGACTGGGATGTCTGCAGGAAAGGGCCCTGCTGGGAGATGGGGACGCTGGCTTCCTGCCCCAAAGGAGCCCCGTTGGGGGCAGAGCGGGCCGAAGCTTCGGCTTCCTCCTGTGGGTGGGCCGGAAGCCAGGCTGCCAGGCAGTGAGAAAACTCCAGTCCCAAAATTAAGTCGGGGCATTTAAATAGCACCCTTGTTCCCAGTGCCATCTTGCTTACAAAAAGCTGAGCAAAACAAAAACCCCAAGGATCAGCTTTGCCCAGCTTTGGTCAAAAAGAATGGAGCTGCTGGGGCAGGGAGAGCAGGAGGAGCTTCCTGGGGAGCCAAGGGAGAGAGGCTCGGGAGAGCGCTTTTCCCAGCCCCTCTGGCCATGTTCGTCCTCACACCTACACCTCGGGCATTTCCTCGGGGCAGCCTGGAAGAGTGGAAGCTGACGATCCCGGGAGCCCTCTGAGGAGCCCCAGCCTGGCCTCCACATGTGCCTGTGGCCTTGCCTTCCTTCTGCACCCACAAATCAATGAAAAGGCTGGAAAGGTACCGTCTCGTCTCGGAGGCTGTGGCTGGGGACGATCGCTGCCTCCCCTGGAACCTCTCGCCCTGCCTGCCCAGCGCGGACCCGAGCCCATGAGTCACAGGGGGCTCTCGGAGCTCGGCCTGGTCTGGCCAGGGCCCTGATGGAATCGGAGGATGTGGCGTTCACGTGCCAAGAAAGCCGCCTCAGGCGGTGGCTTAGCAGTGGCACAGTGACTTGTTGTGGGCACCCTCTCTGGCCCTTCTGAGCCTCAGTTTCCTTATCTGACAAGGGGCGGATGGGAGGGGCAGAATGTGCAGTTCCCAGGAATCAGAATTTCCTCCCTCCCTCCCTCTCTTCCTTCTGGCACTGGGGATTGAACCCTTCACACTGAGCTACATCTCCAACTCTGTTTTACTTTTTATTTTGCAACGGGTCTCATTAAGTCACTGAATTGCCCAGGTTGTGTTTGAATGTGTGATCCTCCCGCCTCAGCCTCCCAGAGTGCTGGGATTGCAAGCATGTGGCCCACTCTGCCTGGCTTTTGCCCTTTTTCTTAAAGAAACTTTCCTGTGGTTTCACTTTCTTTCCCTTTCCTGAGCAGCTTGCTAAGGTCAGAGGAAGCCCAGTGCTTCCTGAAACATTCATCTCCCCGAGCCTGCCTTTAAGGAGAGTCTTTCTCGTTGACATCTGGTTTCTCACGAGTTTCCTGATGTGTTATTGCCGAGACTGCTACCTCTTAGGATGGCTGGAGTTTCTTTCTGTCTTGCCCGAGGCTGAGCGGAGGTTTGGGCAGTGACCAGGAAGCCTGAGACAGGAACTCTGGGGCAGGCTGGGCTCTTGGGGCTGGCTTCCCCGGGGTCCCTTCGCCCGCAGCCCTGCAGGGCAGTGACACTGAGGTGGCTCTCAGCCTCCCTCCCTGGCCCCCGACTTCTGAGCAGGGGGCTGGTGCCAGCTGGGCGCTGTCCATCCTCGGGGCTGTCAGGGAAGGAAGCACACAGTCCTCGCTTCCCCAGGGCACACGGAGTTCCTGCTGCCACACTTTTCAGGCGGCTCCTGGTGGGCACTGCGTTTTGGGGACCGGGGGTATGGTTGGGCAGGGCCTTGGCAGGACGGCAAAGGGGCAGAGCTTCTCCACTGCCCGCTCTGTCCTGCAGACCCACTGTGTGCTGGCCTTGTCCTAGGCTGGCTGAGTAGAGAAGCAGCAGATCTGCTGATGGCAGGGGCTGTGTCACAGGGGCAGTGGTGGCCCAGGACGCCCCAGGAACCCCAGGGTGGGAGGCGGGCAGCACAGGGCTCTGGGAGGGGCGCATCGCTTGGCTTCATGGGAAGATCCCCAGCCCTTGCCTTGCGGAGGCCTCTGGCTTCTAGCTGGGCCCTGGGCCCTGCTTTCTGGGCTGGGCTCTCTGTCCTCTGGCTCAGCTTCTCTTACAGGATGCTCAGAGCTGCCTCCCTGCCTCCCTGTCCACGCGGGGAGCCTGGTGCCTACAGGTGACCCCAGGGCCCCAGACCAGCCATGCAGTCTTGGTGTCCTTTGTGCGTGGCTCCCTGTGACCTGTGGCCACCCCGGCGGGGACACCGTGGCCACTTTCAGGATGAGAGGCTGGGTCTGTCCTCTGCCTGAGTCTTCCTCGCCCTCCCTGGGCCGGGTTCGTAAGGGCAGGAACTGGCTGTCTCCTGCTCACCCCTCTTCCGGGTCCAGAGTTGAGCCCGAAGAGAGCTGCCTGCGGCCATCGCCCCGCTCTGGAATCTTCTGAGCACGGAAGAGGCTCCGTGGGGGGACACGGCGTGGGGGGCACAGTCTACCTGGCTCTCCGCCCCACTGTGGCCCTGCAGGTGTGACCCTCACAGAGCTTCGCTCTTCTCTTCCTCACTGGTCCAGGAAGGAGGGGCCCCCTTTGCTGTGACTGGAGCACGTGTCCCAGTGCTGAGGTGCCACCTGTTGCCCCCACCTTCACTGAGCTTCAGGGCGGAGGAGCCGCTCCTCCCTGGCCTCCTGGCCTCTCCTTCCCTTCCGCATGGCCTGGCTTGTCCTGGGGTCCTGGGACACGTTTGGACCCTGGGGTGGGAGGACTTGGGGGCCAGGCCAGGTCTCCTGTCTTTAGAAGCATTGGAGTCGGCCCTGACTGACCACAGAGCCAGGCCAGCTTGCCGTGGGGCTGGGTGGTGCTGAGCCTCCCCCTCTCCCAGAGCATCCCCGGCAGCGGAGGGGCCAGGCTCCCACGCTGGGCGCTGCCTCCCCCAGCCTGGGACGCAGCCACCGACCCGTGAGTGTTGAGGCCTCTTCCAACCCGGTTTTTCTTGTCCCCTGAGCTCATCTGGGGTCAGGGTTTGGGCAGATCCCGCGCGTGATGTCCACGAGTGTGTGCTGATGCCAAGGACTCTGCCGGAATTTGCATGTGGCCCAGACGGTGTTCAGAGACGGCTTCTGGGTGGCTGATTCATTCCTGAAGCTCTGGCCTGCAGCATTGGGTCAGGCCCTCTGCCAGGTGCAAGGTGACGTGGCCAGATGAAGCAGGGTCCCTGGCCGCCAGAGGTTACTGCACGGAGGGGCACCGGAGGGGAGGTGGTGTGGCTCCAGGGCTGTGAGGATGACACCAGCATGGGGGGAGGGCTGGCCCGGTCATCCTGGTGCCCACCTGCCCGTTTCCTCTGCCTGCCAAGGACCTGTGTGCCTGCTCTGGACCTCCATGGGTTGTCCAGGGTGGCTGACTCACAGGTAGCCAAGTGGTGACAGTGCTGACTCGGCTTGCCCTTGGCCGGTTGAGTGACCTTCTGAGCAGAGGCCCCTGCAGAGTGGGGGCGAGTGGCACCCATGCAGAAGGCTGTCATGGCCACAGGGGACAATGCTGGCAGGGCTGGAAGCAGAGCCTGGTGCCTCAAGATTGTCAGCGGCCTGGGTCCTGGAAGGGACAGGAGTGCCTGGAAGGGACATCACCTTTTGGCCTTCAGCTGATGTTCCTGAGCCTGTGGGGGGTGACAGCCTGCTGGGACCTTGGGACCCAGGTGGGTGGGGCCAGTGCCTGCTGTTCCCCAGAGCTCCGATGGTTTTTGGTGGAGCTGAGTCGCAGCCACAAATTCCCTTGTGCAAGACATTTTACATTTCTGTGTTTTTTTTTTCTTAAGGCAATGAAGTCTGAGTTTGAGTCTGGGTCCTGCCTGGAAAGATGTGGAAGGGTAGAGGGAAGTGGAGAGCAGGGAGGGGTCTCAGTGCAGGGAGTGGCCAGGGCCAAAGCCAGGCTGTGGCAGTGCGGAGGGCCGGTGACAGGAGGGACCCCAGAGCAGCGTCTGGTGCAGACAGGTGGCGATGGCCAGACGCTTGTTATGGCCACAGATCTCCCCTGTGACGTTCTGCCAAGCACACACACGTCCCGACAGGCCACCAAGAGGGAAGGGAGCCTGTGACAAGCCAGGGGCCACTGAGAGATGAAGGGCGTATGTGAGTGGCTCGGGCCCACCCTTAACCCTTAATCCCCTTTATTCTCTCTCCACCTGGAAGGAAATGGAAGGGAAGCTTTTTTCTGGTAGTGCAAGTAGATCATGAATGTTATCTCGGTGTCCATTTCTGCTTAATTCTATCAGGAATGTTCCCAGGCCTCAGTGTGCATGGGTCCCCTTTGGTGGCTCAAATCTCCGAGGCTGCCTCCCCCCGGGGCCCCTTGCCACACAGCGGTGCCCCGGGAAGAATTCCGTGCACAGAAAGGGCAGGTGCCGATGGCAGGAGGGCTGGGGACGGTGGTGGTAGTGGTGACGTGAGGCTTTGGGCCTCTCTCAGGCCTCTCACTAAGGATTCCAGCCTGCACCGCACAGGGCAAACAGCGGGCTGATGGGTCAGATCTTCCCAGTTGGGTTCAAGTTACTCGAGGGTAGGGTACAAGTTCCTCTTTCCTGTTTTCCCTCCATATCTCCCACAATGCTGTGCACAAAAGCGGGTGTGGTAAGGGGGGTTCTTGGTGACATCACAGAAACCAGACCCGACTGGCCTGAGTGAGAAAGTGGAATTCAGAACATAAACATACCGATCTGCACCGTCCAGGCCAGATTCAGGCACGGCTGGCTCCAGGGGCTCTGTCCTCGCTGTCTCTGCTCTCTGCTTCCCTCTGTGTCCTCTTCTCAGGAAGCCCCTGCTGGGCTGGGGCCAGCCGAGAGAGGCCCAGAGCCCGCCTATGGCAGAGGCCGCCGGCTGTGGTGCCTCCCTGTGTGGGTCGTGGTGGTGGCAGGCAGTGGAACTGGTGCAGGGGCAATGACATGAAGCCAGTGGGTCCTTTGCACCTGGCCGAGGAGGACTCCTGGCTGCAGGCAGGGGTGGTGACCATACGATCATCCCGGTTCTGGAGTAGAGAGAGGTGGCTGGGCCGGCCTTGTTAGTCTTCCTGCGTGGGACCCAGAAATCTCATCCAAAGACACCCCACCCCGCCCTGAGAGGTCAGGGGACGTGGGTAGTGTGGCTGCCTTGGGGGAGGAAACTGAGGCAGGGAGGCGGAGGGGAGGCTCTGCCTGGGTTGATCCCGTAGATCCTACTGCCCCTGGGACCCGCCTTCCCGGGGCAGGCGCCTGGGAGCCAGCCTGTGCCTGGCGTTTGTTCCTGTTCCCCGAAGGGAGCGGAGCGGGCTGTGGGTCGGCGTTGCTCTTGGGAAGCGGCTGGGCGGATTTGTTTGGGTGCCTGCAGCCTCCAGCCCGGGCGTCTGAGTGCACAGCCGGTGTTGACAGGAGTGTGGGAGTGGAGGTGAATCCCAGATGGGCTCCTCTCCTCTTCCAAGAAGGAAGCAGCCTCTGCCCACGGCTCCGCCTGCCAGGGGACAGCGGGAGGGCGGGAGGCTCTCAGAGATTCATTCAGCAAACACCACGTGGGCACCTGGGGTGTGGGAGACTCACGGGCTCTCAGAATTCCCAGGGTGTTCTGAGATCACTGTGTCCCACTGGGATTCCTCCAGCGACGGGAAGCTCACCCCTTGCCAAGACAGCACATTCCGGCGTATCTGGTCTCTGCCCCGGCTGCTGAGGTCAGTGAGGCGCTGAGGTTGTGTAGGAGGCAAGGCTACAGTGGGAGGGTGTCTGGTGCCGTGGCTGGGCTCCTAGCCGTGGCTCTGATCTACTTCTGAGCACCAGAGGAGGGGCCAGGGGGTGGCACCAAGCCTTCCTGGTGACCCCAGCTTTGCCATGGAAGTGAGGGAGGGACGAACTTGCCTTGTCCTGGGACAGGGAGCTCATCGCTGTGTGGCAGCCCCCAGCCCAGGCAAGCGTGAGCCAGCTGCACAACGTAACTGAGCAAGACCCTGACTCCAAATAAAAAACTAAAAAAAGGCTGAGGATGCAGCGCAGTGTGAAGGCCCCAGTTCTCATCCCCAGTATCACAAAAATGAATGAATGAATGAATGGATCTGACAGTGGGAGTTGAGTCTCTCCCAGTCTCAGAGGCCAGAAGGCTAACATCTGTCCCCTGGCGGCTGCCGTCTCGAGTCACAGGGCTGGGTCCGCCCGGAAGTGCCAGGGATGGGAGGATCGGCTAACCCCGAGGCCCTGTGCTCCTCAGCTGGCGAATCTTCCACGTCTCCTGCTGTGTGCCTTTGCCTCTGACCTCTGCCTTTTGCTTGCCATGACCCAGGAGACCTCCGGTCTCGAGAGCCTCACTCACACCCGCAGAGCCCCCCAGGAGGTGACCTGTGGTTGGAGGTCAGGTGTGGGCACCCTTGGGTGCTGTCAGCCGCCTGCCTGCCTCCAGCAGCATGGCTGTGGGGACAGAGGGTGTGGTTCCTGTGGGTTCTCCTCTCCACACTGCAGCTGCTGCAGGGGACCGGCCTGCCCTCTCTGCTTGGCTGAAACCAAGCCCACCCAGGAGCAAGTCTGGCCCCCACCCCGGGCCACGCTGCCTCCCCCTGCCTCAGCCTCCCCTGCCAGCTTGGTGAGCTCCCTGCCTCCGGGGCTGCCTGGATGCGCCCCCCCCCCCGTCCCCTAGCCTCTGTGCTCCTGCCCCTACTGTGTCCCCACGCTGGAGACCCTAGGTTCTGCCCTCACCCTACTTCCCTGGACACTGCCCTCTGCAGTTCCAAGGACTCATTTGCACCTCGGCTCTGGGACAGTGGGCTTAGTGCTCATCCCGGATGGAGGAGAAAGTGGTCATGTGCAGGTAAACAAAGGGAGGGTGGAAGCTAGTCCTTTGCACTGAGCTCCATCCCCAGGCTTTTCATTATTTCTTTTTAGTTTGAGACAGGGTGTCACTAAGTTGCTGATTTGCTCAGGTTGAAACTGAACTTGCAGTCCTCTTGCTTCGGCCTCCCAGGTGTGTGTCGCTGTGCCGAGCCAGGGAAGGTTATTTTTAAGGCACATTTAACCAGTTCCCCTCCCATCCAGCCTCCAGCTGGGGACCTGCTTCCCGGTGCCAGGAGCAGACTGACAGGCTGGTAGCAGGTGGAGGCTTTTAGGCCTCTTGGAAGCAGCGGATGTCCGGATGTCCGTCCACCAGCATCCCTGGCTGGCCGGCGGCTCCCCAGGTAGGGCGGGGTGTGGCTGCTCCAGGCTGTGGCTGGGGTGTTCCAGTTACTCATTGCTTAGCTGGGTGTGGGTGCTCGACAAGGATGGGTAAAGAAAGAAAAGGAAAAACACGGAACTGTTGAGTAAGGGGTAGAAAGGGGTTGCCTGGGAGGCCTGCAGGGTGGGACCTCCAGGGATCCCTGGGGACAGGGCCAGGCCTTGGAGGGGTATGCTGAGAGCCCTGGACAGGGACAGCGGAGGGACACTGGACAGGCAGGGGCCCTGAGGCCTGGTCTCCCAGGGTGACATGGGGCACTGCACCGTGTGTGAAGGGCCAGCGTGGCTGAGCCACCCATCGGTCCTTCCTGAGACATATGGTCCCCCGCGGGCTGAGGGTCCATGCTCTTGGCTGAACCCAGGCTGGGCGCCAGCCACTAGTGAGGCCCCAGATCCAGCCGCTCTGCGCTCCAATCGCACTTGACCGCTTGACCCGCTTTGCCAGCTTCTCTTCCTATCAGCGCCCCAAGAATGGGCCCTGATGGCTCCGTGCTCGGTCACCGAGCCAGTGGCCTCGGGAGCCGAGAGGAAATTACTTTCAGGTAGAAGCCTGTTTTTACCGCAGCAGAGACCAAACTGCTAATTACCCAGGAATCAAATGAAGATTTTTAGCTTGAGAAGTTTTTTTTTAACTTGGGTGCAACTTTTCATAGATATTAATTATAGATATCGACTCCAGGCCACTGAAACCATTCCTCTCTTGAGAGATTAAAGACATTAAAAACTGTCCCTTGTTAAACATAATGCCTCTTCTTTTTTCTGTTTGTACTCGGTGTATAGGATGGAAACAGGAGATGGAGAATTTAAGCATGATTTGATTCCTTCTTTGGGTTTGACTAAAGGATAGTTCCAGCCCCATGTTCTGAAATCTCCAGAGCCACAGGAATTTGAGGAAAAAGGGCAGAAGGTGACGCTTTAAACTTGTGTTAGTAGGGTTCCAAGAGCCACTGCCACCGTGGACATAGCCCCTGGGTTCGTACCTGGAAGCTTTGTGCTTCGGCTTTCCCAGTGGGTTAAAGTCTCCATGGGGGCGCACGCCTGTAATCCCAGGACTCTGGGAGGCTGAGGCAGGAGGATTCCAAGTTCCAGCCCAGCCTGGGCAACCTAAGGACTTAGTGAGACTGTCACAAACCAACCAACCAACCAACCAACAAACAAACTTGCCACAAACAATAAAAGAGAAAGAAACCCAAACTCTCAGTACACCTGCCCTCTCTGCCTCTGCTCTGTTGCTCTGAGCACCCTGTTGGGCCGTGTTCTTGGAGCAATTGCCCCACACCTGGCCCCTCCTGCCTCAGAGCCCGGGTCTGGCGGTTGCCTTGCTTGGGATGCTTGGGGGGCCCTGGGGTCTCCTTGGGGAGGTGTTCCGGAGGCTCCCTCCTGAGGGCATCTTCCTCCAGTACCTCTTGGCCTCTCCCTTCATTATTCATCAAATGCTTTTATCTGAGGCTCTGCTTTCTACGGCTTCATTTACCTGCAGTCACCGGGGACCCGAAAACATTACATGGAAAATTCCCCAAATAAACAGCTCTTCAGTTGTTCTCACCACTACCCACTTTGGCCCCCAGGACACGAGCTGTCTGTCTGTCCAGTGTGTCCTCGCTGTATACACTGCATGCCCACCGGTCACTTCATGGACATCTTTTCGTGTTGTTTTATTTTTTGAGTAGGATCTCGCTATGTAGTCCAGGCTGGCCTTGAGCTCACAGTGACCCTCCTGCCTCAGCTCCCAAGTAGTTTATCTTCCTGGACCGTTCACTCTATTTGAGCGTGTGTGTGTGTGTGTGTGTGTCTGTGTGTGTGTGTGTGTGTGTGTGTGTGTGTGTGTCCCCATCTGTCTTTATCAGAGATAGTAGCTTCCTGAGGGCAGGGGCCTGGAGGCCACGCTGAGTTTGAGGTGTCCCAGGGACAGCTCGTGGCAATGTCTCCCAGGTCCTGGGTTCTCAAACTTGGCTTCAGAACACCTGATGCCTGAGCCCCAGCCTGGGAATCTGGCTGAGACTGGGCACGGGCATGGTTCTGAGGGGTCACCGGTTGGGACTTTGGGTCCTGTGGGAGGCCCCTGAAGGGGAGGGTCCTCCTGCATGGAGGGGTGGCCTTCCCAGGCCTCCACTTGGCGGGGCCTCTCCTGCATCCTTCTTGTTCCAGCACACGGTGCTCAGTGGGGAAGGTGGCCCCTGTGCGCCCCACGGTGTTACGATTATCAAGGGTGTGGTTCTGTGGGTGGAGGCGCCAGGCTGCAGTGGGCTCTGAGCCTGCTCAGCTGAAGGATTGCAGGGTGGAGCTGGGCAGAGAGCTCCGCTGGGGAGGGAAGGCTGTGCTGTGTGCACCCAGTGGGGATGGGATTGGGGCGGGGTCCTCAGCCTCCCGAAGCAGGAACCAAGGCCCAGGGGCGACGGTGACTGGCCACGGTCCCTTGCTGCAGGCGTGAGTTGGTTACAGGGTGCCCTTCGTGGTTGCCATGTGGAGTGTGGGGTACGGGGGCCTCTTCCGGTTTCTGTGCACCGCAGGACCTGGCTCAAGGCTGGTGGTGTAGCGGGACCTGTGGAAGCATTGCAGACTCGGAGGGGTGTGCCGAGTGCCAGGGGGAGACAGAGGCCACCTGGCTTGTTTTGACCTCAGCCAGGCTGGAGAGTGTCGCTAGAGTGACAGCTTCCCAAGCCATTTTCTGGGAATATCGTCAGTGCACATTTAGATGGGTGGTGTTGATTCAGGCCGGGGAAGGGCTGCTTCCTCACTCAGGGATTGGACCCAAGCAGTACTGGCCGGTTCTGCAGAGGTCTGCAGGCAGGTACTGCTTGGCCAGTGCCTCTTGGCCCCTCTGCCAGCCCCTCGGCCGCCACTGCCCTAGCTCTCTCCTTGGTGTGAGCCTGCAGGTCAGGGCTGGGAAAAGAAGTGAGGTTTTCCTGCACCCGAGTTAGTTCAGTGTGTGTTTCCAAACTGATCCAGAAAGTAAATGATTCATCAAGTGGCTGCCACACAGGTTTTCTTTCTTACAAAAACAATGATTTTTCTAAACAAAGTCATGCTCTGATGATTGGAGGGGGGGCTGGGATAATCAGCCACTGTTTAATCAATCACAATTACTGGTTGGCGAATGCATCAGCCCCTTGGAGCTGCCCCATTAACTGGCGCTCTGTCCTTCCTTCCTGCTCACAGAGCTGCCTGTGGGCCCGAGGGGACCACATGTCCCCAAGTTCTGGTGGGCAAATTTGTCACCTGTTTTGGGCTTCTTTCCCTTGCATTGTCCTGCTGATGTTGTTGAGGGGTCAGGGCCAAACTCAGATGTCTCCCAGCTTGTCCTAGGGCTTAGCAAGGTAGAGAGGAGCTCACCACAGGTGCCAGGTGGCTCGGGGGGTGGCCCAGCCTCTGCAGAGTGAATGAGGTGTCGGGGGTCCCCCTGTGGCTGAGGGACAGAGAACCCCAGGGCTGCTTTCTCACCTGTGATCCCCTCCATTCCAGGTGTGATGGAGTGGGGGTTGCAGTAGGGGCAGTGATGGCCATCCACATCCCCGACCCCCTGCACAGCCACTGTAATGGGACTGATGTCAGGGAGGTAGTGCTGTGGCCTGAAATCCAACCCTCAGGAGGGTGAGGCAGGAGGATCACTGAGAGTTCAAGGCCCGCCTGGGCCACATGGGGAGACCCTGCCTCAAAACACAACAGAGAAGAACAGAAAAGAGCCGAGGTCCAAGAGCAGGGCTGCAGTGGGGCAGCTCATCGTGCAGGAGTCAGGCGGGCTTCCTGGAAGAGGAGGCACCTCCCCGAGACCTGAGGAGCTAAAGGAATTCGAGCTTACTTATCGATCGATGCCTGGCCCCGGGGTGGGAGAGAGAGAGTCGGTCAGGATCAAGCAGCCCCTGAGAGGGACGGAAACCCTGAGAGCAGGGCGCTGACCTGCTGTGGAGAGAGATAACCTGCAGGCCCAGGGCGGTCAGGCGGCCAGGCCGAGAGGGGCGCAAACGTGTGGCCCGGAAGAAGGGCGCTGTCATGTGATCCAGCTGTCCCCCTCCTAGGCCTGTACCCTGGGCAACCTAAAGTCTGTGTCTGAGCTGAACTCACCTAGGAAAGTCTGCCCTGTTTCAAGAGCCAGAGGGTGAAAAAAATCCATGTGTGTGCGTGGGGCAACAGAGGAATGAGCAGAACGTGATCTGGGAGGGTGGGTGGAGCATCACTCAGCCACAAAAAGGTGGAGCACTGACACTTCCTGCAACATGGATGAACTTGGAAAACATGATGCTCCGTGGAAGGAGCCAGCCACAGAAGGTCACATGTTGTTTGATTCTGTCCACATGAGATGTCCAGAATAGTGACATCTACAGAGACAGGAAGTAGGGGTGGCTGCTTCAGTCTGAGGGGGTTGGGGGATCCCACCCTTGGTGGGAGTGCAAGTGAAGCTGGTGCAGATGGCTCTGCGGTTGACTGGCGCAGGGCAGGTTCCTGGGTGTGCCGACAGTTTGGGGCCCCACCTTCTCAGGTGTGTCTGGGGTGGTGATTCGAGGCTGGAGCTGAGGGAGCAGGGGAGGGGCCGCCGGCCCTGGGGACAGGACAGGCGCAGCAGCAGGGCCTCCTGGGTGGTCCGTGCGGCCCGGAGGGTTCTGCGGGGAGCAGGGGAGGCTGGACATCTCCCATCCTCTCGAGACGTCCACACCCTTGCTGCACCCCACGGTGCTTCTGCGATCTCTTTGGCCCTGGCCGGGCAGCGGGGGGAGGGCTTCTCTGACACAGTCCCGCCTGGACCCACAGCATCCCTGCCCTCGGGACATTCCCCTCCACAGCTCCTGCGTATCGAAGGCGTTTGCCCACACTGGTGAAAATCCTTTGACAATGACAGGTGACTTTGGTGTCATTTTTTGTCCTTTTCCTATTGCTGTGTCCTTAGAATGGTGCTAATTTTTAAAATTATGCATGGTTATATTGACAGGCATTAAGGAAATCAATACCCTGGGAAATGACTCTTTTATCCACATGACTGATGGTTTCCCAGGACAAATTCGCTGGAAGGACATATCAGAGTCCCGGGTCACAAACGTCCTGTGCTCTAGGTGCCTGCCCGGCTGTCCCCAGAAAGAGCCCCCCGTGCCACTGTGTGCCCAGAGCCCCAGCTTGGTGGGTGCAGTTGGGCTCCAGGTGTCAGCCTTGAGGTCCCTCCTGGCTCTTCTTGGAAAGGAGTTCTGGGGGACCCATGGGCAGAGGTGGGGTGAGCTTTGGCTGGGCCTTGTGGCAGAGATGAGATATCTTCTGGGGGACACCAGGGACCATGGCTCCCGAGCCGAGTGGTCCTCTCGGGGGTCTGCAGAGCCGGGGATCACTGCAGTCCTCAGAGACCAGCTCTAATCAGGGGCTCGTCTGTAGGAAAGTGGAAAGCAGCCAGAAAAGGCTTTGGGATTTAGGGCTGTGGCCCTCACCCCCACCCTCATGCCTGTGTCTGTACTGATGCTTTATTGAAGGATTAAAAGAGAAATCCAGGAATCCCCAATTCATTAAGGCTTTGATTATGTGCTGAGCGCCCGACCGTGTGCCTGCGTGTGTGGTTTTCTGGGTGCAGGTTAGTGGGCAGCCTCCTTCCACAGCCCCTGGCTCAGAGCCTGACCCAGGCCTGGGAGTGTCCCCTTCACAGGGTGTTGTCACCTCTGCTGGGCACCGCCACGCCCAGTGGCCCTCTGCACATGTGTGTGCCCCATGCCTGTGAGTCTAGGGCTGTGGCGTCTCGTGGGTTGGCTGGAGGGAAGGAGGAGGGTCTGGGGTGTCCCCCAAGGGGGCCCCCTTTCCAGTATAAACTCACTGCCTCTCGAGTGAGAAGAGTGGAGTGTTGTCCCCTGGGCATGGCAGGTCATGGGTGCAGGTCAGGTGGCCAGGCTGGGCTCTGTGCCGCCCTGGAGATTCCCCGGGGCTCCGACAGCACCAGCTCTCCACCCGCAGGCTCACCCGGAAGCAGGGCAGCAGGGTTCTCCAAGCCGTGGGGTGGCCTCGCCCTCTGCGGGCATCCCTTTGGGCCACCCCTGGGTCCAGGCTGTTGATGCAGGGGGTGGTGTGAGGGGCCCAGGAAGGCTGAACTTGGGGCACCAGGGGCAGGGCAGACTTGAGCTCCAGGGTCACAAGGGGCCTGGGGAGCTGGGGGCTCTTCCCCACGCCTGCTCCCCAACTTGGAAACCTCTGGCACCAGGCTTGGCACTAGAGCTTTGCAAGAGTGAATTGATTCGAATTCACCACTCGGATGAGGCAAAGCCTTCTCGCACCCCATGGCAGAGGGCAGAGCCGAGGCACATGGAGGTTAAGTGACTGCACAAGGTCACACAGCACCTGTCCCGGGAGGTGGCCTGAGTATCCTCTCTGTCAGTGGGACTCCAGCTACCTGCCTGGCACTCAGCGGCACCTGTTCCTGGCTCATCCGCAGGGCAGAGGGCAGCCGCTCACTCAGTCCAAGGGAAGGTCCGAGCCCTTCTGGCAAGCTCATGCTGCCTCACCGTCCAGCCTGTGACATCTCACAGCAGGACCCACGAGTCAGCCAACTTCCCAGGGAGCAGGTCCAGTGGGAGACAGATGGCAGCTAGACAGAAACGTACAACATACAGTTCCACGTATGTCTCCCTATGTACTCATAAAAACATTTATTATGTGGAGCTGGCTTGCAGAATTACAGAGGCTGGGGAGTCCCAGATCTGTATAGCCAGGTGCCAGTTTGAGTCCAAAGTTGGCGGAACCAGGAAGAGCTGATGGTCCAGGTTGGAGAATCCTCTTCTCACTGGAGGAGGGTGAGCCTTCTCTCCTGTCCAGGACTCTACCCAATTGGGTAAGTCCTATTATGAAGGGCAGTTTGTTTTACTCAGGCTGTGATTTATCTGTTAATCTCATCCTAAAACATCCTCACAGGAACACCTAGGACAGTGGTGGCAAACCTAGGGCATGAGTGTTATTTTTCTTTTAAGACAAAAGAGGTTAATGTATGAGGTTTTTCCAAGTTAAAACCTCAGCATTCAGGTTTGATTGCAGTGTTGGCACTTTGCAATAAATAAGTGAGTTTTGGGTTGCAGTTTGGGCACTTGTCTCTAAAAGGTTCACCACCACTGACCTAGAATAATGTTTGACCAAATATCTGGCCAGTCCATGACCCAGTTAACACATAAAATTAGTCACAGCTACTTATACCTATTTGCCATCCATCCATCCATCCATCCATCTACGCACCCATTTGCCCCTCTATCCCTCTATCTATTCATTTGTCAGTATATCTGTATATCCATCCATCCAGCCACCCATTTATGAACCTATTTATCCTTCTATCCTCTATTTGTCTACATCCCTATCCACCCATCATCCCGTTCTATTTATCATCCATCCATCCACTCACCCATCCATTCATCCATACATCTATTTGTCCTTCTGTCCCTTTATTTGTCTGTCTATCCACCCATCCATCCATTATCTCATTCCATCTATCTGTCTATCCATTTGTCATATCCATCCATCCATCCATGAACCCATTTGTCCTTCTATTTCTGTATTGTCTATATATCTATCCATCCACCCATGCACCTATTTGTCCTCCTATCTTTGTATTTGTCCATCCATCTATCCACCCATCACCCATTATCTTATTTCATTTTTCCATCCATTTCTCAGTATATCCATCCATCCATCCATCCATCCATCCATCCATCCATCCGCTCACCCACCCATCTGGTTACTCACTCAGCAAATGTTTATGGAATCCTCCCCAGGAGGGAGGTCCAATATAATAGAGCAGAACGTGGACCACTGTGTAAGAGTGGCCAAGCAGCATCCATGGAGGACACAGCAGGAGAGAGGGTAATTTACTTTGGGTTTCGTGGGGAAAGATTTGGGAAGGCTTCATAATGGAGTGGCCTTGGCACGTTAGGAGTGAGCGTGACTGCCTGGTTTGGGAGGTCAGGATTCCAGGCCGATGGTATGGCATGAGCAGTGACAAGGACACACGAGGAGAGCCAGGCTGTGGGTGTGCACACATCTGGTTCTCCATGGTCGGACTCATGAGGGTCCTTGGGTCCCCTGGGTGCCACTGGAGATGCCGATGGCACAGCCACTTCCCGGACTCACGCAGTGATCAGGACCTGTAGGGACAATAAAGTTTGAGAGGCAGCACTTAGAGGATGGAGCCATGGTGGCCACTGGAGAGGTGGGTGCAGATTCACTGTCCTGCATGGCTCTGGGCTATGGCCACAGAAGGACTGGGGGAGCCAGGGCTGTGGGGCTTGGGGGACCCTGTGGGGCCGGGTCCCAGCAAGACTGATGGGGTGAGAGGGACGGGGAAGCCGTCTGGCATAGCCTGGTGCTGCTGCCACCTCTGCCTGCAGAGGCTGCTGGGATCTGGGCCCCCGTGGGCTCCTCTCAGGACCGCCTGGATGCCAGGGGCTCACAGCCTGCTGCTTGGACACCACCGAGTGCTAGTTAGTGAGCAAGGCACGGCTTGCAGCCTCATTATGTCACCACCCGGGCAGCCTGGGGTGGCAGATTTATTCTTTTCATCATCTCTATGGCCCCCCAGGGTTCTGGTCCCGAGCTCTTAATTTGCTTCCCTGCCAAGCTTCGTGGTCTGTGACCTTTAGACTCTGCTCAGCTCCGACATTTCAAGCTGAGCCCTTGGCACTGGGGCTCTGTGTCGTGCGGGGGGCTCCTACCCGTGGCAGCTGCTGCTGCTTCTGTGGGCACGCACCGGGCTGTGCATGCTCCTGCCCTTCATCCTGCAGCGGGTGCCCAGCATGGGCAGTGGTGGGGTGGGAAAGTCTGGGGCCTCAGTTCAAGCCCATTCAGCAGACTCAGGTGCCAGCGGGGCTGGGCACGGGTTTGTGGGCCTGCTGCGTAAGGCCCTGGGTGAGCTCTGTCCATAGGGACACTGCCAACTGACCCGAGTGACTGCATCCATGACAGGGCAGCCACAGCAATGACCATCACTGGAGCCACCAGGAGTCTGACTTTGATGTCCATCTGGATAACCATTGCCTTCCTGACAGAGGTGGCTGGGCTGGGGACAGGTGTGATTCCTTTGCCCCGGGCAGGTGAGAGGAGACGTCCCCAGGTGCCCACAGGAGCTGGCTTGCCATGCTTCAGGGACGTGCTGGAGCCCGGACCAGAGTAGGGCAGCCCTGGGACTGGGAGGGATACGGACCAAGCTCCTGCTGTGGACAGCCCTCCTCCCTGCACCCCTGCGGGGGTGGTGGCCTGTGTTCGAGCCTGCTGGGTGCACAGGCTTCACCATCCCCTCCCCCAGCCGGAATGTTTTGCTGCTACAGAAAGGGAGTGCAGAGTCTCCTGGGAGATGACAGCGCTGTCAGTGTAGTTGGTGGCTTTGTCACCTAGAAAAGCAGTGTTAGGATCCCATCCTGTGCTGCTGGGGGGTGTGGCCCAAGGGCTTCCTGGTCAGGGCCTCTGGGTGGTCACAGCCAGGGAAGCAACCGATGCGCTGGCCCTCTGGGCTGCAAGGCTCAATCCAGCTTCCATCACACCTTGGCTCCGAGGACCCAGGCTGCCACCTTGGCCACAGGCCCCCGTGATCTCAGTGTCTTGGGCAGTGTCCTGCATCTTGCTCTCACATTGCCAGGTATGCAGTAGGAGCTTAGCACCTATCTGGTGTGTTCACCACCTTCTCCCGCTGCCCGGCAAAGGGCTACCCAGGTTCTGTCCCTGGTGTCACCTGTCCACGGCAGCCACAGGCCAGGGGACGTGCTCAGGGGCGTGGCTGCTCTGGGCCGGGGGGCCGAGGAAAGCCTGGAGGAGGTGTTGGGGTTCGCTGGACTCGAAGGCTGGTGGAGGGGATGGAGGGGCATCAGCAGCCCCAGGGTAGAAGTGGGTCAGGCACAGGGTCCCCATGTCCGAGTGCCAAGCACTGGGTTCTGTGGGAGAAACTCGTGTGGCTCCCTGCCTGCCCTGGCTGTGTCCTGCGATCTCACCTCTGCATCCTCCTGGGGGTTTGGCTTCACAGGAAGGGAGGGAGGGGACATCCTTCACGGGTGGAGAGCGCATGTCTGGTATTGTCCTGCATCCGGCCCGTGTGCTGTGTCCTCAGCTGGACGTGGGGAAACTGAGTCCTCCTTCCCAGGGCCGACCTTGCTCAAGGTCACACCAAGGGTCCAGGCCTGGGCCCCTTGGCCTTGAGCCCCTGCCTTCCTGGCATTTCTGCAGGGACCCCCTCAAGATGCCAGGCACATGGGGTGGAGGGGTGACCACCCTGGGACCTGGCCATCAGAGACAGCGTCCTTGGGAGAGGTGATGAGCACCAGGCTAGAACCAGGAGAGGCCAGGGCCCTGGCTAGGACTGGGAGGGTGGTGCTGCCAGAGTCTGCGGTGCCCGTGGAGCCTAGCACGGGCGGACAACCGTACCTGTGGGGCAGGTGAGACCGTGCATCTGATGCAGAGCTGAGCCTCTTGTCACAGCAGTGACATTGGTGCTGCCACTTGGATCACAGACAGGCGCGGGCGCCTGGGCAGCAGTCATGTGAGTCTGCTGGGTCCTGAGTGGGGCGCGCACCTTCATAAATCTCTCCTGGGGGCTGGCTGTGTGAGGCCTGGTCTGGGGGGCTGGGGCAGAGCAGGAAACAAAGCAGACAGAGCACTCTCCCGTTCCTGGGCGGGGTGTGCAGTGGATGGAACAAGTCAGGGTGCATCCACCTGCGTCTACGCATTTGTGCGTGCATGCACAAGGAGCCACACATACACATGTGTGTGTGTGCAATGGAGAAAATAAAACAGGAACAAGGAGCACAGAGGCCCGGGGATGGAGGGACTTGGCATCTTCTCTGGGTGACAGCAGTGACCTCACTGGACAGGGGACTGGAGAGATCCAGGAGGGAGTGAAGAGCTCTGTGGGAGTCTGGGGCAGGAACAGGGAGGCCTTGAGGCCAGCAGGTGCAAAGGCCCCGAGGCAGGCATGAGGTGCTGGGTGTGAGTGGCAGGAGGGTTGACTGGCCACAGGGAGGATGGGAGTCTGCTCCTTCCAGGGGTGGCGGCAGCTGAGCGCTGGAGGGGTGAGGTGAGAAGCACTGGAGAGAATGTGCCCAGGCCCCGTGCTCTGGCTGTGCAGTGGAGTCGCTGAGGACAGCCTGGTGCTGTGCTCCTTTGTCGAAGGACTGAGAAGCTTCTGCTACTTTCTAGGTGGGGACCTGGTGGGGGGTGCACTCCTGGCTTAGCTGGGGCCCAGGTTCATCGGGGACATGGGAAGAGGCCACACCTGGTCCGTCCAGCCCTCTGCATGGACTGTGAAGTCCTGGGTGGCTATTTTTAGTTCCTGGCAGAGGCAAAGGAGGTGTTTGGGGCCTCGAGTCTAGCCCGGACCAGAAATAGAAATGTGCAGTTTCTGACGAGCGGCAGATAACAGGGGCAATTTTCATCCTCCTCTTTAGTAAATCTGACTAGAACGAAATTGATTGCAATAAAAATAGATGCCCTTTCCACACAGCCCAGCAAAGCCCAAGGTTCAAGGGGGCCCCTGCTTAAAACCATTTTTATCTTCTGATTAGGAGAAGGCTTTATTCTCAGCAGCTGTGCAGGCCATGTCTGCAGAGCCTCTGGTTCTAGAAGAGACCCCCCTGAGCTCCCGGGAGGAGGGCGACTCTGACTATGGGACTTTCACTGTGTTGTGCATTCAGCTGATTTTATTGAGAACATATTATGGGTCAGATGTTGCATCCATGTCATGGGAGCCAGAGAGAGGAGAGCAGACTAATTCCATGTTCTGGAGCATTCAGCTCCTGTTGCAGGCAGCTCTGTGGTCCCAGCTGTGACGTGTGAATAGTCTCGGCCCTTCGAAGGGGCTGGGTGCTCACATCAGGCAGCTCCGTGGGGAATGGCATCCCTGGAGGGCCAGTGTGTTCTCTCTTGCTCCTGTACATGGCTGTCTGGGGGCTTTGGGGGGTGTCATTAGGCTGCGTTCTGTGATGTGTCCCACATGCGTGTTTCTGAGTTAGAGACCCAGCACGTGAAAGCGGGGAGCTGGATGTTCTGGAGTTCAGACTATGGTGGGTTGGGGGTGAGGGTCACTGGAGACGGGTGCCATATTTCCCCCTGGGAGAAGAGCTCTTCCCAACCTCCCAGCAGTAGAGGCAAACTTCTGTTGCGGGGCGGGGAATAGAAAAGTTGCCTTTGCCGGGGAAAAATGAAATTACTAGGATGCGACTGTTCGAAGAGCCAGATGTGCTCAACAGAATAAATGATTTTATTAATTTTGGATGCTGGGGCTTGAGAAAAAACCAGATTTAATTAGAGTTAATTAGAAGTGGCTGTGGAGGGGAGGGAGCCCAGGTGTGGGGTGCACGTGGGGGCCCCTGGGGGTGAGGTGTGGCTGGTGTTCTTTGCTGTGTGTAAAACCAGGTGCAGACTGGACTGTCCTTTTTTTTTTTTAAGATATGGAATCCGGGCATGGTGGTGCACATCTGTAATCCCAGCATTCTGGGAGGTTGGGGGCTGCTTGGGCAATTTAGTAACTTAATGAGACCCTGTCTCAGAATAAAAACTAAGAAAGACCTGGGGAAGTAGCCCATTGTGGAGGCTTTCGGCTCTATCTCCAGTCCTGCAAAGAAAAGACAGAGATATATGTCCCCTGCTGCTCTTAAGGAGTTTAGGCCCCTGTCCGGAAGCCAGCGGGTAAGCAAAGGTCAGGTGATTCCTCTGGTGGCCACTTGGGAGTGCTGTGGGCATGGGGCAGCTTGGTTCCTCTCAGGTGTATACTGCATCCATGTGTGTACCCTGGTGTGTGTGGACATGGGAGCGTGGGGGTGGATGTTGGGCTTGGGCTTGTCCTGGTGTTTGTGTCGTTAACCAGTGACAGGATGAGGAGTGTGGGCTCTGACCTGGGCAGTGTCTGGGTTTGAATCCAGGGTTGCCAGGTACCTGGCTCTGTGCTTCAACTCTGCATCCACCCTGCACCTCTCTGGGGAATGAGGCTCCCCCTTCCCAGAGCTGGCTGCTCAGGTCCTCTCTGAGATCCCCCCTGAGATCCATCCCTGCTATGGGGCTACACTTTACCTCCCCAACCCAAGGAGGAGCCTACCCTGGCTTGCTGTTTGGAATCTGAAATGCCTGTGCCGTTGCTGAGCTTGGCTGGAAGCAGGGTGGCCACTGTTCCTAGGCAGCAGCTCCTGTGTCTGTGGCTCCGCTGTTGCTCACTGAGGTCTACGTTTTCTTTCCTCCATGTCTTAGTTACTTTTTTCTCCTTGCTGAGACAAAATAACGGATACCCAAAGTTAAAGGGGGAAAGGTTTATTTGGCTCAGTTTGTAGAGGTTTCAGTCCATAGGTGGCTGGCTCCAAAGCAGGGTGGCACATGGCAGAGGGGTGTTGCAGAGGAGAAACAGTCCATGGCAGGCAGAAGACAGGAAAAGTGAGCAAGCAAGGGACAAGACCAGCCTCTTTCTGTCCCTTATAGTGTGTCCAGGCTACCGGGATCAGGGCAGGGCCAAACCAATCAGTGGACTGGTTTAGTAATCATCCACCCTAATCCCAGCATCTCTCAGCCTAGCCTCAGCCACCTCTGAAAAAGCCACCTCTGACTGCATGAGGCTTTGGGGGGACATTTAGACACAACCCTAGCACTCCACCACTGGGGACTGAGCCCAGGGCCCTTGGACTCAGCTATGTCCCCAGGCCTTTTTTTTTGATTTTTAAGAATGTTATGTTTTGAGACAGGTTTTTGCTAAGTCACTGCATTGCCCAGGGTGGGCTTGAACTTGCAGTTCAAGCCTCAGCCTCCCAGAGTGCTGGATGGTTGTGCGCCCAGCTTTTGGAACTTTTGTTTATACCCAATGTGCTGCCATCAGTGTAAAGGTGCTTTGGTCCCTCACTCACAGGCGTGCATGTGGGCAGGTGGCATCTTAGTGTTTCTGTACCACGAGGGACCTGGGTGGGCTGTGGCCATGAGCAGCTGGAGCACCATCCCTGGGCTGCTGACCATGTGCCTGGGGTCAGGGAGGGGACTCACCAAGGACAGACATGGAGGTGTGATCCACCTTCACCACCTTCTGGGAGGGGAACCTCCGGCTGGCTGTCTGGGCCAAACGTGCCCGAGGCCTGGAAAAGCTCTTTGAGTACCCATTCCTTCCTGTGAATCAGAAAGCAGGGCTGGGAAGTTCTGAGGAGACCCTTTTTGCCCTTTGGGATGTTAGGAAAGGGAATAAAAGAGAGAAGAAACAACTCTTTGATTTCTTTGACTTTGAAGATAAAAGCTCAGGAATTTGTCAAAGAGGGTGAGGCCCAGCCAGCGCTGCCTCACCTGGGCTTTCTAGATGAATCTGTGCTGGCGAAGGTGCGCCTTGCTCTGGAAGGGCCTTAGCCTGACATTTGCTCTGCACCATGGCCTGTGGTGTCACCGTGTGACTTCCTCATCTCTGGGTGGGATGGGTGGCTGGGTGCCACAGGACCCAGTTACAGTGCTGAGTTAGGGTGCAGATGTGGGCTGTGGCGATTCCACTCTGGCCCTTCGAAGTGTGGGGTGGGGTGTGGGCTGACACCACTGGGCTGTGGTCGTGACCCTGGGTCCCCGCGGGAGAAAGCATCGTGGTGAGCTCCTTGGAAGAGCAAGGTGCAAGGTGGCCCTGGCACTGTGGGTAGCAATGAGTTTGCCATGTGTGAAGACCTTGCAGCAGAAGAGCCTCCCTGGTGGCCCAAGGACTGGGCACCGACGGGTGAATATGAACGTGCTCTGGAAGGGGAAGGGAAAGACACAGCCCACTGAGGGCTGGTCTAACCAAGTTTCACCTCTGCAAAAAATGTCCACCTGCGAGTTACCCCAGAGAGCCCTTCCTGGGGGCCTGGACTGTGTTGGATGTTTGATGCGGTATATCTGTCACCTGTTGGAGTGAAAGATAGACCCTGGTTTGCTGGGGAGCCGGGGCAGGAGTGATGGTGGTTAGAAGTGATTAGCAGGGTTCTGCTGAAGGCCCTCTCCCCTCCTCCTGGAGGATGGCACCTGGCAGTGGCTGGCATCACCTGTGCTGTGCTGAGGCCTGGCCACCCCAGGAGTGGGTCGGGCTCTTGCTCCGGGCCAGGGTCACATCGGCTGCACAAGGGCTGTCTTCTAAAGGGGCATTTGCTGGGTCATGCTGGAATCCTGAAACTGTGTGTTGGGAGTGTAGCTCAGTGGTGAGTGCTTGCCTAGGGTGTGCGAGGCCCTAGGTTCCATACCTGGCACCAAAAAATATTCCTGAGGATGCAGCTTCCAGATGAGGGGGCAGCAAGAGGGACTGTGACAATAGCAGTTGGAGGACTCGCCCTGAGCTGCTGTTAGTGGAGAGATTCCATGACAGTATCTGGTGGTAGAGACCTGCAGTTTTTACTCAACCTTGACCCTCAGTTCCAGTTCCCAAACAAAATACAAGAAGCTTGGTACAATATGAGTTTCAGGTACAACATATTTTTTAAAATAAGTACATCCCAATATTACCTGGGGACAGAATTATACTAAGAAATTATTCACTATTTGAACTTCAAACATTGCATGGGGCGTATACTAAAAATGATTCATTGTTTATTTGAAATTCAAATCCAAATATCACGCGGGACATAGTCATGCTAAAAAATAACAGTTGTTTATCTCAGACCCAAATTCAACTGTGCTTCCTATATTTTTATCTACTACGTCTGCAGCCCAACCCTCAACCACAGGAACCCTGCCTCCTTCCATAGATGGAAGGGACATCTGGTCTACCCTGAGCCGCTCCTGTAGTCCCAGATGGGCTACCGTCAACTCATTGTCTCCAACCTGAATGGGAACTTGGGCTGACTCCTGTCCTTCCCCTTCACCCAGCTTCCATTTAGTGAATATTTCCTGAGCAGCTCTTCCATGTTGCACCCTGTGATGTGGGAGGACACAGCCATGACCATACCACATTGCCCCTCCCTGCCCGCCTGGTGTGTGGGTTGTCATGGGAAACAGAACACGCAGAAAGCGTCCTGAGGGCTCTCAAAGTCACGGGAGTGGGCACCAGTCCCCATCTTTACCCCCTCAGTGGGGCCTTGGCTTTGTCTCCCCTGTTGCCGAGTTCTGGATGCCCCTCACACCACTGTCGGCCTCACCACGACGAGTGTGTGCCCTGTGCCAATGCTCACAGAGGACAGGCAGAGTGGGTGACATCTCAGGCCACAGCCAGGCACAGCTGGATGTCAGGGGCCCCCGGGAGGTGGTCTTGTTGGGGTGTCTCTCGGGGGCTACCCCACTGGTCAGCTTCAGCCTGCCCAGACCCGCCATGCCGCCATGTTGGTTCCACAGGCCCTCTGCCCACTCTGTGTGTGGTGGTCTCCAGGGAGGGTCACCTGGATGCTCCTCTATGGAACCTTGGAGGCCCACTTGCCTCCTGAATCGGCTCCCCAGATCTTCAGCTCCTGGAGCACTGTCTATCCAGTGCCCTCACCTTACCTCTTCTCTCTTCTCACCCGGCCCAGCCACCTGAATCGGCTGGGTCGGCACCCTGAGGCAGCAGAGCCCAGAGCTCGGGCCTGTGCCCATCTTCAGGGCATGGACCAGCCCTGGCCGAGGATGGGATTCTGGCAGGAGGTGGGGGTGGACTGCGAGGGCCCAGAGCCCAGTGGCCAGGAGGGAAACATGTGGCCTTTTTTGGTCCGGAATCATTCCTCCCGGTTCTGTTGAGCCCCTCCCCCACCTCAGTTTCCCCTTTGGAGCAGGAAGGAGAAAGATTCCCAGGCACAAGGAGGGCAGACTCCTCAAGGTGAGACACTCCTCTTCTGGCCCTCTCTGTCTTTGGGGCTCCTCAGCCTGCAGGCAGCATGTCAAGTGTGGGTGCAATGGGCTTGCCAAGCCCCTGGGGGCTCCTGTGTTCCCAGGGTGATGAGGGGCCTGTAGTAGGTGCCACAGGGGCTGGGCCTTGGCCCTGCACCCCTGGTTCTGAGTCCCCTGATCCCCCCTTTGTGCTGTTGCGGACACCCCCACCCACCCCACCGACCTCCCCAGATTCCTAACAATTAGGGGAAACCCCTTTGGGGCAATTAGGAGTGGCAGTTGCAACCAAAACAGGCTCCCCACGGGGTGTTGTTTTGGGAAGGCTTGGAGGCTGGCAAGGGAACCGAAGCTTTAGTATGCAGGGCAGCAGGGCTGGGCACCGAGGCTGCAGGGTGCCCTTGCCCCCACTTGGCCGGCTGGGTGGGAAACGGGGCAGGGAGGCAGCAGCCATGGGAACCCTGTGGCTGAAGGCTTGGGCCCGGGAAACGCAGGGCCCAGCAGCTGTGGATGGGGCAGACGGCACAGAGCCACCGGAGAGCCCAGCGGGTCGAGCCTGTGACAGGAGGGCAAAAAGGCCAGGCCTGAGCTCTGGAATTCTGTAGGAGCTGGAAGCAACTAGAAGCCCAGTCACTGCTAGGCCCTGCTTGACTCCAGGGATGGGGATGTCGCGCTGCTTTGCCTGGCTTGGTGGTGGCCAGGTGTTTATGGCACTGGTGTGGGATTGTTGTTGCAGAACAAATCAGTTAGTGAGGCCTGATTTCCTTTGCCTCTGAAATAACCAGAGCTGCGGGCTCAGGAAGACCTGGACTAGACTCGGGTGCCTCTCACTGCAATCACGGTCACCTCAGACTCCCTAGAGCCTCAGTTTCCCCATCTGTCAAATGGAAGGAGCATTGTTGTTCCCAGGCAGGCCAAGCGTGTGTGGCGAGCCTTGGCCTGGGTGTGGGTGGGCATTGGCTGCTGCCCTTGTTGGTCTCAGTATTTCCTCCGCCCTGGGTCCCCAGAGCTGACCTGGTGTGGGGCAGGTGACAGAGGAGGAGAGTGGCACGAGGGCCTTGGCTGGGTGCAGACCTGTGCCTCAGTGCAGGGTTTAGGGGTGAGGACGCTGTCCCTGCCAGGGGCCTGCACAGGTGAGGGCCCTGTGACAGTCCGGGGCGGCAGTGACAGAAGATGACACGTCATGGCCAGCAGACTTTGTGCTTGCTGGTTGCTCAGCAGAGGAGTGACTGGACAGCTGTCACTGTGCCTGTTGCTTCCCTGGGCCCTGCAGCTCTGGCCTCTGTGCCGCTGTCACACATGGTGTGTGCGAATCCTTGCAGCCTGGGACAGTCGAGTCCCACATAGCCTTACTCCAAGACGTACTCCGACTGTCCCAGCTGTGACTGCACCAGGGCTGGCCCAGAATGGCCTCTTGTGCTTTTGGAAACCATTGGCGAGCCCTGTCAGATCCTTTCCTCGCTTGCATGGGCTCCATGCAGAGGAGGGTGGGATGGGAAGGGATGCAAATGACCAGGAGCCCCTGATTACCCCAGGATCTGGGCCCCTGTCTGTGGGTTGGGAAAGGCTTAGGAGCTGCCTGGGGGCTGCAGGGCCTGGCTCTGACCCCAGCAGCAGTGTGGACAGACTCAGGGCCTGGGGATGGCCGCAGGGCTGGTCCTGGCTGGGAGTCAGCTTGGAGCCTTCAAGGAACTGGGGTACCCTCTGTGCCCTTGGGGGCTCAAGCAGTCTTGGGGTGACCTGCAATCCGCTTGCAGCCCTGTGGCTCTGTAGTCCTAGGCCTCTGTCTGCAGGTCCCTAGATCCCAGTGGCTTTTGAGCCTGGGCCCTTTCAGAGTGGCGTCTGCTGCACAGGCACCTTTTCCTGTCATTGCTCAGGAAGATGCAGCCCAAAGCCACCAGGTGACCTGGCCTGACGCAGTTAGGGGCATGCCACTCACTCCTGCTTGAGGGCTTGCTTTTGCTGCCTCTGGGTGACAGCCTGGAGCTCAGTGGGCTGAGGGATCAGATTGGCTTCAGAAGTGGGTGGCAACCTCTGTGCCAGGCCTGTTGGACTGTCACCCTGGAGGGAGGAATCCTGTGCTTCTCCAGGTGGCTCCCATAATCAGATCCATGTACTTCACCCTGTACCTTCCCACGTCCAGGCAAAGCATGATGGTCACGCTCATCTTCCAACAGCAACAGATCCCAGATGGGGCAAGACTCAGAGCCCAGGCTCCCTTGGCAGCACCGGTGGGAACCACCTCTTTCCTGTATCCCTGATGTTTGGGGACAGAAAAGCCCTGGCTGATCTCAGATATGGGAGGCAAATTGGAAGCAAAATTGGTAGTGCATGAAATTGGGGTTTGGGGTCTGGCTTTCAACAGATCCTCCCCACCCTACTCCCAGCCCAAGGCCCTGGTTTCATCTCCTGGGGTCAGGGGTCTCCTCAACAGTTAGAGGTCACATGCTGGCTCCCATAGGCCACATCAAGTACAGTCAGGTTTTGCTGAACCAGTGCACGGTTGTAGATTCTTTCCGGTTTGAAGACTCCAGGAGGGGTGCTTTCTGTCCAGGTCCACACTGAGCCCTGTTGACTGACCGGGCCTTGGTCACTCTGATGGTAGTTGCCTGGTTCCAGCTGGCATCTCACGGGCAGCCTCAGGGCTGTGACCCCTGCCAGGGGCCAGTGGTTCCTAAGAGGACTGTGGGCCCTAGGAGGGGTCCTGGTCCTGCAGGAGCTGGGAGAGGAGACCACAGCATGGGAATGGAGGGCACAGCCTTGGGGGCTCCGTACTCCCCGTGCTGTGGGCTCCCGGTCCCTAACAGGACTCCATGGGCTGGGCCCGCTCCTGCAGCTCTGTGGACACTTGGCCAGCTCCACTTCTCGCTGACTCCTTATGGCTCAGCTCCATGAGAAACGGACCATGTTAGATTTCCGGGCATGCGGGACCCCAGAACTCCATCTCCAGGGGATTTGCAGGCCCACTGGGAATGCTTGGTCACGTGGTTTCTGTCCTTGGCTGGTGCTGATGGGGCCTCAGCTGGGCAGAAAATGCTAGCAAGTGCCCCTCCTGCAACCTGGGTGATCTATGCCTGGACACAGGCCCCTCCGGTCAGCCTTATGGGTACCAGCTGTGTCATCCAGGACCCCAGATGTGGCCTTTCCTTCTCTGTGGATGCTTCGCATTTCACCATCATAGGTCCCACCTACCTGCTCGGCCCTTCCCTGTCCTCTGACGGGCAGCTGTGGGCCCCATATGGCCCGTGCTCAGTGGAGCCCCAGATCTCATCCTTGCCAGGGCTGGGGTTGGAGTTCTGGAGCCTAAAGGGCAATGGGGGAAGTCAAGTGGCATTGGGTGGCTGGGGAGGGAGGGAGATACCTGTGTGGCTGGGTTCTGAGGTCGGCGTGGTCGCCTCCCTGACCCCGTGGAGGGGCGGGGGAGGGCCCAGGAGTCTTCCCTCCCTGGTGTGCCAGCCTGAGATGTGTGGTGTCTGCAGCTGCTCCCTGGGCCCCTGTGTCCGTGCAACCCCAGGTGTGGCAGGAGGGGACTGAGCGCTGCTGTGCCTGTGTATGGGGAAGGCCTCTGAGGGTTACACACTGGGAAAGCACATTTCCTTCTTTACTTTTTTTTTTTTCCCCATTTATTGGAAGCTTTAATGTTTCTGGGTAATGAAATCCATTATCTGGTTTTCAGTGAAATACTTGGAATAGAAAGTTATTGGAATGAATAAACAATGCAATTTTAAAATATAATGAAAAACATTTCTTTGCCACTCGCTGCATTCTGGTTGTCAGGCCAAATATAAGCTGGGTCTAGAATGGTTGGAAGAGGCAGAGCTGTGAGTGTTTGGGAGGACCGGCCATCCCTGGGGATGTGGGCCATGAGCTGTGGGTATCTGGAGTGGGAGGTGGGGTGGGGCCTGCAGGGCAGGATGAGACCTGGGTGCCCAGGCCATTCCATGGAGGAACCCAGGAACCCACTGAGATGGTGTGAACAGCCAGGTGTGGTGGTACACAGCATAATCCCAGCACTCTGGGAGGCTGAGGCAGGAGGATCTCAAATTTAAACCCAGTTTGAGCAACTTAGCAAGACCCTATCTCAAGATAAAAAATGAAAAATGGGATGTGGGTATAGTGAAGGCCCTGGGTTCGACTCCTAGTACCGCCAGGCAACCAAACAACAAATACAAAACCATGCTTGGCAAGCGTGGAGGGCTGAGCTGCCTTTGACAGCTCTTGTAGTTGTTCCCCCAAGGAGGCTGTCACCTGGGCACTAGTGGGCAAAGGCCTCTCCACACAAGCTCCCTGGGAGTGGGGTAGCCTGGGCAGGGAGCGGGGGTGGGTGTCCACCCCACCTGGGAATGACCCTGTCCTTCTGGTAGCCCCAGGGGCTCGGGCTCTGCAGAAGCCTCACCAGCCTGACCAGTGCCAGGCCAGCTGCCCACCACGGGTGGGGACGGTGAGGGCCTCGTGGTAGCACAGGGCAGCTCCTTGATTGCTCAGGGCCTCAGAAGGGCTGGCAGGGAGACGGTGCCTAGGGGCCGCTCTTCATGTGAGTCGGTTCACGTGAGAGGATGGGTGGCCTGGGTATGGGGCAGGGGTGGATTCAAACCTCTGTCACCGCTCCAGGTGCGCATCCTCACTGGTGATCTTGGGCCAGCTCCTCGGCCTCTCTGGGCCTCCAGCTGCTCATCAGTGTAAGGAGGAAGCGGCCTTTGCTTGGTTTGCTATCAGGACTGGAGCCTGCACCCAGCATGGCCTGGCTGTGGACAGCGTTTCCTGAATGGTAGTGGTTGTCAGTGTCACTGCAGTGTGACCTTGGGCTGGTGCCTGGCTTGGGCTGTTCCTGGTTTTCTCATGGGCTTTGGGACAGGACTTGCATAGTTCGCTCCTTTTTTTTTTTTTTTTTTGGTGCTGGAGATGGAACTCGGGTCCTTGTGCTTTCGAGGCGGGCGGGGGAACACTGAGCTAAATCCTGGTCCCTGCATAGTTCACTTTTAAAGGTCCCTGTCCTGTACTTAATTTTACTTTGCCTTCTGCTTCAGTCTGACTTTTGCGAAGCACCTGGCCACCTTAAGAGTGGCACTTGCTGCAGAGGCGGAGAAGTCTCCTTGTGCGGTCTTGGTGACAAAGCCCCGCCGCAGTGCTCAGTGCGTGGCCAGGGCAGGACCTGAGTCTGGGGTGGGAGCCCTGGGAGCTCATCTGGGACAGAGCAGTCTGACTCCATGAGCCCTCGCTCTCATCAGCTGCCACAGGCTCTCGGGCCCCTTCCATGTTAGCCAGAGTCAGTCTGGCAGTGGTGAGGGGCCACACAGTCTGCATCAGTCAGGGTGTCTAGGCAATGGTGCGGTGACAAACATCCCCAGATTCAGTGGCAGGAGGGGCACAGTTGTGCGCCTGATAGTTCCCGCCCTGTGGTTCTTGCCTGGCTGTGTCCAGTGTGGACAGGGACCGGGGACTCTGAAGGCTGCACTGGGACCACTCCCTTCTTCGGTGCAGATGTGTGTGAGCCACAGCACGAAAGACACTGGCACCGGTTTCTCCTCTCCGGGAAGAGCCGGGTTTATCCGTGACCCTTCATCCGCGTGTCCCGGGCAGGTGGGGTGTGGACCCCGTGCCCTCACAGGCTGAGTCTTCTGGGAGTGGGGGGAAGGTGCCCCCTGGGCCTCTTTCGTCTGCTGTTGCACCCATAATTACAGAGGCCCCCTAATCCCTGTAACGGGAAGTGCACACTGCTGGTGGGGTTCCGAGAGCCAGCTTAGCCAAGGACATTTCGTTGCGAGCATTAATAAAAACAACATGCGTGCTGGTGCGTTTCCATAGAGACTTCCCAAGATTTATGTCCCTGAGACATATCTTTGGATCCTGTAGAATAATTATCTTCCAAATGTCCCCTGATGTTCTTGTGCGGGGCTGCTGGCTGAGAGGCGAGGGTCGCGGATCTTCGTGTAGGAGCCCAAGACAGGGCGGACTCAGGTGGCTTAGGCTGAGCCACAAAGTGGCGCAGCTGGGATGGCAGCCGTGGGCGGGGGTCTGCTGGGGACAGGGGTCCCTTTCGCTCCTCTGCCGAGCAGGAGAACCCAGGGCAGAGAACAAGGCCCCTGCCAGAGCAGGCAGGCTGGGGGTGAGGGCAGCTGCCAGGGGTGGCCTGGGTTCTCCTGCTCGGCGGGAAAGACTGAGCTGATTGGACCCCAGTTTTCTGGTCTGTAAAGTGGGTGTCTTAGGGTGATGGCTTTCATTCACAGGGGACAGAAGCTCAGTTTAATCTAAGAGAAAAAGAGCACACAGAGAATTCCAGGGATGGGTGATGGCTCGGGTGTGGTTTGATACGGAGGCCCAAGCAGTGTGTTCTGAGCTCCTGTCTTTGGGCTCTGCTGAAGGAAGGGAGGGAGGGAGAGGTTGTCCTAAAATGTCATTAGGGAATTGAACAAATTAAAAAAAATTAGCACACCAAGCTCCAGCCTGGGGGACCAGGACTGATTCTCACCACGCCCAGCTCTTAGCGGGTCTCATGTCAGGGGGCACGGGCCGTCTCGAGCTGGGACGTGCACAGTGACATGGCAGAGAGACTGTAGATTGAGGCGAGCAGGGCTCTGACTTTGCCTGTGATACTTGCACAGGATCTGTGGCTATGGGAGGGAGGGGCAGGCTTCTCCCTGTGCCTAGCATCCCATTCTGTATGCGGGGAGCACGCTGGGCCTTGACGGGCACTGTGAGGCCCTGAAGAGACAACACAGCCCTGCACACTGGCCCTGCCTTCCATCTGTCTCCCCCAAAGCTCCCTTGGTCCCCTGGGCATCTGTGAGCTCCCACCTGCCCCCTACCCACCTGCTGGCTGTCTGTTCAGCCTCTCGCTCTGGGTGGCCATTGGCCACTGGTGGTCTAACTGGTTTGTCTAACTGAAGGATATCTGCAGTGAGCTGACTAGGGCACCATGTGGCTTCTGTCCCAGCCTTTCCTGACCTCTCCCTCTGCTGTCTTCAAGACGTGGCTTTCATCCTTATGTGTACAAGATGGCTGCCACTCCTCAGGCATCTAGCATCTCCAGGCAGGAAGGAGCCCTGTGTCCTATTGGTCAGAACTAGGTCACGTGGCCATGACTGGAGCCCTGAAGTCTGGGAAGGCAGTGATGTCAGCTGAGCTTGCTGCATTCTGGGACAGAAGCAGGTTAGGATGGCAAGGAGTAGTCAGCCGCATGTCCCAGGCTGCTCCAGGCACATGCCATGCTAAGGTCTCCCTGGCCCCAGTAGCACCACCCTCAGTGGGGCTCCTTCCCTTTGGGAGCCAGGACCCCATCATATGTCAGCCTTTGTTACCTGCAAGGCTGGAGCTGGCCGGGGAGACCTGGAACAGGGGGTAGGTAGGGCTGTGCCTTTCAGGCAGAGGAGCTGCCCAGGCAAAGGCCCTGTGGTAGGAAATGCTGGGGTCAGGGGGCGGAGAAAAAGTGGCTGGTGTGGCTGGGATGGGGCTGGGGTGCACAGACCTAGAGCAGCTGGCCAGGCGGGCCCCTCCCCCAGCTGCCTGTCAGGGTCCCTGTGTTGGTTGAATTTTGCCACTGAATATGCGTCACTTTTATGATGAGAAAGAGCCAGTAAAGGGGTTTTACTCTTTAAAGCAAAGGCTCTAAGCATCCCCCACAATCCCCACATCTTTGAGCACCACATGTAGGGCAGCCCGAGTGACCTGCAATCTGTCATCCAGCCAGGACGCCCGAGAGGGCAGGATGGGCAGGACTGATAATGTGCTGAGTAAGCGAGTGACGGGTGGCAGAGCAGCCCCTGCCCAGCCTCCCTGGAGCCCAGCTCTATGCTCATCACGACAGGACTCTCCAGGGGCCTGGTTCCTCCTGGTGGCCTTGAGTAGTCACTTTGGGAACAGCAACAGGGGAAGCCGAAGCAGCTTGCCAGGTTGGGTGCCATCTCTGTATCCCGGGGTGCTCTTGGGGGTTGCCTGACCTGGCCCCCCTGAGCGTGACATTCCTCATTTCGACCCTGGCCCACCTGGATCCCTGGAGGGCAAGCCAGGGGCTGCAGGGAGCCTCAGGGACCAGCCCAGTATGACAGGGACAGGGCTTTGGCCCTACTGTGCTTGTGCCTGGGGCAGGCACTGCTCTGGTGGCCTGAGGGACGGCGGCCTGGGAGACCAGATCTCCCACTTCTCCCGGAGGTCCTGGTAATCTGCATCGTGGGGGAGGCTTTTAAATGTTGACAAGCAATTCAAATAAAAACACCATGTATAACAAATAAAACCCATTGCAAATTTATTCCCCAGAAGGGCAGTTTATAGCCTCTAGGCAGGAGCTGGAAGCTGTGGGGAATGTCGTTCATTCATTCATCACTTATTCATTTGTCATTCATCATTCCTTGTCATCCATCCATCCATCCATTCAGTCATTCAGTCAGTCAGTCAGTCACTCACTCACTCATTGACTGGCCCCTCTGCAAAGCACCCTGCTAGGTCCTGGGGGATTAGAGTTGAATCACAAGCAGATTAAGGCTCAGAATCTGGGAGAGGCAGACCAAGCATGAACACCCCAAACTCTGACGCCAAGATGTGTGGATGCCCAGGAGCAGGAAAAGGGGTTGGGGAACTACGCAGGGAGATTCAGTGCCCGGGATGCAGCAGGTGGCAGAGATTGCTTTTGTGGATGATCAGGGTGTTGGGGTGTTTGTGGCAGACAGCGGCAGGGAGCGTGGGGTCAGCTCCATACCTGTGGGAAGGGGGGAGGGATATTGGGGGTTCAGGCAGGACTGAGGGCTCTGGGCCTTCTTCGGTTCCAGCTGGCTGTCACACTGAGGCCTTGGCTCATGAGAGCAGCAACTGAGCTTTGCTCTTAGCCAGAGCTGCCTCTGTCCCCAGAGTCATTGTGGGTGGAGTGCCCTGTGTTTGGGGCACAGTGGGCGGCTGCTCTGCCCCCAGAAAAGGGAAGAGGGGACAGAACTCCCACTCCAGGTGTGGGCCGTGTGGGAAGGCACAGAGGGGTGGCCTTACACCCCATCTGGGCGACCAGGTCCTTGTGGGGCCGTGTCATGACACCAGGGGATGAGGATGTGTCACCTCCGTGGTCTCCTCCCTAGGGCCTGGCCCAGTCTGCCTTGGAGAAGCACACACACTAGTTCTGGGGGGCCTGCTGCAGGCTTGACCAACTGGGACCTGTGTCCTGGGAGGCCAGGGATGCTGCTCAGCACGCCTGGGGCCCCCAGCCCCCTGCAGTCTGGGTCTGAAGGTGACAGTGCGGGTGCCGAGGAGCCCCTTTAAGGGGAGGGGGCGGACCCTCTGTGCTGCCATGGCTGTTCTGCGGTCTGCTTGCTTGTAGTTCTGAGAAGCTTAGGGATGCTGATACTGGCTTACACCCGCTGGGTACTTTAGGTGGGTTGAACTGGCCCTAATGCCCCACAAGGTTTACTGCACTTCTTATATGCACAGGCAGTCAAGGCACAGGGAGGTCAAGCAGCTAGCCTCAGTCCACACAGTGCTGCTTCCGGAGGCCCCTTGCTTGGGGCTTGAACCATCTGTCCTGTTTCATGCTGTTGTTGGGTGTTCCCTGGCCAGGTGGTATGTGAATGTGGGGGTCAATGATGCCAGGGAGATGCACTGTCACTTACCGTGCAGAACTGTCCTTAGTTTATGGCTCCAGGGCCCTCGCTGGTGGAGGAGCATCGAGGTGGAGACTTTGTGGCATCTCTTGGAGGCACAGATTCGGCTTATTAGCACTGGGGCCTGTGGGCAGCAGAGGAGGAGGGTTTTATTAGCAAGTGCATGTTGCTGGCCAGTGTCCCTGGTGTGGACATTGGCTGGAATGCCGTGATATTTTTGTGCACGTTAGTGAAGGCCCCGTTCCTTTGCAAATCAGCAGGATACACCCTCCAGTGGGGCCCAGCTCCTTTAAACAGGGACAAGTCCGAGTAGGAGAAATGAGTTCACTTTCACAGGGTTCCCAGACTTACTTGGCCCCAGACCCTGGTTTCAGTGTTGTTTTGTTTGGGGCACCTGTTAGCATCTATAGGACTGTGACAGAGTCGAGCCCCCGCTTCCTCGAGCCACTAGCGTCCCTTATGTGCCAGGCACGTGGCAGGTGCCAGGTCCACCTGGGCATTCTCCTGGATTCTGTCCACTCACGATCTCGTGTAGGTGGCAAATGTCTTCTGCTCTGTCTCCTAACATGACATTTTAGGGCAGGCATTTGATCGCCTGCAGAATGTGGAGGCTGCTGACTGCCTCGAGTGAGCTTCAGGTGGTGGACTTTGGGGGCCCTCGAAAGGAGGAGACAGGTGCCCCGGGGGACCGGACAGGGGACAGTGTGATGGTGGTAAATCTGTCCTGTTTGGCCGGTGGGGCAGGCAGACTGTGTTGCTTTGTTAGCAAATGTGCTGTTTGTCCGCCATGGCCTGTGTGGCCATGGTATGAGATTATATTTATTGAATGCAAATCACACCATGGAAATTTATTTCCCTGCCTTGCTATTTACTCCGTCCTTCCCTCCATCCCAGATTTATGAAACATAGGGATCTTCTCTTTAAACAATCCTTCAAGAGCTCTGACTTGCAAATTAGTTCCTTGAATGATCAGCTGTATATATTCTGCATTTAATAAATTCAGTTATTAAGGAAGAGGCAATTGATTATTCAATTACAGTGGATCAGGAATCAGGCTCCTTGGCAAACTGCCAGAGATACGGGGTTGAGCAGTAACGAAGCAATAAAAATCACCCTTGAACCACCCTTGACCCATGGCCTCTGGCGGGACAGCGGGTGCGGCTCCCGGCCAGGGAAGGGTCCTCACCAGCATGGCCTGGATACCTTGTAAGTGTGTAAAGCAGCACCGAGTGGGTGCATGCAAGGAGGGGCCTTTCCACTTGATTTGTGCGGATTAAGGAATTTGCATTATGTATGCATTATGTATGAAGTGCAATTTGCATTTCATTCCCAGAAAAAAATGAACAATATTGATAAATACGTTTTATGTGTATACAAAATAGATTGGAGCACGATATAGGGGTGCTGGGAGTGGAGGTGTGTGCAGGAAATTAGCTTTGTGAAACAACATTAATATAGTGGAAGAGGTGACGCAAACTACAGCGGAAACGCAGGGTCCAGCTGCCCCATCCCTCTCCCCCACCAGTCTGTGCCCAGCTCACAGGGGAGTCTCTAGGCCACCTCCTCTGAGAAGCCCTCTTGATTTCCCCTTCTTGCCTTTGAATGTGTACAGTACTCTGGCGTTTGTGCAAAGATGAGTGATAGATGCTGCTACATTTCTTCCCTCCTTTTCTTCTTTCCTTCCATCCATTCATTCTGTGACCCATCCTACACAGAAGGCACATCCATCCATCCATTCATCTGTCTGTCTGTCCAGTTACCCATCATCCAGCCACTCATCCACCCAGCCATCCACCAGTCCATCCACTGGTGCCCCCCCAACACTGATGACTCCCTGTCCATGCCTTCTGGGTCTCATGTGTCTTTTAGCCAGCTGTGGGCCATCACTTTCCCTTGCCCCTGTCTGCCTGGGGAAGGTTGGGGAGCCGGGGCGTGGTCTTCGGGCTTCCGGACACTGTCTGCTTGGCCAGTGAATGTGGGGTTTTGTTGTCCAACTTTGGGCAGCTCTGAGAATCCTGTGCCTGAGGTCTCTGCTGGCTTTGGTTTCAGGGACTTTCCTAACAGTGTCTGCAGCCACTTGGTTCCCTGATGCTGCAAAGAGAAGAGCAGAGACTTTGGAACTGGGTGAATGTGGAATCACCCTAGTGTGCTTTGGCTTCCTTATCTGTGAAATGGGCACCGTGTGTAACACTTAACCTGCACTGGGAGGGGCAGGTGCATTGAAGATGCTCATGCTGTAGGTGATGCCCGATAGTTTTAGCAGTGAGAGAGCTTTAGGGCCTTGCTGGAATCTGCAGTGAGGCCTCGAGGTGTTGCCTCAGGAGAGTGGACTGGACCTCGGGGCCAGGGAGGAGTCCCAGCTCCCTCCATGGGCCAGTTGAGGCCTTGGGAAGTGCTCTCCTTCCTGATTTCACACTGTCAGGATTTCACACTCCTCTCACGTGGGAAGAGCCTGCCCTGGGGGAGGGGAAGGACTCAGTTCAGAAGCCGCCCACCTTTCAGGTGCTGAGACTCGGGTGTGGTTGGATTTATGGTCACCCTGCAGATATTCCCGGGTGAGGAGCTATGTTTGTGTGTGTGTGTGTGTGTGTGTGTGTGTGTGTGCGCGCGCACATGCATGCATGTACGTGTGAACTTGGTGTGCAGCTCTTGCCGCCTCCTCTTGTGGCTCGAGGCTTCCCCTGGCCTCAGTGGAGAAGCATCCCCCAGCAGCCTGTCTCAGCCAGACACATGGTCTCCCGGACCCTGCATCGAGGTGGCCATGGGTGCCCAGCAAGGCCTCAGGCCCTGTTCTGTGCTGCTCCTCAGGCTGGGGAGACCCCACTGCGGGGACCTTTCAGTGTCCCAAGAACACCAGGGTGGGTGATGGACCTGTGGTCAAGTTCCATTCCCAGAGACTGGGGGGCCCTGGACCTGGGGTCCCCGACATAGTGCTGGCCGTGGAAGCTGGGAGTGGGTAAGAACCTCACTCGCTCACTCATTCTGCTCCCACGTCCCAACGGATCAGGCCTGTGCAGGGTCCTGAGGTCACGTGGTCCCTGCCGGAGGGCTTCCAGCTGGACGCGGAGGGCGGTGGGCACACCTTGTCTCTCGGAGGACAGTACCTGTGATGACTAAGGGAGATGTAGTGGGAGCCGGTGGAGCACTGTCATCAGTGAGCAGGTGTCTCCAGCAGAGCAAAGGGGCGTGTGCCCTGGGTTCCTGCACTGCCCACGTACCCCAGCTTCTGGGAACCCAGCTGCCCATCTGGGAAAGGGGCACTGGATGCCCTGACCCCTGAGGTCCCAGCTGTCCTGTGCTGGACCAGGGGCTGGGCTGAGTGACAGGAAGTGTGGAGTTCAGGCACATGATGAACTGTCCTGGGTCGCATGAGAGCTAGCAGGACCGGAAGTTAAAGTGTCTTAGGCTGAGGTCTGCCCAGGGCTGAGGGCATCCTCCTGCCTGGTTCTGGGGGCTCCAGATGGCGTGGGCCGCAGAGACCACTGCACTCTTTGCCCCTGTAGTCACAATTCCTGCTGTCTTCTCCTCCTGGTCTGTTATGGGGACACTTGTCGCTGGATTTTGGGATGGATGGATAGCCCCGGAGGATCCTGTTGGAGGTTTCTAACTTCACCATGTGTGCACAACCTGTACCGAGGGAAGCCACACTCCGAGCCTGGGTTGAGGACGTGGACATCTCTTTGGGGTCGGCCATCAGCTGTAGGGCCTTCCTTCTTGGCTGTGGCTGGGCTGGTCCTGCCGGATTCCACCCTCCCAGGGTCAGGGATGAAGTTTGGGGTGAGTGCAGGGCGGGTGGCCCCACTCCACCCTCCTCTCCCCAGCCTCCCCCACGCCCCGATCTCCTTTCCCCGGAGCAGGGAGCCCTCAGTTGCCCCTCAGCAGCTAGTCCAGCTCACTGCACACTGGTGCTTTCCTGGCTCAGCCATGGCGCTCCGTGGGAGCCAGGCCTGAGGCTGGGCGTGGGCAGCGTGGGCCCTGGGTGGCAGTCAGCAGTGACCCTGGACTCCCGGGCCATGTGTCTGAGAGTCGTCCTGGCTTTGATTTGGGGAATGGCTGTGCACAAAGTGCGAGGCTGAAGGGCCCCCCTTCTCCCTCCTCCCGCCCTTCCTCTCTGCGTCCGTCTGTCCTTCCTCAAGAAACTTCTGTGAGCGCGTTTCCTGTGCCGTGCCCTGGGCTCTGCGCTGCCTGCATGTCCTTGCCTAACATTGCTAAAGAGGACTTGGCAGCAGCAATTGGGATCCAAAGTAGCACCCAGGCCCTGTCTCCCATTGGCGGTGAATTATTCATTCGTTCATTCATTCATTCAGCAAACACTCCTATGCACTGCTGTGTGGGATTCCCCGGCCTCATTTTCCAGGCTGTGGGGGAGCACGGGACCCAGGCTTGCCCCTTCCCCTGCAAGGTGAGGTCAGTGCCCCGCCCCAGGAAGCCGCCTCTGGGGACTCACCCCAGCTCTGGGTCTCGGAGGACATGGCCCCAGAGGTCTGGCTTTGTACTTGGCCCAGAACACCAGAGCCAGCTGGCCAGGCTTCAGCCCCAACGTGGCCTCTTGTTGAAGGCTGTGATCTCCTCTGTGCCTCTGTTTCCCTCTGCGGACAGTGGCTGGCATGTGGGTATCCGAGGACTGGGGGAGGAGGTGTGTGGAGCAGGCTGGGCACGGCAGAGCTTCGAGGCCATCGGCACTGCCCCCGTGAAACACTGGCGGCTTCTCTGTAGACATAACCCGGGTGAGGGAGCCGAGTTCCTAATTCAGCCAGAAAATGACGGCCACAGGCTCAGGTGCCCCGGTGAGACATCTGAACGCTTTCCCTTCCGCCTTCTCATTCTTCCAGTGTTGCTGGGCTGCTAATTACCCCTTCCTTACCCAGGAGCAGCGTGTGACAAATTTCATGGCTGCTCGTTTTCAGTCCTGTGCACAGACACCCACTGAGGTCTCGGTGAGGACGCAGTGGGGTGGTTCGAGCAAGGACGGATCGGGTCGGATCCTTCTGGTGTGAGGGCCGAGTTCGGGTGGCAGACCTGGCATACGCTTCTGAGGGCCCGAGGTGGGCAGCCACTGTCCCAGCCTGGACTGGCACTTTCAGACACTCGGCAGGGCCGGGGATAAAATGAGGAAATCCCAGTGGTCCTGGGGGCTAGGCACTGTCCTCCGTCTGATGGTAAGTGACAAGCAAAGTGTCGAGGGTGGTGAGGGCTCGGCTCTGAAGCAGCAGCACAGGGGACATTTGGAGACCACCCTGGCCCAGCCGGCTCACTGTGTTCCGGAGGGACCCTGGCCTGAGAGGTGAACTCAGCAGTGGGCCCGCTCCCTGGATCCCCAAAGCAAGCTTCCCGTCCCTCACGTCCCTGGGCCCCTGTGGAGCAGCCTACAGCCCGGGGGCCCTGAGTTTGGAGACTGCACCGTGGGAAGGGGACTGAGAACAGTGGTGAGCAGGTGTAGGATCAGAGGCCTTTGGTGAACACCCTCAGGTCCTGGCACAGTGTCTGAAGGACGTTTCCCTCATTGTTTAGGTTCCCTTACCTGGGTGGGGAACTAGAGGGGGCTTGGCCAAGGTGATTCCTCAGGGAAGTAATTGACAAGGAAGGGGACAGCTCCCGCCTGTCAAGCGATGGCCAATTAACTGACAGTGTGTGCATGGGAGCCAGACCAGGATGACACCACCGTCATCGGGAGCAGCAGTAACCCGAGGAGGGCCCATGCTGGGCATGTCCTTGCTCCTGACACTCCCCTGGGGTCTCTCACTGGATATGGCATGCTGGGCTGCACCTGAAGGAAGCTTGGAGGGTGGAGGGCACCCAGAAAGAGCCCTGAGCCAGCCTGGAGCTGAGAAGTCAGGGAAGGCTTCCTGGAGGCGGCAACGTCCACACTCCCTCTGGGGGGTGTGTAGGGGAGGGGACCCCAGCCTGGGATGGGACTGAGAGGCTGGTATGTGCAGGTGGGTGCGTGTGGAGGAATGCCTGGGCGTTTGGGGTCTGAGGGCTGCAGGGCTGGTGGAGCTGATGTTGGGGGCAGGAGAACTGGGTGGCATCGATTGGGTGCTGGCAGTGTCTGGGAGGCTGGCGCTGTCCGCTGAAAGCAGAGACCCTGAGTGGTGAGATGGCGAGAGCCCAGCCCAGAGGGAAGGGTCGTGCAGGGGACCGGGACGGTGTAGGGTGGAGGCTGCGCGGTGTCACGGGCCCCTGAGGCACCCCGGTGTGCAGAGGTGTCACCAAAGGGTAGGCCGTCATCCTAACCCCCAGTACCACAAAGTGAAGGACCTCACGGTGACATTAAATCCAGGGGCTGGTGACCTCCGAGGAGAGAGGAGAGGAGAGAGGATGGGAGACGCACAGACAGGGAAACAGCCTGGAGCAACAAGCCCGGGGGACCCAGCCTTGCCGGAAACCAGCGGAGCCTGGAGGCCTGGGATGAATTCTCTCTCAGAGCCCCAGAGGCCCGGTCCTGCAGGCGAGGATGAGACGTAGGAGTCAGTGTCCAGCACCGGGAGGAGAGTAAACTTGTGTGGCTCCAAGCTGCGCAGTGTGTGGTGCCGCTAGGAACCCAGAGTGAGTTTTAAATTTCACCCAGAGACCCCTGCAATGCGCGGGGATGCTGCCTGCAAACAGCCATGGAGCGGGTTGCACGGGAGCTGGGTGTGCACGTGTGGGTGTGTGGAGCGTGCAAGCCGCTGAGTTCCAGAAATAAATGGGGACTGGCAGCTCCCCAGGGCTGCTTACCCGCATGGCCAGCAGAGCTAGGCCGGACTAAGCTGCAGCTCCAGCTCCAGCCGGTCCTCCTGTCTGTGCCCCTGGGTCCCTGGGCCGGGGCAGGGGTGGGGTGGCCTGCCCTGCGCCCTCAGTCACGTCCCACCCCCACATCGCTCCTCAAGTTGGATATTTTTAAAGTCAGGTCTGGAAACTAATTGTTGCTAAGAAAATTGTTGCTTAGAGCACGTAACCTAAAATTAAAATGTGCCTTCTCACTATGAGAGGATCCTCCTGGATCCGGCGGTTCCCCTGAAAGCCACTGTCAAAGGATGAGAACCAAAATAGAACTGGCCTTTTCTCTTCTCCATGCGGTTACCAAAGGGGAAGCGACCAGGAAGAGCTTTGGGGACTGGGAGGACACTGAGGAAGAAAAGAGCGCGTGGGGAGTTGGAACCCCAGCCTGCTGGGGAGAAGAGCTGTCCCTGGCCTCGCTGGTCTCGCCCTGGGCTCACGGTGCCCAGGTCAGATCCCAGGCTGGACCTGGTGGTTGTGCACAGAGGATAGCTCTTCCTTCCTTCCTTCCTTCCTTCCCTCCTTCCTTCCTGCCAGTATGTGCTGGGCAGACAGAGGAGTGAGGGACAGTCTCACTAAGCGGATAGGACATTTCCATGGTGGCGGCAGGCCAGGCCACAGGCCGAGCTATGGGAAGCTTGGTCCGGGAGGGCATGGTCCTTGGACAGCCCCTCAGGGGGCTGCCTGCTCCTGTCCTGTCCCCTTCTGTCCCCCTGCACCCACAGCAGCCCTCGGGATCCTCTGCTGTCAGAGAGAGGGTCAAGGGGTCCCAGCGGCTCCCCGGCCAGACGGCTCGGTCCCTGTCCCTGTCCCAGCCGTCCCTGCTCCCCCAGCTCCGCCGCCTCCCATCCACTTCTGCCTGGCCGATCCAGACTCAGGCTGTGCACCTGCTGTTCCAGGACCCGGGCTCTGTCCAGGGTCACCCCCAGGGCTTTACCATGTTTCACCTGCTGCTCTAAGGTGTCCTGCTTCCCGGTGGTATTTTACTCCAGTGCACCGTCATTAAGGTAAAATACCACACATCAAACCGCTGGTCTCCTGCCCCCCCCCCCCCATGCAGTCCTGAGGGTGGGACTTGCCTGCTTAGTTTGCTGTGGTGTCCTCAGCTGGGGACAGGGCTCAGCATGTGCTGCGAGCTGAATAAACCATAACTGCACATGTGGTCTGGACTGTGGGTCTGGACCAGTGACTCAGTTTCCCCTGAGGGAGGAGAGCAGAGAGCAGAGCATGTGCAAAGGGGCAGAGGCAGGAAGAGCAGCACAAGGACAGGGAGGGGCCTGTGTGCCAAACAGGGCAGGGTGCAGTCAGGCCCCAGGCGGGGTGGGCTCTGGGAGTGTGCACGATTAGTATGTGGAAGCGCAAGTGTGTGTGTGTGTGAGTGTGCATGTGTACGTGTACACATATTGAATCCAGAGAGCACTGAGCACAGGCTCAGCCCTTTTTAGTGTTTTATTTTCCGGCAGGGTGTAATGGCTGGGGCTTAGATGTCCCCCAAGGCCCATGTTTTTCTAGCCAGAGGTAAATCTAGAGCCAGCGATTGACTCACAGTGGGGTTAGGACCGAGGGCACTGGGATTACGGGCATGAGTGCTATGGGCCCTAAGTAGTCTGAATAAGATGATAAAAGGGCAGCAAGACACTGGGTTTTTGTTTGTTTCTTTTTTAGGTTTTTAAAGTGGCATTTACTGATCGAAAGTAAATGTGTAAGTTGTTGGTAGCATGGAATCCACGTATTTTTAATATTGAATTTGAAGTACAAGATTCCTTGAACCATCTCCTGTTTTTCTTGTGTGTGCTTATAACCCACCACTATACTCAAAAAGTGAGGGGAGTCAAGTGGAGAGGGATTTCCAACATTTTACTGGAAAAAAAAAATCTTCCTTTAGCAATGCTCCAGTTTGACAAATTTTGGAAAGAGATGAAAACACACTACAGTGTTTGTAAGTTGAACATTTATTACAACTAATTGGTGATGTGATAAGACAGTGCTCACGTGGCCTGAATGTTGGTCACAATCACAACAAAACTTAATCCAGCCTAGCATATACAAGTGAAAGTGTAAACCATAAACACAATGTTTAGATATGTATAACAATGTATAAAAGTGATGCTGAACAGTTATATAACTTTTAAAAATATAGGGCCAACTAACGCCATTTTACTTCATTCATGTTCACTTTGTTATATGAAATGTGAACAAGACACTGTTACGGTCTCTCTTGTTACTTTTGCTACCTTGTGTGCCCCATGCTGTTTCTCCTCTGTAGTCTGTTCGCCATCCCTGCCTTGGAGCCAGCTGACTATGGACCGAAACCCCTATGAACTGTGAGCCAAATGAACCCCTTCCCCTCTAACTCTGGGTGTCGGGTATTTTGTCTCAGCAAGGAGAGAAAAGTAACTAACGCACAGGGTCTCACTAAGTTGCCCAGACAGGACTTATCCCTGCGGTCCTTCTGCCTCATCTTCCATGTGTGCCATGGAGCCTAGCTGCCTTAACTTTGATTGACCTTCATTCGCAATTCCCTATCTCCACTGCAGTCTGTGGAAGGACTCCACCCCCACTAGCAGCAGGAGCCAGCAGGAGCTGCCTATGGCACGTTTGTCTGGCTAGGAAGGTCTGGCCATAAAAAGAGGTGCAGGCTGTCCTTGCAGTTTTTAAAAATTTCAAAGGCCATATTTCATCCTATTTAAAAACTCTCAGATACACTCTAAGCCGCAGCTTTATTTTACTCACCACTAAGGCATGGCATTGATTAGAAGCCATATTTTGACTTCAGTGATGTTAAAATGTGAAAAAGAAGCACAGGTCATTGAATCAGTGAACAACAGAATGTGCAGGGACGTGGGTGAGCTTGCCAGTGGCTTTCCTAGATGCATCCAGCCAAATTTACATTCTGGAACACTCATGGAGCGGGCCGGAGTGAGCCATAAATACCTCGCACGTGCACACCAGGCTGCCTTGGGGTGCAGCTCCCCGCCGTGCATATCCCAGCGCTGGTGTTGAAGGACAAGTGCCCCCCAGCCCCCCCAGTGTGAGCCCAGCTTGGGGATTTCCAGGGTTCAGAGGGTTTGAGAAGCAGCCCAAGCCTTCAATGATGATCATGATAATTGAAATCAGACCCTGAGCTCTGGGGCACAAATCAAGCTCCCACCGAGGGAGGCCGAGGGAGGGTTCTCCAAATGGAGGCCTGCAAGCATTTCCGCTCCAACCTCCCTCACCGACCCAGGCTTTCCAAGACCCCCTTGCACTGTGATCATTTCTCCTCACCCCCGAGGGCTGGTATTTCCCACACAGGGAGCCCTGGACCAACGTGCTGAGGCTGCAGTATCCCCTTCCTGAACTGGCTCTGAGAGGATGTGTATCCAGGGTGGGGGATTCTTGTTTGATTTCATTTATTTTTTTTGGTGTTTTGAGACAAGGCCTCACTATGTAGCCCAGGCTGGCCTCAAACTCTCAGAGATCCTCCTGCCTCAGCCTCCTTAGTGCTGGGATTACAGGTGTGCACCACCTTGCTCGGCAAGCACTTCCTCTTTTAAATGGCCCCTGGCTAGCTGCTTCTGGTGAGATTTCCTGGCATCCCTTAGGACTGTTTAGGAAGACACAATACAGACAGAGGCACAATGGTGACACTGAAGACGAGTGGCAGTCTTAGCTGAGTCAGGGAGGAAGGCTCCTTAGCAAAAGGCTGAGGAGGGGCTGAAAGAAGGGATGTGAGCTACCTTTGCCCTGAGGACCCAGGCAGGAAGCACCTCTCATTTCTGCTTGGCCAACCCCTGCCTCGGGGGCCCTCATTGGAACCTCCTGAGACCCATGTGTCCACATCCTGTCTCTTGTCCCGTCTAGATTGGGTCCCAAACCCGAGATGAGGGAGGATTTGAAATACGTGGGTTATTTAGGGTGATGTGAAGGGGGTCAGCTGCTGGGTACTCTGGGAGACTCCACGTGACAACTGCAAGAGGAGGACACTTCCAGAACACTGGCACTCGGGTACTGCATCCTGGCCAAGGAGGCTGGGAGGGCTGGTCGCAGCCTGCAGGAGGAGGCTGCCTGTGGTGGAGAGGCAGCCTGGGGTGTGGATGCCCTAGCTCATGGCCTTAATGCGCTCCTCTCACCCCAGGGGTAGGAGAGCCAGGTTTGAGTGTGGCCTCTGCTGAGCTCAGGAAGTGGATGTGAGCTGAGACCAGAAGAGGGGGTAGCCCAAGGCCACCTACACGGCCTGTCTGTCACCCTGAGCCCACCGAGATTTGCCTCCGCTCAGGAAAGAGGAGAGACAAGCGGGTCCAACACAGTACCCAGGAAAGGCGCTGTGGGTGCGGCCGAGGAGTGGCCCTCGAGGGGATGAGAGAGGAAGGGTGAGCATGCACTGCGCAGGGACAGACAGACAGTGTGGAAGGCCTTGGTCTCCTCACTGGGGTCCAAGAGCAGGTGTCCTCGAGGGGAGGCTGCAGAGTGACCAAAGGAGCCCGAGACAGCGCCCACGTTTGAGGAGAATGCAGGGTGGAAGTCACAGGTTCCAGAAGCTGTGTCTGCCTCGTGTCACATACAGCAGCCAGGGGAGGCCAGGGTGCAGAGAAGCCCAGCAGCACGTGGAGGAGAAACTGAGACCCCGTCTGTGGAGGCATCTAAAGCAGCATGCGATGAGGATGGGGAGGGAGGAGGAGCTGGTGCCCAGACACTGACGGGACCTGGCCCAGGTGTCTCTGCCTACCCGACAGGGCCACCTAGGGACTCCAAGAGCTCCCTGCAGTCTGGAGGAAGAGAATGAAGTCAGCTCTTGTGAAACCACTTGCAAAAGCCGCTGAAGGGCGAGAGATAATGCTGACATCAAAGGTCCCTTTACCAAGGTGAGGACCTGCACATCCTGCGCCATGGTGACTTTATTAATATGAATGTACCTGGGGGATGCTGGGCCACCTCTGACCAGATGAGGGTGGAGTTTCATTTCATAACTTACATTGTTTGATTTTGGAGGGGCTTTGGGGTTGTCTCACTATGCAGACCAGGCTGGCCTTGAACTCATGGCCTCAGCCTCCTGAGTGCTGGGATTGCAGCTGTGTGTGGATACTTCTGTTTGTTTTTATCATCATTCTTTATCATTTTGATAATAAAACTCCTCTTTCAAAGTGGGTAGAGGATGGGAGCAGCCGATCAGGAGGTCCGAGGGGTAGCACGAGGGGCATCTGCCAAGTTGGGGGACAAAGCTGGGGCCTGTGAGGATCTCGGAAGCCACCAAACAAGATGACAGTGGAGCTGGGTGGAGGACAAAGATCTTTCACAGAATGATTCTCTGGCACCTGGCAGAGTCCTATTTTCCCCAGGTCTTAAGGGCCTTGATGTGGGCCAGGCAGGGAGTGGGGACAATTTAGCAGAGGGGTTAAGAATGTGACAGAGCTTGCTGCCCCCAACGGTCTGGCTGTGGCACTGCCTGAGCTTCCTGGGACCCTGGCCTTCTTTGGTGGCCCTGTGTTGTATACTGGCCCAGCAGGAGTCGTGGCTGGGAATCAGTATGCGGTTCCTCATCTTACAGAGCGGTCACCGGGGGGATTGCAGATGGCCTTCCCCGATCCATGACAGCCTTGAGCCCCGGGGTGTGCCAGGACTGGTGCTCACCTGGGCAGGAATCCATCCCCTAGCATGGCAGAGCGTCACTGTCAGAATTCAGGCATCACACAGCCTTGCCTCTGATTTTAAGGAGAGATAAAGTGTGTGTGGGAGGTGGCTATTGCAAAGTCCCCAGCGTGTCATTCCTGAGAAGGTGATTTCCAAATGGTGCCCATTACCAAGCTCTGCTCATCTAGCAAGAGGTTGGGTTCTAATGTTGAATCGTGGCTTAAAAAGGCCCAGGAGCTGGTTTTTAGTGTGAAAATTTCCCGTGGACATCTTGTTTAGATCCAAGGGCCCTATCTCTCCCTCCCTTTGACGGGCACTACTGAACTTCTCTGGTATGCAACGCAGCACGCATGCACACGAGGCCAGCCATCCCAGAGGGACAGGGGCATCAGGAGCACAGAGAGCTGTCTCGCCTTGCCATGTGCCCCTGCCAGCTGTACTGAGAAGCAGACATGTTACTCCTGCCTGTCCTTTTCCTCGCTTAGTTCCTAATGTCAGGCTTGCTCAAGTTGAAATGAAATCTTAGCTGTGACCCCAGCTAGTTGCAAGAGAGTCCTGGAAACACAACTCAGATTTGCTGCTCTTTCCTCAATCTTTTCTGGTTGTTGTTCAAAAAGAGGACTTGAGGCTAGGGATTTAGCTCATTGGTGCCAGCTGCCTCCCTGGCAAGTATAAAGTCCTTAGTTTGATCCTCAGTACAAAAAAAAAGAGGACTTGAGGTGGTTTATAAAGGTGAGACATCATGTTAAAGTAAAATAAGTGAGGAAATGAAGGAAAAAACTTCAGACGCAGCTGGAGACACGCTCAGTGCATAAAATGCTTCCTGTGTTGCTCCAGGAAGCCACAGATTTGCCTGTGAGATTCCCAGCAACTAAAGTAAAGAGGGAGAGATGAACAGATGAAAAAAGACCAACTGCTGGAGAAAACTCCCCTGGACTGAGTAGTAATGACATATTTCCCCCAAAATAAGACTAGATATTATATTAAGTTTTGCTCCGAAAGACAATAGAGCTTATTTTCAAGAGATGTTTTATTTTTTCACATACAATAACCTGCATTTATTCATGTTCAAAAATCTACATTTATTCAAATACAATAGTATCTTGGTTCGCAAACTTAATTCTTTTCCACAACTTCTGGTTGCAGAATTGATAAGAACTGAAACAAATTCACTGGTTAGGTTTAGTGTGGACCTTATGGAGAAATTTGATTCAGTTCTTTTCCTATTTGTTTAGCTACCAGAGTCTTTGGGAAGAACTAAGTTTGTGAGCTGAGGTACCAGTGTACAGTCATGTCCTCTTCTGGAGCATCAGCATAACTCTGCAGACCCTGAATTCCAGCCTGACTTCTCACAGCTCATTTGCTGTAGAGCCATTGCTCATGGCCAGCAACAGAGCTCTCCTTACATGAGCATTTCTGGTCCATGCAGCCTGCTCATAGTGCACTGGCAGCACAGCTGTCAGTGATTTTATCCCCAGAATTCTTCACCCAAGTCACCACCCAAGTCACCCAAGGCTGGGCTTCACAGAGTTTCCATTAAATCGAGTGTTAGTTGGACTTACAAGACCAAGTGGCGACAAAAATGATGGCAGTTAAGAGTGATGGCCCACACAAAGGCAATGAAAAATTGCAGGCATTGATGAAATTCAGGAAAGGTTATTTCACATGAGTCTGTTAAGTATAACACATCATGTATTGAGTTATGAAGATTTGTATTAGACACGGCCACGTCTGTTTGTCATCAGGGCATGTGTTATTTGTGAGTGTGCCTGTATCTGATTGGTCATTTGGCAAAGTCTCCAGTTCTTTTGTTTATATCGGTGTTTACCTCTCATCCAAAGGCATCTGCTTGGGTATTTACAAATACTAAATTGTAATTTATATTATCAACATTTGAAGTATTACTGTCAATAATATTATTTATTTTTATTTAATTATATACTAATATTATTTTATAATTCAATATATCTATCGTGCATTGCAGTGGATGTACTAGATGCATCCGTCTGGCTGATGATCTTAACTGGGGCTTATTTTTAGGGTTGGGCTTATATTATGAATATCCTAAAAATCATGCTAGGGCTTATTTTCTAATTAGGTCTTATTTTCGGGGAAATACACTATGAGGGCTGCTGGGGTGATCGGAGAGCCTTGTGGGAGGCACAGTGGTTGCTTTCGTCCAGCTCTGATTTAATGCCCAAACCTGTGCCCTGTTGTGTTTACAGAAACCCAGCCTGCCATGCAGGAGTGTAGCTCTCTGCATGTCCGGGGATGGTGTGGCTCTGTGTTCCAGGCTACATAGCCAGCCCCAGGCAGGTAGGTCAGAGCCATGCAGCCCCACACCCCAGGGAGGAGCTGGTCCATGCCAAGCTCTAGAACAGAGGGAGCATTTGCATACTCAGAGCCTGCCAAGGGTGACATTTGCATCCATAGTTAATGACAAACTTAGGTTAAAATTTGGAGCAATGTCTATCTCTGGATAGTCCCCGACTCCGCTAGTATACCACACTGCATTTTTCGGGACTCCCAGCTGCACATGCCGTGCTGGGGCGGGGGCCCTCTCTAGTTAAGCCACTCCCCACCGACCTTGAGTTTAGACCTCCAACCTTGCTCTCCCCTAATGCAGAAAGTCACCCTTTCCTCGGTGTCCCTCTAGGGGAGGGAACACTGGAGGTTACAGCTCTTATCAACTGTTTTAAAAATGACTTTGAGGGCCGGGGATTTAGCTCAGTGGTTCTGCTGCCTGCCTCCAAAGTGCAAGGTCCTGAGTTCGATCCTCCGTACCAAAAAAATAAATAAATAAAAAATAAAAAGATAAAAATGACTTTGACCTTGGGAGGTGAAGATGGCCAGACTGGACCAAATGCAACTGAGAAAATGCCGGGGTTCCAAAGCTGCAGTTGACGCTTGTAGGATTTACACGAAGACCGTCCCTTGTTTAGACTGGCAGGATGGGACATCTGGGGAGTTCCTCCTATTCTGTCCTACAGTGGGATGACACGCACCTTCCTCTCCCTTGTTCCCTTTTGCTTTCAGAAGAGGAGACACGCTGTGATCCTGGGAGGGCGGGGTCTAGGTGTGCTTTCTGGAGTTGCATGACCTTGCGTGTAGAAAGAAGCGTAGGATGGCAGATGCTGGGATCCGGTCCAACCATAGGTCCCCTGACCTTTCACCTGATTCCCCTTTTGTAGAATGCAGAGATGATGAATGCCGAGTTCGACTGTAGTGAGTGGGGAATGGTGTAACTCTGTCCAGGCCTGGCCAGTGCTTGTTGTCCCGTGTCATCCTCAGGAGGCATCCGGCCAGAGCTGCAGAAACAAATTAACCTGGGGATAAATAGTGGAGCCCTTTCTCCTGTCTCCTCCAGGGCCTGGTGCAGGGGCTTAATGAACTAAGTGCACAACACTGCCTATGCAAGTCACCGGGAACATGCGCCCTGTCCAGAGTTGCTGCAGCTCCCAAGTGCAGCCTTGTTAAAAGGAGCCACATGATAAACACCCAGCGGAGAGCAGCTGTGGGCCTCCAGGGTTCCACACACTGGCTAGGACTATTTTTCCTTGTCATCTTCCTGATGGCATCGGAGCATGGGGTCGCTCTCGTGACCGCCAAGCCGTGCTCCTGTGATCGGGCTGCGGACGTGGTGAGAAGTCATTGTCTTCCCGGTGGACTGTTCCCCATCTCTGTGAGTCAGCTGAGAGCTGCCCGCGTGTTTGAAACTGCTCCTCATCTCTGCAGCCTGGCCTTTGGGGTTTGGGCATCGTCCTTCACCTTCTAAGGCCTGAGTTCTGTGCCCACTGTGGGGGCTCTGTCCAGCCTCTTGCCCGGTCATGTCCCCTTGGGGGCCCCTGCTCCCCTTCAGCCTCCAGCACTGGGGCCTCCCTGGGGCTCAGAGTGGCTCTGGTTGTCGTGGGGTTGTGCCAGAGCCCAGTGAGAGCTTTCTGGCCTCTGGTGCCCCTGGTTACCTTGGCACATTCATTTCACAGGTCTTGCAAGTCTGAAATGTTTCCAAGCCTCTCTTGGGCCCCTGCATGGACGGTGAGGACTGAACCTCAGCTTCAATAGCAGCCCAGTGCGCTGGCTCATTGCTAGGATCCCTGTGCCCTGTGCCCTCCTCCTGCCTCCTGTCCCTGACTTCTCAGATGCATCCAGGTGCTGGTCACTGGTAAGGCCGGGGTGGCGGATCCTTCTCTTCCCCTTTCTGCTGAAAGGAGTGCCCAGGCACCTGTCTTCCAGGATGGCCTGTCACTTGACAGGTGGCACATTCCAGCGTGTGGTGGCACCTCTATGCTTCCAGCCCTAACAGTGCCTGCTTGGTCCCTCTGCCCAGGGGGCTCCCAAGAGGCAAGGGAACCCGATCCAGCTCCACCTTTGCTCGGAACTCGTAAAATGTTTTCTGCTTTGGAGGAAAAGTACTTAAAGTCTGAGCAAAGGCTGGGAGCCCCCACCTTGAGCCATAATTTCCCCATCCAGCTGGCTCTTTATACAGAAAGCAGGAAGTCAGGGATGAGCCGGGGCTTGGGGTCAGGGCCCAGCCCCACTGCTCACCAGCTGATGTCACCAACCTCCCCGAGTGCATTTCCACACCTGTCCATGAAGTGGTCATGCTAGGGTGGTCAAAAGAGGGGCCCGTGTGCAGCACTCCGTACTGCGGCTGCACATAGCAGGTGCTCAAGAGAGGGCCACCGTTCACCGCGTGGGAACGCAGGGCTTTCTCATGCCTGGACTCTCACCTAAGGCAATCAGAGGCTGCCACGCCTTGGTTGTCCTGGGGCCTGGTGACAGCAGATGGCCGGGACCCAGGGCCTCGGGTTCTTGGCTGCTCTGCTTTCCTGGGGCTGCTCTGACACCGTGCTACAAGCCAGTGGCGCTGAGCAATGGAGACCTCTCTCACGTCTTGGAGGTCAGCAGTTGGGCTCAGGCTGTCGCAGGGCTGGGACGAGGGCCACCTCCCACCCCGGTGCTGCCTTTCTCTGTGCTCCGCTGAAAGCCGGCTGCCTGCCAGCTGCCCCTCTGTCTCCCAGTCATCCTCCTGGTATCCTTGTGGCATATGTGACTGTTAGCATCCTCGTCACCCCACTGAGCTTGGAAACAGTTTCCCAGAGTCACCAGCTGCATCCCCAGGCCTCTCTGTCCTCTGCCAGACCTAGACTCTCTGCGTCCTCCATGTGAGGGGTCCCAGGCCCGCCCCTAGGTTCTGTACAGGGACCCAGGGAGGGATATGCTTGTGGGTGTGAAGGTCCAGACAACTGCATCTCTTGTACTCTTGCCTGGCACTGTGCCTGTTGTGTCTCAGGAGTTGTGTATGGCCGTGGCCTCAGTGGCCCAGAGCAGAGGGTCTGGGCAGAGCAGGCAGGCTGGTTACAGCTCAAGTCTCAGACCACAGAATTGGGTAATTCTGGGTATTACTTTTCAGGCAGTGGGAGCCATAGAAGGTTGTGGGATGTGAGCATTCCTAGTGAGCTTCTGGAAGTTGAATCTGGCACTGAGAATGTGTTTGGCTAAGGAGACACCAGCTGGGGGCACAGAGAGGAGTGGGCCGATGGCATGAGCCCTTCTTACTTGAGATGCCCGTGGCCATCGGAAGCCACCCCCTCCAGGAAGCCTTACTTCCTCTCCTCTGCGTTCCTACAGCCCCGGGTGCTGCCCTGGGCCCATCCTTCTGTGTTCTGTGAGGCTGGGCACTGGGTCCCCTTGGGCATCTGTGCCTTGCTCAGTAGTGGGCACGAAATCTCCTTGGGACCAGCCAGCTGGCAGAAGGGAAGCCCGAGTGAGGGGGACCAAGGGCCTGCTGGAGAGAGGGGCCCTGGAGGCCTGAGCCCCTGGCTGGGGGCGTCCCTGAGGGTCTGCGCTGCCCTGTCCTCTGTCTGGGTGGGGCAGGGGCAGCTTGGTGGTCATGGTAGGAAGGACAGTGGACGACAGATCTGGGTTGCATCTGTGTGCCTCGAGGCAGGATGTAGGCACAGGCTTGTGGGCCTGCTTTCTGCCAGCCTCGGAGAGACAGCCTAATTTTACAAGTTTGGACTTCATCTGATAGATTGTCTCTTTCCCTTTTTTAAAGAAAGATACCACAATACTGGTATTGACTGTCTTTAATTTGACACTTGACAGAGAGGGAGAAAAACAGCTCCTGTGTAATTCAGGAGTATCGATCCAGCATGGCGGTGGCGTGGGCTGTGGGCTTCCTGTCTGAGGGACAGGGCAGGCTCAGGGGGCTGTGGAAGGTGACTTCCGCTGAAAGTAAGCCTGCTTTTTCTGCTGTTTTAAAATATGTTTTCTTGTTTGGAGGAAAAGTACTTAACTCCCCACAAGGGCCGCCGGGACCCCCCTACCTTGAGCTGTTTCTGGCTTTGTTCATCCTCTTTGGACCAGTTGGGGGAGGGAGGGGAGAGCAGTCGGTGGCCTTGCTAATCCGGCCCTCCATGACAGGGGGCCTTTATGAAAACCAATTCATGCCACTGGGCTCTGTCTGATGACTCAGACGGCTGTCCCCAGGGACCGGACGCAGATCTTACAGATTCAAAAGCGCAGCGCGCTAATGAGCGAGTTAATCTGCGGACGTCTTCCTGCGTTGGCCGGGACCCTCAGCCACGTCCTCAAGACTGGCCCCCAGGGAAAGGCCAGCTGGGCGTGAGAACCTGAGCCTCCCTTCAAGGCCTGGAGCAGGGCTCCACGGTCCCCCTGGGGTCTGAGACCGGCAGGGCCTTCTTGTTCCTCCTCCGCCGGGAAAGTCCTGCTGTTCCTGTGGACGCCTGGCCCCGAGCGGGAGCGAGGGCTGTGTATTTATGTTCCGCTGCTGCCTTAACAAAGCACCGCTGCCTGGGCAGGGGCTGCTGGGCAATCGGAATTGAGTTCTCTCCGCCCGGAGTCTGGAGTCCAGGGTCAACATGCAGCAGAGCTGGTGTGTGTGTGTGGGGGGGCACCCTCTTCCCAGCTGGTGTCTTCATACAGCGGGAGACAGCGCAGGCTCCTCCTTCTTCTTCCTCTGGGGCCACAGTTCTCCCAGGTCGACCTCCTCTTCTGACCATGACCATTCTTAGCCATCCTGTCCCCGGAAAGTCCCCCTGGGATGGGACAACTCCAGCCCCTACAGGCAGGGTCCAGCTCTCTCCCCTGTCTCCTGGTGCCACCATTGCACTGGCACCGAGTGGGTGCACGGTGAATATTTGCCCATGGACTGGAGCCTCTTGGTGCCTATGGCAGTGCCAGCCACCTCGAGGGCACGTGATAAATGTTTGATGAATCTAATTCGTTGAAGTCAGCAACGTGGATTGGCCACAAATGCCAAAAAGACTGAGCCAATGTTAATAAAGCCCTCCCAGACCTGGGACTTCAGCAAAATATCACCATTTATGTAAAGCTTTTCATTATAACTCTGCGGGGAGTTCCTCCAGCATTAGCATTTTTCAGACTCTCTGATCAGCGGCACTTCAAGGATAAAAGCTGTGAGCTGCAGAAGACGGCGGGTAGAACAAACACAGGCTATTTGCGAGCCCCAAATAGAGATGGTAGTGGCACAGGCATCCTCCCTCCCGAGATACTGCGGCCTCAGCCTTCTCATGGCTTCCAGAGACCCTTCAAGCCTCCCGCAGTGTCCCTGTCACCCAGAACCATCCTGACTGCAGCTGGGGGTCAGCGTCCGGGTCCCCTCCAAGGACAGGACCCTGGGGGAGGGCATAGGTGAGGGCAGGGCTGCTCTTGTCCCCTCGAGTGGCTCTGTCCTTAGACAGAGGCAGGGACCCCAGTCAGGTGCGTGACCTGGGCTGCCAGGAAGCCAGTGGCTGACCATGGGGGAGGCGGGTCAGCTCCGCACGGCCCAGAGCATGGAGATGCCAGGGCTGAGTGGGAAGCTGGCAAGTTGTGTCCGGCTGCACTGGCTGTAAGGTTGGCAGGACCATAGGGCCTGCAGCTCCAAGGGGAAAGCACAGAGACGTAGCCCCCTCCCTGCCTCCACAACGATGTTCTTGTAGGTGTCTGATGCCTTGTCATTGTCACGATCCTGCGTGTTCACGGTAGAAATCCAGAAAGCAGTGAATGGAGACCTTCTCCTCCCAGTGCTTAGAGGTCCATATTGGCATTTCCCCCTTCCACTTACTTCCCATGGAGGGGACTGGGGCATATGTGACATTTTGGGGCCCAATGAAGTTCGCCCCCAGACCTGGGCAAGACTTTGAGACCATGAAGGTATCTGGAGGCTGGAGTTTCAGTCAGGGCAGCACCTGCACCCCAGGGGCTGTGTCTGTGTCTGAGCCCTCCAGGAGTGGATCTTAGTGGTGACTGCGGCTGTGCAGAGGACAGAGGGCTGGCCTGAGGGACTGGTCACCCACCAGCATGGCCAGGGAGGCAGGAGTAAAGGAAGAGCGATAGGAGGGAGGCAGGCACAATCACAGTGTCATAGTCCATTTGTATTGGCACAGCTGTGGTATAGAATAAGCACCCCCGCCATGGGGAGTGGGCACAGACACACTGCACGCCTTGATCCTCTTTATTCCCCTTTGCTTGCCACCTTCTCCCCTCCCCATCTCCAGATCCCTTCCTGTCTCCACATAGTCTTTATTTAAAAATGATCTTTTAAAAACAAACTGCAGCTTCAGAACACAAAGTTCCCCATGGTTCCACTGCCTTTTTCCCTCCCAGGAAACTTAGGGAAAAACAACTCCTCTGGGTCTTGCAGGTCCAACAGGAAGTGGCCGAGGAAGTGGCACCATCATGGTAACTTCAAACACGCAGCTGGCTTACCTTCCACACAGCCCAGCAAAGGGCAGCCTGAAGACACAGGGATCCACACCCCAGATCACTGCCCTGAAGAGCCCGAGACCCTGTGAAAACCCCGAGGCCATAAGGCACCTGTCCCTCTCGGGCCCACTCTATTCTCTCTGGGTGTAGATACCTTCCCTGTGCAGCATAAACCCTTCTGTGCCTCTCATCAATGCATCCTGTAATTCTTTTCTGTGATGCAAGTCAGGGACCCTAAATAAAGCAGCCTACCCTGTGAGTGGGCTGAGTTGAGGTCCCCACTTCCTCTTTGGGGGACCTCCTTGGACCTGCCTGGGGATAGAGGACCCTGCCATTTCCAGTTTCTTAGAACCTGAACATTCCCGTGAGCCTGAATTTCCCACCTGTGCAGTATCCGAGCTCCTTTTAATATTCCGAACATTGCCCCTTGCGTTGCCTAGCTTGTGGAGGAAAATGGGCAATGGAGGAACTTCCCAGGCTTACCCTGTAGTCCTCAGTCAGCCACTTACCCACTCTGTGGCTCGGTTTCCCCGTTTGTCTCTACTCTCTAATGGGGTCATGAGGGCAGGTATGGTGAGGGCTCTGGCCTGCTTGTAGCAGTGCAGCGGTCCTCCCGCGGGTAACCCCGGAACTCGGCCTCCTGGGGTCTCCCCTTCTGCCTGGAGTGTGTTGGCACATCCGCTTCATTGCTGTGCGTTTCCCCTCTACTTTGCCGGCGCTGTCTGAGGCCAGGTCTGGCTGTAAATAGTGCACTGCCTCCCGCCGGCTGCTGAGGCGGGGGCTTCAGGCATTGAAAGCTCCTGGCCCAGAGGTTCTGGGGATCCCGAGCATGGGCACCGAGAAGGAGCCCGGAATGGAGCAGTGTTGGGATGTGGGGAGCGCGTGGGGGCACAGAGGGTATCTGTGGGCAGATGTGGGGTTTCTTATACAGGGCAACTGGAGCATAGGCTGCTGGAGGGGCAGATGCGAGGCGGAGCAAGTGACCTCCAGGGTAGCAGGACCCGGCTTGGGTACGGGCAGCAGGATGAGGCTGGCGGTGGCCTCGGCACCCAGGTGCGCAGCTTGGGTTTCATCCGACGGGTAGTGAGGGTCTCTGCAGCCCACTGCAGATGTCAGGGAAGCGATCATTGAGTGGGTCCTGGACTGATTGGATTTCATTCCCAAGGTGATTTAAAAAAGTCAGCTGGGCGCAGTGGCACACACCGAGTCCCAGTCTCCTGTGGTCCGAGGCAGGGGCTCTGTGAGTCTGGGTTCGGCCTGAGCAACGAGCGTGACCCTGTGTCAGAATGAAGTGAGAGGCTGGGTGTGGCTCAGCAGGCGGGCGCTTGCCCAGCGTGAGGCCCTGGTTCTATCCCAGGCACCTGTGCTGCGCAGGGCTGCTCTTGGGGTCTGCAGGACACTCGCAGTGGCCTCACTGCCCCAAGGCCTACTGTGTGCGCCCCACAGGGCACCAGAGGACCCCGCAGCCCCTGTCTGTCTCCCGGGATCATGTCCTTGTCCTGCCGCCCCTTGGTGCCTGTCTCTGGCTGCTGTACTGCCTGGTGCTGGGCCCCGAGAGGGGCGAGTGTGAGCCCTGTGTGGACCCAGAGAGCCCAGTGGCCTGGTGCCACGATCGCTGCCCTAGGAGGACGCGGGCAGATGAGACCTGGGGGGAGGGAGACGCCGTGGAAGGTGGTGGGCCCTGCAGTTCGCTCCCCACTTCTTGTCCTCCTGGCTATGCCACGAAGGGGCTGGCGCCATCTCTGGCTTCCAGGTGGGAAACTGAGGTGGGAAACACGCCCACGTGTCGGTCGCTGGCCACTTTGAGTCCGAAGCCCGTGTGCGCTGCCGCCCAGCTGCAGTCTCTGGGGAGGACTGAGACTACCGATCCAGTGCTCAGAAGGGGAAACTGAGGCTGTCCCCCGGCCATACCCACTGTTCCTTCGAGCTCTGGCCTGGACAGCGCTGGCCTCCAGAGGGTTGGGGCCATGGAGACTTGGCGGGGACTGTGCAGCCCCTCCGTCGGGAGCACTTTGCCCATCTAGTCTTTGCGCCCGGCCCGGCAGCTCCCTGGGCACATCCTCCTGACCTCTCCCCCTGCTGCTCCCCTCCTTCTGCTCCCCTCTCTCCTTCCTTCTGCCCCAGCCCCCTCCCCGGCCTCCCCTTCCCTCCTGAGAAGACTCTGTCATGGCCACCCACACAATGAGGCAATTGTGAGCCTCGGCCCAGGAGCATGGCAGAGGCCTGATTTCCATGAATAATCAGACTCCCAGCCAGGCGCGCCGCGGGCGGCAACCTGAGCTCGGCGGCTGGCCGGGTGGTTTGCTGCAAGGCTTTGTCCGAGGATGAAGAGCCCCTGGCCGGGTGCCATGTTGCCTTGGCAGTGGGTGGGGAGACAGGGACGGGCCATGGAGCCCAGCGGGCAGGACGTGCAATCCACCCTGCATGGGGGTGGCCAGTGGGGCCCGGAGCCCTCCATCCGGATGGGTTGTTGGGCCTGGGGCTCCTGTGAATTTGTTTGCCCTCAGTTGGGGCGCCTGGGGAGCTAGAATAGAGCCTCAGTTTCCTTCCCTGACAGGTGGGCATCCTGACCTTGCCCCACTGACTCATGGAGCTGCAGGGTGCCCAGCATGGGGTAGGTGCTCAGTGGGCACACTTAGTCCAAGGGGACAGGCAAAGCCTGAGGGTGAAGCCAGCTGGGGCTCCCGGTGGTGCATCCGGGGCCAGGCCCTGTGGGCATCTGGGTCAGAGGCTGCAGGGACACAGGTCCTCCTGGGCCAGGGTGGAAGCCAGCGCCCGCCCTGCCTGTTGCTCTTGGCTGCAGTGACACCTGCTGGCCGCCCCTGGCTGCCCCTGGTCCTGCAGCTCCTGGGGTGCCCCCTCCTGGGACCCCCGGTCCCTGCCACCCAGGGAAACGCCCCCAAACTTCCCCTGCAGACGCTGCCTGTCTGATGGCACCCACGTTGAGCCTGAGGCTGGGTGGCCACGCCCGTGCTGTGAGCAGGGTTAGGAGCCGTGCCCGGGCTCACGGGCAGCAGCTCTGCCTCCTCCCCAAGGCCCTGAGATGGGTCTCCTGGGCTGGGGCTGGGGGCACAGCCCTGGGCTCTGCAAAGCCCCATTTCTCCTCCCACCACTTTACTGCCTCCCCCTGCCCAGGACACTGGGCTTAGCAGTGTCCCAGGCCACCGGAGGGGTGGCGAGTGTAGACTTTGGGCAGGAACTGAATGTCTCCAAGCCTCAGTTTCCCACCTGTCAAAAGGGATTCACAGCCACTCAGAACTGTGGGGAAGTTCGCAATAGGAGACCACCCCAGGCCCCCGTCGATGAGCCTGGGAAAGCACACCACCCTCTGTGTGCTGAGATGTGCCCTCCCTCCTCACCCGGGCATGCTGGAGTCCCTGGCTCTGGGGACACCAGGGGCACAGGCGTCTTCACTCCCCAGGCCTTGTCCCGGAAAGGTCCACCTATCAGGCCTTGCTCCCAAGGTGCTGGAACCAGTCTGCGCCCCCTTCCCAGACATCAGACGGAGCCTTCCTTCTGGCCTTGGGACCCAGATGGGCAGCTGACCCCTGGACACCATGCCCACTGTCCCCAGGACTCAGCTGGCCTTGTGCCTCCTTGTCCCGGGGGCGGCCCTATCTCCAGGATGCCCATGGCACCCTCTGGGCGCTGGCCTGTGTTGTGGGGAGGCCTGGGACTCTGCTGTGCCAGATCCTTCCCTGGGGGTGGGGCCTTCTGAGTTGCCTAGGCACCCCAGCACCATCATGGGGTCCCCCAGAGGTGCAGCAGCAAGGGAGGGGATCTGGAATGGCCCCCGAATCAGGGTGCAGAAGCCATACCTCCTTTGCCCCCTGTCATGGGGCTGTGGCCCTGTCCCCGGCATGAATGCCACTTCTGTGCTTGTCCTGCTGGCCCCTCCCCTCCCCCACCCGGAGGCCTTGCTCTGTGCTTCCTCCAGCCAGAAATTCCAGGGGCCAGAGGACTGTGCCCTCCCAGAGCCGGCATCTCCCAGCGCACATTCCCCAAACCAGGGACCCTCGGCCAAGCCGTCCTTCCAGCAGGTGGAGCGGCCAGTGTGTGCACCCTGAGACTGAGGGCCGATGGCGGGGCTGTGGGGATGGACACACAGGCTGTGGGATGTGCAGGCCTGTGGGGCATCTGAGGGACCTTGGTGCTTAGAGAGAAGGCGCCTGCCTGGGCTCTGTGCAGGTTCAGGATGTGAGGGAGGGAGCGCTGAGCCCAGCAAGGACGGATGAGGAAGGTAGGGGTGACAGGAGGCTCAGGGGGATGGCCTGATCTTTCCCGAGTCTTATCTGCCCTCTGAGATCAATTTCAGTGGCCAGGATACCCTGAAATTGCAGGCCACAGTGCTTTTCTGGGGGCCATCGGAAGCTTTCTCCAGCTTCTGCCAGATCAGCATCGGGGATTAGAGTCAGATCCATGGGTCAGGATGGGCCTGTCGGGCGTTGTGTGGACAGTGTATTTCTCAGAGTGCCTGGCAGGGATGGATGGCCCAAGTCGTTCCCCTGATGAAGATGAAGGTCTGGTTCTGGCTTCACTACTGCGGGTGTCATGGGGAGGAGAGGGCTTTGAACCCACCAAGTGGCAGGAACCAGGCTCTCATCTGCAGCAGCCAAAGGCTGGAGCCAGGGCCAGAGCAAACATCTGTGAGCTGAGACCCGGGTCCTGAGTCAGGTGCTGTTCCCCTCACTTTCTTGGAATCCTGGCACTGGGTCCAGCACCTGCCTCAGAGCCGTGGGGAGTGAGGCTGTGCATGTGGCTTCCATCACTGTCTGTCACATGAGTGTTTGTCCTCCTCTGGGCCGAGTCTGGTGGGAGGGTAATGAAGAGTGACCCAGCGCTGCAGAACTGAGTGGCCTGAGTGGGGCATCAGGGGAGGCCTCACCAAGAGCAGCCCTGGGCCCTGGCACCCCCCCAACCCCCAGGTCCACACAGAAAGCTCCTGCGGGGGGTGTGAGACCCATCAGCAGGGGAGGGGGAGGCACAGCGGGTGGGCAGGGGGAGTTAGCTGCTGGGGCGGAGAGGGGCCATCCTGGCAGCTGGCTGGCCTGCAGGTGGGGCCAGCAGGCCGTGCCCCTAATGAGGACCCCGAGTTGTCAGTCAGGCGAGGCCCTGGCTGATCCCAATCTGCTTGTTTTCCCCCTAGAAAGCTGGGCTCAGATGGGCCTCTTAGCAGCTGCCCCAGAGTCTCTCGGGGAGACTGTCTGGCCCGGAACATCAAAGAACAGCTGGAGATAAGTTTCTTCCCTTCCTTTTAAAACACAGCCAGAGCACCCGCATGGCCAGCACAAAGCGGCCAGGTTGGGGTTTGTGGTTCTCCCTTAAAGGTGCCTGGAAAGGAACGGGGTCTCAGGTCTGTACCTGCTCCAGCTGCCTCATCCTCTCAAACCCGGGGGACAGGACCCGGGCTCTCTCAGGCTGCCCCCTCTGCTGGGGGACCCGGCTGTGCCTGTGGTCTATGGGCATTTCTGCCCCAGCACTGGGACGCTGTACACCCATCACTCTGAGCAGCCAGGCACACGGTGTCTTCCCAGAGCCCCGGGCCCAGTGCTGCTGGCACTCACTGCCCCTGAGCTGGTTAAGCCAGTTTTTCTCCTGGGGCTGTGAGCCAGCTCAGACGGCTGATTGGGAGCAGAGAGAAGGCCTGCCCTCCGCTGGTCGGGAGGCTGAGGGGAGAAGGCCTCTCCGCGTCACCACAGCCAGGGTTGAGCAGGAGCTGAGCTGGACTCTGGTGGCCAGTGTTTCGCTGCCCTGAGGGCTTCCTGGAAGGGGGAGGGGTCGGGGGTACTGTGCAGGCAAGGCAGGAAGCATTTGAGGCAGCGCTGGCCTTCCTGGGGTCCTAGACTCTGTGTGGGAGGTGCTAAGGGTGTCCTGGGACCCAATGACCAGCCTAGCTTCCCAGCACCGTGGAGCCAGCAGCACCGGCTGCCCTGTGAGTGCTCTGTCTGTGTTGACCCCGCAGCTTCGGGGACAGCCTCGCCCAGGACTCTGTTCCTTTTGAGAAAGCTCTATCTCCCTTCTTCCTCTTACCTATTTTTTATTTTGCTCTTTATTTATATTTTGGGTTTTTCTTGTAAAAGAAACCATGCTTGTGTGTCTGATTTATTTTACTTAACATTATGGTCTCCAGGTGCATCCATTTTCCTACAAATGACTCAAGTTTATCCTTCTTTATGGCAGAGTAGTGCTCCACTGTGTGTAAATACCACATTTTCTTTACCCATTTATCTGTTGATGGACATATAGGCTGCTTCCAAGATTTAGCTATTATAAATTGTGCTGCTATAAACATGGATGGGTAAGCATGAATCACTGTAATGTGATGTCTTTAACTCTTTTGGTTAGATACCTAGAAAGGGAATAGCTGGGTCAAATGGGATTTCTAGTTTTAGTTTTTTGAGGAGTCTCCAAGCTGACTTCCACAGTGGTTGCACTAGTTTGCATTCCCATGAACAAGATAGAAGGGTTCTTTTTTCCCTGAAAATTCGGCAGTATTTGTTATTATTTGATTTCTTGATGAAGGCCATTCTTTCTAGGCTAAGATGGAATCTCAGTGTTGTTTTAATTTGCATTTCTTTAATGACCAATGATGTTTGAGCATTTTTTCATGTATTTATTGGCCATTTGTACTTCTGTGAAGTATCTGTTCATTCCACTTGCTCATTTTTGATTGGGTCTTTTATTTTGGGGGGAATCTAAATTTTTTGAGTTCTTTATATATTCCCTCTGTCTGAGGAATAACTGTCGAAATTTTTTCCCATTCTGTAGCTTGTCTTTTTACTCTGTTGGTTGTTTCTTTTGCTGTGCAAAAGCTTTTTAATTTAATATGATCTCATTTGTTGATTCTCAGTACTGTTTCTTGTGCAACTGGAGTTCTGTTCAGAAACATTTACGACTTCAAGAGTTTTACCTATTTTGTCTTCCAGCTGACTAAGTGTTCTGTTTTAACATTCAGATCTTAAATCCATTTTGATTTTAGTTCAGGGCATGCTGAGAGATACAGGTCTGGATTCAATTTTCTGCACGTGGAGCCATTTTTCCCAGCACCGTTTCTGAAAGAGGCTGTCTGTCCTCCAGTGTGTGTTGGGCTAGGAACTCTGATTGTGCCCGTGTCACGATGAGGAAGGGATGTGCCCCTGTGCCAGTCTTTGCACACTGAGGTCCAGATTATGTGCTCCGATGTTGTACACTGTGCCCCTCGGGGCTGACTCCCTGCCTGGTTTTACTCTGCAGCAGGGCCGGGCCCATCACCTGTGACGGCCTGGTCCCCAGCTCCAGGGCTTTGCTGCACCCTGAGCGCCCTCCTACTGGGTACTGCCCAGCCTCGCTGCTCCTGGGGGCCTTGGCCACGCCGTCTCTGTGTGCCAGGCACCGTGCTAGGCACAGCGGGCCTCGCAGTAGGAGAGCTCCCACCCCACAGTGGGAGGCAGCATGTGCTCAGCTTGGCCTCTGTGTGCACCCGGGGTGGAGGGCGCTGGGCTGATGCAGGGAGGAAGGCTGGTGCCGAGGTTGCCCTTGAATCTATCCCCACTGCTTCCTGCCCTTCCCTCCTTCTTGGGTCGCAGAGTCCAGGGTCAGGGGTTGGGCTGACACCTGTGGTGTCCCTGGCTGTAGCAAGGGACCCTGGCCAGGGCCATTGTGGGGCAGAGCATGCTGGATCCTCCTGCCATGGGGCAAGGCCAGGGCTGCAGCTGGAAGCCAGCTGCCCAGCATTCCCAGTGGCCTCCACAGTGCAGGGTGAGCCTTGTGAATCCTTGTCCCCAGACCACCAAAAAGGAGACTACTGGCGTTTGCTTGTCCTTCCCCTTGGCCCTGTCTGCCACCAGGCACTGGGTGGGCTCATTGCCCTGGCCAGGAAGGGTGTGGCTCACTCTCAGGCCTCTCCCTCTGGTTCTTGCTTGCATAAGTACAGTTGTACAGACCTGAAGCTCCCACCTGGCTGCCCCCACAGAAATCGCACCCCTGGAGCGGCCCTGGGTGCCTCTGGCCCACACGCAGCATCCTAGCTGGCTGGCCAGTGAGTGGGGACACAGGGGGACGGCTGGCGAGCTTCTCCAGTAAGTGGGTGGGCAGGCCGCCAGTGTACATTGTATGGTCTGCACCTGCAGCTTAGCACTTCAGCATACAACATCTTGCTTTGCTCAGTGGTTCTTGTCTCTCATTGTCCCCCATAGCTCAGTGTGAGCTCTTCCCAGAGAGGTGCAGACTTGTACCCCAATATTTGTGGGGGGCATTTGGAAGGATGCCAGGTGCATAAGGGAGTCAGACACAGCCCCGCCTCCAAGGGCTTTAGGGTGCTGGAGAAAAGGCTGCTGCTCCCACCTCCCTTGGAAGAACAGCCATGATCATTACCGGGCACACTCAGGCCTCAGGGCCTTTGCAGCTGCTGCTTTGCACCCAGAAGGGCCTTTCTGCAGCCAGATGCCTCTCGAATTCTCCCCACCACCCTTAGTCTCAGTAAGAGACTGCCCCTTTTGAAACGCAGCCCGGGGCCCACTCCCTGCTGTGGGGCCCAACCTTCAGTTTTTCCCTCCCTCCTCCCTCCCTCCCTCCTCCCTTCCTTCCTAAGATTGAATCCAGGACCTTTGCACTGAGTTACATCCCTAGTCATTAAAAAACATTTTTTTTTTCATTTTGAGATGAGTTCTTGCTAAGTCACTAAGTTACCCAGGCTGGGCTCGAATTTGCAGTTCTCCTGCCTCAGCCTCCCAGAATGCAGGGATTACAGGCATGTCCCCTTCTGTACTTCTGTGTGCAGTTACCACAGTTGGACCAGCCCTGTCTCATCTATTTCTCATCTCATTCCCTGCAAGTGTGAGCTCATTTTGTCCATTTGTTTATTGTTGTATCCCAGCTTCTACAACATGTCACTAAGTGTGTCCTGCGTGTCCTTGTATCTTCTCATGCACTAGAATATGCTGTAGCCTGTTCCGGCGTCATCAGTTAGCACGTCCAGGTTCCCTGACTGTGCACAAGGAGTCCCGACCTGTGCCATCCCCAGGGGCCCAGCCGAGCAGGGCCCCTTCTCCCGTGCTGGCAGAGTGGGTCTCGGTGCCGGGCCGCAGTGCCTGTGGAGAGATGGTATGTGGCAGGTGCTCGGGCTGCTCCTCGTGTCTGCACGACAGTGCTCAGGTGGGGTTGTGAGAGGCAGATCTAATCTCTTTCCCAAAGTCAGTGTCCCTGAAGGGCTTCTGTCACAAGGAGCCGGCATGGGGCAGCAGGAAGACAGCCACAGTGTAGAAAGTGAACCTGAGGGAGCCCGAGACCAAATTAATCCCGGAGCCAGAGGAAGCAAAGGGGGCAGCCTCTCCACGAGTGGGGGTCCCGCGTCCTTAACACACCCTTAAGGCATGCCGTGTGTTGGTGATGAATAAAGCCAGTCGTTTGCTTTCTCAGCATCCTCCTTTTCTTTTTCTTTTCTGTTTGGTACTGGGGATTGAACTCAGGACCTTGCACTTGTGAGGCAGGCAGCGGAACCACTGAGCTAAATCCCCAGCCCTGAGGTCCTCCTTTTCTAAAAAGAGAGCATTTGTGTCACTTTCTGTTGCTTTGCGACTTCTTTGAGCCTCGGTGTAGTCTTGAAAGGCCTGGTGTGGTGGTGCACACCTGCATTCTCAGCACTTGGGAGGCAGAGGCAGGAGGGTGGCAAAGTTCAGGGCCAGTGTGGACTAAATAGCAAGACCCTGTCTAGAGTGCAGGCCTGCGTTGACTTCATCCTACTGGTGGATGCGATCGAGTTAGGGTTCCTTCCTAAGGGAAGAGTTACTTTCTGTGGCTGGTGGTGCTCTTACTACCCTGCACGCCCTTTCAGAAAGCAAGGGTTTATGGCATTGATATCCGGGGATCTGGTTAGTTGGCGAGTCACCCTCCAGCCTGGTCTCTACTTCTGGGGCCTTGAGCAGGTGCTCAGGCTCAGGTGCAGAGTCACGGGGTGCAGAAAAGCCTAAACCCGGCCAGAGTGTAGGGCTCTCCAACCAGGTGGTGACGGCGACACTCGCTGTGGACCCCTCCCAAGGGAAGGGGTCAGAGCAGGGCAGGTCCCCACGGCTGGGTCGCCCCTTTGCCAGGCCCTGGTCCTCCTGAGGCGTAGGACGCAAGTGCTGTCGTTGGCCCTGATTCACAGATGGAAAACCCGTGCTGGGGGTTGTTTCCAAGACGTCACTCATTCATTCATCCACCCAGTAAAAACGTGTGCAGCCCTGCCGCATGCCAGGGTGGTCCAAGGGCTGGAAATAAACAGCCAAGAGCAAACAGCAGCCCTTGACTCTCTGTTTTCTTCTTTTGGTCTCTGGTTTTCATCTGGGGGCTGGGGAGAGATGGCGGAGACCAAGAGGTGGTGGAGGAAGAACCAGCCGCCCGGCAGCGGGGCTCTGTCTGCCCTCAAACCCGCTGCGCTGTCGCTGTCGGGCCCAGCTGCGTCCTTCCTCTCTCCCCTCCTGCTTTCGTGCCTTATTCACAAGTTGCTCCTTCTGGTCCCCTCCAGGGCTGTGTGTGGGGTACGGGGAGGAACGCAGTGGGCCGTGGCCCTCTCTCCCCTGCCTCTGTCCCCTGTGCCCCCTGCAGGCTGTCCCAGAATGCACGTGCCCTGGGTCCATTCCTAGGTGCTGGAGGGTGAGGCTGTTCGGGGCCGGACCGTCCTTGTCGCTGGGTTCTCGTGGGTCCCCTTGGAGTGATTTCCTCCCGGAGAAGGGGATGGGTGATTGAGGAGGGGATGGGCGGCACAGGCGGGGCAGAGCTTGGGGTGGCAGTGGCTGGAGGAGGCGCGGAAGTCGGGGGGAGGTCAGGGCCTTAGCAGAGACTCCCACAGGACAGGGAGTGGCCCACTGCGCCTTGGCTCCGCCCCTCTTATCCTGACCTTGGTCGGGGATGCTGGGACCGCCTGGGTGAGGCTGGGTAGCCCAGGGTGGGCGTCCTTGTGCATGCTCTGGCTGGGGTTCCAGGGTCAGTCCTCACTCAGGCCATCTGATCTGCCTCTCTTGTCCCATCTCTGCTTTTTTCTTTTTCTCTCAGAATGTGCTTGTGGCAGTGTTGTCCTGAAAACAGAGATGGGCCTGGGCTCCTCAGCCACCCCGTGCATGCCAGGCAGCCCCCTCATCTGTTCCCCAGGGGCAAGTGCCTCTGTGGGGGGCAGAGCCCCGTACTGCTGCCCGTGGCCCCGAGCGTAGCATGATGGTGCGTGCTGGCTTTCGGAGTAAATGGTCCGGAGTGGCGCTCAGCTGGCAGCTCTCGGGGCTAACTCTGTCCTGGGGTCCTTCCTGGCTGGCGGGTGGGTGGGAAGAACGCATGTAGGATTCTGCCGACCTGATCCAGGGGGGCTGGCCAGGTACACAGGGCGCTGCCTGGACCTCAGCCTCCCCCACTGGTGCCCCAGATGCAGCCCTCCACCCCAGCCCCTCATAGGCTGGATGGACAGTCGGGTACCAGGCTGGACGGAGCGTGGCCTGGGCTTGTGGGAGCTGAGGAGGTGTGCTTCTGGCAGAGCAGGCTCAGAACAGGGCACTGGGGGGCAAGGCTGGAGACTGCGGAAGACCAAGGGCTGGATGCTCAGGCGGGCAGTGTGCTCTGTGCCCCCCGGGGCTGGCACGGCAGACTGGGCGCTTCTGTGCACTGTGGGCTGCTGCCCAGGGCCAGAGTGAGGCCCTGCTCCTGGCATGTTCAGGTGGAACTGGCGGCACAAGGGGCTGCTGGGGCCAGGATGGGGCAGGGGTAGGAGCGAGGCCCTGGCTGGGCTGGGCTGGGTGTCCTTGCCATGTGGACCACCTGGCCTCAGTCCTGGGCACCCTGCTGTTTTGGTGCCTGGGGACCCTGTTCAGCTCCCTGGTTTCTTGAGATATCCAAGAGGTCCTTCCGTGCTGCGGGGAAACTGAGGCCGGGAAAGGCCGAGTGCTCCTGTTCCTGGATGAGAAGCCTGGGCTGGACAACTCTGAAGGTGACATCAACCACACAACGCCCTGGATCCTACCCCCCCCCACACCTCCAAGATGCCCAGGGTCAGACAAAGGCCACGCTGTGCCGGGAGGGGCGGCTCCAGGTCCTGGGTGGGCGGGGACACCGGAAGAGCCCATGGTGAGCCTCTTCTCTCACTTCCCCGCAGTCTGGAAATTCCTTCCATAACTCATTCATCCAGAAAGGAGAAAAATGGCCCCTGGCTTGTGGACAGCTTCCGGTCCATTTTCATACCATCCCCGCTAGACTTCCTGTGGGACGTTGTCTCTGATTTGTAGATGAGGAGACCAAGGGTCTAAGGAGCACCATGCCTGTTCTGGGCACAGAAAGGGGGAGGGCAAAGCCAGGCTCGGAAGGAGGACTGGGGCTCGGTGCCCACCTCTGGGCTCCGCAGCGCTCCCTCCCCACCTGCTCCTCATGGGTTCTGGCATTTTCTGTTCATCCAGGGAGTGTGTGTGTGTGCGCTGACGGCTGTCTGTAAACAGAGAAGGAGGAGGACAGAGCACAGAGGGGGCCACGGTGATGCTTTGAACGGGACCTGTGTGTTTGTGCCTTTGTGGGCATGTGTGAGGAGTGTGAATGCCTGCGTGCAAGGCCACACGGATGTAAGTGTGGGTGTGGCCTGGGTTTCGCCACTTGTTCTCCCCGGAAGTGTGTCTGGCTGCTCTGGCTCTCCCTCCTGCTCCTGCAGCTGTCCAGGTGTGGGGGCTGCTCAGGGCCCCTGTGGGGCCAGTGCTCCTTCATGGTGGCTGCACCCCCATCCATTCCCTTCATAGACCCTCCTCTGTTTTCGCCTCCCCTGGCAACCTCAAGTGTCCGCTGAGCAGCTTCCCCTGAGCAGCTTCCCCTGCACCCCACTTTCTCCACTCCCCAGGGGCAGCTGGGGCTCGGGGCTGGGTCTTGCCAGCTGCCTGAGGCTGCAGGAGCCAGAGGCTCCCCTTGGGCTCGGGGTTTCTCCCCAGTGCCAGGTTGACCTTTGTGTGAAGCCACTCCATCTTGGGCTTCAAGAACAAGGTCTGCCTCCCATGCCCCACTGCAGGGGTGAGCTTGGTAACTTACTGAATGAAGGGGACAGCCCGTTGGGGCACACGTGGCACATGCACCAGCCTGAGTGGAACTGGGCACCCCACCCAGGAGCCTCGCCTGGCTCCTCTTCATACCCTCCCTCCCCTCTTCCTCCTGCCTCCCCCAGGGAACCCACATACTGTGGATTGCAGCACCAGCTGTCCACGTGGCACCTGAGGTGTCCTTGGTTGTCCCCAGGAACTAGACCTTGGCAGAGCCTGCAACGCAGGTGCTCTTTGGCAGCGTGGCAGCATTCCCTGCACTGCCAGGATTTTCTCTTCTTTGTGGCAATGTGGAAGCAACCCCAGAGAGGTTAGGTGATTCTCCCCAGGTTACCCAGTGAATCAGGGGCACCACTGGTGACAACACTCTTGGTTTTGGTCTTGTTTCTTAGCAACACGGGACTCGGGGATTCAGAGTGCTTTTCATGCAGCTGTAAACCACTCTTGCTACAGCCCCCTGCAGCCCAGTCTGCTCTGAGCAGGGGAGCAACCTGGGCCTCCATCATGTGTGTCTTGGTGAAGCTGGTGGGATGGTGGCAGAGGGGCCTGGTGTCTGGTCCACACCAGGATGCAGAGGTGAGGCTCTGTGTCCACCACGTTTGAAATGAGAGTGTGCTGACCCTGCCACCTACGACTGGCTTCAGCTTGCTGCAGGGGGCTTTTGAGCTATTTCATATTCTTCCATTATTCTGAAATAGAGCCACAGAATAGCAGAAATGCTGTTTTCTTGTTGCAGAGACAAAATACCCAACATCCAAATTTAAAGCAGGAAAGGTTATTTAGCATAGAAATTTCAGTCCATAGTCACCTTGGTCCAAGTCAGGGTGGCACATGGCAGAGGAGAAACAGTCCATGGCATGGCAGGGAGGAGACAGCAGGCAGCAAGCAGCAGCCGAATAGCAGAAGCAGCAGCAGGCAAGCCTACCTCTTCCTTTTATCCTATCCAGGCCATACATTTTTTGATTGGTGCGCCCATACTCAGGGTGGGACACCCTTAATCTCAGTATCACACCCTTAATCCAAATTCACACACCCTAACTCAGCCACTTTTGAAACTCCCCACCTAGGACCTAATGGGGGAGACATCTAGATACAAACCACAACATCCACCTTCCTCTTCCCCAGGCCCCAGTTGGCACCTGGGAATGCAGTGTTTCCAGGCTGTGTCCTCAAGCCATTCTCAACCAGGGGACCAGGACAGAGAGCTGTAGACCCTGGGGGAAGGAGGCTCCCCCTTAGGCCAGCATAGTTGGTCCCTGGGGGAGCAGGAGCTGGCTAGAAGTCCCTTGTGCAGCCTTGTGACCCCTGCCAGCAGCTGCAAGGCTGGGACATCAAGCCGAGGGCTGAGCTGGGGACAGGGCTTCTGGGAGGTGGCTGACTCAGTGAAGATCATGGTGCTAGGAAGCGAGGGATTCAAAGTCCAAACCTGTGGCTTTTCATGCTGGAAGGCTTCTTAGATGAAGGGACAGGACAGGTTGGTTTGGGGAACAGACCTGAAACAGTTCCGGCCTGCATGGGGGCACTGAGGAGGCCAGGCTGAGGGTGGGAGAGTGAAGAGCCTCTGTCACCAGATCCCCTGCTGGGCTTCCACAAGCAGCGCACCTGCAGAGTCACCTCTACTCTCTGCTGCCCCCCGGCGTTGGGACTGTGGTTACCACCATTTGGAGATGGGAACACTGAGTCTCAGCGAGGGTTAGACTTGTCCAGATCACACAGCACTGGGCGCTGGAGGTGACACCTGTCTGTACACCCAGCAGTGTGTGCTCAGCACAGCTGGCTGGCTATCCACATGGGTTGGCCTGTAAACATGAAATTTATTAAATGTATTTGCATAGTCATAAAGCAAACTTCAACATATTTTATAAACTGGCTTTTGCAAAAGACTGTAGTTTGGGGACCCCTGGACAAGTTGACTGCTGGGGCCCCCTCCAAATGCTTCCCATTCCAGAAACACCAAACCATGGCACCCTGAGACCTGCCCAGCCTGCTGCATGCTTACCCGGGTCAGGGCTCAGGCAGAACCAGGAAGGCTGAGACCTGAGAGTTCTCCAGGGCCTCGACCTTAGATCTGGGTTTGCAGCTTCTGGTCTGTAAAGGTACTAAGCGGCAGAGATAGATTTTTATCAGGCAGTCTGGGCGGGTCTGCGGAGAGGAAGGTGTGAACCTGTGATGTGGCTCGGTGTGTTTCGGGGACACGTGCTCACCATTGGCTGGAGCGATGTGCCAGCCTTAGGCAGGGTTTGCAAAAGCAGTCTTCTGGAGGTTCCACAGAAACACAACAGACTGCCCACATGCAGTGTGCTGAGTTTTGCAGATGTCGCCACAGTTCGAACCCACGCATGGTGCCCTCAGTCACCTGTCCTCCCTGCCTCCCCGACTCACTGGCCTTGTGATGGGCATGCGGCCTTTCCTGACGGAATCACGAGGCACGCTCCTTCCTGTCTGTATCTCCCTTTTGACATTTATCTGTATCGTCAGTGAGTCGCTTGATAGTTGCTTCCTTCTTATTTAATTTGTTTATCCATTTGCTCGTGGATGGGTTTCTAGGTGTGGGTTATTACGGATCAAGTCGTGGTGAATGTTCCTGTCGTGTCTTTGTGGGAACGCATGTCTTCATTTCTTGTGGGTGAATATCTAGGAGAGGAGTGGCCAGATCATGCTGGGAAGATGCTGAATGTTTTGAACATAGTGATTTACATTTACACCGGACTTTCGGCTCCTTCCCACCCTCCTCAACCCTTGGCGGGGTCTGGTTTTCATTTCAGCCATTCTAGTGAGGACGGAGTGGTGTCTCATTAGGGTTTTCATTTGCATTTCCCTGAAGATTAATGATGTCGGGGATCTTCTCTTGGTATTAATTTGCCATCCCTGTGTCTTCTTTGGTGGAACATTAGAATTCTTTGTCCATTTTAAAAATTATTGCTTTCATTGTTCTTACTGTGTTTTGGACTTCTTTATATATGTGAACTGCAAGTCCTTTATCACATACATGGTTTCAAATATTTTCTTCCAACCTGTGGCTTGTTTTTTCATTCTGTCAGTGTATGTTGAAGCCCACATGTTTAATTTTTTCTTTTTTTGGTGCCAGGGATCGAACTTGGATCCTTGCCCTTGCAAGGCAGGCAGCAGAACCACTGAGCTAAATCCCCGCAACCCCCCACATGTTTAATTTTGAGGAGGTGCACCATGTCCATTTTCTCGTTTGGGTCGCAGTTAAGGAATCTTTGCCTGGCACCAGTCACTGGCAGGCATCCAGCTGGATCCAGGAGAAGTTCCCACTCTGGCCTATTGGTCTGGCCACCGAGCTGGGATGCCCAGCGTTTGTTTTCCCTGGACGGGGACGAGGGACTGTCCACCTCTCCCTTGGCCCCTTCTGTCCTCTTTCTCTCCTGCCCCCTCCTTCTCTGGCCAGTACCGCCTCAGGTGCTAGCAAGAGAGGGGCCATCTTCCTGGGTCTCAGGTCCTGAGTGTGGGCCACCGTCCTCAGCCCCACGTCCCCTGTCCCAGCTTGTCCTCTAGCCTGTGCTGTGACGGTGGACATGCGTGGGCCAGGTTACCTGGGAGGGCTCCAGCCATCACCCTGAGCGCCCCTCCTGTTGCCTGTGGCTGGTGAGCCCAGCCTTTCAGGAGACATGGCTGGGCCAGGCTGTGGCTGTGAGGTGCATTCTGAATCACAGGGACAGATGAACAGCTTCCTCCTCCTCAGCTGGGAGCCTCGCTTCCAGATGTCCTGGCATGTTCCAGATGTGCAGGGCCCGCTGGACGACATGGATGCCACTGACCTGCTGCCAGGGAGGAGCAGATGGAAAATCTCTGCAAGAGGAGAGTGTCAGGCATGACTGAGATGAGCTCACCCGCCGTGGAGGCCTCTGGTTTCCGCATGAACCGTCCAGGAGGGAGCGGCGGACTCTGCTGGCTTTTTCTGGAAAGTTCAGTGATGATGTTTGCCCAGGAAGACAGCGCCAGGGAAGAGGCAGTGTGGAGTTTGGAGTCGGTCTGGATGGGGCTGAGTGGAGCCCCGAGTTCGTATCCATGTGGAGCGTGACCTGATGTGAGTGTGACCCAATTTAGAAGCAGGGTCACTGCTGATGTCAGCTAGCGAGGATGAGGTCCTAGCAGAGGAGGGGCTGTATCAGTCCATTTTGTATCAGTCTGTGTTGCTGTAATGAAACTCAGTAATGCCTCAGTTCACAAATGCTTCCATATGTTAACAATTAGGTTTTCGAACAGAAGAATTCTGCAAAATTTTGCTTCTGTCATGAGCTCTGAACTGAGTGATGAACATGACTGCAGCCATCTTCTCCAAATGAACAGGAATGCGGCCATCTTCCCCGGAATCGTGGAACGAATTAAGTTTGTGAACCAAGGCAGCACTGTACCTGGTGCTGGGTGACTTTATAAAGAAAGCTTGATTCGCTTCGCAGTTCTGGCAGTGGAAGGAGCTTTTTCTGGTGATGGCCTCCTTGCTGGCTGAGTTCTAAGGTGGTCCAGGGCATCAGACAGTGTGAGACAGACCCCACTTCTGAACACCTGGGTCTGGTTAAACTTCTCTGCTCCTCCTACCTCCCAGTGGGGCTCAGTTTCCACCCATGAGCCTGGGGGCCTGGGGCCACCCTCAAAGCACTCTTAGGCCATGGCAGGTGGACCTCAGACAATGACCAGGTCCTTACAGAAAGAGGGAAATCTGGACACAGACATAGAGGAGGGGGTGTGTGACATGGAGGTAGGGGCTGGAGTAGCACAGCCACAAGCCAAGGACACTTGGGGCCACCAGGAGATAGAAGAGGCAGGAGGGTCGTGCCCTGGAACCTCAAAGGGAGTGTGGCCCAGTGACCCTGGACTTCAGCCTCCGGTGTCCAGGACCGTGAAAGGACCTGACTCTGCTGCTTTAGCCTTGCCCTGAAAGTCACATCTAGGCCCTGTTTCCCTGGGCTGGTGGCTTTGTGTTTCCAAGCCTCAGTTTCCTATAGTGGGGCTGCAGATGTGAGAAGGGAACAAGATGACCCAGCTACAGCATGTCATCAGGGCTCAGCCAGCACAGGCATCCTGCTGAGGGCCCCTTGCTGTGTGCCTGGGGACACTGCAGGACACCGTCACAGCTCCCATTTGCGGCTGATATGGCTCTTGCTGCAGCCAGTGGAAGCTATGGCCACCCGAGCTGGTGCTCTGTGGCTCCGTGGCTCAGGGGCCTTTGGTGTCCCAGTAGGAGCAGGCTCTTGGGCTCTATGGGGCTCCTAGTGGAGCAGATGGGTACCAGGGTCTCCAGGGCACAGCTGGATTCGGCAGAGCTGGTGCGGGGTCCCTCGTGGTCATTCGCCCAGGTGTAGAGAATCCTGGGCACCTGCTGAGGCCAGGCGAGGGACACCAGGCAGTGACGGCACTGCCGTCCTGAAACCTTGGACATCTGGGGACAAGGGCCTCAGGAGGACAGACACCTGGCGGGGGCTCTGCACTCACGTCCCAGGTATGCACAGGGGTGCCAAGATGCTGGGTGGCCGGTGGGGGCCTCAGGGAGGGGTGTGCAAGTCAGTGGGGAGCAGGGTTGGGATGGGAGGCTGGGCCTGGTGCTGATGAGGGCTCGTGGCTCCTCCCGGACTGCGGAAGGGCAGCAGGAGACCTGGCTGGGAGACGTCCCCTGCAGGGACTTCTGTGTCCTTGTCTGTTCGCCTGGTGGCCCCACCCTGGCTTTGCCGGTCCTGAAGCAGTGCTGGTCCAAATGAGCCTTCCAGAGATGAGTGTGCCAGTGTCATGCTCTGCTCTGAACCCTCCAGGGGCTCCTCAGTGCTGTGAGCTGACCCCATGCCCCTGGCCAGCGGCCCAATCTCCGTCCTTCCTGCCTGGTGTCCCCGGTAAGGAGAGACACAAGAGCCATGGTCTCTCTGCCTGGTGAGGACCCAGTGACGTGAAACCCCTGCAAGCCAGGATGGGTGCTGGTGGCACTGCCATCGTGGGCTTCTGGCTCTGGAGTAGCAAGACAGTGTTGTCTATGGCCTGAGCTGCCCGACACATCCACCTCAGACCCCAGAGCCTGCCCTGCTGCAGGTGCCAGGCATTTGGGGACCCCTTTGGTGGCAGCTGGGATTTTGCCCAGGAACCTTCCAGAAACTCTCCGGGAAGCCAGACCCTCAGGCCCCCGCACTGGGGCTGTCAGCGGCACATCCAGGTTCTCTTTTTGGCCCGGGCTTATGCGGTGACAGGTGCCAGCTCTGAACCCACCTGCCCGGGTTGGGAGAGGCTCAGCAGGCCGACTTTGCTCCACAACCTCTGGGTGGCATGAGGCAGGGGAAGATGGAGGCAGCAGGGCAGGAGATGTGTGGGCTGGAGCTTACACAGCCCCCTCTGCAGCAGAGAGAATGATGGATTTCCTTAATGCATCTTGAGTCATCCTTAAGAAGTGTTAGGTACGGGCCGGGGATTGAGCTCAGTGGCACCGCGCCTGCCTTGCAAGCACAAGGTCCGGAATTTGATCCCCAGTACCAAAAAAAAAAAAAAGAAAGTGTTAGGTGGACAGCAGTAAGCGGGGCCTTGGAGAGCTTGTAAATTGACTTTGCTGCAGCCATGCAGGGGCTGGGGAGAAACCAGATACCCAAGGCTCCCGTGGCTCTTGTCTCTCCCCTGCTTACTGTGGAAGCTCTGGGGCTTTGGGTGAGCTGCCCCGGGCTCAAGCCAGCCTCTGTGGTCCCCAGTTGTGGGACGGGGACAGGTGGGTTAGGTCTGACCATGATGGGCCTTTGCAGAGGTCACTGAAGGTCCCTGAGGTCATGCACACTGGGCACCTGGCATGAGGGGGTGCTCAGTATGTGTGTATCCCTATCTCCATTCACACTGGTCACCTTCTGGTTTGGTCCACAGACACAGGAGTGACCTAGGTCAGTCTCAGTCAAAACAGCCAGCATGGCACTGTCTGCCTGGGCTGGGGATGGGCTTGGAGAGAGAGGGGCATGGCAATCCTTGACCCAGAGGGACTCATCGCTGGGGAGGGAGTCAGATGACGACATTGGTGATTCCAAGGTGGCACGTGGCCTTTCTCCCACCCTGTCATTGCTTCATGGTCTTCTTCCTTCCAGGGAGACCCTCCCCCTACATCTCCCAGAGCTCACCTCTTCTATGCAGCCTTCCCTTCTTCCTAGGGGACGCCTCCAGTCTTTGAAGGCCCTTGTCCTTTACCTCCCTTCGGTCCCTTAGCTGTTTCCTTCCCTACTGTAGTTATTTATGTCCATGGCTGCGTCCAAGGACTTGCTGCAGGCTCTGTGTATCCATATCTTTGTCTTCCCCAGCACAGAGGAGAAGTAGGCTAGCACTCCTCTACCTATCCTACCATTTACCCTCCATCTGCCACTATCTACTCGTTGACTCATCCATCCATCCAATCACCCATCCACCTGTTCACCCATCCATCTATCCATCATCCATTCAACCATCCATCAGCCATCCACCCCCATCCATCCATCCATCCATTTGTCCTTTTTTCTTCTTTCCTCCCTCCTTCCTTCTACCTGTCCTTCCACCCATCCAAACAACACATATTAACTTAGCATCTCTGTCCTTCAGGGTGCTAAGTACCTGAGGTACAAGAACAAAAACAGCAAAGACTTCATCCAGTAGCTGTTGTTTAGCATCTACTGTGTGCCAGTGTAGCCCCAGCACCAAGCACCCAGTGTCTAGGATAAATAAGCAGCTATAGATAAAGGACTTAGAACAGCACCTGGCAGGTGCCCTGGGTGAGCTGGCTCTGTGTCCTTGCTGCATGGGCAAGTTAGCCAGCCTTCCTGCACCTGCACATGATTACACAAGAAGGGATATAAAGTGCTTGGCTTAGAGAATGTCAACTCTTATTATTAGCTGTTGAGCTTGACAGGGTGAATTCCGGGAGAAGGAGTGCTGAGATACTCTGTCCCTGCAGAGATAAATGGGGACCGAAAGGCTGACTTCTTGTACGGCTCCTGGCCATTCCGGATGTGCTCCTGGGAGGGGCCAGGGCAGGTCCCAGGACTGGGGAGGGGTCACAGAGGGACACTGCCACCTCCCTGGGAGGGGAAGGAGACTCGGACTGCTGGCTACCCTCTCCTCCTGAGCCTTTGAAGGGGAGGACTTGGGGTCTTCGGGCTTCTGTTTTCATCCTGGAATTGGGGTTGGGGTTGCATGGAACCCTGTCACCTCCCCAGGTGACCAGAGTGAAGCTTCTGGGGCCCCCACTGCCCCCCATTCAACAGATGTTCACAGATGGTCACTGTGTGCCTGGCATGGTGTGTGCGGGGCTGGGGGCCCAACAGGGACAAAGACACTGGTGACAGTCATGACAGTGGGCAGAGGCGTGCCTGGCGCAGCTCGGTTTTGTTTGTGCCTGGTGTGGGGGAGTGGGCAGTGGGTGTCGTGGGATGGTCCTGGTGGCGTGGCCTCCTCTGGGGACACCCTCGCTGTCCTGTGCGTGTCCCCACCGCCCCAGTCCCCCGGGTCGCCCTTCCTCTTCTTCTTGGCTGTGGCACCTCCTGGCTCTGTTGTCCCCTGGCCACCCTGCAGGAATTGTGGCTTCCTCACCTGTCTTCGGGGGCCCAGGGTTGGGGTTCTGGGGGCCGAGTCTCCCCTTTGTCGTAGGCCAGCTCTCAGGGGTGACGGGTGAATGTTACTGATGTCATTTGCAGTCCTGGGGCACCGCTGGAGGGGCACCCCCTCCTCGGCCACCTCTGCATCTAGCTGGCCCAGCAATGAGCCCAGGTGCTACGAGTGGGCTGTGAGCCCCAGATCCGTAGGTGGAGGTCCCAACTCCCGGGGCCTCAGCATGTGACTGTATTTGGAGACATTATTTATTATTCATTTATTTATTTTTAAGTAGTTCAGGCTGGCCTTGAACTCACTATGTAGCCCAGGGCTGGCCTCAAACTCACGGCAATCCTCCTGCCTCAGCCTCCCCAGTGCTGGAATTACAGGTGCATGATGGGTGGCTTGGAGACGGCTTTCTAAAGAGATAAAGTTAGATGGGATCATTCAGGGGCCTCTAGGCCAGCGTGACTGGTGCCCCACTTCCAGAGACCTAGAGTCCTTTCTTGGCCTCAGGGCGGGGCAGCCAGCCTCGGGGGGAGGCTCTCGGGGCCGCCTGTGCTCATCCTGCTGGCCCAGCCCCCTTGCTCCCCATGCTGCCAGGGGGAGCCTGGCCGGCCCTATTGTGCTCGTTGTTGGTGAGTGTGCAAACACGCCAGGCTGCACACAGCTTGCCTGTCTCAGGTAATTGGAGCTGGTGCTGCTGTTGCTGGAGATGAAAGGTCACGGCCGTCCAGATGCCTCGCCTGGCCTCCTGCAGCAGCTGTGGTTTGGCCTTACGGGAGATTAAGCTTTCCGTCCTTGTCTAAGATCTTCCAGGCCTGGGCGCTTCAGGAATTTGGACTTTTGTGTCTGTACGAAGCCCAAAAGCCCAGGTTGGCCTAAACAACTAATGAGTCCAGCACAGCATTTGTCCGGCAGTTATTTGGCACCTACTGTGCGCCACATGCTACATGGCCCAGAGGACACAGGGTGAATTAGCCCTAACCCCTAGCTTCATGGACCCTCAGTCTGGGCCTGGGGGAAGCAGGAGGGGCACAGAGAAGCTGAAAAATATTCATTTGACTTCCTGACAAGCACCTAGGAGAGGAGCTCAAGGAGGAGTGGGGCGCACAGGTGAGGCATAGGGACAGGTGAGCAGGAAGGGGCGGGGCAGGCTGGTGGCTGTGCCCTGAGGGATTCCACACTCTGCACATCTGGTTCCCAAACGCTGGGCCCCAAACGCTGCTTCCCCAGGTGGCTGCTGGCCGTACAGCCTCTGCTTGCAAGGTTGGGTCCAAGGGATGCAGGGGAGCTAAGACCTTGGCCACGCCCCCTCGCCTCAACAGTCTGTGTTTGTTCCTTCGGGTTGTGTGCAAACCAGTTTGGGCTTTTACATTTACACCTGGTTGCTTCCAGTGTTTGGGGTTTGAAGCATGCTGCGCCGATTTCTGGCTGGGTGCTGGGCTTGGTGTAGAGAGAGCGCACAAACAGCAGTGTGCTCGGAATGGGCCAGCTTCCTCTGTCCTCAGCCTTGCTGTGTTTTGGGCTTCTGGTCCTGAGTCGAGCTACATGAAGGTCTAAGGACAAAATTGGACCTCCTCATGTGTCTCATCCAATTAACATGGCATTTCCCAGTATTTAAAAAGCCATGTCTGGAATTCTGGCATCTCATGGAAAATAAACTGGGTGTGGTGGCACACGCCTGTAACCCCAGCACTTGGGAGGCTGAGGCAGGAGGATGACTGTGAGTTTGAGGCCAGCCTGGACTACATGGTGAGACCTTGTCTCTAAACAAACAAACAAATAAACAAACAACAAAAACAGAATAGTTTTGAGACTGCTGGGGGCTCTGTATCACCAAGTGTCACTGATCCACTTGTTCAGACAGTGGCCGCCTGAATTTGGGGAGGCCTATGGGCTCCACTTTGCAGCTCCGCGTGGACCCCGACTTGCTAGTGCTTCACCCCACCGGCCTCCTTCCATCCCGTTGTCTTCTTGGTCCTTGCCAATGGCAGCGCTGTGGTGTCTGGATACAGAATCATAGTCAGCGTCCTCTCTAGAAACACAGGGAAATATGCACACCATGTAGAGAAACTTGCACCCCCGTGACGAGAGGTAGCTAAGCCTCGGGGAGTTCTGCTGGAGGTTTTGGGGGGCTGGATTTCAGCCAGCGGAGTCCTGAGAGGCAGCTCAGGGACACTGTTTTCCTGGATCCCCTGTGGGCACAGCATGGTGGGAAGGAGATGGACAGCGGGTCCCCTGGGAGACAAGGCCCTTTGTTGATGTGCAGAAAGGGGAAACGGGGAGGAGACCAGCTTTTCCCTGCTCTGCCCACGGCGTGCAGTCTCACCTGCTGGGAAGACTCACGCTTGATATTTTATTTTGAGGACACATCTTTCTGTGTCTGTTGCCAGATGGCTGGAACCACGGCTGACATACGCCAGATGGCGGCTCGCAGGGGACTGGGAAACGCACACATCCACGCATCTGCCTGGTGCAGGCTCCGGGTGGCTGGGCAGAGCTCCCTGACACTGTGATGTTGGCCAGAGTGACTGTCACTTGTCCCGGGTGGCTGGATTTGGGCCAGGTGAAGAGCGGCCTGGTGTGAAAACCGTAAGAAGAGCCTGGTGCCCTCTCAGCACTGGGGACATGGTGGTGGCCACAAGGCACTTCCTGTCCAGTGGGGCAGAGGGACGTAATGAAGTGGGCAAGTCAGTCAGCACGATGCTTTCTGCTGGATGGGCCAGAGTGGCACTGGACAGGATGCAGAGCTAGGAGCAGAGGACGCTGGGCTGCCCCCAGAGGTGATGGCGTGATGTTCAACTCTGAGGTCAGGCCACGTGGGAGGCCAGTCAAGGAGAGAGAGCGGCTAGGCAAAGGCCCTGGGCTGGCAGCATTTGGGAGCCTGGGAGAGCATCGAATGAGCCGGGCATTGGTCCCTGTGGCACAGGGGACAATGTCCTGCTATTCTCTCCAGAAGAGGGGCCATGGGTGGCAGACTGGCCTGGCAGGATGTACATCTCATGCTGCGGCTCCATCAGCCTTGTTTATCTGGGGATCCCAGACCCCAGAGTCCCCATGGGAAGCGGGCCTGGTCCTCCCAGCCCCGAGGCTCACAGACCTCTGCCCTTAGACTGGTGGGCAGCAGGCTGTCCGATGGAGTGGCCTCAGGGGTGCGGTGGGCCTGGCACAGAGCGGAAGGTGGGAGAGGACCAGGGAGCCATTGGCTGGCCGCGCCATCCTCTGCCCAGGCCCTTGCATGTGCTATTCCCTGCACAAGGTGTGTTCCTCCTCCCGCAGCCCCGTTGGCCTTTCCTGTTGTCACAGGCCTGGCTGGGGTTGGACCCCCAGGCTCACTGGGTGACTGCTAGGCCACTGTCCACTGACTTGTGGGGAGGAGGCTGGACTTGCAGGAAGGGAGTGGGGACGCCCACCGGCCCTGGCCTGCCCGCTGCCCATCCGCCCGGGCAGACCTGGGAGATGGATCTTTCCGGGGAGGCTTTGTGCTTTGTGCTTTGATTTCCAGGTGCGGCATTCTGTGCTGAGAGGCAGGGTGGGGAGGTGCTGTCACCCCCTTCTCCTTTACTATACCTGATGCTTGTAGTTCCTGCAATTTTACATCTACTGGGTGTTGCAATGGAGAGAAGTCCTTATAAATTGTGCACTGTAATATAATCATTGCTTAGCAGTGAGCTAGAATATTATTTATGCTTTCACAACTGCCTAGCTCCAAAAATGGCCCTAAATGGTTTACTTAAAATATGTATTTATACTTCACTAAAATAGCAGTCAAGGGAATTAGTACAAAGGGCCCACAATGGCAGGAAAAGAACAAAAGCAAAGGGAAGGTAAGGAGCATCCTAGCAGGCAGGGCAGAAAGGGAGACTGGCTGGGTCATAGTGATCCTGGGGGCTGCGGATGAAGTAGCTGCCAGCAGCAGGGCACAGCTTTGTCTGGACCTGTGGACTCTGGTGTGTGGTTTGCCCAGGGTTGGGGAGAGCCCTTGACCATAAGGAGGCTGTCCTTACTTAGGGGCTACCCTTCCGACCCTCACATGCACTGCTCTGAGGGGACAGAGTCGGGACAGTGGGGAGGATCAGGAGGCTCCTTTGTGGGGTTGCTGTGCCCCACCCACAGAGGAGGGGCAGTATTCCCACCCAGGACCCTGCAGGCACAAGAAGGCCACTTCCAGGGGCTGGGGTGTCCTTTGGGTCAGCCCCGCCTCCCATCCCCTCCTGGGCTTGGGTCCTGTTGCCCTTCCAGGCTAATTTTCCCTGAGCCTCAGTCTCCCATTCTGAGGCTCCAGAGCAGAGCCTCCTCTCCAGGACCACGGAGGACGTGGGCATCCTCAAAGCACCCCGAGGTCTGGAGTGGAGGGGTCCCCTGCGCATTGTCATTTTGAGGCTGTAGTCTTGACATAGGTGTACACCACTCAGTCCCTGGCAGGGACATGGTGACTGGCGTTAGCCGAGGACCCCTGAGTGCCACCTGGCTCCCTGGGTCCTGCCAGGGCTGCAGGCCTTAGGAAGAGGGTGGCCGAGCCACGGCCAGCAGATGCAGGGCTGGGATTCAAACCCAGGCAGTCTGGCTCTAAAGCCGTTCCCTTTCCCCTAAGCCAGGCTGCCTCGGTGGAGTCCCCTGCAAGATGGCTTTGCTCAGCTTCCTTCCCACTGGCCGGGCGTCTGCAGTGACAGCCAGGTGGCTGCGGGAGCCCAGCCTGCTGCATGGACGCCCTGACGCGGGAGCTCCCGCCTGCACCCACGGTGCCCTGCGGCTGGGAGGGGCTGGCAACACCCCAGCTGTCAGGAGAGGATGTAGGATTGTGACTCAGCCCTTCGGCTCACTCTCCTGCAGATTTTAACCGCAGTGGGAGGAAGGGGGCCATGCACCTGGGCTTGTCCAGGGGCCCCCTGGCCTGGCTTCTGGACACTGTGCCTAGCACCACACCAGTGCCTGGCTCTTTGCCCAGAGCCCTTCTCTCCCCATCCTCCAAACCGGGCTTGAGTTCCATTTGCTTTTTTTGTTTTTCTTTTGCAGTACTGGGGTCTGAAGCCAGGGCCTTCACACTGAACTATTCTTCCAGCCTTTCTTATTTTTTATTTTGAGACAAGGGTCTCACTAAGTTGCCCAGGCTGGTTGTGATCCTCCTGCCTCAGCCTCCCAAGTGCAGCAATCACAGGTGTGTGTCACCACGCCTAGCTGAGTTCTGCTTGGTTTTAAAGGCGGCCTCAAGGCAAGGGGCTTGGGAAGGGTAGAAAAGACACAAAGCTTGTCACATATGAGAGGTGCAAGAGCTGTCCCTCTCCCTTAAGCAGGGCACGCTTGTCACTTTCCTAGGCTGTGCCAGGGTCCCTGTGTGGCATCGCAGTGTGTGGCTGAGCCCACTGACGCTGGCGTCCGTTCCTGGCTTGGCTTGGGCTCTGCCGAGCTGCTGGGCCTGGGCAAAGGAGGGCGTCGGTCCTGGCCCTCGAAGACGGCAGAACCGGACTGGGCTGTCACCTGGCCACCGAGTGTCGGCACTGGGCAAGGGTGTGTCGTCTCCGTGGACGCTCTCGGGGTCTTGGGGTGGACGCAGGTGTTGGCGCATCACATGGGCCGAGCAGACATAGAAGGTCAGGAAGGATGGGGCCTCAGATGTGGGTGGGTCCAGCACTTGTTAGCTGACACCTGCTTCACCTCTGCAACCTCCGGGTGCCCCTCTGGAAATGGGCTCATTGCTGTTGAAGTTTAAATTGGATTATGAACATCACATGAAGGCCCAGGGAGAGAATGAATGAAAGTGGGCAGGAAGGAGCGGCTGAGGAAACTGCCTGGTTGTCTTTCTCTCTGGAAGGGGACGCCCAGGGCATCCTGTTGACCTTGCACATGTGCAGGGCTCTGGTGGCCTCTGTGGGTGTGTGGAGCTAGGGTCAGGGGTAGCACCACTGAATATGGATATGACTGGGCTTTTCTGTAAGGCAGTGAGCTAGCCATCCCTCGGGGCATGCAAGCCCTAGGTGAACCTTTTAGAGTTTCAGAGATAACAAACAGCTGGCTGTGGCATAAGGTTTGCCACCACTGCTGGAGGTAGTTCCTCTCCAGGCTCATTGCTCCTCGGATGGGGAACCAGTGGCCTTCAAGTGTCCCTGCAGCCTGAGCTCAGGGACTTTGCCCTGGGCTTGTCCCTACTGTGTGTGCCAGGTAGTGCCCGCCCAGGTCTCCTTGGAGCCAGGGCTGCATCCCTGAGGGTCACGGGGGCTCAGCAGGACCTGCTTCTGGCAGCTAGGACCCCATGTTCTGTGTTGTGTCCAGTCATGCACCGGGGGCTGGTAAACGGGGTGCAGCCCCAGGCTGCTCTGCCCCGGGGAATCCCTGAGTCCTGGGTCCAGCACCCAAATCTTTGGAGCCAGACACCCACAGTGACCCCCATCTGTCCCTCTGGTCACTGTGACTCCCTCCTCGGGACATGACACCTTAAATCTTTGCGGGACACGAAGAGTTGATCCAAGCCTAAAGGCCAGGAGCCCTGAGTGGCCAGGGCCAGGCTTCCTGTGGTGGACACTGTCCCAGCACTGAAGTTGTCATTGTCAAACTCTGGGACCAGGGCCATGTCTTTGGGCCCTGTGATTGACTATGACCCCCTGCACTCAGGCTCACAGAGGAGAAATTGAGGCACAGGGGAGTCGGGAGCAAGCCTGGGTGCACGTGAGCTGCCTCTACTGATTCAGGAGCCCCCAAGGGAGGGCCTCTTCCTGGTCCATGGGAGGAAGCAGGTCAGGGGCAGGGATGGCTGCAGGGCCAGGGCTGGAGGCATCACCCAAGGGCCAGCCAAACTTCTGCAGGCCCACAGCTGGGGCAGGAAGTGCGGGTGCTGGGTGTGGGAGGGCCAAGCTCCTGAAGGGTCCCACTGATGGGTGGGCAGGGAAGTCAGGGTGCAGTGGCCCTTCCTGCTATCCCCTGGTTCCCCACGACCCACATCCCCCTGGCCCTCTGCCCCTGCTCACAGCTGTCTGGCCAGTCTCGGGCTGTGTCCCCTGGTCACAGGGCTGGCCCTTCTCTGTTGCCACTCTGACCCATTCCCTGCATGGGGGGCTGGCTGAGGTTCTGAGGTTACTGCAGCAGGGGTCACTGCACAGGGTCCTGTCAGTCCTGGGGCACGGACTGAGCCCCACTCCTTGCAGCCCTGGGAGGGCCCTGCCTGCTTCTCTAGGTCCTGGGGGCTCCTGGCCATCCTGGCACCTTTGTTTTGTGACTGCATCCCTCCTTCTCTCCCCATCTTTCCATGGCCTCCTCCCATGTGCTCTGTGTCCCCAAACCTTACTCCTTCATTGTGCAGATATCAGGCATTGAATTAGGCCACCCACCTAGGATGACTTCATGGTGACTGGATCCCATCTGCAGAGATCCTGTTTCCAGATGAGGTCCCATCCAGGGCCCGGGGGACACGACTTGGACCATAACTCCCCCACAGCAGGTACCAGCCCCCCTGGGCCGGCTCTGCCTTGAGCAGCTGCTTTTCCTATCCAGTCCTGCTCCCTCCTCTGCCTGGTGGCCCCTCCCTGCCACCTTCCCTCACTCCTGTCGCCCTGAGTCCCCCTGGCCCTCCAAGGCTGGGCCCCTGTGCTGGAGACCCCGGGGCAGAGATAGCCAGCCCTGCAAGGTGGCGATGGGTGGAAGACTAGGTGGAGAGGGCCAGGCGGCATGCTGGGCACTGGCCCTTGGGCAAGAGCCTGGGTCATTCTTGGGCTTGAGGCTGTGGGGGTCGGACTCGGTGTAGGGCTCACGTAACCCAGTCCTGGATGGGCCTGACCGGGGCTGGACACGGTCCTGTGGTTGGGCCTGGGGTGCCGGGAGGGACAGGTCCTTGCTGCTGGTTTGAGCCCCATAGTACGTGTCTTTGTGAAGCTGGTGGCAGTGGGGCTCTTGGGTGAGGGAAGTGGGGCCCTAGTACAGGGGACCCGGCGTCCAGCACAGGTGGAGGGCAGAGCTTGGGCAGGAGGGCAGGCGAGAGGGTTTAACCCAGGGCGGGGTCCCTCAAGTCCTCCGCAGCAGCTATTCTGCCTGCAGTGCCCTGGGGCCCCGGGGACCTTGTTAAAATGCTGGTTCCGATTCAGTGGGTTGCAGGGTGAAGCCGGAGTGTCTGCTTCTAACAAGCTCCCTGGTGGCTGAGGGAGGCAGGGGGCTGTGGCTTGCATCCTTCACCTCCTGCTGCCCCCCACACCCTTGCCCGGTGGATGCCAGGGGCCCCAGGTGACAGATGGGGCGCCGAAGCTCCAGGAGGAGATCGTGTGAGGTACCCTTCGGGGGTGAGACCCGGGTCTGGCCTCTTAAAGCGTGCACACCCCACAGGCCTGCCGGGGCTGGGGCGGGGGAGTGCACCCCAGGTTTGCTGGGTACCTACCGTGTGCCAGGCCTGCCTCACATCCTTGCTGCGGGGACAGCACCCTCCCTTGGTTCGGGAGCTCAGGACTGGTGTGAGGCTGCTGGGGGCATCTCCCCGCCAGGCCTGAGGACCTTGGAGCACCTGCTGGTCGCAGTCAGCTGCTACTCTGGGGCACACAGTCCCTGGCTTTGTCTGCACCTTGGCTCCTCTGAGGCCTTCTCCTTGGAAGTGACACTGCAGAGGCCGCCACAAGGGTGGGCGTCTCCAGGCAGAGAGGTCGCTGCCTGGGGGGCACCAACCGGAAGCTCTCACCCCACCCAGCCCCTCAGCCCTCCACACACCCCACCCAGCCCCTCGGCCCTCTGTGGAGCCAGGCAGGCTCGGTGCCCTGCCACTGAGCAAGCTGAGCTCCCGAAAGGACGTTTGCTGGGGCCCAGCTCTGTGTCCCCAAATGTGGCTGCAGAGCAGACCAGGGTCAGTGGCGGGGGACAGTCTCGTCTAACCGGCCTCGGCTTGCAGGTGTTAGATGGGTGGAAATGCAGCAGGGAGCCGGCCTGGGGGTCCTTATCTGAAGGGGTGTAGCTGTTGATGAGGTCCCAGCAGGGCAGGAAGCAGCTGCCCCATGCGCCCCTGCCCCAGCCCCCAGGGCCTGGTGCCCAAGCCCGCTTTGGCCCTGGTGGTGTTTACTCCGTAGCGGACCCCGCCTGCACTCTGCCTGTCCTTCGATCTGAAGCCAGAGGAAGCTGCCACCTTGGGGTGCCCGCTGGTGGCTGACCACTCCTGTCACCTGTCAAGGTGGTCAAGGCCTTAAGTGCGTTTCCAGCTTCCCAGGGCTGGGTGTCTGGGTAGCAGCCCCCTCCCCAGACTGCCTAGGGCTTCGCACGCAGTGGGACCCACGCGGGAGACCTGGTCCAGCCTCTGGGGTTCACGGTGGGGAGGCTGAGGCCCGGGGACTGGCCCAGGGCCCTGACTCTGTGCCCTCCTCCACCCTAGGCACCCCCACGTGGCCAAGTGGCGCCCAGGTCTCCCCATGACGGGCTCCCACCGGTCACTTCCAGCCCCCTGGCTGGTGCGCGTGAAGTACCTTTCGCACGCGCTTCAACTTTCCGCACAGTGTTTCCTTCTGTGAAAACATTTCTCTCAGCCAGGCTGGGTGCCAGGGGTGCTGTGTGTCTGGGCCTGGACCTCACAGACAGCAGCCTTCTGGGGCCTGAGGCAGGGGACAGCAGGGGGCAGCAGGATGGGCCTGGGACCTCCCTCCTCCACTTCCGCCCTTGCTCTGACCTCCAGGCTCTGTCCAGCCTCTGGTCCTCATGGGGCTCCTGGGCCTGACCACCAGGGGCCTCCAAGGCCACCAGGCAGCATAGGTGCATCTGGGGCAGAGTCTAGGCAGGCGGGAAGCAGGTTTGTCCTGTGCAGAATGCACCCGGGTTGGGGTGTCCAGCACCTCAGAGGCCCCACTTCCACCCCTGCTTCCCTCTCCTCCCGGCTGCAGCCCCAGCCATCCCGGTCCCCAGCCTGCCTGCCTGGCCTGCTCCAGACACCCACAGACTCCACAGCCCAGGCCCTGTCTGCCCCTGCACCCCAACCCCGGAGTCACCGACCCTCCAGGCCACACACGGTTCTGTGTCCCCAGGCGTCTGTGGCAGAGACGAGGTAAATGTTTGTGGGTGGGAGCTGGGTGGGCGGTCTCACTGCTGAGCCCCATGGTGGGGAAGTCGCAGACACGTGCGTCCCGACTCAGAGGGGCGGGGGAGCGTGGACTCCTGTCCTCAGGGAGGGTCAGCGTCCAGTCCACAGCTGCTCACTCCGATCGGGTGATATTGGAGCTGTGGACAAAGTGCCTGGGACATAGGGAGGGAGGGAGAGAGGGACATGCTCTTCTGGCTGCCCTGGCAAGGCTTTGTGGAAGAGGAGACATTCAAGCAGGCTCTGCGGGATGAGTAGGAGTTGGCCTGTGGGATGGTGGGATGGGATTCCGGGCAGAGAACAGGGAGCACCGGAGCCAGGTGTGTTCTGGGAGCAGAGGCAGAGCGATGCAGCTGGACATTCGGAGAAGGCTGGGGAGGAGGAAACAGAGCCAAGGAAACGGACTGAGAGGAGCCGCCAGGCCGGGGCTTGGGGCTGAGCCCAGCCGCCATGGGGACACAGAGGCTCCTCAGGGGCTGTCTCTGTCCTTTTGGCTGGGATTCCGCAGCACCTCATCTGAAGTTGGCCGGTGGTGCCGCAGTGGGATCCAAGTTTCTGCTCGGAGTCTGGGTGTTCTCCCAGTTTCGGGCCCACGGGTCTGTGTTTAGTCGTCTTTGTGCATAGATCTCGCTTAGTCTGGAAACAAAAGGGAGAGAATTCTGTTCAGGAGCCTCCCTGGGGAAGAGGGGTTTTCAAGGGAGGGAGAGCTTTGAAAGCTCACATGTTCACAGAGAACCCAGGCATGTAAGAGACGCTCCTACCGCTACCAGTGACCTCAGCCCTGCAGACATCTCTTCCTCCTCCCTGTGGCCCGGCCACTGTGCCTCCTCCTGTCCCTGTGCCCTGTCTCACTGTTGTCCTGGCCCTAAGGCGGGATGACCCTGGGTGGGGCAGCCAGACCTCCCTACATGGAGGGGCTGGGCGCAGATTAGCTCATGTCTCAGCTCTTCCCCCTCCTGGCGGGGCCTGGCCAGCGTGTCTGCTCCCTCTGCCCTGGGCAAGACCATGGCTGGTTCTCCTGGGGCCTATAGCCAGACAGGTGATGGTGGAGCAGTTGGTGAAGGAGGAGTCTGGAGTCTCAGGCAGATGGCCGAAGGAGGGCCTGACACCAGCCTCGGGGAAGTTCAGGCCCTGTGCCCAGCTGCCCGTTCTCTGGTCCTCTGCTAGCCCTGGCTCTTCCTGCACATGCCCTCGTGTGTTGCATTCCTAAGGCAGCACACAGTAGGCAGCTTGGTGACATTGGCCTCTGGGTGAGTGACAGCTCTTCTTCCTGCGCAGGATCCCGCCAACCCTGGGGTGCGAGGCCTTAGCCGCATGACCAGGCATGCAGGGACACTATCTCCCAGGGCGGGCTCAGGGTCCCCAGGCCGGGCAGCGCCTCCTGGGTCTCTGCAGGGCTCATGAGTCACTGGCGGTAGCTGGGCTCCCTGCTGCATGGACCAGGGGCTGCTTCCAGCAGAACTCAGCTGCGTGGACCTAGGCCCGAGTTGGGCTCCGTGAGATCCAGAGTCACCGCTGGGCTGCTCCTGGCTCCCGTTTTCACCCAGGCCCCAGCACCGTGACTCCCCGTCCTGTGCTGACGCACAGCGGAGGCCTGGTCGTACACTGGGCGCTTAGTACACAGCTGGGCTGAGCTTAGAGTGTGTGGCCAAGGCAGTGAGAGCCGATTCCACAGTCAGCCTCCCCTGCCCCAGGGTCTGGGGGACAGATGCTCAGTCTAGAATCCCAGAGTGAGGAGCCGAGTGAGGGATGCAGAGCTAACCCTTTCACTGCCCTGCTCACGCTGTCATCCATCCCTAAGGGTGGATTAGACAGGCTCTGCACTGGGCCCCATGAGAAAAGCCGGAAGACCATGCAGGTCCTAGCTGATCTGGGACGTGGTCAAATGATTTCACAGGTCAGTGTCTGGTGGCAAGAGTGCAGTGCTGTGCGGGACAAGATGCTGAGGGCACAGGAGGCCGTCCTGGGAATGTCATCTTTACTCACATCCTTACAGCCTGAACATTGTAGGGGAGCATTCAGATATCAGGGATGGCGAGTGCAAAGGCCCTGGGGCGGCAGGAAGCAAGGCTTGTTGGAAGAGCTGCAGGAGGGCAGGTGCTGGCACGGTGGGCTACAGGTGGGCCTTGTAGGAACAGGCAGGGGCTGGGCTTTGAGCACAGCAATCCCGGCCGCTCCCAGCCCCCAGGTACAGTGAAGAGGTCGCTCCCTGGTGGGGGTTGTGTTCACTCACGGGCCAACCTCACTCCCGTTCTATCTCCAGGGTTCTTCTGGGTTTCTGGAGCACACGTGTTCACATGTGTATGTGCATTTGCACATGCTCTTCCCAGCTGCACACTCTCCCCTGGCCCCTGGCCCTGCCCTCTCGTGCAGATGTTCTGAGCTGCCTGTGCCCCCGCGTCCCGGAGCTCTCGGGCTGCCAAGCAGGGCTAGGCACGGAGATGGCGGCTGGCTGCCCGGGGAACACAGCAGTAGTGGGTGCTGGGCACAGCCCCCGGCTGAGGCTGCTCCGAGTCCCTCCGTCCTGCAGGAAACCCGGGCCTGGAGTCACCCCCACAAGGCCCTGGACTCCCCCTCGATGCTCGTCTGCCCCCTTCCTTCCTGGCCCCTCCTCTGTGCTCTCATCCCCATCTTCCAGCCAGCACGTAAAATGTTAATGCTCTCATTTATTCTTTAAAAATTAATTTTAAAAATATTTTACGCAGCGCCTCAATCACAGTTGGAAGCCATTTAATTAATCCCAGGTGGCAAGACACCAGACAGTTGCATAACTGGTTACCCACGTGGCCTTCTGGGCTGCTGCTGGACCTGGGGCTGCACGCAAGATGTTTCCTGGAGGGCGTGGTCCCGCAGCTCCCACCGAGGACGCCTGGCTGCCGTGGGCTGCCCTTGGCCCACTCCAGGGGCTTCCTGTGGACTTAGCTGTGAGACTCTACCCCTTGCGTGTGGCCCGGATTTGAGTTGCAGGCCCTGTGGCAGGGGCATTGGCCGATTGGCAGGAGCCCAGGATGCGTTCAGGGATGGACTCCTGACCACTGTGTGGTGTCAGAGGGTTGCATCAGTCAGCTAGGGCTGTGTAACAGGGCTCCCCAGACACTCACAGCTCTGGAGGCCAGAAGTCTGAGATGGGGGTGTGCACAGTGCTGGCTCCATGAGGCCATGGGGGGCTCCTGGGTTTGCAGAGGCATCTCCCACCCCCAACTTCCCCCTCACTGCTCTTCTTCCTGGGTGACTGTCTCCAGGTCCCCCTCTTTTTTTTTTTGGTATCGGGGATCGAACTCGGGTCCTTGCGCTTGTAAGGCAGGTGGCGGAACCACTGAGCTAAATCCCTGGCCTGGTCCCCGTCTTTATGATGTCAGTGTGTCCTAAAGACTTGCTTTAGTCTGATTCCCTCTGTGAAGATCCTGTCCCCAAACACTCAGGTCCTGGGGTTGGGACTTCAGCATACGAGTCTGGGGGACGCCAGTCCGTCCATGAGAGGAGAGCCAGGCACCTGCTCAGACTTGCCCTCCTTTGCAGATTCTGGGTTGGGAAGTCTTGGGACGAGGTCTCCTGAAGGCTGAGCCTGCACTGAGATGCCCAGAGGAGCCTGGTACCTGTGTTGGGATCCTGCTGGTAACGACCAGCCCTGCTCGTGGATGAGGACCTCTGTGGGTGGCCAAGAGGCTGGCTGGCACCAGATGTGGTCACAGGGAGGAATCTGACTGAAACTGTTGCTTACGCAGGGCCTGGGGTGCTGGTCACTCTGGGGGCCTGCAGGGCGGCGTCTTCAGGACCCAGATGTACCAGAGAGCAGCAGATGAGAATGTCCGTGCCCCCCAGTCAGTCAGAGGCGAGCCGGGACTCTGGGCCAGCCTGCGCAGTGCCCATCTTGTCTAACAGAGAGAATGGTCCCCAGGTCAGCGTGGGGGAGGAGGCTGGGCTGGGGACCCACTGACCCTCAGTGCTAGAGTGGGGACAGTCTCGGGCTGTTGGGGTGGAGACTGGTCACTCGGCAAGGAGAGCCTCCCGTCTGTTGGGGCCCACATGTTGGGCCCCTTTGGCAATGGGTCTCCCCCGTTCCTGAGACTGAGCCAGCCTTGTCCTGAGTGCCCAGGTATGCAATCCCTGAGCTCCTTTCTCTTGGACATTTCCCCAGTGTCTTCAGTCACGGCGGGCTCTTGAGCTCTGTGCAGGCCCCTCTGGCTGCGGGTGCCGGCTGCCATGTCCCTGCCCTGTGTCGAGTGAGTGCCTCATGCGCCTGTGGGGGTTGTGATCCACACCCATAGGGCGGGAGCCCCAGGGGAGGCTGCAGGGCAGCCGACTCTGGGATCTGCCTCACCCGCTCATGGCCTTGGGAAATGGCTCCACCTCCTTGAGCTTTAGTTTCCTCAACTGCAAAATGGGACCAGCTGTGGAGCCTGTTCCCACAGGGGCAGTGAGGGGACCCATAGAAGGGTGTCCATGCGCTGCAGGGCCCGGTGTGGAGGCCGTGTCTGGTCACTGTCCCCTATACCAGGACAGCCCTGGAAGCAGCGTGCTCGGCTGTAAATCCCTGTGCAGACACCGCGTCCCGCAGGCCTGGGCTGAGTGTCCTGCGTGTGGGAAGCTGGGACCCTGCGCTCCTGATGCTGAGCCCGTGTCCGGAAGTCCTCACAGGAGTCATGGGTGGCTCCTGAGAGCAGCAGTGGGGCTGTGGCAGGCCAGGTCCTGCATGAACTTGACCCTGGGGTGCTGAGCCTGTGGTCCCACCGCGGAGCTGCCCAGGCAAGGCTGGGGTGGGGATCAGGCCCATGTGGCACATGGGAGTCTAGCTGGGGTGAGGGCCACTTCTGCCACTCCTGGGGTTCACCTACCCCATTGTCCAGATCCTGCACCAGGGTTCTGCGGCCGGGTGTGAGCAAGGTGGTTGGGAAGGCCTCATTCTTTCGTGCCAGGCCAAGCCAGTGCTGGGGACAAGGGCTGCAGCTCTTGGTGGTTGATGAGTGGTTGGGGGTAAAAAGGTTACTCAGGGCCACCGTCCAAGGGGCCTCTGGCCCTGTGGTCCAGGTCTGAGCATCGCTAGCTGGGTCTGAAGGCCGACTCTGATGCTCTGAGCCCTTCCTCAGGGCTGGGGACAGGAGAGGAGGAGCACTTGTCTTCCTAAGGCAGCCTGTGCAGAGCATGGTGCCAGGCTTGCTGTGTGAGGTGACCCAGCTCTGGGGACCGCCGGGGGCACCTCCAGGCCCTGTGCTCAGAGAGCCCTGGTGGCTCTGCCGCCACAGCTGTCATTTTTCCTTTTTTGGTAACTTTGGACAGCGGCTCCACCTCCTGTTGCACCTGGCCATGCAGCCTCTGGAGCCGGCCCTTGTGGAATCCAGTGCATCCTTGTTCATTCCTTGCATCCCCATCAAGGGTAGGAAGGCTGGAGGAGGAGGGTCCTGTGGTCCTGGAGATGCTGGTCCCAAGGGAGATGGGGCGCCCCCTGCAGGGACTCCTGGCTCAACCCACTGGAGCCCCTGCAAGGCTCCAGCCTCCCTTCCTATGGGATTCTGAATATACTGATGTGTCCCCTGTAAAGTTTCACAGAAATAATCTGCCTTAGAGAATGGCTGGAGAAGGATAATTGGCCGCTGACGTGGAGGGTGATCATGAAGGTCATTAACCTTGGAGCTGTGCATGGTGCAGGAGACGCGCTAACTGGGGCTCTTCCGCCTGCAGTTGCCAAGTGCAAGGAGGAGCAGGTAGTGGAAGGTGGCAATGTTGCTTCCCTGGGTGCTGGCCTGGGTCTGTGCCCAGCTGCGTGGCCCACAGGGCGCCCAGCACAGAGGGAGGTGAGTCGGGTGCCGTGGCCAGGTCTGCGGGGGATGGTGGGAAGGGAGTGGTGACAGTCACCCAGGCCCCGCTGTGGACTCTACGTCGGTGTACTTGCAGCCCTTGTGACTGGGACGTTAAGAGGGGGTCCAGGCCTTCTGGTCTGCACCATTTGCAAATGTGCCATCCTGCTCTCGGTGTGTGGCGGGCGGGTCCACAGCCTGGGCTCTGGGGGAGCCATCAAGGAGGGACTGTGCATCTCGGGGTGGGATGCCGAAAGTGGCACCTGGCCTTTGAAACAGGCTGGTTTAGGGTCTGCTTCCGGCCTGACACCCTTGGAGCTGAGTGATCCCAGGCCAAGCAGGTGACCTGTCTGCATCTCAGCTTCTTCCCGGGGGCGGCAGGCACTCCGTCCCCACACCTGGAAGCAGCAGATTCGGTGCCTCAGTGCACACAGCCTGTGTCTACACATGACTGGTGTTCCACATGGACCCTCCTCTCCTTCCCTCCAGGAGCCTGCCCTGCACATGTGGCAGCTGCAAAGTGTAGCATCTGGGGGCTTAAGCTTTGGGGCAGACACCTGGCTCTGTTGTCCAGTGTGGCTACTTTCCACCTGGGTGTCCCTGGCCCCACGCATCTTAACCTTCCTGCCTCAGTTTACCCATCTGGAAAATCAGCCCCACAAAAGCCCAGGAAGAAGCGCTGTCTATGCTGGATGAGTGGGTGGTCAGTCTGGAGGGCTCAGTGACTTAATACTGTGTACAGTAAGTACTCAAGTTAGTGGCTGCTCGGTTTGCAGAGTGCTCAACCTCATGATACCCATGTCCACCGGGAAGACAGCGGGTCTTCTTAGGGGTGTCTGAGGTCTCTGGGCTTGGTGACTGGAAAGTGGTCACACTAGGGCTCCCTGAATGGCCCCTGGTGTGTGACCGGGCACTGTCCTCCCATCCCCCAGGTGTGCCGAGTCTCTGGAGGGTGGCAGGGAGGATTTAGTGAGCTCAGGCCTGGTGTGACCGTGGTTGCCCTGAAGGAGTTTTTGCCCAGGTCTGCAGTGAATGTGGACACAGGGTTTGAGTGGGTGCAGTTCGGCTCTGGGTCCTGATATTGCTGTCCTGCCTGTGCATGGAAAGGAGCCTGCCTCGTTTTGACTCGATTAATAATTGGGGAGGGCTGTTTGCTCCCAGTGCCCCCAGCCCGGGTCTGGGATTTAGGTTTAAGTGAGCTCCGCGTACAGTCTCAAGCCGCCCGGCCCTGTGCAGAAGCCCAGCATCCCCAGATACAGGGCCCATGGCGCCCCAAGAGGCCAAGCCCAGCTCATCCCTGGAAATATTCCAGGAGCTTCTGCCCAGCTTCTTGGTGTCCTGAACCAAGAATCAGACAAGACACACGGAAATGGCAGCGAAGGTGTAGATTTATTGAAGATGGGAAAGCAGTGTGCTCCACAGAGCAAGAGTGGGCTAGGGAAAAGGCTCACCGTGACCTCGAGGATGAGGAAAAGGGTCCTCATATCCAGGATTCCTGGGTCGGCTCCCCCTCATGCAAATAAGGCACTGGGACAGTTGTGCTAGCAGAAACGCACTTGGCCTGGCATGGGATTTAAACTGCCCTGTGGAAAGACTGGCCCGGCTTCTGGCCAGATGTAAATGAACCCTCAGGAACAGTGTCTTTTTTTTTTTTTTGTACCAGGGATCGAACTTGGGTCCTTGCACTTGCACAGCAGGCGGTGAAACCACTGAGCTAAATCCCCGGCCCCCGGAACAGTGTCTTTTGATTGGTGGTACCCACATGCAAATGAAGGATTGAGAGTTGAGTTTTGTGATTGGTCTGCAGTGCTCAGCCTTAAGCCTGATGTCCTTTGGGATCCTGTGTTCTGCGCATGTGCTCTCTTTTTAGAAAGCATCTCGCTCAACCTGTTAGCCATGGGTCCAGTTTGGCCCAGCCCTAATCTCAGAACCTTCCAGAAGTGAAGGAAAAGCAGCCAGCAGCACCCGGGGCCTTCGCTGCTGCTGCCCGCTGGCAGGGGAGGTTAGACACCGTCTCCTGCTCCCTGGTCCACAGCACAGACTCCTTCCTCGGGGCTGGGGCAGCAAGGAGGGGAGCTCTGGTGTCTTTTCCATGCAGCGGGAGCAGTTTGGGTTCCCCCATGCAACGGACAGAGAGGGGGAGATGAGGTGAGGGTCAGGAAGTGGACTTTGACCTGGCGATCCTGTCCGAGCCAGGAACTGGATTCGACATGATCTCAGGCCGGTAGGGGAGCCCCGCTGTCTGCCTATTCAGAATCACTGTGGCTGGGAGAGGCTGCAGGGTCTCTGCCAACAGCGACATCCATCCATTTACCAAAGATGTGACACCCTCGGTGAGGGGCAGTGGCCCGGGCGTCCCCCGACCTCCCTTCCAGGGCTCTGTGCAGGAGTTGGATGGACGTAGCCGAGTCTGAGCTTCAGCCGGGCAGCTGTGCAACCCGAGGCGAGTCCTGTGACTTCCTGTGCCTTGGTTTCCCGTCAGGGAGCTGGTGGCTTTGAAGACCTACTGCAGTGGTGCCTCTTTTCTCCTTCAGACCTTTAAGTGCTGCCTCGCAGCCTCCAGGGTGGGACCCAGGCACACGCACAAAGCCCTGCGGCAGGCTCGACCTTCCTCCCCATGCTGTCCCCACCTTGTGTTGAGGCTTCTGGGTGTCCCTGTCCCGTCCTCTCTTGCCTCTGGTATCTTCTTCCTCTGCCATCCTGCTCTGGCCACTTCCTCCTCCTTCACGGTCAGTACAGCTAAAAGGGCATCGTTCCCATGGATTTTCTTGAAGAACCAACTTTTGGTTTCATCGATTCTCTCTACTGTTTTTCTGACATCTATCTATTTCATTTATTTCAGCCCTGATCTTTATTATTCCCTTCCTTATATTTACTTTGGTTTTGATTTGCTCTTCTTTTTCTAGCTTCTTGGGAGTAGATCTTAGATGATTGAATTTGTACCATTTTTCCTCTCTTATATGAGCATTTTAAAGCTACCTATTGACCTCCTAGCCTCGCTGCAGCCGCAGCCCATACATTATGGTATGTTGTCTTTCTCACTCTGTTCAAAATACTTTTTAATGTTCTTTGTGATGTCTTCTTTGATCCATGGGTTATTTGGAAATCTGTTCTTTATTTTCAAATATTTGAGGGTTTCCTAAATTTCCTTCTTGTGTTGGTTTTTAATTTAGTTCCATTATGGTCAGAGAGCATACTTTATATGACTTCAACTCTCTTAAAGTTATCGAGACTTGCTTTATAGCCCAGCATGTGATCTGTCCATGAGAAAGTTTTATGTGTACTTGGAATGAATGGGTACCCTGCTCTTGTGGGATGAAGTATGAATGTCAGTTAGGTTAACTTGGATGATCATGTTGCTCTAGTGTTTTGTATCTTCACTGATCTTCTGTCTAGTTGTTCTAATTGTTAATGAGTGGAGGGTATTGAAGTCTCTAAGTATAATTGTTGAATTGTGTCTTTCTCCTTTTGATTCCATCCATTTTGTTTTGTGTGTTCGGGGCTGTGTTTCTAGGTGCTGTATTAGTTGCTAGATAAAATAACTGACACAACTGAAAGGAGGAGAGGTTTATTTGTCTTATGGTTTGGGGGTTCAGTCCATGGCCAGCTGGCTCCAAGGCAGGAACATCGTGGCAGAAGGGCATGGTAGAGCAAAGCTGCTTAGTTCATGGTGTCCGGGGAGCAGAGCAGGGAATTGTGATGGAGAGGGAGGGGCTGGGACCAGTTATAGACCCCAAGATCACAGCTCCACTGCACACCCAATACACCCAGGAGAATGCTGTGCCCCCCGGTGCTCCCAGGCCTGTCAAGTTGATATTAAGCTTAACTGTTACAAGAGCCTATGGACTTGTGCTGCTTAGATCTTCCTGGAGAACTGACCTCCTTCTCTCCCTGAAACCTCACTGAATGCCCCTTCTCCAGGGAGGTCCTCCCAGATCTTGAATGGCACCGAATCCCACAAGCTGAGGTCCCAGGATTCCTGCCTGTCCATTGAAATATTCATCCTCCTGTGTTATAACTGCCTGGAAGCTCTGTGAGGTTGGGAGCACATAAACCCTACTCGGCTCTTTATGGCCAACACCTGACACAAAGCCTACACACCCAGAGTAGTAAATGTTCATTGAGTACGTGAGTTCATGTCCAGGAGGAATATCATACAAATAGTGCTTGCAGTTTAACACACAGGGACACTGGAGACTCAGTCCCTTTAGGTGCCTTCTAAGTGTTTCTGAACATCACTGAGTTAGGACAGGGCCTCTGCCCCATCAGAAGCTGTCCGGGCGGCTCCTGTGGCGTCCACATTTGGGAGCACACGGGGTCCCCTATCTGAGGGGACCCGTCCCATCCTTCTCTCTTTGGACTTGATTTGGCCCTGATTTGCCTTTGTTCATCCGATTCTCCAGAAGTGGCCAGGGCCACTTGAGTCTGTTGATGGGGAACTTCCTGTCTCACGCCTGCCAGCTGTGGGGAGTGTGATGGTGAATGAGAGCAAGAAGGCTCCTCAGGCCGTGCCATGCATTCTGCTGGAGCTTCTGCAGCCCTGTTCCAGCCCCACGGTCACCCAGCACAGTGCAGACTTCCAGTGCCTTTCAGGTGAGGAACTGAGGCCAGGCAGGTTGTGCTGTCTGCCCAAGAGCACGAAAGAGGCAGAGCCGGGAGGTCCACAGTGCTTCCAAGTCCCAAGCTGATTTCCACTTCTCCCTTCCCCCTGGAGAGGTGAGGAATGCCAGCGCGATCCTGTGGGTGTGTGTGGACGCTATCAGCCGAGATCAAAGCGCCATGTGTTTAAACCACAGTCTCTAAAGTGGAAATGAAAAATTCTGCAGTAACTACATTTTAAAGCAAATTAACCTTGATAAGATCTTTAATGTCATGTATTAGACTATTTTCCCTTAGTAATGCATTAAAACTGTCAAACCCGATATGATCACACAATTAATGAGATTACACTCGATGTAAATTTCAGTTCATTATTACAGCGTCTGTGCTAATAGACTTGGAATTAACACCCGCAAACCATGCCAGTTCAAAAGGACGACCTTCCATGGATCATGAGAAATGAACAGGCAGACGACTGCAGAGCTGAGGCACGGGAGAGGGGCTGGCTGGGATCTGCTAATGACTCCCCAAGATTAGCAGTGGGGATGGAGTTTGTGAGGAGCGACCCGCTGTCCCGAGAGTGCCTCCTCGTGTGTGGCTGCCGGGCTTCCTGGGAAAATTGCTCACCATTAACTCAGGTCCTTTGGGCTCCTGTCCTCCAACCCCACTGGCTTCTGGAAGAATTGAGTCGAGTTCCCGCTGAGGTAGCCCACCATGTGAGGACACTGTTCTGAATGAGAGGGATGCTGGCAGTGACTCCTGTATGCTGGCTGTCACCGTGTGCCTCACGGCAGAAGCCTGTGTGGGCTGATGGAGGGATGGGACCGGAAGGGGCCGGGGATGCATCAGTGCTGGGTGCCATGGCCCAGCCAGGCTGGTTGCGGTGTCTCGGTGAGCACTGGGTCTGCCCCGGGCACTGTCACTCCTGCCTTTAACGAGATTTCCGCCCTGAGTGGAAAGGACCTCCCTGCCTCCAGATGGGGCTGGTGTAGTTTTCCACATGATTTCAGTCCTTGGAAGTGGAGATTCTCTCTGCGCTGGGCCCCGTGGGGAAGCTGATAAACTCACTGAAGGCTCTGTGAACTGAGAACAGCCGTGGTGCCTGCCGTGCCCAAGCCTGAAGTCTTTCCACGCGGCGTCCAGTCGTGTTGAAGTGGCTGTGTCCCTCTTCTGTTCCAAGAAGCACAAGCCACATAAGCTTGGGGAACGCCTGGGAACCCATCTGAGGGCAACCGTCCTTCAGAGTCAGGAAAGCCCTCCCTGCCTAGGTGAAGGTGTGCGTGGGAAAGTCAATTCCAGGGTCACCGGAGACAGCCTCAGAGCTGCATGGTGAGGCTTAACTCCCATTATGACCAATGGTAAGGAATTAAAATGTGATAATTTTTGCCAGGCGTAGTGTTGCATGCCGGTAATCCCAGCACTCAGGAGGCTGAGGCAGGAGGATTGCCACAAGTTTGAGGCTAACCTGGGCTACACAGCGAGACCCTGTCTCAAAAAACCAAAAAATAAAAATAAAATAATAAAAGTGATAATTTTGATACTGACATGGAAGAGAGCTTAGTGGACAGGTGGGATCCTAGGCCTCGGCCTGGCTTGGGTGGGTGTCAGATACCCAGCTCTGGATTTCTGCCCTCTCCTGGCGCCCAGATCTTTTCAGATGAGACACTGAGTTCCACAAGGGCAGAGTGTTGGCTGCTGGGTGGGCCTGGTGGACATGGCAGGAGGCCGCCTCGGACAGTGGCCGGTGGCAGGGAGGATGGGCTGAGAGGTTTCGCCATGGCCCCTTGGCAGCCCTTCCCCTCTGCTTTGCTATGCCCTTGGCTGCAGTGGCTCTTTTTAATTGACTGTGAATAATTCACGGCCTCTGATGGCCACTGTCCTGGCTGCCCCGCCTGGTAGAGCTGGCACCTGTGGCTCCCACATCTGGGTTTGCTGTGTGGAGTTTGCTCCCAGAACCACTGGGATCTCGGGCCCTTCAAGGGCCTGGCCTCGCCACTGTGCAGTGGAGTGGGGTCTGGTGGGGCGGTCCACGACTGGTGTTCACAAATTGTGTCCCTGTCGCCACAGTGAGCAGATTGTCACACGCTCACCTCACCCAGGCTGCAGGAAGGCGGTGGCCCCAAGTGGCACTCAGACCCCTGCCCTAGGCTGGCACACGCTGGCCACTGCCTTCGGCCTTCACGGCCCCTGGCCATCGGTGGCAGAAGCCCTGGCTGACACTGTCACCCACAGTATAACCGGCATGGGCGGTGTGCTTCCTGTTCAGTGAGAGCCGAGACAGGTTTGGCATGGAGCCAGCAGGCCCCCTGCCCAGGCTGCCAGCAGGTGACAGGGTCAGAGGGCGGCTCCTCCTGCACAGCTGGCACTGCCCCTCCGCCCTCTCCTCTCTGCTGCACAGCGTGGCCCAGCTCTGCCCCATCCCTTCTCCCTCCTCTCGTTTCTCTTTGCCTTTTGCTTCTGTCTTATCTGTCCTTCTCCCTGTCCCTGCTCACCCACCCGCCCGTCCACTCGCGTGCTTGGCACTCATTCATCCACTGCGTCCCATCTCCCCACGCGGACATCTGTCCACGCGCTCACCGACCCACCAGCCCATCCACGAGTCCCTTCACCCACCACCCTCCACGGCCCCAGCTCCCGCTGCGCACTGCCCTGTGCCGACACGCTGGGAGGGGTCAGTTGTTGCGTCTTCGGGACCCCCAAAGCCTGGAAATCCTGGTCACCCCAGTGAGAGGCAGTGGGCAGCCCTGTCCCCCTCAGTACTGGTTGAGCAGGGCTTTGTCAGTGAGGCCCCCGGCGAGACACGGTAGTGTCATTTCCTTGGGTCGATGCAAAATCTGCGATGCCACCCTCAGCTGCCCACCAGAAGCACCTCTGCTGACAGCACCTTGAAGCTGGCACAGCCTCAACTCGCCCCCGTGCCTCTGTCCCTGTCGGGAGCCCCCGCCCCCCCGCATCCTTCCCTACCTGCCCTGGGGACAGCTTGGCTTTGTGCCATGTCCCCAGTGTGAAATGAGGCCCCGCAGGAACCTTAGGAACAGCCTGGCCCAGAGTGCCCAGGAGCAGAGGGGAGAGTGCCCTGTACTGGACCCCTTGGCTGGACAGGGCTGCAGCAGAGGGCCCAGCAGGAGACAGAACACGCTCAGCTCGGGTTGGGGTGCTCACCTGCGCATGTCCACCTAGTTTCTCTCCTGTCACCTCTCCAGGGTCGCAGGGGCGACTGGGGGCTCCACAAAGCAGGGCAGGGAGGAACAAGTGCACATTAAATAAGAAATTGAGAAACCAGGTGTGGTGGCGCATGGCTATGGTCCCAGGACTCTGGAGGCTGAGGCAGGACGATCACTATGAGTTAGAGGCCAGCCTGGGCTCATAGTGAGTTCAAGGCGAGCTACACAGTGAGACCCTGCCTCAAAAAAAAAATAAAAGAAGAAAGAAAGCGAGAGTGGGTGATCAGTGGCCAGGTGGCAGCTGGAACCCCAGGGGCAGGTTCAGGGCATAAAGTCCCTGCTCCAAATGCTCCCAGCTCATTCAGCGGCCCAGCCTCCTCCACCTCTGCTTTGGTGGGGTAGGGACGGCTTCTCCGTGACGCTGTCTGGCACGTATTATAGTTCATGGCACATCCTGTGGCTTTCATCAGTGCTTTATGGGCTCCAATCTCATCGTTTGTTTTCAAACATTAAAAAGTGATAGAAAAATACACAGAGAGGGAAAAAAATCCACATTTTCCTGACAGCACCCGATCTGTTCTATATATTGGCCCCGTGAGTGTGTTTTCATTTGCTGGCCTCGTTCTGGAGTTGTTGGAGGCACAGGGCGGGCGGGGGTCGGGGGTGAACCTGGGCCCACCCTGCCCACATCTGAGCCCCAGAGCCGCTGTGTGGAGGCCTCTGGGTGCTCCCTCCCTCCTCACCCTGCCTCCCAGGTCACCCTTCATGCCCTTTCATCCCCAGCGTCCCTGCCTCAGGACATACCTTGCTGGCTGAAGGCAGTCTGGGAACTTGGGGACGCTGTGTATGAGTCAGAGGCAGCTGGTGGCTGTACCAGAGTCCCCAAAGGTAAAAGCTCAATAGTAGGGATGTTTCCAACTTGGGTGGTCCTGGAAGGGGCTCCTGCAGGGGTGCCGAGGGCCCTGCTGTCTCATTCGTGGGTGGGGACGGAGGGTGGAGGACGGTGGGAGTCAGTGGCAAGCATGGAGGCTGTGACACCGGGGCTGGGTGGCTTCAGAGCACTCCGGTGGGGGACACCTGAGCTGGACTGGGAGGAGGCGGGGTCCCTGCCAAGTGAGACAGCGACGTCAGGCCCTCCTGACCCTCTCTCTGGCCACACTTGCTCCCATCAGCCTGCTGGGCTCCCCTGGGGCCAGCCTCAGGTCCTGTCCCTACCCCGCACAGGGCCCAGGCCTGGCTGGCGTGGCCACATCCCTTCCTTGCCGTGACTCGGGTAGGTGGCCTGGTGTCCCCAGCTCTGTCTCAGGGACTGAACCTTTTGGGGACCTGGTCTTTCTTTGGAAAGACTGTGCGAGCTAGTACAAGCTCGTGGAGAAATCAAAGCCCTTTCCTGGCTTGGAACCAGGTTTCCCATAGGTGTGCTGTGTCCTCCACTCCTCTGGTTAGGGACCTTCCAGGTGGCGACTGAGACCCTGCTGGCCTCCCACTGAAGACATTTGTGCCTCCTGTCCCCTGTAGTCACAGAGAAAGTGATTTTCTCAGATCTGTGGCGAGTACAGGGCAAGGACTCAGGGCGTTTCACCTGACAGAAGAGGGCTGTGGATTGACACTTCCGGAGGGCCTGCTGCACGCCAGGCCTCTGGCAGGGCACTGCTCACTTTGACCATCAGCCCATTTTACAGAGAGGAAATGGAGCTCAGAGAGGCTTATGTGCGTTCCCAAAGTCCTGTCCCGAAAGGATTGTGATGATTCCACTTCACAGCAGCGGCAATTGGGATGCAGAGAGAAATGCGCTCGTCGGGGCTACGTGCATGTGGCTCCCGAGGCCCTGTTTGGGCCTCTTTATGATGTTGGCTTTTGAGGCATTGGATGCAGATCCTGGCTGTCCCGCAGCCTGGCAGTGGCTGCCCGTAGGTCACGGAAACTTTAGGAAGCTGCACTGTTGCCCTGATCAAGTTCACGTATCCCACACTTGGGCTCACGCGGGACTCACAAGCTGGTGCACGGTACAGATTGAGCGCTCCTTGGGTGGCTGTTGGTAACAACAATCGCAGCATGCCCGGTCTCAGGGCGGGGGTACGGTCAGACCCCGGGTGCCCCACTGCAGAGCCCCCTTTGCGCACACGCCCAGTGGCACTTCTCCACTGAGATGCCTCTGATGGTCGTGGGCACTCGCCCATCCCAGGCCCTGCCACCCTAGTAACTCATTTTCAGGAAATGTGCCCCGGGCAGCCTCAGGGTATTTCATTGGCTTTGTGGAAGGAGGGGTTGTGGCAGGATCTAAAAATACCCCATCTGTTTCCTTGCATGCACCCTCAAAGTTTCTAAAGACTTTGCTTGAGATTCCGACAGCCTGCAGAAAATGCGCTCGAGTTTTGACTTCTGCTGGCCTCTGTGTGAGCATCGTTGTGCAGGAATGAATTCATTTTTCCTCTGAGTGGATTCCATGCGATGGCTGTGGACATTAATGTAGTGGGGATTAAAATCAGGTCAACAGGACTGAAAATAAATAGCTCTTTACCTGAAGCATGCGGAGGGGGGCCACCAGGCAGCCTCTGCCGAGAGCCCGCTTTCCTAGAGTCACTGTGGTATCCCCCAGGGGCTCCTGCTGGGGAAGGTGACCAAGGACAGGCGAGGAGGGCTCGCCTGGGGCACAGGGGAGCCTGCTCCTGAACACTCACTGGAAGAGGAGCCGAGTAGTAGCACTAACTGTGACTGTGGTAGAAGTGACAGTGGCTGTCATCGTGAGAGCTCTTACCCTGTCCCAGCCGCTGCATGGAAACAGTCACACACGTTATTTTAATGAACTCTCAAAGCATTTTATCATTTCAGCCAGTGCCCACGATGTGCATAGTTATCTTTTTAATTCTCCCTCTGCTGATTGAGCATTAAACACCACTGATCTGCCTGCTGCATGCCTGGCAGGGTACAGGGCGGCCGTGCCATGCTTGTTCATGCCATCTTCACAGTGGGCTCGCATTGGTACTGCAGCAAGCTGACTTCTACCTTACAGACAGGGAAACCGAGCTTGGAGAGGTGAAGGGACGAGCCCCCCAAACCCCAGCCTCCAGCACTGGCCCCTCCTGAGCCTGTGCTGCTTTCCTGCAGGCCCCTGGGCTCTGGCCCCTGCCAGGCCTGTCCCTTCCCGGGTGGCCTCCCTCATGCTCTGCCTCCAGCCTGGCCCAGGACAGCGCTGGTGCCCGGGCACTGCGGCCGGCCCCTCCTTGACTGCTCTTGACTCCCCTGCCTGTGTGCATCTTCCTCCAGACGAACATGTCCCCAAGGCCCCCGAGTGTGCCTGACCAGGCTGAAAGGAGCAGAGGGGCCCCTCTCTGGGCCAGCATCACCCCTCCTGGAGGCCTCGTGACTCACCCTGGCCCATGGCCTGCTGGGAGCCTGACTGACAGCGGCCTCGTGGGTAGCTGCGCTCTGCCCTACATGGCCTGGGCTTCCGGCTGGCCACACGACACAGTTGCTCCCAGCTCTCTGTAATGTCCTATGTGTGCCTGGCCCATGTGGCACATGGGCGGCCTGTGGAAGAGCTGCCAGCATCCCGCAGGGCCTGTGTGCCCAGTGGGTACCAGGCTCGGTACAGAAGTGGGGAGCCAGCCGCCCTCTTGCTTCAGGCCTGAGCTGCGGTTCTGGGCGGCGGGGGAGGCGTAGTTTCCGTCCCCCAGCATTGGGTTGGATCATTGAGTGGGAAGAAGCAGCATCAGCCCATGGGACCCTGAGGTCGATCACACCTGCCACCCTGGCCGAGACTCTGGATCGCTCTCACAGGGACCGGGTCGCAGTCCCCGGGGTGGTCTGCGGACAGGGAGGGTACGGGGAGGAGACCCCCCAAACTTCTCAGCGAGGCCAGGTTGGGAGTTACAAAAACAGCAGAGGAGAAAGGGGATGACAGAGCCACCGAGGGTCTGAACGGGTCACCTGTGTAAAGATGGGAGGCTCAGAGAGGTCACATTATCCACCCACGGCCACCCAGCTGCTTGGCAGTGAATGTGTGTGAGATGGAGCCGCAGAGCTCCACACTGGGGTCCGAGTGGGGTTGTGCCTCTGCCCACCTGTGGGAGATTCAGACTCCACAGGAAACCCAGCTGCTACTCCTGACTCCTCAGGGTGTCTTGGGCGCAGCACTCAGTTTCGCAGATTGGCCTGGACGTTCATGTTGTAGGTATTGGCAGAAGGCAGGATGAGGGCACAGATCCGTGCCTCGATGGCACAACACTCAGAGAGTGTGCTTCCCACATCCAGGCACCTCTGATTCCACGGATGCCCTTGGCCACTGAGGCCTTGAGCCCCAGCTTGCTCCTGCGGCTGCTCGGGAGACAGCAGGTGACTTGCTGAAGCCAAGGTTAGGGCTGGCGGTGGCACCATCTATTCTTGGTCTGCACAGCCGTGGCTCTGGTTCTCTAGGCCTCTAATCGGAATCATTCCACCATGTTGCTGGGGGTCGATGCTCTGTCTAGATTTGGATGTTTCCTTTTCCTTTCCACATTTGGAGTATTTGCCCCTCTCTGGGCCTCAGGCAGCCCCCTAATCTGCCTCAGAACGTGCCACGAGGCCCCGAGGACCAGCAGCCCAGCAGGAGCCCGAAGCTCACTTCCCCACCTGTGCAATGGGGGCATCAGACCCACCTCGGAGACGAGCGTCCCAGCAGTGAGGGGTGCATGTGGGTGGGAGTTTCTGGCCTGGGTTCGTGGTGGCTCCCCCATGTCGTCTTACCCAAGAGGTGTGCGTCCTCTGCTGCTTCCCAGCCTCCTCCTCTGCTGTACTTCCGGCTGGGTGAGCTGCTGACCGGGTCCAGGCCTGGGGATTGTGCAGCTCCCTAACCCTCCTGGCCTCTCCATGCCTCTTTTGCTCTGGTTTGGAGACAAGAACACAGGTCCCATCCGCTGTCCCTGCCCTGTCCCTTTCCATGTTGTGTGTGCCAGGCTCCTGGATCCGTCTTCGATTCTAAGCTCCCTGATGGGCTTCTGGGCAGCCACCCGAGTGGCAGGAAACCCAGTCTCCCGCCTCGTAATGTGTTCACCTAGCTCTTCCCAGCAGCCCCTCCTCTGGCCTTCCCTGTCTTCCTGCCATCTCCCCATCAGCAGCTTCATTATTTAGTGAACAAAACGCACCATTTGGAGATAACTTCATTATGCTTAATTTTACCACATAGATGCCAAGAGGATTTAAAAAATGATGATTGCTTATGAATTTCCTCATGAAAATATTGTCAACACAATGACTTTGAAAATGAGTGCATGTCTCCGATGCCTGCTTCCCCCATTAATGTCACCCCTTGCCAAGGAGCAAGAGAGGCGAGATGGTGAGGTCTGACGCATGTATGCCTGCTCCTTGCACAGCGAACGCCTACAGCTGCTCCCCAGATTAGCAGCATCTCCTCCGGAGCACGAGTTGGCGCCGGCCTAGTGCCATGGCTGGGGGAGAGGGGTCAGTGCTCTTTGTGCCCAGCACCCTGGCTCAGCGGGACTGGGGGTGGCAGCAGCCCCGCCTCTGTTAGAATCCTGGCCAGTCAGTGATTGCGAATAGCATTGTTTTGTGAAAGGACAAAATAGAACCTGCTTGTTGGACTCCAACGCTATAGAAGACCACTCAGCATGCAGGGAAGGGGTCCTGGGGGCCGGGATTCCCACCGCTGGCAGCTGTAATGTTTCTATCAAACCTTCACTCATGGCTAAGCACACCATGGCACACAGGTGGGGCCATACAGGTGTGATGCTGGGGCCTGGGCACAGGTGTGGCTGAAGCAGGCTCCAGGCCCTCAAGGCTCAGATCGCCTCCAGGGCATCGGGCAAGCACAGAGCTGGGCCCGGGGCCTGCGCTGCTGCTAGGGGCCTGCTCATGTCTCCTGGGGTGCAGAAGTGGTCTCATGCCATGAAAGGCCCACTGTCACCTGTCTGACAGGTGGAGTGTGGGAGCGGGCCCTAGGGACCCCAGCTGGATCCAGGCAGCTCGGCTTTGTCCTCACCTCCGGGCCAGCGCTGTGATCTGGAGCTGGGGAGGCCAGATGTGGAAGGGCAGAGGGCGTGGCCTGTGCAGAGGCAGGGGCTACAGGGGGCGGGTGGAGTGAGACTCCTGTCTCTTCATACGGCTGCTGCCACCCGCCGGCTCTCTCTGCTGCCGGCTGCCAGGATGCTGAGACCCGTGTCCCCACTTCCTCTGCACACCTCCTGGAGGTGGACAGTGGTACCTGCCTAGTGGAAGACCTGCAACTCTGACCCAGGCCCTGGAAATGCCACCACGGGCATTCTCTGCTTTCTTCGGCTTTTCATGACAAAGCCATAGACAGACGCCCGCCAAGCTGGTGGTGCTGTGTGCTCACTACCACCCAGCCACTGGGAAGCTCCTGTGCTTTGGCTGAGCATGTCTGAGGTGAGGGCCAGGAAGAAGGCTCCTCGGAGGAGCTGTGGCTCCAGGTGGAGGCTGACCGTGGCCCCTGGCAGGGTGTGGGCAGTGGTGCTGCCAGTTAGGGTCACCATCACTGTCATCCCCACCAGCACAACCATCATCGCCATTATCAACCCCACCAGCACTGTTAGGGTTCAGATCCCAAATGTCCCCCAGAGCCTCATGTGTTAGGGTGACTGGATCGTGGGGTGCTACACTGTCAGTGGTGGATTCATCCACTGGTGGGCGGAGTGCCGAGTGTGCTGAGAGGATGTGGGGCCGGTGGGAGGTGGTCACTGGCTCGAGACCTGGAAGGGTGTGTTCCTGTCTCCGGCTGCCTCCTTCCTCTGTCTACTTCCTGGCTGCCATGGGGTGAGCAGCTTCCTCCACTCCGTACTTTCACCTCCATGTTCCTGCCTCAGAGCCAGGTGCCCGTGCACTGAAGCCGCGAGCCAAAATAAACCTCTTGTCCTGTAGGTTGGGTGCTTTGTCTCAGTGATGGGAAAGCGAACACAGTCAGCATCGCTGCTGCCACTTTCACTGCCCTGTAACTTGGAAACCCTCCTGCACGGCTGGCGCTACACTCCAGGCCCAGCCCAGGTCTTACTGTGGTGTGTGCCTCGTGTCTCTTGCAGAGCCCCAGGCTGGTGGCTTTCCATGTGGCAGTGTCACGGGCTCCTCCCGGACGGGAACGTGAGTCTGTCTTCTTGGTGACCTTAAACTCAGTCTCTCAGCGTGATAGAAGCAAAGTGGCTGGCGCTTCCCCTGGGGCTGCGTGCAGTGTCATGGACATGGGGACCTGTTTGCGGGTGAGCTGGGGGTGGGTGGGCAGGGCTGGTGATGTCCGTCCCCGTGGTGCTCTGTCCTCTGGGTGTCTCCTCCTGTTTGGGCCAGCACACGGGGACTTAGCGAAGGGGTCAGGGTGGGGGCAGGACTTGTGGCAGTGGCGCTTTCTGTTCTTTGGAGACTGGTTTGGTTTGATCCCCCTGAAAACCTGAATGGACGTTGGGGCAGTGAATCCGCCTTGCCTTGAGTCCCTGTTCTGGGCCAGCAGATGCAGTGGGGGCTTCCTGGGCACCTGGCCCTGGCCCGGGATCCGTCTGGGTCACATCCCGGTGGCCACTTCCTACCCCTGTGCCTCTGAGGTCTGCGCAGTGCAGGAAGGAGGCTGCTTTGGGCCCCAGGGCTTGGCTCGTGCCTGGCACTGAACTCGGGGACCACAGCACGGCAGGGCCAGAGCCAGGTGGGGACTCGGGTTGGGCTCTGCCAGCTGAGCTCGGAGCAGCGAGGGCCACCAGAAAGGACCCAGTCCACTGGCATTTGAAAACACAGCCTGGGATGCATCACGGAGGACAGAGGGGGGCCCCAGGCGTCCTGTGAGGACTGGGGAAGGCGAGGTGCCACTGTGGTCCCCGTGAGAGAGGACAGCGGCACAGCTAAGTGACACGTTGGGTGTGCAGGGATGCAGGACAGTGCGGGGCTGGGGGACTCAGGAGGGCTGTGGGGGTCTGTGTAGAGGGGATCAGGGCTCTGGGGGCACCCAGGTGGTGGGAGCAGGCTGAGAGGGTGAGGGTCCAGGTATCCGGGCCATCTGGGGTCCCACGCCGGGGCTCTGCCCAGGGGTGTTTCCCAGCAGGACCTGGGAGAACGCGCTGCTATGTGGGATGGGGACGGGACGCTGCGTCTGATGCGGGGTGAGGGAGTGCTCCCCGCCTCAGACTCGGGTGCGAGCCCCGGAATGCCTGCGTGCGACAGGCTCCAGGGCAGCTGCACCCCCACAGCCGCGCTTGGCGACCACGCTTCCTGCAGGGCTGGGCTGATGCTGACGAGCACACTCGCTGTGGGGCTGAGCCTCCTCTAGGCAGGACCGGGCCACCCGGGCAGAGCGCCCTGTACATGCACAGCCACCCCCTGCCAGCTCCCCTGGCAGGACTGTGGACGCCACTGTCAGGGCTAGGCTGTCCCTGGCGGGGCAGCTGTCAGTGTGGCGGGCACCTCTGGGAATGAGAGCTGGGCTTCTGTGCCTTGGTTTTGTCACTGTGATGTCCACTGGCACAGGGCCCACGGCCGCAGCTGACCTCGTCCTCCACAGTGTCCTTGGTCATCTGTAGAGGACACAGAGGCTGGGAGCTCCCGCTCTTCTCCTCCCCTCTCTCCTTTGTTCCCTCCCCTGCATCTTCCCCTCCCTCGCTCTTAATCTGGTCCCCTTTAACTGGCATGGTCAGTGCTGGTCCACTCTGGGCCTTAACCTCCTTGCTCTGCCCTCAGGCATGGTTTGATCGGGCTGTCTGTCCCTCCTGGGATGTCCCTGGTGTCCCCAGGCAGTTGCTGTGTGCTGACCTCTGGTGCCTTCTTGTCACATGATCGGTATCTGGTAGGTCATGTGATCTAGGTTTGAGCCCAAGGAAGCATCTTCCTCCATAGTGACTGCCCTGGGTCAAGCCATTGCCACGTCTGCCTGCCACCAGTCACCTCCTGAGGGACCCTGCACCCCATGCTTGCCCTCCGCTCTCTTCCCTTCCTCTCTGTGCACTCCAGCCTCATCTGCCCTGCTGCTTCCCACCTTGTCACCCTTCCTGCTGGGACCCAGTGGCTGCCCCACTGTCCCTCCAGGTCTTTGTGTGCTGCCATCTCCCCCGAGAGGCCTCTGTGTCCCCTCAGCCTGGTCCCCTGACCTGCCTCACCCTGGGTGGACTGACCCACTCGCCTGTGTTGCTGCCTGCTCCCTGAGAGAGCCAGGTGGCTCCGGGGGACAGGGGCCTGACTTGTGGTCCTCCCTGTGTCCCTGGTACACAGCTGGGTGCACAGCGTTCTCAGGGATGAGTTGTTGGGTGATGACAGCCTTCCTTCCCTCCTTCATTCTATCTGCATGCATTGAGCACCAGCCCTGGGGTCCCAGTCTGGCAGCCCCTCCCTAAGCTCAAATCCCTTTTCTGGTTGGAGAAACTGAGGCCTGGATGTGAAGCAGTCAGGGAGAGACTTGCACGTGTGCATGGCAGGTTTGTGGCAGGTTATCGGACACGGGGACACGGATGTGAATCCCCAGACACAGTCTTCCGGTATGCACATAGTTCAGGGCAGCAAGGTTCCTGAGCAGGACCCCAGGAGAGGGAGCATCACAGGTGTGGGGAAGCCCCAGGGTCTCCTCTGAGCCAGAAGTACAGGTCCACGGTGAGGGGCTGGGTCTGGCCTGGCCAGACTGCAAACCCCGTGGAGTGAGGCCATGCATGAGGGAGCGGTGGCAATCTTGGGCGTGTCTGGAAAAGAAAGAGGTCGCAGATTTACAAAAAGCCTGGGCTCAAGTTTCTCTCTGCCACTTGCTCACTGTGACCTTGGGCAAGTCACTGAACCTTTCTGAACAGCCAGCTGATGGTGAATGTGGACATCATGCATGAGCCAGCGTGGGTGACTGGGTGGCCGGCCACATCCTCTGAGTTCCGCCGGCCCCTCTGGCTCTGGGGTGGGTGGTGGGGCCCAGTGTGGCAGTGGCCGTGTCTGCTCACGAGGAGAGCCTCGGCCAGGCTCTGGCTCCAGGCTGGGTCTTGGCTCTGACTCTGGGTAGGAAATTGCTCATTATGGGGCGGTGAAAGTGTGCATTGAATTCACGCAGTTTATTTTTAAATAAATTGGGGCGAGTGGGAAAACAAAAAGAGGCAATTGGAAAAGAATGCTCTCCCCTCCCACCATAATGAAGGTGTTGGCAGGGGCCCAACCCGACCCCAAACCCCAGCTTGGGTGACGGACACCGCCTCCCACGACACCCTGGCCGTATGCACGGGTGGTGTCCCGAGCCCCTATCCTGGCTCCGCTGTGCGAAGGCTTGGGGCCTTGGGGCTGCGTGGGCCTGTGGGATCCTCTCTCCATACAGGGCTGGTGGCCCGCACGTGTACCTGGGTGCTGTGTCCTGGTCCTGTGCGGTGACCACAGTGGGTGTGCATGTGTGATTTTGTTTTAAATTTTTATTAGCTCGTAGTTGCTGTACATAATGATCACACCCCTCCTGGGGGGCCGCTACATGCACATAACACATCTCCATTCATTTTCTTCCCCTTCCCTCCCTTCTCATCCCCTAATCTCTTGTTCCCCTTCCCGTTTGCAAAAGCTCTGTCTCCCTGTTTCCTATCACCTGTCATTTCTTTTGCTCTTTAATTTATTTATACTCTGGGTTTCTCATATATAAGAGAAACCATGCGATATTTAAGTTTGCGTGTCTGATTTATTTCACTTAACATTATGGTCTCAAGGTGCATCCATTGTCCTATGAACAACTCTGACTTATCTTTATGGCCATTAGGGCAGCTGCCTCTTGAGACCACCCTGGTCTCAGCACGTCCCCCAGGGCCTGCTCCCTGGAAGCAGCTTCTCAAGTGGAAGTGGCCAAGGACATGAGGGGAGGGAGCCTTAAATAAGTATGTGGCTATCCCTGTTCCACTGCACAGATGAGGAAACGGAGGGCAGGGAGCAGAGGAGCTGTGTGACCTGGGACAAATTAATCCTCCTCCCTCAGCCTCGGTTTCCGCACAGTAAAAGTGGGCTCATAATAGGAAGCCACGTCCGTGCAGGGTAGTGTAGGCAGCTGAGCACACCTAGGGTGAGCGGTTCCCACCTTGGGCATCTGTGTGTCCCCTCACCCCCCACGGGTTGCCCCAGGCACCCTGGCCAGCCCCTTTCAGACCGTTCAGCTGTGATGAGGGCCTAGCACGGGCCCTAGGTCACAGCACCACAGGGCTGAGAAGTGCTCAGGGTCTCTGCGGAGTCCTCCCTGGCTGGACACAAGCTGGGCAGAGTGCGAGGGGTCCTGAGTTCCCCGGTCTGGATGTGGGGGGTTCTGCGGGAGCAGGGCAGCTGGCCTCCAGGACACAGCCCTGTCTGCCTGGGTGGTCCTCACCTGTACAGTCATCTGGTTGTGAAGCCGAGGAGAGATTCTCCGAGTGGGGCTTTCTGTAGAGGTCCTTAGGGCCCTCAGCGGCTTGGCTGGAAAACTGGACATTGATGCAATCAGAACTTTTCCAGAAAGGTGGCGGTGTGGAACACAGCTCCCTGCTGCAGAGCCCTTCCTGTGCACAGCAGGCGTGGGCAGTGCATGGTGCCCACACTGCCTGGCACCTCCCCAGGCCCACGCAGGGTCTGTGTGGTCCGCAGCGGCTGGATGCTGCGCTGCTCCCGTGCGTCCTCAGTTCCTGCTTACTGTGCATGACAGACCTGTCGCTTTTTCTACTCATTGCCTTGTGCTCCATTCATTCTTCCTCAGCCCACCTGCTGGCAGGTGCCCCTTGTCCCCAGGCAGCCGCTGCCGGTCTGGCAGAACCCCTCCTACATCGTGAGCCTGCAGCCTGGAGTGCACCTGTGCTTTCTCTGTCCTGCACCGGAGCCACTGGCCAGGTGTCCGTCCTAGGATGCACGTGCTTCACGTGTTGCGTCGGGGCACAGGCGTGTGTGTCAGGGTCCCCCTTTGTCCCTTCTGCTGCAGAGGAGCTGCCTGCAGGTTCACAGTGAGCAGGCAGGTCACTCACTCTCTGCGACCTAGAGCGCATCTAAAGTGGCTCTGCGCTGTCCCCTGGAGGACTGCGCCACACTCGCCTGGTTTCCATGGTGATGTCAGTTTCCCACGCACCCTGCTCTTCCTGGGGATTATAAATTCATTATTTCACACTTAGGTCTCACCCTCTGCCTCACTCTGTGTCTGGGTTTTGGTGTCTTGGTAGGACTCTATTCATTTATTACTGGATGAAGAGAGAAACGCATTGAGCCAGACCCTGGGTTACTCCTTTCTCCCCGGGGCCCCAGGATGGCCGTGTCCAGAGACGAGTCAGCATGTGAGATGCCTGCGGCAGCGACTTGGCATCCCAGGGCCTCTCACAGGCACTGCAGGTTTTAATGACTTGTGGACAAACCCAGCTGCCAGGTCCCCACCTACACCAGACCCGGGAGCTGTATGGAGCTGGGCGGTGCCCGAGAACCGAGCTTTGCTGTCAGCTCCCCGTGCCCTGTCTGGCTGTCACTGAGGACCTGGCTTCCCACGGCTCAGCCAAGGACATGGTGTTGGAGGGCACCTCTCTGCCTCGGTTTCCATGTCTGAGCTTGTGCTCGTGCCAGCTCCTGTCCTCACTCTTGAGATGGCTACACAAGGTGACAGATTGGCACTGACATGGGGGTGGCCCCTGGCGGGCTGCTGGGGGAGCACGGGAAAGTGCCCAGTCCTGGCAGCGGGCAAAGCAGGAGGGGGAAAGAGGAGGGGTATGGTGCCCCGTGCTGAGGGTGAATGGAGGGCATGGCTTCAGGGCTTCAGGGCAGAAACAGGTGTTGCCTGGACGCCTGTCCTCCCAGACTGCACTGGGGCAGCCAGTTTGCCCCAGAGTTGGGCATTCCTGAGGCCTGAAGGTGGGCACAGGATGTGTGCGAATGTGGTGTTTATCAGCCAGAGGTTGAATGGACTAATGACAATTAGTTTCTTTTTAAAAAGTAAGGTTTTCTGAGGTCACATTTGCACCTAGCAAAATTTAGCTTTTTGAGTTTATGGCTTGATCAGTTGCAATACCTTGTGTGGTCATGGCTCTGTCACTGCCATTGATGGAAGGAACAGTTCAGTTGCCCCAAGGAATTCCCTGTGGCCCGTGTAGCACTTGCCCAACTCCAGGGACTGTGGATCTGTTTTCCACCCCAGAGTCTTGCCTCCCCAGAGTGATGCCAGCGGTATCATATGGCATTGCTGCACGAGTTGTGTGCATCCCGAGTCTGCCCCTTTGTGGCATCATGTGGTCCTCCATAGTTTGTTTATCCCTTCCTCAGCTTGAGGGCATCTTGGTTGTATCCATTTTTTCCCTATGATATATAAGCTGCTGTGAACCCTTGTGTACAGTGCTTGTGTGGACATCTGCTTTCATTTCTCTTGGATAAACATCTCGCAGTGGGATGGCTGGATCATATGCTAAGTGGACTTTTTAACTTTATAAGACACTGCCATGTTTCCAAAGCAGCAGTACCATTTTGCATTCCCAAGACCAGTGCCCTAGTGTTCCAGTTGCTCCACATCCCTGTCGGCTCTTGGTATTGTCAATGTTTAAATTTTAGCCATTCTGATAAGTGCATGGTGATGATATCTCCTTGTGACTTAATTCTCATTTCCTTATTCATGAAAGACGCCAAGTATCTTCACATGTGCCATCTACTCAATTCCCTTGGTAAAGTGAATGTTCCATTTTGGGGCCAATCTTTGTTGCTTCATTGGTCTATGTATTATCTGATCACCAGAGGCCTTTCATATTGTGGATTCAAATCACTTCTACTTTGAAAACATTTTCTCCCAGTCTGTGGGTTGTCTTTCCCAATTCTTAGCAGTGTCATGCAAGCCTAAGATTTCGTATGGAGGAATCGAATCGATCCATACTTTTTGTATACTTTCTATGCTTTGTGTCTTATCTGAGACTCTTTGGGTGTCGGACATCAGACTTCTCCCTCATTTTCTTCTTGGAGTCTTCAGAGTTGCTTGTAGATCTAGGATCCATTCTGAGTTGCTTTTTGTTCAGGGGATGAGGTAAGGGTTGAGATTGTCTTTTTGCAAAGAGGCAACAGATTGATTATTCATTGAAAACACTAAAATCAGGTGAGCTTTGCAGTAGTAGGAAGCGATACAGAGAGTCTGTTGGCAGGAGGGTCCACTGGCTCCCAGGGCATGTGCTGTGGATGCAATGTCACCCCAAGCCTGGCAAGGAGGAGCAAGGCTGTGCAGTGTCAGTCGCTCCTAGAGCAACGGAGATCGGTGAACCAGTTGGCAGCAGCGACGGCGGTCACCCAGGGTTGGGGGCATTGGTTTCTGGGTTGAGCTGGCGTTAATCTGCCCACTCTCCCCATCTCGCCACCATCTAGCCAAATCCACCTTGGTCCATGCTAGGTCCTGACCCCAACCCTCCCCCTCTTAGGGCCAAGGCTGGGGCTGGGGATCCTAACCACCAAGCAGTCCTCACATGTGCCCGGCAGAGGGCATTTGGAGCTGGCCTTTGTAGTAGCTGTGTCGCTTCCCTGGGCTCCAAGTCCTGAAGTTTCACCCAGCCCTGCGGCTGCCTCCTGTTCCTGCCTGTATCTCACTGGGGTTGGTGGTGGCCAGGGAGACCTCCCGAAGATGGCCTTGAGCTGGCACATCCTGTGGACAGTGTCCTGTCACCCTGCAGGGGACCCTGCCGTTCAGACAAGCCCACCTGGCTCCTCCACAGGACTTGTCCTGCTGAGTCTACCCGGGGGACAGTGACAAGGTGGGGAAGGTGGAGGATGAGGCGGGAGCGGTCCTGGATGGGGGCCGTGAGGTGACCCGCGCGCCCCTAGTATATGTCTCACTGCCTCACCCCATCCATTGGTGTCACCCCAGTGTCTGCCTGCACCCCTCCCCACCATGATGTGGAGCCCTCAGCTCTGATCAAGGGGAAACAGCCTCAGGTGGGCATCTGTGAGCTTTGCTACCCCCTGGGTCAAGTGTGCGGTGCGGAATGACGGGAACGGGTGTTTGGCATTTGTATCAGCGTCTCAGATGATACATGGGCAGTTCTGGAAGCCTCAAGCCCAGCCCAGCTGAAGGGGTGGTAGCAGCAGCTGGAAACAAACAAAACCAAACCGAATGCAGGCTCAGCGCTGCTGCAAACACCCACGTGCATGGGAGCCCATGGAAAGGCTCCATGAGGGCCAGGCGCTGCCGGAACTGTGTGCAGAGGTGCGCACGGGGCACAGGTCTCCCGCTTGCTTTGGGGGACAGGGCTCCTCCACCTGGCTCATCCAAGCCGCGTTCCCTGTCCTTGGCCACTTGGCATCTGTGTGCAAGCCACAGGCTCCCGAGCTGCACAGTGCAGTAGGATCACAGTACCTGGCCCAGGGTTGTCATGGAGAATAAGTGAGGTGACGCCTACAGCTTAGCAAGCTCCGGTCTGTGCTCCTGACGGAGACAGGAAGCGAGAAGGCTGGAAGCAGTTCCAGTTGGAGCACAGTAGGAGCGCAGTTGGTGACAGCTGGCTGCATCTTGGTGCAACTGTCCCACACACGACCTCTTGAAGAGACCATGAGCCATGCTCCAGTGGAAGTTAATAAGTATTTGCAGCTCATCTTCTGCCCTGGCTCTGTGTTATTTCCGAGAGGAGGAAATAGACAAATAAACATATATTTTCAGCATACACGAGAAAGTACAGCGAGGGCATGCTGTGCATGTAACGTCAAATATTTCCGCAGGTCGAAGTGCCATGAATATTTTCTCAGGTTGCCATTTGTCTTTTTTTCCCTGTGACTTGTGTTTGTTGATTGAATTAAACAGTTCCGCTACAGTGTATGGAGCCATTCCCCAGTAGGGACCGTGTCTGGCTTGTTATTATAAATAAATAGCACAGATGAGCACACAGATTCGGCTTTGAATGTTGACAAGCAGATGCGTCAGCCCGACCCCAGAGCTGGGGTGCAGCAGTGGTGACACATTGGACCTTCCACCAAGGGTCTGACTCTAGAGGAAGGGACAGCATCACAAAACCACAGGGCCTGAGCTCAGCTGGATCTCACCAGACATTCATCACCGGCCTCCTCCTGACGGCCGCGGCTGTGGCGCGATGTGTGTTGAAATAGTTCTGCCAAATTTGCTCCATCATTAACTTTCAATCACTGTTAATTCTAGACAAGGCTCTTAATTCCAGTTTTTTGTCTTTGTCAAGTTGACGGAGATGGTCTGTTTTTAGCCATGACGCGGCAGCGCAGGGCCCTCCCTCCTGGATGGCAGACCCCTCTCCGCCGCAGCTGGTAATGAAACGCCAAGCCTGTGATTTAGGGCAATCAGTCTGGGAAGTTTGCTCGGGGAGCCTGATGTGACAGGTCTGTTTTATAACAAGTTGCTCTGCCGAAGGGAGCCTTCTCGTTGATATTGTCAGGGTACTGTGCCGCCATATGCTTGCGCCCCAGCAGCCTCGTTCGGGCCCCATCCTCCCAAGGAAGATGCAGAGTCCACCCTGGGGAGAGTTTGTGAATTAGATTTCAGAAATGAAGATCTCGTGTTTTGTGTCCAGGAACTTAACACTTCCACCACTTGCTTCTCGCCAAATGAGCCATGATATACCCCAGAGTCTAGGAAGTGGGAGGTGTGTTTTCTCTCTGCTTTTCGATCAAACCAGACGGATGGGAAGGCCTCTGTGGGGAAGCGAGGGCCATGTTTATTTACTGTAGGGATTTTTGTATCAAACACAAATGGGAGAAGGTGCTAGAGCCTCACAGCCCCAGAAGGGAAATCAATCTGGCCGCTGAAAGTCACCTTGGGCGAGCCACCCCCTCTGGTGACCTGTGTGCCACAGCTTCAGTTTGGGCTGATGTTGATTGTCAGAGGGGCCCATTTCCATGATGCAAGGCGGCTTTCTGGGCGGCCCCTCCCACACTGCGAAGGGGACTCCCAGGCGCCAGGCTTTCCTCACCCGCCCCCCCACCCCACCCGGGGCTCAGCGCCTGTCTTCCCAGGCCCCTGGGCTGAGCGTGAACCCAGGTCTGTCTACTCCAGGTCGGCCCATTCTGCACCTCTGGGGTAGGGGGACAGCACCTGCCCTCGTCCTGCCCCACTGTCCACCATGCTCATGGATTCATTCTCAGTATTTTTACTTGAACTTGGCTGAGATGGGCAGCAAAAGAGGCCACTTAGCCAGGCAGGGTGGCCCACGCCTGTCATCTCAGCTCTGCAAGGGATGAGGCAGGAGGCCGGCACGTTTCAGCCCAGCTGGAGAGAGAGAGAGAGAGAGAGAGAGAGAGAGACTCCATTAGGTCCCCATAGCACTCCCCGGTACCGTATGTCCTCTGTCTTTGTTTAATCTGCTGCCGGAATGCCTACTCACACACATCTGAAACAAGAGTGTGCAGCTATTGTGACACTTTGTTGCCTCCTAGAGCTGTGCTTGGGGTGGTGGATTCCAGGCCGGAGGGAGGCAGATGTGGTGGGCGCCAGCTGTCCTTGCTGACTGGACTTAAAAATGTGGATTCTTTGAGGAATCGTAGGCATGTTGCCGTTTACTTCCCGGTTTGTTGGTATGCAAGTGCATCATGAGCTGCAGCGACCTGATCCCTGGATGGGGGCAGCAGAGAGGTCAGGGTTGCCGTGGGGTGGGCATAGGTGTCCGGGACAGGGGCAGACACAGCCTGCTGGTCCACAGGCAGAGCTGGGGCTGGTGGGGAGGAATGAGGGGTTCAGGTCCCGCTAAACGTGCAGAGGGCTTAGGGAGGCAGGGATGCCCCGGCAGTGAGGTGTGCAAGTTGAAGGGCCCATGATGGGGTGCTGGGCTGAGACTTCTCCGTCCACAGATGAGCTGGATGTGGCACTGGGTCTCACTGCGCACAGATATCGGGGTGTCCACTTTGCATAAGGGCCACCCGAGGCCCACAGTGATGTTGCTTGCCCACAGCAGTGTGGCCAGGCAAGGCCCCACCTGCCAGCCCCTGAGGCTTTTTGGATCTGTTTTCTAAGCAGACACAAGGGCCTCGGTACAAGCCCAGCGCTCTGCCTGCGGGATTTCCACACTGGTGACCCCAAGAGCTCTGCATTCCTTCCAGCTTGGAAAACACACTGAGGACAGCTGCAGATGCTTGCTTTTCAGAAACTGCCAACTGTTATTTTAAAAATGCTCTTCTTAAAATGCTTAGTCTCAGACAGTCCAAGTGCGAATGGGATGGCTTTCTCCTCCTGGCCCTGGCTCCCCCTCCGCCGTCTGCCGGCTTTCTTCTGTCTTCCCAGTTGCCTGGGCTCAGCTGGGAGCAGACAGTAAGACTCCCAGCCCCCAGGGTTCTGGGGGGGCAACGGCCCCTTCCGGAAATAGTTGGAAAGCCCAGAGAAAGGCCCAGAGGCCCTGGCCGCTGTCTCCAAGATGTCTTCAGTGCCAGCCTGGGATTTGGGGCTTAGCTGGGTGCTCCCCACAACCCGGCTGTGTCTCAGAGGCCCCGCTGCCTGAGTACGCAGACCCTGCCTCTGAGCCCAGGAGGTGTTGGGTGTCACTTTGGGCAGGTGGCATTCATGAGCGATGGGCTCTGGCTGTCAACCCCGGCTTTGTTTGGAAGCTGAAGGTGCTGGGTCTCGTTGATCTCACAGGTGTTTACTGCCTTGCTGGAGTTGTGTCTGGCGCGTAGTGAGCTGCCTGTCACTGGGCTCCTAGTGGTGCTGGGAAGGAAGCTGGCTGGTCGCTCAATCCAGACAGGCTGCCTGTTTTCCAAAGCGAGCTGCTTCCAAGCAGGACAGGGCATGGGATGGCACTGAGGCCAAGGAGAGGAGGTATGTCTCGCCTCTGCTGTCCCCTCCAGTGTAGCAGTGGCTTGGCATATGCTAGCACACCTTGGACTCTGCTGGTTCCTTCCTGATACCGCCAGGGCAATGGAAACTTGCTCTTCATGTTTGCTGTTACCTTCTCGGTATGACAAGGAGCCCTTGTTTCCCCATTTCTGAAAATGATGAAAGTTTCCTATTTAAGTAAAAGAAGCAGGTTGGTTAACAAGTGTGTTCATCAGCTTTCCATCCCTATAACAAACAGTTGAGGTAATCAACTTGTAAGAGACAGGGTTTCCTTGGGCTCCTGGTTTCAGAGGTTTCTGTGAGGGATGGGTTGGCTCCATGGCTTTGGGCCTGTAGCAAGGCCCATCATGGCGGAAGCCAAGCTGCTCACTGCATGGCAGCCAGGAAGTGAAAGAGGCAGAAGGGCAGGCCCAGGGTCTTCCTGAGGCCACACCCCCAGGGGCCTGACTTCCTTCCACTGGGCCCCGCCTCCTAAAGGTACTGCCAGTAGCTCCTCCTCCTCCTCCTCCTCCTCTTTCTCATCTTCTTCCCCCTTGTCCTCTTCCTCTTCTCTTCTTTCTCCTCCTCCTCTCCCTTCTCTTTCTCCTCTTCCTCGCTCTCTCCCTCCCTTTCTCCCTCCTTCTCCCACCAGAGCCAGCTGATCTGTCCCCTGTGTGCAGGGTCCTCCACTCTGATGTGGCAGTGCTGTTTCCATGACAGTGCCTTTCTGGGGGTCACTCTGGAAGGGGGACACAGGGTAGGGGGGGAGGTTGTGGCGCCCAGGAGGCTCGGGGGCAGTGCCATCTTGAATGGGAACGGCACACGCGCACAAAGGGAGTCTTGTCATTTCATTAATAATTTTACTTCCGGTGACTGTTAAACAGGAGTGATGGCTGAAATTAAAATCCATTCAGGTCATGAGAAATGCAGAGTAAATAATACTTTTGAAGGACGGCCAGGTGGAAAAATCTGCCGCAACCCACCGATTAAAATACACATTATCCCTTAAACAGGCTCGATGTAAAAATGCAATTCTCCACAGATCAGTGATGTTCATACATTTATTTTCTGCTGACTGACTTTGATTTATGGGGCTCCTTCCCAGCGCGGTTCTCAGCTCTGGGTTTGAAGCCCAGGTTTCATCCGTGGGAAAGGGGTCTGGCGAAGCTCTGGGCTTGGTGGTATTTGTTCTGCACAGCCTGAGGGGAGGGCCTCACATCTTCCTGAGGCACAGCTTGGGGAGGGAGGGAGGGAGCAAGGGCGACGGGGAACTGCGGCCATCGGGGGCCACTGCGGCCATCGGGGGCCCCTGTGCCCCACTTCATCTGGGGTGCCCCTCTGCAAATGGGCAGTAGACCCGGATTTGGAGTCAGGCGGCCCCCAGGCTCCCCCCGCCGGGAAGTTCTTGGCTGTCACCTCCGATGAGCGGAACCTCAGTGTCCTCCCCTGTAAAATGGGAGCGTGCCCGCCTCTGTTTGCTGGCTCACAGACTGAGCGACTTAGAGAAGAGCAGGCCGATGATCTCTCAGCCTGGAGGCTGGAAGTCGCAGGACCTGGTGTCAGTGGGCTGCTTCCTCCCAGAGCTCAAGGGGTGACTCTGTCCCCGGCCTCAACCTGCTTCTCAGGTCTCCAGGAAGCCTGGCTCTCCTTGGCGGCTGGACACTGTGCTCCCCTCTGCCTCCATCCGCACCATGCCTTCTACTCTGTGAGTCTCCTACCAGGGTCCCATCAAGCAATTCAGGCCCTCAGCCTGGACCAGCTCCTCTCAGGATCTTGGGCCATATCCACAAGGACCTTTCCCCTAAACATTGTCATATTTCCAGATGCTGGGGGAAGCAGACTGGGGGCCCCATTCAGCCCATGGCACCTGGGGTCTGTGGGACCCAGAGAAAGCTGCACCCCTCGCAGAGGGGGGAAGCAGGCCCAGGGCATCCCAGGATTCCTCCAGGCAGGGGTTCCTGAGGTGAGGGGGCCATAGGGAGCACAGGCTGGGGGCAGGCATCCATCTGTCCTGTTGACTAGGGTGCCCCATGTCTCCTGCAAAGCAAGGGGTCCCCTTGTGCCCTCCTGGCCTGGCTGGCGCCTCTCGGGCATGTTCCTGTGGCGGTCTGTGATCTCCGGGATCAATCATGCTGAACGTTGTGTTTGGCTGGACAGGGTCCCCCAGGGATGCTAAAGAATGGCCAGGCCGCCCTTTCAGCCTGGAGCCATAAACCAGCCCTTTGTGAAGCCAGCAGGTCTCATGGGGACTCCCCTACTCTGGCTGCTCAGTCTCATGAGGCATTTGACATTTGAGGCAGTGGTGGCTTCTGGCCCTGACAGCCTAGAGTGTGGCCAGAACTGCAGCGTGGCACCCAGGCCAAGACCATGAAAGCCACTTGGAAGCCGGTGGCTGTGGGGTTTCCTGGGCTGCCGGGTCAGCAGGGAGTGGGCTTGGCTCCTGCCGGTGCAGCTGTCTTGTATGAGGCTGGACAGAGGTGGGGCTGCACCTCCATGCTCACCGGCTGTGTCGGAAGCCAGATGTCTGAGCTGGATGCCCAGCCTCCCCCTCTGGGCTGTGAGACCTCCCTATCTGTGCCTTGGCTTCCCCAAGTCGGGCAGGGTGGTTCCCAGGGACAAGGGCTATGGGGGATCAAAGGGGACGACATCCGAGAGGAGCATGGACTGCAGCCCACGAGGAGGAGCCCTGTGCTCTCTGACGAGGCGACGACATCGAGAGGAGACTTGCACGGCAGGGACTGACCACACCGCCCTGCCCAGTTCCATCTGTTCCTGCCGTACTGGTTCCCAGGGAGATGGAGGAAAGGGGTTCAGGGGACCCATGGGCTCTGGAGATGCTGCTCCTGCAGCCCCTCTGGTGACACGTGTCCGTTGTCTGTAGCAGACACCTCTGCCCAGAATCAGCAGGCTATAGCAGCATAAGCTTCCTGCCCCTCCGTCATTCCGCTGTGTTACACTGGAAGCAGCAGAGCTCAGCTGAGTTCAGTTCCAGCCAAGGTCCACTGACTCCAGCTAAATTCCTCCCCTCTGAGTTAACCATTTGTTCTCCTCAGCACAGATACGCTGTGCCCTCATTCTGCAGTCCTGCCTGCTCGATCCTTGTTATCAGCAGGTGGCCTGAGGCTGCCCAGCTTCCCCCCTTCCCACGCTTGTAAAGAATCAACACTGGACGTCCTGGGAGTCCTTTGTCTTTGCTGCCCAGAGCAGCTTAGATCAGCCTGAGACTCAGGTTCTCTCGAGTCTCTGTCTCTGTGTTTCTTTCAGTTCCCCCTTTCCTATCTCACGGGCGTCGTACTGGCTTGCAGGGGGCCACCCCCTTTCCCTATAGTTGTCCATCCTCCTAGGTGTCCCCCAGCCCACCCAAGTCCCTGCTTGGGGACAATGGACTCTTGCTCCCACCAGTTCCACGGCCTCCCCCAGCGAGCACGGCCCGTGGTCACTAGCCAGCGGTCACGGGTTCCAGGGTGTGCATGGCTGACCTGGAAGTTCCTCTTTCTCGCTTCCCACTTCCTCTTACATCCTGGCCCGGGGCTGGTCCTCCAGAGCCAAGGACACCTGTGCGGGGCTCCCAGGACAGGGCGAGAGCAGGGGGATAACGTGATGGGCTTGGGCCTATCCTCAGGTTGGCTGGGGAGCAGGGTGGGGCCTGGCCCTGTTGTCTGGGCCGCTGTTGTCCAGAGGATGGAGGGGGAGATGGGAGGATTGCAATGGCCAAACCTTTTCTTATTTTTGCATCTTTCTGCTAACGTGTCTCTCAAGTCTCTCTCCCTCCCTCCCTTTCCCTCTCTCTCTCTCGCCCTCTCCTCTCTCAGTTTTTTAACACTAATAACAAGCCAGGCATGGTAGCTCATGCTTGTGCCTCCCAGCACCTGGGAGGCTGAGGCAGGAGGATTGCCTTGAGTTCAATGCCAGCTTTGGCTACATAGTGAGTTCAAGGCCAGCATGGGCTAGATAGATCCTAAGACCCTGCCTCAAAAGACAGTAACAATAAAGCATTACAAGAAGTTGCAGAAATAGTCCAGCAGAGGCCTGTGTACCCTTTCTACAGCTTCCCCAGTGATGCTATTTTACAGGGCTGCGGGGCAGGCGCAGAGCCTGAGCCTCTCCCAGGCTGTGGCTGCAGCTCTGTGTGTGGCTTGGGCCGACTCCTCCATGTGCACCTGCTGCCCCTTCCTGCCCGGAAGAGAGGGCTGCAACCCCCTCTCCTGGGCCCTCCTCACTGTCTTGGTAACAGCTCTGAGCCAGGGTCTTTCTGGCCCGTCTCTGTGTGAGCAGGAAGCACAGTTGTCCCAGTCCACATCTGTCCCAGCTCCCACAACCTCAGCCTCTGGTGGCAGAGGGGACAGGAGAGAAGGCTGCACAGACCCTGAGCCCAGCAAGTACACACAGGCAGCAGGAACCGCTGTCCCTGAGGCTGGGCTGCTGTCATTTGTCAAGCCTCAGGCATGGGCAGGGCCCCGGGAGACATGACGACCCTCCCCCTGGCCACACCGGACACGGGATCCATCTCCTCCAGTGTTGCAGACGAGGGACAGGAATGGGGCAGCCACAGCAGGGGCATCCACACAGGTCAGGCTGGCTCAGAGCCCGAACACCCCTGAGACAGGTGCCTCTGATGTGCCAGCTCCTGCGGGCTACAGGCAAAGCAGCTGTAAGCAGATGGCAGTCACCTGGGCTGGAGGCCCCAGAAAGCTTGCTGGAGGTGGCCCACGAGGAGATTTGCCTCCTGAGTAGTGGAGGGCTGGGGTCAGGGCCAGCGGAAAAAGGGGGACGGGCTCAGAGGTGAGCAGTGTGCGTATGGTGGTCGGGAACTAGGTAGAGGATTTGTAGCTTTATTCCTAAAATCCACATCACATCACAGGGATTACTTCACTTCACTGTATGCAGTCAAACTCTAACTGTAACTTTAGCCCTAATCCCTAATGCTGACCCCAAGCCTGACCTTAAGCCCCGGGCCCTGGTGACTCGCTATCTGTGGATGCACTGCACCCTGAACTCACTTTGTCCACACTGCTGCTCTGAGGTGCTAGGTGACCCAAGTTTGGAGCCCGCGCTCCCAGCAGCCCCAGCTGAGGGGCCTCACCGCAGGGGCTGGGGCTGCACAGGGATGAGGGCTGCCATGGGGACTGCTCTCTGGGGGCGGCCCTGTGCTCATGACGGTGGCTGTGCCTACCCCGGGAGGCCTCAGGCACTCTTGGATGCTGAGTTTGGGGAATGCAGGGCACCCGGGGCTTTGGGGCCTGAGTGAGTGTGGGCAGCGTCACAGCAGGATTCCTGGGGTGTGTGGGGGGCAGTGGCGCTGACCGAGGCATCGCCCTGGGAGGAGCAGCCCCTCAAGTGGCTTTTGAGCCCTGTGGATCCCCATGTGCCCCTCAGCGGTGTTTAGCAGTGATGTGAGATCCCTCTCCCCGTAAGTAGAGGCAGAATCGACACCTCTTAAGTGGAATCAATTTCTTCCTAGAGGAGGAATCTCTGGAGCAGGCCCTGTTCAGCCCAGCCCCTTCCTGAGAACGGAGCAGAGCGGGGTGGAGAGGGCACCTTGGGGTGCTGCTTGAGAAGGGGCTGCAGTCTTGGCCTCAGGCCCATGCTCTGCTGTCCCCTGGGCTGTGGGTGGCCTTCGCCACTTGTGTCACCCCCGCTCCTGACCTGGGCAGTGGGATGGAGCCAACCTCTGGGCTGGGTGAGACCTCAGTGCACCTGTGTGAGCCTCAGTCCACCCCTCCTGGGGTCACCTCTGCCCCCCCCCCCCCATGGCGAGTCAGAGCCAGTCAGGGTCAGGGTGTCCCTCCAGAGAGGGCATAGCTGGAGCGGCCTCCATCCCACAGGCAGGACAGACCCGACCCCCAGGCTCCTGCCAAGGCCACCCCGCTGGTCCACCCCATTCCCTCTGGAGCAGGGCTTGCTTCACGCCAGCCAGGCCTCCCGGGCCCAGCCCACCCCGTCAGGGCCAGGGTTCACACGCAGTCTGCATGGCTTCATCCAGATTCCTCTTCCAGGTGCCGGCAGGGGGAAGAGGAATCTGGATGAAGCCAGGCAGGCGATGCCCCATGAATCCCACCTCCTTCCTCCCCCAGAGAAGGCTGGGAACGAGTGTCTCTCTCGGTTTGCAGCTGGGGAGAAAGCTGTGGCCGGATGGGTGGGTAGCCTTGCCCGGGGGGCCTGGCACTGCTGTGCTCTGTGGTCTGTGGCACACATGCACACACACACGGTACACACACAGGCCTACACACACATCCACACCTCTAGCACAGGAAGGTGGGAGCAAGCGGGTCTACAAGGGGTCTGCCATCTTCTGCCTGGCCATGGCTCTAACCAGGGCAGCTGTGGTGACCCCAAAGGGCAGACAAGACCCCAAGGACCCACCAGCCAGGTGCCCCTCCAGCCCCAATGCTGAGTTGGGGGTGAGGTGGTCCTAAGGGTGGCACTGTGGGGTGACTTCTGGAACAGCTCCCTGGTGGGTGTGGCATTGTTGACTCTGGGCCTCGAACACGGCATGTCCTGCAGGGTCCCTTGAGGGACAGGGATGCAGAGGCCAGGCACAGTATGTACCCCTGCAAGGTGCAGCCATCACCCACAACCTCACTACTGCATGGGGTCACCTTCACAGATAGATCCTGGGGGCTGAGGCCAGAAGCTACAATCCTGCTTGCAGGGCTGTGCTAGATATGCATGAAGGGTGGGGGGACTTGACCAGCATTTGCTGTGGTTGCTGTCGTCACAAAGGTTTTGGGGAGACCTGCTACCCAGGGGACCTGTCTGTGGGGGACCCTGGGGCAGACCCCAAGTCAGGCCCGGCTTTTTTATGCTGCCCAGCTGATTCGTGCACCCAGCTGTTGTTAGCCAGGCTCCTCCATGCCTGGCCAGAGTGACGAGAGGCTGAGAGGAGAAGCAGCCTGTGCCGGGGCAGGAAGCCCCATCGGCCCGGAGCCCAGGACAATAGGCTGGGGGCCATCTGCTCTATCCCTGAGGTCAGAGGCCCCGGCTCCCCCGGTCCGAGGACCCCGCTGCCTGCTGATGGTTGGTCTTAGGGTGAGGGCGGCTGGCCAGGACTGGGGGCTGGTGCCTCAGCATCTGTGCGTCCCATGCTGAGAAGGTGGATCATGGAGCCTGGGGACAGTGACAAAGGCGCAAGAGCCCGGGCTGAGGCACAGGAGGCCCTGGCTCTGCTGCGGGCTGTTCATGCAGGGCCTCAGTTCGCTCAGCAGTCAGTAGGGGATGTGAGCTCAGGGACAGGGGCTCGGGGATGCGGCACCTGGTGTACGTGAGCAGATGCTCCTATAAAGTGAAGACAGGTCCTGGCACTGCTGTCCCGGGCGAGGAGCACTGGGCGTGGGTGGAGAAGCCGGTGACAGGAAGGAGTGACCTGTGTGGCCCGGCCTCCCTTGGCAGCGTCTCTTCCCTTGCCTGTCTCCTGCTCAGTGGCTCCGGGTCTCCCGGGCAGGGTTCCTGGCCTTGGCTGGGCTGAGGTGGGAGGGGACCCTCGACTTGGACGCACCCCAGAGCCCCATCACATTCTGGGGTGCTCTCCCTACAAGATCAGAGCTCCCACAGGCCGCTCACACCAGCAGTGCCGAGTGGCTCCCAGGAGATGCCATTTCCAGTGCTGCTGGCGAGCACCCCGAGGCGCCTCCCGTTCTGTTAGGCCTGGCCATGTGGCTCCTGCGGAGACTCAGGCTCTGTGCCTGCTGCATGGGTGCTTTGGCGAAATGTCCAGCACTCTGTTTGTTTCCTCATCTGAGAAACAGGGATCCGAAGAGCTTCCTCGGGGGGCTCCTGGGAAGGGGGGTGCAGTGAGTGAACCCCATAACCAGTGCCTGGCACAGCAGGGCACAGGCCATGCTTGCCCTGGGCCATAGCACCGGGGCCTTGGGTCCTGGAGAGAACAGGAGGCCGAGGGTCCAGGGGGCTTTTGCAGAGCCAGGGGTGGAGCCCGGGGGTCTGGCCCACATTGGGGTCCCCCCTGCCTCGGCAGCAGAGTGGGGCTGGGGGGCTGCCTGCAGTCCAGCTCCAGGCCACGGGGTGGCTTCCTGTCAGGTCCTGGGGCCCAGGGCACCTGACTTCCATTCAGCTTAGGGCGCTGGGCGGTCCCAGTGGGGCAATCCTGTCCCACCCCAGCATGGGGAGGGGATAGGACTGTGAGGTTGGGAGGGGAAGTGGACCTGGGACAAGGCAGGTCTCCACCTGCGAAGACGGGATGGGCCAGGCAGAGGGAGGGGTGGGGCCTGTGACGGTGCTGGGTGCATGTGGGGGTCTTCCCGCAAGCTGAGATCTGAGGGCTGAGTGGGGGGAGCCCAACGACAGGGGTGGAGCCAGGGAAGAGGGTCCTAGCCTGTGCAAAGGCCTAGGCTGCTGGGGCTTCCAGCGAGAGGGCGGGTATGGGTGGCAGGAAGTCTCCGCAGAAGGGAAGGGAGGAAGCAGTCTTGCTCAGTCAGCATCCTTGGCCGCAGTGCTGGCCCACGTAGCAGGAGTTCCCAGACGAGCTCAGCCTCCTCAAGGGCCAGCTTCCAAACCCAGCAGCCCACAACAGCCTGAGTGCTGGGGAGAGGGTGAGAGCCCCATCCGTCCCTGGAGGTGTTGGAGCGGAGCCTGCATCCTGCCTGATGGAGCAATGATTTCATCCTGGATGATGCTGGATAAAACCGACTTTGAGGTTCCTTCCAGCTGTCACGCTCTGGCTCCACAAAAGCCTCTCTGGGGACAGCGAGACCATGTAAAATATAAATCAATAGGTTAAAAATACGCTTGTCTCCTGCCCGTCCAGGCCCTGTCACTCCACCTGCCTCCTCCATCTTCAGAGGCTCGGAGCCAGGAGAGGAAACGGCTTTGTTCCCCAGCGAGGCAGCGCCACCTTGTTGTGATTGACAGGGTCTCGCTTTTGCTTTTTTCTTTTTCAATCACCCTGCTGTTCAGTGGAGCGCTGTCCCATCCCGGCTGACACCCTCTCCTCCTCGCTTCCCGCTCTAATCTCCGGGGAAAGGGCGGCCAGGCTGCTGGTGGCCGCCACGCCACCACAAGTCCCAGCACCAAGAAACTTCTGCCTCTGGAGAAGCCGGAGGGTGGAGGTGGCCCGTGTGGTGACCCTGAAGTAACCAGGCTAAGCGTCACACCGGGAGCCCCAGACGGCGTCCAGTCTCCCCTCCGGGGTTCCCATGGCAACAGACGGTTAGGAACCGCTAAGGCGGAGTGGCGGCCCATGAAATGAAAGTTGATGTGCCCGAGGATTCAGTGGCTAGTGCAGTAATTGGGGATCAATCTCTTTTCCCCACGGGGGCCGACGATTCCTCATCGTCCGTATTTATTTATTTATTATTCATTTGTGTTCACGCGCTGCTTTTGAGGAACATCAGAGTGCTCTGCAACACATCTATTTTCATTTTCTAAGCAGTTGCATTTCTGCCCAGCTTTGGTACTTGTGCAGGGCCCTGTGTGTGTGTGGAATAGTTAACAACACAATAGGTGTATGCCTGCCGCCGGTGATTTATGGAGCCCCTTGGGCTGCCTTGCTACCTCTCGCCTCTCCTGTCAGTCCCCACGGGAAACGTAAGGACAGCAGCCACTTCCACTTCCGGCTGGTGCTGGGCCCACAGGTGGAGAGAGCCCCGCTGAGTGTTTGGCGTCTACGCCAGGTCTGTCGTCTCCCCTGTCCCTCTGGACACAGTTTGAGGTTGACCGGGGCTGGGTTTGAATGGTTCCCACCGAATGGCAGCTAATGGGAGGATCTCATAGGAGTGTGCTGTCCCCAAAGTCACTCTGAAGCCACACTCAAGACACTTTGCATATGTGTGTGATGGTGCAAGGGCCCTGGGCAGCTGCTATTTGATAGACCCAAGTGAAGGGTAGGGATGGTTTTTGTGTCCCTCTTGGGGAGCCTTGGAATCCACTGACATCCACCTTTTCCTTTCTGTTAACCCACAGGTGATATTGATCCTGACGAAGTACTACCATGCAGACATGGGGAAGGTTCTGGAGAGTTCCCTGTGGCGGTAAGTCAGCCCAGCGGTGGCCTCCTCGTGTGCCTGTGTGTGGTCTTGGGCCTCCGGTTGAGGACCAAAAAGAGCCTGGTGTCACAGCTCCCGTGCTTTGGTGACCTTGCAACTTTCCTTCAGCTGGAAAATGCGTGAAGGAGAAGTTGAAAGAAAGCGAATCAGGAGTGCGGTCAGCAGGCGCCATGTCCCCCGCAAATGGACCTAGGGCTTCTTTGCTTGCTCCTCTTTTCTTTCCAGTGTTTTCCCTTCTTTTTGTTTCCTCCCTGCAGGAGAAGGGTTCGCATGATGAATTCAGGTCAGTGCCCCATTTCCCCTGCCAGCTCCCACTCCTGTAGCCTGAGGCTCCTGCTGGCCTCATTGTTGAGATTTTTCTTTCTCCCTGGCTCCTAAGCTGAAGGGATTCTTAGTAAATAAATAACCCATCGAAGGGCAGAGCTGTCTCTTTATGTGCAGTGTGAACTGGCCCAAGAGCACTAGCACCCTTTGATGTTTCCAGCCGTCAGAGGGAGAAGGTGGCTCCGTTCTCCTGATCTCCTGATCGCCATCCTCTTGCTTTGCTTGGAGGGTGTGAGCTCAGGACTCCTCTCCCACCAGGGATCTGCTTCTGCCTCACCGGTGATTCCCTGGGTGGAGCCATTTTGGCCTCCAATATATGCTTCTCGAGTAGAATCCATTCATCTGTAATGCTTTCCTATTTGGGGAACACCTGCCCATCAGGATTTCTGATTTGTGGGGTGCAGCCTGGGCTGGGCTCACTCTTGGCTGTTGCCTTTGCTTAGGCAAGGGGTCTGAGTCCACACCTTGGTCCACAGCGGCGCTCATGGAGCTACAGGAGGGGCCCTCAGGAAGTCATTGGGCTGTCTGGTGTAAGGACTGGTGTCTCCTTGAGCCAGGGATGTGCGGTCACCTATGGTGTTAATGAGGCCACTCTTGCTTCCCGGGTGGCCCTCCCAATGCTGTGACTCACCCCCCAATCACCTGCTGTCCCCCAGTTCCATCACCATTGCCAGGAGGAGCTGGCCTGGGCCGCATTCTGACTGCAGGAGGCATCCTGTGTGGCCTCGCTCGCTCCTCTTTGCCGCTCCACGGTTGGGAGAGCCCGGCATTGTTTCCCGATGAGAGCAGAGATAGTGCAAGTGGCAAACTCCAGTGAGATCTCACTGGCTTCTCTTTGGGGGTTTATGTTTTGGGGTCACGGCTCCTCGGGCAGGGCAGGCCAGGGAGGGGGGACGTACCCTCGCTGCTAAGTGGACCAGCAGTGAGGGAGGGCTGGGTTCCCTTGGCTGTGAGTAGACGGAGACCCCTCAGCTACCTTGCTGGCATGAGTCCCAACCGGAAGTGCATCCAGACTGCCAGGGGTCCTTCTCTATGCAGCATCTCTCCAGGGCTAGAGATGGAGGGAATGAGACTGTCTCGCGTGTTGCTTGGGCAGCGAAGGCTCCTTCTGGGTGTGTTCTGCGTCTACACAGACAGACTCGGTGGGCACAGTTCACATTTGCTGTGTATTTTCACTGAGTGGCTGGCTGAGCATGGCCAGCCCCGTGCCCTGTGCCTGGGACTCTGTACGAACAAGTACCATGCGGAACTGGTCAGAAGCAGGGGCCGAGGGGAGGAAGGCTCCCCCTCCCAGACCTCAGTCTCCTGATCTGGAAAATGGGGACGAAACGGCCCTAAGATGAGGTTATACAGACAGAGTGAGGTGGGACACGAAACAGCCCTAGCTTGGCGCACGGTCTAAATTTAGTTTTTCCCCAAAGCAAATCAACAGCTTTCAGCTTTCCTCATTCCTTTCCTCATCACCATCTCTATACCCAGACATTTCCTGCCTTTATTAAAAATGCATGCAAAACCATTAGTCATTTCAAGAAACTTCTCCCACGTCCCTTCCCATTGCGCAATTACTTTCTTTGTTTATGTTCTCTCTTTTATGCTGACATTCTCCCAGTGCTGTAGACATAGAATAAAGTTTCCCGTCTTTTTTTCACTTATCAACTGCGTTTCCAGTTTCCCAGGTTGTCACGTGGTCTGTGTCATCATTTCTTTTAAGGCTGCACGCGAGTCCCTGGAGCTGATTCACTCCTAGTACTCAGCCATCCTGGTATTGGTGCTGCCATAAAGAATCAGGCCTGTAGTTTTCCTTTTCATTTTGCTCCCTGGGATGGATCTTTCGGAGCTCTTCCGAGCTCGAGAGACCACATCGACGGAGGGCGTGCTGGAACCCTGCGTTCTCCTTCCGGGGTGCCACTCCTGCCCAGCAGGGCCCTGCAGCCCTGCAGCACCTGTCTTCTGCTAATGCGCTGCTCCTCTAACCTGCAGGCTCCTGGTTCCAAGGGAGGACAGGCAGTTTCTGCTGTTTAATCAGCAGTGACAGTTTCTCTCTCAGGCACTATCTGTTGCTGTGCTTGCTGTCCACCTCCTTTGGGACTCAGGCGAGGAGCGCTGAGAAGCCCAAAGCCTGCCTTCGATGCTTCCCAGATGCCCCTTGCCCTGTCAGCGTTTGAGGCCCACAGGGAGGAAGGTTTGTGGTGCCAGTGGCCGGGGAGCAGGTATTAAGTGGGGCTATTAGAGACACAGGGAATGTGCGCTGGGCTGTCCAAGAAGCCTCCTGTGTAATCACAATAAATAGATGTCTAATGACAGGGATGGTATTTACGCTCTGGAAACGGCTCTCCAAAGCCTAAGCCCAGGGAATGCATTTCAGTTGGTCCCACCAGCAGCTTCCCCTTCTCAGTCTCCAGGCCCCCATACTCTGTCCCTGCTTCTTGTAGGGAGCCCCTCTGCTCAGACTCGGGACCCCTTGGAATCAGGACAAGACAGCGAGGCAGGGAGGGGACTGAGATGCCCTTTAAACCCAGGGTGGCAGCAGGAATCGAAGTCGCCCCCACCCCGCTTCCTCTTGGGGTCCATGGCAGAGACCTCCTTGTTAAAACCAGGGATGGCCCTGGGGCCCACCCTGGCCACTGTCATAAGTGGCCACAAGCCAGGGGCTTAAAACAGCAGAAATGTCTTCTCTCCCTGTCCTGGAAGTCAGAAGCTCAGATCAAGGCGTCCGGGAAAGCACCTGCTCTGAAGCCCCAGGCAGGCCACTTCCTGTCCCTGCTGGTCCAGGTACCTCCTTGTGGCTGCAGCACTACAACCCTGTCCTCCCCATGTGGCCTTCTCCCTGTGTGTCTGTCCCTGACGACACTGGCCACTGGACTCGGGGCCGAGGATGACGTCACCCTGAGAACCTTAAGTCAACCCCACCTGCAAAGATGTCTTTGTGGGGTCTTGGTGAGGGAATCTCTTGAGAGCCCGTGTGTATCTGGCTGCACAGTGCATCCTAAGCCCTGCTGATCCCTCTGCACCGGGTCTCCTCGGGGGCCCCTACACCTGTCCCTGTCTCCTTGACCCCTCTCTGCCTCCTCACTCGCAGCTTGGTCCCAGTTGGTGTCCCCGGCTCATCCCTCTGTGCCCCTCCCCTCACCTGTGCAGGGACAAGTCTGGCCCCCGACACGAGAGATCACCAGCCCCTCAGCCTGGCCCTGCCCCAGTCCTCCGTGCGTCTGGACTGGTTTCACTAGGTTCCCCCGCCTTTTTAGCCGTTGCTTCCCTCGTGCCTCCCCCACACAACTGCATCTCCGTGGCCGCTCTCCACGCATGAGTGTACTTTTTGCACAGAAGTAAGGCTGTCCCTGGGACACCACTGCTTTGAAACTCCTGGAATTTGGTCCTTGATGAATTTTGACTTGAAAATTTTGCCCCGTGCTCATTTGGTTGATATTTGATGTGCAAGCTAGAACTTGTCGGTGTCGATTGTCTTGTGACTTGACAGCCTTTCCAGCCAAAACAGTTTGTTTGATACTCATTTTTGGTGCTTATGGGGCCTCCTGGAACCAATTAATGATGATTCACTAAGGTACAGCTGTACATCTTTCCCGTCCTTCAAGAACCAATGTCTACCCCTTGGGGGCGCTGTTGTCCCCACTGAAAATGGCTGGCAGGGAAGAGGTCTCCAGCCCTCCCTGCACAGGTCTCCTGGGGCCTGCTAAGTGCACATTCTGATTCCTGAGTCTGCAGCAGGGCCTGAGACTCTGTATTTTAACAAGCTCCAGGAGATGCTGATGCCCTGGCTTGTGGGCCCTGGTGGTTTTAGGGTCACCTGAGAGCTCCACAATGCTAAGTGGCTGCTGGCTAATCTGGACCAGGCCAAGCTCAGTGCACACAAAGTCCTGTGGGTGCTGCGGCCGCCTGTCCGAAGCGTATGGGCATGGTCTTCTTGCTGTCTTCTTGCCCACATTCAACCTCAGCATAAAGCTCTTGTCCTCAAAGAAGCTGCATTGAAGCTCCCTGTGAAAAAACCCCAGGCATCCTCTTTCCCATCTCTCACTAAGCATGGCTGTTCTTGTCTGTGGTTTCCCAGATGGATGGATAGGTGGATGGATGGATGGATGGGTGAGTGGATGGATGGATGGAAGGATAGGTGGATGAATGGGTGGATGGATGGACAGATGGATGGTTGGATGGATAGATGGACAGATGGATGGTTGGAAGGATGGGTGGATGGATGGATGGATAGATGGATAGATGGATGGATGGATGGATGGACAAAAAGAAGCAAGAGGCTGTGATGCAGCCTCCTGGGCTTCCTGAGACCTCACCCTAAGCATGGATATTGAGCAAATGGGTTTGAAGTAGAGGGCACAGTCCTATAGCCCAGTTGTCTCTGTCTGTGCCATCCCTGGACCAGGACAGCCCTAAAGCTTTGCCAACCCCACCTTGCCATGGGCACATGTGACCAGGGTCACAGGGGCGTTGGAGTGGGATGGTCTCAGCCTAAACTCTGGGTGACTTGGGAACCCTGTCCTTTTGTGAGGGACAGGATGACTCTCTTTCTCCCAGCTTCACTGTAACCATGGAATCTTAATGTATACAGAAAAGCACAGAATGCAGTACAACACACAGAGTGCACTATGCGCTCAGGGTTTCCTTCCTTCCCGCCTCCCTTGTAGTTAGTTTGGGTTCACATGATGAATTTGGACTACGGATAGTGAACAGGACTGTGGAAGAAGCCTCTGAAATTTAGGGAGTCCATTTTTACCAAACCCAGCCTGGCTCAATCCCATACTTTATCCAGCTGTCATCAAGGTTATTTTTACTATCTATCTGGGATCACTATGTCTCAAAGAAAAAGTCTATGATAGATCCAGATAAAGCCCAACCCTCTGCTCCTTCCTCCCACCCCTACCCTGCCACCTACCTACCCAGAAGCTGCCTTCATCTTGAAATTGGTGTGGATTGTTTCCATTTAGGTTTTATATCTTGCATATAAAACATAATTGCGAATACAAGAAGATATATGAATCATAATTTACATTGATCGTGGGTGGACACATAGCTCTCTCTATCTGCAATCAATATGTTCTTCGGTTTAGCTTGTTTTAAAAATTGATATGGGTGACATCATCCTGCTTTTTGGAGTTTGGTGGATATTCCCAGCTTGGGGTAATTTATCCACGCAGCGTGTGTAACCTAGTTGAGATACGCAGTCCCTGGCTGTGGGAGCACTGGGGTTACTTTACTTCCCAAGGATGTTGCTATTCTAGTCCTGGCTGCACAGAGCATCTGAGTGGGTCCCCGGCAGGTGCCTGAATGGGGTGGAGGAGCAGCTTGGTGTCCCCTCTCTGCCTCTTGCTGTCCCCTGCCTGCGGGACAGTTCGAAGCTCCATAGCTTTGAATCCACCGGACTTGCCATGTTTGCCAGCAGGTGGGTGGGGCTGTAGCTCTGTGCTGTTTATGTCGTGCTCCCCAGCGAGACGGAAGGCATTTTCCCAGTGTTTGCCGATGATTTGGGTCCCCTCCTGCATGACTTATGTGCGCAGCTGGCACCCATCTTTTTTATTAGTACGTGTTTGGAGTACATGCAGGTTGCAGTCATCTTGGGGCACGGGTACATGCACGTACCACAGCGTGATTCTTTTTCGATCACTTTCCCTTTCCTCCCGGCTCCTTCCCTCCTCCTCGAATTCCCCTTAGCCCACTTTTGTTCTTGTGGACATTATTAATCTTATCTGGTGTTTATGACATAGAGCGCTTACATCCATTGAAGTTACTGGGTTCCCGTACATGGCGTATCTTTATTCTGCTCACTTCCCCTTCCCCTCCCCCTCTGCTCTCCCTCCCCTTCTCCTGGACTTCTTTCCATTTGCAAGAGACCTACGTGCTTGTGTCCTCTACCCATCCTTCACGGTGCTCTTTGTTTGTACTTTGCCTTATTCTAATGAGGGGTATGTAAGCTTATGTGTCTGATATATTTCACTCAACATAATAGTTTCCAGGTGCCTTCATTTTCCTACAAATGTCTCAAATTTGATTCTCTTTATACCCGAGTAGTATTCCTTTATGTATAGATACCTCATTTTCCGTATCCAGTTCTCTGTTGATGGATATAGTCTGCTTCCAGGACTTAGCTATTGTGAGTTGTGTGGCTATTCCCATCTTTTCTCTTTCTTATTTTTTGTGGTGTTGGGCAGCCTTCTTCGTCTGAGCCACACCCCCATCTCATGCCCGTATTTTCCTGTGGGGTTGCTGAACTCTTCCTTAACTCTCAGCTCTCATTGTGAATGGCCCAAGTCATCTCTAGGACCCTGGGTTTCAGATGCATCTGCTCTGAATTCGGCTTGAGCTCCCCCATGTGCCCCTGCCCTGGGGGTGCTGTATTGTCCCAGGCTGCTGCCTCGCGCGGCTGTTTTCCAAGGTGATTTTGAGGAGTGGGCAGTCAGCTGCCAGGCTCACAGTGCTGGGTGTCAGGCCACCCTGAGGTCCGCTGTGGCTCTGTTGCTCTCTATGGGGATGGCTGGGTGGTCCCTCTTTGGGCTCTTGGCTGGTGGGCTCGGGCTGCTCCGGGTGTTCTGGGACCTGCCTGGCAGGACAGGATGGAGACTGCGAGACAAGCAGAGCCACACATGGCCACACTGTCCGGGACTCCTGAGCGCACAGTGTTGGGATTCCACGGACGTCTCTCATGGCTGGTCCACACGAAACTCAAACCTCTGAACACTGAAGTCAGCCGCCCCCCGCCAGATCCCTACTGCTCCAAGTCCTGTTTAAATCAAACTCAGATCTCCATGGTGATGTTAAGGAAAACGCAGCAAGACAGGCCCAGGAGGTGCATCCATCCCGCTAGGCCAACCCTAGACGGCCTCCCCTAAGCACCAGGCTGGCCTTGGCCTCGGGAGGCCATGGGAACAATCTGCTCTCCCCATTCTGCCTTCCCAGCTTCCGGCTCTGCTGCAGGGCTTCCTGGGAGGCTCTCTGCCCACTTGGGTTCACCCGGGTATTGAAGACCTGGGCATGCTGCCCCTCCCTTTCCTGCACCCTCCCCATCTGACCATTTAGCAGACCCAGATGGGCGTCCCAGGCTGGAGGGATCTCAGGGAGAGCTGTCGTTAGCAGAAAGGTCACAGGTCCCCTCAGTCCTCTGGCAGCCCTGCCCAGGCACAGTGTGTACTCTGGCCTGAACCCTCTGGCCATCTGCAGGGGCCTGGCTTTCTCCCTGCCAGGCTGGGAGCCACACAGGCAGCCCTGTGCTTCCTGAGCCCCCAGCCAGCTCCCTGCCTGTGCGATTGACCTCTTGCATCTCGGGTTTCCCAGGGCCACGGCCACAGTCCCCTGTGGCCCCTCCTTTGTGGCTGGCCTTGCTGAGCTGTGTGGCCTTACTGCAGGGACCTTGTGTACTGCCAGAACCTCTTTGGAGAGATTCTGCCGTGGGCGTTGGCCAGTTCCTCTCCGGAAAATACTCTCTCTAAAAAAAGACCTTTTAAATATTATAATTCATAATCATCACAGGAATTGTGGAATTATAAAAGAGATGAGGCATAAAAACAATCCCCGTGTTAACCCCCCATGAGATTAAAACTATTAATATCTGAGATGAATATTCTCACTCGTCTTTTTAAGATGCAAATATATACATGTTTTATAAATTTTGAATCCCAGTGGAATTATGTATTAAACATCTTCTGTGTGCCAGCGTGTTTTTGCAACTGCTATTTTTAATGGCTGTATAATATACTTGCTTCTGAAGGAGATACTGTTTACCTAATCGAGTCCTCATTTCTGGACATCTGAGGCATTTTCAGTGTGCACTCCTGTGAAGATGCGATGTGCCACGCCCACATCTCGGATTCTTTTTTAGGGTAAATTCCTAAGCCTGGGCTTTCTCTCTTGTGATCGGATTACAGGGCATTAGGGTTCTGGCTTGAGGAGGTGGAGGGAGGATTTGTCTGAGGCTGTTATTGATGCTGCTGGGGGTGAGGAATAAAAGACAGCTAGACAAGCAGGAGGAAGGCACTTGGGAGATCTGGCCCCTTGCTGGCATGGTCTCTCCTGCTCAGGGAGGGCTTGGCTGGGAGAGGCAAGGCTACACTTGGTGTTTTGTCAATCCCATTCGTGAACACACTTTGGGCTCTGACCACCCCAGGGACCAGCCCTTTCCCTGTTGGTTGCCAGGGTCCTGCAGCATTCTGGCACTGGTCTAGGAACCTCCCCCTGGGATCTCCCCAGCCAGTGGCCACCCAGGGAGTCCAAGATGGCGCCCACACCTGGGCATGGAGGGGTGTGGCCAGCCCAGTTGTACTGCAGGGCATTTTGGGACAGGTCCCCTAGGAGAGGCCTTGGGGATGGGTTCTGAGGGAGGAGTAGAAACTCATCAGGCAGAGTTGGGCAGCCCACAGGGGTGCAGCAGGGCAGAAGCTCAGAGGCTGGGGAAGCCCCGTTTGAGGGACCCCAGGCTAGTGCACAGGGTGTGTTATCTTTCTAATGCTTCTGTACCACCTTGAAACACACTCAGTGCTGACGACAGCACAGTTTTCTGTCCCATGGCTCTGGATGTTGAAACCAGCTGGTCTCACGGGGCTAAATCAAGATGGGCCTGGCTGTGTCCCTTCTCGAGGCTTGGGGACAGTCTGTTTCCCTGCAGTCTTCCACTTCCAGAGGCAGAGCACAGACGCACCTGCCTCCCTGGCTTGAGCTCCTTCCCAGCCTCTCTGTGCCCCTCTCTGACTGCAGAGGAGCAAGGCATTTCTTTTTCAGGACCCAGTAGTGACACGGGTGACCTGCAGAGTCCAGGATGACCTTCCCGTCTCAGGTCCTACCTTGATCACCTGCCTGGGTGCTTCACCGTGTCAGGAGACACAGGTCTGTAGCCCAACTGTCAAAACTTCTCAAGTGGCCTCTGTGCTGCCACTTGCCATCTCTTAGCTTTGAGCACGAATGAGTCACCTGCCTGGTACAGAGTAAGGGACAGATGGGAGCTCACTGTCGAGAAGAGGGTAGGTGGTCATTTCAGAGGAGGTTATGTTTGAACTGGGCTTGGAAGGATGAATAGGAGTTTGCCAAGAAGATGAGCCAAGGGAAGAAGGGGACCCTAGACAGAGGGGACATCGTGTGCAAAGCCACAGAGGCAGGAAGCAGCCTGATGGGGAGCTGGGGAGTGAGGTGGGTGGGGAATGGCAGGGGGCAGCTGGGGAGCCCCTCAGGCTCTGTTCTGTGGGCCACTCACGGGTTTTGCACAAGCTGGGCATCTGGTAGGGCAGGGGCATGGATGCAGGCTTGCCACAGGGCCTTTCCCTGTGCCCGCCCAACAGTGAGCGCCAGGTTCCACTCCCTGTGGTCCTGGGAGGGGCCGGGGTGAGCAGGCCCAGTGCTCTGCCCCCACTGCATCCTGCACACACGCGTGCACACACGCACACACCTTTGCCTGCACTCCACAGAGCAGGCCTGGCCTGCCGCCCTCTCCTGACTCGGGCAGAGTGGTCGAGAACAAGGCTGCAGGTGGGAGACCTCTGCCCACCTGCCACTGGGTGGAATGCAGTCCCCTGGCTGCCCCAGCCCCAGAGGAGGCTGGGAAACATGACCCACTGTGTGCAGGGAGGGGCTGGCTCCCCCGGAAGACCGTAGAGCCACACCGTGTTTGCCAGAGCTAGCAGGCTGGCTGCGGACCCTGGATGGGTGTCCCTCCTACCTGGCCCAAGTGCTCCCATCTGTGCGGTGGGCACTTGATAGGCCCCACCCTGCAGAGTCACGTGGCCCTGTGCTGAAGCCGTGGCCTGGCTACACCCGGGCCCTGAGCCTGCGGCCGAGGCAGGGGCAGCGTCCAGGGCTCTGGTCCCCTTGGGAGAGCGAGCCAGGGCCTCCTTCCCGAGAGACGTTGGAAGCTTCTCCCTTGCCTGGCCAGAGGCAGAGCTCGGGGACCACAGGAAGGTGATGTTCAGGTGTGGCCAGGGGAGGTGGCTGTGGTGTCGCCCTGTCCCCTTGCTCACGCTCTTCCTGCCCCATGGAGCCCGGCGTCCAAGTGAGCTCAGCGTGACGTCACCAGGGCTCCTTGGTCCCTGGGCCCGCCAGCCAGCCTGTCACCTCTGCCAGCTAGGGCCCACGCTGCGTGCGTGACACCTCGCAAAGCCCGAGTCCTTCCTGGGACTGGCACTGGGCCCTGCGCCTCTTCACCCACATGCTGGGGACAGGAACACCATGCTGTGCCATGCACCTCACCCAGTGCCTCTTCCACCTTCTGTCTGGCTGTTTTCCTCCTTGTACAGGAGCCTGGCCCGGCCCCAGGTCTTCCCTTGGTCCCTAAACCACTTTGTGCTGTCCCTGCCCACGCCCTGAGCCCTGCTGGTGCTCTGCGTGTCAGACAGGGAGCCCCACTGGTGCTCAGCTTAGCATGCGTTTCCCAAGAGCCCCGTTCCCAGCTTCTCCTCCTAGAGTCTGTCCCCACTGAGCGACAGTGCAGAGGGGCAGCCTGAGCTCTGAGGCCACTCCTGGCTCCACCCTGAATGAGCGCTGTGACCTGGTGCCAACAGGATGGCCCAGCTGTGGGGTTCAGTGAGGTAACAGCCACCACCATTCACCCCTCATCCCTGAGCGCTATGTCCCATGGTCAGAGGATGGAGGGGCGGGGCTGCTCACCCCTGGTGTTCCTTGGGGCAGTGGGCGTGGCCAGCACCCCTCTGCACTGTCCACAGGGACAGCGTGTGCTTTCAAGGGGTCCAGAGCCTCGGCCATCATCGCCTGTCACTGCTCTGGCCCGTGCTGGCACCCTCTCTGCCGAGTGACCCCCACGGTCCTCCCTGTCTCTGCATGGCCTCTGCAGAGTGGTCGGATCTTGGCAAAGCTTGGCCCACGTCACCTCGGCCTCCCTTGAGGCTGGCTTGCAGGGGATCCTTGGCAACAGAGGGGATTTGGGGCTGACAGTCACCTCCCCCATGATCTTCCCCTCTCACTGCCCTTCCTGACCCCTGACTCCTTGTTTGTAACATGGAGGGAAGAGGATTGGACCAGACCAGTAGTGTCTTGCTGGTTTTCTTTTGCTGTAACAAGACGCTTGAGAGCGGGGAATTCCTAAAGAATGGAGATTCATTCTGCTCCTGGCTCTGGAGGCTGGGGGTCCACGCGCGTGACACTGGCATCTGCTGGGCATCCGGCAAGGCTTCTCACTGCAGAGGAGGCAGGGCCAGCTGCCAGCTCAGGTCTCTCTGATGTTGTCATGGACCCCGTCCTACTGGCTGCAGGACAAGAGCCTTCAGAGCAGACACTGAAGCCACAGCAGGGGGATTCCAGCCTGCCTGCCCCAGGGGCTTTGGGTTTGGGAGACAAGGTACCCAGATTTCGGGGACTGGTCGTCCCTGGCTGAGGGAGATGGCAGCTCCGTCCCTCTGTGCCGCTGCTCTAGGCCCCTGGCACCTTGGGCTGGGGCTGGGCCTCGGTGTGCCACGTCTCAAGCCCACGTTTCTCACTCATCTCAGACACCGCAAGGCCTGGTGGTTCTTCCTCTGGGTGCTCTGGACCCGACCCTCCCCTCACTCCCTCAGCCCCTGTCCCAGCTGCCCCAGCCTGGGCGCCTAACCCAGCCACAGCCCGGTGTCCCTGCCCCCTCCCACCCACGAGGCCACTCGGCTACCAAGTGAACGTCGAGAGCAGAGGAGCCCCGGGACTGCCCAGCTTGGAAGTGACGCATGGCTTCCATCACACTGGAGGTCCATGTGGCCCCGCAGCGCACCTCATGGGACCCTGGCCCTGGGCAGCTTTCCACAGCCTGGATCTCACCCAGGCTGGCACCTCTGTCCACTCTGCCCCTCTGCTCCCCAGCCTCTGCCCTCTCATTCCTGCCCCCGGACCTCTGCCCCGGAGAGGCCAGGTTCCAGCTGATGTCACCTCCCCAGAGCAACGGTCCCTGCCCTCCCCATTTGTCATGGCTGTGTTTAGATGTCCCCCAAAGTGCCCTGCAGTCACAGGTGGGGCTTTTTCAGAGGTGACTGGATCCAGAGTGTGTGACCTGAGATTGATTCAGGGTGCAGTGCTAGGCTCAAGGGCTTAAGGGTGTGAGTGCTGCCTGTCCTAAGTAGCCTGGATAAAATAAAAGGGGCAGAAAGATGCTGTTAACGTCCCTTGTTGCTTTTCCTGCCTTTGCCTGCAATGAACTATTTCTCCTCTCTGATGCCCTCTGACACGTGCCACTCTGCCTTTTGCCAGCCAACTATGGGCTGAAATCTCTACAAACTGTGAGCTAGATAAACCCATCCTTAACTTTGGGTGTCAGGTATTTTGTCTTAGCAATGATAGAAGAGTAACTAAGACACCGTTCTACACTATTGCTTCCCGCTCTTTTCTCTTTGATGGATGTACTGCAATCTCCACCTCCTGGATTGAAATGCATTGCTTGGGCATTGTATTACTGTAACACTAGGTTCCTTTTCAAACATTATTGGTGGCATTATTTCCTTGTAGATGGCTGTGTGCCCTGCCTGTGAGGTGGGCAGTGCCCTTGTCTGTGAGGTCCACTCGCGTCCCAGTGACCAGCACAGTGGCTGGGACACAGCAGGCCTTCCGTGCAGTGGAGACCAGTGCTTTCTTTGGCCTGCAACAGGTCTGCAGGGGGCAGCCCACCCCAGGCACAAGTCCATCCTCAGAGACCAGGCCAAAGACACAGGGTCATCTAGGCTCTCTCTGCCACGGGTGCCAGCGTCCTTTCCTGCTGTCTTTCGGAATGTCACTTGTGAGACTGGTTTGGGAGTGTGTGGCTTTCCCTTTCTTGTGCACCACCCACTGCTGTCCTACATAAGTGTTGTGGCCAACACGGCCCCTCCCAGGTGGGAACCTGGCCCTGGTGCCCCTGGTGCCATGCTGGGCCCCATGGAGCTTTGGCGAGGAACATGGGCCCTGGAGTTGCCCACTGCAAGGGGCCTGGTGGCCATAGGCAGAGCCGGCTGCTTCCTAGGGCTTTTGGGCCAGCAGAGGACTCAAAAGAAAGGTGGCATCAGCACTGAGGAATTTCGGGGCCTCCTGGAGGCAGCCTGGGTGCTGGGGCTGGGACGGGCCCAGGAAGCACCTAGCCCTGTCTCGGCTCACACTCCTGGGCCCCTGGAGGTGTTAGAGGCTCTTCTGGCTCTGGAAGGGAAACTGTGGCTCAGAGCAGTTGTGGTTTTGCCTGGAGGAATCAGAGCTGGAGCCCAGGAGGTGGAGGGCCACCGGGGTCTTTCCCATGGGCCCCAGGAGGGACAGGAAGTGCTGTGGTTTGCAGCCCCCATGGCTTGTTAGTCATCGGCATATTTTCACCCAGAAAGAATCCACATCCAGGGCCCCAACCAGGGTCCAGCTCAGCCCAGAGCAGCCGCCCGGGGAGGGAGGCGTGTTGGAGGCCAGCGTGCTTTACTAGGCAGGGGTCCGGGTGGGGTGAGGCTGCTGTTCCTTTCCCACGCTCCATCCGGGTCATGGGATCCTGGGTGCCTCGCGTGATCCTGCTTACTCACGGGGACTCTGAGGACCAGAGCTGTGCAGTAACTTTCCCGAAGTCACACAGCCAGTGCATGGCAGAGGGGCACTTGAAGGTCCCCTCTGGGACTCTGAGCTCTCTGACACTTCCTGTTTGTTCCAAAGTGAGGCCCAACCCTAGATCGCGGCAGGCACAGGTTTCAGAGTGACACGGCCAGGAGGGCCACCTTCCTGGGAGGCTGCGGGAGCTCCAGACTGGGAAGGCCTGGGGTGCAGGGAGCCCAGGGAGCGGGGCCGTTGCCAGCCGTGGCACAGTGTGCACACACTGGTGTCTAGTGCGCGTCCGCCCTGGCCAAGGCCCCGGGCTGCTTGTGGGCTTGGACACTTCTCCATGTCCTGGGGGCTCTGGGGCAGCAGGAGCCTGGGACAGGCGCTGAGGGCAGGCAGGGGTGCGGTGTGGGAGGCCCTGTCTGGCCTCTTGGTTAGGGAAGAGCAGGTGTGCTCTGCCCGCGGCTCTCTGCATAGCTGAGTGCCCTGTCCAGGTCCCTCGGGCCCTCTGTGCATCAGCCAGAACCAGAGCCCTACTGTGGGGCCCAGGCAGAGCATGGCCTCTTTGGGCCGGACCTGGAGAAAGGACCTGGGTGTGGGCCCTGCCCCATGCTGAGCTTCGGTGGAGGTAGGGCTGGGCAGGCGCCAAGTGGGCACAGGAGGGGACAGTGGGGAGAGGTGGGGGTGCCCGCCCGCCATGCAGGGAGCATGTGGGGTCCTGCCTGTGACCGCTGGTCGTGGGGGTGGGAGGGACAGGTTGGGATGCTGTGGAGAGGGAGCGGGAGAGCCCCCCATCTGCTTCGAGGGGTCCCCAGCTCGCCAGACCCCGTGCAGCTGCCAGCTGCGGTCCTCAGGACAGGCTGGGAGGACACCCTTGCTTGGCAGTGTCTCCAGGCAGCTGCTGGCACCACACAGCTCTGGTTGCTGTCCCCTCCCTCGGGAGGGATGAGGGCCCTGCAGTGTTGTGTGCCCGAGGGTCCTGCTGTGGCTCCACAGCCCCAGAAACAGTGTCGCAGCCCGTGGCCTCTGCCTGCCGAGGGGCTGGGGGCCAGGGTGGAAGGTGACGTCACAGGAGGCCCAGAGTATATCACAGCCCGGCAAGTCACAGTCCCTGTGCCAGTCCAGCTCTGCCCCGGAGAAGGGACACAGCAGGGCCCATCGGGCCAGAATCTCCACCCTTCCCAAGCTCAAGCCCCACAGGGCGGGCGGAGAGGGAGCAGAGAACCCTGAGAAGTAGTCAGCCGTGTGCGGAGCTGGAGAGGACCGCGGGCATAGCGTGGCACGGCAGAGTGGGAGGGAGGGCAGGGGTGGCCAGAAGCCACCTCCCCGAGGGGCCAGTGGGGCCAAGCTGTGGAGGGAGGGCCGAGAGGAGAACCCGAGCAAAGGCCCTGGGGTCGGGAGAGGAGGGCACAGGGAGAGGCCCGGGCAAATAAGGCCAATGTTGCCCAGCTGAGTGAGGGCGCCCTTTAGGTTCTGTCATGAACGCGAGCTCCGTGGGCATGTGGGGCCCCATCTGACCAGGGGGGCTAAGAGAGCAGCTGGTGCCCGGCCTGGGGTAGAGGGAAGGGGCCGGGGAGACCCCACCCTCACTGCCCTGTGTGGGGAGCGGTGGGCTCAGGGCCACGGTCACCGTGCCCTCTGCCTTGCCCTCCCGGCCTCTGTCAGGCTGCCCTGTGTCTGCCCTGTGTGCCTGGTGATGTCGGGCCGAGCAGGCTGTGACCTGTCACACACGACAGTCAGCAAGTGTCCCCAGGAGCAGCTGGGCCTCGGCTCCCTTTGTCCCAGAGCATCAGGTGGGGGCCGAGAGCCTGCAGGGCCGTGGCTGCGGGTCTCACGTTCTCCATCTGACGTGGGCCCCTCCAGGGGGCACACCTGGGCCTTCCTGACATGCGAGGTGGGCAGTGCGGTCAGTACCCCTTGTCCCATCTGGACAGCAGTGGCCAGCGTGGCGGGGTCCAGAGATGCGGCTGAGGGTGCCTGTGTCTGAGGCACTGGAGCACAGGTGTGGCCCCGGCAGTGGGCACCCACTCATGTTGCTGCCAGTGGGCCGGGCACCCCTCGTGGGAGAGGAGGGCTCACCTGGAAGGGCCTTGCCGCCAGGCTGCACAGAAATGGCAGCCTGCACACCAGGACGCCGTGGGCCCTTACAGGCTTAAGTGCCTACACATGCAGGCCCTGAGGGCTGAGGACACGCAGGCAGCGGGCCCATGGGTGTCCCTGAAGGCTGGGGGTGGGTGAGGGGAAACCTGTCGGCGCCAAGCAGGCCCTGAGGAGGCTCCTCTTGGCAGGACACTCGGGATGCTGGGAAGAGGGCACTGAGCCGGGGCGGCACTGCCTCCCACAAGAACACAATCAGCAGCACCACTTGGCGCACGCCTGCGGTTTATACTCGCTCACACAGCCACACTCCCTGGGGACCCTCGGCTCCCTGAGGTGGGTGTTGCCGGTGCCAGCAGGCCAGCGGGTGCTGGTCTCCAGGGGAAGGAGCCGGGGGTGTCCTTTGGATCGTCTCAACGTCTCCCTCTATGCAGAACGTGTGGCCGCCCCATTCTACAGGTGAGAAACTGAGGCTCTGCGTAGGGAAGGACCTGCTCGCCATGGCACGACGGCCCCAAGCACCTCATGCCCTCAGCAGCCACCCCAGACCCCTGCGGCGGCTCCCAGGGCTCTGCCCACCACCCCACCCTAGGACATCCAGGCCAGTGCAGGGTCCCTCTGGTGGGCTGAGACATTGAAAGTACCCCTTGGGGAGCCAGAACAAAGCCCCAGACTCCTCCTCAGAGAAGTCCAAAGGCCCCCACCCCTGGCCTGAACCCTTGGGAGCCACCCCAGCCACCCCAGGCTGAGCGAGCAGCAGAGGCTGTGATGGGATCCAGCCCTGACCCCGAGCTGACCATCAGTGGCCCTAGCCCTTCTCCCGATCCTGCCTCGGCTTGTAGCCGGGCTGTCTGTCTAGCCGGGGGAGGAGGGGCACTGAGGCCACTGCCAGGCTCCTGGGTCTGTCAGCGGCATCGTAGCATGGAGAGCAGTCTTGGCCGGGGTGGGGTGGTACACTTCCGCCGCTCCACTCTGCTGGTGACGTTTGCGAGGGCAAAGCCCCTGGGGGAGGTGTTGACACGGAGCCCTGCAGGACCAGAAGTGCCTGGCCTCGGTGGTCAGCTCTGCTCCCCTAGCCTGCTCTGCAGAACCTGAGTTTCTCATCTGTGAGACGGGATGGGACGGCACCCAGCTCCTAGGGTCCCTGCGGGATATGGGAGCCTCGAGGCACTGGGGCTGGCAGCCTTGTGGGGTCACGCGTGCAGCCTGGCGTGGAAGTGCCTCTCCCTCCACAGCTGCCGCTGGCAGTGCTCCACCGCGTTGCACAGCTCAGCGGCCTCCCGGCTGCGGCACCAGAAGCTGGGGCCCAGCACGCACTGGTCGGTGCCCAGCAGTGGGGTCTTGGGGGCGTGGCAGGCTCCCATCTTCTTGCACACAGCCAGGGGGTCGATCATCTCCTTGACGCTCTGGATGAACACGGGCTCGTACTGCGTGACGAAGTGGTTGCACTGGATCCTGTAGGGCAGCGGCAGGATGCTGCAGCCGCCCTTGAAGGCCATCAGGATGTCGCGCTTGGTGCTCTTGAGCTCCAGGTTCTCGGAAGACAGGTAGAACAGGCGCTTGCAGCTGCTGCAGAAGCTGCCCTGGTTCTCCTCGTCCAGCAGCACCGGTGGCGGTGGGGGCGCAGTGTTCACCAGGGGCCCCCTGGAGATGGACCGGGCGCGCCGATGGCGGCTGCACAGCCGGATGGTCTGGCACACTTTCTCCGGAGTGATTTTGGTTACCAGCTCCACCAAAGCGGGGCTGTAGGTGTCCACCATGGTGATGCACTGCTGCACGATGGAAGGCGGCATGATGGCGCACACACGCTCCAGGGAGTGGCTGATGAAGACCTCCGTGCCGTTGGACAAGAGCCACTGGTCCATCTCCTTGATCACGCCCAGGCACACCTCACAGGTCAGGCCAGACTTCATCTGCACCTCGCTCGTCATCTTCGGCAGCTCCAGTTCGAGGGAGGGGACCCTGTCCACAGCAGCCACTTGTACTGGCAGCTGTGCCGGCCCCCTGAGCTCCTCACAGAAGCCCCCTTTCCCGCAGACCTCCCACGGTGGGAGCACCCTCAGGGTCTGCTCTGCGGGGACAAACAGCTGGCGGATGTAGTTCTTGCAGAGCAGAGCCAGGCTGGGCTCCAAAGACCCGCACTGCTCCCGGGTGTTCACCTCGGCCAGGGTCAGGTCGGCACCTTGGAGCCGGGAGATCAGCTGGACGCAGCTCTGGCACAGCGCATCCTCGGGTGCCGGCACCGGGCCCGGGGGGTGGAAAGTGAGGGCTCTGTTGGCCAGGAGTGGAGTCACAACCTCCAGGGCGTCCTCCTGAGTGAGCAGGCCCCCTGGGGCAGCCAGGAGCCTCTGCTGCGGCTCACACAGGGTGAGCGCGGAGCACACCTGTGCTGGGGCGCTGCCCGGGGCTCTGAGGAGCATGTGCAGGAGGGCTGGGCTGTGGGCAGCCACCATCTGCCTGCACCTGGCTGAAGACTCCCGGCTGGAAAGCCACTCGCAGGTCTTCGTCAGTGACGTCAGGATCCCAGCCTCCGTGGCATCTGGGTTCAGCCCACTGTCAGCTGCGGCCACCGTGTCCTGGCACACTTCACAGTGCAGGGACTGGGCGGTGGGCTTGCTCCAGATGGCCTCTCGGCAGTGCTGCACGGCCCCACACTTCACGGCTGCCTGCAGGTCCTGGCACCACACCTCAGAGCCCCTGGCACAGTCTGGGGGGCCCAAGGTGCCCAGGATGGGGCCTCCTGTGGCAGCCCCCAGGAGGCTGGGCAAGAGAAGCAGCTCGAGCAGCATGCCGCCCAGTGACTTGCCGTTCCAGTGCCCCGACTGCCCGGCTGCTGCTATAAACCCAGCTCTCTGCCAGGCCCCGAGCAGGTGTGGCCTGGTGCTCCGCCTCCTGGCCACTCCTACAACCCTTCTCATACCTGCGCCCTGGTGCCCACACCAGTCTCTGCCCACAGTGCCAGCACCATCCTCTGCTCCCGTCCTCTGAATAAACTCACTCTCCAGAGCCCCGCTTGTTCTGGAAGGTGCTTAGCTCTGGGCCCCTTCCCAGAAAGCCCTCCTGATCAGAGCCTGGAAGGCCCTTCCCCACCGCCCACTGTCCTGCCCTGACCCGTAGAGCCGGTCCCTCCCTGGAATGGGACTTAGGGGAGTTGCTGCTCCAGTTCTGGAGGCACAGAAAGGCCTCTGCCCTGCGTTTGCCGAGGATGGAGGGTACGTGGCGGCTGACTCCGCTCGGCCTTGCACCCAGCTCACTGGGCCTGGTCCCCACCATGGGATGCCCTGGTTTCCCTGCCCTGACCGTCTGCTGAGCCTCGAGTCTGCGTCTGAGGCCTGAGGGCCCCCTTGGCCCTAGCACCCGTGTGAAAGCTGCTGCCACTTGACTTTCTGGGCCATGCTGTTTCCTTGATTCTGGAAAGGAAAGTCCTATCCAAGGCCAAGAGTGGCCGCTCCCTGGACACAGGCATTGGATGTTTGCTGACAGCCACACACACAAAGCGCTGATGCATTCTTGGGTTAATGTCATCTTATTTTCTTAGATTTTGAAGCACTGATTGGTCGGGAGCATGGGCACTGGCCAAACACACCCAGGTGTCGGGCTGGACCCTGTGTATTCCACAGGGGATTCTGGAGCCCGGCTTGCTCTGCCCTGCTTGATGGTCTTGGTCTCACGGCCCCCACAGGCCCTCCCGGAAGCAGGCAGGGCAGGGCCCGAGGTGGGGACTCTGCCGGCACCTGCTGTGTGCTGGGCTGGACATGAGCCCCACATGTGGGCGTCCACAGCTCAGCCTGAGCTCGGGATGCTGGGAGAGGTAGGTTCTCAGCTATGGGGCCAGGTATCCCCACTATGCAGCCAGCCTGCTCCACCCAGGAATGCAGACAGGTGCCGCCCCCTTGGCCCCTTCCTGAGCCCAGGTTGCCCAGAGAACACGGAGTTAGGTTTGCTGAGATCTCTCTGACATCCCAGGACTCTGGCTCCTTGGGACGGGGCAGGGGCAGGTCTGGGGAGAGGTGACCTGGGAGCTCTCACTGCAGGCCTGCCTGAGCGGGCTGGGTGAGTTCCACCCAGGGCGGCCCTGCGCTTACCTGGGTCTGGCCCAGCAGGCGCAGCCGGTTCCTCCCGCGTGCTGGCCCCTGCCATTATTCAGTCCACTGCCTGGTGTTTACAGCGCACCCACGAGGGTGCAAGGGTGAAGCAAACAGGTGCCCTGCCTTGTGCCATGCATAGGCTGCGGCCCAGCCCCTGGGCCTCCTGCTGGCCCCTCACAGCCTAGCCCACCGCACCCCACACCTCATGGGAGGCCCTCCAGAGGGGTGGCGCATTCCCCTCTCCTCATCCCCTGGCCTTGCACAGTGGCCCCAGCATCAAGTGCTTCCCCGGCTTAGCTCGACAGCCTCTTGTGAGGCTCAGCCCTGCTGCGGTGGGAGTGGTAGTCATGTGGGGTGGAGTTGCACTGGGTGTCCGTGCACTTAGCGCCTGTATTGATCTGTCCTTAAGGGCCTGTGGGCCACGTTCAGTGTGGGGCTGGCCCTCATACCCAAGAGTGGAGCGGGTGGATTGTTGCCTGTGGCTCTCCAGAGTGGCTGGGCCGGTCACACTTCCTTCCCAGGGCCTGAGTGCCCACGTCTGTTTCGTTTGAGGCCTGGCTGTTTTCTCAACACCAACAATCCATTCGACTCGCTTGCCTCCCATCTGGGCCTCCTGCATGTTAGTCCAGCCCTGCTGCCAGCTCTCTGGCTGGCACAGACCCCACAGAAGGGCACAGGCACAAAGGGCTGCCCACCCCAGACCGGTCCCAAGTCCAGGTTTCTGCCTGTGCTTTTGACAGGGCAGCTGTAGGTTGGGGTTCCCACTCCCCCTCTTTGGGTTGGTCATTTGCTAGAGTGGCCCACAGAACTCAGGAAGGCTTTTTATTCGTGTCCTCTAGCTTAGTATGAGGACAACTCAGGAGCAACACGTGGAAGGGATTCAGGGAGCGGGGTATGGGACAAGGGCTTGGGCTTCCCACATCTTGCCCAAGAATCTTTATAGAGCTTAACCTCTAGCACCCACCCTTTCCTGGAGGCCAGTGTGGGAACGAAAGGTCCAGTGCCCAGTCTTTCTGTGCCCAGTGACCAGCCCCATCCATCCAGTTTCCCGAGCCGCATAATCAGCTGTGGTCCACAGGGCTCCTTATGAAGGTGAGTGACACACTTGTCACTCAGGAAACTCTCGGGGTTCTAGAAGCTCTGTGCCGGGAACTGGGAACAAAACCAAACACATCCCTCATTAAACTATAAGGAGGTTATGTTTTATTTTTATATACCTTCTCACTTAGAAGACAGTTACGAAAGTAGGCCGAGAACCCCTGTGTCCCCATTGGAAGATGTGTTCACCACATTTGCTTTATTGTTGTCCCCATGCAGCCCTCCGTTGTTTCTTCTCTCCATCCATCCATCCATCCATCCTCCATCTACCCCTCCACCCTCCAACATCCATTTATCCATCCATCCATCATATTCATCTATCCGTCATCCATCCATCCTTTATCCATCCATCCACTCATCCATTTTTCCATCCATCTGTCCATCCATCCATTCATCATCCACCCATCTGCCCATCCTGCATGCATCCATTCATCCATCCACCCACCCATGCACCCATCCATCTAGCCTTCATTCATCCATCCTCCATCTATCCATTCATGCAACTACCTGTCCATTTATCCATCCATCCAGCATCCATTCTTATCTGTCTGTTTTCTGTCTGTCTGTCTTTCTTCTATCATCTATCATCCATCTGTTTTAACACATACATATTTGCATATAGTTTTTCATAACCAGTGCGAGTAGGCAGAGCCATTGTATCCCTTTGCCCCATTTCTTCATTGTCTTCCCTGTGGACCAGAACATTCTGCCCTGCAATCACAGTGTGTTTATCAAAACCAGTAATTGTAGTGTTGACATGATACTGTCACCTACCCCGCTTCTGTGTCCAGGCTTTCCCAGGTGCCAGCACTGCCCAGGTGTGGCTCTAACCCAGTCCCACAATATGCTCAAGTTGCCTCAGTCACCTGGAGCCCTGGGCAGCCGCACTGTCTGTGCTGTCACCCTGTCTTTAGAGCGTCCCTTAGTTTGGGCTGCCCTGGAGCTTCCACGATTGCTCCTAGCCGTGTGCTGCTACGGGAGTCTTCGAGCTCCTGTTCTTCTTGGTGCATCCTGCTGGGTGGACTTGATGCTGCTTTGACCTGGTGTGGGTCACTTTTGGTCACTTGGTTAAGACCGTTTCCTCCTTTCAAAGTTATTGTCTCCCTTGTAATTAGTAAGTAACACTGGCGAAGTTACTTTGAGACCGTGTAAGTACCCTGTTCACTATTCTCTAACCCCATCTTCCTTTCGCCTTTATTAATTTCCATTTTCCTACGAAAAAACCTGTTTCCTCCCTTCTCTCTCTTCTTCCCTTCCTTCCTCTTTCCCTTTCTTTCTTAAAAAACTCATGAATTTTTTTGTTCTTAAAACTTATTTGTTATTAATTGTATTTAATAGCTTAGATCCCCTGCCATTATTAACTGCTTTCAGGTGCTGAATTGTCCTGGCTTTGATCTGTGGGACCCTTGTCCCCACCAGTCCTTGAGTCCTGCTATGCTTTCTGCTACTTCCAGCAGAGCCTCGCCCTGGGCCAAGATCATCGGTGCTTTTCCGAGCTAGTCCTGGTCCATTGTGTTCTCTAAGAACCCTGGTTTTAGGGGCCCGAATCCGGACACCAGGTGTGCTCACAGCTCTGTTGCCATCACCTCCTGACCCTCACTGGGGGCGGCCATGAAACCTGCACCCCTTATTGATGAGGGTAAACGAGGAATGCGGGAAAAGGATGTGTGTGTGCAGGAATATAAAAGCATATGCTCATAGATATAGACAAGTTCACACGTATATGCGCATGTGTGCGTGTAACATATCCATCCACTCACTCATCCATACACTGGTCCATCAACCCATCCACTACCTGAGTCCTTCCCAGGGCGGGCCAGCTCGCTGGCATTGGAGGCAGTGGGGTGTGGCCACTTCCTGGGTGACCACTGTGGTGAGGTCAGGCCCCCATTCCTCCTGGGATCCCCATCTCCTGCTGCTAGCACCCCACTTGGGATCCCGGTGTCAGAGATCAGCTTGAGGTTTAGGTTTCCACACCAGGCACCTCGTTTTCCGACAATAACAGAGTGAAGAGGCTAAAGCCCACAGCCCAGTCCTGGCCCGTGCCCTGGTGGGAGCCCCTGGGACTTGTCCAGTGAACTGCAGGATGACGGGAAACCAACCACAGACCGGGCCTGAAACAACGGAAATGTGTTCTCTTGCAGTCCTGGAGGCCAGAGGTCCAAGCTCCAGTGTTGCAGGCCGTCCTCTTCCTACAGGCTCTGGGCAGGACCTTCCTGCCTCCTCCAGCTCCTCCTGGGGGCTGGAAGTCCACCCTGCCTTGGCTTGCAGCTGGCCACCTTGTCTGTCTCTATGCCTCCGTATCTCTTTGTGTCTGCGTGCACCTCTGCTTTCTTTTAATGACAGTCACTGGATTCAGGGCCCACACTGATTGAACATATAATCTCATCTTAATTAATTACTTCCACAAAGATCCTAGTGGCAAATAAACTCCCAGTCACAGGCACCAGCATTAGGACTTCAGCATGCAAGGAATGATCATAATAGATGGTCTTTAAATCAAGCAATGTATTGCAATAAAAGACTAAAAGACACATTACCACGAATCACCCTCCATTCGCTTCATTTTGAGCACACTCATCCCTTTGTTCTTGGCACTTTCTGAAGCAGCTCTGGAGTCCTCTTTCATCAGTGTCTTCACGAGGTGTGACTAAAAATAGTGAAAGCCACTGCCATGTGCTGTCCAAGGCAAAGGCAGCTCATAAGACATTGTAGTGCGTCCTCGTCCACCTGTTCACCGGATCTGCCACTGTGTGACTTCTGGCTCTTCCTCAAAGTCAAAATGACCACGAAAGGGAAATATTTTCAATTGATTCATGACATCAAGGCAGCCAGGACAATGCAGCTAAAGACACTCAGGAAAGAGGACTCCAGAGCTGCTGCAGAAAGCAGCAAGAATGATGGGATGAGTGGGTTCAAAGCATGTGTGTGGGGGAGTATTTTTAGGGGGTTGATGGCAATGTGTCTTTTGCTGTAATAAATTTAAAACATTTTAAACATTCACTGTATTTTTCGATCGCACCTGGTATCTTTTGGGGGTCCTGACCTTAAATGTGTGCTGTGGTTCAGCTCCAGGCTCGGTTCGGAGAAGCCCCGTGGTGGAGTCGGGTTAGGCAGGGCCAGGCCTGGGTTTTGTGGAGCCCCTGTGCTCCCCACTCCCACTCTCCTCAGCACTCACAAGTCCTGCACAGTTGGAACCTGAACACCAGGGCTGGGCAGGCCTGAGAGGCTTGGAAAGGTGGAGACTCCTGGCTGTGGGGGCCGGGCTCCAGGCTCTGCAGCCCTGTCTGAGTGCGAAGGTACAGAGGTCCAGGGAGGCCGGGGGCCCAAATGCCCGGGACCTCTGAGCCACGATGCTCAGGAGCTGAGTCAGGACTTTGGGGCCTTGGGCCGCAGGCCAGGGCCAGAGAATTTCCATGCCGGGTCTCACCTTGGCCCTGCCCGGGCACCGTGGGTCCCCAGGGTCCCCAGCAGTAGTGTCTCACAGGGCAGCACCTACCTGGGTGGCTGTGCCATCTTCCTGCTGTGTTCTGGAGCCTCCAGCACCTCTGAAAACCCCCGGGTGCCACCCACAGGCCACCTCCCGGGGCTGGGCGTGGGCCACCCTGCCAGGTCCAAACAGGTCCAGCCCTCAGGCCCACCCTGGAGCCCCGGGCACCCGAACAGCTTTCAAGGCTTCAGGTAGGGCAGGCCGTCTCCAGGGCCAGGAGACGCCGGTGAAAGGCCAGAGTCTCTTACCTGCTGGCTGAGGGAAAATAAGCAGAGCCTCAGAGTGGGCCGCACCTTGTTTATTTGCTGTCATTTTCATGCACACATTGGGCAGTTATTGTGGAGCACGTGTGCTAGGCGCTGGGGATATTTGAGTTAAAACAGACAAAGCCCGGTCTCTGGGAGCGCACATTCCAGGGGAGGATGCAGAAATCGGGCAGCAAGTGTAATAAGTGTGGTGATGTGGAAGAAATATGCGTGTGATATAGAGGTTATGTTATATGGGCTGTAAAGGTTTGGGATGGTCAGGAGTGTGTGTGGTCATGAAGACCCTGGTGACTCAATAGTTGGTGAATAAGGTTTTGGAGAAGGTATGGGAGAAAGCCCAATAGGTGTGTATCAAGCAGCAAGGCCAGCATGTGCAAAGGTCCTGTGGCCAGTGGGAGTAGAAACAGGCAGAAAGCAGGCAGCCTGAGCAGAAGACACAGGGGAGGAGCACAAGGAGCCTGGATTAGAAGGACTGCATGCTGGGAACTCTGGCTGGTCCTTAAGGGACTGTGAGGTTTTGAGCAGGGATGTGACATGGTCCAATATTTCTTTTGGAGGGACCAGGACAGAAGCAGGGAGAGTCAGTGAGGAGTCCAAGGTCCACAAGTAATCCAGGTGAGGGGTGGAAGGACCCGGGGGCATGAGTGGGTGGTGGCCAAATCCACTTGAAGTGAGAGGCGGCGGGATTTGCCCATGGCAGACCTGTTGGGCTGGCATTGTGACAGCCACTGAGAGGCGGTGCCCGATCCAGGGCAGGGTGGGGCTGGAGGACAGGGCCGCCCAGAGAATGGGGCCATGTGTGGGCGCTGAGAGAGGGAGGGCAGGGGAGGCCCGCCTGCACCACAGGACTGGCAAAGGGTCCTTCCCTGCCGGGGCGGGCACGGGGCTGAGCAGGGTCCCACAGACAGCCTCGGGGTGCTGGCCCGGGGGGCCCTGGTTGGAGGCAGCCTGGGGGCGGAGGCCTGGCTGAGAGCGTGCAGGTCGCAGCCTCCATCCGTGGTATTTGGGGCCACAGGGTTAGAGGTCAGGGACTCACAGAGGAAACAGTAGGGAGGCGCCAGGGATGAGGGAACCCGAGGCTGCCCCTGGGGGATTTGCACGCTTTGGCCTCTGAAGGTTGCTGGCGACCTCAAGAGTAGAAGGTGTGGGGTGCAGAGCTAAATCCCCGGCCCTCCAGGAGCCTCTTAATCCAGCAGTGATGAGGACTGAGCCTACCCACCATAGCCTCCTTCCTCCCCTCTTCCTCTCCCCCACCTCAGCAGCTGGGTGTAGGACTCAGCCTGGCCAGGTGCCAGCCCTGCCTGCCTCCCACTTGTGGGTGGACGTGCTGAGCTGCCGTGGCCTTGCCCTCTGGCTCCCACAAGACAGGACAGGCTTCCCACTGGCGGGAGCCGCAGGTGTGCAGGTGTGCAGGTGTGCCCGGGGCCTGTTCAGGGGCAGCTGGTGCTCCGAGGCTGCTGGGGCTATCCCTGCTGTCTTCACGGATGTGGTGACCTGTGGACCTTTGCTCCGGCCTTTGGTGGCACACAGATGGCCTGGGCCGGTGCGAGGTCCTCGGGGCCTCTCTGTGCCCTCCCCTGCCTCCTCCTCCTCCTCCTCCTCGGCTGGCCCTGCAGGGCCCAGAGGGAGTCTGTGTGAGACCCAGTGGCCTGAGAACCGCAGGCTCCTCTGTGATAGCTCCGCTGAAACGGCACTGTCCCTACAGTGCCCGAGAGCCCCTCCCTCCCCCTTCCCTCCTCCCTCCTATCCCTCTTCCTCTCTTCCTTTCCCTCTCCCTCCCTCCCTTCTGAGCGCCCTAACCCTTAGCCTGAACCCCAGCCGATCACCTGTCCCGCTGGCCTTTGTGCTGGGTGACTATTCCAGGAAGGACACAGAGCCAAGCCTGGAAGCAGAGGCCCCAGCCGCAGATGGGGCAGGGACAGTGTTGTCATCCTGAGCCTGGGGCCTTCAGCCAGGCAGCTGCGAGTGCAGTGGCTCCAGGCCCGACTCCACGGGCCGGGGTCCAGTGTGTCCCCCTCCTGCGCCTCTGCCACACTTGTGGGCTCTCTGCCCCTGGGGATGGGCCAGAAAGGGGGCCGAGCAGGGCCTCTGGACGAGTGAGGGGCTGGGCTGCAGTGCGAGGTCATCAGCCACGCCCTGAGTGTGATTCCTACCGAGTGTGTCCCGAGCATTGTTGTGAAGTTGAAAAATCATCACTGAGCCGCATAAAGTGGGAACTGTGAGCTCTGTTCTTGTTGTCAGGCTGTTTCTGTGCTGCCTCCCCACCGGTCCATGCCTCTCGGCCCCAGCCCCAGCCCCCAGCGCCCTGCTCACCCGGGGCAGCAATGGTGCCTACACACTGCAGTCCAGTGGGGACCTCGACCCGCTGATCCCTCTGTGGCTGGCACAGCCTGGAGGGCTCCATGCCCACGCTGAGGCCCAGACATTGAGGTGCCAGCCCCCTCTGAGCTGCCCTGGTGGAGACAAAGCCCGAGTGCAGCGACACGCTGGCCCAGGTGTGGCCATCCCGAGGACGGAGCCCCGCTGCACGCAGAGCACGGGTCCTGAAGTCCTAGTCTCCCGGTGTCCGGCGGCTTCCGTGGCCCTGCGACCCGCTGCAGACCCGCAGCCTGACACGCAGAGCTGTGTCATTGCGATTTGGCCGCTTTACATCCTTGTGAGCGGGGCTTGGGGCTGCTGATGTGACTTGGCTGGGTGTCCCGGTCTGGGAAGAAACTCAGCTGCCACCCAATCCTCATCATTCCTGCCCCCCCCCCCACCTCAGGCTGTGCCTTGAGAGCCGAGCTTCCATTTTCCACACCTGCGGCCATGACTTTGCTGTGAACTCGCAGTCCCCTTCCTGAGGCCAGGGCCGCACGATGTGTGTGGCCGAGTTTGTCTGAATTTTCAGGGTGGGACGCCTGAGAGAAGACGCCTCCTGGCTGTCAGGGTTTGGCTCTCCCGCGTCCTCTCTTCCCATCGTCCTCTACCCCGTCCCCCACCTGGAAGGGCCAGAGATGCCCAGGCTGAGGGGACATCTGAAGTTTTCCAGAACCTTTGTCAAGGTGCTGTGCCAGAAATGTCAAAAGAATTTACAGCGAGGTGATGTCAGGCCCAAGGAAGCAGCGATTCAATCAGCAGCACACTTCTCTCTCCAAATTAAATTATTCATCATTTCCTAGTCCTTAATAAAATAATTACTACCTTCCCATCCCTCCCCCGTAAAGGGACTTGTTTCCATCTGTGAATGCAAAGGAAGCCGTGGAGGTGGCCCCAGAGCCCCTTCCTTCCTCCAAGCTCGCCCCTCGGTCCCCGCTCTGTGTCCCCCGGATACAGCTTTGCCCTTCCGGTGGCTGAGCAGTGTCCAGTGCGGTCTCAGGGCCACCAGCCCAGTCACCCCAGACCCCCCCTGCCCAGCAGCTGCACACGTGTACAGGAGGTGGGAAAGCCAGCCGTCTTGCCAGTCCGTGCCAGGGCTTCTGTGCGCGGGCCAGGGTTTGCGGGCACATGATCCAATCAACCCCAGATAGAAGGCTCAGAATATGAGGAGGAAGCCGAGAGGCCCAGCATTTCCACACCGTGACCCCGATGGTGGAGGGATCAAGCAAAGCCAGGATGGGACATCTGTTCTCTGCCCCCAGGCCTACGGCTGTCCCCTGAGGACATAGCCAGGGGCCTTGGGCAGGCGGCCTGCGTGCTGCACCTCTGACCCTATGCCTGGTCCCCGGCCCTGCTGCCCAGGTGTGGCCAGACCCCCAGGAATCAGACGCACCTGGGGTGGGAGCCAGGCCTGCTGTCCTCCCGCTCTGGGCTTAGGCAGCGCAGCCAGCCTGAGGCTTCTGTCCCAGCTTCCGCACCTGGGAGCTCCATGTTCTCGGTTTCTTCCTCGTCTGAGGGCCGGGTTGAAGGCCAGCATCCTGCTCTAAGGGTGACACAAACTTCCAGGGTGTGGGCAGCAGGCCAGCGGCTGGGCAGATGTGGAGACCCAGATAGGAACCTGCAGAGCCCTGGCACAGCCTGGGGAGGGTGATGCTGAGGCCGAGCTGTCCCTGGCTTCCTGCTCAGGGGGAGGCTCTGTCCTGCACACAGGCTATTGTCCTCTGCCTCCACAGTGCCCTCTGCTGCCGTGAGGGCAGAGCCTCTGCTTTGCCTGGGGTCAGGGGCAAGAGGGAGCTCTGGGGTTGGAGGGTAGCGACAGGCACAGCCTGGGTGAGCTGCTGGCCTTTCTGAGCCAGGACTGCAAGACCAGCAGAGGCTCCAACACCCTCAGTCCTGCATTAGGATTCGCTGTGTAAACTGCTAAGAAAAGAAAATGGGCTCTCGGGTCAGAGCGGCCTGGGCTGGGAACGTGGACGTGCCCAGCGTTGACCTTGGGGACATGAGGGGACTCGATACTTAGCTTACTTAGAGCTCGACACATAAGCCACGGGTGCTCCTTTCCCAGCTCAGAGCTGTGAGGGGTCGGGTGGCGTCCTTGGGGTGGCCCAGAGTTCCTGACTCAGTGGCGCCCAGGCCAAACCCTGACCGCTGTTAAAACAGCAGATGCTGGAGGCTGGCGAGGCAATTTGTTGTTTAACTTTGGGAGAAGATGAGATCTGAGATCCGAGGTTTGTGCTTATTGAATTTGGAAACAGTGGGGAGGAAAGTTGGGGAAGACGTGCTGCTCTGGGCCGTTCCGGAGCGCCGGCAGCGCATACAAATGGCCCTGATTAATTTTGCAGTGGGAGCCTGCACCGCCCGCCAGGCTGGCATGAAATCGCTCTGCCAGTTGTCACCCGGGGAGCTTGGATGCAGCAGTGGGGAGGCAGGGACATGAGTGCTGGCTGGCGATTTCCAACAGGCGACCCTGAGCCCTTGCTAGTGGGCCCTGGGTTCAGTATGCAGATGCGGCAGGAGAGCCTTGTGTCTTCACTGGGCTTTCTGGAGCAGCTTGTGAGCTTCCCCCAGGATGCAAGGAGTGAGCTCTGGGGCAGGGTGAGATTGGACTGCACGGTGCTCATTTGGATAGCCTGAGGGGTGAAGTGAGATCACAGTGCTGGGAACCTGCCTGTCTCCTGGCTGGAGGAGTTGGAGAAGGCGCCATGGGGATGGGGCAGGGGATCTGTCACGGACATTGAGGGAGGAGTAGAAGTTCACCGGGGGGAGTGTGTATGGCCAGAGAGAGTTCGGCTGGAGCTTGGATGCTCTGAGGGACAGAGGCTCTTCAGGGAAGCAGGAGCAGCACAGGGTGGAGTCAGCTGCATGGGGTGATGGGAAGAGGAGGGGGCAGAGAGGCTCCATGCCAGGCCAAGGAGTGAGGGCAAGGGAGCCATGAGGAGTTTTAGGCCGAGGAGGGCTGAGGAGGTAAGAATGTACTGCATGCTGTGGATTATTTTAGGGTGAGGACTTACGTGCTCAAAGGCAGTGGGGACCCGGTGTGGGGACGCACGGGTCTCTCAGGAACCCCAGGAAACAGCACTGCGGCTATTTCCTCTGGGGTCATGGGCAAAGAAGAGCAGGAGGAAAGCTCATCCTAAATCCCCACCCTGTCCTGCTGCTGCCAGGATGCCCGCGAGGGCACAGGGAAATGCTGCAGCAGAAGGGGCGAGAAAAGAGACTGGGAGGGGTGGGGCCTGCTGCAGGGGCGGGGCTAGCCACGGAGTGGGCGGGGATTCCCCCTGGCCCCACCTGGACCTCCATCTGGGAGCTGCCCAGCTGCTGAGCAGAGGCCCTGTGCACCAGGGTTCCGGGTCCCGGCCACACCACTTCCATCTCTGGAAACGGAAGGTAAAAAGCACTCAGTGCCCAAGAATGAGGACAGTGCATGGCCTCTGCTGGAAGACAGTAATGCCTGGTGTACACAGTAGGTCCCACACAGCAGGTCCCGGCACCCAGCACGTAGTAGGTCTCACGAGGGGCCTGCACGGCTGGCGCTGCCCAGGCCCTTCTGCTCCTGGAAGCATGTGCTACACCAGCCCCCTGGTCAGGAACCTCCTCTGCACTGCTAATACTTCCCCTTGTAGTTTAGCAGAGCAGCCCAGATCTTTCGGGGTTCTTTATGATGTAAATGTGCAGGGCCCTGGCTTCCTTCCAGCTGGGGACCTGGAGGCTGTGGCTTCCCTGCCGCAGCACAAGGTGACAGCGTCCCGAGGCATGAGGGTGGCTGAGGCTCTTCAGGGAGCTGGTGGCCCTGGGTTTCCACATTTCTGCAGATTTTAATGTCTACAGGAGCACATTAACTTCATTTCTGGTGCTTGTGCTAGAGGAGTGCTTTCACATTTTTTTTTCCTCCTTTATAAAAGTACATAGTCACTCAGAGGCTGGGGATTTAGCTCAGTGGTTCCACCGCCTGCCTCGCAAGCGGAAGGTCCTGAGTTTGATCCCCAGTACCAAAAAAAAATACATCATCACTCAGGCATGGTGGCACATACCTGTAATCCCACACTCTGGGAGGCTGAGGCAGGAGGATCCCAAGTGCAAGCCCAGACCTTGTTTCAAAGTTAAAAAATAAAAATAGGCTGGGATGTGGCCAAATGGGAAGGTCCCTGTGATCAATCCCAATACTGCAGATAGACAGATAGACAAATAGATCCATAGATAGAAGTAACAATACACAGTCATTGTGGAAAACTGCTGCAAGGCAAAAATTACCATAGTCCCACTGGCCAAGGATAATGCGGCCTCACTCTGTCTAGGAGTTGTGCAGTTAAACAAGGTTAGTACAGGCTCTGAAGACCAAAGCAGACACAAGCTGAGCGGAAGGCAAATAGCATTTGTGGGCCCTGGCTGAGCATCCTCAGGTCAGGACACGGGAACCTGTCCCCTTTCTGCAAGTTGGGATGCTAAGGCTTGGAGGCTGGGGTCCTGCAGGAGCCTGGCAGGCGGCGGTGGTGGGGCCAGGGCCTGACTCCATGGACCCTGCCTGACAGCTCCTCACTGTGCCCCACTGGCCTAGGTGGGGATGCCCCTGGCCACCCTGGACCCTCGAAGACCCAGGGCTGTGGCAGGAATCCACAATTTGCAAAGTGACAGGCTGCATCCCAGAGTCCCCTCGTGGCCTCACAGCTTGTCCCAGCTCAGGGTCCCTGTGCAGCTGTCCTGGGTGTTTCCCACTCCCAGGGCTCCATTCTGTAGAGCCCGGCACAGAGATGGCAGGAGGTGGGTACTGAGGGGCTCCTGCCAAGGGCTGGCTCGCTTTCCTGGCTTCAGATGAACATCTGTGCCACTCCACCCTGCAGTCCCCCGAGCTGTGAGCACACAGCTGGCCCTCCCCTCCCTGCCTCGGGTACCACGCCTGTGTCCATCTCATTGTTCCGTGCATGGCACAAGTCTGTGCCACCACTTTGCCCCTCTCTGGTGGGCTCTGCTTCTGCCTCTAGAAAACACTGATCACAAGGCTTCTGTGTGGCTCTGTGCTTGGGTCTAAGCAGGACTTCCTTACACCCCTTCTGGTGTGCAGCTGCCTGCGTTCCTGTGGCCTCTGGCTGCAATCGCAGTTGCAGAGAGAGCTGCTGAGGCTACATCCTGCTGATCTTGCCATCACACAGCACCCAAAGTCTGTTACAAACGGCCACCTCTAAGCTGTGCATCGCTTTCTTCCCGAGATGCAGCCATTTTAGTGTCCCTAGGACCAGCCCGGGGCCTGGACTGCAGGGTGCTCATGAACTGTCCACTTTAGGGTGACCCCAAAAAGGTATTATGTTAGCACTGATGGTTGGCATCCTTCTTTCCTGTGTAGGAGAGGAGTGGCCTCACAGTGCAGAGTGTGGTGAGGCCCTTCAATAGGTTAACACTTGGGGTGGATGGATGGATGGATAGGTGATAGATAGATGGATAAATGGGTGGGTGGATGGATGGTTGGATGAAGAGATGGATGGATGAGTGGATGCATGGATGGATGGAAGGAAGGATGCTCTTGTGCCAACGTGGTGTAAGAACAGAGCCTCACTTTTCTCTCAGTGATGTCACCATGGCAGGTGACGTGCACTCACTAGTCCCAGCTGGTCATTTTGGATTCTGACTGTGCCTTCTCTCTGTAGACAGGTCCTTGTAGTCAGGGTCACCTGTGAGTATTAGATTGTTGGTAGATGATGCTGTCCTCTGACAAAGAGGGATTTGGGTCTGCACATTACATCTGATCTTTCCTTTTTTATACAAAGTGCCATATCTGATGTCAGGCAGATCCATGTTGAAATCCCTGACTTGGGGCAAGTTGTTTAACTTCTCTGAACTATAATGTGCTCATTTGTAAATAGGGAAATCAAAGAGCACTACATTGAAGAATTGTTGTGAAGGTAGATGCTGAGTTGCCCTCATAAAGTGCCCAGGATGTAGTCTGATGATGAATGTTACACACAGAGACAATGATGGTGTTGCTCATGGGGACAGTGATGGTGGTGGTGGTGATGATGAGGATGGAGATGATATGAGCACGAGGATGCTGATGATAATGAAAATCAGAGCAGGTGACTGAACGACAGTGCCGGAACCCCTGAGCTAAATCCCCGGCCCAGAGCTCATGTTTTAATCTCATAGGCAAGGGTTCTTTCCTCCAGAAACCCAGTACACTGAGAGTGCCCATGGCCACATCTGTTCTTGGGGCAGAGCCTGACTTCAAACTGTGATGTGTTTCTCTTCCTTCTGGCTTCCTGGCTGGCGGAGAGCAGGTGGTGCATCAGAACCTCAGGAAGGATAGGGGTGCCGTGCATGCAGCCAGGTCCTGCCCTCACAGTGCCTGACCGGCTGTCGTTCTCTTCCACCCCCAGGCTTCCGGCACAGGAGTCTCATGAGGAGCTGTGACAGTTATGAGGCCTGGATCCCCCCGGGATTCTGATGAGATTGGGCTGCAGGGAGCCCAAGTCTGCTCGGAAGCCCCCTCTGGGCGGTCTGATCTGCAGCGAGACCCTGCGCAGCACTCCACTCCTCATGGTGGGGCTGCTTCAGAACAATCGTGCTGGCTCTGGTGGGGAGGGGAGCAGGCTCCTGATTTGAGGCACAGCCAGCGGTCTTAGATGTGTCACCAAAGAGGGAGGCAGCTGTCGGATGAGGGCCTTCATGTTCAGCCATCTCAAAAAGAAGAGGGTGCAGGTGAGTGGTCACAGTGACATGCTGAAGTCACAGGGCCAGGCAGGTCAGTGACCAGGCAGGTCAGTGGCCTTCTTCAGCCCTGTCTAGGAAAAGAGGAAACAGCCCAGATTATTCCAGTGAGCTTTCCAGAGTCACACAAGTATCCACTTGTCCACCATCATTCATTCATCTGTCCTCACACCTTTCCATCGCCCACCCAGCCATCTGCCCACCTATCTACCATCCATCTATCCATTCTCCACCCACCCATCTACCCATCCACTTCCCTAGTCACCCACTCATCCATTCACCCATCTATCCAGCCATCCCCCCTACCCACCCCTTATGCAGGTTGGAAAACAGTGAGAGGTATGTGGTCCTCACAGCTTACCTACCAGGTAGGAGATGCCTTGTGATGAGAAGAACCACAGCAACTGCTCTGGGAGGGAAAACTTGGTAGGCACTGAGGTGGTCTGGAACAGCTGATTGGACATAGGAGGGCACTGTGAAGATGGACTTGGTGGAAGGACAACCAGGGCTGGGAATGGGAACAGAGCCATGGCTACAGCCTGCGTGGTTTCACAGGCTGGTAGAGGAGCGCACACTTAGCGCGGCACCTGCTGTGTCCACTGCTCTGCCCCGAGCCTGTGGCTGGGCCAGCTGGGTGGCTTCTCCATGAACATCCTGAGTGAGAGGGTGAGTGCAGGAGGCAGAGGCCAGGGCCTGTCAGGCGTTGGGAGGGAGGACGCTCTGAGCTGGGCCCAAGGCAGGGGAGCTGCTGGGAAGGGCCACAGGGTGGGCAGCGAGGCAGGCTCAGGGCTGGGGACACGAGTCGGGCAGCAGGGGGCCCTGCCCCTGGCTCTGTTTCTGTGTCCTCCCCAGCCAGCCTGGCCTCTGATACCATCACAGGCTTCACAGAGCACGCTGCCCACTCAGAGCCATCTTGCAGCCTTCTCTTCTTGGGAGGGGACAGTGTCCATGTGCTCCCTGGTCACTGTTTCTCCAGCTAAGCTTAGGAATCCATGAGGAAGCCCTGCTGCGCTGCTGGCTGGCCCTGCCCTGCTCTCCATGGCTGTTGTACAAGATCCCACGTGGGCCGGGCAGCTGGGCCATGCACCCTGCGTCTGGGGAGAGGGATGCACAGGGAAGACAAGTTGCTGCCCGCCCAGCAGGCTCACTGGCTCCCTGCCCATCTTGGGTTCCAGGTTCATCACAAAGCAAGCTGGCAAGAGCCCAGCAGAAGTTGCGGCCAGGCCCTGTCCCTCACATGTGCAGCCCTGTTCTGGGGTACAGACCCCTTCTGGGAGGCTCCTTAGAGCAGGTGCCCCTGGTTGGTGACTGGGCTCCTGACTCGGGGTCTGGCGGGTGCCACACTGGAGGTGTGTGGGGTGACAGTCAGCTGCCCAGGCAGAGGCCCCCATGGTGGGGTGACCTGCGCATAGACCCTGGTGTCCAGGCCACACCCACCCACCTGTCACTGTCAGCCCACGGCTTAGGTGAGAAAGTGGCCTCAGGATAGACTCGGGAGTCCGTTGGGCCTCCTTGTTCCCTGGCTCCTGGGCCAGACCTCTTGGAGGCCCCGTGTCCCGTCTACACTGCAGGCGTGAGCAGCCCCTGCTGGCTGCTGTGAGAACCAGCCTGCAGTCATACCGGGCTGCCCCTACCCTAGCTCCTGTTTCCTGGCACCCTGAGCTGGCTGCTATGGGTGCCGAAGCCTTCATTAGCTGTCCCAGGAAACTCCCAGGACATGGGCCACACGGGGTGCCAGGATGGAGGGAGGGGGCTGAACTGGTTTCACAGGGTGCTTTCCTAGCCTGCCTGTGTGTGTGTGTGGGGGGGGATTCAGGGGGGCTTCCAGGAGGAGGTGGCGGCTGAGTGGGTGTTCACTGACTCACAGGCATGCGGGACAGAGGCAGGAGACCTAGTCCTCTCAATGGAATGAGGGCTGGAGCATCCCCAGCTGGCTGGGAGGAGAGGTGTGGGACAGGAGGGGACATTCTACAGATGTGGCCTTGGTTCCAGTGCCTGCTGCCCCCAGGGCTGGGAAGGGGGCAGCCAAAGGGTGGACGGAGACCCTCCCGATCCCAGCAGACAGGGCTCCCCACGGAGCTGGCCCGCTCAGCTATCAAGGGGCCTCAGTAAGTTGGTCATTAGCCCCTACTGTGGGCCCCAGATCGAGAGCCAGGTTTGACCGGGGGTTGGTCGGGATTGGCCCGGGAGAAAACAGCTCAGTACAGACCACGAAGGGGAAGCCACAGGCAAGGATGGGACCAGTGCGAGTCCGTTAAAAAAATATTCTTAACCCTTGAGATTCTGCGTCGATTATGCATTTAATTTCATCAGTTCTTTTAACAGAGGTAGTGCTGTGCCCCCAGGGTGCTGGGCTTTTCCTGCCAACACGGGGAGATTGGCAGCGGATTCCTTCAGGCTGGAGGGGCCAGAGACCTCAGTCTGGATGTTGGCTGTTAATTCCTGTGCTGTTGAAGTGTAAAAGAAGGGGGTTACGGGGAGCACCCGTGCTACAGACAGAACACCGGGACCAGCTTCAGGTCACACAGCTCAAGAAATGTCCCTGGCTCTGTGTGCTAGATGGGACCTAGGGGTGGACACTGGAAGGACCCAAAGGGCCCCAAGTGGCAGGGTCACTGGAAGCTGTGGCAGATGGGCCGGGCAGCAACCGGACCCGGGGTCCTCTGGTGGAGAAGCTCTGGCTGGGAGGCTGAAGCTTGTGGGGCAGGAGGGGAGCATCTGCATGGGGACGCCAGGGCCTGGAGGCTGGTACCGTCACCTTCGGGCAGGACTGCAGAGCTCTGGTGGCCTCCAGGAGCACAGGGCTCACATGGCAGGAAGGGCTTTGAATGCAGCGTGTGGCCAGCTGCCCAGCCTATGGTACCACCTCCTCCTCAGGACTCCTAGGAGCCTGGGGCAGGGGCTCCGTGCCTTGGCTGACAACAGGACATGGAGAGTGGCTGGTGGCCGTCCCCAGGGCAGAGTGTCCCTAGTCTCCGGGAGTCACAGAGCCTGGTATGTGCTCAGCCCTGCTGCTTAGTAAACACGTGCACTTGGTGTTGGAGGAATGAAGGAATGAAGGCAGAAAGGGCACGTCTGACAACGGGCAGCTGGCAGTCCTAAGCCCCACATGGCTTCTGAGCCTCTCAAGGCTCTTCGGGCTGACTGGCTTCCTGCTCCGTGACCTTGGCAAGCTCTTATGCAGATGTCAAAACCCTACTCTGCAGTGGTTGAGCACATCCTTACCAGGTGACGACTGCACCAGCCCCGAGGCAGCCCTGGCCTGCAGACACAGGGTGGGGGCTCTGCCACACGCTGTGCCCTGTACATCTGTGTCCTCGCTCAAGGACCTGTCATCGGGTTGGGCCACCCCGCAGGTGGCCCCCCTTAACTTTATTATATAACAAAGGCCTCTTTCCAAATACTCTCACTTTCACGGGCGCTGGAGTTGGGGCTGAGGCTGTCTGCAGGGGTACAGGGTGCTCCCCACACCTTCCCCCTGGAGGTCCTGGGTGGGCCCTGTGGTGGGTGGAGGGCAGCAGAGCTGGGCCCGGCAGCTGGGCAGGGATCCCAGGTGGGCAACCGTACACTGGGCCAAAACACTTTATGAAGCTGCCTTTGTGGACTAAGACAAGCACTTTCTCCAGGCCAAGTCCCTGGCCGGGCACCCTTGTCTGTTCTGTTAAAGGGGTTCCCAGCACCCTCAGGGTGGCGGCATCATTGTGTTCTGTATGTTGGAGGCCGAGAGAGTCATTATCTCAGAAACTAGCAGATCTGGAATGGAAACTTACGTAAATCCAGGCTATCCTGTGTCTTCGGTGTTATTTCCTCCTTTTCCCCAAGCACTTAAGCTTCTAAGGATTTAAGTTCTGTACCTGTCTTTGCTTCCCGGGTGTTTTCTGGAACTCGCAGTGCCGTCTCAAAGTTATCCGCCCCGAAGCCCTGTAATCTGCTCTCAAATTTTCCCTGCAGCCATGGTCCCCGTGCCCGAGGGTTTCTGGGGTGATGGATTTAGGAGTGGTGACAGCTGTCTGTGTCTGTCACCGACCCCCGTGGCCGTGGGATCCGCTTATCTCGCTCAGGGTTTATGATTTCTCCTCTGATGTGGCCCGATGGGGACGAGGGTGGCTGTGTGGCCCCAGCCCAAGTTACAGAAGTTACAGGAGCATCGTATCTTTAAAGCCTTAGGATTTGTTTTTTTCAGTGAGTTTCCTGGAAGGGAAAAAGGCACAAGTAACTTTGTGTCCTGGTGCTTCAGTTTCCTTGAAAGTGCAATTTTAAATGTTGGGTTTCTAGCAGTCTGTATTTCCCAGCTCCCACCTCACTGGCTCTGTCTTCTCCTTTTCCGGCTCTTGTAGGGACACCGGTCCCTGGTCACTGGGGTGCTCTCACCCTTAACATCCTCAGCTTCATCACTTCTGCAGGGACTCTGTTTCACATCAGGTCCATGTGAAGGCCCAGTGCTGGATGTGGCCAGATCTTGGGGCTCCGAGGTCATTCTGCAGCCCACTCCCTCCCTGCCCCACGCACCTGCTCCAGTGCATCCACAGCGGCAGCCTCCCCTAGGGCCAGCCCTGGAGGGTCCCGGTGGTGGCCCTGCGACACCCTCTGTGTGACCCTTGTGTGAGCCAAGAAGCCCCCGACATGGAGAAGCAGAGGCCGCCTGCTCTGGGTAGTAAGCTGAACCTCTGCCTTCGGGCTTCCTGTCCTGCTCTCTCGGTCCACGTAGTCGTCAGTTATCCCCTCCATACAAAGGGAGGTGCAGGGAAGGGATGGAGCCCCGGGTGGGACAGGCTGTGGCCTTCCAGCTCTCCCTTCCCTCCCTTGTGGTGGCGAACCTGGCGGGGGTGCTCATTAGCCAGTGTAGATTGCTGTATGGAAAAAGGAGCTGTCTGAATCCTCCGCATCCTCCTCCACCCCACCTGTGCCAGGGAGACAGCAGCCCGCAGCGGGCCATGCACACTGCTCTCTGGGGACCCATCTGCAGTGTTACCACTCCTGCCGGACTCAGAGAGAGGGACCACCTGACTCCACAGGGCCTGGCACCCCCGGAAGGACTCGAGCCCTGACCCAACCCCCGCTGCCAGGCCACCCACTTCTCTGTCCCCACCAATGAAGCCCCAGCAGTGATAGCACTGGGGTTCTTATTGTGAGCTCTCTGTGCTTTAATGAGGGGTTGCTGTGCATGATATCATGTCCCAGGCTTGCTGGGATTCTGTTATGCCCTTGTAGCCATCAGGTGTAGCCTGATTCTACCTGAGACAAAGGAAACAGAAACCCAGGGCCTGTATGCTCAAGCTCCAGCCTGCCCTCCTTCTCAGACCTCCAGTGGGTTACCTCCAGAGATGCCTAGCTGATATCAACATTCGACGTTGTCACATCTTCAAATATCCTGGTCTCTGCTGGGGAGATGCTCAATTTAAGCCAGTTTCAGCAGGAAAGGGTGTGGTGATCTATTAGCCATGTCTGCCATGGTGGTCAATTAGTGATGTCTGCCACGGCCTCAGGATAGGCCAAAGGGTCTGTGTGCCCTGTCTGTGTCTCTGTGCAGCCTGTCGAGGGGGCCTAGAAGCTGGAATCTGAGCGAGGCTGTGGGACCCTGGTTGGATCCTATCATCGCTTCAGTCTCAGAGGCTGAGCAATCAGGGGAAGAATCAGTGGCCCTCACGTGCCCTGCTTTACCACCCAGTGCAGTGTAGATGTCCCCTTGCTGTGTAGACCCCCCCCACACACACCCGGGCCCTCGTCCAGGTTTTCCTGGAGCATCCCAGTCCTTCACAGAGCTCTGTTCCAGACCTCCCTCCCTTGGTCCTGCAGCCCCAGGACGGGGTGTCGCACAACTTACAGCTGTGGAAACTGAGACACTGTGAAGCCGAGAGGCTCACAGGGCACAGGTCCTCCTCGAGTGCTGAGGATGGAACAGCACTGCTTGGCCACTCAGGGATCTGATAAAGCTGAGGCTTCCTGTTTCCTGACTTCTGAGCACAGATGCGAGGTCCTGCATTGTAAATGTCCATAAAGCTGTTTTGTGAATGAGCCAGGAGGGAGCATCCACCCTTCTGGGGCAGTAAGCTGCCTTTACCATCCTCCTGCCCCCAAGTTTGTAGAGCATCATTCTGGGTCATGCCAGCACCCCAGAATCACCACTGACAGGTATGGACCACCTTGGAGCTCAGAGACCGCCTTCCCCAGTGGAGTGTGGGGCAGCAAGGGTGAAGGTGGACAGACAGAGGGACAGAGAGACCTCTGCAGGCCTCCTAGCCCCAGCTCCACCCTCACTGGCCCTGGCCCACTTCCTGCCAGCGTCCCAGCTGCTGTCCGCCTTCTGTCCGTCTGCTCCTGCTGCCTGTCCTCAGGGCTTCTTCAGACCTCCCCTCCCCTGAGAGGTGGACCGTGGTCCCCCTGCTATCTCTCCAAGCCTCCTTGGAGTCTGAGCTCCCGTGCAGTTCCGAAGTTCCTCCCACCTCGCCCCACCCACAGGGCTCCCACCCCCATCCTAGCCCACTGGGTGGCCCTGGGGGCTGCATCAGTGGGCCCCACCTGGTCCTAGAGCGGATCTGCCTCGCTGTGAGCCACGCCCACCTCTGTCCCCAGCACAGCTGGGGACTCTGCACCACCTGGCTGGTGCACAGGGGACACTGTCTCTCTCTTTTCCTGCTTGCTGACCTCATGTGTGGGGAGGAGCTGCTGTGGCCAGGGTTGCTCTGGGCTCAGCTCACCCTGATTCCACCCTGGGCACATCGGTGCTTGACCTCTCCACCCAGCTGTGTTCTCAGGCGGGCACAGGAAGTTGCTGGAAGCCCCCTGCCCCTGTGTCTTGAGCATGGCGGCTCTGCTTGTGGGATCTGTGCCGGGAGGCCAGCCTGGCTGGGTCCCCAGCAGGTCCGGAGAGGTGGCCCCAGCCTCACGTGCCAGTAGCCGGCTGTCCAGGGCCTCACCTCGCCCCTTCCAGCCAATCTACCCTCCCCTCCAGTGCATCCAGGCTAAGCCTCTGGCAGGGAATCGTGCTGCTCAGCCACAGGACCAGGAAGAAGGCTTTTCAGCAGGCCTCTTTCTGTGTAGAGCAGGGAGGGTACCTCCATGGTCTGTAAATAAGTTATTTCCAGTAGCCTGGCCTGGTCGAGCACAATTATAAACCCAGCAATCTGGGAGGCTGAGGCAGGAGGATCTTACTTCAGTCCACAGAATGTCCCTAGGGTTACCCGTGTGGCCATGAGTGCCGGATGTCCTTCCTGTGGTGCAGCCGCGGCCTCCATGTGTCTGTCCCACTTTTTTTCCTGCGTTTACCCCTCGATGAACATCCAGGGCGACCCATGTCTTGGCTTTGGGCAGGGCTGCAGTCCCTCTGGGGCCAGGTGTCTCTTCAAGGTGCTGATTTTAGTTCCCCTGGAGACCAGCCCAGGGGTGGGCCTGCCACATTGCAAGTGAGTTCTACTTCTGATGTTAGCAGTAAGGTCAGAGCTGCTTTTCATAAGGGCTGTGGTTCTGTAAATAATTAACTACTGAGTTCTTCCCAGCCCAGGGAGCGGATGCCTGACAAGTGGAACTGAAGGAGTTTGAAAATATAAGTGAATGTTCTGTTTAATATAGGAGTTAAAACGCTCTCTTCATAGCACAGGTGGGGGCCAGGAATGTCTGTCCAGGCAGGAAAGGGCACGGTGTGCAGGCCCTGCCCCACCCCGGGGGCAGCTGCTGGGACTCACAGGCTCCACTAGGCCACCTTCCTGAGGCAATAGTGATTTTCCATTTCTCATTACACCCACAGGGTGACCTTGGGGGAACTGGCTGGCAGATGCAGCAGCTCAGCCCAAAGTAAGCACAGGATAGGACATCCTGGGTGTGGAGTCAGGGCAGGGCCACTGAGCCAGGCACCTGGCCCCACAGCCACCCCGGCTCAGGGAAAGGCTATCCTGGAGCAAGATTTACGCATGACCACAGAGGGCAAAGCCAGCAGGCCTAGGTGACATGCGGAGGGGAGCAGCCCCTGGTCCCGGAGGAAGGAAGGAGCCATGGTGGCCAGCACCAAGCCTTCAGGCAGGCTCCACTTGCCTTTCGACCTTCCTGCTTCATGGACAAGCCCCAGAGGTCAAGGGCTGCAGATTTTGCCGCGGCTGTGTATCCTCTGGGGCTCCCTTACCTCCTCTAGGCCAGTTTCCTCATCCTTCCCCTGGAGGGACAGCCTGTGGGAGGTCAGGCATCTAGGACCAGCATGGGCCAGAAGGGACAATTCTGTCTTCCACACCGGCTCCCTCCCCAAGCCCAAGAGCCCCTGTTCAACACAGAGATGTGATCCGGCCCTGCTCCTGGGCTCCAGGCACTTCCCAGCTTGCTGTCTTCAGCTCTGATGCCTCGAGGAGACTGGGAGGGGGTGGGAATCGAGCTTGGCTCGGTGGAGAGTGGGCATGTCTTGCTTCCAGAAGTTTCTCCTGGTTTCTCTGAAGTACGTGCTAGGAAGGGAAGAGGAGACAGAAGCAGCTGGCAGCCTAGTGCCAAACTGGCTGCCTCTCAGTGCACCCTGTGTCACAAACTCTCCCAGCAGCCCTGCAAAGAATGTCCTCCCTGCCTCTGAGGGAGGGAAGTGGCTGTCCAGAGAGAGATGCTGGCCTGGCCATCACATGCTAACTGCGATAGCTAATACCCCACCATGGAAACCCTGTTCACTGGCTCATTTTGGCGGGGTAGATGTGTGTTTGACCTCAGAGAAGCAAGAATTTGAATCTGGCTCTCACGCCAAGGCCAAGGCTTCTCACTGGGCCTCCAGCCCCCGGGAGTTAGAACTTGCCAGAAAGCTGCTGGAGGCCCTTCTCTTCCGTCCCCGACTGAGGGCAGCAGGTCAAGTGCTCTGCTGTAAAATTAGCAACTTAGTTTCAGTCATCAGGAAATCTGTCCGGAGAAATGCATGTTTTCAAGGGATCCGTTTTCTTACAAACCAGCATGATAACAATAAAGAGAAAGGTCAGGCTTCGGGGAGAAAGGGCGTTTTTTACATTTATAATAGGGATTCATTATGCACCAGCCATGCTTGAAAAGGCCACAGCTACAGAAAAAAGAGGCGAATCCCAGGGACAGAGGGTGACAGAGGCAGGGCCTGGTTGCTGGAGGAGGCTGAGGGGCCCTGCATGGCTGTCCAGCCCAGGCCACAATGGGTCTCGAGGACCAGTGCCCACCCTGGGGTTTGGAGTCCATACTATGGCCTGGTGCGAAGTAGGAGGCCGCATAGAGCAGGGGCGGAGCTCTAAGGTACGTGTGCCCTGAGCTATGCTGCGCAAGGTTGTGAGTGGGTATCAGCCGCTGACAGAAGAAGGGACCGGCTCAGAGTGGTAGAGAGGGCCGGTGTCCCTGAGTGGCTCCTGCACCTGCTGTCCTCTGCCCGGCCTCACACTGGCTTGCTGAGTCCCTCTCTCCAGGCCCCCGGTGGATGGAAAGGCCAGAGAGAATGTGCAGGCCTACTGTGCACCTACCTTCACAGACCTGGGCTGTCCAGGAGGTCCGCCTCCCCATGGCCCGATGAGGCTGTGGTCAGAGGAAGACCTGAGGCTCTGGGAGCCGGGCCCTTCTAAGCCCCTCCCAGCATTCACCGGGTAGAGCAGGTGGGTCAGAGTCTTCCTGCTGGAGCATCCCACCTTCTCCAAAGAGATGGACTCCATGGAGACTCCACACGGTGGGGACCCAGCCAGAGACCACAAGAGTCCCCCAGAGCGCTGCCTCGTCAAGATCTTTCCATCAGCTCCTGGCTCTGTCTGTGTCCTCTGCAGAGCTCCAGCTCTGGGCATGGTCCCAAGGTCAAGGCCCAAGATCATGGTCAAGATGGGTGAAGAGCCAGGTCCATCCTGATCCCATCCTCTTCCTGGAAAACCCTTTGCTTAACCTGCAGAAGCTGGGGGCTTCCAGCAACATTGTGAAAAGGCAGTGACATTGCTAAGAGGTGACTTCCTGCTCTGGGCCATCTCCTGAGTGCCAGTCAGCTGCTACAGGTCCCTCCACCTGGTGCCACCCCTGCCCTGACTTTTAGGGGGCTGCGTCTGCCCCAGGGTGGGATGTGTCTGGGGTCCTGGAGGAGAGTGGGGGTCCCTGTCTGCCCTCTGCACCTGGGGTTGGGGACCTCAGTGCTATATGAGACTTCTTGGTGGCTGTGGGCCAGGCTCTGACATCCAGGACTCAGTGCCCTGTGCACACAGGTGACCCTAACCTTGGTCCAAGATTGTCGTGGCAGCTGTGAGCCCGTGCTGGGGGGGCAGAACAGAAGGGTGCTGGACCGTGGCTGTTCAGCTCTGTGATAAACTTGGGGAACAAAATGCGGAGCCCCAGCCCTCTCAGCTCTGAGGTCCCTGACCCCTGGGGTCACCATGAGGAGGGGACGAAGGGATGTGGACCACAAAGCCCCTGCTGGTGCCCAGCGCCGAGGGAGGGAAGGGGAGGGCAGACACTGGCAGATTTGGGCCTCCCGGCAGGCCCCTCACAAAGTGAAGCCCTAAAAGGACGAGGAGCCCGGGCAGGTGACCTGTGCCGCAGAGCTCAGAGTGGCTTCTGGGAAGGGAGCAGCTCCCTGGCGCCATCCTGGTGGCTGCAGGAGGGAGCGGGCCTGAGGCCTGGCAAGGTGAGCTCAGGAGAGGGAACAAGACGAGAGAGAGGACGGGCGGGGTACAGGGGCCTGAGTGTGTGCATCAGTGAGTGTGTGCACTTGTGAGTGCAAAGGTGTGTCTACAAAGTGTGTGTGTACGTGCAGCAGTGTGCCTGCATGGGGTGTGCACAGGTATGTCCGCGGCTCTGCATGTGTGTGTGCTGTGGCCCGGGAGCCACATGTGCAGATGGGGAGGGACTGGAGTTCAGGCGCTGACCCCGCATGGGGAGAACACAGTCACCTGGTTCCGCCCTGCAGTGTGGGTGGCTCTGGTGAGGCCGCTGCAGGGCCTGGTTCAGGCAGCTCAGAGGTGAGGCCTGGGCCGGGGGGCGGGGGGCGATTTCCACAGGACAGAGGTCCTGCTGGGACAGAGCCCACCGCTGGGGTTGGGGTCCAGGCAGGGCAGCACAGGGAGAGGTGCACACAGGGACCTCTGCCGTCCACCCGCCCCGCGCCCCGCCTGGACGTGCTGTGCACACCCTTCCCCTCCGACGCCGGAGTCGGCACGGAGGCCCTGCAGGGATTAAATTGCTGTTTGGCAGGTTGGCGCCACATCAGAGCTGATGGCAAACAGGGACTGAGGGGCCCCGGCAGTTCCTCCTCCTGGGCTGACTCAGGAGGGCTGGGGAGGACCACCCTTCATCTGTCAGGCAATAGTCACTGGTGTCCAGCAGGCACCAGGCACAGTGGGGACGCTGGGGGACGGGATGGACCCAACCCTGACCTTCCGGGGCTCCACTCTGCCTCCTAGCGCCCCCCCCCCCCCGCCCCAAGCTCCTGACAGCTGCCAGAGCACCCTGCCTGCACACAGACGCCTCCGCCCTCGGCTCAGCCTACGCCCGGGGCTGCCCAGGACAGCTGACACAGGCCCGGAGACACCACGGCAGGGACAGGGTCAGTGCCCAGCTTCCTGGCTTCCATGCCCCACTCACAGCCATGCCCTGTGCCTGACGCGATGTCCCTCCTCTGTCCCTCTTCCCTGCTGGCCATGCGCAAGCCCTTGTCTGCCCTGGGTCCCAGCCTCCAGTTTGTGGCAGGCAGTATCCGGGAGGGACATCACCCAAAAGGCAGGGTGGCACTGGCAAGGATGCAGCCAGGCTACCGAGGACCCAGCAGGTCCTGTGCCTTTGGGCTGAGGAGGGGCTGTCCCTCCCTCGGGAGGCTCTGCCGTGGGAGGGCAGCGATGAGGGATGGGCACTTCAGTGGGGACTGACAGGGAGAGCCTGAGTCAGTGTCCTCCGTGTGCCACCAGAGCCCTTAGCACAGGCTGGGACTCAGCCCACAGAAGCTTGGAGCTGGAGGGGACCCAGGTCCATGTGTTGGGCATGGCTCTGCTCCGTGCAGCAATGCGTGTCCAGCCTGCGTCTGACCGCCGGCGAGCCCTCGCGCTGCAGCGGCTCACATGGACTTTTCCCTCGGTTTGGATGTGTGCGACCCCATCAGAACATCGGGACGCCCGCGTCTTTCTCAGGGGAGCAGGTGGCATTCCTGCAGGTGTGGGTGGAGCAAATCGCCCCTAACCTCAACCTCACTGGCGCTGTCCTCTGGGCTAGGACCTCCGCAAAGCGCCCTTTACTCTGGTCCCAGCCCCGCACCCCACTGGCCCAGAGCCTGACACAGCACCTCCTCCTGTCTCTGTCCCGGGTCCTTTGCTGGGTTTAATCCGGATCTGTCGCCATCAGCCTCCTTCCTGGAGGGAGGAGTGGAAGCAGCGGGGCGCCTGTGATGATGTCCTCCGTCACTCCTGCCTGCCCACGCGAACACTGGTGTCATCAGCGCCCAGGATGCAGGACTTGGTGCTGCGAGAGCTCGTGTCAGTGATGGCTCTGGGACTGTTGCAGGGGTGAGGACAGAGCTGGCCCTGTGTGTCCTGGTTGGGCACTTTGCTTTAGGCCCAACCTGACAGAACCAGACCCCAGCCAGTGGCAGACGTCTCCCCACCCAGGTGCCCACATTTATGGTGAGATCTCTCGCGCCCATTGTCTGTAGGCCTCAAGCAGAAGAAACATGTAGGTGTAGTTTTTCTTCTTTTCTCTCTTTGTAAAGTCTGCCTGGAATAGGGAGATCCTCCCCTGCTAAGGCACAATTAAGGTCCCCAAATTAATTATGCACCTGACAGCGGGGTTAGTGATTTTCTTAATTTCCACTGTAATTATATTTGCAGAGCAGCCGCCCCACCCCCCAGTGGAGGTGTGGATCACAGGGACCCGAGTGGCAGATCTGCATCCCTCAGCCTGGGCCATGACCAGGGGAGCCCTGATCACCAGGCACCCTGGAGGGCCTGGGGTTTTGTGGTCCTGTGTCCCGGGCAGGGCTGTCAGGAGTGGGACGTGGCCTCTAGGCTGTCTGTGGTCCTCCAGGTCTCCCTGTCCTCCCTCAGCACAGGGATGTGCATGGTGACAGTGGGTCAGACAGAAGTGCTTAGGAAGCCAGCAAGAGGCCTCGGGGCTCAGCACCACCAGGTCTGAATTCTGCCTGCTGGAAGAACAGAATGCTGAGGTCAGGGTGGTCGCCAGGAAGTGATGATGATTCCAACGCTGGAGCTGGCCGTGGTCTCCTCTCTTAAGGGGACCATTTGTGGGAGCAAAGGAAAGAGGCAGAGCCGGAGGTGGGGATGCTAGGGAGGAGACAGGAAAGGCCACCGCCCTCCATAAAAAGGAGCCTCGGGGTTGACCGCTCAGAGGACAGGAGTGTGGGTGGGATGCGGGACGAAGCGGTGTTCAGGCCACACCTCCAGCAGTGTCACAGCTGGAGTGCAAGTCTGGCCTGGTGACTCACCATCTGCCGCCTGACCTTCGCGCTCAGACACCTGTGGGCAGGGAGAGGGGAAGCGGCCTCGCACTCCACAGCCTGGCCACCCATGGCCTCACCAGGGGACGCATTGCTCCACGGCAGCAACGGAGAAAGAAAAGAATACTATGAAGCCACTAGGGTGCCAGTGAGCCAGGGAAACGGGGCCAAGTTAAATGCCATTTTACTTCTTTTAAGAGTCTGGCTACTATCCTGGTGCATTTATTGGACAAGTTCCAGCCGATTCATGTTTTAAAATTCAACAGCCGAGCAGAGAGGCCCTGGCATCGACAGCTCCTGGCACCTGGCTCAGACATTGGCACTGTTTGTGAGGCCACATTCCTCTGGGGAGACAGACACCTACAAAAATATCAGCATGTATGTGCATGTATTCACCATCCTTTCTGAAGCCCCAAATGGGGAAATTATTACCTCCCAGAGCTGTGAAAACCCAAATCCAGAAAAGAAAAAAATATGCACGGTCTTAGGTCGCCCATATCCATATCCTTTAACGTGGGCCCACACAGTATTTGAAGAAAGCAGTGAGGCTTCATGTCAGAAGTAAGGTAGCAGGGTTCTCATGCAAATTTTATCTCCTAGAAATGTGAGACCCATACAGATTCTTCAGTTCAAGCACATGGAAATGGGGGAGCAGGAAGAGGAAGAGGAAGAAGGAGACCCCTTTTATCCATGGGAGAGAGATTCCAGGACTCCATTGGATGCCTGAGGCCACAGATAATATCAAACCCTATAGAGACGGTGGTTTTCCCTATGCATCTATATCTATGACAAAGTTAAATTTCTAAATTAAGCACAGTGTTATGGTTACTATCTAGATGTCCCCCGATAGTGTCATGCACACACAGGTGGGGCGTTGGGGAGCAGAGCTGACTGCGGTAGGGGCGGGGCCTGGTGGGAGGAGGCGTGGTCACTGGGCGTGGCCTAGAAGGCTCCTCCCCTTCTGGCCCCTCCCTTCTCTCTGCTTCCTGTGCCCCATGCCATGAGCAGCTCTCCTCCCCAGGCCCCTGTGCTGTGCCACCCTGCCTTGGAGCTGCTGATTATGGACTGAAATGGGAGCCAAAATCAATCCCTCCTTTAAGTTGTGGGTTTCGGGTATTGTGTCCCAGAGAGGAGAAAGTGACGAAGATGCCCAATAACAGAGTAATGATAGTAAGTACTAATACAATAGATCAGTCGTCAATACACAGAGTAATAAAGATTATGGGAATGGTCTCCCCTCTCTCATTCCATTGTCCTGTTCTTGCCCTCCTCCTTGGGATGGTGTAGTTGACAGGACGCCCCCATGGTAAGGTAAAGCAAGGAGCAGAGCAGGTGGAAGTGTGGTGTGGTGCTCGGCTCCCATGGCAAGGCTATTTCACCTGAGTACTGCAAAACCACGCCAGAGGGTCTGATATGGAGGGCAGCTGCTAAGTGAGTAACAGGCAGGTAGCATATCCAGTGTGGAAACGCTGGACGAAGGAAGGATTCACATCTCAGGAGAGATGGGGCAGGCCTGCATGAGATTTCATCACATCACCCAGAACGAGGTGCAATTTCAAGTCCATGAATTGTTTCTTTGTAGAATTGTCCATGTACTCTGTGGACTTTAGTTGACAGGAATAACTGAACTGTGGGAAGTGAATCTGTAGATAACAGCGGACCACTGTGGAGCGAGGGATGGCGACAGAGACGCAGTGGGACAGCAGTTGGGGACAGGGGTGACTAGACAGAGATGCATGCGGCTTGAGTGCAGATGTGCTGCAGGTGCTGCTGGTGGGGGCAGATGAGGTACAGGAGAGATGCAGGTGCAGGAGGGGTAGAGTGCAGGTGGAGGCCAACAGGACTGTCTTCGCCAGGGCTGCCCCCTCCTGGAACAGATGCCTCTGTGACTAGAGCTGAGCTGAGGGGACCAGCGGCCCCTGGCCTGCAGGATGTCACATTTCCATACTTCTCACTCCATCTTTACCAGGTACCGGGCCCAGCGCCAGGTGTGTGCAGCCTTAGGGTTGGCAGCGTAGGGCTCTGAGCCTGAACGGCTCTGCTGCCCCAAGGAGCAAGGCGCCCTGGCTGTTCTCCCCCACCTGGCTCAGCTTCCCTGTGGGCCTGGAGCTGAGACGAGGAGATGGTGCTGTCCCTGCTACCTGCCCCTGTCACTGCCCTGCCATCCAGGGGCCAGGTGAGGGGCACACAGCATGCCCTCCATGTGGCCTAGCTCCTCCGACTGCCTGTGCTGTGGACAGGGTGTTGGGGCACTCGCCAGCACCAAAATAACCCACCCCCCAGGGCTGTGCCCGGAGAACCCCAGGGCAGAGCCCAGAACATCGACTCTTCTCACTGGTTCCCTGGAAGGAAGAGACCCACTGGCTCTGTCCTGGGTGTCACCCGTCACCTGCGCCTTTCGTAAGCTGTGGCCGGGTCCACAGAGGCAGGGTCATTGCTGCATCACCCAGCTCATGGTGACTCCTGGGTCTGACCCCTGGCCTGGTGGCCACAGGTGGACGACCTATGCAGTGGCAACGACCCCACGTTCAGAAAGTTCCACATTTGCTGAGTGCGCTGCTGTCCTGAGATCCCTGCGAGGTCTGCATTCTGTCCTGGTCCCTATAAATCGCATGGCTGGTCCTCCCTGGACCGGGTGGGTCCATCACGGGCTGTCACCTGTTTGCCTGGTCTGCCTGGGCCAGCATCAGGGACTTGGTAGACCCACGGTGAGAAGGGCCACTCAGGAGCTGTCCCAGGGCATGGGAGCCAGGGCTCCTCACTCCTGTCCTGCACAATGGTCCTTCCCAAACCAGACAAATCCACCCTGGGGACAGTCCACACTGCCACACAGAGGTGTGTGTGTGTGCATGCGTGCACTCACAGACATGTGCGCGTGGACAGGGAACCGCATGGGCCTTGCTGGGGGCTGGGTTTGGCTGGGAGTGGGTGGAAAGAGTAGGGAAGGGAGGGGAGGGAGGGATGAGACACCCACCTTGGTGACGGCCGCCTCGGGAGGGTGAGACTGCAGGCTGTTCGCACTTCTCTCCTTGTATGTTTATGCACTACTCGGGTTTGTACAGTGCTCGGTGTGATTTACGTCAGAAATAAAACAGCAAAGCTATTTTCATTGCATTAAAAAAACGGCTGCACCAGGGCTGGGCTTCGTCTCAGTGGTAGAGCGCTTGCCAAATGTGTGCGAGGCCCGGGCTCCATCCCAGCACAACACAAGGAAAAGTAACGGCTGTGCCATGTGTTGGAGTCTGAGGAGAGGCCCTGAACGCAGACCTCAAACCCAGTGCTAGTTAGAAGGGACATACAAGGTGGTCGGCAGGGAAACCGCGACAGGAGAGAAGAGCTGAAGTCTCATAGCACTAAGTGAAGTTCTGGAGGTGACTCTTGGGCTGTCCCGGGGCAAGAGTGTCACGTGGGAAGCACGGCCACATCATGAGCCATGGGGAATGGGGAGCATGGGATGCGCAGGTGCACGCAGTGCTTGGCTGGTGACCACTCGCTTCCACCAGGCCCACATAGGAAGTCAGCACCCGCTTCCAGTGCACAGGGCAGAGCACTGGTGACATGGGGAGGGACGAGGCTCTGGGCCAGCGCAGACAGCGAGCCAGGGCCACGCCACGAGAACCAGGACCAGGATGTGATGTGCGGCAGAGAGGTGAAGGCCCTGCTGGAGAGGCTGGGCACAGAGGGAAGGGCATGCACACCCATACCTCCCTTCCCCGGCTGAGCCCAACAGGAAGTGGCAGGGACAGGTGATCCGTGGGGCTCAGAGCGGAGCAGAGGTGAGGTGGACGGGGTTGGGCAGGGATGGCTACTGAGGCGAGGTGTGTGTTTTGGCTGTGGGGCATTTTCAAGTCCATTCCTCGTTTGTTTGGTGAGGGGGCCTTGGGATCAAAGCCAGGGCCTTTGGCGGGTTAGGCAAGCTCTGTACCACTGAGCCAGGCCCCAGCCCTGCATCCATTCATGTCCACACGCGCAGGGGACGCGGACTTAGTGCCGGCAGCTCTTACTGTCCCGTTCTGCAGACGGCAAAGCGTAGCTCCCGAGGGGCTGGGGTGACCTCCCAGGAAGCAGGGCCCTTTGGGACAGGGACAGGGGCAGGGACAGGAAGGGTGCTGCCCGGGCACGTGGGCAGCCCAGGAAGCCGCACTTGCCACCTGGCTGTCACCAGGAGGGGACGGTGGACATTTGCCTCCCGCCCTCATGGCCATGTGCTGGGCCTGGCCCGGGACAGGCTCTGGGTCCCTTCCCAGAGAGACCCTGGCACAGCTGGAGCCCGTGCGTGGGGAGAGGCCACCACCCTCATGTGCCATCCTGTGAACCAAGAGCCCGCAGGCAGTGCCACAGCGGCTCCAGCCACCGCGAAATTACGTCTCTCTCAGAATGTGACTTTCTTTCTTCTTAATTGCCATGACTAGAATAATCCCAGTTTATCTCCTTTCACCCTTGACGGTGAATTTAATTTAATAGACTGTAACTGCGCTGCCTCTGATCTTTAAACGCCGTGTTTACTGGCCTTATTAGCGTGGTTGGGTGGCTGAGGAGTGTGGGGCTGGCTCGTGAAGCCAGTTCTAACTGCGGGCAGCCTGGGTGTTCAGTGTGTTGCAGGTCTCCTGTTCCAGACTGAAAGGGGCAGGCACACAATGACCTTCTGTTCCTGCAGAGCCTGGGCACAGCGGAAGGGTCAGTCTCCCTCTGCTTCCCTCCCAGGGAAACTCCTGCCCAAGACCCCAAGATGGATGGGTGCCCTGCTGTCCCCAGCTGCCTGCTGCTCTGTGTGTGCCCTCCAGAGAGGTCAACTGCCTGTTAGAACAGGGTCCTCTCCCTCAGCCAGACCAGTTGAGGTTGACACACGACTGATATGTTCCTGGCTTCATGATTCAGGCTACGTGGAGACTCTCAGAGCCCAGTGGCCACGGAGGGGATGTGCCTTCCAAGGGTCTATGTTGTCTCTGGTCCCTTCCTGTCTGGCTCTTTCTGTTTCCTGGCTGCCATGAGGTGAGCTGTCTTACCTCAGGCCACAGGTGTTGAGGTGTTTCTGTCTCACCTCAGGCCACAGCAATGGAACCAGTTGACCATGGACTGAAACTTCTGAAACCATGAGCCCAAATAGCCCTCTCCTCCTTTAAGTTAGGGTCAGGTATTTTGTCACAGTGACAGACTTATACACCCTCCCAGCATCTGTATCACTGGTCAAAGCCCAGCCCAGGGCCACACACAGCTGTACCCAGATTGTACATGTGAGTGGGACGAAGGTCAGGGAGGGACAGACAAGCAGATGAGATTGTCCCTAGGGGGCTAAGGGGGCCAAGCAGAGACATGCCCTGAGTGCCACAGGCCCCCTCCTTCCTTGTGTTTCCCGTCACCATGGGGCGTGGGGCTGTGGGCCAACACCTTGTCGATGGTCTTTGCTTTGCCCCTTACTCACCCAGACCTGGGTGCCCTTTGAGCCCCATAAGGTGAAATGTGGGACCCACATCTTCATGAGGCTGGAAGCTGGGGAGGGCCGCTCCTGTCCCCACACCTGAGCTTGTCCTGTGTGCACTCAGTGGCCTTGGGGCCTTGGCCAAGTCCCTTCAGGTTGGTCCCCAGGCCTCCTGTCTTCCTTTTCCCTGGGGCTCTCATGCCTGCCTGGGCCTGAAGGGAAAGTTCTGACCACACTGTGGCTCTTCTGAAGATGAGGGGCTCAGCTCTCTGCAGGCTGGTGGGAGGAAGCAGGGGCAGAGACCTGGGTCCACCCTGTCTCACGTGCCTACTGTGGGATTCTGCGTCAGTCAGCTGTCCTGTCTCTACAACACCTTACCCAACACCCACAACTTTAAGGAGGTGAGGTTTATCTGGCTTATGGTTTCAGGGAATTTAGTCCATGGTCAGCAGACTCCAAGACAGAAACATCATGGTGGAAGGATATGGTGGAGCAGAGGTGCTTAGCTTGTGGTGGCCATGAAGTGGAACAGAGGAACAGTGCCAGAGAGGAGGTTATCCAAGGTCACCCCTCCATGACCCATCTATTCATACCCAGGAGGGTGTTCCACGAATCCCTCCCAGGGTAAACCAAAGCCAACCAAGTTGACACCGTACTAACCACCACACTGAACACATTGCTTAACCTCTCTGAGCCTCAGTTTTCTAGCCTTAAAATGGGACCATATACATTTACAATATGCCTTGAAGGACTGGGAGTCTCAGACACAGCCTCCTGGCTCACTGGTCAGTGCTGTGGGCAGAGGCCCCTACGGGGGTGTTCAGGCCTCACCTTGGCTCTAGGAGGAGGGTTTGCAGAGGGTCACATGGTCCCTGCATGTCTCTCCTAGCCCGCTGGACACGGGGCCAAGGCTGGCTGGATATAACGCTGCAGGCACCACGTGGCCATGGCCCAGTGTAGAGAGGTTGGTACGTGGCCAACATTCAGGGCAGAGCCCACTGGTGGAGTGCGACTCCCCACCAGGGGACCCTGCATCGTCCAGGAAGCTGGGCACCCGCAATCCTAGCCTGGGTACCCCCCTCCCAATACCCGGCTCCGCAGACCTGCGGTTGGAATGATCAATTCTGTGTGCTTGCTAAATGACAACCCTTCCCTGGGAACAGCTTTACTCATAATTTTCAAGCGCTTAAAGGCATCTTGTCATTATTTAACTCTCAAATGGGATTCTTCAGAATCAGAGAAATATGTTCTGCCAATTTCTACCCGCCTTCGCTTGGCTTGCCTGTGAGCAGAGTGCATTAAGTTATTATGGCGTCTGTGGGTGGAGGGGCCCTGGGCCTCACAGGGCGGAGATGCCAGGCGGCTCTGTGCCAGCCATAATTTCACTGCCCTTTATTGCCATTATGGAAAGTGTTTGGGCATCATTCAATCATTTCAGCAAACTTGTGCTGACAATCTGCCTCCACTGGGAGCAGGGGGACATAGGGGCGGGGTTGGAGATCGGCAAGCAACAAGGCATGGCTCGTGACTGTGCAGTGGACACAGGGAAGGGGATGCTAGGTGGATCCAGGTCGGGCCACCCCTGTGGGCACCTGTGTGTGATTGGGTTCTGCCCAGGGAAGCCAGGGAGGGAGATTCTGTAGGTGGCTCAGGTGCAGGTGGGCTCCTCCAGGGCCTGGGTCTGGAGCCTGGCTCACACCTGATACAAAACCCCCTGTGGGAGCTGTCGGCCACCAGACCTTAGGGCAGAAGATGCTGCTGCCACTTCTGGGGCTGGCGGGGAGCCATTATAAACTTTCATCCCCTATTTCACAAGTTAAAGCATTTCTCTGAGCCCTGAGCTTTCCTGATATGGGGAATTATTTGTGTTAATCGTGTCTTATTTCCTAACTAATTGTTCTGCTCTCAGTCAAAATATTCTTCTCCGCATTTGAAGACATTCAGGCCCTCCTGCTGAGGTCCTGCAAGTGTTTTCTCTCCTTTGGAAACACTTAATACGTCACTTGGGGTCCCTACAGCAGGACCCAGAGGTAGTTAACAGTTACCTGAAAAATCAGTGTAGAGTGTGAGATCCTGGAGTCTGGGAACTGGTGTACGGAAGCGTTATCATTTTGTTCCAGGGACCCCTAAGAATTAATGAGGACTTGCACTTAAAATATTGCACTGTAGGACTTTCTTGTGTCTTAGAACACATTTTAAAACAGCCATGCAGAAGCTCAGAGACCCTCACGGAGTTCCCAGTTCCCGGGACTTAACCCCAGGCTGCAATCAGCACCAGAGCACTGTGGGCATGTTAGGATGACCACAAGGCTGTTCTCGAAGGGCATGCTTGTCAAGGCAGGAAATAAGAAAAATGGGTTTCCAGAATGCATATGGAGTAGGAAGGGAAATGCATGTGTGTGTTCTGACTGCAGACTGCAAATACACTTGCTTAGGGATGAGGGGCCCGGCAGGAGGACAGGGAGAGGAGAGCCAGGCACTGGTCAGGTCACAGCGGCCTTTCTTGTCACTCCTGTGGCCCTTTTCAGCTCCTGTGCCATTCTTTTAAATGATCCCAGGAGGCCTCAAGCATGCGTCAACCTATTAGGAAGGATGTCTCACTGCTTGTGAATTGGTAAATTTCGGGAGTCACCATCAGATAATTCCAGCTTCCATCCCAAGCCTTTCCCTGGCCTGGTTCTCAGGCTCCCAGTCCCTGCCTGCCTTGCCTTCCTTCCCGTCCTCCCATGGGGTCTCCAGCTCTTCCCACCTCTCCTGCCAGCACTCTCTGCCTACCTCTTTCCTCGAAGTGGGGGGGATCTGGCCACTCTGTGGACCTGGGATACATGGTCTGCGGGGCCCAGCGTTCTGCTGGTCTGTTGATGGTTCTTATCTGGAGCGAGGCAGGCAGTGAGGACCTGCCATCCTCCCAGGCAGGCTGGCTTTCCGGGATGACGCTGGGATCAGTGTGATTCCTGGGCAGCAGGAGGAAGAGTATGGCCTTGGCCGGGCAGGCAGGGACCCAACCCTAGGAGGCACTGGTGTGACCTTCTCCACTCTTTTCTCATTGTTAGGACAAAATACCTGATACCCCCCATTTAAAGAAGGAAAGGTTTATTTTGGCTCAGTTTATTCCATAGCTGGCTGGCACCAAGGCATGGTGTTACGGCAGAGGGGCCTGGCAGGGGAGAGCTGCTCAGGGCATAGGGACAGGAAGCAGAGGGCAAATCAAAGGAGGAGCTCCCAGGCCATGCCCCCAGCAATCACCTCTTCCCGCCAGACCCCACCTCTAACAGCAGTCAGCTATGAGCCCCATAATCCTATCAGCCCAAAGCCCCACCCATGGTCATAGCCCACGAGGCTTTAGGGGCCATTTAGATAAAAACCATACACCCATCAAAGCCAATATGAGGAGTCCCAGTTTTCCCCCAGTCCCTCCACACCTCCTGTGCTGGGATCGTCCCAGACTCAGCTCTGCCTGGCTACGAGCTCGGCCTGGACCCTCTGCCCGACCAAATGAAATTCCCCCAATTAGCCCAGAAGTCACAGCTCTCCCAAGGGGGCTTCTCACTGAGCCCCAGCGTGGTGTCGAGTACAGAGGTGGCCTTCTGCCTGCAGCCTGCAGAGCTGTCGAGGTAATCGATGCTTCCACACCCTGCACCTGCTGCTGCTGATGGCCAGGACTGGCAGCTCTGCCTCCTCCCACCCGCCTGCCACCCTATGGGGCTAGAAGGTGGTTCAGTCACCATCCTGTTAGTGGAAGCGTGCCGGCTGAGGTGCTCAGGAGCAGCTGAGAAACAGGGACACTGGCTGCAGGTGACAGCCCTGTGTGCCAAGGCCAGCAGCAGGGAGCTCGGCCCATGCCAGGAGGTGACCTGGCTGATGTGGGCCTCGGGGAACCTGAGGGTCATAAGCAATTTCTAAAGACTCTGCTAGGTGGGGCAGAGCCATTGCAAAGGTCTCACTTTGTGCATTGAAAACCTCTGCAAATAACACTTCTGGAGCCGCAGTGCCCTCCCTCCCAAGCACCAGAAGCCCTGGACAGCACAGCCAGACCGATGCAGACACATCTGGCTGGGTCGCTTCTCACCCAACACGTGGCTTCACCCATACACACTCCACTTGCACGCCAGAGCTGAGAGCTGAGACCGGGGATGGCACAGCCGTGACCGGAAGCTGCTCTTTGGGTGGCACCTCAAGGTTCCCCTGCCTGTCCTCAGCCCCTGGCTCTTGGTCCCCGCAGGTTGGCACTGTTCTTCCCAGCAGCAGGTGTTGCTGGAGCTTGGGCCTGTGGAGTGGAGGCTGCACTGCAGGAGAGGGGTCCCTGGAGCCAGGCTGAACCCTTCGGTGCCATCTGTGAGGAGTTCAGGGCCTCGTGAGGATCACTGGCTGGCGTGGGGTTCTTCCATGGTGCGAATCGGGTGCCCACTGCTGTGCCACACCCTTCTGCCCTCACTCATGACCTTGACAGCTGAGAACGCAGCACACAGGCACCCCTGGCTCCGGATGGTCCGACTGACAATGTTTTGATTTGATGATGGTGTGAAGCCAGCAGGCATTCGGTAGAGGACATATTTCAGAACTTGAACTTGGATCTCTTCCCGGGCTGCCATATGTGGTCGGATCTGCTCTCAAAGTGCCAGGCAGTGACCGCCCTGCAGTCATAGGGACTGAGTCTCTACAGTGCACGGTCAGTGGTTTTTGAATGGAGGTATTCAGTGAATCACAGGAAAAAGCCAGCACTTTACAGTCAGCTAAGCCAGATGTTAGGAAGTCCGGGTGGCAGATGCTAGGCCTCCCCTTGCGGCTTCATCAAGCTGTTGGGTCCCTGGCACCACAGTGGCCTCTGCACCTCTCCTTCCCGGGTCCCAGCACAAACTTCCTGTCCTCACACCGGGATGGTCTGCCGGGGAAGGACGTCTTTAATACACACTGCCTTTGCTCAGACCCTGGGCTCGAGCTGGTGGCCTGCCGTGTGTCCCTGTGTCTTGGACAGGTCCCTTGCCTGTTGGACCTCAGTTTCCCCACATGTCCAGTGCAGGTGCTCGTTCTCATCTTCAGAGTGGCACCACGTGCCAGCTGGCTGTCTGCTGCAGGGTCCTGACTCTGAGAGGATACCGGGCACGTTCACCTGCAGCCACAGAGTGGCCTGCCCTGTACGCAGTGTGACCTCGGGCAGTGTGGGCTCCCAGTGCTGCCTGCCCGTGAGCAGCCCCTTCTTTAATGGTCACAGCAGGGCTTTCTCAGAGATGCAGAAGCCGAGTCCCAAGGTGGTCCCCACCTTGCCCAGGGTCTTGGTGGGAGCTTGGAGGTGTGGGCCAGGCAGGGGTCCACCTTTGTACACCTGTGAGGACCTCCCAGGTTGGGAGGGAGCTGAACGGTACAGCAGGGCTCATGCAGGAGGAGGGATGGGGGTGAGCGGATGTCCCCACCAATGAAATAATTATAGAATATGAAGATGCCCCAATTAAATCATTTTTAAAAAGTGAATATGTACAAACACTCAGCAATTAGGCAGCTGATTGCAAATAGCAATTTCCCAACTGTGCTTGGCTCCCCTGTTTCTATTTGCCCGATTTTAGACTCTGGGTTTTAAAAAAAGTTTTAATTTGAATAAATGTAGATTGCAATGCTGGCACTCTGAGTTGCTGGGTGCAGTGGAAGACATTGGCCATGGTGTAGGCACTGGGAGAGGGGAAGGGGCTGGGGGCAGCAGCAGGGGAGGAAGGGGGACCTTCCTGGGTCTCAGGAGTTAGATCTGTGAGTGTCAACCCTGATCCCCACCTTCACAAGGGGAAACTGTTGTCCAGAGAGGGAAATGGGCTGGTCTGAGGTCACATGGCCCCCAGGTTTGCTGGGGTCACACGGCCCCCAGGTCACACGGCCCCCCAGGGCCTCCATGGGAATCCACCCGTGTGGCTGGGTGCCTGGCTTTGGCTATGTGGGGTTTTGATGAACTTCATCCTTAGGCTGGTGGGGCCTGTATGGGCTCTGAGGGCAGAGCGCATCAGGTCCAGGATTGGGCAAAGTCCTGCCTGACTGGCCATCTGGCCCTCGTTCCTGGACTCTCCTCGTAGTCACCACCACCTGCTTCCTGGTCTGCACTTGGAGTCCAAAGGGAGAAGTCCCAGCAGGCAGAGCTGGCTCCAGCAGATGCGCACCGAACCCCTCCCTCCCGCTCCTTGGGCAGGGCAGGGCTGAGCAGGCACAGTGCCCGGTCCCCCTGGGCTGCCAACCTTCACTCCCAGTGTCCCTGCCTGTGCCCACCTCTGGCTGCACCCAGCACTTGATCTGGCTCCCAGCAGCCCCCCAACCAGCATGGGGAAGGGTTGGAGGAGTGTGGTCCAAACCGTCACCTTCATGGTCCCCTCAGTTGAACTCCTTCTCCCGGAAGTCAGGTCACCTATGCTGCACACCTGCAGCTTGCCTGTGCCTGGTGGTGGCCTGGAGAGGGGGCGTTCCTCCCTCCTGGGTCCAGACGTCTCCTGGGTGTGTGTGCTCTCTGTCTGTATACACGCCTTCTTCCTGAGACCCAGAGTTGGGGGACCTCAGACTGGGCCAGGCTTCACTGTCTGCATTGACTCCCTGTCTGTTTCTCCATGGAAAAATGGGCGCCATAGGAGCTGGGTGCAGAAGGCATCTAATGCAAGTTCTCTCCGTATGGAGCAGGGCTCAGTAAATGCAGCTGGCTGTTTGGGTTGATTGGCTCACCCCAAGTCCAGGGCCTCCCAGAACCTCATAATGTGACCCCACTGGACCGGGGACTGTGTTTAGCTGAGGAGAGTGATGAAGCCATCATTCTGGACTGAGGGTGGGTCTTAAATCCGATGTGGAGACAGAAGCAGACACCAGAGTGATATGGCCACAAGCAGACACCTGGACCCACTGGGAGGCAGAAGGTGCAGGAAGGACCCTCCGTGTGGTCTTCAGAGGGAGTGTGGCCCCGACACCTTGACTTTGGACTTCCGGCCCCAGGACTGAGAGAGACGATGGCTGTCGTCTGACACCCCAGGAGGTGGGTGGTATTAGTGCACTGGCCATGAGACCCTCACACATGGCCTGGACAGCAGCCTGTCCCCTGCTGGCTCTGCTCCCCTGCCCTCTTGGGACCAGGGCCACCTCTTCTGGGAGACCTGCTTCTAGCGCAGCACCGAGGACACAGGAAGTATTCAGAGGAGGTTTGCGGTGGTTGATGCTGTTGTTTGTTTGTTGTCTGCATTGTCTGTGGAACTTAGGATTGTACAGTAGTGTTCAGCAGCAGGACCCAGGCATGCTCCAGAGAATGGGATGCATATGTTTGAGAGACAGGGGAAATAGGGACACTCGATTGCCACCAGGACAATGCTGCCCCTGCAGGAGCTTCCCAGTGACCAGCTGGTGAGGAGCTGGGCACCCTCGGTGTCTTTGGCATCAGGTCCTGGGCTGCAGGTTGAGGGCATGCAGGCACAGACTCTTATGTTCACGGGGACCTCAGTGACCCTGACACCACTCTCTGATGCTCAGGCAAGGAGAAGCAGAGGCTGAGACCCGAGCATGCAGCTGGGACCCCCACACTGTGTGGGACGTGGGTGCAGAGCCCAGTGGCCACTCTCACCTGGTCGCATCTTGCAGCCTTCATGCAGGGCCGTGGCGATGCCCAGCCCAGCCCTTTGCCTTCTCCCAAGAGGCGGCTGTCTGAGCAGCTTCACTGTCCACCTTGCCTGTGCCCCTCTGTCCCCTGCCTCCATCTGACCTCTCGAGCGCAAGTCATGCCACTGCACCTCCTGAACGTGAGCCACCACCTGGTCCCCTGTCCCCACTTGCACTGGCTGTGAACTTCCTGGGCCAGCAGCAGAGACAAGCCCCACGGTGGCTCCGCTGTGACCCATCGCCATCTGAGCATGCCCCACGCAGCCACTCAGCCACATGCGCGGGGCAGTACTTTCTGGGTGGAGACACCGAGTGCACGGAGCCCTGCCACACCCCAGAGGTGCCCCCTCCTCGTCACATGGCCCAGATTGATGCCCCCCCCACCCTTTAGGAGTGGGATGGGACCACATGTGTCACTACTATAGAACAGGGCAAAGGGTCACGACAGGGGCAGGGGAGCTCAGGTGTGCATTGCTAAGGAGAAGAGCCCGTCTGAGAGGCTCTGTCCTACGATCCCACTGCAGGACGCTCTAGAGAGGGCTGACCGTGGGGACAGCGAGAAGCTCCATGTCCTTGGGGCCTGTGGGAAGGCAGGGAGGAGCGGGCAGAGCCCAGAGGATCGCTAGGGTGGTCGCCGCTCTGTGACATGTAACCAAGGGGCCCATCACCGTGTATCTGTCCAACTCCAAGAGTGGCCCCAGTGTAAACAGTGGCCTCCAGGGGATGAGGCAGTGGCAGCAGGTCCACATGTGCCAACGCGTGGGCGCCGTGGACAGGGATCTGGCTATGCCTGGGTGGGGAGAGGGTGCAGACCGATCACTGCTCGATTTTGCCATGAGCTGAAAACTGCGGTAAAAGTAGAATCTATTAATTAAAAATAGGAGCAGATGAAATAATTTGAATAACAGATTGTAACAAACTCAACACATCCAGCATATTACTATGTCAATATGTGATCCACATAAAAGTTATAGTGAAGTGTTTTAGGTTCTTTTGAAATCAGCGCATATTTTACAGCTATAGTATGTTTTTGTTGGGATAAATTCTCCACTTCCTGAGTGCTGGCGGTCTTGCCCAGTCAGTGAGAGCTGTTGACAGAGCAGGTCTGGCCACCTCTACCCTGGGGACTGCTCCTGTTCCCACCCCATCACCCCTTTAGCCTCAGGCCCTGCTGTCTCTGACAGCACACTCTAGCCCATCAGCCACTATACATTAATGCCCTGGCTCCAGTGCCCGCTTGCTATCAAGAGCCCCAGAGACAGCCAGTGCTGCTGCCCAGGCTGTGTGAGGATGCTCCCTTTGCAATGGGATCAGTGCTTTATGATGAAGGGATCATCCTGGATTATCCCCCTACGCCTTGTGTGATCCTAAGGAGGACCCAGAGGGTGAATTGTTCCCAGAAGCAGGCATTGTCGACAGTGGAGGTGGGGTGGAGGGAGGTGCTTTGAAGGTGGAGGCTGGGGCCCCCTGAGGACACAGGGACCTCTAGGAGGTGGAAAGACAAGGGGTCCCTGGAGTGCTCCCAGCTGCCAGCACCTCGATTTGAGTCCCCAGGCCCGTTTCAGACCCGAGAGCTCCAGAGCTGCCTGTGACGGTGTGCCTTGGTTTCAGCCCGTGTCCATGGGGACTTGTCCCGGTGGCTGCAGGACACTCAGCCTCTCCTGCAAGGTCTTTCCGGCAGCCTGCACTCCCTACTTTGATCCCAGAGGCCCCTGCTCGCCGGGACATCGTCATGGCAGGGAGAGGAGGAGGGGCTGGGTTAGGGATGGGTTAGGGGTGGGGGCGCAGCCCCGTGACCCCTGGCTCTGTCCCTGGCCGTCCACGAGCCCCTCGCTGTCCTTGTGCACCTCTGCAACCCCTTTCCATTTCCTGTGGCTGCATGGTGGAATGCCAGAAGCTGGTGGCTGAAACAACTAAATGTATTCTTCCAGGGTACTGGACGCCAGAGCGGGGTATCAGGGTGTCACAGGGCTCAATGTCCGGGGCTCCCTCTCCACACAGCCCTTCCCTATGAGTCTGTCGCTGTGTGTCACAGCCTCCCTCCTCCGTGACACACCCATCTAATCCGGAGTGACCCCATCTTAACCTGGTCACATCTGCAGAGACTATTTCAAACGAGGCCACATTCACAAGTTCCAGGGGGATTTGTCTGGGGGATACCACTCAACCCAGGACCAACGCCCTGGCAGAGGCGGCCTCTCCTTTCCCCTTCAGGTCTCAGCACGCGTGTCCCCTTGTCCGAGGGCCCCACCTGCGTAGACAGCCCCCACTGCCTTCTGTCCCCTGCACCCCCTGCACTGTTTCTTCCTCTCCCAGGCCTTGCATCCTGAGGCCGTTGTACTCTTGCTGCATTGTTTAGCATCCTCCCACCCCACGCCCCCGGAAGGTGGGTTCCTGGCCCAGCAGGGCCCTTGTGCACCTGCTCCCATTTTCAACTGCTGGCCCACGCCTGGCAGTGCCCGTGAGTGAGAGCTGTGGGCAGCTGGCCGAGGTGGGAGGAAGAAGAGGCTGGCGGGGTCCTGTGAGGCCGGACCTGGGCTGACGCTGTGGATGGCAGGAGGCGGAGGGGCGGCATCGATGGGCAAGTCTGAGGGATGGCCAGGCTGGGCCTGCATGATGCTTACGGCCTCAAGCTCATAAACACAGCCATTTGTTTCTGCCTGTGTCTGGAACGCCCGGGTGTCTGGATCGATCCTCTGCTAATGGGTCGCTCCTTTAGTTCCCTCCTTGCCTAAGAAATCAATTCCCGGAGGTTTTGAGAGTAAAGGCTCCCTAATTCCACCTCCACGAGGCAGGCATGTCTTTGTTCTCCATGGCTAGGTCCTCCTGACGGCCCAGTGCCCCAGGAGGGGCTGCGCTGGCTGGGTCACCCTAGGAGCCCAAGGACTGGGGCTCTGGGCCTGGCCCTTGTCCCAGCCTGGAGGGCCCCGTAACCCTGGGGCCTAGAAGGACATAAGGATGTGCGGCCGCCTGCCTACCAAGTGCAGAGATGGTAAACACACCCCACCTTCCCGGACCCGCGGCTTCTCGTGCAGACTTGAGGGGGGAAAGTCTTCATGCAGAGACATGGGAGAAGCCCACGGGTGAGCGCAGCACCCCGTGATCCAACCCACTCCCACCCTGGAGCCTTGGGGGACACTCTAGACCTAAAGCATGACACCAAGGGACACGTGTGAGGAGCACCGGGCCCGTCCAGCTCCTCTGTGGGCCCAGAAGGGAAGGGGCTGCTCAGGCACGACTCAGTGTAGGTTGCACCGAGGCGGGGTTTGAGAGCCCAGCCACCCTGCGTGCTGAGGGCTGAGGTGAGACTGGCCCAGAGCCAGGCTGTCACCCAGCCCCGCCCAGTGCAGCTATGCACATCTGCATGGCCGTGTGTTCTGCTGTGATGTAGGGCTTGGTTTCGGGGTCACTGGGTCTTCAGCTTCAGCACAGAATGAACCCCGTGGCCTCTGTGTCTGGGACCCCCACGCTGCAGATGGCGGCCGTGTCCCTCTCATTGCTGCAGAGCCCCACCTGCCTCTCCCCACAGCCGGGAGGGATGTGCCCCGGTGGGGAGGTCGGGGACCCACTCTTCCACGCCCCATGACCTAGGCCCCCTGGGGTCAGATCCCAGCAGGTGCCCAGCTGTCCCCTGCCAACCTGTGCCCGCTGTCAGCCTGGACCCCTGGTGTCAGGCTCCGGGGAGCTTGGGGTCCACAGGGGAAGCCAGTGAGCAGGGGCTCCCTGGTGACAGAGGTGGACATCTGTGCACAGACAGGATGCCAGACTGGCTTCAGACCGGCGAGTGTGTCCCCTTGAGTCAGCGCTGCGTGGGTGAGGGGTTTCAGGCAGACAGGTCCTCTCCGGGCCTCCTTTAGGTCACCCGTGAGGCGGACATAGTGACATGGTCTGTCAGGTTCTGCAGGTGTCAAAGTGTTGCAGAAATCTTGGAAAGAAATACACGGAGACACAGAATTCAGATAAAATAATAAAATTTCTTCTCGCGAGCGGGCGGGAACACCAGAAACAGGTCTGGTCAGTGTCCGAGCCCTCTTTGTTCAGCGTTTCCCTTTTATATCCTTTTTAGCCATTATCTCATCCCTAGTGGTCTTTGATGTGTAAACATAATTCCAGTTCCTATTTACAAGTCACAGACATGAGATAGGCCATATACATTGTAAATTCACCCTGGTACGGTAACTTTGTTAGGTTAATGAATTACCGGTTAGAGTCAGATAACTGTCACCTTAAACAAGGAGTTATGGGAAAAGCAAATCTTAAAAGAGCACATTACTTATTTTGCTTCTACAACTACCTTAATATTCAATCTATTAAGTTATCTAAAACTTTTCCGTATCAAAAGTGGCAGAGGACGTGGGAGTGCTGGCACATGTGGCACCACAGGAGGTGAGAAGCTAGGCTTCAGAGCAGGACGTCCTCAGCTAGGCCCTTTTCCAGGCCAGGCTCCAGCCTGAGCGCTCCCTCTGTCCCCAGCGGAGCGCAGACCCCCCACTTCACACAGGGACACGCCAGCCCAAGGGGGATGGAGGGGACCACACTCGGGGGCTCAGGGGCTCCCCCTGGGCTGGAGCATGGTGTGCTGGGTAGGGAGTGGGCCCGGGTCACCTGCACCACAGGGCACTGCTGACACCCACCCCTTTTCCACAGGTCATCGGACTTCGGCACGTCCTACACCAAGCTCACCCTGCAGCCTGGTGTCACCACCATCATCGACAACTTCTACATCTGCCCGACCAACAAGAGGAAGGTATGTGCTGGCTTGGCCGGAGGTGGCTGATCCTGGGCTCTGGCCTTTCATAGCCTGGCCTGTGAGGTTTGCTTCTTCCTACTTTGGAACAGTGGCTCAGGTGTGAGACATTTACCTCCCATCCTTGGGTCTCCCTTCCCAGTTCCACTTACTTAGAGTTGTAAGGCCCCAGCTCAGCCTTTGGAGGAAGGGCTGCCTGGTGTCTGGGGCACACTGGTCCTCACTGTTGGGTGCACAGGAAGCAGCGGCTGCATGAGTGAGCTCCTCAGGGGAGCCTGGGTGTCACACCGAGCAGCCGTTCTGAGAGTCCCGTGGGTCCAGAGTTTGTGCAGCGTCCTATCTGGTCCTGGGCGAGTGTCCTGGCTTGGCTCTCTGGCTGGCTGTAGGACTGGGAACCTACCCCCTGGCTTCTGTGAGCAGCTCCCCAAATGTGTGGCTGTACTCTTGCCCACTTGGGGACCCCAGAACATCAGGGGAGGCACAGGCCAAAGCCAACTACTGTACTGCAGCCCTCTCAGAAAAGTAGTTCAGAGCCTCAGACAGACCAGTCCCAGCTCTCTCTCTCCGTGCTTCAGTTTCCTCAGAAATGAGGTGCTACCCATGCTTCCCACAGAGAATTGTGAAAAGCATTCACTGCCACACTTTGTGTTGGGCAGGGATTTGAACCTGGGTCTGCCAGACCCAGGAGCACGTTTTACCATCCTCCAGGCTCTTGGGCTTCCCTGCCAAAAAGTTGGAGGGAGCAGGTGGGTCTCCCACATCAGTGCAAGCCCAGCCCAAGTCTCTGGAGGTCAGAAATTAGCTTTAACACCCACCAGGCTCACTCTGACAGCTGCTGAGCTGTGCAGTCCGGGCACATATTGTTTTCACTGTGGGCCTCAGTTTCCCCATCTGTAAGTGAGGTGGCTGCAGAGTGAAGGCCAGGGAATGAGCCTCCCCCTGGGGCAGAATCCCACCTCTGCGTCGTCCTTGCTGGTGAGGTCTCTAGCTCCTTCTCAGCACCCACCCTGGCCCACTTAAGCTCCTGCTGCGTAGTGGGCTGCAGCTCATGCTACAGGGAGGAGCCTTGGTCCAGTCTGCCGACCACAGTGCAGGCTGAGGACCTGCTGCGGGCCCATCCTTGGCAACAGGTGCGCTAGACAAGCGATACCAGCCTTCTAAAAACCGTGAGGGTCTGAGGGCCTGATGTTGAGCCCCTGCCCTAGATTTGGGGGAGGAATTAGAAAAGGGGCCAAAGACAACGCACACAGTGACGCAGATCCGGGAGGACACAAGGGCTGCTGGTGGCCGGGCTGCCCCAGGCCCAGTGTACCAGGTAATGCTTAGATTCTGTGGGAAAACTCGAACACAGTTATGAGTCCATTTAGTGGCAATTACAGGCGGAGCAGCACTTGAGGGCCTCTTAGGAGACCACTTTGCAAGCTGTCTTACAAAATGAATCCCTTTCATTTTCGCCTCACCTGCACTATTGTCAGAGCTTTGCGGCTGGGATGCCTGGGGCAGGCACTCGGCTCTTGTCACGGCATGACCCAGGACCCTGGGCGCCCCGCCAGTCCCCTCCCAGCTGCTGCGCGGCCCACTTAGCTCTGGGCTGGAAGTGCAATTCCAACCGCCTGAGGAACCCCAGGGCACAGGTACTGCGAAGGCTGGGCCCGAGGGGCTGCTGGGCTCGCTCAATGTGATATTTTATGTTAAAAATTCATGTGAATTTTCATCTGACTCCGATGTATCGGTGTCAGTGTCGGATTGAATACTAAAAGCGTGCGTGCGCCCACACACATGCACACACGCACACACACACAAGCGCATTTCAACAGAAGATCACGATGTTGAACCAAGGGTCCAGGAGCTCGCTGGGTCCCAGAGTCCCTGGCCACCCCACCGGTGACTGTCCTGGGTGACTTAGGACAAGGGCCCCACAGCCCATGTCCTCTTTTCCTCCCCTGCACTCAGGACTAGCCGAGAACCAGGCCAAAGTCTCTTTTGAGGACACTCCTGTGTTGCAGAGAGCAAAGGTCCACTCACTGCAGAGGCAGAGCTGGCGTGATGGAGTGGCCTGATCCCCTCTCCTGTGGCCACTTGGCCCAGCAGCCCCCTGACAACCAGTGTTGCCATGCAGTTTTATGGAGAGAGGGAGAGGCGCAGGCAGGCCACGCAGCTTCCCAGAGGTTACACAGCAGGTGGGCGACCCAGGCCTGGGCCCAAACACTGCTGCCTCCAAGCAGCTCCGGACACCAGCAGACAGATCTGTCCCCACCTTGCAGGGGCCCTGAGACCCTGTTCCTGCAGCAGCAGGAACTGAGGGAGAGGCGCAGGCCTGGAGCTGTGGCCATTCCTGTGTCTCCGGACAGCCCTGGGAGGGTGGGTCATGGGTCTGCCGCCCCAGGCTCCCTGCCTGTGCTCAGGTCTGCTTCTGCTAGACTCCTGCTTTGCTCAGATAAGAAGCTACAGTCACTGACACTGCTGAACACCACAGCTGTAGATGGTATCATGGGCTGAACTGGGCCCCAGGAACTGTGTCCATGTCCCCACTCCTGGCATGGGTGAGCATGGTTTCTTGTGGAAACAGGGTCTTTGTGGCTCTGATGGGGGGGAGACAAGGCCTTTCCAACATGACTGGGGTTCCTCTAACTAAACGGCAAATGCAGACACCAACAAGCACTGCACGGAAAGACGATGTGGGGCGCATGGGAGGAGGCAGTGGGACAACCCAGGCAGTGACGGAGCCACAAGCCAGGAGCGCCAAGGAGGCTGCCAGCCCCGGATGGCAAAAGCCCAGTGTGGGAGAGCTTTGCCCTGGAGCCTGGGGAAGAAAGCATACCGACTGCACCTCGATCGCAGCTTCTGGTCTCAGGACAGGAGGGCAGCTATCTGCAACCCCGATGTGCAGGGAGAGATCATAGCTACAAATCTCATTTAATCCTCGGAGCAGGGGTCAGCACTGGTGTCACTCAACTTGGAGACAGAGACCAAGGCTCGGCGGGGCAGATGAAGCAAGAGCTGCCGGCCTCTTGGGGCCTGCATGTGACCCTGTGTCCCTTCTCACCCATGGATCAGGGCTGGCCCTCTCTGGGAATGTGGTCAGTGTGAGCATGCAGGCTGCGGTGCTGGCGCATGGCACACACAGCACGGCTTTGGGGGGCCTTGCAGCCAGGCTGAAGGCAGAGGACAGTAGGACTTGGGAAGCATCCAGAGGGAGGGATGGGATCACGAACTGTTGGCTGGTTTGTGTGTTCTTTAAGGAAGCTCTGTGACCTGAGGGAGAACGAGGGGAATGGAGTGATGTCCCCACCCCGGTGCTGCACACCTCCCAACCCCAGAACCTGTAAATGTCAAGTTCAATGATAACCAGGACTCTGAAGATGGGTCCCGTTAAGGTCCCGAGACAGGGGCCTACTTAGATCATCCAGATGGCCCTGGTGTCATTGCAGGGTCCTTGGAAGGGGGCAGTAGGAGGTCAGAGAGAGGCTGGAGACCCTGCGCTGCTGGCTTTGAAGATGGAGGAGAGGCCAGGAGCCAGGGTATTTAGAAAGAAGAAAGGGCAAGGAGAGTTTCTCACTGGAGTTTCCACAAGGAACGGGCCCTGCAGGCACCTGCTGTTAGCTGTCCGGCCTCATCTCAGACTGCTGACCTCTGGAGCCGGGCGCTAGTACCGTGGGGAGCCCATGCTCTGTGCTCTGGGCCTGAGTCCCTGGGCCTCTGGCTGCTGGCCTCGCTGCTGTCCCTGCTTTGTTTCCCACCGGGGCTGGGAGCTGGCCAAGCCCTGCTTTCCAGTGGGTCCCTTCCCTGCTTAGACCATCTCGTTCCCAGGTGGGCTCTGTCCGTTGTACCAACTGCCATTGTGGCTGCCAGGACTCGCCCTGGCCTTTCCTGTGCAGGATTTGCCCAGGGAGGGCCACTTCACTCCTGGGAGTTTGTCTTGATGCATTGATTGCTTATTGCTTATTGGTCATTCCATGACCAAACAAGCTGGAGCTATTTTTAAAAGGTGATTGTAATTCTTGGGGGAGAGTAACTTTGATATTCTCCGACCAGATCTCCCTGCATCCTCCTCCTCTTCCACCCTGGAAAAATGCTGGCTTTTATAACATGGTTCTCGTGGGGCTGAACTCCCAATGTGGTCCAGCAGGTGTTTACAGGCCCCTCCCCTGCCTCAGCAGTGCTGCTGCAGACGTGAAAATCAGCCAAAAACCCTGCAGTTGAGGAAGCCAGAGGAGGGGAAGACAGCAGAGGCACAGTGGGTCCTTACACAGGGCCGCTTGTGCCCGCTGGGCAGAGGGCACCCCCGGCTGAGACACGCAGCGAGGGCTGGACCAGGCCCACAGGGCATCGAGCTGGCCGGGTGGAGACAGCTGTGTGCATTAGGGTGGTGCTTCCTCCCGTCTCGGCTTCTTGGAGCTGGGATGGCTGGACCTCCCCAACCTTGGTGCCAGCCATGTGTTCCCACCTCTGTCACCTCCGCCTTCACTTCGTGCCCCTCACTGGCAGTGATGCCAGCAGCCCACCCGCCGAGGTCTCCATCAGATGACTGGTATGTGATTTTTCAAACCTGATCGGCCCTTCTCGGGCTGGGTCCCAGCTTGTGAAAGGAGACCGTGATTAGGTATACGAATAAATTGCAACACACCAATAATGCCAGCGCATAATTTCTGGGCTATGGGAGAGCAATTACATGGGTGATTATGCCCCGTAATTTGTCGTGTTGCCCGCACTACTTATCGTCTTGCTCTTAATGGTTGCGGGCGAGGTAACTGTGCTCCACGCAGGTCCTAAATAGACACCCAAGGACACTGCTGAAATATGAATTCTAATTGTCACGTAATTAGAGTGCAATTAAATAGTTATTTATCCCACATGAATTAGCCATTAGCCGTCCTGCAAAGCCCGAGCCCACCGTACTCTGAGCACAGTGCAGCCACCTCCCTCCTGAGGGGACTGAACATCCCTGGAACCTGGCGCACAGGAAGCAGGGGTGACTCTGGGCCTCTGGCCGTGCATTCTGGGGATCTGACCTCAGCGCTCAGCAGCTATTTTTCTGACCAGGGCCTGGAAGGCAAATATCTCCAGGAGGACTTTGAGCTCACACGAGAGGACTGTAAGACAAGGGACAAAAGTACCAGAGAAGGAGCCACACCTACCTAAAATGCTCCCCAAGGTCACAACCTGCCCAGATTAGAGGAGTGCTCTGAGCCTCAAAATGCTTCTCTCACTGTAAGGGTGGACATTGTTGGTCGTCGAAGTCACCTAGGACTGTAGGTCACCTTAGTGGGTGACATTATGACACCCCACGTGCCACAGAGTCCTCTTCATGTGGCCCCCTCGGCCCTACCCCAGCTCCCACTCCCAGCCAGAAATACTGCTCCCGCCAGGCGGCTCTGCTGCAAGACCTTCCAGCATGAAGGTGCCCCGTCCCCTGCCAGTTCAGCAACCGCTCTTGAAGTGTCTGAAGGTCTAAGGTTTGGAGTACATGGAGGTAGAAAGAGGGAAAAGATGGCCTTGTGCCGGGCACCTTGATACCTGGCAGAGGGGTACAAAGACTCGAGGTAGCTGCGCGCCAGCGTGGAGGTTGGCAGAGCATGAGGGACACAGTGCTCATGATGATCCTGGGGGAGCTGGCCATGCAGAGGGGACCCAGGAGGGCAGCTGCCCAACAGTCCCCTAGACACTGGGGTGCCTGGGGTCAGCATCAGCAGAACCTGCAGAGATGGGGCAGCACTGTCCCTTGAGGTCTCCCTGCTCAGGCCTCTCTGCAACTGGAGCTCAGATCTAAGGCACACAGCCAGAGCCCCCTTCAGGGTACAGTCCCTCTTCTCAAGGAGATGGTAATTGCGTGTGACAGGCCATTCCAGAACCTTGGGCCCTGTGAGCATGCTGCTATTAAACTGTCTCCTTCTAATGGCCACTCTCCCGAGGAGCAGTCAGGGGCAATCCCACCGAAGTTGCCTGCAAATGACGCGGAACGGACAGATTCCAATGGCACTTCCTAGCCGGGCACCCCAGCTCTAGCCTACACTGCAGAGCCTAGAGGGCCCCGGGAGAATGTCCAGGCACCCACCTCAGCCCATCCAAGTGCAGGAGCAGGCAGATGTCAGTTCAGGGGCACCCAGCAGGCCCTTGGCCAGCTTCTTCGCCAGACCAACACATGGAGAGACACCCACTTCCTCATCTGTCCCTGCAAGTATTTAGGGGGCGAGAGGAGCAGGCAGAGCCCATGCCCTCATTCCCTAAAGGAAACTCAGGACTGAGCCAGATACCATGGAAAGACATTGGGGCCTGAAACCAGTCCCGGGCTGGCGAGAATATATAAGTGTAAGTTCCAAGGTCCACAGGAAAGACAGTATAGATAAGAATAGGCACGCATACTACTAGGCTCCACAGCTCATTATCAGTCTGCCTATCCATTGTGCAGCCCACCCTCTGTGCATCCATCCATCTGTCCATCCACCCATCCAGCCATCCATCCAGCCATCCATCCAGCTATCCATCCATCCAACCACTTGTCCATCCAGCCAGCCACTTGTCCATCAGTCCATCCATCTGTCCACCCACTCATCCATTCATCTGTCCATCCACTCATCCATCCATCCACTCATCCATTTACCCATCCATCCATCCATCCACTCATCCATCCAACCACTTATCCATCCATCCACTCATCCATCTACCCATCCATCAATCCATCCACCCATCCACCCATCTATCCCCCCTTCACTTATTTTCTGATGCTGTGATGCTCTGCTCAGCAGGGAGACAAGTATGCAAAAAACACAAAAAGGGCAGTTGTCACAATGCAAATGCTTTCCCTGGGGCATGGAGGGAGGGCAGAGCACTCTGTCTTCCAGCAATCGTCAGTTCCAGAAAGTGCCCAAGCTCTTTACTTCTTCCTTTCTCTAGTCCCCATTTGGGGTGGTGGAGTGGCCAATGAGCTCTCCTAGCTGAGCCTCAGTGACTTCACCTGTAAATTGGGGCTGACGTCACCACTCTGGATTCTGGCTATTGTGAGATCCAAGTGAAATAAGGATAAGTAGAGACTGTGGTGCCCATCCTGTGCTTTATAGACTGCAAAGTGTCCTAGCAACCTGAGGATTCATTCTCTTTATCACACTTATTAAGTAGGTAGAGATTAATAACCAACCATGGAGACTGAGAATTGAATTAAGTGCTGTCGGCTACATTGTATTATCATAATGATAATCACGCGTTCACCGGATGAATATTCACCAAGAGCCTTCCCGAGTCAAGCACCTTTCAACAGGCTCCTTCCCGTGTGTGAGTCCCGGGAAGCACTCTGCTTGGTGAAGGCCTCTTAGGAAGGTGCAGGGCCCGTGGGCGGGTGACAGTTGGAGCGGTGACAGCCCTTGCCGCTGTGTGACCCGTCGGTGGGTGGGAAGGAAGGAGGTGGTGCTGGCGAGCAGCGTGGCCCTGCAGGTGCAGACCAGGGCTCTGCACACCCCACACTTGCCGCCCATTTGCAGATGGGAACCCGAGGCTCAGAGCAGTGGGTGACTCAGAAGTGGACCCACGGTGCCACCAGCCTAGACCCACAGTGGGGCCCTTGAGGCTTCATGCTGAGCTGGAGCCGGAGGGGACCCCAGCATTCTGCTGCTACTCACCTTGCCCCTGGGCTCATAGGGTTCCAGAACGGTCTCCAGCTGGCCCAGGTAACCCGAAACCCTTGAACAGGAGAGGTGTGGGTCACAGGCTCCGGGCGGGAAGCAGACCCCTCCGCTGGGAGTGGGCACTTCTGTGTGGTGGGGACAACTGTGCAGTGTGCTCTGACGGCAGCAGCAGTTCCCACTGACAGCCAAAAGCGTCACCAGACATTGCCAAGAACCTCAGTTGAAACCACTGTTTTGCGCTGAGGAAGAGTACGTGACTGTCCCTCCGCCTGAGAACAGGACCCCTCTCCTGTGACAGGGAGAGCACAGCTCCCAGAGCAGAGCCACTGCGGGGTACCAGCTCCCTTGGGCTGGCAACCGTGACTTTTTGGCAGTAGCAAGTCCCACATGGCTCTGGCCCCCAGCTCGTCACCTGGAAGTTGGGACAGCAGCAGGACCTCCTCCTGGTGGCTGTCAGAGGTGAGCGAGCTGCTCCCCGAGGGACTCCTGCCCAAGGCGGTGCCCAGTGGCGCTCAGACACCCACCCTGTCATCGTCATCATGAAGTCATGCCACCCACGGAGCCGTGACTCTGTCCCGGCCCTCTGTTGGGGAGCAGAGAGGGAACTGACTCGAAGTGTCCTCCGGGCATGTGTTGGGCGTGTGTTTGGCCTGAACAAACACTCCTGTCCTCGTGGCTCTGCAGCACAGGAAGTGTGCTGGTGGCCGAGCAGCTGCACGGCCTGCAGTTACCGCCATTGATCTGTTTGCTGTCTCACCCATTTCTGTCCAGCACCGCCAGGCCCCGCACACTCTATTTACACGGCGCCCACAGAGCCCCCCGCTGCAGTGGGCAGGGAGGGGGTTGGTGTTCACTGCTGAGTTCAGAGTCTCCGGCTGGCAGCAGGTGGCAGGTGGAGGAAGACAGAGGGGCTGCGGCTTGTCTCCCTGGTGACCAGGCAGGGGACACAGGCTCTGCCTCAAAGGACAGGACAGCCCATCCCATGAAGTACTGAGCAGAGTGAAGCGGGCTGGAGGCGCGCTGGGCATCTGGGCTCCTCCCCTCTGCCCTGCCAACTTCAACTGATGGTAAAGAAAGGGGAGACAGGGCATAGAGCTGTGTAGCTGTGATCCCTGCACTCTGGGGGTGGAGGCAGGAGGACTACAAGTTTGAGGTCAGCCTGAGCAACATAGCGAGACCCCATCTTAAAATAAAAATAAAAAGGGCTGAGGACATAGCTCCGTGGTCCCTTGGTTCCATGCTCAGTACTGCACAAAAAGAAAAAGAAGGAAAGGAGGAAGAAGGAAGAAGGAGGGAGAAGGAGGGAGAGAGGCGGGAGGGCCCCAGTTATCTCTGATGTTCTTCTGTGAGCCTGCTGTGGAGGAAGAGAGGTGTACATGACGTCCATTCTTCTGCGGATACTGATCTTCTGAGGGCTGCATAATGAGACCCTGGGAGCCGATAACAATGAGTCAGGTTTTTCCCCTCCGACGGGCTGTGGGGGCTGAAATGCCAGGCAGGGGTGGAGGCCAGGGGCCAGATGGAGCGGGCCACGTATGGGGCACAGTCGGTGGGTGGTGGTCTGTGCTGGGCTTTCTAGACCTGAGCCCAGGCCCGGTCTGTGAATGTCATCTCCTGGCTGAACCCTCAGGAAATCAAGTCCATAGCTGGGTCTCAAGCTCCCTGGGTTCCCAGAGCCCTGCCCAGTGGGGTCTGGCCTGGGTGGAGGCTTTCTGGCCCTTTGTTAAATCACCTTGTACTTTCATTGTCACACAGGGCCACCAGGGCCTGGGAACAAGAGCACCATGTAGCTCCTGGATCCAAGTCCAGGAGGGACTCCTCGCCAGCAAGGATGGAGGACTGGCTGCAGATAGAAGGGCTTCAAGTCTGGCTGGCTTCGGTGGCTCCTGCAGTTAGGCTTGTTCTCCATCCATTCATCCATCTACCCATCTGTCTACCCACCTACTCATCTATCCATCATCCATCCATCCACCCCACAGTATTTCTAGAGGACTTGGTCTATCTGTACCAGGCCCTGAGGTGCTTAATATGATGTGGGCAGGCATCTAGTAAATAGTAACTGAATTAATTGCAATTGCTTTTTGCTTTCAATTAGTCATTACATTGATTGTATTTAATTACCTCTGTGATAGATTTGGGGAAAAAAGAGGTCTGGATTCTCTGACAGTGTTAAAAAGCACTTGACTCAGTCCATGGGGAGTTGGGAGAGAGAGCTGTTCCGAGAGAATAGTACATGAGCTGTGATCAACAGAATGTGCAAAGGCCCTGGGGCATGTGTGGAGGGCGGCCAGTATGTGGTGACAGGGTAGGCAGTTGTGCAAGCAGGGAACAGGAATGGCCTGGGGTGGGCCTGGGACAGCAGGTTTGGAAGGTCTGTCATTCATACGGAGTTCGGGTTTCACTGGAGAGCAGGAGGGTAAAGTTTTCTGTAAGGGGTGAACCGGCCAATCTTCTGAGCTCAGTGGGCTCCATACTTTCTCTGCTGCATATTCCACTCCAATTTCGTTCCATGGCGTTCTAACATACAGCTGTGTTAGTGTCCTGTGGGTGCCGTCACAGTGAGCTGCAAACCAGGCAGCTTGCGACCTTGGACATATGTTCTCCCGGGCTTCCTGGAGGCCAGAAGGGAAGTCCAAGTGTGGCCAGGGAGGGCCGCTCCTCTGCAGCCCCAGGGGGGCGCCTCCCGCCTCTTCCTGCTGCTGGTGGTCAGGGCCACGCTTCTCTGGGTGCGGGCCGGGTCTCCCTCGCTCTGCCTCGGTCTTCACGGCCTCTTCTCTGTGTGTGAGTCCAAGAGGGTCATGGGAGGGCACTAGGCCGTGGGGTTAGGGCTCTGCCTGCTCCAGGATGAGTTCATCTTCACCACCTCACCTGTGAGGACTTCGATCCGTTCCGAGGCTCTGGGTGGATGTGAGTCGGGGTCACTAGTGCAGTGTTCCAACACACATCCGCCCACCTGGATGGGGCGCCTGGGCCTGGCCTGCAGGAAGGGGGCGCTGGGGGTGGGGTCCTCTGGGCTGCCCTGGTGCGGGGCGCAGGGCACCCACAGATCCTGCGCAGGTGGATGGGACCCATCTGCCCAAATCTCCTGCCGTTTCCTCATCAGGCAGCCATCTTTGGGGTTATTTTCCCTGCAGTGTGGGCTCCTCCCCCTTCCCACCAAGCGCTCATTACCACTGGAGGGGAGAAGTGGGACCCCGGAACTCTGGGGTTGGGAGAGGAGTCTGACCCCGCTCCCTTGGGAGTTCTCTGCTTGCGTACCTCCACCAATGGGGCGCTTATTGCCTCTCTTGCCTGCCCAGCTGGGGAGCTCAGTACTCAGGCCTAGATTGTGCACTGTGATTTATTCCCTCTCCCGCACAGCAGAGGAGCAGACTTGCTTATCTAATGCGTACTCTCTGGTACCAGAGTCCACACTGGTGCAGTGGTTGAGCTATGGTGCCTGCCGAGGGCGCAGTTGCTTTTGACTCTCGCTAAGCAATTTAAGTGGGTACAGTTGGGCTAAAATGTAAACAACCTAATTCCCAGGAAATGGTACTTGTTCAGCATTACCTCGTGAAATATAAAATGCCGCATTCATTCATTTGAAACCTGCTTGCCCTTCACTTTTCTCGGGCGGGTGCTTGTGCGTTGGCAAGGAAAAAGCGGGCAGGGAAGCTGGCAGATGTGGGATGGCAGACAGTGACCCTGGGCTGGCCGAGGAGGGTGAGGTCCACGCTGTCCTGGGGAGCCCGGGCGCCCTCCTTCCTCGTGGTGTCAGAGGAGTCGGGGGAGGTGATGGTGATCAGGATGAGCACGACACGGAGGGTGAGAAGTGGAAGGCGGCGATGGGAGGTCGGGGGGTGGTGACAATGATGCTGAAAAGATGATGCTATAATGGGGTGCTATGGTAACTAGGGTGGCGATGCTGGTGATAAAGGTGACGACAGGACACTGCCGATGCCACTGCAGCAGGTCCAGATGGCATAGGACGAGGCTAGTGTGGCGAGCACTCACCGAGCCTCACCGAGTGCCGCCTCACCTCTTCTCCTGGCCACTGTTGCTGATGAGGAAACTGAGTTCCACGGCGGGCTGGAGGGGGCGACTCAGGGATCAGGCCCCCAGCATCCTTGTCCGTGTGCGGGAGGTGCTGTCTTCGTTTGCTTTGCCGGGAGGAGGCTCACTGTGCATGGCTGGGAGCCGGGAGGTGTCCAGGGCACAGAGGAACATTTGGTGAGCGTGGGCTCGCCTGCCACCCATTGGGCAGCACCTGCACTAAGCCTCAGCCACAGGCCTGCTGACTCTGGTCCCAGGTGGATTTTTCAAGTGCATTTTGAAGAGTTTTTAATCTTGTGCTACTTTTAGATTTACCGGGAAATGATGATGATTGTCCCGAGAATTAACAGGCACCTTGTCCCTCGTTTCCTGTATTCTCAGGTGTCACATTAGGCTATTGTGTTTTTCACAACCCAGGGGCCCGTGCCCATGCTTTATGATTAACTCAAACTGCACTCTGTTCAGAGTGCCTTAGTTTTCTTGGCCGTACTTTTCTTCTTCCAGGACCCGACCCAGGCCACAGTGTCACATTCAGTTGTCTTGTTCCTAAAGGGGCTCCTGGAGACCAGGGCGGCTTTTTAGCGTTCCCTGTTTGACAATGGACGTTTCTGAAGGGCGCTGTCAGGATTCTGGAGGACGTCCTCCCTGGGGCTGATCGGAAGGCGCTGCCTGGGGTGAGATTCGGGGTAGTGTAGAGGTTCAGGGGAGACCGTGGACACCTCAAGGGCACACACTGTCATCAGAATGTAGCGCTGATGGCACTGACCTCGGTCACCTGGCTGAGCTGCTGTCTGTCCAGTTTCTCCTCCGAAAGTCCCTTCGCAGCCTGCCCTCTTGGAAGGGAGTTGCCCAGGCAGTGTCTGTGTAAATGATTTGGAAATCTTCCCCATGGGCGAACTGTCTCTTCTCCCTCGTTTATTTACTTACTCAATCATTTATTTATATGAGGATGGACTCATGAATATTTATGTCATCCTTTCAGCTATAACCCAGTAATGCTATGTTTATTTAGGGTTCAAATCACTCCAGAATTTGTCATTGGAAGCTCTCTTGGTTGCTCCAGTGTCACTGTGATGACTCCTATGATGATGATTTTTATTTTGTCTGAGCATTTCCTTACTTTCTGGTACTACAAGATGGTCCAGATTCACCTCATTGATTTCCTCCCAAGCCCAAGAACCAACCATTCCCCCCAAAGAGCTCTGGTCCCTTTCACTGGAGAACAGTGTTAGAAACCAAGGTCAAGCTAGCCGACAGCCCCAGGCTCCCCGACTCTGCCAGAGGCTTAGGGTGTGCTTAGCAGCTCACAATTTTTTCATAGCACCCCTAGGCCAACAAAAAGAAATGAACAAACATCAATAGACCCTAAAATAGCCACTTATTAATTAGGTCCAAACAATGTAGTAATGACACAGTAGTCATTTTTTTAAATGATACAAACAAATCGAAATTCTCTCATCTCTCACGCTCCTCGCTGGTGGGATGTGTCCAGATGTGCACACCACCCTCCCACCCTGGCCTAGGGCCAGGAGCCAGGACCCACTCTCTCCCGTTCCACGCTGATTTTCCCTTTTATCAGAGCCACCCCCACAGCCCGGCCTTGTGAGCTCCGTGTATCACTGAAAGTAGTTTAGGGTGATTCAGTGTTGAACCTATAAACAACCCCAAGCTGGTAGTGCGTGCAAAATCTAAGTTTTCCTGGAAAACTTTAAATATCCCACTGGCTTCCTGTGAATTGACAGTGGCTCCCTAGTGTGTTGGGGCCCACAGTTTGGGAACCAAGGTAGAAGGTAGAAATTACTGCTTTTACAAGGTGATGAGAGGGAATTCGGCTGACTTCAGTTCATTTATGAGGTGTGATCAAAGAATGAAGGGAATGTTTAAATAAAACTTTTAAAAAATGTATCAGTAAAAGACAACATGGCCATGAATCCCCCTGGAAACATTTGCCCACCACTGGAGCACACTTATCATTCTCTGCACTCTCGGACACAGTGGTGGAAGTGCAGTGTGGATCTGTTTATAGGAATCTCTCTCACTTCGCACCCACCCGTCCATGTGCACACGTGTCACATGCTACACACACAGGGAACACGTGTGTGCAGATAGATACCTGGCTCGTGTACATGACGCACTAAGTGTGACGTGCACATGGTACCATGCTCTCTCTTGTATAGATATTTTTTTTTGGTACCAGGGATCGAACTCAGAACCTTGCGCTTATGAGGCAGGCAGCAGAACCACTGAGCTAAATCCCTGGGCCTAGATATTTTAACGGGTCTTCTGGGGTCATTTTGGCTTCCTTGAGATCCCAAGTCACAAGCTCCATGAGGGACATGGACCCCACTCCGTCTGCAGGCCGTGGGCTGAACAGGGGCCTGTATAGAAGAACGAGTGAGGCCCGTTTCTCTGTCCTCGCCCTAATAAGCGGTCCTTCCTGCCTGGTGGAGACAGGGGGCTGTGTGTTGCTGGCCAGTGAGGCTCTTTCCGGTGAGGGCCGGAGCTCCCAGCCTGCCACAGAGGGAGGGGGTGCAGCCCAGGGTCCCCTGGCCGGCCCCCCTTCTGAAGGCTAATTTCGAGGTCTAAGGTGTTATTGATGGGGCTGGCGAGGAGGAGTGAGGCCATCTGTTATTGGGGACTTCAGCGCCTGGGAGGGTAGGCAGTGAGTAATGGGCTGGACAGTGGCTGCCTTCCAGGAGCCCCGATTTATGGGCTCATAAAGCAGAAGCTGGGAGAGACTGGGGCAGGTGGACAGCTGAGCAGTGTCTGCTCTGTGCGCACAGCGGCTGGACAATTGCCAGTCATCACAGGGGCTCGCTCCTGCCACCCAGAGGCGGTGACAGCGCCGGGCCTGTCATTAGTCGGTGCCAACCAGACCCGGCAGGCACCTCCTGGCAGGCCGGGTGCACCCCAGGAGTTGATGGGCCTTTCCAACACCCCCATTCCACTGTTTTCACAGGGAAGTGAGATGGTTCCCAGAGCTCTGCATATCCCCCTGGAGGTCAGCCTGGCAGTGCAGAGGATGGGAGACAGCACGGCAGGGGCCAGGCTGGGTGCCAATCGCTGCAGACTGGGCTCTTCCCGTCTGGCAGGTGCGTGCTCAGCCCTGTGGACAGTGGATGGGTGCCCCGTGCCTTCATCTCCTGCCCTCCCTCCCTGACCCCTGCCACAGACAGGGCTCAGCCTAGAGGGCAGTGAGAGGTCCCCAAGGCTGACCATGGTGCGGTGGGGCCAGGTAACTGGGCAGGGGTCCTGTGATGCCTCTGTGATCATGAGCGGGCTCCTGTGTGGAGGGAGGAGGAGAACGAATGCCCCCCATGCCTGCCCTGCTGCTGCGGGGTTCACTCCCGTTCAAGCCCAGGCAGCTGTGTGGGACCAGCTACAGCGCTGATGCCTGTGTTTGGACGGAAAGTACCCTGGGCATGGGAGGCCACAGTGAAGGGCAGGGGGTGTGTACTGAGGACCACACAGGGTGCATTGTGCAGCTAGCAGGGAGCTGCCGGGGTGCTGGCCTGGCCTGGGTGGCCCTTTGCAGGTGAGTCCTCTGCCCAGGAGGCCTGGGGAGTCCAGCGTGGCCAGGGCTGCCCAAGGTGCATCTTAGAGCCACTACTGGGGTCTGACTGAAACCTCTTCTGCTATCCTGGGCTCCTCAGGAGTGGGGATGTCCGGGGCCAGAGACACAGAGAGGTTGCCACAGAGACATGGCTCAGGTTGCCTGCAGCTGAGGCCCTGTACCTCTCCAGTCACTCACTGAGTTGCTGGAAGATGCAGGTGTACCTCCCCGGTGTGCACCTACTTCGACCTGCGTGGAGTGTCCACTGTGAACGTGCACTTCGCACTTTCTTCTTCTGTTTTGGCAGTGCTGGGGATCGAGCCCAGGGCTTTCACGCTAAGCTGCCTCTCCAGCCCTTATTCTATCTTGAGGCAGGATCTCTTGCTGAATTTCTAAGTTCCCTTGGCTGTGTACAAATGTGCAATCCTCCCGCCTCAGCCTCCTACAGTGATGGGATTTCAGGCATTTGTATCAGGTCCAGCTCACTTTACACAGGATGAGCTCAAGAGGAAGTAATGCATTTTCATTCAAATTTTCTCCTGGGAAGTTTACAATTGAAATTTTAATTTAAGTAACACTTCAGCCAAAGCAACGGGATACCTCCACCTCACTGTCTGAAGGTCTTATAATCCTTGGGTTTGCTTCACCGCTGGATGGATGAAAAGCGTCCCGCACACAGACCCAGACGCAGTGGAGAGAGGTGGCCATCACCTCACCTCCTAAACCCCAAGTCTTATTTTTCAGCCTCATCCAACAGCTCTGCAAACTGTTGGCTTCCGGTTGTCCCATCTCCATCAATTAGCAGTCAGTTTTCTTGCAGACTCGCCGGAAGTGGTTACATTTCTCATTTTTTAAACAAATAGGCTATAAACATACTGACACTCTTTGCTTGAAGGATTTTTTTTTTTTTTTTTTGGTACCAGGGATTGAACTCAGGGCCTAGCACTTGTGAGGCAGGTGGCAGAACCACCGAGCTAAATCCCTGGCCCTGAAGGATTTTTAAAGAGGCTAAAATTTTTGTTTCCAAGATTTTTAGGTCTGCACATCCGAGAGATTTTGTATGCGATGCCCATGGCATTGTCACTGTTCCCCTGCATCTGTTTTCAAAGCACTGCCTCTGAGGGCGGAACCCCCTTGGAAGAGCCAGCTTCTGCTCACTTATTAAAGCAGCTCTTGATCTGCAGGGACACCTTGCATGTGTTGGTTCTTCTTGAAAGTCTGAGCCGAGTGGCTTGTGGGTGGTAACAGCCTGCCTTCCATTCGCGTCGGGAACGTGTGTCTTTTGGCGAAAGAAAAACGTGTGCTTCACCTTCAAGTTCAGCAGCTCTTGCAAGTCCCGTCTGTGAGATACCACTCAACCCCACAAGTTCCTGGGGCTCAGCTCACCCCAGAAGTCTGCTCCCGGAAGCCCTATGAATTCACCACTCCAGGGAGGCCCCCTTTCCTGTCACTGTGGACAGGTCGCCATGGCAAGCCCTCAGTGGCTATGTGACAGTGCAGGCAGAGTGTGGTCCTCCTGCCTCAGCGTCCAGAGGGCTGGGATTACAAGCGTGTACCACCACACCCGGCTCTCTCTGCTCTTTTAGCATTGTTTCTTTTCCTCAAAACACTTGTCATTTGGGAGGTGATGCTGTTTGTGTGTTCACTTGCTCTCAGCTTGAGTGTCAGCCACATGGGCAGCTCTGAGCCGGGTCCCTCTGTAGCTAGGAGGGTGTCCTGTCTGCTCTCCCCAGGGCCCAGCCTTGGTGACAGCCAGGCCATCACAGACTGAAGCACAACAGCCTGCAGCTGCCCGCAGGTGCCATCCCTTTACTTAGAAAACAGCACTGTGCTGGGACCGCATCTCACACGTACTGCTGGTCCGCCTGCCCCCGCCCTGCCTGCACATCCCCGCACTGCCTGTCCGACACCTGCCTGTTTTGCAGGGCACCTGGGGACCCTGGTTCCGCAGGAGTGAGGACAGAGGGAGGTGAGGGAGGAAGGATGGGTGACAGCTTCCTGGGGCCGCTGAGCTGGAAGCTCTGAAGCCTCAGGGCTCGGCCCTGCAGGACCCTTGGTGCTGTCCCTGGGTCCACGGAGACAGTGGTCAGGTGAACAAAGGCCGTGCTCCATGCTGTGCCGTCTTCAAAGGTGACTTGGGTGAGAAAGGCCTCTCCTGTCTGCGCGTTGTCAAATGGATCCCACACGGTGCCTGCCCGGGGCCAGGCCGTCCTGCGTGTGTGGTCTGGTGCCTAAGTGCCCCCGGGGGACAGGCTGAGCATTCTCTGCTGTGGAGTCAGAAGGCCAAGAGCCCAGGGCTGGGGGTGCGAGACATGGGTCACCGTGGGGCTCTCTCTGTTCAGCTGGTCTGGGGAACCCAGCCCACGAGCTGCTGCCGGGAGCCTGGGTCAGCAGGCTCACTCTCGGCGTGAGGCCACGAAGTGGCTCCCTTGTGGCCTGACCCTGGGCTCGCACCATCCCATGATGGACATAGCAGACTGGCCAGTGTGCGGTTTTATGTAATTTCCTAGCCGGGTGTGAGGGTGCTTGCCTGGAGTCCCAGCACTCTCAGAGGCTGAGGCAGGAGGATTACAAGTTTGAGCCCAGCCTGGGGAACTTAGTGTCTTAGCAAGACTCTGTCTCAAAATAAAAAATAGAAAAAAGACTGGGGGTGTGGCTCAGTGCAAAGGCCCTGGCTTCAGTCCCCAGTACTGAAAAGAAAATCCTGTTAGCTACACGCGGAATATAAACAGAAGCAGTTGAAGTTGATTTTGACAATATGTTTTATTTAATCCAGTGTATCCAAAATATGGTCATGGTAGCAAATAACTGATGTAAAAATTATCACAAGGGTTTACATTTCTTTTTCCAGACTGAGTCTTTGAAATCCAGTGTGTGTTTGACACATATAGTTTGTATCAATTCAACTGCTCAGTTTTCCCTGGAAATTGCTTGACCTATATTTAGATTTCACAAAAATTACATTTGAAGAAGTAGTCTCATGTGTCCAAGTTGTTCCAAAAGTATTTAGGTTTTCCAACACAGAATCAAATATCAGCTTTTCTAAATTAAGTTTTAATTAAATAAATTTAAATTAATATGTTCATTCTCCAGTCACACTGAGAGCTGGAAGCCCCTGGCAGGATGGGTGGTGCCTCTGTCTTGGCTTTGAGCTGTGCTGGTGTCTGCACAGGGGCCTGGGTCCTCGGTAGACAGAGCAGCCGTCCCAGCTGGCTGGAGCAGTGCTTGGCTAGAAGGTGTGTTTTCTGATGTTTCTGTTTCCCTTTGGTAATTTGACAAATGAATGATCCAAGTTCATAATTAAGAAATTAGTTTTTTGCAAAGCTCTATTGGTTCGTGAATTGATGAAGAGGGACTGTCACATTTCCTGTTCACAGCGGCCAGCACTGCCCTGGCGGGGGGCGGTGGATGAGGACCTGGGCAGTGCCAGTGGGCGGGGGCCAGTGGGCAGGGGCCAGTGGGAGGGGCCAGATGGGAGAGGTGGCAGTGTCTCTAGAAGGAAGGGGACAGAGGGCACAGCAGAGGGGAGTCAGGGCAGTGTCCTGCAAAGTCACAGTACCTCCTGGTATGAGCTGTGTGCGCGAAGTCAGCCGGATACTTTCCTTCCATGTTCTTTTGGTGAGGAATTCTCTTTCTGTTGCCATTTTCCCCATTGTGAATAAGGATGCATGGGTAATTTTAATCATTACTTGTATTATTGTGATATCTATATTTTTATTTTATTTTATTTTAAAATGACCATATGCCGAGGACCTACAAAATTCCATGCCCATGGGTAGACCACAGCCCAAGCCCATATCTTTCTGTGTATACCTATTTATGCATGTGTGTGTTGTGTGCATACATGTACATCCTGCACACAGGTTGTATGTGTGTGTGGATTTGTGCTTGCATGTATCTGTGCATGTGTGTACACACTGTGCGTGTGTTTAACTCTGTCACACCCCCAACATAGGAACTGGGTCTGGTCATCTCCCAGCACAGCTGGGCACATGGAGCTCAACACCTGGTTTCCCACTGTCTGCAGTGCCCAAGTGGGGACCCTGCTGACCCCAGTCTGGTGCTCCCCAGCCACTCCAGATGCACCCTGGGTGTTGTCTTCTCAGGGCTGTTTCTGGGGTGTGGACAGGAATCTGTCTCTTCTCTGGTTTCTCCCCCCTGGAAACCGCAGTGGCACGTGTGGTGCAGCTGCTGTCACCATACAAACCGAACCCACTGTCTTGTGAAGCTAAAGGATGAGATCGCAGGCACAGAGGAGGGAGTTGGAATCAGCTCGGGCTGGGAGGGTCCTAAGCAGGAGGCTGGGTGAGTTCTTTGTCCAGAATCTTCTGTGGATGAGTAGAGCACAGAATCTGTCGGCTGTCCAGCAGTCACCTATCCCAGGTGGCCCCACGGACTCCGAATAACCAGTTGGGGCTCAGGTTTTCAAATGTAGAGCTTAAGGAAAATTGACTGTGCTTAAAGGGGACCAAGTTTAAAGCAAACTGGTTATTTTGTATTTTTAAATTAACTTAGTATATTCAACTGTCTAAGATGGTTTTTATTTTTGGCAGGGGGAGTTAGAGTCCTTAACTGTCTATCCTCATTTTAACTCTTTATCACTTTTTTTCTGTTTGCTTTTACATTTCTAAGCTAACTATCTGCGCAGACTGAATGGGCCTTAACTCACTGCGTGTGCTATTTTCTTTGTAAACAGCTGGCTCCAGCCCAGGCTCTGCCCTGTTAGCTGTCTATTCACAAGCTAACTGGCTCAGCTGTCTCTTACACCAGACTCACCTTCTGTGGGGGGAGACAACCAGTGGACCTCTAGGGGTCGGTCACAGAGACACAGAGACAGAGTGTGGGAGGTGCAGACAGAACAAGCAATCTTCCCCTGAAGGACCCGGGAGGGCTGCTGGGGGAGGAGGCAAAGGTGCTCGCAGTTCGTGCTGGGTGTGGCCCGGCGCTGGAGGAGCAAGTGCAGCGTGTGCAGGCAGAGCCAGGGTGTGAGGCGAGGTGGGGCGTGAGCCTGTGGTGGGCAGCTGGGGTGCACTGCCCAGGCTCAGCGACTGCCTTACAGGTGCACGCCCGTCCAGCTCCAGCATGGATGCTCAGCCTGTCCTCGTCTACACGGACAGACGCAGCAGTGCCCGGTTGGCTGGTGGATATCACTGGGCATAGTCACCACTTTTTCTTTCCTGGCCTTTTAAAGTTCCTCCTAAGGAAGTGTTGGGGAGGAGGTGGGGACCTCTGGCAGCTGCCGGTTTGAGGGCCATTGTGGCCCCTCACAAGAGCAGGGGCTGCTGATGGGGAGAGGGAAGGCTTGGGGCGACTCCTGGGCAGAGGGCAGGCACGGCAAGGGCCCAGGTCCCAGAGTCCTGAGTGGGGGGTCCCTGCATGTGCGGGGTGGAGACTCAGGGTCTGAGTGCTGGTGGAGGGCGGATTCCGACACCCCCCTGGAGAGCACCCCAAGGTATGACGATGGTCATCGTGTGGTGGCTGTGTTCTGTCTTATGTGCACTGTCTCCAGGCCTTGCAGCAACCTCAGGGGAGAGGAGATGTCTCCATTTTACAGATGAGGAGCCTGCGGCTTCTCAGAAGGGACTTGCCCAGAATCACCGAGCTGGAGAGGCTGGGCCTGCTCGCCTAGTCCAAAAACCTTTCAACTTTCATATGTCTTAGATTGTTTTTTAAGCTACAACAAACCTTTTAAAGGAAAAGGGCATAAAGTGTAAACGAATTCTAATACATTTGTTGCTAATAAACACTTAAGCAGAGGCTCAGCCGCATTTTAATGTGAGGCTAATCAAACAACTAGTTGCCCCTTTTTACTCCGTAACCCGGAGAAACTAGAGACCAGCAGCAGCAGGGGAGGGATCCAGGGACACGGGTGGCCTTCTGTTCTTGCTGCTGTGTTGCTGTTTTTAAACAAAACGTTGAACCAAAAAGCAGACCTCTTGAGCTCAGGCCACAGCAGACCTGTGCTAAAGGAAGCATGAAGTACCAGGCCTCCCTGTGGCCAGCGTGGTGTCTTGGGCAGGAGGCGCCTGCTGCGAGGACGGGGAGCCCATGGGTCACAGCCAGGTAGGGTTGCAAGGCACGAACATCCCCCAAGCCCCTGTCTCAAAATAGAAAAAAGGACCATGAAAGAGCCAGTGCTGTAGCTCAGGGTGAAGGCCCTGGGTTTGAGCCCCACTACTGCAGAAAATAAATAAAAATAAAGTGGGTGTCCTGCAGGGCTAGAGGGAGAGCTGACGGGGTGGAGCTAACACAGCTCGCAGTGGTTAGACGTCTTCTGTGCTTCTGAACGAACCGCACCGCTCCTGTTGTTTTGTGTCGCGTCTGTGGAGACTTTCAGGCCGTGGCGGCTTTACACCAGTGCTTCCTGCACCAGAACAGAGCTGCCAGGCCCAGCAAGCCCCCGTCTGAGGGTGCAGGTATCTCATGGCAACTGCGGGGATGGGCAGAGGAGGGTCGCATCGTCAGGGCACGGCTGAGGTGGAGGCCAAGCATGCTCTGGGGTCTGGCTTCTTTGGGTGTGCACAGGTTTCCCTCTGTACTGTGGGATATGAACAGGTAGAAAAACTCGTCCCCTGCTGCCCCCTCACCAGCGCTTAGGACTCTGTGTCCCAAACTCTGCCCATCTGGACATCTGAGATGCCCCGGGACGCTGCTGCCCACGCTGGATCCCTGCAGTGCTTCATGAACCCAGACAGACCTGGGCACCGGGCAAGCAGCCCACTCACATTCCCATGTTTCAGTCAATAGGTCGAGACCCGGAGGCAGACACACTGCAGTACACAGCCAGCCAGGGCTGGAGTCCAAGAACGCCTCATTCTGAGTCGTCGTTCACCGCTCACCCTGGCAGAAACACACAGGAAAAAGGCGGCCCGGGTCTCTGCACGGGCTCGGCACGGCTGTGGAGGATCGCAGGCGATTAGAGGTCCCCAGCCTTCTCGCTGCACACGGCGCCCCACTCTGTCACCACGCAGAAGTGGTGGGGGCCTGGGGAGCCATGCTCAGCTCGGTGAGGGGATAAAGATTCGTCCGCATGGCCTGAGCCCAGATGTTGAGAACAAAACCCCGGGCTCCTTTCTGGGGCCACTGCTGGGACCGCTGGGTGGGGACGTTGGACCTCAGACAGCCCTGGACCCATGGGGCCGGAGCCATGGACGGCCGGGGTGCGGACAGGGGTGTGGGACACCGCGAGGTAACCTCCTCATGCTTCAGTTTCCTGTCTATAAAATGAGGGTGCCAACGCTCTCTGCCACCTGAGACCACTCTGCCACTCGCACCCCGGAATGAGCACCAGCCAGGGCAGCGCCCCCAGAGCAAGCAGGGGGCTCAGTGCGAGGCCTGCCCCATGCCCATGTCCCCCCTCTGCCAGGCTTGGAGCCCAGATCCTGTGAGCGGCAGGTGGAGATGCAAGGTGCCGAGGCTGGGGACTGACTCTGGAGGCCGGGAGCAGTACTCACCCCTGCCTTCCCGGAACCCCAGCTCCCACCCCTCCTGGAGCCCCATCCTTCCCAGTGTGCAGCCCTCTGCCCAGGCTGGGCTTCGAGGTGCCCCACGTGGGCAGTGGGCAGGGATGGTTCCCCAGCCTGAGCACAAATCACCCACGCCAGTGAGCTCAGGCAGCGTCGGATCTTGGGGTGCTTTATCCAGTAAGCTTCCAAAAGACCTTCCACGTGCTGAGAGGCATGTGCTCCACAAGCATCTAAGACTGCAGGAGAACGCCTGTGTGCACAGAGGACTTACCAACAGCACGCACAGCTGCCTCCTAATCGCCTCCAAGTAAAACATACATGTGGAGGAAGAGACCACAGGGAGGCCTGAGGAGCCCAGGCCTCGGACCCAGCCCTCTCTGCTCACCCAAGAGCCAACAATCAGAAGTCTTCTCGCCCATTGGACAAAAAAACCTCGACTGCACAATTGTGCTGCCCCCTCACCCTGGTCCTCCAGTCTGGTGCTGTCCCTGGATTCGCCTGTTCTGCAGATGTCACGGAGTCGGGCCACAGGTGGCCATGGTGACCAGCATCTCTTGATTTATCTGGCACTATGAAGTTTACCCACAGGACAGCAGGAGCCAGGACTGCCTTCCTTTTCATGACTGAGTAATATTCCACAGAGCAGAGGAGGCCCCACCTTGATGCATGCTCCTCTTGACGGTTTCTTGGTGGATACTTGTGTCATTTCTGCCTTTGGGCTACTGAGATCCTACTGCTCTGATCATGTCTTTGTTTGAGCGGCCGTTTTCCATTCTTTGGAGTATTGCTATGAACTCCCCAGAAAACCCCGCAGAATGGCCCCATGATGCAGGAACAACTATGGTCCCCACTCTGAGGGGCGGAAATGTTAACTGACTCTCCTGACCCCGTGCATCCAATAAGGGAAGAGCGGGGATTGAGCCCGGGCGTGCTGGCCCCGCGACCTTTGCTCTTTCCTCCAAGGTTCATCTGTTTCTGGTAGAGACCTGAAGACAGATGCCTGCAGTTACAGCTGGAAATTCGGAATATGCTCTCCCCCTAAGGTACTGAGCTCCCTGTCAGGAGAAGTATGCAAGCACCAGGAGGTGCATGGCTGCAGTGAGTCTCTTCTGTGTGTCCCTTCAGCTCCAGTTTGGCCGGTCTGCATTGGATGGGGAGTGGAGTGGAAGTTTCTTGAGGAACATTTGGCCTCCCAGGCCCGGCTATTGGTCTCTGCTTCTGGCAGCTGGGGACTGAGGTGCCCCAGCCCACCTGGGCTCATTCTTCACCCAGCAAACCTGCCACCCCACTCTGGGGACACAGCGAGCCCGCATTCTGCCACACACAGCCATCCTGCTAGAGGCTGTCAGCGGCCGGCTTGGGCAGGGGCTGGTTCCTCAGGTGTGATTTGGTCAGGCTGAGGAGGTCCTGGGTTTCCATGGAGACCCACACTGCTGGGGTCGCCTCCATCAGCAGCCCCAGCTCCTGGGAAGGGGACCAGCTAAGCACACCCTGCTCCAGTGTGCATGCCCTGTCCCCCTGTCACTTTGAAAATAGGAACTGGAGCTGGGTGAATTCAAGGCCAGCCTGAGCCACATAGTGAGACCCTGTCTCAAAAAACAAAAAGAAACATATATATATGAAGTGGCTTGGAGGGAGTATTTGTCCTGCCACCCCTTCCTGCTGAGGATCCTGTCACCATGACCATGATGTTGCCAGCCCTCGGCCCTCCTGGAGCTCCCAGGGCAGTGCCGCCCAGTGGTAAATGTGCAGCACCAGCTCCTGCCCAGGGGCCCCCACCTGCCAGCCACCCGCCTCTGGAAATTTTTAAAGAGTCAATTTGTCATCTCAACATCGACAACAGAGAGAGATGGATTGCTTTTTTGTAACAGCAGAATGTACTTTGTTAGGCCTTTAAAACCAATTTCTTTAACTATAAATAGTCCTGTGGGTTTGTCAGAGCCCTGGAGACAATTTTCCTGTCTGTCTGACTGCCCCTGGTGTCCCCAGGTCTCCAGGGAGAGGGACCATTGGGCACTGAAGTGAGAAGCACTGCCTACCCCGTGCCCCTGAGTAAGGAAAAGACTTGACAGCAGCATCTCCTGCCATGGGCAGAATCCTTTCTCTTCTCCCAGCTGCCAAAACGCATTGAGGTCCTGCTTCTCAAATGCCACACTAGAGCCGGCTCAGGCTGTGACCGTCCCGGCTGATACTGGCCTTGGGCACTGGCAGGTTGGTGGGCCTGGTGGCTGGTGGCTGTGTCTTTCACGCAGAGGCCTTGGACTCTGTGGATGTGGCCTGTGGTGTTCCAAGGGGCTGGGCTCAGGCCTGGGGTTACTTTTGCTGCTGCAAGCTGTGAAGTGCTGGTGGGGAACTGACTGGAGTCCACACCCGCAGAGTAGGGGGCGCTCTCCCAGCATGGTTTGCTGTGTGGCTTGGTTTTGCTGTGTTCTTTTGCTGCACACAATGCAGGTGGTCTCTCACTGAGGCCAGTTGGGGCCTGCACAGGGGCCTGCACCCCACCTTACTCTTCTGGGAGTCACTGGCAATCACAGGAAAGTGGGGGACCAGCACCGGCCCAGGGGGTAGCACGTACGAAGACGCAGAGAACAGAGGGTCACGTGGGTGGGCACGGCTTCTGCGGCAGCCCTGTGACAGGTACAGGGACAAGGGTGCCCCGCAGGTGGGTGGATTTGAGGGCCAGGGAGAGGCCACAGAGTGGAACTGAGAGACCGGCTGGGGGCTGTCACAGCAACTCAGGGTGACACAGGACACGGACTTAGACTGGATTGGAGAGGTCAGGAACACACAGCATTTGGCCACTGGTTGTATTCCTAGTAACAATAGTGCCGTGATGATGATACGGGCGTTTATAGTGTCTTTCATTATCTCACTGTAGTTCAGGCTGATCGCGAATTCACGGCCATCCTCCTGCCTCAGCCTCCTGTGTGCACCACTACACCAAGCACTGCTCTAAGCCTTGCATGATGATGTATGCAGTAGGAGCCGCCGTTATTGCCATTTACAGAACAGGAAGCCAAGGCTCAGAGGCTAAGTACGTGTCAAAGGTCACATGGCCGGGAACGGCAGACCCATGCCGGAACCCGGGAGTCTGGATCTGTCCGCTGCCTGGGTCACCACACATCAGAGACTCGAGGGTCTGGTCAGGAACTGGGCCACCCCTTGGAGCCCAGTGTGCAGAGCTGCGGTGGCCTCAGAGGGGCTCAGAGCTGGGAAGAGGCTGGAGGAGAAAGCTAGGGAAGGAAGTGAGGAGGGGAGAGCTGCTGCCCACTGTGTCCACATCCATCCTGAAAAGCGAGGAAGCAGCGCGTTCCTGAGGCACGTCCTCCCTGCCGGGGAACCAGCCTCGATGGGTAGGAGAGAACAGCAAGCGGAAAACACGACCTTCTCCCGAGACTGTCCCAACATTAAATAATGACTAATTTGAATTTAAATATGTGGCGGAAAATTATGCTCCGTCCCTTCCTGGAAAGGATTGGTGTCTGATTACGGAACGAGCCATGCATATTCATAGCTGTGCTTTCATCTTGCCAGGCCGGTCCTGTGTGTGCTGACTCTGAAGGAAAGGCTGTGGCAGTCTGGGACATGAGTCCTCCCCTGGGATGCGGACGGGCACCCTCCAGGGCAGGGCAGCTGTGGCCAGGTCCAGAGCAGGGACATCTGCCAGGTGGGGTGTCCAGAAGCTCTGTCCCATGCTTTGCCACATGACACACACAAAACCCTGCACACGGGGGAGGGAGGTGCGGGACCTGAGCCCAGATACAAGCAGCAAGGTCACGTAACTAATAAGGAAAGGGCCGAGCAGCCCCGAAGCCTGGGGTCCCTGCAGACCTCCGTTCACTCCTAAGATCCATGGGGCTCACGGAGACCCTGCATCAGCGCAGGGATGTACCCAGCACATTCGGCACACAGTGACAGTGACAGATACAAGTGATCTCAGTGGTGCCCCCAGTGTCTCTGCTCCTGTCTGTGAGGAGAGGCAGAGCATGGAGCAGCACAATTCATAATCGCTCAGTCTTGGAAGCAGCGTATTTGTCCATCAGCGGATGAATGGGTAAGATGTGGTGTTTACATACCATGGAGTATTACTCTGCCTTAAAGAAGGATGAGCTTGAGTCATTTGTAGGAAAATAGATGCACTTTGAGACCGTAATGTTAAGTGAATTGTATCAGGCACACAAGCTTAAATATTGCATAGTTTCTCTTATATGAGAAACCCAAAGTATAAATAAAGAGCAAAATAAAGAAGGATAGATAATAGAAAAAAAGGAGATCTTTTGCAAAAAGGAAGGAGATGGAGGGGAGGAGGGAGGCAAAGGCGGGAGGAAGCAAAGAGAACTAAGAACTGTGATGTCCACATACCAGGCCCCGTGAACAGTGTAATCACTGTGTACTCAAACGTGCGCTAATAAAAATAAAATACATAATAAAGAAGAAGACAGCTCCGATGAACTTGACCTCTGGCTCCTTCCCCGCCAGCAATTCATGAGCGGTCTGCCTGGGCCAGGGCGCTTGGTGCCGCCACTGGTTTCCCGTTTAAAGAACTTTGCAGAGCCCACCTGTAGGGGGCAGGCTCGTGCTGCTGCCCCCTGCTGCCTCCCAAGGAGTCTGCATCCTGGTCCCTGGGACCTGTGCACGTGTCACTGGGCACGGCAAGGGGAGGGCTGGGTTCTTCTCGTCAGTGCAGGGCTCCTTGAAAACACAGGCCCCTGGGAGGGGGGCTGGGGAGACAGAGCCCCTGGCTCTGCAGATGGGGCTATGGAATTCAAGGAATGCTGGGAAGCAGAGGAGGAGGCCAAGGTGACTCCCTCCCAGCCTGCCCGCCTCGATTTGAGTCCAGGGAGACCGTGTCCGGCTCCTGACCTCCGGTGTGAGACAGCAACTTTGTCTTGTATCCAAGTCTTGTGTCACTCGTTACAGATGGAGCTGATTGGCACTGCGCCCCCCAGGGGAGCTTTCTCGACAGCATTGCCAAGGGGCTTTGCAGAAACCGTGCCTGTGTGGCCCCGTCACTCCCTGCAGCACACTCAGTGCCACACCCGTGTCCATTACATGGGCATGGCTGTGGAAACTGAGGCTCAGAGGATGCATGGTCACAGCAGAGGCTGCTGACCAAATCCTACTCCTTCAGCTTCTTCCTGTGTCCTCCTCCAAACCTTCTTCCTCTCTCCTGCCCTCCACCTCCTCTGTTTGCCTGCTCTGCTTCCTCACTCTGGGGTGCCTCTCCCAGCCCCTCCAGTTACTGTCTACAATGCTGAGCATCACCTGGGATGGCGGAGTTAGGGCCAGGGCCTGACTGCCTCCCTGTGAGACTCAGCCACACGGGGGGACCCAGACAGGAGGCTCTGTGGGTTTGGGAGGGGTGGGGGTTCCGGCAGGCCAGGGAGCAGGCCCCCTGAGATCAGCCCAGCCCATTGAAGGGAAACTTGAGCTCCTGAGTTGGGAGGAGTAGATGCCAGGGCCCTGGATGGGGCTGGCACTGGCCCATTCAACCCTGATACCTCCCTTGGGCTCTTGCCAGACCCGGGAACTCTGCTACAGGACTGAGGATGATAGGGACTTGGGAGTGATTTTGAAGAAATCCTGCTCCTCCCGCCCAGCACCCGCAGAGCCCCGCAGGGCTGTCTAAAGCCCATGCTGAGTGCCTAGGACCACTGACCTGGCAGCCTGGCATTGGGGTGCCTGCTGCTGCTCCCCGCAGGTGCCCACTGCTCTCTCTCTGCCCACCGATGGTTGACTGGCACTGTGCTTCCCTGCACTTGTGCAGTGGCCCCGGGGGATATTCAGGACCTCCTCAAAGGATTGTCCAGTGTTTCAGCGACCCACAGAAAATCCCAGCAGGTGGCAGATGAGAAAAAAATCCCCCTTTAAATTGGCAAAGCAGCCAGAAGGCACTGCCGCTCCCTGCAGGAGGCTCTGAGGCCAGCCGTTCCCCTTTCAGCTGGGAAAGACACTTCCGTCCAGAGCGCTCCACACCTGCTTCTTACCCAGGCTCTGCTGCCTCCCAGCCCTCCTGTCCCTTACTGGGGTGGGGAGGGTGTCCTACCCACTGGGCACTTCCAGCCCACAGGGCCACTCGAATTCTTACTTTCAAAATAAAGTAAGTGCAGGCTGCACTGGGCTCCCCAGACGTGTTTGGAGTTTAGTGTTCCCGTGAAGACCTCATCCGTCAAATGGGGGAGTAATGGTAATGCTGAAGTCACAGCAAATGGGCCCTGAGCCCCAGTACCCTCCCAGCTCCCTTCCTGCCTGTCCATGCGCCTCCATCCGTGCAGTGGTGGCTCTGCCCGCCCAAGCCTCGGTGGCCCTGGTGACCTGGGGAGTGCTGGGCGTGTCTGTGCAGCAGGGCGGCCCGTGGGGAATGACCACGGGGCAGATGTCAGTGGCCATAGACAGGGATGCTATTTCCCACTTAGCACAGGGGCACTGCAGCTCGGCAGTTGTGACTTATTTTACAGAAATTGCCCAATTTTAAATGAAAAATATTGTTGTGTCTCGACCCGTCAACTCCAGCGCTCTGGCTGCCCTTTTGGGGACCCTGTGTTGGAGAAGACGCCTCTCGGGGCCTCGCTGTTCATGATGGAAGCTGCATGCCTGTGGTGGAGAGTGGAGGCCCAGAGGTACTGGGGGGCCATGGGCTGCCTGTCTTCCAGGACCTGGGTGAGAATCTGCTGATTCCAGAGTAAAAAACCCCAAGTCCTGCCCTCTGATGCCCCGGTCTCTCACGGCAGAACACAGGATGCAGAGGAGAAACAAAAGGTGGAGGATGGCACGGGCCATCTCTCTGGACTCGAAGCCTCGGGGCCCCATTTCCTCACCCGCCTCTGTGCCCTGGCTCCTGGGGTGGCCTTGAGATCAGAGATCAGGACGACTGGACCCCAGGAAACACACCAGCGGGGTTGGCCTCCTGGGGCTATGACTGGGCCCATGTTCTCCCCTCCCTGTGGCACCAGTTTTTAGAGCAGTTCCTTCTGCCAGGCACAGGAGCTAAGGAAGCAGAGGAGAGAGGGGACCTCTGAGGCCAGGAAACAAGGTGGTGCCATGGGCTCGGGTGGGCGCCTGGGAAAGTGGAGCTGCCTGACAGCTGCCCGTTCGTCTTTGCCCATCCTGCATTTGTGCAGCGGAAAGCCCAGGTACTCATTAAGCCTGCGTCCTTGCCAAGGAGGGTTTTAATTGGCAGCTTTTTCTCATGGTTCCTCCTTGAAAATTTGACTGAACGGCTGTTGCCTCTTCTGATCTGGGGTCTGCTGCTACCAGAAGACATAAAACACCTCCACGCTGGTGTGGTGGTAATGAATACATGAAAGCACAGACCGGGCCCCGCATACAATGGAGGGTGTTGAGCAGCTGCACAGCACTCTGGGGAGACTCATGACGGCCTGCTTCCTCGAGTGGGGGCGGCGTGGACTTCAAGGCGGCCGGCTTTCTCCGAAGAGAGGCTGCCTTTGCTGTTTGGAGCTCAGACAGCCAGCTTTGACTCATGTTGCTTTTTATAGGGACTCGCTAGACCTGCATGCCAGAGTCTGTCTGCACGGTGCCCTTTGGTGCCAAAACTCTGTTCTTTGACTCAGGAAAAATGCTGTTTAATTAGCAGGCTCGAAAAGATACCCAATTACAAGTTAAATTGAGCTGGAAGAAACTGTTCTTTCAAATTTTCTCTCCTTTTGTGCTCAAGCCCATTTCCAATCCCCTCGGACAAGCTTGTTAATTTCTTCTAATGTAATTTTGAAAGCTGTTCGGGTAGAATCTGCATTCCTTTGTAAGTCAGGGGAGATCCGCTGCTTTGGCCCTCGTGAATGGGCGTCAGGCTCCTGTAACACTTGCAGGGCACCCTCCTCATGCCATGGCGCGTGAGGTCCTCTCATGGCCACCCCACACCACCCAGTGCCACAGGAAGTGGGGCCTTGGGTGGGGAAGAGACCCCGGAAGCCACCATGTTCTGACTGTGGGGTCTCCAGGGACCCAGGGACTGTGGAAGAGTTGGAGCCTAGGTCTTTGAATCTGCACAAAGCTAAGCAGGAAGACACGGAGACACAGTAGACACCGCTGTGAAGAGTTCTCTCACTGCGCCTGCCGGCTGGCCTCCTCTGCTGACTAAGAAATACATCCGGATTGAGGAGGGAGACTTTAATTGACACACCTGTTGCAATAGGGAGGGACTGCTGTGGGGCTGGGGAGCTGTTGCAAGAAGGGAGAGAAAGAAGCTCTTGCTGTGGGGGTGGGGCTGTTGCCATAGAGCAAGGCTCTGGGTGTCAAATCCATTAGCAGCTGGAGGGTCAGGCAGAAAGCCGGATGAGGGGGTTAGAGCCAAGGCCATTCTGCCCCGTGGTCAGCGCTTGCCTGGGAACCATTAAGCTGGGTTGTTCTCTGTCCAGGTTTGCTTGACTTACGAGTAGAGAGAACCGTAAAGCTGGCTCGAGTGAGTGGGCATGGGACACAGGCCCGGCCTGCTGACCGCTCGCTGAGTCATGTGTGTGACCGCCTTGGCCTTCTCCTGGCCGACCACTCAGGAACCACAGCTCTTGCCTCCCACTCGTGGCCCTGTGAACGCCTGGCCCGAAGCCCTGGCACCAGTGTCGGGTGTGGCCTGGGTGGGGCAGTGCCTGCCCTAGATGGTCTGAGGGCTCCTCAGAGTGGCGGGTGGGTCTTGTGCAGCCTCCTCTCTGGTTTCTGATTTGATGGAAGCTCACGAGGGCTTCTTTGACTGCTGTGACTGGGAACACAGGAGAATCTCACAGGCCCGGGGGTCGCTGACCAAAAGGGGTTTCCCTGGCCCCAGTCATGAGACCCACACACACACTGCCAGAAATCCGGGGTGACTGGCCGGCCGCCTCTGTCCTGTACCTCACAGCTGCGCAGCAACCTGGTAGAGGAGGGCCTTTGGGGACCTTATTCCGACCCTGCAAGGGCCCAGGAGGGGCCGAGGGAGCCCTTTGAAACGGACCTGGTGGTGGCGCATGGTGCGTGGTCCTGAGCGTTCTGAGCGTGTGGCCCGACCATGGCCTCCAGTGGCCCAAGCGCCCCAGGGCTGCTGTCACATCAGCTTCCTGAGTCTGCCGTTCACATCTTCTAGAGTCGCTGACTCTTGTCTGCCGGACTGTGAGCTTCTGAAACTTCTGAAACTGTGAGTTTATATGAAACTTCCACATGAAGTAGCAGATTTGTCAATCTTTTACTGCTACTTCCGTCAAGCTAATTTATTTTGAAGCTATATTTAAGAGCACACAAGATTAGAATATTACCATTATACTTTCTTGCAAATTGAAGCTTCTGTCATTATGTTAGCAACTTTTCAGCTCTTGAGCCATAATTTTGCCTTAAAAAATATCTTTTGTATGACAATTATGTGGACACACTAATTTGTTTTGGCTAGTTTTTACCTATTATAACTTTCCTTATATTTTTATTTTATCTATCTCTTTTTCCTTATATTTTAGAGGTTTTTTCTTACTAAAAGTACATAGATTGTTAAAAATATATATAGTCTAACAGTCTTTGTAATTCACACAAGATATTCAAGTCATCCGGAATTATTCAGATTACAAATGATGTTTGGATTTATTTTTGCCATCTTAATTTTGCTTTTCATTTTCACAACTTTTTCTATTTTTGCTTGCCTTCTGTGTTAGACAGCTTTCTGTTTCTGTAACAAAATACCTGAAATAAGCAACTTATAAAGAGGGCAGGGTTATTGTGGCTCAGTTTTGGAGTTTCAGTGACTGGTGGGTGGGCACTGCTGCTTTGGGGGGCGTGTGTGGTAGAGGAGGACTGCTCACCTCATGGCAACTAGGAGGGGGAGAGAGGGGGAGAGAGAGAGGGAGAGAGAGAGAGAGAGAGCGAGAGAGAGAGGAGAGAATGTCCCCTTTCAGGCTTGCAGTGACCTAACTTCAGGACGTGGAGGTGGGCAGGGCAGGGCTGGTGTCGCGTTCCTCAATACGAAAGACCTGGCTTCTTGCTTTAGTTTCTTCTTGAGTGGTGTCCATTTCCAACATGGTCGGCAATAGCTGCAGCAGTCCTAGCCACTGTCTACATATCCACTTCTAGGAAAGGCGACAAAGGCATCCTGTCACTGTACGGAGACCTCCCAGGCCTTTCATCCAGAACTTCTTACACTGTTGGGCCGAGCTTGTTCGCTGGTTGTACCGAGCTTCAAAGGCGGCTAGAAAGTGTAATGTCCATCCCGAGTGACTGTTAGTCCAGCTGGAAGCGAGGGTTCTGCCAGTCAGAGGAGGACAGGCGCGGGGCACCCCCGATCCGGGTTGGTAGGGACAGCTGTCTCAGGCCAGCTCCCCTCTGTGTTTCCACTTCTGCCTTGGGCTTGGGCCTCTAAAGAACTGCATTTCCTTGCCAGCTCAAAGATGCCCTCCAAACCATTCTACGGTGTGCAGGATGACTCTTCCTGAGGCTTCCCGTGGGAAGGACCTGCGTGTGGTGCATTCGCTGTATTGTATTCTGCACAAAGCAGAAGTTACCTGAGGGCCTTTCCAGTGACACCCTGCACACATCTGCCTCTGGCCCCACTCAGCCCACTGTGCAGGTTCACGGAAGGCACAGAGCCCCCGGGGCAGCTGCTGGTGGCTGGGGTGGAGCTCAGCCGGCACAGCCAGCAGCAGCGCTCAGGGCTGTCCTGGTGAAGACAGCGGTTTGGGTCTGGTGTGGAGTGGGTGGCGCCTTCGATTCCCACCTGGGACCTGGGCCACCTCTGCCCGGAACCTCCATTCTTGGGAATAGTAAAATAACTCGCAGTTTAAAGCTGCACTTCAGGGCCTTGGGTGGAAGGCTCTGACTGTGACAATGGCTTTAAATGACAATTTGCTCTTTGAGGCTGTGGGAGGTAGAAGCTGGGCTTTTCTGGAGGTGGAGAACGTCAATTCGAGCCCATTTGGCTGTGATATTTATTAAGTGATTGTCTGCGGGGCTGAGACTGCGGGGTTCTTTCAGCCGTGGGAACAGCCCGTGCCTTCCGCTCCCCGTCCGCCCCCGGGCCTGGTGGGAGCAGAGTCTCCTACGCCTGCGGGTCTCGCTCCTCCTGCCCATCAGAGCCAGGCTGTGCTGGGGCCCGTTGTCCAGGGGTGCTGCATTCCAGCACGTTCTACAGCTCTGGAGGGTGATGAGAGAAGTGGGGAGAGCGGGCCTGGCTGAGGCCACCAGAGAGCTGTCCTGGGTGCACGGGGCTTTCACCCTGTGGGCACTGCCATCACAGCCCTGCTGTCCCCTCGAGGTCACCTCCTCCAGGCAGCCCTTCTGCCTCTCCCTGCCCACGTAGTCCTCTTCCACACAGCTCCCAGCTGTGGCTTCTTCCCTCTCTGCCCTTCCCCGTCTGTAAAACTTTTGCACACCCTGGCCCCGGGAGCTTCCTGGAGGGACCACGTCCGGCTGTGTCCTTGACCTCCACCTGGCACACAAATGGCCAGGATGCAAGGGTCACAGCCAGAGTAACAGCGAGGGTGACAGAGGCTGCTGTGCCTCGGTGGGAAGGCAAAACGGCTGACTTGAGGCGGGGAGCTGCTGCTCACCCCCGGGGTGACCCTGCTGTGTGCACCATGGGTCAGGGTCCCCACCCACCAGGCTGCTAAGACCCAGCCTGTCTGACGGTGCCCGCAAATGCGCTGTGCCCTGCACTTCGGTTTACTGTGGGCTGGTGCAGCCTGGCATCTCACTCTCCCTTGTTTGGGCAGCAGTGTGGGCCGGCAGTGGCAGCGCCGTGAGCTTGGCCGTGATCATCTGCGGGCCAAGTTCCATGAGCTGGCTGATTGTTCTGCTACGCCCTCTCCCTGGCCCAGCTCCTCGGGGCCCCGCACTGATGACCACAGGGTGCCCTGAGCAAAGTTTGCAGTCTTTGGAAATCTATCCAGCTCTGGCATTACCGAGTGTCAGATGCTTTCCAAAGTTGCAATTAGCAGCAGTGGGAAGGGGAAACTGTCAGAGGGGAAGTCTGTAGGATCTTGCTCATGCCACCCTCCTCGAGGTGCCTGCCCTCCCAACGTACCCTGAGTCACCAATTAAATGAGGACACCAGCCAGGGGCAAGGATGCAGGACCCGATTTCCTGTTGCAGGGACAAGACCTTCTGTTAAGGCCCTGCGATCTATTTCTGGAGCTGCCCGTGCCCCGGTGGCTCACGGGAATGATGGGTTTGCTGCAGAAGCTGCACCCAGTGCTGGCCGGGCACGAAGAAGAGCCCCCTGCTTCTGCTGAGGCTGGCTGGGTCCTTCAGTGCCTCAATGTGCCTGCCAAGAGGTGGGGTATTGGATGCTTCCACCCCCAAGGCGGCAGGCGCTTTCTTCGATTGGGTTCTCAAGGGCATTGGAACCAAAGCCAGAGGCAGGAAAGATCCATCTAGTAACAGAGCTGCAAGCCAAGAGCTCAGGGCCACATGCTTGGGGCTGCTGGGGGTAAAGCCCTGGGACCAGGGCAGCAGAAGAGCGTGGTAATCAGAGGGTGAAAGGGAGAAGGAGAGAAAGGGAGGATGAGCATGAGGGATGCGGGTGCTGGGGCTCTCAGGCACTGAGTTACTGGGGTTCATAAAGACTTCCAGCCACCAACTCGAATTGGCACATTTCCAGGAGAGAGAATGGCACTGCCTGCTGGGCACATGGGATCAGAGAAGGCAGCGGGCATGTGGAGGGGCATCTTCATGGAGAAAGTGGCGGCTGCAGGTAGCCACTGGAGCCGAGAGAATCAAGGGCCCACTTGGGTGGGTGATGGTCCTCTCCAAAGGACTCCCCCATCTGAAGACGGAAGCCATGACCTCGGCACCGAGCGTGGCACCCACAGGGGCCCGGAGCTCCTTGAGTCCCATTGGGTGGATGAAGCTGGTAGCTTGGGAGTCAGCAAAATCCAGGGACTTCGACCGTGGAGCCAGAGGACCAGGTTCAAGTCCAGTCTGGCAAAGAGGGCTGGAAGTGGCCGGCTGTGCTGGACCTGCCCACAGGTTGGATCCTCTGCCTTCTGAGCCTAGGGAAACCAGCTGCCCCTCGCCCATGAGAGCGCCCAGTGAAGTGCTGGCCTGGAGCCCACAAGAGTTTTTGTTTCTGCCTCCACTGTGCGTGCGTTTGCTCATCGTGTAAACATCCAGCCCAGCATCGCTCCCTGCACAAACTGTCAGTGTCCCTCTAGAGGTGGCCCTGGGACATGGGGACACTGTTTTGCTTGCTGTTTAAGAGGTCAGGGCTTGTTTTCTGTGGCCACAGGCTAAAACAGTTCTGGAAGTGTCTTAAATGGTTGGAAGAATAACATGATCAATAATCCTTTGTGACACATAAAAATGACGCAAAATTCCATGCAGGCCTGTAAATGAGGTGGCTGCACCCATGGGTGCCCATGCCGCCTCTGGCTGCTGACGCACCCTGTGGCAGAGCTGAGCAGGCAGGCAGGGCCCCATGGCCTGCAGGCTAAGCATGCTGTCTCCTCCTCCTCCCCAGCCCCCGGGGTTCAGGGATCCACAGGAGGCAGATGACACAGGAGGGAGGGAGGGCTCACCCCGCATCTCCCTGCCTGCCCCCCTTTGCCATGTCAGGGAACATGGGGCAGAGCAGAAGGGGCCTGCGGGAGGTGGTGCTTGTGGGTCTGAGTTCTGCTGGTTTAGAGGGGCTGTGGGCCACAGGGGGTGCTGGCAGTGCTCCAACCAGAGCTCCGGGGCCACAGAGCAACAACGGCAGCTGGGACCTCGGGCTTTGTCAGAGAGAGCATACGCTCACTCAGATGGACAGGACATGGATCGGGATGACTCTTGAGGCTGGGGGGTGAGCAGAGTGCGGATCAGGTCTGGGAGGAAGGGGAGGGCAGAGGAGAGCGCTCCCAGAAGGACACTGGCTGCTGCCTAGCCGGCCCCTGCCCTGCCCTCCAGCAGCCTCCACATGGACAGGCAGCCGTGCGTGGGCTGCCAGTGTCCCCGGTATGCCGCTGCATAGGGTGTGGTGGGCAGGGCCAGCACAAGCAGAGGTCCAGCTGAGCCTCCTGGGAGCCTAGCCTCACTGCCTCCCTGGTACCACGTCCTTGGTGAGTCCCTGCCACGGAGTGACAAGCTGCACCCCTCACCCCAGCCGAAGGCCCTGCCAGCCACTCCCCGTGGCCACAAGCCTCCCTATGTGGGGACCCAGGGGTCGGCCAGTGAGACAGGCAGAGTGGGAGGGTGGGGCTGGGTGGCAGCAGAGCCCAGCAAGTCCCTGTGGCCGTCCCTCTCCCCTAGTGACTTGAGACCCAGGAAGCTGCGGCACTGCAAGGGCCCTGCTAAGAATGTTGGATGCAGAGGCGTAAACTCAGGCTGCTTCCGCAAGGCTGGCAGCCCAGCCCAAGGACCAGAGCGGTCCTGTCCAACCACTAGGGGTGCACTGCCTGCAGTGTGAGGGTAAACCAAGGGCAGCCTTGGAGAGCCACGCACAGACCTCAGAGCACAAGCACCTGAGAGTCCGGCCCCCGAAAATGCCGCCTGAGGAAGGCTCTCCAGGTTCGAGCAACCAGGCATCTCCAACCCCAACCCCTTTCATTGATTTCCAGGGTAAATGTTACTCAGGGCAAGTATGAGGCCCTGCTGGCCAGCTCAGGCCCTGACATCATGAAGCTTGGAGTTCGTCCATTTATCCACCCTTCATCCACCCATCCATTACCTACTCACTCACCCACCCATCCACACATCCATCCCCCACCTTCCAAACATCCCTGCCCTCCCACCCATCCACCCACCCATCCATCTCTCTATCCGTCCATTTACCCACTCCCCCCCCCCCAGACTCCACACCAGCCTGGCACTCCCGTAGGCTCTGCACTCCAGCTCGTTGGAGCCATGGGCATCTGGGACATGGGTAAAGCCCGACACCAGCAGGTGTCTCGAATGCCAGCCCTGATTTCAGAGGACACAGCAGTGAGCAAAAGGCACAAGACCCCATCAATGTGGAACCTAAGCCTTAAGACAGGGTTACCAGCACTGCTGGGCAGGTTATGCAGTGCCCAGGGACTCCTAGCTGTGGACACATGGGGCTGAAATCCCCTTTCCTAGAATGGGCTGCCTAGGCCTAGAGGACAGGGCATCTTTGTCCTCCTAAAGAGGAGCCACCCGTTTCCAGGCTTGTGCCCAGGGGCTCCTCCTGTCCGCATGTGTGTGTGTCTTTGACCAGATGAGCAGCACCCTGCTGCACCTCAGGAACCTGAGAGGGGGTAGTGGCCTAACTGCCCTGCAGTGCCACTGCCACGCCCCTGCGGTACCAGTGTCCTTGTGGTGCCCACGACTGCTTTTTCCACCACCAGAGGTAACTCCCCCAAGGCATTGTCCCCCACCAGCTCCCCTCCGTCCTTTGTTGCTGTGGGCCTTGAGTTCTCCTGCCCAGGGACGAGCAGATCCTTCTGCTCCCACAGGCCTGCTGTCGCCTGTCGCGTGCCTGTCACTTACTGTGGACAGCGAGGGGCCGCGGGCTCTGAGCTACTTCACTCCATGAGTCCTTATGAGGTTGTCAGATATCACAATAAAAAATATTTTTAAAGAGCACAGTTAAATTTGAATTTCATATAAGCAATGAATTATTTTTATTATATCACAAATATTGCATACTTAGACTAAAATTGTGTGATGCTTGGGGCATATTTATAGTAAAAATTTATTCATGTATGGGAAGCTCAAATTTAACTGGATGTCCTGTGTTTGCTGGCGGCCCTAGCCGCTTCCGCTGGCTCCAGCCTCTGGGAACAGGTTTCTGGAATGGGGTCAAGCCTGCCCATGGCCCAAGCCACCATCGCTGAAGGCACAGCAGTTGCCCCACGCCCAGGGGCAGGGACCCAGGTAGAGTGGCCTTATCAGGAAGCTTCCTGGACCCTCTGCTTCCAGGCCAGGCTGGAAGCAATGGCTCCCCTGGTGGCCCTTCACACGCGCATGTGCACACACACAGCCCAAGCCCCAGATTTCCTGTTTCCTTGTCAGACCCCTCCCTCGGTAACCCCCCCGGATCCTGTCCTGCGGAGGCCCAACCCCTGGGGTCGGCTGGGTTACGCCAGGCCAAGAGCTGAGCTCCATAATGTGGCCTTAGCCCTGGCTGGATGTTTGCCGCCTAATTATAAAATCCATTGCACTGGAAATCACCAAACAGAACGACTTGGCCATTTGGAGACATGCTTTATACTCATAACTTAAAGAGCTTGTTTTAAAAACTGACTGTAAAACCATTTAATTACTGGTTTTAAAACCAGCCATGTGGAAATTATGTCCCCTCAACGTACACTTTGGAGGTGATCTCTGGCAGGGGAGCTCCATGGCAATGCCGCCTGTTCCAGCCTCCCTAGGCTTGCCTGGCACATGCACAGCCTGGCCATCCCCGAGTATTCTGGTGGCACCCTGCACCTGGCAGAGCCCCAGCGGATGGCGTGGGTCATTGCTTTCTCCACAGCAAAGGTGAGGAGCCTGGGCCCAGTGACGGTCCAGCAGCTAGTGAGATTTAAGGCCAGAGAGAAGTTAAATATTCCGATGACAAATCTTATCGTCTTCCATCCATGCATCGTGCACCTGTCCATCCATGCATCCCTCCCTTCCTCCATCCCTCCCTTCATCCACCCATCCATCCCTTCCTTCCTTCCTCCATCTGTCCACCTATCCATCCTTCCATTCATCCATCCATGGATCCAACTTTCCACCCATCCACCCTCCATTCATCTATCTCTGTCCATTCAACCAGCCACCCATTCATCCCTCCATCCATTCATCCATTTATCACCCACCACCCACCTCGTGCTGTTTATCCATTTATTTACCTATCATTGATTGTCCATCATATACAAGTGGATGCATCCATCCACCTACACACCCATCCCTGCATCCACTCGACAAGTCTAGAGCTTCACATCCCTGGCTTCTGGGCTAACTGGGTGAGTTGGGGGACTGTTCTCCTTAGATGAGGATCAGCCCTGAGGAGCCTACCTGCACCTGCCAACATCATCCCACCCCAAGCCACCCCTGTGGCTGGCACACAGGGCTGTTATGGGCTAGGGAGACGTGTGCATGGTCCTGGGTCCCCATCAGCTCAGCCCTGTGCTGGTGACCACAAGGAGACCTCAGAGCACGTCAGTGGGATCGTGTCCACCCTGGACCGTGTGGTCAGACCCCTTGGGGACGTGGGAAGCTCCCAGCCCAGATCCCAGCCTGTGGGTGGCACTCAGTCATGGGGAAGAGGAATCTTTCTCGGGTTCCCCAAAGCCTTCCTTTCGTGCCCTCCCCTGCCTTTGCTCACAACTGTGCATGCATGTGCGCACACGCGTGTGTCCATGTACTAGGGTAATGGTGTTAAGATGAAAGCAAAGGTGGTGAAACAAGTTTTTAAACATCAAAGGCTTTTTGCAGAACAAAATCATACACAGAAACCCTAAGTCTAATATATATATATATTTTTTTTTTTTGGTACCGGAGATCAAACTCGGGTCCTTGTGCTTGTGCAGCAGGCGGCGAAACCACTGAGCTAAATCCCAGGCCCTCCTGTGAGTTATTAATCGGCACAATGTGGGCACATGTGATTTAAATGGAATTCTGGTCCAGGGTGGCCCAGAAACACCATCTCCCTGCCCAAAGGATGGTTCCAGAGAGGGCTCAGGGGATCCAGGCCCCCACAGTCCTCACCAGCCCAAGAAGGTCCTTGAAGGGTGGGACCGAGGCTCCCAGAGGCCGGCGATCTGACACTGCTGTCCATGCGTGGCCAGAACTCGGCACAGGTCTGCCCGTCGTCCCAAGCCTTCCTCCTGCGCCTCACTGAGCTGAGCTTGTTCAGAAGGGAAACACACACGGCAGAGAGGAAGGGGATACCAGGGTGACTTCAGCATCAGAAACTGCAGATCCCGCTGGGCCTCACCAGCTGCGAGGCTGTGCCTTGTCCTTTTCCTGTTCCCACCCACCCCGGTGCCCGGACTCGAAGGAAGGTTCTGGTGCTCCGACTGGTCCCCACACGACTGCCGAGAACCCTGGGGACGTCACCTGCCCCAGCTCTTTCCCAGGGACTTTAATGCAGCCCTCTCGTCTGTGGGAGGGAGGATGAGAGGAAGTCGCCAGAGCAGAGGAGGGAGCCACTTCCATGATCACCAGCATCTGCTCAGCTCGCCAGCACCAGGAGCACTTCTGGTCAGCCCTGGGCCAGCCCTGAGCAGGAGGAGCCCCGGGGCTGGCTGGGCACAGGTGACCATGGAGCGGGCAGAATGGGGGATGGAAGGTGGCACCGACCCTCCCCCCAACTTCCCCTCACAGCAGCGCCCCAGCATCGGCAGCCAGTGGTGCCCAGGGAACCCCCTCACCCCGGGGACAATTCCCAGTGCCCAGGGACACCAGCCCTTCGCCTTCGTCGCTCACCGACCAGTGCCTGGGACACCAGCTCTGGGCCTCCACAACACTCGGTGGGGCTGTCCGTCCTGGTGTCCCTGGCACTGCCCCCTCCTCAGTCCCCTGCCAGCCCTGGAGCCATGGGGAGGTCCATTTAGTCACACGCCACCCGGGCTCTCTTCCTGTGCTCCTTGGCCCTCCCTGATGGGGCGAGGCTCCCCGCGCCCCTCCTGGGTTATAGCCGAACCTACTTGGAGTCCGTCCCAGTGCTCGCACCCTCCCTGTGCAGCGAGCCTCATGTCCGGGGCCGTGGCCTGCTTCCTTCCCCATCTCAGCAGCACGGGCTGAGTCTGACCACTTTCATATGCCCGGCCCCAGCCACTCACCACTACCTGGGTGGCCGGGTGACTGCTGCCCACTCGGGGTGCAGTCAGTGTCCTGTCGCTGTGACAAGGCACCTGAGAGTCGATGTGGAGTAGCACAGGTTCTTTTGGGCTCACGGCTTCAGAGGTTCCAGTCCGGAGCCTGGCCTGCTGCTCGGGCTGTGGTGACACAGGGCATCATGGTGGGGACAGGGCAGAGGAGACCCGGATGCAGGGGCAGAGAGGAGAGACCAGGGTCCCCATATTCCCTCCAGGGCCAGTGACTGATGTTCCCAGGGACCTAACATCCTCCACCGTCCTCCCCCAAATTCCACTGCCTTCCAATGGTGGCACAGGCTGGGGACCAAGTCTGCACGCATGGCCTTTGGGGGGACACTTGCTTCATCCATGGGGCAGGGACAGCACATCAGAGGGATTCTAACAAGAGCCCAGAGAGCGTCTGCTAAGGGCCTGCACGTGCTCGGGGAGCGTGGCCTGTGATTGTCCTGTCACTGGGGCTGTGGGCCATCTACACCCAATGCGAAGTTTCCTGGTATCGGCCGCAGACCTTGCCAGATCACCCCACAGACTTTAGTCTCCCCGCTGGAGTAGCGGAAGTTGCAGTGATGACCTCAGAGCTCTGCCCTGGCTCGATTCTAGGACCACACACCCCAGATCCACAGCGTGGCCGGGACTCTGTAGACACGACTGTGGTCCAGGCGCCCCTCACTCACCCCAGGGACAGCGAAGGGAATGGATGGCCTGGCGCTCAGCCAGCATGGTGACCGCTGGCCTGGTACGGTGATGGTGTTAGTCTCTGATGGCCAGCATTGGGAGAGTAAGCCCTAGGAGAGCGCCCAGCTCCTCCAGCACTGTCATCTCTACTCAGGAGGCCGTGGAAATGCAAAGGCACTGGGACACCATTCCCTGGCTGCTGCAGTTCAATTGGGGCAGATAAATGAACAAACTGTGCACCGATCTAATCGTACATAGTTTATGCAACTGTCCTGAGAAAAGACAATCCTCCGAAACACAGGCATGCTGGAGAACTAGTGTTCTCTGCACCCCGCCTGGCAAACAAGCTCTTTAGCACCCACTGCAGAACGCCTTCAGACAGGCAAACAAAACACAATTAAACCACATTCACTCCGAAGCCCCACCCGAGAAGTGAGGTCACCAGTAGTTATAGATGGGAGGAGGGTGGGCCTTGCGTGTGAAGCCACAGCCCAGTAGAGAGTTCACAAACCAAGGCAGTGGGATGCCGGTGATGAGTTCTTTCTGTGTTTGCCTTCTTTAGTGAATATCGATCAGCACTAGATTTTCAAGCCGGCCTTCTGGCCAAAGGGAAAATGCTGGCCTCTCAGTCCAATTTACAAATGTTCCTGGGGAGGTTCTCTGCATTTCTGCACTGCCAGGCCAGTAATTAGATCGGAACCAGCCCTTTGCTGACAGTCAAGTCTGTACTTGTGTTCGAGTGGGTGTTTGACTAAAGGCTGACGGATGCTCGTCGGTCCAGGTCCCCAGGAAGAGCAGGACAGCTCTGGGCGGAGGCGGGTGACAGCTGTATGGCCGAGGCTGGGTCACTGCGCCCCTTCAGGAGGAGAGTGGCAAAGGGGGGTGCTCAGGCGAGTGCTTGGCCCTCTACACAGGAACGGGACTGGGAGACACAAGCCACCGTGACCCAGGGCCAGGACAGTGGGTCGAGAGCTGAATGGCATGGGGTGCAGACCCGGGAGCCTGAACTTCCCATAGGCTCAAAGGGCACGGGGCTCCCGTCCTCCTGGATTGGGTCAACAGCCCCCAGAGCAGCTTCAGTGGAGGAGTGGAGGGATGGTGGGAAGAAGGAGGGAAGGAGGAAACAAATTTTGGGTTAAAAGTATTAGTAACTAGCTGGGTGCGGTGGTGCACACCAGTGATCCCACCACTCTGGGAGGCTGAGGCAGGAAGATTTTGAGTTTGTGGCAACCCGGGCAACTAAGCAAATTAGCAAGACTCTATCTCTAAAGAAAGGAAGGAAGAAAGAAAAAGATAGAAGAGCTGGGCATGTACTTCTCTGTGAAGGCCCTGGATCCCAGTACCGAAAAGCATTAGTAACAGTATTCCTAGAGTATCCAGAAGTAAACCTTAATTTTTAAAAATGTTCTGCTCACGTACGTTCTTAGGCGTTTGCTCACAAGCATGTTGCTCTTTCATTATTTATTGTTGTTTTCTCATAATAAATTGAGTGCATCCATTGATTGAAAAACATCCATTGACAAATATGCTGTTACTCAGTCCCTGACACTGCAGAGCCTCCTGGTGCCGGCAGCTCGTTGCAGACGAAGACGGGGCCGGGGTGCGAGGAAACGTGAGAGGAGCCGAGTCCCCACGGTCACCTCCCTCTGCGGAGATGGTGTGGTCACCTCGGGCCTGGCTCGCGCATTCTCGTTCTGTGTGTTCACACGCACGCGCGTCTTTAGATAGAACAGGTGTGTGTTGCCCGTGTGCGTTTATGTGTGTGGACGTGTGAGCACACAGACACACACAGGTACACACGGGAGGTTAGCGCCAGCCTGGCTAGGAGGTGAGCTCAAGGCCGCCTGAGCTACATAATAAGACCCTTTCTCAAAAAAAGGAGGAGGAAGCGGAAGAGAAGAGCTCATGAACTGGCAGCCATGAGGACAGCCCCCCCACTTTTCCAATATGATTTTTTTCATGGGCTCGCTTATGTTTTAGGAACCATCTTGTGAACAGATGTTAGAAGCTCTTCCATGGAGCCCTGCCCTGGGCATATTTCCTCATTACTAAGCTTATGGGGGAAGGAAGCTCTCTTAAACTCACGAAGTGCTTGTGTTGGGGAGGAGCCAGTGAATGTGTTAGCGAATCTCCGGGTCTTGGTGGGCTGGGGAGGAGAAGCCTCAGACCCCCAGCTCGGGTGAGCTGGCACCAGCGTCCCAGCAGGAAGCGGGCTGGAAGAGAGGCCTGGGCATGGGATTGGCTCGGTGGGGTTGGTACAACATGTGCGTCTGCCCATCAGTCACCCGGGCTGGTGCACAGAGCAGGCTGGGAGTGGGGGTTGTACAGTGGCCTGAAGACAGGAGTCCTCATGTAGTGGATGGGAGGGCAGCGAAGGTCAGCAAAGCCTTGGGGACCATTCAGGCCGGGAGGCAGGACCCTCAGCCAACTGCCAGCCACCACTGCCCTCTACACCCTGGAGCCTTAGGGAGCTCAGGACACTGGCAGGGTCCTGCAGGGGGCACCAGCTTCTCCTCTGGCACCTGCACTTCCAGCTGCGGCGTTTGGGGCGGAGCCAAGAGGGGCCGAGCCGGCCTGGGCATCTGCACACCGAGCCAGTCACCAGTGAACTGGCCTCCCTGTGTGTGGAAGGTTTGCCAGACGTGGGAGCTGGACAGTTCCATCAACAGCACCTGACAGGTGGCCCCAGGGCCTGACTGTGGGCCAGGCGGGGGCACAAAACTGCACCCCAACACTGCAGCCCGTGGGGACCCACACAGTGAGTGAGCGAAGCCCTGGAAAGGGAGGAGCTGGAAGGACAGTCATGTGGATGTGCTGAAGGCCACGGGGTGGGACATGCAGGAAGGGCGGTAACGAAGGTGTCACCCGCTCAGGGCCTTGGGAGTCTGTGTCAGAGCCGCCCCTGGGCAGCAGCCGCAGAGGATGAAGGGGAGGGCAGGGGACTTTTCGTGTTTCAGGTCTTCCCCTAATGGTCAGCAGGCCCGGTGGTGGCCCTCTGCTCAGCTGGCCCCATCATTCCACACCATGCGTGTTGTCCCCATAAACTCGGACAGTTGTGATTTGCTAAGTCAGCCTGGTTTAACTGGAAGTTAACATGACAGTAAATATTTTTTTAAATGTTTGCCAAGGAGGAGGTGGCTGGGACCTCAGGCTGGCCCAGCCGGGAAGCTGGTGCGGCGGGAGAGGGTATGGTGGGTGGGGTGCAGACCTGGCAGCCCACACCCCTCCCACAGGCCCCTCCCTCCCCACCCAGACTCCACGTCACTTCCGAACAGCCAGGATAGCAAGCCTCAGATGACCCCAGGCTGGGCCCAAGCACCCAGGGCACCAGGCCACCTGTCTTGCATGCAGCCCCCAAATGCCTCCTCCGGCCCAGAATCCTTACTGAGCCCTGCCCCTGACAGTGCCCAGACCCCTCCCTCTGCGTGTACCTCAGGAATCTCACTGACCGCATCGTCACCTCCAAGCCGGCTCTCCTGTGTCCCTGTCTCTGGCAATCACAGAGCCAGCCCCACCGCCCCAGCTGACGGCCGAGGGAGCCTGCACTTGGGTTTGGTCCCCACACAGCCACTGAACTGTCCTCTGCAGTGTCCCCGGCATCTCCCCTCCCCTCTGTCCCCACCCCGGCCAGGTCACTGGCTTGTGCCACCTGTTAACCCTGTGCCCCAGAGGGTCCGGTCTCTGGTGTGTCCAAGGCCACATCGCCGGCTGTGTACCCACAGGGTGACCCCAACAGAGGGCCACCGCTGGGGCGACTCCCCTGGGACACCAGGTAACCCTTGGAGCGTGCAAACCACCCCAGAGGACATCTCAGGGGCAGGACTGAAACGCTGGGGGAGAAGTCATCTCCCACGTGCGTGACCCCCGAAGGCGCATGTGGGGCAGGGCAGATTCTAACCTGAAACCCGGGGCGGCGCTGTCTGTCTGCCCCACTGCCTCCCCACGACACCGCCAAGCTTCTGTACCCACAGCCGGGCCCGACTGTCTTCCCGGGAACAGACCAGGCGAGAGGCACCCAGCGAAGGTGACCCGGACGACACTGTGGATCCTGAGGCCCAGGCGGGGCCTGGGGTCTAAACTTGGCAAAGGGCAGAGGAACCGTGGGTCCCCAAGGAGGTGTGAACAGATACAAGGGCCGCACAGCCAGGCCCCTGGCAGAGGCAAGAAATCACTTCTCACGCTGTGTTTCCATGATGTTTTTAACTCGCGGTGCCGAGTGGGTTTGATGCGCCTGCTGGCGGGCAGACTGAGACATTGGCACCACCGTTTGGAGGAGCTGGAGGCCTCAAGCCGGGAAGAGAGTGTGGAGCTGGGTGGTCCTCACTGGCGTCCCGTGGAGAGCGGGCCTCTCGTGGTCCCAGCAGAAGCCCGGTGGGAGGCGGCCTGGGCAGCAGGGGATGCGGGCTCAGGCTGCACAGCCAGGGAGGGACACAGGTCTCAGGTCCTGCGGACTTCCTGCCCAGCCAGGGGGCCAGGAGCTCAGCTCAGGCCCCACATACCTGCCTCCCACAAGCACTGCATCCGCCTCCTGCAGGGCCATGGGAGGAGTTTTCCAGACCCTTCCAAGTCAGTTTCACAGCAGCCCTGCTGTTTGCTAGCCACCTGCAGACAGGTGCGGTAAAGCCCTTGCCCCTGATGTTTGTCGGCGGCGTAGATGAGCTGTGTAGGGGCAGAAGGTTGGAGCCAGGCTGGCCCTGTGATCTTGCACAAGGTTCTCAGCTTCTCGCGCTTCAGGTTCCACATCTGAGAAATGGGGACAATCACCCTGACCTGGCAAGTGCATGGAGAGTGATCAATAAAACAGTGTCTTCCCCGCCCCACACCTGCCCAATGTACCCAGGGCCCTGCCAACTCGCCAGCCCTTCTGGGGCCCGTGCCTCCCACTGAACAGCCGGTGGGTCAAAGAATCTGTCGCGTTTTTCCCTGGCATGTTGGGCCTTTGCTTCTGACTTTAACAGCCAGCCTCTTGGGCCCCCAGAACCCGGCTCAGGTACCAGATGTCTCCCCCGGAATAGGAAGCGGTAAAAATACACCATTTAAAATAGAGCCTGCTTCCCGATTTGGGCGAACAATCTGCCAGCCTCCACCCAGAGGGCTAATTGATTTGTTTTCTTTGCTCCAATAACCCTTTTCTAGTCAGCATTTTCCCCTCCCATCGTTCCTGGCTGAGGCTTCCAACTCTGAAGCCAAAAATCGCCCCATGTGGATGGCTGGGCCCCTGGCCAGGGCTTTCCTCCTGTCGCCTTGGGGTCATCCCCGGCAGAGCCCCGGGCCTCCCTCAGGGTGTGGCAGAGCAGACACAGGACTGTGATGGAGAGGAGAGCCCGTGTCCAGAGCTCATTTGAGATGTGGCACCTATGCCAGGCCCTGTGCCCGAGCTGGGATATAGCATTGCCAGGCTTCGAGAGCAGACAGCCCGGAATGAGACCGCCAGGGACTGCTGGGCTTTGCAGATGGACAGGCAGGGAAAGGGGTGACTGTGCCCTGAAAGGCTTCCTGGAGGAGGCAGCATCATGGGAGTCTCAGCAGAGAAGAAGGGGAAGCAGGTGGCCGTGTGCAGGGGCCCAGAAGGAAATGAGAACCAGTCAGGTTCATTGAAGCAGCCTGGAATTTTGTGTTCAAACAAAACTGAGGGAGGCTACTTTAACTTTATTGCACATGGACACTATGGTTTTGAAAGCCAAGCTGGATTCTGAATCCCAAGGGGCAGGATTGGGCATCCTGGTCCTTCGTGATCCTCAAGGACAGAGAGCATGGGCAACACCCGGTGGGCTGCGGATGATCTCTGCAGCCTGCGGGTGTGGTCTGGGTTCATCTGGCCTGACCTGCTGGGGGCCGGGGTACAAGAGAGGAGTCACCTGGGGACCACAGTCAGGGCACAGAGTGGACACTTCTTCAGTGTGGGGAGTTGGGAGCCCCGGGCAATGGCCTTGTTGGGGCTGGGTGTGCAGGCCGTGGACCTCTCATGGGCACAGAGTGGGCGGAGCCTCACTCAGGACATCTGGACAACCTATTCCTTCTCTCCCATTCTCCTGGGCTTCCACACGCAATGCCAGGTATTTAAGGAGTGACAGTGGCCGGCATCAGAGGGACACAGGGCCAAGCCTCAAGGGCTCCCAAGAGCCAGAGCTGAATGAACCAAGCAACCCAATTTCAAAATAGCATTGAAGCCAGACATAGGGGTGCTCACCTATAACCTCAGCACTCAGGAGGCTGAGGCAGGGGGATTGCTGCAAGTTCAAGGCCAGCCTGAGACACATAGTGAGATCCTGTCTCAAAAATAAACAAAATAGTATCGAATTACAACTCAACATAGAAAATAAATATGCATGAGTTCCTACTGATATGAATAAAGGATTAAATAAGTAAATAGTAGAGAAGAGACAAACCTCCCGTGCACAAGAATTCCAAGTTCTTCACTGCAGTGTCCTCAGCTGCAGCATCCTCAAGGGGCCTTAGGTGTGGGGTGTGCATGGCAACTTCCTTCCAAAAGGGGCAGTGAGGAGGGAGGAGGCGGAGCGCTGTCCCTGCCAGGGTGTCACCACCCATGCTGGGCCCTGGTGATGCTGTGCCCACATGCTGTAATAAGGACGGGCTCCTCCTGGGCACCCTCGTGGCTCCAGGCACACTTCAAGTAGCACATCACAAGTCCCTACTAGGGGCACCCTAAGAACTGTTTGTGCCCCTCAGAACTGTCAAGGATGACCAAGCAGGGAAAGCCTGAGAACTCACAGCCCAAGGGCTACGTGTCACGGGGTGGCCCAGCCAGGGTGCTGGGACAGGACGTGGACCTCTGACCACAGCGTGGCATCTGCATCAGGTGCGCTGCACCCATGGCCTGTGGGCCACGTGTGACCCGAGTGTGAGCCTGCAAGGCCGGACACTTTGACCACTGTTGTGTGATTTTTAGCGTTCTTTCTATGAGTCCATTGCGCCGTGTCTGAGCACAAGCTGTACAGGTGACCAGGGGCGCCAGGTCAGGGCAGGCGCCATGTGGATCTGGCCCCTCTCCTGCTCCTGCCGGCAGCCTAGCCAAAGCCTGCGTGTAGCACACTTCACTTGGCGTGTCGATGTGGCCATCGTAGTATATCCGTCCACCTGTGCAGGGGTGTGCCTGTGAGCACAAGCATTTATTGTTAACCCGGCATGTGAGTTTTCTTATTTAATCGTCAAACTTGGGCCTTGGTGCTATTTCTTAAAGTAGTAAGTTAAAATGTACAGAGTCCTGTTACCCATGCACATTAGCTGTAGTATAGATTTTATATGCAGCCCCAAACAATTCCTCTTCACTCAGGGCAGCCCAGGCCAGCCGAAAGGTCAGACATTCCGTTTAGATCAGTGGTGGCAAACCTATGACACACGTGCCGCAGCAGGTTGTTTGTATCATTGAAAGCTCTGAAAGGCTCTCCATCGCTGGTCTAGCGGTACCAATGTACCAGTGCTGGTGTCCTAGTGGTGACAAATGTACCATAGTGATGTCAGCGGTCAGTAAGGGGGACACCAGGTGCAAGATAGGGAAGAATTCTGTGTTATCTTTGCCTTTTTTCTGGAAATAAGACATCGCTCTAAAATAGGAAAATTTACTTAAAAAATAGCCAGTGCAGTGGCGTGCTCCTATAATCCCAGTTCATCGGGAGGCTGAGACAGGAGGGTGGCAAGTTCAAAGGTCAGACCAGGCAACTTAGTGAGATCCTGTTTCAAACATGAAAGAATGATGAGTGAATGACTAAGGACGTAGCTCAGAGGTAGAACATTTGCCTCACACGCGCGGAATCCCTTGGTTTGAGCCCCGGTACTGCAATCAGTCAATTCCTTGCACCTCCACCCCTTACAGCTGCCCACTCTCTTGCCTTCCGCCCTTGTTGCTGTGCATTTTCTGTTGACAGTCATACTTTCTGACTTGCGCACTTACCCTGGCCAGGACATAACACACCGCCTTCTGGTTTTGCCCCTGTAAATGCATGGAAAACTCAGCACTGGGTGGTTCTGCCCTGCTCCCTCCGTGCCACGGTCCCTTTGTGAATGCCTCCGTACCACCCGGGGCCAGGAAGACATCTGAGAGGGCACCACCTGTCTCCATGGCAGGGAGCAGGCACCTGGAGAGTCCGTGTCAGTGGAGGCCACAGTCACGTCCTGAGGAGAGGAGGGTTCTGTGCTGCAGGAGATGAGTTAAGGTTGGTGGGAGAGCTGGGAAGGGATGGTGAGGGGCGACAGCTGCTCACTTAGGGCAGGCTCTGGGGCGAAGTGTGGGAGGCTGTTGCAGGCCGTGTCCGTGCTACCTGGGCCGAGCTCCCTCTCGGCTGGTCCAGCTCACCCTGCACACCTACCGGGCTCCAGGCCCAGGGACGCCCTGAGCTTGGCCCCCTCCTGACTGGCTCTGTGACCTTGGCCATTTGCCGCCTCTCTCTGTGCCTCAGTTTCCCCATCTTGCAAGCAGAGACACTAGCACAGAGAGAATTCCTCTAGAATCCCTTGCAGAGCCTGGCTATGCTGTCACTGCTCCCTGAAGGTTCACTGGGTATCAGGCACAGTGGGAGGGAGTAACGCTATTCTCCCTATTTGACAAACAAAGGAACTGAGGCACAGACCCGTAAGTAACCTCGGCTGAGTTCATGTGTGGGATTTGACCCGCTGTCTAGACTGAGTACAGGCCCGGCCCCTATGCCACAAGAACCCAGATGTGATTCTGTCCGAAGAGCTGACAGTCCAGAGGCCTTGTGGAAATGAGAGATGGGAAGAGGCCATGGTTTTCTGCCAACCCTAACCTGATCCCATCCCGCAGGGGCTGGGACCAATGACCCTGGGCCCGCTGCACCCCGATGCCCTGCACTGGGCCCGCATTTTCATCTGGCCCTGACTTGCTGGCTGTGCGACCGTAAGGGGTCACATCCCATGGCGGCCTTCCCTGCTCTGCCAAAGCCCTTCCCACCCTCTGCGAGGCCAGGGGAACCCTGTGCAGTCTAGGGAAGCAGGAAGCAGAAGTGGAGGCGAAGGAAAGGCTGGCAGCCCCGTGCATGGGCACCCAGGGAGTGCCGTGCATCCCCATCCGTGTTGCTAGCACTCCACGGCATTCCCCAAGGAGGCCTTGAGGACGTGGTGCAGAGCGGGAGCCCTGGGCCTCTTCACAGAGCCTGTGGCCGATTTGAAAGCCGCACAGTACCCAGGCCGCCTCTCCGTGGGAGGGCACTGTCACTGGGAATGCGCTGCAGGGAGGCGTGGTGTAGACACTGCGGGGAGGGAGCCGCTGTCCCCACACCGACCAGGCCACGGTCCCCACATGCCCCCCGTCCTGCACATCCGTTGGGACCCATCTCCACCGCACCCAGGACGTTGTGATGCTATGACCGGGTGACCTCCCTCCCCACTCTGCAAGGCTCCCCCACAGCTGCGCGTGTCCTGTGGCCACTCCGACCGTGCACCTGGGACTGGGAAGCCGTCCTCTCAAGACCCGAGGCACGATACACCAGGTGTCAGAATGTGGACAGTGACCGTTCCTGCAGGGGCTCGGGGACATCCCAGCATTGCGCCTTCCAGCATCAGGCATGGCCGGCAATGCAGGTCCTCCGAGACTCGCAGACACACCCTCTGATGTCTTCATGCCGCCGCCATCTGTCTGTTTCCCCATCTTTCTGAGGACACCGCCATTGGACCTAGGGACACCCCAAGTCCAGGAAGGTCTCATCCCGAGGTCCTTGACCACACTGCCAAAGACCCCATTTCTAGATAAGGTCGCATTTCCAGGTATGGGGTGAGGTGTGGGTTTGTCTTTCCAGGGACACCGTGCAGCCCACCACAGGGCCCCCCAGCCTTCAGAGCTCAACCTCTACCGCGTCTCCCTGCTCCTGCCCCTCCCCAGCCCGAGTTCCCAGGGGTCCCTGGGCCGGTGCTGTCCTCTCACTTACCCACCCTTATCCTGCTTTGCTCTTCGGGGGGCACTAATGGTCCCCAAATCCCTGTTTCAGACACGTGGGTGATGTGCCCACTGTCCCATCCCAGCTCCCCAGAGCAGATTCTTGTCTCTGCCAGAGACCTTGGACCTTGGGTCAGGGTGAAGCCTCAGCCTCCACAGCAGTGTGGGGCATTGGGGCACCCCATGAATGAGTGAGGGAATGACTGTGCTCAGCACTGAGCAGCAGGGCAAGCTGCGTGGCCAGCACTCCTTTCCGCATGCCCTTGCCCTGCTGAGCATGGGGACCCACCCGGCTCCGCCTCTGCACCGGGCCTCACACCCGCTCTGTTTCAGATCATCCTGGTGAGCTCTTCGCTCAGTGACCGTGAGCAGAACCTCTTCCTGAGCACCGACGAGGGCACCAGCTTCCAGAGGCAGCCCATCACCTTCCTCGTGGAGACCCTCCTCTTCCACCCCAGGGACGAGGACAAGGTCCTGGCCTACACCAAGGAGAGCAAGGTAGGAGGGCGCGGGCATGCTGTCTGGGGTCAGGGGTCACCAGCCCCACAGGGGAGGCGCCCGGTTGGACAAATGTCAGCGCGGAAGCTGACTTTTCCATCAAAGGGACTCAGCATCCTGGGCCGGCGCAGCAGTGGCCTGTTTGGGGCTATGAGACCCTGGAGCCCTAAGTCAGCATCTGGAGTCACCCACCTGCTTGGGAGCTAGGCCAGGTGGAGACTGGGTCAGGAAGGCATAGAGAGGACGGGGTCATGGCTGTCTACCTCTCCTCTCACCCTGGCTGGAAGGAAGGGCTTTCTCCACTTCTGGACCATTGCCCACCCTCCCCTGCCAGCCTTGCTAGGCCTCGCCTCTGCCCAGACACTGGGAGAGAGGATCGTCCAGGGGCATCAGGCCCCCACTGGGAGCTGTGTCCCCCAGGTCCCAAAGGAATCTGGCACCTTCCCACAGGCCAGCGCCCTTCGCAGTGTGTGTCAGCCAGGGTGGCTCAGGCAGGTGGGAGAACACTGGCTGGTGTGTGAGGAGGGAGGCCAAGCTAGGCTCCTGAAGCTGAGGTAAGAAGAGGCACCACGGCCGGAGGCCAGGGCCTTTGTGAGCTCCTGCAGCCCCTGGACATCTTACACAGCATACATGCGTTCTCTGGCTGTTCCAGAGGCCGGAAGTTGGAACGTGGCTCCTCTGGGTGGAATCGGGGTGTCTGCAGGTCTGGCTCCCTCTGCAGGCTCCAGGGGGGACTGGTCCTTGTCCTGCCCAGGTTCCAGTGACTGCTGTGCCCCTTGGCTTGTAGCTGCATCGCACCATCTTTAGGGCAGCGTTTCCAGATTCTCCGCCCCATCTCCACCGTGCGCACTGTGTGTGCACTGTGTGTACATGTGGGTGCGCACTCCTGTGGGCACATGTGTGCACAGGACAGGTGTGAAGTCTCCCCAGCTCCTCTAGTTTATAAGGATGCATGGTTGGATGGATAGATGGATGGATGTGTGGCTGGCTGGGTGTATGGAAGAATAAAGAGGTGGATGATGCATGCATGCATGGCTGGATAGATGAGTGGACTCAAGGTTGGGGTGGATGAGGAAATGGACAGATGGATGCATGCATAGAAGGGCATTGTAGATGACAGTAGGATTGGACACAGGTGTGGGTTTGGGCCAGGCAGGTATATGGACAGATGGATGCATGGGAGGGAGGTGGGTGGCTGACTGAATGAATGCGTGGTGGCTGGTTAGATAAATAAATGAATGCATGGATGACAAATTTCTATCAGAAGTGATGAGCCGGGTCGGAGTCCTCCAGATGGAGACTCCTAGCTGCTGACGGGGCCTGGCCTCCCTGCCGAGGCCTACTTGCTATCTGGATCCCTGCCTTTCCCTAGCCTTCTGGGCTGCCTCTCTACTCCAACCACCTCCTTGGGGACAGGATGTGCTGCTGGGTATTAATAGCACTACTTAGCTTTCCATGTAATTAGACCAAAGCACAATCACGGAGACTTATTTTCCTGCAGAAATTGACTGCATTGCAATTGCTCTTTAATTTATGGTGCCCTGAAAAATTAATGGAGCTGAAATCTTGGTTATTTTCCTTGGTTCTTTTTTGTGTCTACAAGGAAAGAAAAAGGGGAGAAAAAAGGCTTAGTTGTGGTTATAACAGGAAAGAGGAATTTGGGGGAATTAATAAGAATGGCAGCAGAGCTTTAACTTGGGGGGAAATTTACGGTTTTTCAGAGCTCTCTAATTCCCAGGAAACTGGGTGGAACAAGGCCAGCTTTGGGTTCCAGCAAATCTGGTGTATTAGGCTATGCCTGCTGCTATGTGCTAAGTAACACACAGCCCCAGGACCCACTGGCTGGGGCAACATGCCCTGGGTGCCCTGGTGACTGGGTTGCAGGTCCCGTGACTCTCTCCTGGAGAATGTGCTATTCTGGGGCTGAGGCTCTGGGGACAAAACAACTGCACAAGCAGCTTTAACTTGTCAGCCTTGACCTCCATGCACACAGCTTTGACCAAAGCAAGGCATGTGCCACGCCCAGAGTCGTATGCCATGGGTGGCAGCCATGCCACTCACCAGCATCTGCAGACTCAGACCAGAGCCCTCCCTCCCTGCCCCCTCCTCCTCCTTGGTGCCTGTCGTGCTCTGTAGAGACTTCTGCCCAGCCTTGGGCTGCCCACGCCCTCCTCTTAGTTCCCCCTTCCTGTGCCAGCACAAGTTGGGGTGTTCTGAGCCCTTGACCTGGGGTCTGGAAGGCTCCCTGGGAGACAGCCCAGTGTGCTTTCCTCCCAAGGATCAGCAAACTCGAGGGCCGCCCAGGAGCAGGAGGGTGTGAAACCTGGCAGTTCCTTCCCATGCCAGCTTACTGGGGACGGTGGGCACAGCACCCACCAGCCTGTTTTCTCTGTGCTCTGCTTGCTGGCAGAGCTGTGGGTGCTACTTCTAAAACAGTGAGACTTTCTGTCATATTTCATTGTGTTTTACTATACTTTACTCCCTGTCAAGAATCTCTTCTGCCTCCCAGAACTGTGAGAAATTGATCCAAGCCTGGGACTGCCTCCCAGAAACAGAGGAGTGAGTGTGTGTTTGACTAGGGGCCTAAAAAGCTGGTCACAGTGTATTGCTGTCTAACACAACTTCAGAGCAATAAAGGTGATCACACAGGGAAAAAAAAGGAAAAGGAAGCCCCACAGTCCTACCATCCTCAGGAAAGCAGTGTGTGCATGTATCCATGCCACAGGAAAGGTCAATGGTGTTGTCATGGCAGCAGGCATGGGATGTCGCTAGGGAAAGGGTCCCCGTAATTTGGGCTGAGAAGTGCAGACTTCATGTTGTGCTATGAATATCAGCTGGTACCTGAGCTGCTGGCAAGACTGTAAGCTGCAATACTGTGTTTATAGCCCTCTCTGACTTCAGGCTGCAGAACCAAGAAGATACAAACTTCTCCCAAGGAACAGAACAATTTTGTGAGTGAGGAAACCTTCAGCTTCAGGATGTGCTCATTCTGGCTCTGACCACTGCATGTCCCAGAGCTCAGGGCAGGGACAGTTCACCACTCTGGATATTTTAGCACAAAGGGAACTTAACCTACAGGACCTGGTGCTTTCTAAATTGTTAGTAGAGCTGGACTCCCATGGACATCTCCCAGAGCCAGCCAGTCTGGCCCACAAGGAGTGTCCAGCTTTGCCCATCAGGGAGGTGGATACCAGGAGCCCACTGGGCCTACCAAGGTCAAGGACCTGTGGCTGGGGTGAGATCCAGGCAGCTGACGTGGCTACTGCTGCAGCCCCCTTGGCCTGGCTGGGGTCACTGGAGTGCAGAGTCCAGCTCCTGCTCCCCATGAGCCCTCTCCTTTCCACCCCTGAGCTGGAGCAGGTGCTCCTGACCTGCTGACCACCAGAAATGCGCAAGGAGGCAAGACAATGCCTCAGCTCACTTTGGCTTCCTGATCTCCTGGGTGCAACTCTCTGACCAGGAATCTAGCTGCAAGGGAGTCCAAGCAGTGTTGGCCGTGAGCTTCCCAGCCTGGACAGGGCAGCATGGTGCCCTGAGCAAAGGAGGAGTGCCTCCACCTGCACCCAGCTGCCACCTCTAACCCAGGAAGAGCTGCAGCCCCAGGTGCCCCTGAGGCTCACCCTGCCATGTCCTCCTGTATGCCCTTCCCTCTGCTCCTACGTGCTGCCTTGCCTGGCCTCTTCCCTTCTCGCCTTCCTATCAGGGGGCAGATGCCTCTGAGCACACTCTGTCTGCTGCTTTCTGAGCTGCACCCCTCCTTCAGGGCATCCCCGCATAGGTTTCAGCTGTGAAGACAGATGAGGGTCTCTCTGGTGTGTTTACTCTTGTTTATTTGCTGGTATTTGTCATTTATTAGGCAGAAATATTCTATTTCTGCAGCAGTTGATGGTGGGTAGTAAAATTGCCTCCCGTGAGACTGCACTGGAAAGCCTCCATAAAGTCTGGGGACAGGCATCACAAACGCTAGCACAGCAGTGATGACAGAGATAATACCACCCACGAATGCAGAGGCTTTGCCACCAACCTTCTGAAAGTGATGGCTGCAGCCTCTTCATTCCCTGACTGGTTGTGGGTATGCACAGTGCTCTCCCAATTTCTGGCTGAGTAAACTGAGACATGAGGCAGAAGGGGCCTGGCCTGGATCACCAGATGACCCAGAGTCCAGCCACCCTTCCCAGGGCACTCCTCTGTCACTGGCCTAGGAATGAGTGAAGACTTATGTGGAGGGAATTCTGCTGTATGTCCGCTCTCTGAGTCTCAGTTCTTTCATCTGTAAAGAAGGAAAATTGCACATCTTATGGGTGGTGCATGAGTGTGTCTGAGCATTTACACATGTGTGTCAAATGAAGCCACATTTGATGTTCTTAGCTCAGCATCTGGCTGTATAAAACACCACAGCTGGGGCCAGATGTTCTCATTGAGGGCCACACAGGAAGTTCTGAGTTCAGAGCCACTGCACGCATGGTACAGGAGTTTTCTGAGCCCCTACCTCATACTGGGCCATTCCATGGGCTGGATGAGGTATGTGAGCTCCTTGTCCTCATAAGGTTCATGTCCTGGGGAAGAACGGTTTGCTTCAAGTCCTTTTGAATAGTACAGGAGAGAATTTCTTGTCCTGCGTCCCGGAGCTGGCATTGCACAAAATGACCCACCGCCTGTTTTTGTAAATAAAGTTTTATTGGCACTCAGCCACACCCACAGAGATGCCTGTGTGGTCTCTGGCTGGCTCCTTGCTCAGAAGCAGGGTGAGTGGTTGCCTCAGAGCAGAGGACACTTACCCTCTAGCCCTTTGCAGAACAAGCTCATCTCACTTGCCCTGGAGTCAAATGTGCTCCTTCATTCAGAAAACGCTGCTGTGTACCGGCCGGCTCAAGGGAAGCGGGTGGCCCAAGCCCACACGTGGAAGGAGGTGCGTTCCTTCCCACTCCAGGAGGGAATGGCTGTCAGCTGCAGTGCTGAGCGGGAGTTGGCAGCGTCAGTATTCTGGTGTCTCTAAGGACCCTAAGCTGACCCCTGGCTGACACAGCAGGGCCAGCGGGGGGGCCGAGGTGGCCAGAGGGGTGGGGTGGCTACGGTAGAGGACAGGGCCCCTCTCAGCTGTGGTAGGATGGCCCAGTGGGCAGGTCAGAGGGAGAGAAGTCATTTAATAGACTAGACAGGAAGAGGGGGAGAAAGAGGAGGAGAAAGAGGAAGAGGAGAAGCATGGGAAGGAGAAAGAAGCGAATGGCAGCTGCCCCACCTGCACCCCTGGCTGCCCATGGCCCTGCCTTCCTGATGCTGCCGTTCTGGAGAGAGCAGACCAGACTTCCTGCTGGAGGAATCCTGCCTTCCCTGCCCTCCTCACAGTGTCCCCAGACAGAGGGACGGAGGACCTGCCCCCAGCCCGCCTGTGACGCCAGCCGTGAGGCTGGGTGATCATGAAGAATGAGGTTTATCGACTGGGGTCCAACGCACCTGGCACAGGCCCCTGCTGGGCAGCTGGCCAGGCCTCGAAGTGCATCGTAACCTGGCTCAGGGCTCCCACCAAGGACAGGGCCACCTGCCTGCTTGGATCTCTCCTCTCCTAAAGCCACCAGTGGTACCCTGGGGGGCTCTCCTGACTGCTCTGACCCCTGTCACCTCCCAGAAGCCTCCAAACCCCAAGAACACACAAATTTTAGGATTAAGTCTTCAACCCATGAACTTCTGCGACCACAGTGAGACCATAGCTGCGGCCCTCAGTGGCTGAGGCACAGGCCTACTGTGCCCAGCCGCCTGGACACCTCCTGCTTCCCCGGGCCAGCCTGCTGCCAGCACCCTCATGTCCTGCCAGGCCCTGGGGACCTGGGCAGAGGGACACCATGTGGGGTTGCCACCAAAGCTCTGGGAGGGCTAGAGGAAGGAGAGAGAGTGGGCTTGCCTGTGGAGGGGCTCAGCCTGCAGCAGCCACCCTGGCTGCCTGGCAAGGGGAATGTGAGGCCGGGTGCCCATGTGGCTGAGGCACAGCCCCCACCGCTCAGGACCCTGGGGCCTCTGTGGCGTCCCATGATGCTCAGCATCCAGGCTTCTCTGGCCTCCAGGGCCTGTGCTGCCCCTGGGCACGGTGTTGTGGAGGCACCAGGCTGTGGAGCAGGCTGGGAACTGGGCAAGAGCTCGGGGAAAGGCGATGTTCATTCTTCCCCAGTTCAGCTGCTGGAGGGAAAGCGTAGCTGAGCTGCTCAGGGCCAGCTTGGCGAGACCCGGAGCCTGCAGAAACGCAGGCGAGACCAGGGAGGGAGCCCGTGTGTCTTCATGCCAGGCCTGGGGGAAGTGGCGGGGGCTCTCACAGGCGTGCACAGGGCTCAGCCAGGCCCCGGTTCAGTCTTCGTGGGGGCCCTGTGTGGCATCCTGGTCAGAGGGTGCCCCTGGGTTTCCCCACCTGCTTCAGAGAAGAGGGGAAGGAATGGGTCACCCACTGCTTCTGATGTCCCCTCCATTTCTAGGGACTGTGTTTTGGGGTCCTGTCTCATACCCACCATGGCTTTCCATGGAAACACGGAGCAACTGGGTCCCTTGCCTGGTGGGGCTGGAGTGGCATAGAGGGGTCTCTTTCCTGCCTGCCGCCCTACTCCCACCCCCAGAGCTGGCCCCTCCTGCCCAGGCCATCTCAGGTCCCTCTCAGACTGTGTCACCAGCAGAGGAGGGGCCTCATCCCCAGGAAAGTATGGGAGGGCACAGTTTTGGGGCTCAGCAACTCCACTGGGCGCCTCCGAAGATCTCTTCGATGCAGGCTGCACCAGGATGCCTGGCAGAGCCCCGGGCATAGCCCCCAGGGCCACCTCCTTGCCCACCCATGCCAGCCAGACTCTCCACACCCCTCTGGTCCACTCCTCTGTGCTCCCAGCTGGCCCCAGATCGCCTCCCCTGGCTCCAGCCCCCACCCCCATGGAAGTTGGGGTGGCAAAAGGGGAAATATCAAAACCCAGGACAAACCTTCCTCCTCCTTTTGCAGTCTCTCTCGACCCGTCCGTGTGATGGATCTACGCTATTAATGGCACCCACCTGGGGCTCAGGGACCTAGGTCCGGCTGGGCAGATGTTCAGGCCTGGAGGGTGGGGCCAGCATGGGGCCTTGGGAGGAGACAGGAGCGAAGGACCCCAGGATCGGCCGGCACAGGCACTGCACCGCCCTCCCGCTCCCTGTCTGCTCTCAGTCGGGTGCTGTGCAGTCTTTCCTGGCTGCAGGCTCCCACACACGTCCTCTGGGAGGCCTCTCTGGATTTCACCCTAGAGGCCCTCGTCCTGCTCCTGCCAGCTGACCTCTGGGGTGGGCTGGCTGGGCATGGAGCCCCCTTCCCGCGTCGGCGCTGAGGGTTGTCTGTTTCCCTGGGCGCAGTCCGAGTCTGTGGGGCAAGACAGGGCCCCCTGGCACCCAGCGCAGCGGGAGGTCACCATCTCTCAGAAGTGGCTCGTTCCTGACGCCCTAACCAGACTTTTGCTTTGTTTTTCTGGCCTGAAGCTCTATGTGTCATTGGACCTGGGAAAGAAGTGGACGCTTCTGCAGGAGCAAGTGACCAAAGACCATGTGTTCTGGTGAGCGCCTTCCCGTCCTCCTGCCCTGTCCCCAGCCCTGTAAGTCCCCACCCCAGGGGCCCCGGAGTACTAGTGGCTCCAGCAGGATGGCATTCGAAACCCTCAGGTCCAGGGCTGGACACCCTCAGACCTGTAGCGACACATCCTTCAGATCCCCTCCCTGGGCCTCAGTTTCCCCTGGTTGGAAACAGGAAGCAGAGAGGGAGGGATGGAGGACAAGAACACGTGCTTCCAGATCACACCCCAGTGACCACCTCCAACCAAGCCTCAACTGCAGCGCGGTCGGCCCTGAGCTCCTCCCCGGGTGAAACCTCTGACCCACGCAGCACCCCACGGTCCAGGCACCTCCAAGGCCTCCCTCTAAACCCAAGAGCCATTTGAGGAGCTCTAGATCTAAACCCTGGCATCTCTCTGGGCACAGACTCCTGGCTCCCATGCCTTCCGCTCCAGGGAGAAGTGACAGAGGTCTCTCCGTGCTGTCCACGGAGAGCCCAGGACCTTCTTTGAGCCAAGGTGCCACCATCAGCCAGTGGCTGTTAGGACTGGGAGCAGCCAGGTGAGGGGACCTCTGGGCCCTGAGGACTCCCAGGAAGTGGGGGCGTCGCTGAGCCTCGAGGGCCCCGGGGAGCAAAGCCCTGCAGTGCTGCGACAGTCCCAGGCCAGGCCACAGGACGTCCCAGCCCTGGTTGCTTCACAGAAACCGCTCTGGCCAGAGAGAGAAACCAGCACATGGACACTGACAGGGAAATTGGCAATAATTCAAACATGCTATTATCTCCAGCAAATCAAGTTGTTTCTTCCCCCAAGTTTCCCCAAGTGCTGGAGCTGTTAGGCGTGAGAGATAATCGCACCACTCTGCTCTCGGCCGGCTGCACGGTCCTCCTGGAATGTGGTGACAGCCGCTGGTGGGGCCCCATGGCACGCGGTGAATAATGCTGTTTTGACAGCTTTGTCGAGGAGGAGTCTTTGTCCTTGGACTGACAGCGGGAACTGCTGAGGTGGCCTCATTACGCTGCACAACAAGCAAGCTCATTAGGGCGTCGGAGCAGGGGTGGCAGCGGAGGTGCCAGGTGCCGTACCTGTTGCCTTCAGCACCCTGTTCCTCCTGCCGCCCCTCTGCAGCCCAGTGAAAACCCTAGCAGCCGCCTGCCTTGCATACTGACCGGCCGCCAGGCACTGAGCCATGTACCCAGGGTCTCTGGAATCCCAGGGCAGCCTGAGTCTTGCCCTCGTGTGGCAGAGGGGAACAGAGGTCAGGGAGAAGGCATTCGTCCCCAGTCCTGCTGGCCCCGAGCAGCCCTGGCCCTGGCCCCATCCAACCGGGCAGAAGGAGGCTCCGTCTATGGCAGGAGGAAGTGAGAGCAGAGACTGTTTCTGAGGCCTGGGCCCCAGCACCGACCGCGCCCGGGAGGGCCCCAGAACCCTGTGCTTCAGAAGCGGGAGTCACTGTTGCGTTCTCAGGCTTCCCTCTCCCAGGGCTGCTGCTGCCCTCCTCTCCCGTGATCCTGTTTGAAGCCAGGTCTGGGGCCAGGCTCTGCCCTTTCTCGAGCACCTTCAGGGGACCTCAGCAGACACGAAAGCCTCCAACCAGGAGGTTTCCTGCAGGGAGCTTGGCTCTGTCTGGGCTGCTACAGGCGAGTCACACGTGGTCCTCCGACACCGAGGGTCTCAGGCAGGGACCAGGCCTACAGCCACTGCGAGTGAGCCAGCGACTGACGAGTGCATGAGTGAATGAGTGAACGACTGAGTGAGGGGCCCTGACAGGCCAGGCGTCACCTTCCCACCAGCAGAGGGTGGCTGCGGCCCAACCCATGTGGCCACTGGAGTTGGAGCCTGCGTGCTGGCTGGCCATGGGCATGCTCTGCAGAAGGAGCAGGATGGGCAGGAGGCCCTTTGGGAGCTCGTGGAGCCCAGCGCTGGAATCCGCAGCCTCCTCGGAAGTGGCACTCCCTGCCGAGGGTTGGGATGATGCGCACTGGTGCTCTGGTCTCTGATACCCCTCGGGCTGCCCCACTCCACTGCACCTGCATCTCCGCTGGGGCCCCTGGGTACCTGGAGGGGTGGAGCGGGCAGGACCGGCACCAGGCAGGTGAGGACGAGAGGGACCAGCTCCATGCCCGCGGGGCTGTCAGCCCTGGGGATGGCAGCGCTCCTGTCCATGGTGCTGCGTGACCACGGGCAGGCGGGGCGGCCTCCACAGAGGGTCAGCTCGCTCCAGGGCAGGGGCCCCTGAGAGGCCGGGTCTGGCCGATGGGTGGCGAATGTCGTGTCATGCTGGAGGGGCAAGTGGGACCAGCTCCTGAAATGCGTGATTTCTGGGGCGTCCTGCCAGCAGGAGGCTGAGGCCTGGTGCTATTCCTGGCAGGCAGGTGGCATCCAGTTACGTGTGGTCCAGGGAAGGCCGGGCAGGAATTCACAAGGCCTCAGCATGGCCACCTGGCTCCTGCCGTCCACACTGACTTCCAAGGCTGGCCCCAAACCGAAGGGCTGGGAGGGGCGCTGCAGTGAGGGTGGGGCAGGTCCCAGCGGGAGCACCCTGGCCAGGCCCCGCCACCCTGCTGCGTGGCATCCACCTCTGTCCCGTGGGCCTGGGGGCCTGGCCAGGGTGGTCTCACTGGCTCCTGGAGACGCCCGTGGACCCCTGCCAGTGCCACCCACTGTTAGTCCCCGCCTCTCCAGAGGCAGAGCCCCATGGGGCACAGGCTGCCATCGTGAACAGGGCAGCGTGTGGGCCGGGCAGACCTAGGGGAGCTGTGGGCACATCATGGCACCCTGGCCTCTGGTGGGCTGCAGGGGCGCCCCTGTGAGGTGCACAGGGCGCTGCCTGCACACACCGTCCAACCCAGCACGGGCAGAGCCTGGTGCCAGCTGTGGGGCAGTGACAGGGTATGCAGCTACACCAGAGCCTTCACCTCACTGGGGGGCTGGCAGCGGCAGGGGAGCCCCTGGGGAGGGGTCCGGGATGTGGGTGACCAGCAGCCACCCTAAGGTGAAGGGGATGGTGCAGCTCAGACCGGGGCTGGTGGGGATCTGGACCTCACAGGGCTGTGCGGCCTTGGAGCCGCTTTGCTCCTCTGAGCCCTCTGTCTGCATTTTCGGGCGGTACCCGGGCTGCCCATCTCCCGAGCCAAGCGGGGAAGTCACAGTGCCCACCCCAGGCTCCTGCAGAGAGGGCAGCGCTCCATCTGCTCCCGGGCTTCAGGGAGGCTGCGCCCCCGGGTCCCACAGAGCAGGGGTGCCTCAGACCCGGGCTGGAGCCCTGGGTGCGGGTTGGGAGTGGGGACCCCGTGTACAAGAGCCCATGAGCTGCTGCCGCGCCAACCTTGGCTTCTCTTCCAGGGCTGTGTCTGGGGTGGACGCTGACCCCAACCTGGTCCACATGGAGACCCAGGACCTCAGTGGAGGTAAGGGGGCTCACAGGCGTCCCCTACGTGTCCTGCTGTGCCCTTGCTCCCTCTCGTCCTCGGCGATGGGCCGGTGTGGTGACCTCGTGTGTTATAATGTGGCATAATTGTAATGCGCTTGCTTCCTGTTAGGGATAAATTGAAGTCAAGGAGCTCCGCTCCAGTGGAAAACTCTATTAAGAAGGCAATTTGTTCCGGCCCTGAGCATGGCACCCGCCCCTACCCAGCCCTACCGCAGGGCTGCTGAGCGTGGGGCTGCATGGGAACCCTGGCTCCCCTCAGGTGGCAGAGCCTGGGTACCTGTGGCAGAAAGGCTCTCGTGGCCCTGGGGGGAGGAGCACGGGGTGCTCCAGAGCCGTGGACGGTTCTGGAACATCCAAATTAGAGGACTGCAGATTGAGCCTCCATGCAGCAAAATTCCGGGAGGACCCTCTAGGCAGAGTCCAGTCCTGACCCTTCGAGGCACGCAGAGAGGAACAGGAGGGACCCCTGGCCCTGATCTGGGGGGAGTGGGCCCCAGTGGGGTCCAGGGTGAGTGGCTTGGTTTCCCCACCTGTAAAGTGGGAAGAAGAAGAAACTGTCAGCCTGGCAGGTGTCACTAGGGCTTCCGTCTCAGCCCCAGAACAGAGCTCAGAGGGTCTGTGTGCTCTGGACAGCAGCAGGTGGTCGTGGGCTGTGCCACCCTGGCCACCCACCCGGAAGAAGGGCTGTGAGCCCCCTGAGGGCCCCCATCCTGGCAGAGGGGTGTGGGATGTGACAGTGGCAAAGGCCCCAGCTCCCACAGGCAAAACAAACCCATGCGACGGCCAGGAGGGGCTCCCTGCCCTCCCCCGCACCGGGCCGGCTGGGCTCCTCTCGGCTGCTTGGAGCCTTCATCCAGACAGCAGTGGCACCGCAAGGGAGCAGGCGGCCGAGAGGCTGTGCCCTGCCCGGCCTCTGCGTGTCTGGCACAGTGAGCTTGGGACAGTGACGATGAGAGCGGAGGGGACAGGGGACAGCCAGGGGACAGGGCTGGAGGGGCGAGGGCAGGCGTGTGCAGGAAGGAGAGGCGGGTGAGTGGGAGGGCGGACGAGTGCCTAATGGTATGGACTGAGGACAGAGCCCGAGGCAAACCTCCTCAGGAAGCCCCCTGGCCGGGGGCCAAGCAGGGCCCCTGGGAAGGCAGGGGAGGGGGGCGGCGGGACTGCACAGTGGCCGAGCCCCTGCACCTGGTCCTGCCAGGCCCCTTCCCAGCCTGTCCTGCTGCGGGGTGGCCTGGGGAGGAGGCAAGTGTGGCGTGGGGACCCAGCCTGGCCCTGAGCCCCCAGCCGTGCCCCGCATGGCCCCGCCCCGTCCGCTCTGGGCCCAGCCCACACGTCCCTGGCCTCCATGCCATCCCCACTCCTGCTCGCAAGCTGAGACAAGGGCCTCAGGTCAGCCTCCTCAGACGCAGCAGACTCAGCAGTGGCCCGAGAGTGAGTCAGGGGCTAGAACACAGGCCACCTGCTCGGGTGCACCTGCCTGTGCCCGCTTTGGGGAGGAGCCTGTGGGAGGGCAGGCCCTGGAGGAAGGGCTCTGCGAGCTGCTGGTCACCATGCCTGTCCCTCCAGGGTCCCCAGCGTGCTGCAGCCCCTGCCTGGGTGCAGGGGCTCCTCCCTGGTGTGCCCCTAGGAGGCGGCGGGGTAGCTGTGAGGCCAGGCCCCTCCCCTCCACACCCCTGAGCTGCCCCAGGGCAGAGTGCAAGGCCTGCAGCTCAGGCCGGTGGCCCCTGCGGCCAGTTCTGCCACTGTCTCCCCTGCCGCCGAGCTCCAGAGCAGCTGTCCCATGCCGTGTGGCCCCGCTGCCTCCGCAGGTTTTCGCTATGTCACCTGCCAGATCCACAGCTGCTCCGACGAGATGCTCGCAGCCCCATTCCCCGGCCCCATTGACCATGGCTCGTTGGCGGTGCAGGACGACTACGTCCTCCTCAAGGTGAGCCTGGCGAGGGCCGTGAGGCCATGAGCCCCTGGGGAAACACACCATTCGGGGAGCGGCAGTAAAACGGCTACTTGCCCTCCGAGGGCCACTTAGCAGGTTGCGCTGCTGCCCACCCCGTCCACAGCAGCTTCGGGCTCCCAGGAGGCCCCAGGCCAAAACCATACCCGGGGACGCTTCCAGCTGCCTGGGAGCCTCCACTCGCGGGGCCAGCCCAAACCCACTTCACCCCTCTTGATTCCCCGGTGACTGGGACCACGTGCTCTGGCCACCACCCATAGCCCCAGAGAAGGGGACCCTGCTCCCTGTGCCCCAGGGCATCGGGACACAGTGGGTCCCAGCTTAGCAACACGGGGGAGCCGCTCAGAATCCCCAGTGAGCATGGGCCAGGCAGCATCCTGGTGGCACCATTGGGGAGCTCGGTCTGAGCCCCTTCAGCCTCCTGTGCACCCCGTCTCGGGACCCTCCACGCTCAGCCTGTGCCAAGGGCCGCCCTGGACATAGGAGTGGGGACAGGCGGGGATCACAGCATGGTCAGAACAGCCGGACGGGAGCGCCCCACACCCCACCGCCAGGCCCTGCTCCTCCGGGGGTCGCCCCACCTCCACCCCTCAGCCCGGGGCCCCAGGAGAAGCCAGGGTTGTCGCTGCCCTCTGGGGACCTGGGAGCCTCAGTTGCAGGTGTGAGGGAGCCCCGTGAGGTGGCTGGGGAGGGATGTGTGGCCCTGGGAGCCACGTGAGGACTCGATCACCAAGATGGGCCAAGTCACGTGGGGGCCAGGACAGGGAGGCCCACACGGGGAGGACATGGCGGGCAGGGCCGGGCAGGGCGGGGCGGGTCAGGCCTGGGTGTGGATGGAGTTCTGTCCGGCTCTGACGCCGTTTGTGCTGGCCAGGGAGGCCCGTGGTGGGACAGCCGTCCCAGCACCGAGGCCCGGCCCGCCGGGGGGCCTCCCCTCAGGCCCATGTGCTTCTTTCCGCACTCAGCCCTATTTCCCTCAGCCCCAACAGCCCCCAGAGCAGCCCCACCCCGCCTGGGGCTCCGCCACCCTCCCTGCGCCCTTTCCCCTCCTCATCCCCTTCCTGTACCTGAGGCGGGAAGAGCCCCAGCCCGGCCCCTCCTCCTCCAGCCACCTGCCTGGGCCAGATGTCCTGGGGTCCAGCTCCCGCCTGGCCTGGTCCCGTCCTGCTGTCCCCGGGCATGGCCTGCGTGATCCCAGGATCCAGAACACCCAAGGGAGGGCGCTTGCATCTGCCCCTGAGCACATGGAGCTGGCGGGGCTGCTGCCCTTCCCTGCGGCCACCCCTTCCCGTGTGGCAGACGCCCATAGATGCTTTGCTGCCGGACACCAGGTCTCTGCAGGGCCCACTTGACAGCAGAAAACGGAGTCAAAGACAGAGCAGACGATGCCCGCAGCTGGACCTTTCGGGTTGGGGTCCGGCTGTGCCCTCGTCATGCCCTTGCCGGCCTGCTCACCATGCAGACGCACGGCACCCTCAGGAGGCTGCAGTCCCAGCCTGGCTCCTCCTCCACTGCACCCTGGCCAGCCTGCCTCTGCCTCCCCCGCGCTGTCCCCAGGCACACCTGGTCACAGACAGGGCTGAGGAGGGACAGCAGCGCCTCCCCTCCAGTGCTAAGGCCTCAGGCTCTCGGGCTGTGTGGCACCACCTCCCGCCCGGCCCGCCCAACCCCCAGGACCCCAGGGAACCTCAGCACAGCACCCACTTGGAGCACGGAGGGCAGGGCACCCCGAGACCTCGAACCCCTTCATCAGCCGTGTAGCTGGCCTGCTGCAAGGGCCAGCGTGCACCCGACTTGCAGCACCCGGGACTTCGTGACCCGGCACTGCCCCAGCTCCCAGATGCAGCGCGGCGCCCCACCCCCCACCCCCGCAGGCCCCAGGGAGCCGGATCCCCATTTCCGGCTGGGGATCAGAGGGGCACAGTGCCCAAGGCCACATGGGCACAGGTCCGGGGCTGGAATTGGAAGCCCAGCAACATCCAGCCTCTGCCACTGCCCCATGCCCATGTGCACAAAAGCACATACAGGGACGCACATGGAGCACAACCATGCACACGCACAGAGGTGCACACCCATCAGTGCACACACATTCACCTCTAAGGTGCCCACAGGGCATGGGATGCCGTGGTCACACACTCACATGCACTGTGTGTGCACACAGGGAGACTCAGGCCACCGCACACTGTCCCTCTGAGCCCATGTTTCCCCTGCCTTCTTTCTGTCCTGCTCCTCCTCATCTGCAGAGTGGACCTGACCAGGTCCATGGGCCGTTTGTTGTGGGGTCAGAGAGTGGCCCTGTGATGTGCATGGCAGGTGCTGGCCACACAAATGGTGCTTGGTGGCTCCTGCCTCATTTTCCACACCGAGGGGTGTTGAGGGAGCATGGCGAAAGAAGTTAGTTCTGACTTTCTAGAGGAGGGACATTTGGCATGGGGTTTTGAAGGATGAATAAGAGTCTGTCCATTTTGAGTGGAACAAGTATAAGCAAAGTCAAACGGCATTTTCATCACCTGAATATAATGTGTAGTTTTCATTCATGAGAATCTGGCTTGACAAGAAAGCAATCGCCTTAAAAATGTTTCTTTCCTCCTGCTAGACAACCTCAACAAACCAGACCAAATACTACGTCTCTTACCGTCGCAATGAGTTCGTCCTGATGAAGCTGCCTAAGTACGCATTGCCGAAGGTAGGAGTGACCCCAGCCCTGGCCCTGTGGCGCCAGCCCGAGGCCGTCCTTCCTGTGGGCAGTAGACTCAGGGTCGCAAGTGTGCAGGCTGCAGGTCGGGAGGGACAGCAACGATGGTGACCACGCTGCCTGCACCTGCTGCCCTCTCAGCCTCTGCTCTGTGGCCGATCAGGGTCGTGTCCAGGTTCTCGAGTCCTGAGCAAAGGGTGGAGCAGGCACCGCATGGAGTCGCAGCAGGGCTGATGACTGATTTGACAAATCCACCCTGGGGTGGGAGCGGCTGGGAGAGGAGCTCAGGCACCCAGGGGCTTGGCACTGAGGGTTTAGGCCCTGGAATTTGGGGTGAGACTGAAGGTTTGCTCTGAGCTCAGACTCCTGCTGAGAGCGGCCTGACTCAGCCTCTCTGTGGGGAGGCAGAGCTTTTGACCGTCTATGGCCCTTGGAGAAACTGGCGCCACATCCAAAGCCTGGGGGTCAGATCCGCACAGCCAGTGATGGGTGATGAGGGTCGGGTCCTCCGGGGTCTCAGGAGACCCCCGGGCATGTGCCCAGGACCCGCTGTGAGTGAGCTGGCTCACCAGGCCACCTCTCCCAGCCTGTGCAGACCTGGCGCCCCGGCCCTGGGCTAATGTCTGACTCTGACTGGGTCCCGGGAAGCGGCTCCCAGGCGGCTCCCTGCCTTCCCCGTTTCCCTAGCTTTCTCCCACCTCCATGCCCAGGGCCTAGCCCAGCCTCCCCATCTGGCTCCTTGCCCCAAGCTGGCGCACCCGTTATCCCAGGAGCAACAGGGCTTTCTGGGGCCCGCTGGGCTGGCCGGGCCTCTACTCTCCCCATCCCTCCCTCTTCCCGATGCCCAGGGTTTGGGGTCTCCACCTCTGCCCCTCTCTCCCGGTCTTGTCTGCCCCTGGGAGTTTCTGCTGCATTCACCTCTGTGTTCCCCGCATGGCACGGAGCCTGGCACACAGCAGCCTCTCAGACAATGCAGCTTCTGTCCCCCCGTGGGGATGGAGAGAGCCCTGCCCCAGCCAGCCCTCTCCCCACCCTGCTCTTTTGTTTCCCAGTCACAAAGGCTGCATGGCCTGGTGGTGTCACAGCGAGGTAGAAACCAGAGCACCAGGAGCTGCACCCGGGCAGCGAGGGCCACCTCTGCCCAGGGCGCATTACAGACCTCTGTTCCCAGTGTGGTCTCAGCTGGCCCAGCAGCCCGGGACGGGATTGGATGCCCAGTGCCTGCTGCTGGGGCTTCAGATGGGGACTGGACAGAGACTGGGGAGACAGACACACGTGTGGGGTCATCCCCATTGTGATTTGCACAAAGGGAGAGAGTACGGGAGGGCGTGTGTTACATGTGCGTGTGTACATGTGTGTGTTACATGTGCGTGTGCATGTGTGTGTGTGTGTGTGTGTGTGTGTGTGTGTGTGTGTCTTGGGCTCATTTAGGGCAAGCAGCCAGGGCAGGCCTCTCCGGGCATCTTGCCTGTGCATCCCCAAGGTTGGGAACAGTAACTTTGGGAGGAGCAAGGGGAAACCAGCGGTTCAGCTGAAGGCAGTGCTGAGCAAAGGCCCTGGGACAGAGAGCCCGGGGAGGGTGGAGGAAGGGAGGCTGTAGGGCCCTGCACTCTGGGGGCCGCAACTGTAACATCCCGAGGCTCTGAGAAACCTCTGCCGAGCTGCAAATGAGGAAAGCCCATGAGCCCTTGCCCAACATCCCTTTGACAAACACAGGACCGAATGGAAGGGGCGGGGCACAGGTTAGGAGATGAGCTCCAGGCATGGCTGCCTAAGCAGATTAAAAGCCGATGGTTTCATTTCAGCAGTGGCACTGGGTGAGGGACCTCGGGACAGATCCACCCTGCACCCTGTGCTCCCCTCTGCCAGTCAGGCTGCTCCCCAAGGAGTTCAAGGAGCAGTGGCCCTGGGCCATGACCCCTGTGACCTTGAGCCAGGCTGCCCCGCTGGGCCCCAATGACCCCGAGATGCTGCCTGCTTGGGAGCCGCCCCTGCCTGCCTTTCCCATCCACACTTGCATCTCGGGCTGATTAAATTTCCTGATCGGATTTGGTTGTTTTATGGTGAGTTAGAAGCTCCTGCCTGTTTCCTCCCCACAAAACACCCCATCTTTTTCCCTTTGGCCTGTTTTGTTTTTCAATTGTCGATCACATCTAGAAACCGGGCAGATGGCGCGGCAGCAGCAGGGGCCTGGCCCCGGGACCTCCCTCCTGCCGCCTGGCCCTGGCACCACCTGGCTCTTCGGTCACTGGGTCGCTGAGGTCTGAGCAGCCCCTGCAGCTCCCACTCGGCCTTCATCACCGGAGTCCCCTAGAGGGGTCCGTCAGGTCCAGGCAGGGGCAGCAGAGCTTCTGGCCGCAGAGGGGACGCCTCGCCCCACTGAGCAGGGTGCGCTTGGACCTTGGGGTTGACCTGGATTCTCACCCTTAGGACAGGGCCTCGGGGGTATTTGTGCCCCCGGGTGTCACTTGCAAGCTGAAGTCCCAGGACTCTGTGGACAGGGACGTGAATCTTTGCGTGGCTCCGCTGGTTCCTGAAAGTTGGGGCGGACCAGCTTCAACGCGGCTTTGCCAGGCTCTGTGTTTTCTCTTGTTTCCCGCTTCCTTCTGTAGCAAACCCTGCAAACAACACCGCCCTGTCTTCTCCCGCCTGTGAGAGCTGTAAAGAGCAGGCCGCTTTCCTATGTGCACAGGGTCCTTTCTTGTTCACTTGACATGATATTTTTAAAACTACTAAAAAACCCAACTTCCACAATAGAGAAAAAAATTACCCAAGGCTATAAACAAAGGAGGAGAAGAATCTAAAAAGCTATGAATCATATGAAAAGCATTCATGTGAATAAGATAAGTGCAATTTCGCTTTAAAGTAACATATTCTCGTATTTGTAAAAATTTATTCCAAGTAAAAATAAAATCTGGGGCCGGGGATGTAGCTCAGGGGTGCCACTGCCAGCCTCACAAGCGCAAGGTCCTGAGTTTGGTTCCCCGGCACCCAAAAATAAATAAGTAAAATCTGTATCATATAGGAAGGGGGGAGGGCATGAGGCTGGGAAGGAGTTCATGCGGGGAGCCCGTGTCCCCCAGCCCCTGGTGGCTCTGGTCTGTCCTCAGGCCTGCAGCTCTGCTCCCGGGAAGGTGAGGGCAGGGTAGCACACTCCCAGGCCTTCCTCTCTTAGCCAGGAGCAGCCACCCATCCCCTCCGCCCCACACTGCCGGTTAGCTTGCACAGCTGGCGCAGCCCGGGTGGGCACGGGGACCAGGTCCCCCACCCACTGGCCCTGAGCTCGGACTGCCATGGGGCTCAGAGGGCCACGCCCTGCCCCCTCTCTGTCAGTCCCCTTTGGAAGCCAGATGCTTAAGGACGAAGATTTTCAAAAGCAGCGGAGTATATGGGGGATTCAGAAAGTCACTGTGCCTCCCCCAGGGAGAAGCCAAGAAAAATTTTCTTTCCTTTCTTTAAAAAACAATGAAGCTAGTAAGTGCAATTTTATGAAAAAGTTCCATAGTTTTTATAGCTCTCTGTTTGGGAAGGACTTACTCTATTTATTTATCTATCTATCTATTTATTTATTTATTTTGCAGTATTGGGAATTCAACCCAGGGACTTCACACTGAGCTACGCCCCTAGACCTTTTGATATTTTGAGACGGGGTGTCCCTAAATTCCCCAGGATGTGTTCAAACTTGAGGTTCTCCTGCCTCAGCCTCCCAGAGTGCTGGGGTTACAGATGTATGCCATTATGCCTGGCTCTGATCAGCAAAGGTTTTAAAGATCTCATCTCAATCATGGGAAACAAAAGGAAGCAGCGCTAACCCTGCTGGTGGGGAAGAGTTAATGCCAACTTTCCAGACAGCAATTTAACAGCAGGCAAGAAGCATCTCCAAAATGTTCCTAAACCCCAATATAGCAGGTTCCCTCCTCAGAATGCGTGGGGAAGAAACAAGCAGAAGGGCAGGGATCTCTGTCCTGGGACTGTCTCGCAGGAATGCAGGACAGGCTGAAGGGCCACCAGGAGGCAAACGGTTCCCCGAAATACGGTGGGCCACGGACATCACGTCACGCAGCCATTAACAGCAGTGCTGATAGATGATTCTCACGGTAGAGGAAGATGCTCACCGTATAACAGGAATGGGCAGGCTGTGAACCACCAGGGAAAGAGCACGAATCACACTCAGGAAAAAGCCCAAACGAAAAGGGTTTTACACGTTCATCTCAGACTTCTCTGGAGTCCTGTCTCATGTCCCAGATCACGGAGCATTTGCTTGGGGCAGGGCCCAGGTGGTATAGGCGTTTGTCAGCACAGTGCAGGCGAAGGAGAGCCATACTCGGCAAGCCTTGCCCACACCGGGCACCGGGGACTCGCAGAGCCCTGGCTGCCCTTGCAGGGTGCAAAGCAGCATCACTTCCTGCCCCGCCTGCCTGTGGTCCCAGGCTGTAGCAGCTCCAGGCTGAGACCCAGGCCAGCATGGTGGACCCCAGGCTCTGAGTCAGGGACGGGAGAGGGAGGTGGCAGACGGAGCAGTGACTCCCACTCGGATCTGTCCCATCTCATGCACAGGACCCCAGCCCTGCACCCTCTTCACAGCTCAGGCCATGCTGCCCTAACTCAGGGGGCTGTGGGGTTCCGGTTTATGGGGTGCAGGGTTGGTGCTTTGCAGAGTCCATTCTTTTCCCAAAGAGGCCTTTGGGCCCGCACAGCCCCCAGACAGCTGGGTGGGATGCACAGGACCCCGCCCTCGGCCGTGAGCCCTGCTCCAGCCCCGGCACATGCCTGGCTCTGCTTTGCACAAAGACCAGCCCAGCCTATGCCCCATCCATCCACAGGGCACCAGGCAGGGGCCTCGGGTCCCCTTCCCCGCCTCGTGTGGGGAGAAGGGCAGTAGAGGGAGCAGAGTGATTGAAAAAAGCAACACTGGCTGAGAAGGTGTCCAGGTCCCTTCCCAGGGCCCACGGCCTTTGGCTCTGGCTGGGGAGAGAAGGCTAGAGACCAAGTTTGCCTGGCTTTCTTTTCAATTCAATTTTCCCTGAGTTCTAAACTCCAGAACTGGAAGTTGCGACCACTATGCTGAGCCCAGGCAGGAACCACCTCTCCCACTGGTTCCCAGAAAAGGAAGCTGAGGCCGGAAGCCACCCTGGGCTGCTCCTCTTCCACACTCCGCCTCCTCAGGGAAGGCCCCTCTGACCAGTGTGGCCGGGGGCTGCATGTGAGGCCAGTGGCAGCCCATAGACCAGGTGCTGGGGATGCCCCGTCGTGGGGCCTGAGGAGCTGACCTCACAGAGCCTGCCCTGCGGCTGTGCACTCCCAAGGGTGGCCCTGGTGTTGGCTCTGCACCCCGTGCCCAGGACAGTGCATGGCACACAGCAGGTGCTTGATAAACGGGTTGCAGGAACCAACTAGCAGCTCAGGTGGCCTGGGGAGGGGGTGGCCCAGCCTCAGGGAGTGGGGGGCTCCTGACCTCGGCAGGGACAGAGACAGAGTCTCCTGGGGTCTCTGCTTGGCCTGATGTGCAGCATCTGAACCCCGCCCGTGTTAGAGGTGTGCACACAGAGGCTGGGGGGCCACACCCCATCCAAGATTGCCCAGCAGATGTGGGGAGTGGGGGTGTGGATCTCATCAGGGAGCAGAGGGGCCCACACTGTCAGCCCCCTGAGGCCACGCCCTGTCCCCAGGACCTGCAGGTGATCAGCACGGACGAGAGCCAGGTGTTTGTGGCGGTGCAGGAGTGGTACCAGACTGACACCTACAACCTGTACCAGTCGGACCCGCGCGGTGTGCGCTACGCGCTGGTGCTGGAGGACGTGCGAAGCTCGCGGCAGGCGGAGGAGAGTGTGCTCATCGACATCCTGGAGGTGGGCCCAGCACCTCCTCACCCATCCCCGTCCCGGCTCCTGTTTCCCTCTGTCCTGTAACCCACAGACAGCTGGGGCACCTGAGGCTGGGAGCGGGCAGAAGACCTCCCCAGGCTGACCAGAGAGGGGAACCAGAGCCGCCACTGCTCACAGCCCCATCCCTGGCCCTGCAGGCTGTGCCAGACAGGGAGGGGTGGGGTGATGGAGGGCGAGGTGCAGCCTGCTCTGCCCCAGGGAACGCATGACATGACGTCTCCGTGCCACAGGGACAGACACGCAGGCCACGTCCCTCCAGCACGGTCCTGACCCGGTGTGGCACCTCGGGACATGGCCAGGTGGGAGTCAGGGAGTGCTTCCCAGAGGAGGCTGCAGAACTGAGCAGCAGCCAGGCGAGCAGCAGGGACAGCACGGGCACAGACCCAGGCAGAGGCCGCAGCAACAGCAGGGGCTGCACGAGGTCCATGAGGCCGGGGTGGCTGTCACGGACCGGCTGGGTGCCCTCAATGGCGACCCCACCCCTCTGAGCCCCACCTCACGAGGATCGAGGATCGCGGTGGTGCCAACAGGTGCAACCCTGGACCTGGCCTGCTGGGGTTTGTCTGCGAGCTCTGGTGTGTTGCTGTGTGGCCTGAGGCGGGTCATTAACCTCTCTGTGCAGTACCTGGCTCTTGTTTCCTCGGCACTGCCTTCCCAGGACTCGGGGTAACCATGGGAAGGTCTGCTCGGCAGCGGCACAGGGGTCAGGGCAGGGGGCCGGCTGAGGCCGTCCTGGGGACTGCTCTGTGGAGATCAGGACGGATGTTCTGGGCCTGCAGTCGCCAGCAAGTGCAGCCTCAGCAGGCTGGCTGTGAAGTTCCAGCCAACTGGGCGCTGAAGCTGGGGACCCTGTGTGTGCTGGAGCTGGGCTCAGGCAGGCAATCAGGGCTCACAGCCCTGTCCCAGCCTGTGCAGCCGTGGTGCAGCTGGGAGACCGCGCGAAAGGGGTCTGAGCCACAGTCCCCGAAGAAAACATCCAGGTCCTCATCCCAGATGCTGCCGCATGACCCCAAGGGGCTTTGCAACTGTAGCCAGGGAGCAGACTCAGCCGGATCACCCCGACTCCCCAGGTCTCCCGGGTCCAGTGGTCAGGATCCTGATGGAGATGCACGAGGAAAGGCAGACACGGAGGAGGCTGAGGGTCCAGGGGGCTTGGAGCGATACAGCCACGGCCTGGACCTCCAGGGCCCAGGGAGCTGGGACAAGCACCTGCGGCTTGAGGCCCCAGTTTGTGAGAGCCACAAAGGAGACCTGGACTTGTCTGGGGAGAGCATCGGGGCCCAGTGGGCTCTCGGAGGGCCTGGGGCATGGAAGGAGGCAGCAGAAGGGATCCGGGAGGTGTGGACAGGGAGCCTGAGGCAGGGACCTCCATGGAGCATCCAGGGGCATTGTCCTGCGATGCCGTGGTCTGAGCTGTGTGGACCCTCTGGGCTCCTGCAGAGCTACAGGGGACAAGTGCATCCTGCTGCTACCCTGAGTTCCCAGTGAGCTGTTACAGCAGCTGTCGTGGGTATTTGGAAGGAAGGCGCTGCTGTCACAAATATCTGTGCAGGTGCAACTGACTTTGAAATTGGCAGAGGCTGAAGAATTTGGGGGACATAATAGAAAAACCCCAGATCGCCCTGAACAGATTGTTAGAAAACTAGGCCCGAAAGGCAGCACTGGCGAGAAGCAGAAGGACATGGGGAGTGTGCTGCTGGGAGATGAAGAGGCGGTCCTGGCCAGAAGGGGAGATGAACGCCCCACGGGTATCTGCGGAGCACAGCCTGCACCCGGTGAGCCTGGAGATTCACCCGAGGAGGAGGACGATGAACAGAGTGTGGCCCGTGTGGCCCGGATTCAGTAGAAAAGTGGGTGGGGGAGACACAGGAAGAGCTGTTCAGAAGGACCCTGCACTCATGATGGGAGGCGCAGCAGGGAGATTTGCTCTCCGGACAGCGGGCGCTAAAGGGAGAGCACAGGGTGCAGCTGTCACATTCGGGAGACACCTCAGAAAGACTGTGTCAGGGACCCTCAGTCACACAGAAGCCTCTCGGAAGTAACAGGGTGTGTGGTTTCCCCTGGTGACTGCAACAGAATCCACAAAATAGAGATGGGGTCACCCGGGACAGGTGGGTGGAAGAGCCTGTGCCACAGGCAAATTGCTGTGACATCAAGGACCCCCTCTGAGGGTCCGAGGATGTGACAGCAGAAGAAGCCCACTGGCGTGGTCAGAGGGGACCAAGGCTGTCAGACCCACAGGTGTACAATGCTTCCGGGGGACACCTGGCGTGACGCCAGCAGTGGCCCGATGCCTGTCCCACCATCGGCCTGAGGAAGCAGGTGACCTGTTTTCTAGTGTCGCAGATGCACAGCTGGCATGTGCCTGGAGCTCCCCACTTGGTTTAGATGAGGGGGGTTGGAACTTTTGACCTGACGAAGTTCTGATGGGGTTGTGACTTTGAGTGAATGCGCTTGTGAGATGAGAGCTTTGGGGACCTGGGATGGGTTGAAGGAATCTGCAGGAAGGACACGTGCATCTGTGGGGGTCACTGGGTGTACTGCACTGGGCTGAATAATGCCCCAAGATGCCCACTTCCTAATTCCCGGAAGCAGTATTAGGGACACTTGACACACAAGGGATTGCAGGCTGCAGATGGAATCGAGCCCAGCGGTGACCAGGTGGGAAGATGATCTTGGATTTTCTGATGGGCCAGCAGGGCCACGAGGGTCCTTCAGGGGGGAGAGGGAGGCAGGGGAGGATCAGAGAAAAGGATGTAACGACAGAGGCGCGCGGGGTTGCTGTCATGGAAGAGGGATGAGAGGATCTGGGAACCAGAGAGCAGGAGCGGCCTCCACAAGCTGGAGGAAGGGAGGAACGGGCCCTCCCTGGAGCCTCCAGAGGAGCACACCGCCTCGTGTCGGCCTGCTGACCTCCAAAACCGTACAACAAGACGAGTGTGTTTAAAGCCACGGAGTCTGTGACCAGCTGAAACCGTGACAACAGGAAACTAATCCACCATCCATCTACCCACCCATCCACTCATCTACTCGTCCATCCACCTGTCTGTCATCCATCCTCCATCCATCCATCTACTCATCCATCCATCCCTCTGTCCATCCAGCATCCACCCACCCATCAATTCACCTGTCTATTCATATATCTACCCATCTATCTACCCATCCACTTATCCATCTATTCATCCATCTGTCCATCTGCCCACCTTGTCATCCATCCATCCATCATTTATCCATCCATCCACGCTGGCACCACCAATGGTGTGCTGCCCATGAACCAGGAATTTGCAGACCTACACATGGACCACAGGAAAAGAACCAGCCTCCTGGAGTTGTGAGACACATACAAGATGACACACACCAAGCTTGGTGCTGCACCTGAGGGCAGCAGTGACTGTTATTTCCATCAGTGTGACCATGAGCTCTGCCTAGGGTTCTCTGCATAGATCATAGAATCCTCTGGGCCTCAGTTCCTGAAGCACTTTTGAGAAACAGTAGCATGTGGTGTAAGGGGGCACAGAGGCAGCCTCTGCCCTCCAAGGCATGGGGTACAGGGGCTTCGTGTGCTGGTCCCACCACACGAGTGGTCTCACTGAACGTGAGTCTAAGTTGTCCATACAATAAGGACTCGCAGAGAAACTCATCTAGGGACCATCAGGCTTTGCCCGATGAAACTGCCTGCCCTTGCAAGTGCCCTGGATGCACGTGGGTCACCTCCATGAGCTTCATAGGACCCCAGAGAAATGGAGCAGCAGAGGGGAGACAGAGCCATGTGGTGTTTGGGTTAGCGCAGACCCCCTCCCCCTCAGCAGGGGCCTGAGCCGCTTGCGTCCCCAGGGCAGGCCTAGAAGCCATCCCCCTGGTCCCGGGCCTGCCAGGGTGAGAATGGTGTGGCCCTGGGGTGAGGGCAGGTCAGAGGACCAGGGCTGTCCTTGCCATCCGGGGCCAGAGGTCCTGACAGCAGATTGGTGCTGCACATGGGCTGTGTGCAAAGCCCTGGGGCATCCCCAAGAGCCCCGGGTGGCAGCTCACGGTCCCTCTGTGCTCTGTCCAGGTCAGAGGGGTGAAAGGGGTCTTTCTGGCGAACCGGAAGGTTGATGGAAAGGTGATGACACTCATCACCTACAACAAGGGCCGTGACTGGGACTTCCTGAGGCCGCCCAGCAGCGACATGAACGGCAAGCCCACCAACTGCCAGCCCGTAAGTACCCGAGCCCCCCCAGCTGCATGGCTGCCCAGCTGCAGGGCACAGGCAAGGGCACGGGGAGGGACGTGTAGCCATTGTGGCCCCAGACTGCTGGGATAAAGGACCCAGGTCTTCGGGGCCTAGCAGGTGGCCCTGCTGTCCCAGCCCAGCCTGGCCTCGGGTCTGGGGTCACTGCCTAGGTCAGCGTCTGCTCTCTGTGCTGCCTCCTCTGGGGACCTGTGTGGACAGATGCCTCCCCTGGGGCCAGCAGAGGAGCAAGAGGGCGGATGGGGACAGGCAACACTGTGCCCGAGGGAAGGAGTGGCAGAGCGAGCTGGGGCTCCTGAGCCCTGTGCAGGTCCCTGCTGCTGAGGGTGGAACCACTCCAAGGACTCCTGGCCCTCCCTGCCCCCGGCATGAGGTGACACCCGGTGACCAGCAGGGGCCAGGAGTGAGCAGGCTGAGTGACCGAAAGTCTGGCCAGGCTTCTCCCAGGCCCCAGCAGGACCCACCTTGCCCAGCTTCCTTGATCCCTGCCCAGTGCTGGATGCTCAAGGACCAGTCCGGAGCTGTACAGAGCCACAGGCTCAGCTCCCAGCTGACTATGTGAGCCGGGCCAGGCCCTCCAGTGCCTCTGAGCCCACTGAGAGGGGAGGGAGGCGACTGAAATCTCAAGGCACCGTGCTGAGGAGGGAATGAGATAGCAGAGTGGAGCTTCGTGCAGTCCCCAAGTCAGCATGGGGGACATGAGAAGCAAATCTCTTCCTTTTTGGACTCGGCCCCTTCCTCCTCCCTCCTGGAAGCCTAGAATGCCTATTCCCTTTCTGGCAAACTCTTACTGAGACCTGAAAAGCCCACCCACAAGCCCACTGCACGGAGAAGTCTTCCCGGGACATCTGTGCCTCTCTGTCCGTTTTGCTCTATTGAGGGGCTCACAGCCAGGGACCCTGGGGACATCCAAACTCACCCATTGCTCTGCCTCAGTTTCCTCATGTGCGAAACAGAAAGAACCATGGTTCCTGTTTGATGGGGTTTCCAGCCAGCCAGTGATACATCAGCACTGTGTGTGCTGGGCCCTGTGCCAGGCATCGAGGATGCAGCAGGAAGCGCTCAGAAGGCCTCTCTGCTGGCAGGGACTCTGCCGGGCACCCAGGGGGGCTGGGCTCTGCACAGGCCCTGTCCTGCCGGTTAGGTGGACACCAGGCATCCCATCCCTGCCCAGGCGTGGGGCTCATTCCCCGCAGAGCACGGAAAGCCCCAGAGCACGGACCTGCAGTGAACGGGCTGCTGTTTGTACCATCGTCGGCAAAGCTAAGCACATTAATCTGTCAAAGCAAGTTTCCTCCAAGACTAGATTCTTGTCTGCAATTATGCGGCTCAGTGAGGAGGTAACCTTGGCGAGATTTATGTCCTGGCCTTAAAATAATAAGAATTGGAGCGAACCAGCCGGGGTGCGGCCCCAGGCAGGTGCCCACCCGCCCGCCTGAGTGCAGGAGGACAGTGGGGCGCTGGGAAGGCTCCTCAGCAAGCACCGCAGCAGGACTTCCCACCTGTGTGGCTGTGGCATCACCCAGAGGAGGGAAAATCCGGGACAGGACGGGATGGGACAGGACAGGCGCCACCCTCAGGGCTGCGGCACAACGGCGCTGGGCGCTCTGAGGTCAGGAGAAGCCGTGCTCTGGGGCTGGTTTCTTGTGGTAGGGTGATCGCTGCTTAGGGTGGAATGCTTGGGAAACGCAGGAATTAGGCAAAGGGAAGTAAGGCGGAGTGTGATGCCACACACACACACACACACACACACACACACGTGTATGAGCTTGCACACGCGCACATGGCTGGAAGCGGCAGCAGTGGGCTTCCCGGCAGCCCCTCGGCGCACACGCTGAATCCTCACTGGGAACTGCCAGGCGGTCGTCCGGGCATCCTGGGCCCTCTCTCCTACCCTCCTCCTGGGCCCCCATCTTCTCCCGGCCTCCAGGGGCTTCTCCCTCAGCTGTGGGGACACAAGGGCACTGCTGAGGGAGCAGCAGGATCAGGTCTGTCTTAGCCTCACACAGGGAAAGGGCTCTGACCTGCTGCCACCCAGAGCCAGGCTGGAAGCCCCTGCACTAGGGTCTGGTGGGGTCTCAGACTCAGCAGAAGCGGGAGCCGAGGCCCCCGGTGGCTGCCATCCAGCCCTGGCCCTCTGTCCTGATGATGTCATGAGCCTTTGCTGGGCACTTCTGAGAGCACCAACCAGCTGCGGGGTGCAGAAGGGGCAGCCTTGGCCTCAGTCCCCACTGCCCACTTCCCAGCCCACCAAGCCTGAGGGACGGGCAGCTCCCTCAGGGCCTTGCAGCACCAGGTGCACCCGCACCCTTGGGTCTCCTGCCTCTGCCCTGGCAGCCTCAGAGGGCCATCTGCCTGGGTGGCCAGAGGAGCCTGGGGCTGAGGCTTTGTGATGTCCAGTTCCCTTGTCGGGGCATCCCCAGCCTGTGTGCCAGGTGCCCTCCACCCACCGGGCCTGGCTGGGATCAGGAGGCCCCAACTCCGCCGTCAGACACGCAAGCTGCACAGTGCTCAGGGCCACATGATCCCAGGGGCGTTGTCCACCTCTGGCCCCAAAGTGCCCCGTCACCAGGGCAGCCTGCCTGTGGCTGGGGACAGGGAGGGGATGGGACAGCAGCCCCGGAGTGTGGCACCTGTAACTTCACTCTGCCCTCTGCACACATGGAAGAGGGGCCAGGTGCTCAGCACGCGGGGGCTGGGAGGGGGCTGGGAAAGAGCAGCCCGGGAGGCCTGTGACACCCCTGGCCTCCAGCAAACTGAGGGCAGCAAGCCACAGGTTGGTCCCCGGGCCCTCTGCTGTGGAGTCTGCCATGCCCGGCCAGGCTCCTGCTGGCTGGAGCTCCCACCTGAGCAGAGGCCCCCCGCACCCCAGATCACTTGCGTGTCCAGTGCATTCGTGGGACGGCCAGGCTTCCCAGCAGGTCGGGACTCCCGGTTGTGAGCCTGGAGGAGACATCTCAGCATCTCCTGGGTCCCCTGCGGGGCCGGTGTGTCCCCATTCAGTCCTGGACAGGGTGACCCAGCGACCACGGTCCAGTGCCAGGGGCCCTGCCTTCTTCAGCCCGAGGGCCCCCCGGTTGCCCCAGGGGGGACGCCAGGCCCCTCCCCAGTTCCCTAGAAGTCTGCCCGGCCTTCAGAAGGTCACAGCCTTCTCTCTGCCTAGTGTGTCGCCCTGTCTGGCAGCTCTCCTGATAAACCACTCAGGTGCTGCACAGTGGGCCGAGGAGCGGGCGCAGCACAGTGGCTTTCAGACGAGTCACACAGCTGTCATCCATAGTCCACTTAGACCATCTTTGTCACCCCCAAAACAAACCCTGGCCCGTTTTCCAGCAGCTCTCTCCCCATCACCTCTGACCCCCGACCCTAAGTCAGCCAGTCACCCGCTTCCTGTCTGGGTAGACGTCCCTGTGTGGACATTGCACATGAAGGTACAGTTGTGGTGAACTAGGCCGTTCTGTAACCCTGGGCCCGCCAGCGGGTGACAGTGGGTCTAGACCTATATCCAACGTACTGATCGGTTTCATTCTTCCTTTCCTTTTCCTTTATGCTTTGTTTTGTTTTGTTGAGACAGGGCTTGCTATGCAGTTCAGGCTGGCTTTGAACTCACAGTGTTGCCCAGGCTGGCCTCAAATTTGAAGCAATCCTTCTGCCTCAGCCTCCCCAGTTCTGGGATAGCAGGCATCGTACACTACACCTGGCTCAAATGGTGTCATTTCTACTTAGGACAGGCTATAGAAAGCACACTAGGGCCATGGCCAGAAGAAAGTTACAGAAACGTGGAGGGAGACACACCGATTAGGGCGGTTCCGGAACAGCGCTCCCCAGCAGGCGTGGGGAGCAGGCACCACCGATTCCATTTTGCAGATGAGGCAACTGAGGCCCTAGGTATCTGGAAAATTAGCGGCACCTGCTAAAGGATCGAGATCTTTGGGTGCCCAGTTTTACAGTATTTCTAAACTAGAGGTGTTTTTCTAGATGGTACATTGGAAAGAGGGCAGAGAAAAGATTCACCTTTCTTGAGCAGGCCGGTGAGTGGTCCTGAGGTCGGCTGGACCCCAGCTCTGCCCCACTGCGCGGTGTCAGCCGCGACCCCAGACAGCAGGGGTCCCTGCTCATCTCAGGCGGAGAGCCTGGGCACTGTCCCAAGGCCACATGGCCACTGGGATCGCAAGGCCTTGCTCACCCCTGTGTCCCTCAGACAAGAGAGGGGCCTGGGGCGTCCACAGCTGTCCTCTGGCCCTGAGGCGCCTGTGGTCACGTAGGGAGCCCCTGGTGATGGTGTAACTGGGCAAAGGCTATTTATATTTCTGTGCAGTGCTGGGGATGGACCCAGGGTCTCACGCATGCTAGGCAAGCACTCACCACTTACTGCAACTCAGCCCTGGAGGGATGGAGGGACAGGATCGGGGCTGTGCATGCCCCGAGCCACGTCCTCCGGCCCAGCCCTCCCTGAGGGTCCCATTGCGAAGTCCCCTGTTGGACCCAGGTGCAGGCCCTCCCTCCAAGCAGCTGCGGCCAGGCAGACCCCATTTGTGGCAGGGTACACTCATCACCTGACGCCGACCTTCTGTCTGCTGGGCTGGTCCCAACCCACCCTGAGGCCTCCCTGGCCCTTCCCGCCTCCACCTGGCGGTCAGCCAGCTCCTGCTCCCTGGCACCGTCCTGTCCTCCAGGGCCTCTGGCCCTGCTTCTCCCCAGAGCATCTCGGGTCGGGCGGGCCCAGCCGGATTCCCTGCAGTCCCTCCTCCCCGTACTGACCCCGCCTCTCCTCACAGCCTGACTGCCACCTGCACCTGCACCTGCGCTGGGCGGACAACCCCTACGTGTCGGGCACCGTGCACACCAAGGACACCACCCCCGGACTCATCATGGGCGCAGGTGGGTGCACCGTGGCCCAGGCGCTCCCTGCACAGTGGGAAATGGGTGGCCAGCCAGGGGCCTGGGACCACAGTGTGTCTGTTAGGGGACAGTGCCTCAGTTTCTCCAGGATGCTCAGCTCGCATGGAGAACCCTGAGCAGCATAGTGGGAGGGCCCAGTGGAGGAGAGCTGCTAACCTCACTGGGGACAGGAAGCAGCGAGAAGGGAGGAGCCAGGAGGGAGATGGAGCCTTCCAGGCCACGCCCGGTGACCGCTTCTCCCCACCAGGCCCCACCTCTACCCCACACCAGCTTCCGGCCCCATAACCCAGATACCCTCTGCAAGCCGCACCTCTGAGCACATGAGGCTTAAGGGGGTCATCCAGATATAAACCATACTGGGACTGCATTTACAGTGTGCTGTCGTGATTGGCTGGAGCCCAAATTCTTAACCAAAATACCACAGGCACGGCACCAGCATCACCCCTCCTTGAAGGCCTTTAAAGCTGGGAGTGAGTGTTCCAGCCCCCAAAAGGCTCTGGCATCCGTGACACGCATATGGGCCACGCAGGGAGGGAGTTGGCACTGTTCACCTGCTGTGAGGCCTTGATGCAGCCCTCCCTGGCCAGGATGCTGCGTCTGTACCTCACTGCGCCTTTCCTCCTCCTGGCCAGGCACCCACCCTTTGCTTACATCTTCCTGGCCAGCCTGAGGCTGTGGGAGGAAGGGAGGTGAGAGGGCCTCCCTGAGCAGCACCAGCTTCCTCCTCTCTGTCCTGCTGGGGCCAAGCAGACATGACACACAGCGAGGCCACGGCCAGGGGCTGGGATAGCAGTGCCCAGAGCCAGTGCCTGCCCTCTGCCCAGCCTTCCATCTGCAGAGACACTTCCGCCCCCTTTCCCTGCCGCCTTCACCCGCTACCAGCTCACAGTTGTCTCTCCAGGCTCAGCGGGAGGTCACGTCCTGCCTCAGTCCCTCCTTGGCCACTGTCCTCGCAGATCCACTGTCCCGGCTCTGCATGTGACTGCACGACCACCTTCACCCCCACTGGTGGAGAGAGGTCAGGGAGGAACAGAGCAGGGCTCACGGCTCAGTCTCCCGGAGCTCAGCACAGGGTGGGGCAGAGAGCTCAGAATATGCTGGGTACCTCAGGAACGGGTGCCTGAGTGGAGGAATGAAGAAGTAAAAGTGTGGACGGATGGGTGGGTGGAAGGATAATAGCCTTATAAAAGATGAACTTCAGGAAAGACAAGCACACCCTCTGCTTAGGACTCGAACTCATCTCTTTGAGGACAGTCCATCGCCCTTCGAGTTTTCCAACAATGCCTGAATATGAACTGAATAAAACACTTCTGAGAGTGTCATATGGATAAGGCTTCAAATGGCCAGGGACGTCCCCAGTACAGGAATAAAACCAGGGCAAGTGATGCACAGGTCACCCAGGGGCTCTGGGCTCCACGGAGTCCCGGTGGCTTCAGTGGCATCAGGACCTTGTTCTGGAGCCGGGGATCTGCTCCTGTCAGGACCAGGGCACGGTGGAGGCTGCCCTAAGAGCATCTCCTGCCACGGCCGCATCCCCGTGTGCCCTGTGACCCTGCTCCACAGTCACATCCCAGCCCCTCGCTGTGGCCACCTGGGTGGGTGACGTGGGAACAGGTTTGCTTGAGCGGAGCCCCAGTCCCCTCCTCAGGTGCCCACGCGTGCCATGTGTGCCGCCCGCCGGCCCTTCAGTGGTGTCTCTCCCCATGCCTGCCTCTGGTCCCTGCAGCCTGTCCCTGGCCATACTTTTGTTCCTTTTTTTTTTTAGCTTTACTAGAGCTTGAGCCCAGGGCCTTTGCTGTGAGCCACATCCCTGGCCCCTTTAATTTTTTAAAATTCTGAGACAGGGTCTCACGAAGTTGCTAAGTTGCCCAGGCTGGGCTGGCTCTAACTTGGTGTCCTCTTGCCTGAGCCTCCCAGGGTGCTCAGACGCCAGGTGTGTACCCCAACAGAAGGCCGTACTTCTTCTTCTTGAGCCACAGCTGTGGGTCCTCTGAGGGGCCTGAGCTCTGTCCACACCTGGGCACTGGCTGAGCCACCTGACTTCAGGGCTTTGGGCAGGACTGGGCCTTCACTGCACGGAGGGGACCTGGGCCCGAGCTCAGGAGCCACAGCAGGCCCACAGTGGGAGAGGATGGAGGGCCACACTGCCTGGCTCCATCCTGGATGCAGGGGGAAGCAGAGGACCCCAAGAGCAATGCCCCCTTTCCCTGTGGCCAGGTAACCTGGGCTCGCAGCTGGTGGAGTACAAGGAGGAGATGTACATCACGGCAGACTGCGGGCGCACCTGGCGGCAGGTAAGGCAGTGCCCACCCAGTCCCTCCCCGAGCCCGCGCTCCCGGGAGATGGCCTGTCCGGTCACCTGCCTGGCCCAGCTGAGTGGCCCCAGAGCACCCGGGCCCTGTGACCTCTGCGGCCCAAGACTGGTGCCATGGGGCCTGCAGGTGGGGCTCCCCGGTGATGGCTCCTGCGGGCGGTAGCTGGGTGGACAGGGCGTGTGGGTAGAGGAAGAGGGGAGAAGAGCAGGTCTGGGGGCCAAGGGGAGTCTGGGTTGGGCTCTGGGGGACATCAGGGGTGGGACCCAAAGTCACAGCGTGGCCGAGACAAGGAGGGAGGGAGGCTGTGTGTGGGAACCCCACCTGGAGCCCGGGCAAAGTCGGAGTCACAGACCAGCGCCGCTGCCCTCAGCCTTCCTGAGTGGGACGGCACAGCCAAGGGAGGAAGGGTCGGCCCAGCCCGCCCTGGGCAGCCGTGGCAGCTCCGGGACCCCCATGTGACCAGCACAGCCCCTGCCTCGCCTCAGCCGCTGACTTTTTGGGGGTGTGGATGGGCATGGGGCTTCCTGGAGCGGCCGGCCCAGCCCAGCCCAGGTGGCAGCCAGGGGCGGCCCCTCTCGGGGACGGTGGCACTGGTCTGGACAAACACAGTCATCCCTGACAGGAAAGGTCCACCCGCCGCCTAGGCTTAAGGCCTCGTCCTTTTTAATCACGTGCAAGGAACAAGGAATTTTGAAAAGGGCAAAAGCGATTTATGGTATGATAATATTTCTATTTCACTGAACCTGTGAGAGGTGTCCACATCTCTTAAAGGTCAGCGCCTGTCCGTGGCTGGCGGCCCCTGGGCAGAGTCTGGCTTTACGAATGGGGTGAGGCGCGCTGGGGCTGTTGGCTTGTTCAGGTTCCAGTCTTGGGGACGACAGAGCTGGGGGTGCAGGGAGGGGCGGGGCGCTCACGCGAGCCAGCCAGTGTGTGTGTGCATGTGTGCGTGCACACGCGTGTGCCAGGGAGGGAGACTTACGCTGGGCCTGGCGTTCACCAAGAGGACGAGGAGGAAGAGCAGCCCGGCAGCAGGCAGCAGGGAGGCGCAGAGCACAGCAGGACATGCAGCACCCACATGGGGCCGCGTGGCACCTAGAGAACAGGGCAGGGTGGGCGGGACAGTGCCCGGCGCCTCAGGGAGTGGACGGGGCCTTTATGCCTCCGCCCCGTGACCCAGGACAGTGGGAGCTGGGAGCCCGTGAGCCCTCAGGGCCCGCGGGACTCGGGCCGGGGACAGGGGACAAGTTGGCTCAGGGAAGGGCCCTGGTGCTGGGGCCATCGAGGCTCAGAGAGTCACTGCCGTGGGTACTGGCAGGGCCACAGTCCGGGCCCCTTTTCCAGAGACCCCAAGCTAGCCAGAGCCATGTTCTTCGGGGTCCGTGGGAAGGCTCGGCGGGGCCCCTTCCGTCCTCCCACCGTGGCTGTGACCCAAACCCTCCACGCTGTCCCGGGGAGGGACGCAGGGGCCGAGGGCCCCACTTGGAGCCCCAGCTGTGCCTCCCGCAGCCCCGTCACCCTTGGGGGACCCCGAGAGAGCAGGTTAGGCCCCTGTGAGGGCCACCCTCGGGACGGGACAGGCAGGGCCAGCCACGCTGCCCGAGTCCCACTCAGGCCCTTGGGAAGGGAGCCCTGCTCCGGCCGGGTGGGAGAGGCAGCTGGCCCCGACCCCTCACCACCCCGAGTCCTGCCACAAGCTCCCAGCTCCTCCTGCGCGAGGAAGCTTCTGGAACGTGCCCTGGGCACAGAGCCCCGCACCCACGCCCCGCACCCTCCCCGGCTGCCCAGGCTCTGGGGTGCAGCTCCCCCGCTCACCGGCTGGGACCCCCAAGCCGAGGCAGGGTGGCAGGCACAGTGCCAGGCCCTGTGCTGGTCCATATACGACCACCACCAGGGTGCCCGGAGCAGCCGGGTCCTGAGGAACAGCCCCGTCCTGCTGCCCTGGGTACAGCTGCAGGGTGGGCTCTCCACAGCTCTCTCGGGGGGGCCCATAGGGTCCCACGGCCGCCTTTCCCTGCCAGGCCCACAGGGCGGGGCTCAACCATGGCTTGTTCTCATGGCTCTGCTTATGACATTAGGCCTGACCTGAAGACCCCTCCCCAATAAACAGGAAGGGAGGGAGAGAGAAGGACCCTGGGACTCATCCCCTGGCTCTGCCCCATTCTAAGGGACCTGTCTTCTTTATTCAGCCAAATATGCGCACAGGAGAGTTCCCGTGAGCAGTAGGGTGTCCCAGTGAGGCTGCTAACAAGGTGGAATTGTCCAGGGAAGAGCTTGGCAGGCGGGGAGACAGCATGTGCAAAGGTCCTGGGGTTGGCAGGCAGGGAGATGGCATGTGCAAAGGTCCTGGGGTACATTCAGGGAAGCAGCCCCAGTGGCTGGTGGTGGAGGATGGAGAAGAGTGGTCAGGGCCCCACCTGCAGGGTCCTCAGGCCATAGAAGGATTGGCACCGACTACAGGGCCATGGTGGGCAGGGGGGGGGGTCTGTGCTGTCCTGGCCTCACGCCCGCTTCCCCAGCCTCCGTCTGGCCCCGCCCATCACGCGCTGTCCCGCAGGTGTTCGAGGAGGAGCATCACATCCTCTACCTGGACCACGGCGGCGTGATCGTGGCCATCAAGGACACCTCCATCCCCCTGAAGATCCTCAAGTGGGTGCGGGATGCGGCCGGGCGGGGGGGGGGGCAGAGGCCGCCCAGAGCAGCTGTGGGCGGGGCCGGGCGGCAGTGGGCGCCACCAGGCCTCCCAGGGTGCGGGAGAGGCGGGGCCGAGAGTGCAGAGAAAGAGGGAGAGAGAGAGAGAGCGAGGCCTCCGAGGAGCTGGCAAGGGCAGGCAGCACAGGGCCACGCCCACCGCGAGCGCCCCACAGCGGGTTGCAGCTCTGCGGGCTGAGGGCGGCCTAGGGGCCGGGGCCGGGGCCGAGGGAGGACAGAGGCAGAGCCGGACGGCTGGGAGGGAGCCAGCGCCGCTCCAGTCCAAGAAGCAAGCGCTGTCTGCACTGCAGCCTGGCGCCGGCCGGCCGGGGCGGGTGGACGTTCCCAAGGCCCAAGGCCGGGCGGCCCCTGCCGCTCGGGGTGCGCGGTGGCAGGTAGCAGCGGGGAAACGGGCCCGGGGCCCGCGCTGCGGCCCCAGAGGAGGACCGAGGTGTGCCCGCGGCCCCGTGGGACGCTGAGGCCCCTCCCGCAGGTTCAGCGTGGACGGAGGCGTCACGTGGAGCACGCACAACTTCACCAGCACCTCGGTGTTCGTGGACGGGCTGCTGAGCGAGCCGGGAGACGAGACGCTGGTCATGACGTGAGCGTGGGCGGCCGTGCAGCGCCTGGGCCTTGGGGACGTCTGCGTCCGGGGCAGCGCTCGTCCCGCCGTCCCTCTCGGGCCTGGGGTGGGCAGGAGCCTCTGCTCCCTCGGGACGTCGCCCTGCCCAGGGCACTGGCTGGGCAGCTGGAGCCGGCCCCCCTGGGCCCCACCGTGCCTCTCGGGGCCACTGGGAACCAGCAGGTGCCCGGCAGGCTCCCCAGCCACAGGGTGCAGAGAGGCCTGAGAGCCAGCAGTGCAGTGCCGGGAGCCAGGCTGGGGCCCCCGCTGTCCCCTACCCAGGACCCCAAGGCCACAGCGCCGCCGGCTCCTTCTGAAGCCTTCAACGGTGCAGGAGCTGGGGCACCCAGGGCCCGCCGGTTCCATAGTGGGGACAGCCGCGCCAGAGCTGGCCAGGCTGTAAGGTGCTGGCCCCGCCCGTCCCCAGGGTCTTTGGCCACATCAGCTTCCGCTCCGACTGGGAGCTGGTCAAGGTGGACTTCCGGCCCTCCTTCTCCAGGCCGTGTGGCGAGAACGACTACAGCTCCTGGGACCTCACCAGCCTCCAGGTGGGCCTCTCCCGACCCCACCCTGTGCCGGGAAGGCCGGAGGGAGAGGCTGTCGCAGCGTGGCCTCAGTTTCCCCGTCTGTTAGTGGCGGACCCTGCCCCAGCTGCTGCCCGTGGACCTGCAGGATGGACAGCTGACCCCTCCTGGTGGCCCCTCACCCCGTGTCCCTGCCACAGGGCGACCGCTGCATCATGGGCCAGCAGAGGAGCTTCCGGAAGAGGAAGCCGGCGTCCTGGTGCGTCCAGGGCAGGAGCTTCACCTCGGCGCTCACAGCGCGTGTGTGCCAGTGCCGGGACTCGGACTTCCTCTGGTGAGTGCCCACCGCTCCCCCGTGTCCCCCAGGGTCCCCAGAGGACTCTGATGTTTCTGGCCCAGTCCCCAGGTCACAGGCTGCCACCTGAGCCTTACGTGTCAGGTCCCCTTGCCCTCGGGACTGAAATGTTAGCGAACTCCTGGAGGAGTTTGCCGAACTGCCCTGCAGCCTCTCTCGGGTGGGAGGAGAACTGGGCCAGAGGGCACCCTGGGGCAGCCCCTGTCCTCCACCGGGGCCTCTGCCCAGAACCACGCACCACTCTCCTGGCCCTCTCAGAAGTGCCTGTGGGCCGGGTATGGGATCACACACCTGTGTTCCAGCTCTCTGGGAGGCTGAGGCAGAAGGATCGAGTATGAACCCAGCCTGTGCTACATAGGAACTCAGGAAGACCCTGTCTCAAAATAAAAAATAAAACAAGGTCTGGGTTGTAAGTAGTTCTGTGCAAAGGCCCTGGGTTCACTTCCCAGTACTGGAAAAAAAGAAGCCCATGGCTGCTTGCCTCCAGGACAGTGCGGCTCTCAGGCCTCTGGGCCACCACTGCCCTGTCCCCTCCCATCCTGCCCCTGGACCCCGGCCTCCAGCCCTGGCGTGGCTGCTCCTGCGTGGCTCCTGTGCATCCTGGGACTCCCCTCCCCCTCCAGGAAGCCCTCCCGGGCACACAGCTCCCTGAGCCTCTCCATCACCATGACTGTCACCGCCCACCTCTCCCTCCAGGACGAGGTGGGCCTTGGCCTGAGGGCGCCTTCCCAGCCTCACCCTCCTGTGCCTGACACTGTTCTCCCCTCTCCCAGCGACTATGGGTTCGAGCGCACGCCCTCCTTGGAGCCGGGCACCAAGTGTGTAGCCAACTTCTGGTTCAACCCCCTGGCCCCTCCAGACGACTGCGCCGTGGGCCAGACCTACACCAGCAGCCTGGGGTGAGTGTGGCTCCCGCCCTCCCCAGCCCGAGGCCCATCCTGCTGTGGGCCCTGGAGTCGCCAGGCTTAGCCGTGACTTTGGCCCTGGCCACAGCACAGCAGGGTCCACTGTACCCACAGGGCCAGTGGGGACGGGAGGGTCCCCATGCACGGCCCCCGCCTGCTGCAGGAAGAAGGCTGCCCAATGAGGCTCCCCGCCCCAGGGCGTGTGCTGTGGCTGCAGGGCCTCCCACTCCCCAGGCTCCGGAGCCAGGCCCTGAGGGTGCTGCAGGCACCTGTCCCAGCCTGTGGGTCTCTGCTGGCTGGAGTGGCGCCTCCTCCAGGAAGACTTCCCGACGCCTCTCCACCCTCGTGCCACAAGCTCCAGCAGGGAGCACAGCCGTCGTCTTGCTGTGCTCCCTGCTGGACTGTGGGTGCCCCTAGCTGGGCGTGTGACACAGGCTGGCGGGAGGCCTGGTGCCCTGCAGATGGGCCCGTGATGACACTGGCCCCACTGGGCTGAGCCCTGCTTCTGAAGTGTTCGCTTCATATACAGGTGTTGGCTGTATAAGAGCTGCAAGCCCTGGGCACACCCCGTGGAAAGGCCCCGTGTCTCCCATCCTCCATGGGGAGGTCTTCAGAGAGGGGAGAAAAGGGCCCAGGGCTCATGGGAAATCCTCTGTGCAGCTGGAGGAAACAGGAAGCAGGACCAGAAGTGGCAGCCGTTGGTCTCAGTAGTATATATGTTGCCATCCGTCTACCCATTCACACATCCACCCGGACATCCTTCTAACTACTCATCTACTATCCATCCATTTATCCCTCCATCCCTCCATCTATCCACCCAACAACCCTTCACCCACCTGACTATCCATCCATTCATCCACCCATCCATCTAACTACCCACCCATCCGGCTAGCTTATCCATCTATTCATGCATACATCCTCCGAATCATTATCTAGCATCCATCTATCGTCCTAGCCATCTGTCTATCCATACGCTCATCCACCCACCCACCCATCTGGCTATCCAAGGTCCACTCCTCCATTTTCCACCCATCCATCCCCCATTCACTCATCCATCTACCCACTCCCCCACACTCCATCAATCTATTCATCTATCCTTCCAACCATTCATCTGCCATCCATCACTGTCTGCCAATCCATCTGCCCACCCTGCTAGCCAGCAACCCTTGCACCCATCTGTCCATCCGTCCGCCCACTACCCAGCCACTTGTCCAACATCTATCCGCCTGTCTTTCCACCCATCCTATCACTCCCTCCACCCACACAGTCATCCACCATCCACCCACTCTCCCACCATCTACATATCTTCTTGGCCTCTCTTCTAATCATTTTTCCATCCATCCATCCATCCATCCATCCATCATCACCCCACCCGTCCTCTGCCCAACAGCGGCGGGGCTGGCCACACACCCAGGCTTGGCCAGCAGGGCCTGTCGCAAGCATCAGAGCCAGGGCCCGTGTTGAGGGCAGAGGACCTCATGCCATGGTGCACACTGAGCGGCAGGGAGCTGTGAGTGGGCACCCCTTCAGGAAGCGCGTCCTCTGTTAAGCACTCCTCACACGGGGCTTTGTGTGATAAACTTCTGACGTCACTCAGTGTCCAAGCCACCCGAGAGCACCCAGCCCTAAGGGACACAGGCCCCGAGCACTGTCGAGCAAGACCGGCTTACCAGACTCTGCATTCTGGAAGCCCGAGGGAGCTGTGCGCGCTGTGATGCCACCCACGCAGCCGCTTCCCAGCATCTCTGAGAAGTGTCCCAGGGCCCTTCAGCCTCCACCCCACAGCCCTGCTAGCCTAGTCCTCCCTGCTCCCTCTGCTGAGCACCAGACAGCTACCACAGGGCCTTTGCCCGTGACACTCCTCCTGCTCACCTCCCAGGCTCAGCGGAAACCCTCGTCCTCAGGAGCGGGTCCCCAGGTGCCACCTCTCCCAGCACCGTTACCACCACAGTTCCCCACTGATGTGGACGGTCTGCTCCACCAGGGCAGGGGTGCGTGCAGCCACCTCCTTCCCAGGCCCCGTGTTTAAAAACGTCCAGTAGTAAACAGGTCCCACGGAGGGGTTAATGGACCAGGCACCTCGACCTGTGCTCTGTCTGGGCAGCTGGGCAGCAGAGCCCAGGAGGAGGGCGTGTTGCCCAGGGAGCCAGGGCCAGGCCTGTCGGGCACTCTGTCCTCCACATTTCTCAGCAAGACCAGGGAAACTCAGACGCAGCAGCAGCAGCATGATTATTACGGCAGGACCAGGCCGCCCCAGTCCTGGTGCCCCCCGAAACCACAGAGCTCTCTTCTCCAGCAGGGGAGCACCAGCAATCGGGCGGAGTAGGCAGGAGGGATGGCAGGCGGAGCCACCCCAGTTGACAAGCACAGCCCTGCCCAACCACGGAGCCCCCACTGTGAGATGTGACCCTGACCCCCTCGCCCACCAGGTACCGGAAGGTGGTGTCCAACGTGTGTGAGGGTGGCGTGGACCTGTGGCGGGGCCCAGGGCCACTGCAGTGTCCCCTCACGCGGCCCCGGGGCCTGCGGGTGAGCATCCTCGGTGAGGCAGTGGCCGTGCGGCCCGGAGAGGACGTGCTGTTCGTGGTGCGGCAGGAGCAGGTGAGTGGCCGTGGTGACCGCCTCGGGATGGGGTGAGGGGACCCTGTACTGGCAGGGGCGTCGCCACAGAGGCCACCCGCAGAGCTGCGGAGGGACCAGAGCCAGAAGTGACCATGTCCACGCCGAGCCGGGAGATGACACAGCCAGGGAGGGAGGTGCCGGGCCCCAGAGCGTCTGAGGGCCGGGGTCCCCTCGCCGGGTGTCGGGGAGCCTGTCCTGGTCTAGGAGGCAAAATGCATGCATGCCTGGGGGTCAGAAAAGTAACCCTAGGGGCCGGGGATGTAGCTCAGTGGTTCTGCCACCTGCCTCGCAAGCGGAAGGACCTGAGTTTGACCCCCAGTACCAAAAAAAAGAAAGAAAAGTAAACTTCTAATTATAGTACAGATTTAGTTAACTTAGGACCCGAACAAAAGCAGAGAGATCTTTTTTTAAAAAAATCTATTTTTTACAGTGACACAACCGAAGATGAATCCTGTGTGTGTCTCTGGGTGGATATAGGTTTAAATATAGATTTTATAAATACACACATCCAAATATAACACAGAAATCTCCTCCCAATCTCCCACTCTTACTATTTTTACCTTAGAACAAACATTTTGTTTCCTTCTGATTTTAAAAAGAATATATATATATATTCATTGTAGAATATTGGAAACTATGTAAAGAGAAATCAAGAACATACATATCACCTAAAATCCTGCTTCCCCAAGGAAGCTATTGATTTTTACATTTCTTTCTAGTTTTTTTAAATGAATAAAGAGCAGGCTTATGTTTTTGACTGTAGAAATTACTAATGCTCATTGTCAGAAATTTGGAAGTAGGATTAGGAAAACTTACAGATGTGTGGAAAATTCAGAGCCACGGCAAAGAACCCAGGAGACTCAGAGCCACCCGCTTCCCGCCTGGCCCAGGGACCCCGGGTCCCCCGGGTCCAGGCTGCTGGGTGTGCGGATCCCCAGCTGAGAAATGCGGCGAGCGCCTCACGTGTGGCTTCAGTCAGAAGTCCTTCAGAACCCAGGCCGCGGCAGGTGGCGGGCTGGTGACAGAGGGCCCACAACCTTGGCCTAGTGCAAACAGGGAAACTGAGGCTGCAGAGGACACACGGCCCTCGCCGAGCGCTTTAGGGACCCATATCCTTTACTCCTCCATGCTTGTGCCGGGCACCCTGGCCAGCCTGCTGTACAGGCGGGGAAGCTGAAGGCACTCTGCCCAAGCCATGCCGTACCATGTGGTGTCAGGTCCCAGAGCGGGGACTCTGAGTGCGGGAGACCAAGTCCATGGCCCCCCGAGCCCCCCACTCGGCTTCCCATCCGCCCCAGGTCCCCTTGTAGATGAGGCAGGGATCAAGCTGTCGGATGGGCCTGGGGTTTCTCTTCACAGCAGCCTGGTGGGTGGCAGGAGGACAGAGCCCCTGTCCCCTCAGAGTGGCCCTGTGGTGCTCCAAGTTCCAGGCAGACTTCCAGAAACGCGGGCATCTACTGCCTCCTAGAGCCCAGAGCCTGAAACTGCACCACATCCCCACAGCCTACCTGGATCCTGAGCCCAGCCCTGGCCTCAAGGCCACTTTCTGGGCCCATTCAGGGGACCCGCCGCACCCCTGGCTGTGCACTGGGGCCGGGCTGGGGCCGGGCTGGGGCCGGGGAGGGGAGAGCGGAGAGGGGCTCCCTAGGCTCCCAGGCCCGGGAGAGGCACTGGCTTCCTTGGGAAGGGGGTGCAGGAGAGTAGGGTGGGGTCCGGGCCCACACACACCAGCTCACACACGCAGCACACACTCATGCTCCCCTACACTCTTGGACACACATTTGTGCACGCATGAAAACACAGTCCCACGCCCACTCACCCACAGGCCACGCCTGCAGCTGCCGAAGCACTGGGGTAGGGTGTGACATGCTCCTGGCACACGCATGCACGGGACCCTGACTTCACAGGCAGAGTGCTGGGTGGGGTTGGGGAACAGCTTGCTGCGTGTCACCCGGACCTCCTCACTGACAAGGACCAGACGCTAATGCGTCCCGCGCTTACGTGGAAAATGGAAAGCTGTGCACAGTTGAAGCGTGGGAGAAAGCGCTCAAGGCACAGCAAGGAGCCCCCCAGCCGGCACAGCGCACAACCTGGGAGCACCAGGCGCCAAGCTGGGCGTGGCCAGGGACACTTCCGCCGTGGGCCGGCAGGGGTACCGGGCTTCCTGCGCGCCGGAGGGAGGGATGTCTCCTGGCCACACGGGCCAGGGCCCCAGCTCCCGTCTGTGCAGAGAAACTGGGACTGCAGCAGCCACAGGCCAAACACGCAGGGGGAGTCGGGAGACTGTACGAGGAGCCGCTGCCCCTGTGAGCATGGGAAGGCTGCCTGGTCACCGCGTGGGGAGGGACATGGCCGAGGGCACCCACCTGGCATGGAGCAGGGACTGAGTCCTCCTGGCATCCTCACCTCTGCCGGGGGCTGGGCGTTCGCCTGTGTCCCCACAGCAGCCATGCTCCTTCCAGTCTCTGCCGAGGATGTTCCAGCAGTTCCGAAGAGGGACGGGGGCTTCCCTTGCTGTGAGCTGCAGAGGGGTCTTCCTGTCGCACTGCTGCAGCCTTCTGGTGTGAGAGTGCTTCCCAATGGCCAGGCTCAGCCTCAGGGGTCTCCTGGCCATGCCAGCCCCCAGACAGCCTCCGTGAGGCTCCGAAGCTGGGCCGTGCTGACCTGCACCACTGGCCGTGCCCCTGCCTCTACGGAGGCCAGGATAGAACCGGGCCTGGTCCCCATGGCCCCACTGCTGAGTGGCCTTGTGGTGCTTCCCTGCAGGGTGACATCCTGACCACCAAGTACCAGGTGGACCTGGGGGATGGCTTCAAGGCCATGTACGTGAACCTCACGCTGACTGCTGAGCCCATCCGGCACCGCTACGAGAGCCCCGGCGTCTACCGCGTGTCTGTCAGAGCAGAGAACGTGGCAGGCCATGACGAGGCCGTGCTCTTCGTCCAGGTCAACTGTAAGTCTGTCACCCCTGTGAGGCCCAGAGACACTTCTGTGACAGAGGACCTGGTTGTCGGGGAAACAGGGAGGACCTCGGGGCTGAGCTGATGCTGATGGTGATGGTGTTGGAGGCAACAATGAAGCTGAAAGTGAAAGCTGAACTATCAGCAGCCTCTGTAACGCCCCACGCCCTGCTGTTCTGTAACCTGGCCTTTTGGCCCCCTGCAGCTCCCTTGCAAGCCCTCTACCTGGAAGTGGCTCCTGTCGTTGGCATCAACCAGGACATGAACCTCACAGCTGTGCTGCTGCCCCCGAACCCCAATCTCACTGTCTTCTACTGGTGGATCGGCCACAGCCTGCAGGTGCGCTGGCCCAGCCCCTCCCGCCTCCCCGCAGGCTCCCATCTGGGGTGCAGAGTCGGCAGGCGCTGCCTAGGTGTCAGCAGCAGGGCCAGGGTAGGACCGCTCCCCCGCCCCGGGCCCCTCCTGACGCCATTGAGAGGCCCCAGCCCTGGGCTCGTGCTCGGCCCACTGGAGGGGGCGGGAAGGCCATTTCCAGTGGGGTGGTCGGGCTTCGTGGCAGGGAATGTCCCTGAGTGGACAAGATCTCAGAAGCCTCACCCTGTAAGCACTGGGGAGCCATGGATAGTTCTTAGTAGGACTCAGCTGCATCAGTGGAATGCCCGGAGGGGGCGTCGCTGCCTGTGCTCAAGCTGGGCCTTGAGACCCCCACCGTGGGCATCTGACAGTCATTCAGCAAACAGCTGCCCCCATAGCAGCTGTGGCTGGCCTGAGCCCCGCTCTGCCCGCAGCCCCTCCTCTCCCTGGACAACTCGGTGACCACGCGCTTTGCGGCCCCGGGGGATGTGCGCGTGTCGGTGCAGGCGGCCTGCGGGAGCTCAGTGCTACAGGACTCCAGGGTGGTCCGCGTGCTGGGTGAGTCCCCCGGCGGCCCTGGCCTCAGTTTCCCCGGCTGTAAAATAAGCACCACGCCTCGTGGCACATGGGAAGCACAGACGTGGGGGAGGATGCTGCTTGGTGGCCCCTGAGGCCCCCAGCAGAAGCCCAGGCCTGGACCCGGTCTGGGTGCCTCCACGGCCTGGCTGAGGGCCGTCTCACCTGCTGTAAAGCAGGGGCCCCGACAGACCGCAGCCATCAGCTAGACGTGTGCGCACAGCGTGTGGAGGGCAGGCTGCCCAGCGGAGCCCGCATACCCGGAGGAGGCCGCTGCCAGCCAGGCCTCCTCATGGCCCAGCTGGGAGCTCAGCGGGGGTCATTGCCACCCTCGCTACAGGACGCTGGCTCAGCTCACAATACACTTGGCCCCGAGCCCTCAGCCCTGCAAGGCTTCCTCCCACCTGAGGCCTGGAAGTCAGGGGACAGATGACGCTTGGCTGTGGGCTTCTGGGGACTCTAGAGAGCGCTCTGAGGCTTGGAGCCTGGGAAACACAGGAGGAGCGACCTTTGCTCCAAGGGACTCTTAATCTGGTCGGGGGACCAGTCAGAGCCCAAGGATCTGTCAGGAATGACAGCGTATACACTCTTGTGAGCGCAGGGGCGAATCTCACAGGACAGCTTACACCACACCAAGCCTCCCTCCCAGGCCTCTGTCATGGCCATCGTCATTGTCATCATCAGACCTGTTGTACATAGCTGCCAGAGCATGGCCCTGCTGGCTCCCAAGGAGGCCCTTGTGTTTCCGAGGCAGAAGCAGGACACTCTCTGGCCTGCCTCAGAAGGTCGGGGACAGTGGCCAGGCATGTGCCACCTCCCAGGCCCGTACTACGTCCAGCTCTGACTGCCCCTGTCTCTGCTGTCCACAGACCAGTTCCAGCTGGTGCCTCTGTGCTTCTCCCGGGAGCTGGACGCCCTCAACCCCAACACACCTGAGTGGAGGGAGGACGTGGGCCTGGTGGTCACCCGGCTGCTCTCCAAGGTGACCTGGGCAGCACAGGGCCAGCGGGGGCGGCATCAGGCTGGGTGTCACCTTGAGGGGAGGGATGGGAATGCGGTGTCCTCCACACCTGGGGTCCAGCTGTGTGCGTGCGTCCTGGGGTCCGGGGTCTCTGCCAAGGGGTCTCATCGCTAACCGAGTTTCTCTCCTGAGCTGGACTCAGAGAGGGGGAACCAGATGTGGCTGCTGTGGTTGGGGCTCACAGGAAGCAGAAGTAGCTATCTGGGTGGGCGCGGGACACCCCCGAGGGAGAGGATCACGGGTTGAGGCCATCCTGACCATTCTTCCCCTCATCCTGTGAATAACGCTGGTAGAATTGTCCTGGGTGTTGAAGGGTAAAGAGGAGTTCACCAGACAGCAGTGTGTGGAGGAGGATTCCCAGGAGGCAGAGAGCACACAGCAGCAGAGCTTCATGGGCTGTGGCCGGGCCTGGGGAGGCAGCAGGGCCACGCAGGGGCTGAGGGCAGGGGACAGGGGCAGGAAGCAGCGCAGGGTGCAGTGGACTCCAGGCCACCATGCAGCTGCAGGGGCAGGAATGGTGATCCAACCTACACAGGGGGAGAGCAGGTGTCCCCAGGGTCTGGGCTGTGGCAGGGGACAGGGAGGAGGAGGATACAAGTGTCCCTCTCCACAGGAGACCAGTGTCCCCGAGGAGCTGCTGGTGACCGTGGTGAGACCAGGGCTGCCCACCGTGGCTGACCTGTATGTGCTGCTGCCGCCTCCCAGGCCCACGAGGAAGAGGAGCCTCTCGAGTGACAAGGTATGGCCATGGCCCCGGACGCCCAGTCACCCTGCATTGCCAAAGGCTGGCGGCCGCGTGCCCAGTTGGGGTCACCTCCGACTGCATCCCGTAAAGGCTTCTTTCTTGCTGTCAGTCTGATTCACGGTGCTGTCCTGCACCTTGGGGCTCCACCCTCTGAAGGTCATTTGGCCTTTTAGGTCACTGAGCAGAGGGGTATCAGGGCTGGACCACTGCATCAGGGATTATCTTGCTTCCTCTCCCATATCATTGGCTGGAGCTGGTCACATGGCTTCAGCCTAGCTGCAAGGGATGCTGGGAGATACCGGGGTCCAGGAGACACCTGGCAGCAGGGACTCCGAACAGCGCAGCTCAACCTCCATGCAGATAGCAAGCATCTCACTACATAGGACAAGGGCCGAGCAAGAGCCCCTGGCAGGGACGGAAGTCCTGCCGCATGACGGGTGAGGAAAGGAACTCCAAGGTGAATCCAGTCCCTCTGCGCTCACAGAGGTGGCTAAAAAAAATGCACACAATCCAGTGTTGACAAGGAGAGATGGACCCTCACCCTGGAGGGTGAAGGCAGCCCGGCAGTTCCTCAGAAGGTTAAACCCGAGGCCCCATGGCCTGGCGACTCCACCTCTAGTGTTCGCTCAAGAAGAGTCAGACACACAGTCACGCACAGGCGAGGACCTGAACAGCGACATTCCTCGTGGCCCACGATGCAAACCAGCCAAGTGGCTGTGGCGGATACGTGCAGAGCGGCCCATCTGCAGGAGGACGGGCCTCCTCCAGCCCTGAGGAGAAGTGACGCCCAGGTACATGTGCTGAAGCGGGCCCAGCAGGAGCTGCAGCCACGGCTTCGTCCAGAGATGCAGATCCACAGGGACGGGAGTGGGGTGGGGCAGCCGGGGGCAGGGAGAACGGGGTTACTGCTGGAGCCGGGGCTCTTTCGGAGGTGATGAAGCGTCGGGAGTTGTCGGTGGTCCTGGCCCATGCGCCAGGCTGTGCAGAGAACGCGGGGCTGGCGCAGGCTGCAGTGAGCAGATGTCTCACACGGGTCCCCGTGACACTCGTGTGCAAGGGACCTGGAGGGCCTGGAGTGGGCAGCGCCTAGACAGGGAGCACTCAGACCCGGCACCCAGTGGGTGCCAGTCCTAAGTGCAGACTGGGGCGGGAGCAGCAGCGAGGGCCCTCGGCGGCGGCACCGTACGCAACATGGAAGAGAGGAACCAAGACTGCAACCCCATTCGGTGCCGGCGGCCGAGTAACACACTCGAGAGTAAACTTGACCGAGGAGGCCAATGTCCTGCGCCTGGCAACAGTGAGACGTCGCAGAAGAGAAGGAAGACGGCGCAGACCTCTGGAAAGAGCCCTGGTGTTTGTGGGTGGAAGCTTGCACCATCCACAGCCATCGGCTGATTCGCCAGCCCGAGGAAGAGTCAGTGGCATCTTCCGCAGAAATAGCAAAAAGGATCCTGAAGTCACATGGAGCCACTGAAGAGCCAGGGCACCCAAAGCCATCTTGGACGAAAGGGGCCGCCCGGTGGCAGGGACACCTTGGTCTGAGCGAGTGCAGGCTGCAGAGCTGCAGGCGCGGGTTTCCTGGACCAGGCCTTTCTGCACAGCCGCGGGGACATGGAGGGGAGCGGTGGCCACAGGGCGGGAGGAACCCTGCGCCAGCCGAACGCCAGTCGAGGGGCGATGCCCACAGCCCGTAGGGAGCTCAAACACCTCAACACCGCAGAACAGGCAACCAGTGCGGAGGTGGGCACAGGCCATACAGATGCTGCTGCAGGGGAGATGCAGGAGGCCGTGGCCAGAGGGGCCCCGAAAAGGCTCGGTGCCCGCTCAGCAGGGACGTGCAAATCAAAGTCATGACGAGATGCCAGCCCGCGCCTTGGGCCCAGCATGGGACATGCCCTGTGCAGAGCAGCGCTCCCCACTGCTCTGGAAAGTGCTCACCCCAAGCCCCAGGCCCAGGACCCCATTCACCCCGAGCGGGAACCGGCCTGGGAATCCCGTGGCTCGTCCAGGCGGCTGCACCCGACCGGCGGAAGCAGAGTCATGGCTGTCCTCCCGAGGTGTCCCGGGCAGAGGGCGCTTGGGGACAGCCATTGACAGCAGCCCCGCCTGTCCCCACACTGTGCACTCCAGAGAAGGGATGAGCCCTCAGGCGTCCCCGGCTGTGGTCCTGGCTGAGTGTCAGGACAGCGCCCTCCTGACAATGGGACTCAGCAGGCACCGAGGCGGGCACAGGCGCACCCTGGTGGGCATATGGGGTGGGCGAGGCCCGGCTCCTTCTCCCCAAGCCCAAAGCTGGCAGGCCGGGCGGTCCCCCGCTGTGCCCGTCACAGTCCCCGAGGGCTGTGAGGTCCTCCAGGAGGACCTAGAAATGCAGAAACGGGGGTCAGCAGAGGTGGCCAGGGTGTGCCGTGTCGCTGGGATCCGAGGAGGCTCCTGGGGCCGCCCCTGGCCGGCGTCTGGCTGCCGCCTCTCCAGCCCTCCCCTCAGCCCACCCGGGGCCCCCCCGAGTCTCCCACCTGCCCTGCCTCCGCCTCCTCTTGCTCTTCCGTCCCGAGAAGCCTTCCGTGCCCGCTGCGGGGCCCGGCCTCCCCCGGCAGCCTGGTCCTGTCTCTGCCCCTCCGTGGCCGAGGTTCCTGGGGGCCCTGGCTGGCCGCTGACTGTGGGCTCACAGGTGAGGTCCTGGGTCAGGCTCCTCTTCCTCCGCTTGCAGAGACTCACAGCCGTCCGGCAGGTGCTGAGCGCTCAGAAGATCAGCTTCCTGCTGCAGGGCGGGCTGCGCGTCCTGGTGGCCCTGAGGGACACAGACACAGGTGAGTGGCCCCTGTCCTGTCCTCGTCTGTGCTGAGCCCCATCGCCAGGCCAGCAGCCCTGGGCCTCAGTGCCCCTCCAGGGTCACAGGCGGAGCTCTTGTCTCCATTCCCACCCGGCTCAGGGTCCCGGTCCTCTGCCCATTTGCGTCTCCCCCTTGGGGCACACACCGCCCCTGTAGGAGGGAGGCGGCTCCCCAGGGGATGGCCGTGTCCCCTCGCAGGACAGGGCCCGCACAGCACTGTCCCCGCACCGAGTCGATGGGCAGCGGCTGGGATCCCAGGGCCTGGGCAGCACACACTGTCCCTGGTACCCCACCCCCGTGGCCCCTGTGCGGGTCGGGGTGGGGACAGGCCGGTCCCAGGGGCCCCTGGCTGCTTTGTTCGCAGAGTCACAGCGGCTGGGAGGCGGCAGCGGCTACTGGGCTGTGGTGGTCCTCTTCGTCGTGGGGGTCTTCGCGGTGGGCGCGATCGTCCTCTACAAGTTCAAAAGGCAAGGCCGCCGCGCTCCTGGGGGAGGGGCTGCTGCAGGGAGGCCGCTCAGGACCTGGGCCTGTGTGCGCGCTGCACAGCTGCGCCTCCTCCTACAGTGGCTCCGGGCCCAGCTGTGGGCAGTGGGCACTCCAGGTGGGCCTCCTGCTCAGACTGGGACCCCGAAGATCGTAGGAGGGGACCCCGTGACAGGTCACTGGAGCATGGGTCCTGCCGACCTCTCCTGGACTGGGCCCAGGAAGGGTCCCTGCCCCCTGCTGCCCCTGCTGCTGAGCCACCTGCAGGCCCCCATCAGTCACCCCACCCGGGTCCCCTGTGGGGGACCCTCTCTGTGTGCCAGTCTGCCAACAACCCCTCTCCTAGACCCTGGGTCCTCGCCTGCCCCCTGTGCACCTCTGGTCCTGGTTGCTGTAGCGATGCATGTGCCCGCCATGCGAGATGCTGGGCCGACTGCTGGGACACAGTGCTGACTCAGCTTCACCCAAGAGCACCCCCACAGCCTGTCACCTCCCTTCTGACTTGGCTCCAGCCACAGAGGTGGCCCGAGATGCTGAGTACATCACAGGGCCTCAGCTGGGCTGGAGGATCCAGAGGGCTTCCGCAAAGAGGGGATTTCTCAGTGGGATCCTGAAGGATGCATAGGAGTTTGCTACATAGAGGGACTGCAGCAGGATCCAGGCTGTGGCCTTTCTTGAGGCCCTGGCTTCCCAATAGACCTACCTGGGTATCCTGCCGGCACCTCAAATCAAATCACCCCACAAAGCCCCTCCTGAGTGAAGGCCACAGCCCTCTACCAAGTGCCCAGCCAGAAATGCCTCTCCCATCTGCTCCCTCCCTCAGCCACAATGACATCAAGTGATGCCCAGGGCAGTGGGAGGTGGGATGTCAGAGCCCAGGCCTCTGGTCCTGAGTCCACACTGGGCCAGCTGGTGGGGCCTGCACTGTGCCCTACACTAGGGAGGCTGGCGGGCCTCAGGCCCCTAAAGCCCACCTAGATTCGCAGGTCCCAGTGATTGAAGGCCTCCAGGGGCGGGGAGCCCCCAGGACCCCTTGCTCCTAGGCCCCCGAGTCTCTGCCCCCCACTGCCACACCTGGACCACCGGGTGCAGCCTGCAGGAGGCCAGTGTCCACGTCTGAGCCTCGGGTTCCGCATCTGAAAGGGGCTGGGGAGGCCCGGGGCAGGGCTCCCGCTGCTGTCTGGCAGCCCCCCGGGTGGCTCCGAGCCCTCCCGAGGTGCCCGGGTCGCTGTCCTCAAGCTGCCGGCTGCAGGAGGTAGAGGAGCAGCAGCGTGGCCAGGGGATCAGGGTCGGGTGCAGGACGGAGGGCTTCCGGGGAGAGAGGCGCAGACCCGAGTGCCCTGTGCCCGCAGGAAACGCCCCGGCAGGACGGTGTACGCGCAGATGCACAACGAGAAGGAGCAGGAGATGACAAGCCCCGTGAGCCGCAGCGAGGACGCCCAGGGCACCGCCATGCAGGGTGAGCCGGGGACGGGGCACTCGCTCGGCCCTGCAGAGGCCCTCTGGGTCCCAGGGCACTGTGTCCACACGTGTGTGTCGCACATGCACGCACAGCACAACACTCACAGCTCACACCTGCCCATCCCTCCCCGTCCTGGCCCTGCCCGGGAGACAGCACCGTCAGACCACACGGAGGGGCCACTCACCCTCTCCCAGCTCCTCGCCTTTCTGGGGCAGGACGTTGTCACCCGCGCTCGCCCACAGTGGCTTGAAGCCTCTGTGCCCCGCAGTGAGCACAGGCAGGCAACTGGGCCTCACCCATCCTGTGCCCACCACCTGGACCTGGACGCCCTGTGGCTGGGTCCCCGCAGCACAGCCAGCGAGGTCTGAGCAGCTGGGGAAGTGGCCTCTGCAGGACCCTGCTTCAGGGTCATGGCCCAAACCCACGTCTTGCTGGTGGACCGAGGTGCCCCGAATTCCACCCCAGGGGAGGGACACAGGCTCTGCCCCTCGCTGGAGCGTGACGCTGACCAGGCTGGCAGCCCACCTCGGCCTCCCAACAAGTGGGCAAACAGGCTTGGGCTTGAGAGATCTGGGTGTGCACCTCCTGCAGGCCTACGAGCGTCCTGTGCACCTCGGAGACCCTAGGGGACTCTGCCCAGGATGGAGGTGGCTTTGGCCCCAGGTAGCGGCCCCACCTCCTGCAGGCAGGGTCATAGCCCCGCCAGGGAAGCCCATGGGGGTCCAGGAAGTGGGAGCTTGGCTTTTAAGCCCCTAAAATAACAACAGCCTAACCATATTCGAAGCCCCCGTCGTGTGCACCAGGCATCGGCCCTGATGGGCCTTCCGAGGGCCTCCACGTGAGCCTGCTGTTCCAGATGTGGCACGGGGGCAGGGGATGAGGGCCTTGCCGGGGACGCTCGGACAGCTCGGCTCCTCTCTGACCCAGCCATGCCAGGCACTGGGCCTCCGTCCACAGCTGGGGTGGGGCCGCGCCCTGCAGAGCAGCTCCGGTCCCGGGTGCTCCCTGTGCTTGGGCTCACAGTGCAGCCTCTGCCAGGCGGCCCAGGTGCCCAGTCTCTGAAGGGGCCTGGCCACCCTCTGTCCCGCAGCTGCGCCTGCCAGGAGGGGGCGGAGACGCAGCCCCTCCCACGGCCCCTGCTGCGGGCCTCACTGGTCAGCCCTCCCTCGGGTCCACTGCTTGTGTGGGCACTGGGCACACCCCGTTCAGTCACCTGTGCAATCGAGCCCCACCACAGGGACCCGCGGGTGCCCACCACACACGGCTGGCTCGAAGCGCGGCGGAGGCCACCACCCCGTCCCCAGCCCAGGGGCTCGTGCTCATAGCCCGCACCTCTCTGCTCCTAGGCAACCACTCGGGCGTGGTCCTGAGCATCAACTCCCGGGAGATGCACGGCTACCTGGTGAGCTGATGCCCCGCGCGCTCTGCTCTCTGCCGCCGCCCCCAGGGGCGCAGCCCACTCCTGCAGCTGGAGTGAGTCCCAGACCTGCCCAGAGCCACCTCCGGGCTCCCCACAGGACAGACGCCCCCCCTCAGCCCACGCCCACCCAGGCCACTGACGCTCAGGGAGCCGACCCCCCACAGGTCCGCCCCGCCCGGGACCCGCCCTCTCCGGCTGGGCGCACACAGCTGCCCTGGCCCCTCCCTCCTGCCCCCAACCCGAACCCCAGCAGCCGTGGGCTGGGCCATCTCCCACCCCTGCCTCTGTCCCTCTCTGTATAGGTCATGTATATTCCTCTCTAGGCGGCGGTTCGCACTGGGGCTTTATCTTTGTTTGTATGGCCAGGCAGTCACCCTCTGGGTGGCTCTGTCAGCCACGTCGAGAACCCCGCTTCCAGAGCACCCAGCGCTCCCCTCTGGTGTTCACCCTAGTTTCCGCTGCGGGTTGGGGGCTCCGCAAAAGGACCCCTGCCTGCAGTTCCCGCTCCCACCAGCAGGCGGTGCCCTCCCAAAGCCTGGCTGCCCAGCCTGAGCTCTGGAAAGAACCAGCCAACCCAGAAAGGGGTGAGCGCCCCCTCTGCACCCAGTTCTCTGCACAGCTCACAGCTGGGGTGCCCGTGGAGCCCAGCTAGGATGGGGGCAGAGCTGGGGGCCCCCAGGAGCAGGCCCCTCTTGGTGAAGACATGGCAAGATGGTAGCAAGGGTGGCCCCAGAACCAGCCCTCTGCCCCCCAAGCAGGCTGCTCAGCCGCTCAGGCTGCCGGGCAGGGACGCAGACAGCAGGGTCTTCACCTTTTGCCTTGGACTCAGCATCTTCCGCGTCCCCTCCCCCTTTCTTCTCCTTTTCTTCCTTCTCCCCTGCCTCCTTGTGACCCCCTCTCCAGCCAGGGTCTCTGGAAGCCATGCCAGGGCCCAGGCTGGTACCGGGCTGGCACCATTTTCCCGAGGAAGAGGCCTGGCCTGTTAGTGGGTGCCTGGGGCCACCTTCTCACACCGGGCAGTGCCTGGGCACTCCGTCTTTGCCTTGTGGGGCCCCCTGGTACCCAGGCCAGGTCACGGGTGGGACTCAGGGACAGCGGGCACTCAGCTGGTGGGGGAGGCAGCCCGGCTGCACTGACGCCTGCCCGCCGCTGCCCACCCTGGACGTCCTCCCTGCGGGCGTCTTCCCTGGGGAGGGGCTGGGGACAGGGACCAGAGCCAGGAGAGGCCGTGACTCCGCGACTCCGCCGCCGCGGCCGCCCACCTCTCTGTAGCCCCTGCCGGGGACCTGCCTCCGGCTGCCACCCCACGTGTCCCACCCGCGCATGGGACCCCTGAGCACAGTCTAGGCTCGGCCAGCGAGGAGCAGCCCAGCTCCCGGCGCCTGTGGTGCCAGCACCGGCCTGGCCCTCCCCGCCACTCAGTCCCACCTGCTCAGCCGTGCAGGTCGGGTCTCCCTGAGGTACTTGTGTTCCCTTGTATTTTATGTTACGATTTCTGACCAGAACATCTTGAGTGTGTGGCCCAGGACCCCGGGAGCAAGGCGACCTGCCGTAACCCTGCCATCCCCATCTCCGTGTCCGTAGAGGCAATCCATACATACTCGGGCCTCGCAGGTGGTCAGCAAGGGGCGTGTGCCCGGGGCACAGGCAGGAACTCGGGCACCAGGGGAGGGCGCTGACCCCGGTGGTGGCCAGCGTGTCCCCACCGGCGGGGTCACCCACTTGGCATAACAGAGGCAATGCAGGCTTTCTTATTTTTCCTTTTTAAAGATCAGTAAATCATTTGTGATGCTTTTAACAAAGATTAAACGAATATGATCAGCTTCTGCCTTCTCAGGAAGGTCTCTTCTGCGTCTTCCTCCGCACACCCTACCATGCAGAGACTCTGGGGAACCCCAAGGCAGGTCGCCAGTGGGGTGGATGAAAGGAGGTGGGTTTGAGTGACAACGCACACACACATGCTCACACGTGCACCTCCGCTCTGTGCCAGAACTCACTCGTGGTGTGCAACGTCAGCAGCTCAGAATAGCCTGGCAGCCCAGGAGCCTTTGAACTTGAGCGGGACCCTGGGCAGCCCCCAGGCCGTGACCTGTGGATGACTCAGAGCTCTTGACCTCGAAGGAGGCCCCAGACCAGGGGAGGCAGGCAGTGGCCACACAGGCCCAGCAGGGGCCCCGACCCAGCCTGGTGCCAGAGGCCTGAAATTTGTGCAGTGGAGGTGGAGTTGGCACTAGCCCTGCAGGGGGAGGGAGAGGACATGCACAGGACCCCGGGCTGGGGACACCAGGCTGGGGCGTGGGCAGAGGGCGTGCACATGTATGAGCAGGGAAAGGGCCTTGCAGCTCCTGCTCTGCTTCCAGGATGGAGGAGGAAGGCGGAGCCCCGTCTGACGACGTCCCTGCCCCTGGGTGCCCGGCCTTGGTGGGGGGGGCGTCTCCTCCTGGGTGTGACACGGTGCTCGGAAGCACCACTATCCTCCTTCTGGAGCCTCTGCCTGGTGACCTGGCCAGACAGCAGGGCCCCGAAGATGACGCAGGGGTGCAGAACCCCTTGTAGGAGACAGTGACAGACACTGTCGTGGGCTCTGCAGTCCCGCACGCCACCACGTGCCTGGCCGTGGTGTCCCCAAGTGCACGGAAAGCTTTTAACTGAAACCCAGACTGCTCCAGGGCTCTAGCCATGCCCCAAAGGCCCAGGGACCCCCGCCTGGGGCCCAAAGCGGTGCAGGTGGCAATCGATGTCAAGAAAGGGACAGAAGGTTCCTGGTCACGGACAGGTCACCCTGAGGACAATGCCCTCCTTCAGCACCACGGTTCTCATCCCTGCCAGGGCCACTGTTACAGAAAACCAAAACCACCCGCCACGGTTGGTGACACAGGCTGTGCCCAGGGGCCCGGTGGCCACCTTCGACAGGTGACTCAGCCACCCGGGCCCAGCTGCCTCCTGACCACCTGCGTTGGGCCTTTCTCACACCTGTAACTAGGCTCCAGGGTCCCCAGGAGCCAGCGACCACCCCACCTGCTTGGGCAGAGCGTTGAGGTGCAGCCCAGACCACTTGCTCTGTTCCGGTTGCATCTGCGAGGTGCACCCTCCTGCCTCTGCAGGCGCTGGCAGCCGCCCTGCCAACCCTCAGACCCTGACAAGACAGCCGGAGCCCACCAGCTATGCGGATGCCCAGGCCACGCCTGCCAGCTGGGGGCTGTGGGGAGGAAGGCTGTCCGGGCTGCCGAGTGCCAGTCCGACGGGGCACCGCCACCTCCATAACTATGCTGGCCGAGGGCCTAGCCCAGGCGGGGAAGGGAAAACAGGAGCCAGGACTCAGCACCAGCCGCAAGGAGCCTCAGTCCCCGCCCTTGACACCAGGGCGTCCCTGGCTGTGAGCTGGTGGCCCAGGGGCAAGGGCCCGAGGTGAGGGAGGCCACAGGGAGCCGGGGAGGGGAGGGGAAAGAGATGCTGCCCCGCGCCCTTCAGAAAATGTCACTCGGGTCCCAGGGGAGCCGGGCTGGCAGAAGGCGCGGCTGGAAGGTGGCACAGGGCGGGCTGCTCACCGGGAGAGGGAGCCGGCTCCGGGACAGCAGAGTCCTCTGACCAGGGCGCCCCCCTCCCCGGGCCCACATGGTGAGCAGCAGCCTCCAGCCACGCAGCCCCGGCAGGGGGAAGAGGGCGGAGCGCGCCAGGCCGAGGAGGCCCAGGCCACACCGGGGCGGGAGTGCAGCACCCTCCCCTCTCCCAAGTCCCTCCGCAGCTTCGGACTCAGCTTCCTGCCTCTCCCTTCGCCCTTCCAGCCGTATGCGTGGCCCACCTTTGCCCAAGCAGCCCCCCTCCCCCGCGCCTGCTGTTTCCTGGGACTGGGATGTCTTCCCCTGCCTCTCTCCTTGTTGAACTCCTATCTAAACCCCACAGCCTGGCTCAAATTACCCCCACCATGCTGCAAACCCTACCCAGTGGCCTCAAAGCCAGCTGCTCCCTCGCCTACCATCCCGGAAGTCACCGGCCGTCCTCCCGTGGGCGATCTATCAGTCAGTCTTCCGGGTAAGCCCGTGGCAGGTGCAGACGTTTCTGGAGTCGCAGGATAAAAAGCGCTTGAACTGTTACGGCCCCTCCAGGGCGAGCGCCCCACCCCGTGACCCCGACGCCATCCCGCAGCGGCTTCCGACTTCCGTGCGCAGCGCAAGCCAGGGCTGCAGGACACCAGGCCCGGTCGAACGTTTTATTAACAATAAGCGTGCGTCGCGCCGCAGGCGCCAGTCTACCCCGCCGCGGAGGACAGCCGGAAACTCAGTCCAAAAGCGGAGGATTCAAGTGAAGCTGATACAAAATGGGGTCCGTGGCTGAAACGTGGGTTTCCACTATAAGTCTCTTTCCAAAAGTTTTTTTTCCCTACTTTATGACTTCAATACAGACAGTGAAGACATTTAGTCATTCCAAATGGGCACGGACAACATATTTAATTTTTAAAAAAGCTTTCCTGTTTCTTTGCCTGTTTCTTTCAAAGAGAATTTTAAATATGACTTCAGTTTTTAAAAAATACAATAAGGCAATAATTACATTCTTAATATGAAAACATTTTACAACGTATGGCCATGGGCAGTTCATCCTGGATATCTAGAATGCAAAAGTTGATGTTAAAATGTAAATGTAACATGTATTTCCTTCCTTGTTAGAAAATCAATTAGAGGATGATCTTATTAAAAACACCTTTGGTCCCTAAGAGTTGTGATCTGAGGATCCCGTGAGGAAGACTCCTGGGGTGGAGCGCTACATACGAGGCGGCCTTTCTGGGCCACTGTGAGCGCAGCGGCAGACGCAGCAAGGAAGCCTTGCAGGGCTGGAGCTGCAGCTGGGGCTGGGGGGCTGGGGGGCTGGGGGCCCACCCGCAGACAGCCTCTCTGGGCCTCCCCAGGGCTGCACTGTGTGCACCCCAAATGCACACGGTCTTTTATTTGCAGTTTATTTCACAGTATGAACCCAGCCCACCGTGGGGTTGATAAAAAGACAGCAACAGCAGGACCCCGACACTGAGTGACCTCCTGAAAAATCACATCCTGCACTTGAAATTAGTTTTCCTGTTAAAAATTATTGTAGAAAAAAAGGAGGAAGGGAGTCGTTTGTCACTGCAGTGCTGCCACAACCTTGGTGGGAGCGTGCTGGTGTGCAGGGGAGCCGCTGATGGGCGCACCCGGGGACACGCAGAGCCGGCCGGGGAGCAACACTGTCCCCTGTACCCGGGGGTCAGGGCCCGGACTCGCTCTGTGAAGGCTCCTCCAGTGGGACCCGCACCCTGCCGGGTGGGTGTGGCTATTAGAATCACCCAAGCAGCCCGCCAGGGAAGGTTCTCGAAGGTTCTGGATGGCCATCCTGGCCCCTGGCTGCCCGCAGGGTGCTGACTCTTGAGGCGAGTGACAGCAAGGCCAACACTTGTGTCAAGGTGGGTGCGACAGTGCCCTGTGGCAGCGTGGCTGTCTCTATGCAGGGGTCGATCCAGGAACACGACAGAGGGGCTCTGCAGGCGGTGCCATTTCACCCAACTGCGCCAGGAGCAGCACCCAGGGAGGGACCCAGTGCCTCACGGTGGCGGGAAGGGCCGAGGCGCAGGGCCGGGCCTCCCTGACCTGTCCCAGGCCGGCCCCTCTCTGTGGGCCTCACTCTGCGAGCACAGCTGCCTGTGAAGGTGGCAGGTGACGCGTTAGACACTGGACCCGGGCAGCCTGCCCTGCACCCCGCAGCACCTGGCCCCAGCCTCGGTGCCTAGGACCAGGGGTGCCTGTGCCATCCCCCGGCCGGGGTCATGCTGGGACATGCTTTGGGAGGGTGACCAAATGACACCACCCTCAGACTTGGACGGGTATCTGTGTGTCTAATATGTACAGGCATAAATTAAAGCTACACTTACGGGACATATACAAATAAATAACTTGGAAGCAAATGCTTTAAACTAACTTTCTGGTCCAATCTGAGAATGTCAGGGCCCATAGGGCCCAGGACCTGTGTCGGGAGCTTGCTTTCCTCAGGGCCACTGCAGACACCCCAGAACCTTTGCTGCCTCCTTCAAAGCGTTCTGGTAACAAGAGTGGATGACAAACCACAGTGAGTGGTGTGTGTGCAGAGGGGGCTGCTGGCACGGACACCTGCTGCACGTCTGCTGTGGATCGTGGGCATCCACCCAGGCCTGAGGCTGGTGCCTCCCTCCTCTCAGGAGCAACCCGAAACCAGCAGCACCCCCTTGGCCAGGTGGCTGCCACTCAGAATGGCCCACAAGCCTGGCTTCGTGGATTTTATTAGATCCAACAACAGCAAAAATTTCTGGTCTATAAATCTTTCCCTTTACAAAAATGTAGTTTCCTATGGAATAAAGCTCCCTGCGACAGTGGGAAACCAGCCCTGAGGGAGGGCTCCTCCCCCGCTGCCTGCCTGGCGGCCTGCTGGAGGGAACGGCTGGACACTGGTGTAACCGAGGACTGGGCGACTCACACTCGCAGATGGCTTCAGGTGGTTCCAGGGGACCAGGGGAGCAGCTGCTAATCCTCGCTGGGACACTTTCTCCTGTCCCAGGTGACTTTCCCACTCAACAAGTAAATCCGACAGCCCCTCCGGCTCAGGGTGTGATGCAGAGAACGGACCCCAGTCCGAGGCCTGGGAATGGTGGGGCAGACTCCCGACACCCCAGGGCGGCTCTGGGGACAGCACGGGAGGCGCTTTGTGCCAGCGGTAGAGTGCTCTGGGCCGGGGACAAAAGGCGTGCGGCGGGTGGGGTGCGGTGCTGTCCCCTCCTCATGGTCGGGGCCATCTTCCCCGATGGCGCCCCTGCAGACCAGGCGGAAGTGAGCCGAGGTGCTGCCCATCTCGTTCCCTGCACCTGGACGCTGCAGGGGCACCACACAGAGGGCAGCGGTGCCAGCCTTAGTGGACAGAGGGGTGGCTCTGGCTCCCAGGTTCCACAGGTCCCAGCCCTACAAGCCCAGAAACTGCCTCCCGCTGGCCCACGGACATCCTGCAGAGGGACTCAGCCAGCAGCATCGAGGCGTGTGAGGGGCTGGACCTGAGCAGCATCACCGCTGTGCACAGTGGGAGGGCTGGGGCCCAGGCCGGGGCGCACTAGCCAAATAAAGCGCCTGCTGCCTATCACCAGCAGTGCAGATAATCAACAAAATAGGACTCGGCTCTGAAGACTCTAGAACTCAGTGAAACATATGGCAAAAAGGGACATTTTAAAAAACAATGGCACCTGTTCGTGGCCCGGAGACAAAAGTGTCCATCCGAAAGGAAGAAAGAATTAGAAGGTAGAAATGGCTTCACAGCACAAGGTTCTTGTGCCTTCGCCTCTCAAGGGTGCGAAAGTGGACAGGGTGCTGGACAGTGCCCACGCCAGCCCCACCTCAGCTACAGAACCCCAACCTTTGCATGGCCAAGGGCAATCCTGACACTGCATGCCCGAGCTGGGACACCCGAGAGGGGGAGGCAGGGCCTGGGAGCCGCTTCAGGTCCAGCCAGGCACAGGCAGGGACCAGGGTCTGTCCGGCCGGCCGTCTGCTGCCTGTCAGCTGGGGTGGGGCTGGACCTGGTCCAAGCAGTCATTCAGCTGGTTGGAGAGAGGCAGCTTGTCCATCGGCCTAAGAATCTTTCACAACACTCATCATTCCTTTCTGTTTCTGGTTCTTGTTGGTTTTTTTTAACAAGAAAAACTGGAAGCTAAAGTCTTACAAGTAAACTCTTCAGAAGGGCACCATCCTACAGTAGGAAGGACACTCGGGCAGGCGGGCGAAGGTGGCAGGGCAGGGCTTGGCCTCAGAGCCTCGGACGTCTTGTATGGGCCACCCAGGGAGCACCGCGTCGCAGATGGGCAGCCAGCGGGATGCAGTCTCTGCCTGGGGCCGCCTCCCTTCCTAGGTCCCGTTCTTCAGTTCCCACTCCTGGAGAAAGGAGAGCTGTGTAAATCCCAAGGGCCAAGCCTGGCAGGCGGGGCAGCATTGTAATCCATGGGTGCTCAGGACCAAAAAGGGTCCCGGGGGCACTGGTCCCCCATGGAAGGCAGGACGGGGGAGCCTCCAGCACCGGGCACCGGGGCCCTGGCAGCCCCACTTCCGGTATTCACCCCACCCAGAGACAAGGCTAGAACTCGGCCCAGGAGTACCCTAGAGGAACAGAGTGTGATGGGCCTGCAGCACACTGATGTTTCAGGGTCGAAGGCCAGGTCCCTGTCCCTGTTCCCAGAAATCTGGATGCCTGCTCAAGCTCACTCTCTGTGAGGCTGAGCGTCAGAGCCCATCTATGGGGCAAGATGGCTGCCCCAGGCTTCTGGGACCTCCTAGGGGCGGCCATCTCCCTCCTGAGCCGTGTCTCCCTGCAGCTAGCTGCTGGTGACACAGCTGAGAGCTGCCTGCTCAGAGAAGCCAGAGCTCGTGTGGCCAACAGGGCTGAGATGCCTTGGCTTGCCATCAAGGACTGCTGGTGGGTCTCAGGGAGGCACCCAAGGGTAGAGCTGGCAGGGTCCCGATGGTGACCCAGGGGTCAGGCATGTGGGGCCGGGTACAGGGGTTGGGTGGGGAGAAAAGGCCATTCCTTAGCTTTTCTTTCTTTTCAGAAGAATCACAGCTCTTAAGCAGTGGAAAGGACCGTGGGCCACCTGGCCCAATGTCCACTCTGCTGAGAAGACCAGCCCAGGGACAGGAGGCCCCTGAGCCCCAGTCCTGAAAGATGGCCTGGCACGGTGGGGACCCAGTGAACACTCTCACACCGCACGGGAGGCGCCCTGGCCGGGACGGGGCCTCACCTTGGCCTTCCGAAGCACGTGGCCCCGGCAGCGCGAGCTTCCCATGGCCGGCGGGCTCTTCCTCAGGACCGTGGCACTGTTCACAGGCAGGGGCCCCTCGGCGTCACTCGTGTCACAGCTGGAGACTGGCGAGTTCTCCAGAGTCCGATGCCGGAACACAGGGGACTGTGGGTGGGAGGGAGAGGCAGCTCTGGAGAGCTGTAGGAGGTGGGGCCCGGTGGGAGGTAGTCTCTGGGTGTGGCCCGGAGGGGTGAATTCTTGTCCCCAGCTCCTTCCTTCTCTCTCTGCTTCCTGGATGCCTGATGTGAGCAGCTTCCTCCACCCACTCCCCTGACCATGCTGCTTCTGCTTTGGAGCCAGCCGACCATGGACTGAACCCTCTAGGGTGAGGCAAGCCAAACCTCTGCTGCTTTAAATTGTGGGTGTCGGGTATTCTGTCCTAGCTGCAGGAAACTTGACTAATGCACCCTGCATCAGTTCGGGGACCAGGTCACAGTGCACAGTTCGGGTACCAGACACTGGGGGTACCTGCCACTGTTGTCCCCCGGGCACTGCCAGGCTCTGGAGGGCTTGGAGCAGAACAGCCCGGGCCCTGGGCCACCATGCCCCTACCTGTGGCTTTTGGAGGGATCACAGACTCAGAAATGGTCCTGGCAGCCTGCAGCACCCCCTGGTGGAGCCTCCGAGGACTGAACCCTCCCTGCAGGAACTCCCATCATAGGGATAAACACACCCACCGTGCGGTCAGAACAGTGCCCCATGTCCCACTGGAACAGAGCTCCTGTCCTCCGTGGGGCTCCCTGAGCAGGGTCCCCAAGCACATCTCTCCTCAGCTCCAACTGAGCTTCCCTAGGAAACACTTCCAAGGGCACGGAGGACTGGGGGGAGCAGGTGCCACATCAGAACAAAGACAGATGACCCATCTCCAGCACACCACTGGCACTGGAGAACGTCCACCCAGCAGGCCACTCCTCTGAGGACATGCTGTCACCAGCGTCCAGAGAGGGCAGTGACCATGCCCACGGAGAGGCCTGTGGAGGACAGGAGCCTGCAAAGCCAGCACAGCAGCCCAGGCCTTAAGGACAGCCAGCACCCAGGGCCAGAAAGGTGTACGGTGAGCAGGAGGGGTTGATGCAGGGGGACTCTAGGGGGACAGGGACCTGGGAGCTTGGGGTCACTGCAGGAGGAGCCAGCAGGAGCCAGGCAAAAGGCTCCTGGAGTTCAGGAGCAGAGAGCCGGAAGCGCCCACTGGGTCAGGGCCCCGGAGTCGCCTGGCAGGGCAGACCCAGGGTGGGCAGGGAGTGGGTGGCCTGGACGCTGAGAGGAAGGACTACTGTCCCCGAGTCTATGGGGCAGGGCAGGGAGACGCGCAGGACACCAGGCAGCAACTGGAGGGGATGCAGGCTGAGGAGGACTGTGTTCAAGATGGAGCAAGCTGGAGACTAATGCTAAGGAGGAAGCAGAGGGGGCTGAAGACCCAGCAGGACCCTTGGGGGCAGGCAGGGCCTTGGCACAGTCCCCACTGTCACGGAACCAAGCCGAGGGCTCTGGGACACAGGTGTGTGTGTCCTGTGCGGCACAGCCTCAGCCTCCGGCTTGTGACAGACACGAGGTCGCCGAGGACACCATGCCACAGCTCAGCTAATGCCTGCGCACACTGAGGCTGAGCCAGCAGGCCGGATGGCAGTGCCTGGGGTCCATGCACGCTGCCCACGGCCCCTGCTCCTCTGTGGGCAGGATGCTCACCTGTGGGCTCGATGTCCCCGACTTGGGCTCGATGGCCAGCCCCAGGGTGACGCCGCCAGCCAGGGCTTTCTTCAGGCTCTCCTTCACCTCGGTCAGCTCCAGCTCCAGGCTCACGCGCTCCGCCTCCCTCTGCTTGCATTCCTCCTCCAGCTTCCTCAGTTTCTCCTCCAGCACCACCTGGGTCTTCCTGCCTGTGAGCACCGGTGGCACTGAAGTCTCAGCAGCGCGTAGACGTCCCCACCACCCAGCCTAGGCCCTGGCTTTGCTGAGCTGGGGAGGGACCTGGCACTGGTCTGACCCTCACGCTGCAGGCCTCCCGCTCCGGGCCTCAGCTTCTTACTTAAGAAAGTGCTGCTGGCTTGAAAGCCTTCATTGGACCTGGACCTGACGCAGGCCTCGCCCTCCTGACCACCTCTGTTGTCCTGACCCAAGCTGGAGTCTGGTGACTGAGCAGACTGAGCAGCCCAGGGAGAGGGCCTGGCCTCTGCCTCGGGTGCACGGTACAATCACACTGGTGCAGGGCCAGGGCCCATCTGCAGCAGCCCAGCCCAGAGGCACTGCCCCCCCCATTCCTGCCACACCACAGCCGTGGGCGGAGCAGGGAGCCACGGGCAGAGGCCTCCCTACCTGCGTTCACCTCGATGGCGGCCCGCAGGTCTCTCCTCTCCTTCCGCAGCTGCGCCAGCCTGTTCCGCAGCGCCTCCTTCCTCTGCAGCAGCTCCTCCTCTTTGGTCTGTAGGCGCTTGGCATCCGCCTCCACCCGGTTCTTGCCGTATTTGTACTGGTCGGCATCTAAGGGCGCAGCACGGGAGTCAGGAGCAGGCGGGAGGCGGCACTCAGAGCCCAGAGCGCCAGTCGCTCCGCAAAACAAGGCTGGGCCGGACCGAGGGAAAGTGGCCATTCCAAGGCGCCAAGGCTCCCGGACGCGGGGTTGCACAACAAAATGGAGCCCGGGAGCCCTTCACCCATCTGCAGTGGGCTCGCCTGGGCCCTGTAACCTGGACCCTGGAGTCTGTCACCATCGGGGTCACTGCTGACTCTCGCTCAGGGCCCAGGCCCCGCCCCCAGCACTGCCTGCTCTGCTGCTCCCCACCGGCCCTGCTCTGACCCCACGGCAGGAGGAGGTGACGGGGCCGCTCGGGGTGCACCTGGCCCAGCATGGCGCCTGGAGCTGTGTGACCCTGAGCAACGTCTTGGTGTCTCTGCCCTCGTCTGTGAAGTGGGGTGGTGAGGGCAGGAGCTCACAGGGTTGAGGGGCCTGGTCAGTGTCCACACAGCACCCTCCACAGAGCCCTACACACGTGCTTATCAAATGCAGCAAGAACGAGCCGAGGGAAAAGCAGACTTAGGGAGTGTTCATAGCCAGCTGACAGCTCACCCAGGCAGCAGGGCACTGACCCCTTCCTGCGCTGGCCTTCCATACTGGTGGCCTAGGAAAAGCCTCTTTGGAAAAACACACTGGAGACGCAGCTTCCAGCGAAAAGACTGAGGGCTGCAGCTGTGAGGCTCAGCTCTTCTCAGCGTACTCAGAGGCCTCTGTGGCTCCACCTCCAGGGTCGGCTGGGCAGAAGCCCAGGGGCCTGCCCCGAGGGGTGCAGCCCACCCAGGCCCCTTCCTGCCTGAGATTCTGCACAGCGTCATCTCCCCGCCTTAGCTTCCGGTCCACAGAGCAGAGAGGATGGTGCTGCCTTGCAAGCGACAGCCCCGCAGCCCTGTCTCCAGGACAGCAGGGCCACGGCAGTGCCTGCCCGGGTGCTGGGCTCGCAGGCCTCACAGCGCAGGCTGCCATGGTTCAAGGAAACATGGGGGCAGTCATGCCTGTCCAGCAATGTCCCTCCCCAGAGAGAGCCCACAGACCAGCACTGCAGGGACCGGCAGCCCAGGACACCATCCAGTCACATCTGTCCAACCTGCTGCCACCCATTGCCAAGGCGACGGTACATTTTACATACAGACCAAGTTTAAACTCTACTCACTTGTGTCCACACTACCGTGTCCACAAATAGACTCAGAGATAATAACCTATAAATGTCCCCATCTTCTGGTCCCTGTGCAATAAACTCCATGCAATCTGTGATGAGGGTGGCTGAATTTACTGGCAAAAACACACAGTGCGACTGCTTTCTGTCTTTTGTCACCATAAGATGTCACCAAAGTTAATGAAAATCCCCTACAGAAAATGTCACAAAATAAACGCATAAATTGCCTAGAAACTAAAAAGTACCTCAGTGCCAGGAGGAACGCCAAGCTGAGAGATGCCGCGCAACTCAGAGCTCGCTTAACAGAGCTTCTCAGGGCAGACGTGGCCCTTCTCCAGCGCTGCCTCTCCCAACCCCCAGCACCATAAACCTCGGCCGCCAGCACACCAGGGAGGCGAGGTTCGCTGGGGAGACAGGGCCAGGGAAGCTAGCACACTCAAGGCTGTGTGAGGGTGGGGCTGTGTCCGCCCTGCCAACTGGAGCGAAAGCCAAGGGGAATGGGGGTGTAGACAGGCTCGTGGGGTGCACAGGACTCCCCCAGATGGCGGCAGCCCCAGCCTCGTGTGCCCCTGGCCCTCCTCGCCCCTTCCTCGCCTCCTGCCTCTGAATCTGCATCACAGAGCCCGTGGATGGCAGCCCTGGAAGGTGTGTGGCCAATTCTTCCCGCCAGGCTGCAGCTGCCTGGGAGGTGGCTGCCTCATCCTTCAAAGCACGGGGACCCAGTGGCCAGGGACACTGCCAGGAGTCACAGGAGGGCTTCCTTGGCTGAGGTGCAGCCCTGGCCCTGCTCCTCTAGGTTGGCCACAGTCCAGACACCCAGTGACAGGAGGCCGCAAGCAGAAACCTGGGGACAGCGGCCCTCTAGCTTCTCCACTTGGAGGTAAAAGCAGAGCTGAGCTCCATCTCTCTGCCCCATCTGCTTCCACTGGCCCTGAGGCCTGGACGCCGGTCCCTGCCCTGGCTCTGTGATCTGCCCCATGTGACCCCCTGCAGGGCCGACACCTCGAGGCAGCATCCCTCACTGTGCAGAGAGGTGGATGCCAACACTACCCAGGCCCGAGGCTGGGGGAACCCACGGGGCCAGGTCACAGTGGCTGGCTGTGGACCCCGTGGGCCCAGCAGGACTCTCACATCCTGGGCATCCTGAGCTTTCCCACAGCCTCGCTCCTGCTCATCGGCTGCAGCCACTGCAGTCAGCGGTGTGCCCCTCCTGACAAGAAGAGGCGCTCTGGGAGTTTGTGTGACTTCTCACAAACGTCGGGGACACAACGCGGGTCACAGGACCAATGTCCAGGGGCGCCGCAGCTGCCCTGGCAGGTGCCAACATGAGTGTCTTCAGCCAGTGTGGTCTCCTTTCCAGGCACAGCGGCAGAGTCAGACAGGCGTCCTCCCACCTTCCAACTCAGCAGAGGGGACACCACCACCCACGGACCCCCACACCCACACACAGCTGAGCAGCTCAGCTGCCCTCGACCTGGAAGCAGGAGGCAGGCGCCGGGTGGAAACTCACTGGAAGGGGTCCGCTTCATGCCGGCTGTGGAATCTGCCTTTTTCTGCTGGCTGCTCAGAGTCTTCCCTTTCCCCGGAACCCCGTTAGATGCTGCTGGGGGCTTCTTCCCCTTGAGCTGTTGGAACAGATGTAGAAAATTAGCAACAAAACAGGCAAAAAACACCTTAACCCCCTTCAATAATTTCCTTCAGTCTCTGTTAAGTAGAACTTCGGTGGCCAGGAAACAGAATGAGGGAGGAAACCAGTTCGGCCCAGACCCTGGTGCTGTGCTGGTCCTGGGTGGTCAACAGCTCTCCTGCTGCCTCGACTGTCAGAAGCCCGCAGGTGGTGCTGGGCATCAGCGACTCCACCAGGACCCTCGCTGGGGACTCGGCAGGCTCGATGCAGATGTAGCCCCAACCCCAGGTGCTGCCTGACACTGTCCTACTCGACTGGGCTGCGGAGGGGGACAGCTTGACGTCTCATCCTCATCCTGTGCCTTTAGTAGCCACAGAGCAAGCTGGGAAAACTGAGCCTCTGTCTGCTCCTCTAAGGGAACAGCAAGCCACCAGTCTCCGCTCGGGGCTCCTACAGGGTGACGGCCACCACGGCCACCCACAGCAGACGGCACGGTCTCCCTGTCGCACGGCAGGCCCCATGAAGTGGCCACAAGAGGACGGGAAGCTAAAATCCAACCTGTAAATGTGCCTCCTACCGGAAACGAAAAAGCAGATAAGCGGCAGTAACAAAGATCACGCATCAGCCATGCATCCAGGGACTCCCAGCCAACCTGGGGCCAGCACGGAGGGGCCGGGCAGCTCTAATGCCAGCAAAAAGACAGATGAGTGTGGACAGACGGTGCTCACTGAGAAATGAAACAACGGCCAGGTTTGGGTAGAGGTTCTCGTGACAACAGTCGAGGCCAGCAGTGCCCACGCCCGGCCACATGGTTGTCTGGCCCCTGGGGCTCCTGGAGTTAGAATCTCCCAACAAGCTCTGACCCCTCCGGAGGCTGCTCTACGGGACGCGAGGGCCTTGCCGGGTGCTCCCTGTGTCTCAAGGTTAGCGGGGAAGGGAGGGAAATGCAAAGCACATCCGCTGCTTTACGCCAGCAGAGGGTTTTTAAGCAAGGCGCTCAGATGTCCAGGCAAAGCGTAAGAAATTCTCAGGTTAGAAATTCAGGAAGACACAGTTAGCGTCTGTGGCCAGGGAGAGGGTGGGGTGGGAACAGCTCTGCCTCAGGCTGGCTGTTCCCCAGAGGTGCCCGTCCCACTAGGGAAGGGATTTCCCCAGAGTGGGAAGGCAGCCGGCAGCCAGGGCTGTCCCTGGGGTTTTCTGGTCAGGGAAGAGTTGCACTTTGCCCGGGTGTGTGTTTCTGTACCCCATGAACACCCCATGGCTGCGGAGCCCCAGCAGGCAGGGATCCCGGGTGGCTCCGGCACCCCGGAAGCGATTCTGTACCTGGGGGTGCGGCCCGAGAGATGCCCTCCCCACAGAAGAGGTGTTAGTGACAGATGGGAGGCAGGGCAGGCCTGAGGTGGGGGACTTGTAGTGGTTAGAGGACAGCCTCGAAGCCTTCCTGTCGGCAGGAGAGGGGCGAGCAAAGACTTTCGGAGATGGCAAGTTATCGTAGAGGCCCGCGTTATCGTACAGCACCTCTTCTCCCGGGCCCCGGCCGCAGCAGGTGGGACGGCCGCCGTCCTCCGAGTCCCACTGCAGCGCACAGCCCTGCGTCGTGCAGACAGGGAGAGAGCAGGTTAGCAAGCCAGGGGTTAGCAGTGCCCAGCGCTCGAGTACGGAGACCCCGGGGCGCCGCCTCGATGTGCACACCACACATGCGCACAAGTTCCCCACGCCGAGCAGGGGACTGGCTCACCCGGGCCCCTTTACTTTTGGGTCTTCCATGCTAGCCAATGGGCCAGTTCATGGTCATAGTCAACTCGCCCGCGTTCCCCACTCTCTGACCCCTGAATCAAGTGCCACCACCAAGCAAGGCACAGTCTGTTAAAGAAGGAAATGGCCCCAGCTCGGAATACGGACACCTCGAAACCTAAGGGAGACACTGGCGTTGCTTAGGGAAAACCCTGGAGAAAGAGCTGAGAGAACCGCAGGCCACTTTGGGACTTCTGGCGTGGGGTCGCGTCCGTGCATAAATAAAACCCCAAACCGCAACCGTGACAGGCCCTTTTCAGTTTTAAGGTCTTAATGAATTGCCTTGCATTAAAAAAGGAAACAATAATTCATACATTCTGCTCCTTTTATCCTATTCTTTATCCTATTCTTCTTGCATGGTCCCCCTGGGCCAGACAGTGATTATAGCCTTTTGTTATAAAAATAGAAAAGATTAAACTGCAGTCATTTCAAGGCTCCTTCAGTGGGGCTGGGGACCGTCCTGCCATCCAACCGACACAAACTCGGAGGTGAGTGCTTCACACTGCCAGCCTAGGGCACATTTGTCCAGAGTTATTAAAATGGTCTTGACCAGACTATGATTTTCCTAAAATACCAAGGACTGAGTCACATGGAAGATGTAGGAAACAGTGACAGAAACCCACATTAGTGTCAAGTGTGGTGTTGCATGCCTATAATCCCAGAATTAGGGAGGCTGAGGCAGGAGGATCACCTTGTGTTCAAGGCCAACCTGGGCTACATAGTGAGTTCAATGCCAGGTTGAACTACATAGTAAGACCCTGTCTCAAAAAAAAAAAAAAAAAAGTTTCTTGATTAGAAATGTGTACTTTCATCTTGGTTTAAACATCCAGGAAGCTAAATGAGTAAGAATCGCGGAAGCTGAGATACCACTAATGTCAAGGACCAGGCCATAAAATGTAAACTTCACAAAACTAGCAATGAAGCCCTCCGAAAAGGTAGTCACCTGGTCTATGGGCCAGCACTCAGGAAAGCAGGGTAGAGGAAGACCGAGGAGAAGCCTCAGGATGCAAGATGGCCACACACAGGCCCTCAGGGTTTTGTCTTAAAAGTTTCTGTAGCCCAGCACTCTGAGAGGCTGAGGCAGGAGGACTGTAAGCTCCAGCCCATCCCAGGTAATTTAGCAATTTAGTGAGACTCTGTCTCAAAAAATAAAAAGGCTCATTGTAAAAGTGCTCTATCCAATCCTTAGTACACCAAAAAAAAAAAAAAAAAAGGTCCTGTGGTCAGGCAAACAATCTGCAAAAGCGTGACCGAGCACCTGAGCCGGGCCATGAGGAAGTCGGCCTGGGCTGGGCATGTGGAGGGGTGGCCGGAGAGGACGCTCCTTGCGGCTGCCAGACAACCACCGAGTGGCCAGGGCCGGGACCACAGAGGACTCCGCTGGTCACACGGAGTGGAGCACCAGACCCCTACAGCTACAGAGGAGCGGACATCACACACGGGGACACCCAGTCCCCAGGAAGCTGTTGGACGTCGTGGGCAGTGCCATGGGAGGCAGGGCCAGGGGTGGGGCAGCCCGAGTGGCACCGACAGTGACCACCGGGCACCCTCCTATGTTGGGAAGCAGCTGCCTGTGGCCGACTGACCCTGCCTGGCGCCAGCCCTGCCCCAACCAGGGCATGGCATGCACGGTCCCCCAGCCTCAGCTTGCTGCATGCAGGGATGTTTAGCTGATGACACTGCCGCCAAGTAGGGACCAGCTGCTCAGGTCCCCAGGTCCCAGTGTTCCCGGGGGGCAGCAACCCGAGAGCCCCCAGCTGGGTGGAGGCGGGAGCCGTGCAGGCACTCACCGAGCCGTTGATGCAGGGGACGTCGTCGTAGTGCAGCGCTGTTCCACTGGGGTGCGAATAGCCATTGGCGGCACTCCCCAGGTAGGGGCTGGTGGACAACCCGCGTCGGTTCATGAAGCTGGGGGCAAGAGAGAAGGGGCGTCAAGGCCAGCCGATGGTGTGTCCTGGGGAGCTGACATCTCAGGGCTGCCGCCGAGCCCCAGAGAGAGAAGACGCACAGCAGGCCCACCCTGCAGAGGGCAGCCGGCATGGGGACGCCACATGCCCCAGCACACAGTGACTCCTGCACATGGTGCGGTCAGCACAGAGCATCGGCCTCTGTCACTGCCCCATCACAGGTGCCTGCGCCAGCCCACTACTGTGGAGAAGACTTGCTGGGAGGCAGCTGCCAGCCTCGGTGACGCGCTGTGTGGTATCAGAGGATGGGACGGGCGTGTGCCGGAGCCACCGCACCATGACAGGGACTGCAGAGCTGCTGCGAGGGTCACACCCGGGCTGGTGCCCCAGTGCCCCGCTGGCTGCCCCACCCTGGCCAATTAGTGTCCCCGGTCCACTGCACAGGGGAAGCCTGTACTTGTGAGCAACCCTGAGCCGGGCAGCTCATGCTCAGAGCCCCTTGCCTGCAGGCCTGGCGCCGGTCCTGGCATCGGCACTGAGTTAACGGGAGGATGCCTGGGGCAGGGAGGCCCCACATCTGGTGCACAGGCGAGGGCAGGAATGCCGTGGGTTCAGAGAAGGGACAGGTGCCCGTTCCTCCGCAGGGCCAGGCCACGCCAGTGGGCTGCAGCACCACCCTGCAGCTTCCAGATTCATCCAAGAAACAGCCAACGTGCTGCAGGGGCGGAGGGGGATGACAGAGAGAGGGGGAGAGGGAGCGAGCACCTCACCCCCCGCTGCCAGGCCTGTGCAAGGCCGGCCCAGCTCCTACCTCCGCATCACTGTCCCTCCTGGCCCTCCTTCCCCAGCTCAGGGCCCCACCCTACTGTCGTGGTTGTGTGTGCGTGTGTGTGCGCACGCGCGTTTGTACACGCTGTCTGTCTCTCCCCATTAGAGTGCCCACTGTGGGGACCCAGCTTGTCCCTCGGGCTGCCCATCACAGTCCAGCACGACGTCTGCCCTGATGTGCCAGGCGAGGACCAGGCCCGGCTCTGAAGAAAGCGACGTTGTTCCAGGAGACATGCAGATGCCCCGCACAAAACAACCTCGGTGGCACATGGTCCAAGTGGGGAACTAAAATTGCCTGGAGTTTTTTAAAGGACCACCCCCGCCCCGCAGTTTTGTCTCTGCACAGGCTCTTGCATTTCTAAGGCCACCAGAAGAATAAAAAGGAGAGAAAAACTGAACGGGAAACAGGGCTGAGAGGAGAGGGTCCCGAGAGGGGCTTCCCGCAGCTCAGGCGCCCGGGCTCCTGCAGCGCTGCCGCCCCTGCTGGCCGAGAGAGGTGTTAGAGCATCCCTCTAACACCCGGCCTTTCATTCGGGAGCAGTCCTCCGCCTGAGGGACATGACCAGCACATTCCACACTTACAGCACAGACCAGAGAATGCAGGAAAAGAAGACGTGTGGAGAAGGGCGCAGGGGAAAGACAGCAAAGAGCCCCGCGGTGAAGAAGGCCGGGACTTTCAAGTGCACCCTCTGCTTTCTGACCGAGGTGTCTCCTGGAGGCCAGGCCGGGGCAGCTATGTCACGTGGCTGTGCGGGGCGGGACGAAGCCATCCACAGGGACACGGGGCTGGCTGTGTGCGCAGCACACTCGGCTCGGACACACTCGTGTGTGCATGTCTTTCCCTCCTCGCACCAGAGACAGTCCCGGACCTCAGCAGGCTCGAGTCAGACGCCAGGACGGGGATGGCTGGGACAGACACGCGAGGGGCCAGCAGTGTCCCCGGTGAGGCTCATGGGCTCTGAATACACAGGACACACGCAGAGTGTGGCCAGGGCACCCCAATGGGGACAGCGGGCCCGGCCGATGAGGAGGACCCCTCTCCGGGCCCAGGAGGCTCGGGGTGCCGGGTAGCACGGGGCCTCCCGTCTTTGGCCCTCTGCTCTCCACAGCAGCACTGCAGGCAGCGAAGGCGGAAATGAGCTTCAGCCAATGCACGAGGACCCACGGTCACGAGAGGGTGACCGGGATGCCCGCCACTGTCCCTCCCACGCTGCCGCTGAGCTTCCAGTGGGTCTGCTACAGGCGCCACAGAGAGAGGGACCCAGGAAAGCATCTTGGTCTCTCTCTTCTCATACACTCCATGTAGATCAGGTAGAAACAACCTCTCAGGGAAATAAGCTGCAACTGTACCATCATTAGCAGCCCTCTGTACACTGCATTTCCTGGGAGAATCTGCATTATTGCTTTCCAAAGTATATCACTGTCCTTCCTTCCTCAGGCAATACTCAGTATCCCTCAGATAATCCTCTTCACAACCTCAAAAAGATTCATTATTTGGCTGCCAATCTACAAAAAAGCAAAAAACTGGACTCCATCTTAGAATATTTATCACACTGCCACGGCACATATCCTGAATGTGTTTCTTTGTTAAATCTCTTCTGTGACATTTCACAGGAATGTTTGCCTAGAAAACTAAGAGTGAAACTACTTCATTGCTGGCTGACATCTCCTACAAAGATTTTAATGAGGCAAACAAGTTTCTTGCAGCCATAACTCAGTGCATGGATCTTTTAATGATTGATTTTTTGATACTGCAATCTGCATTTCTTTCTCTAAAACCGTGACCGTCTCACACTTGGTTTAGGTTAATGTCCTACCAATTCGGAAAGTAAAGGCTAAGCTGGGTTCTGGGGGAAATAATTGTATTCCGTTTCTCTGAGGTTTGTTGGCTGGAGCTGAAGTTGCTGGTGGACTCAGGAGGAGGACAGTGAACAACCACACACAAGCTTCTGTGTGGAACCAGCTGTGTACACGGCAGAACCAGGTTTGTGGTACTGCACTTCGTAGAAGGCCACTTAAGTGTGCTTCACGCACGGCTCAGCCTTAGTGGTCAGGACCCTTGTAACTGCTCACCAGATGGGGTCACTAAATAGGGGCACAGACAGGATGCACGCACCATGGTCCCAAGAGTCACAGCAGGGCCTCGGATCTCCACGGCCTGGTGGGTCCACGATGTCTCCCTGTGGCTGTGGTGACGTGGTGTGAACAGACCTGTGGGACTGCTGGTCCCATGGGAGGACGGCACACGGGTGGGTGTGGCTTGGCGGCAGCGTCTGCCCAGATGCAGCGGAAGCCAGGCCAACAGCGGTGCTCTAGCTGGCCCCCCGTGGGTCCCAGCACCCAGGGAAGGAAGAACGTAGCACACATGCCTGTGCTGGATGCCACTCTTCTTTTTATGGTGGTCCCAGGATTGAAGCCAGGGCCTCACACTCACTAGGCAAGCGCTGTACCTTGGAGCTACATCTCCAGCTCAGGGTTCTTGCTGCCGACAATGCCTGAGCGTTCTGGTGCACACACTCGCTGTACCATGCTTCCAATCGGCATTTCAGAGTGTGCCCGGCTACTTGTGTGAAGCAGTTTACTGTGAACCCTGTGCCACGTCCCACGCACAGCAGCCTCCCACGGCTCTCGTTTCCCATGCATCCTGAGGGCACCCAGGCCCGGTGCCCAGGGACTGACCCCGCCCGTGAGGCCACAGCGCACTCACCAGAACACACCCTGTCCTTGGTGTGTGACTGCACCACCAGGACCCAGCAAGGCTTCCTGCCCACTGCTACTGCATTTGGAAGCACTCATTTAGGAACAATACTTGTGAGCACACTTGGCAGCCACGTTCACGTCAAGGTGCCAGCCTACTGGCCACGTCGCCTCTGCGTCAGGCACACAAGTGTCAAGACTTTGGGACCTGCTGGAAAGGGTCTTGAATGCAGAGAACTATGGCTGGTACTTTGCCATCATGATAGGAAGGAAATATTTAGGGTTCAAAAGAATGTTTTTACACAGAATAGCATTATGTTAAAAATCACAATTTAAAATAAAGTACTGGACTGATGGCTTAACCATCTCAGTCCTCCCTATAGCGATATGCAGTCATTTCTGCTGCACAGGATACAAGAATGGGCAAACTGCAGCTCCCAGGCCAAATCTGGCCACTGCCTGTTTGCAAATAAAGTTTTATTGGCACACCATTCCCTTAAACATTGTCTTCTACAACCACGACAGCACTGAGTGGTTAGCAGAGGGAACATCCGGCCCACAAAGCCAAGCATATTTGCTACCTGGTCCTTTACACAAGATTGCCAATCTCTGCTCTGAGAGCCAGAGAGTTGAAATGATAAAAAGTATTTGGGCAAAATGAGGATTAGAGTAATACAAACAAGAAGGTCTTTCGGGTCGGTTCGTTTTGCCCACACTTACACCGAAGCTGAGGGAGGCGTCCTGGGGGTGAGGCGGCGGGTACCCGGCTTACCAGAAGGTCTGCTTGGCGGTCTGGATGACGTTGGCCGACATCTCCACATCTATGTAGTCGTAGTGCAGGGCGCCCGGGTCTGTGGACGACCCCGTCTCTGCCAGCAGGATCCCGATCCACCTGCCCATGTCTTCTGAAGAGGAGGCCTGTGAGGGAGAGGCGGGCATCTGTCTAACTCAAGATCAAGGGTTCTGCTCTCGAAGACTGCCCAGAAGGGGCCACGGACCGCGCCGGGAGAGGCAGTGAAAGGCGAAGGTGTGACAAGGACCCGGCCTAGGTGTGACGGGTTCCAGCGGGTGTTGGAGCAGTGATGCCAAGGGCAGAAGCAGGCCGGGAAGCAGGGTGGAGGTGTGGGTGTGACAGGGTGGGAACGCTGGCAGCTCCACACCAGTGAAGGCAGCGGCTCTGAGAGCCCAGCACTCTAGGGCAGAGTGCAGCCCCGGAAGGACCCGGACAGCTCAGCACCGCTCCAGGCTGCAGGCCACTCTGACAGCCAGGACAGCACACCCTGAACCCACTGCCCAAAGGTGAGCCACTGCTCAGGGTCACCAGGCCACCCCGCAAGGCGATCTGCTTCCGCTGCACATCAAAATCCATCCCTAGGGTTATCAGCACCGAGTTCTAAACTATCCTTGTGAGATGACTTGGAAAACCAGGGATGTTACATTATACAATGGCATGCAAAAGGTCTAAATATATGTGACAAATCAAAATGTCAACAGTGTTCAAAGTTTAGGGGAAATTGGGCCATCAGATGTATGAACAGATAGAATGTTGAAGGAAAAACAAATTTTATTTTTATAAAAATTATAAATTTTTATCACAGTAGCTTTGTAATATATTTTCAAGTTGGGGATTGTGATACTCCCTACCTTGTCTATGTTGCCTAGAATTGCTATTTTGGGTCTCTTCTTGTTCCAAATGAATTTTTGGATTATTTTCTCAAGGTCTGTGAAGTATGCTGCTGGGATCTCAATTGGAATTGCATTAAATCTATATAGCAGTTTTGGAAGTCTGGCCATTTTCACTATATTAATCCTTCCTACCCAGGAGCAAGGGATGTCTGTCCATTTTCTGATATCCTCTTTGATCTCTGTTTTCAGAGAGCTGTAGTACCAAATGGTTTCTCTGGTGTGAGAAACAAAGCGTAAATAAGGATCAAAAGGTATACTAGATAATGTGCAATAGGAAGAAAAGGTCCAAAGGGGAAGTGAGAGGAGTAGGGGAAAGAAAAGAAGGGAAAGGAATAAATATGAGAAAAAGAAAAAATGGAAGCAAAATCTCTGTAAATAGGCAGAGGGGTTGAAGGGAGGGCAGGGGAATGGGAAAAAAATAAGAATCAAGAGAGATTATGTAAAGGTACAAATTCCCAATAATGAATAATACAGCATACTGTATACCTAAAATGTATCAATAAAATTAATGAATAAAAAAATTATAAATTCTTGTTGTTGTTTGTTTCTTGAGACAGGGTCTCACTATGTAGCTCAAGCTGACCTCAAACTTGCAGCGATCCTCCTGCCTCAGCCTCCCAAGTGCTAGGATTATAGGCATGCACCACCACACCTGGCAATAATTATACATTTTTTAAATAAAGAAATAGAGGTAGTGCTTAAAGGCTTAGGGAGAATTGGGTTTATGATTATATTCTATGCCAGGGAGAGCCAGGCGTGTAGTCCTTCCTCCAGCAAACATCTCGGCCAGGAGTGGGGCTGAGCCCCCAGGTGGAGCAGGCGCCCGGCCGGCACACACTTGGTTTCCATGAGAGCAGCATCGACAAAGCCCTTGCCTGTGTGTCTCTCTAGCTGCCTCATGGAGGCGTCTTTGGAAGTCGTGTCTTGACATGACACCTGGGGTGGAAGGGTGCTTTTCTCTCCTCACGCTTCACTTTGTGAACAGTCCTCGCAGCTTCTGGAAGCCGCCCTGTGGTGCTGGACTGGGACGGACCAGCAGCCACCCCGGGACTTCCAGTTATGAGCAGACACAGAAACTCAACTGTGGGTGGGGTGCGGACGTGTGTACTGACTTACAGACATGCACTATATGCACAACACATAAACATGCATGAGAAAGTGTGTGCCTCACATGTGCACATACACGCTGCTTACTTCCTGGGTGTGTCCACTGAGAAGGCCTAAAGCAGTGTCGGCCCAGGCAGGGCGCCCGGCCCGCCCACTCAGAGCCAGCTTCTGCACGCTGCTCTGCACTGAGGCACTGTGCGCTCCGGGAAAGAGCTAAGTGAGGCTGGGGCAGGGAGGGGACCAGCGTGGCCCGGAGCCCCTCACTGTGCCTGGAGCATCCAAAGCACTTGAAGATTGCCAGGGACACAGCAGGGGCCATGGGGACCAGCTGCAAAGGACTTCGACGGAAAAAGATCACGGTAACAGAGGATTAGGAACCACCATGGATGCACGCGCACACATAAGTGGGTGCACAGCTAACGAGGAGGGAGGAAGGGCCAGTCTTCCTCACCGCAGTGTTAACAACAGACACAGAGGGGACAACGGCCTAGACGGTCACCCGTCGGCACTGCGCTCACAGTGATTGTTCTGGGCGGGTCACTCGTGGCGCCAGGTCAGTGGACCTTCCCACATGTGCCTGGTAAAGGGCACCGCAGCAACCAGGGGCCTTAGTTAGCGCCACTAGGATGGGGATGCACGGACATCCGCATCCCTGATAGGGAGCTATAAAATATGGTGAGGGCCTTCCAGATTCCATCGCGAGCAAACAGCACCCCTGCCGGTAAGGAACCGGCCTGTGCTTTGGAAAGGGTCAGCAGCATGAAACCTGACAGGCAGGGGAGGTGACAGACACCTGGCAGCCAGGGCCAACATGTGAGCAAGGGCTTCCTTCTGCTCAAAAAGGACGGGGCTGGAAAAACCCGGGAAGTCTGAGCAAGGCGGAGGAACCATAGAGGGGCAGGGCGGGAACTTCAAGGTCCTGACAGTTATGCTTTGGCTCGGGCATCTGCCCTTTTCCCAGCAATACACGGGGAGTGCTGGGGATACAGGGAAATGTCGTAGAAGATTCTGGGACACTTTTTACATGCATATGGAGGGACGGGGAAGCTGGCAAGAGACCCAACTTGGGAAAATGTCACTGTTTAGGGACCACGGGTGAAGGGTCTACAGGCACTCTTTATACCAGTCCCGTAACATGTCTCCGGAAATACCCCAAAACAAAGGTGAGAGCGGTCTTAGGAGGAGTACCAACCACAACTTTCAGCTGGCTCACTGCATTTTGGTGCTAATTAGGGCAGACTTCTGCACTTATCATAAAATGCTGTGGCTTTTCTTGGTTCATGTCACTTTTAACTCAATTGTCTTTCAGAGGGACACTAATTAGCTCCAGAATTTGCTGTCACTCGGTGAACCAAATCTGCTATCTGTCACCCTTGGGCACCTGGCTCCTCTGGGTGCCGTGACCCTCCAGGTGGGTGGGCCGCTCTCCTGCACACGCCAACCAGCCCCGGTGTCACCCCTGTGTGCCCTGACTAAGCGCGTGCCACCCCCACTCCCACCTCTGGCCACTCTCCTGGAGCCCCTGCAAGGCCTTACGTCACAGGGCAAGGCCACCAACCCTACACTTCCCAGACCACGTAAATGTCTACCATGGACACTGACTGCAGCCCGGTGTGGGTGTGGTGCTGGAGGACACAGAAGCCAGAGGACTCCTCTGTGACCGGGGCTGGACAGGGCTCACACACGCGGCTCTCCTGAGGGGTCCCCAAGTGGATCCTTCTGCAGGAGCGCACGGCTACACAGAGACCACTAGGGGGTGCAGTCGGCCCCCTGGCCCGCTCCTGAGGGGCCTGGCTTCAGCCCTGGAACGAGATGCTGTTCTAATCTTCACCTGCTCTGGGCCCCAGCCTGCCCCCAAATAAAAGGTCGCTTGGGGATTCAAGACCCTGTAGCCTGCCTATCTGGGCACCTTGATGCTGGCTACGCCCCGTACCCCGCTAGCACTGAGGTCTGGTTCTGGTCTGACTGACTGGGATCGCGCACCAGCCACTGCCCGGAAGCTCACACGGCTGAAACACACATGTGCTCTGGGAATTCTGCAGCCGTGCCAGCTGTGACTATGTGGGTACAGGTGTGTGTGTGTGACGCTAGGAGGGGGAGACAAAGGGAAAAGTCACCCCCACTAACACTGGATGGAAAATAAGCTAATGTAACAAGATGAAAAGGACAATTTTCCAAAATTAAAGTTTGGAGTCATAGCTATTGGTTTCAATTGCCCTTTTCTGCAAACAAAATAAATAAAATGCGTGGAAGCCAAAGGTCCAGAATGCAGAGGCGCCCCTGGCTTGCCGTCTACAGGGCCACTGGTGGTCCCCATATGCGTACCCTCAAGAAAGAAGCCAAGATCGACCCGAAGGATGGGTCAGGACTCATTCGCATCGCTCCGAGGCAGCACAGGCCAGGGTGCTGTTCCCACGGGGATTCACACCTCCCGGGCACCTGGGACACGAAACCCTCAGGAGGTGTGGGTTCCATGTCCAGCCAACGCAATGGGAAGCAAAACGCAGAGTGAGGAACCTGGCAATGCCAAGGCCAAGGGACACCACAGGACGCTCCAAAGCAGTGCCAACGGCCAGGCGGAGGGGGCGCTGGCGGGGAGGAAGCGACCGTGAAAACCCTGTACCTCGAGCACGGCCACCTCCTGTCCATTTCGGAGCAGCCGGAAGGTCAGGGGGTGCTTGGAATCCAGGCCCGGGATGACCTCGCAGCCGCGGAGTGGGATGGAGACGATGTGCGTCTTCAGGTCAGCCCTGTCCTTGTGGAAGATGAGCTTGTTGTCCTTTACCCTGCACCAGCGCTCCCGCCAGCGGTTGTTGGAGAGCACGTTCAGGTAGCCTGCAAGGAGATGGACGAGCTCAGCCCTGGCCGCCAGGAGAGGCAAGCTGGGGAGACGCCCTGGGCCCTGCGGTGTCACCTCATGAAGACCCCAGGGAAAGCGGCACACAGACAGCAATCCCATCCCTCAGGCCAATTCACATAAACCAGAGTCGCTACCACACTGGACTCCATGCCAGCAGGGCCCGGGGCTCTTCCCGACATGGCAGAGGTCACGTCCAGAGCCCCCTATCACATGTGCTCAGAACGTTCCAGGTGCCTAATGGGTGCAGCCTGGAGAAGGTGGCTGTCACCGAGTGTGGGTGAGGACAGCGGGGGGGTGTGGGGGGGTGACAGCTGCCGTCCAGGAGCCAAAGGGGACTCGTTGAAAGGGCTCGGACTGATTCTGAGAAGCCACAATGCTGCCAAGTACACACAAGTCATGGCAAAGTGGATTTGGCCCAATGGCCAATTTTTTCTTTGAAAAAAGAAATCTGAAAATGGAAGCTTTGCAAGAAATAGACAGCTGAGGGAGGAGGGATGACGTCCCCAGGCCTGGGGGTGACCAGCAAAGGAGGAAGCCTTGGCCTGAGTTCCCACGCAGAGGCCAAGGGCACCCCCGCAGCCTCACACTAGACCTTGGCACCGATGGGAGGTCAGGCCCACTGGCGCGGCTGCCCACGCACACTGAGCTCTGTGGGCCTTGGCAGTGCTGTCCCAGGCGGGGCACGGTGCCCTCGGTGTACTGCAGAGACACTGCCACAAATGGCAGAACTAAAGAACCATCCTGACTTCCAAAAAGGGGAATGCCTCAAATTCAGGAAATGGGACATTCTCAGGTGTACGAGCACAAAATGCAGGCTCCAGAAATAAGGCGAGAGATGGGTGGACAGGTGGCTGCAAGCGCCAGCCACTCCACAGCCCAGCACAGGGCCGCCCTCCTCGGAGACCAGAAGGGAGCTGGACATGCATGTGGCATGCACGTCGTTCAACCTCTTTCAATCCATGTACACACGTGCACATGCGGCTAATAAATGTTAAGAAAAGCAAACAAAATCCTGGTCTTCAGAAAGGTTTTCCAAAGGAATCGAGAGAATGCTTTTTAGACTCATATGTGGCAAGTCTTCCACACTTCACTGCAGTTGGCAACACCATAAAAACAAAACAAAATGAGGGCTGGGGATGTAGCTCAGTGGCACCACACCTGCCTCGAAAGTGTAAGGTCCTGAGTTCAATCCCTGGTAGCCCCACAAAAAAATATATATATGGTATGTTCAGGACCCAGAATGCGGCTTTGTCTATTATTTATAAATATTTGCAAGATATTTGCTCAATAAATCTACTGGCCACATGCAAAGTCTAGGTCTCCATTTGGCTGAGCATGTGCTCACTGCCACCCTGGGATAAAGAAAGACAGTGAGACACCAGCCTGGGCCCAGGGGCCGGGACGGCACCCATGGTGTGCACAGAACAGGTCCAAGTTGGCCGAGATCCTCGAGTGCTTTACATAGTTAGGGTCGACTGCAGGGACAGTGTCTCCAAGGCCCGAGGGAGGCGGAGGGAGCCCCTCGGTACAGCCAGACCTGCTGCCATAGGGTACTAAAGGAGGCAGGAAGAGCCGTCACTCCGCACACAGCCGCGGGCCTCACAGGATGATCTTCGCACAGTCAGACGTGGCTACTGTTTGAAAGGAAAGCCCTGCCCATATGCGTGGAGTGCACCCTGGGGCCTGAACACCTGGGCATCGCTGTCACGGTGTTTGCTGTCTGTGACAGCTTTGACGAGGTCCATAAACCCACGTGGGGACTTTCACGAACTGCCTGCTACCTGTGTGGAGTCTGAGTTAGTCTCCTGGGGACAAGCTGACACACGGGACGGTGTTCCTAAGAACCACGAGGCCAGGTCCCCTGCGGTCCCCAACCGCGTGGGTGCTATGTTCCCACACGCAGAGCGACTGTCAGGCAGCAGTGCAGGCCGTGGGGCCGCTGTGGCATAGCCCGAGCACCCAGCAGGGAAGGATGCAGAGGGGAGGAGACAGGGACCCTCCAGAGACCGAAGGATGGGAGCCAGGACACAGGCGGAGTGGGAGGCTGGCCGAGATGCCGGAGGGGACCCAGGCCGGGAGCAGGGCAGAGCGGCTCTGTCGGGGGCTTAGGCGGCCAGCAGGAGGCTGCCATGGTGCCTGCTCCACAGAAGAGACAGCCAGCGCTCCCTTGGGAACCCACACGACCCCGACGTTAGGGTCCCTCGGGGCACCCGCTGGCTCCACGCGCAGTCCTGCAGGTCAGGGGCAGCGGACACCACAAGCTGCCCGCCATCCGTGAGGCACACACTCTGGCCGTGCATCCATCCCTCCCAGACAGGAGGCAGCCCAGGGCCCCAAAGCTGTGACTTTCCTGACACTGCAGCCACAAAAGGAATGATTATATGTAAGAGCCACACTGCATTTAGAGCATGACTTCACGGGACATGACCATATTCCAGTGTCTTCCTTAGGTTTATTTAGGGTTCCAAAAAGGGAAAAATAAAAACAGACAGTGGCCTGGATAGCAGGCCTGCTGATGTAACCAGGAAGCAACGAGGCCACGCGGACCAGGCCCCCACGCTCTCACGAAGGGGCCCGAGCTCCCTTTTCTGGGTGGGAAGGGCGCAGCAGGCAGGGGAACCGCAGGGCACCCACAGAGGGCCTGGGGCGAGAAGTGAGTCCGCATCCTTCCGGCCCACACCCGGCCCACTGATGGGCCCAGGCGGCTGGGGCCCCATCATCACCCCCAGGGTCCGTGCGCCGGCAGGCATCTGCCTGGGGCCTGGGCCCCGCAGAGCTGGGGGCTGTGGCTTTAAGGAGCCGCACAGCCAGCCGGTCCTTGTGGTCTGCTCTTAGCTGTGCTGGCTTTGGGGTTTTTTGATCCTATTTCTATCGTGGTTGGGTGCTCCTGGATCTTCAAAATAGGAAATGTCAGCTCAATGGATTGAGATTATTTCTCCAAATTCCAAAGCGGGAAATCTTTTTCAGCACCATGGCAGGGGTACAGCAGAAGGCTTCCTTAGAACTGTGAAATTAACTTTACATGCCAGGCATGCTGCACGCACCCATCATCTCAGCACTCTGGGAGGCCGTTGCAGGAGTCACAAGTTCAAACCCAGCCCTGGCCACTTAGTGACTTAGAGAGACCCCATCTCAAAAAAAAGCTCTGGAGATGTACTCAATGTGAAGGCCCTGGGTTCAATTTCCAGTAACGCACTCCCCTCCCCCCACAAATTTAATTCATGGGCACAAACTAAATAAAAAGTATAGGCTGCAGTGCAGACACAAGCCCTCCCACAGTAGCTGTCCCATGCCTGGTGTCTCTGGTCCCAGGGCAGAATTCAGACAGCAGCAGGAGGAAGGCAGGGAGGGGGACAGGGCCCTCCGAGAGGGACCCTGCTTTGGTCTCCTGTGACTAAAATGCAGGCAGGATGCTGCACAAGTGCAAGGACCTGAGTTCGATCCCCAGTACCAAAAAAAAAAAAAATGCAGGCAGGAGCGCAGTGTAAGGACTCGTCCGTGAGAGGCTGCGCCCACAGGGCGTCCAGGAGGCACCAGGCGCCTTACCAAGTGCCAGGCCCAGACCACAGCGCTGCCTCTGACCCTCTAGGCTGTCACGTCCCAGCCGGCATGGGCGTGCAGGATGCAGGCACCGGACATGGGCTCCGGGCCTGGGACAGCGTCCCTCTGCCCAGCTGGCACCCGACTGTGGGGAGCTGGCCGGGACCCAGAGTGCAGTGTGTAACTTCCCCAAATCCACGGAAGTCCCCTCACGGGGCGTGTCACGTCAACAGGGCACAGCGCGCAGCATCCCCACACCCTCCTGCCCCATGAGGCCGGCCCTCAGCCGAGTTCCCTGCTCAGGAGAGGACCCGGAGAAGAGGGCAGACTCAGCTCCCATCTCTGCCCCCCGATGCCCTCAGTCAAGGACAGGTTCACCCAGACCCCAGCTCCCAGCTCAGTGCCAACCCAACCTGCAGGTGGCCACCCTGCCGGTCTCCAAGGGGTGGCTTCAACCCCAAGCCCGGCACCACAGTGCTCCCTTGGGGCTTCACTGTCCACGAGAGATGGGCGTTACACCACAGCCACCTGTGACAGCTGAGCGGGAGGGAGGAGAGAAGGAACAAATGGAGTCTTGGGTTTATGCCTCAGGGATGCTGGATGGACAGTCATGTTTTGAAAAGGGACGGAGTGACGGGTGTGAGTGGGGTCGGCACGTGCCTCGCATGGGGAGACCCTGGGCTCGATCCCAACCCCATCAAAGAAACCAAGCTGGACATCCGTCCTATAGTTTACAGCTTCCCTCCTTAAAGCAGCAACGAGAGCTTCTAAACCTGGTGCTGAGAAATACAGGAAACCTCAGCCCTTCCTGGAGGCTGCCCGGGCCGACTCAGGTCCCCGGGACACCCACCGCCTCTCGCTCCCTCGGTTCCAACCAGGGTGGGACAAGTGTTTGTTCTGCGACTCCCTGTTCTGCACCTGTCTAGAGCGGGTCCCGGGAGGGCAGGGCCATTCTGGTCACAGCTGGCACCACAAGCGCCACACGGCCCGGGATACGCAGCTGCCGGGGACAGGAGGTGGTGGAGACTGACTGGGAAGCCCAGCAGCTGCGCCTAGCTGGAGCTGTAACCGTGGAGGAGGCTCAGGTCTCACTGCAGGCCCAGGGCTCACCGTCTCCATCCCGCACCTCCGTTGCCCTCTGCCCCTCCTCCCCTCACCAGCACCTGTACTTCCTGCTCCCAGGTGGGGCCCACGGAGGCCCTGGGAGAGAAGCCGGGAGCGCCCCCAGGCCCAGGAACCGCGCATGAGAGCAGAGAACCTGCGTCTCCCAGGACCCCGAGGCCCGCAGCTCTGCGAGGCCCCCGCTGAGGCTGGCTGCCCTGCTGGGACCCCTCCCGCGCAGCCCAGGGTCCGCGGAGGCGGCCACGGGCACTGTCTCACCACAGGTGGGCACGTCCTCCTCGGCGGACGAGGTCTGCTCCTCGGTGGACGGCTTCTTCTTCCCCAGCCCGATGATCTTGGTGATCCTCTTCCCGGCGACTTTAGGCACCGTCCCCTTGGCCTCTGCTTTGGAGCTCTTCTTCCTCTTCACTGCCAACAGCAGCAGCAAAACCAGATGTGAAATGAGAAAAATGACACACAAAGCACCACGCAGCCCTGCTCCTCCAGCGTCCACCTCCTGCGCAGCCTGAGCACCTCCGCGGTCGGCGGCTGCGGTCCGGACTCAGGGGCCAAAGCACGACACAGGGCTGCTCTCGGGCACTGGGCCCCACAGCCCGCACATCCACCCTCCACACGCAACACACACTGCACACGCAGTGCAGGCACACACCTGCATTGTCACAAGCAAAACCCACACGCGATGCGCAAGCGGCACTGACACGTGCACACAGACACACACCTGTGCACCACAGCCAACACATGCTCCCACACACTGCACATGCACAAGCAGCACTGCACAGGTGCACGCAGGCACATGTCCATGTGTCACAAACAACACACACACGCACACGGGATGGACAGTGGCGGCAGCACCGTGTGCAGATCACACAGGGTTGTGTGGTGAGTGGCACTGAGGGTCGGAGTGCCTGCCCGGGCTGCTGGTCCTACAGGGAGAGCCCTCCAGGAGCCGAGGGCCTGCTGCTGCGAAGCCCGCCGTCTGAGGAGCGGAGGAAGGGGTGCAGCCACAGCCAGGCCCTCAGTGGGGTCTGCCGCAAATGGGGCGCTGGGTCCCCCTCCCCTCCCATCTGCTGGGCCCCACTCTGCCCCACAGGGGACTCTGAGACCCGCACTGCCTTCCTGCCCATAATGCTGTGCTCAGTTATGAACTGAGGCTCAACACATAAACCCCAACCCTGCACAGGAAGGGTTTCCAGCTTCCCCTGAAAAGTGGAGGGTCAGCTGAGCCTGGACCTACTCACAGGTGGACACACGTGTGAGTCCACGCAGGGTCACCACTCATGGAGCCCGAGGGGACAAGGCAGCTCCCGGGGCCCCAGTGCAGAGCGGCTCCACGCCCCCTGGCTCCCTGCCACAGCTCCACCTCTCAGCTCCTCTCCTACCGCTGGCTGTCTGTGACCCCGGGGACCAGGCAAGGAATCGGTGAGGTGCAACACAGGTCCACAGGTCAGAGGGCAGCCCCAGAACTGAGGTGGCCCCGTCCCTGCCCAGGTGTTGCAGCCGGGGCCCCGGGCCCCACACCAAGAGGTATGGGGCTGTCGAGGCCGAGCGCACTGCCCAGTCGGGGCCTCACACACCCTTTTAGGGCCTGCGGAGGAACAGAACACACACACACCACAAAGAACACCTCCGGCACTGCCAGGGTGCGCCTAGGCCCTGCTCTGGACACTTGTTCATGCCCTGCCCCATCCTCTCTCCATCTCCCTTCGGCCACCCCTCCAGCCCACAGGGACAGTGCCCTGGGGCACCAGCTGCACCCCCGGCTGCCACCTGCCCTCCAGGGCCTCAGTTCTGCTCCCTCTCTGCCCTGGAACTGCTGACAGGCCCCATGCCTGAGGGAGGCTATAGTTAAGAGAGGAGCCACACTGACTTTTAGGTTACACCTACAATCACCGACTGGATGTGCCCCCTTTCTCACTGCAGCTCACGCCCAGTGTCCCTGTAAGAAGAGGCTGTGTGCACAGAGAGTCCAGGTGAGGAGTCACTGAGGCTGCAGCCTGCAGCCAGGAGCAGTGGCCCCGCTGGAGACCAGCCCTGCGGCACCTCTGAAGAGAAGGCAGCCAGAGAGCGGGCATCTGTGGCCCACCCAGGGCCTCAGGCATTCTGCTCTGGCAGCCTGAGCTGGCCAATACAACACAGTCCTAGCAATCATGTGCTATTTTACATAAATCAGATTAAACCCTCATGTGATCTCAGGAATGACGCCTACAGGAATGACACCCTGCCCTCTCCCCTGTCTGGTGCACACCCGGAAAGCACCGAGAACCGTTCAGCGCCCCAGCTGAAGGCGCAGCCCCATCACCATCAGACTGGCATCCAGGGTAGGGCCGGCTTGGTGGCTCTGACTGCTGCTCTACCCCACCAACAGGGATAGCACCTGCGGCGGCCATGCCCCACTGTTGGCAAAGCGCCTGCAGGGTGTCTTCTACCTCCCCCATCCAGCTAAGCTCTGCCCAGCGCTGCGGCCGAGGACAGCAGTGTCCAGCTAGCACCCCCCCACACATGGCAGCCAGTCACCCTGCTGGGCCCCCAGGCTGGACTGTGAGGTCTCCTCTCAGCTCTCCTGCACTGGGCTCAGGAGAAAAAGCCGAAGTATGTACAGACGTGGGAAGGAAATCATCAGGACCTTCCTGGGGTACTGGCAAGCGCAAGGCAGAATCAAGTGCATGTCCCAGAACTGGAAATGATAGCCTGAACTCGGAGCCCCCAGAGGCCTGCGCCAGGCAGAGGACAGAAGCGTCCAAGGGCCCGGGCGGGCTGGGGACAAGAGTGACAGAGACAAGCAAGGCAAAGCAAGCTCTGCTCAGTTTATAAAGCCATAAATATCAGAGCCCCATCTGGAGAAACGGGAATCGAGAGCGTTCCTCCTGGGCTGTGGGAGGAAAGTGTGGGGCCGGCCCCGAGCCTGCTCAGCACGCGCCCGCAGGCCCCAGCCTCAGCATGGGGTGTGCAGTGCCAGAGGTGCCGCCACCCCGCGGGGCTGGGGCCAGGCCCTCACCCTCCCCTGCCCTGACGTCGCCTCAGCATCGGTGGATGTTTACTGCTCCCCCAAATGGCTCCCCGTCGGGGCCATGCGAGTTCAAGCAGTACTGGGGGTTGGGGCCAGGGCCCACGCACAGGTATATTCCAAGCCTTTCTCACTTTTTGAGTCCCACTAGGTTGCTAAGCTGCCCAGGCTGAACTTGAACTTATGATCCTCCTGCCTCAGCCTCCCAGAGTGCTGGGACTGCCTGTGTGTCTCCAAGCCTGGCTCACACTGCACTGGTGTCTTGAACCCGAGGGACTCCACCTCAGAGGAAGAAGCAGGAGCCTCAGGGCCACTCTCCTGGTTCTGGCCACAGCACTGTGGACGCCTGGGCCAGCAGGGAGAGCTGCATGAGTCACAGCACGGTGGGGAAAAGGAGCCAAGCTGAAATCTCTCCACGGCAGGTAGCCGGGAGCGAGAGGAGACAGGAGGTTAGGATGCCCCTGAGCCACCAGGCTCCTCGGGCGACTTTAGTGCCCGCCACAAGCAAAGCACCACACCAGGCAGAAGACCATGCCCAGGCCAGGTTGTCTTCCATCCCGAGGACAGAGGCTGCCCTGGCTGGTGCAAACATGAGGGTGTCAGACACTGACGTATTCACCTATACCTGCCGGGGACAGATCCGCTACTACACAGGGACCCCCGTCACACAGGCGCCTTGGGGGAAGAGCCTACAGCAAAGAACAGGGGCAGCCAGTGTCTCTCACAGCTCAGCAGCACAGGAGGGGCAGGCGTGGTGCACACCTGTCAACCCAGCACTCGGAAGGCTGAGGCGGGAGGATGGCTTGAACCTATGACTTTGAGACCAGCGTGGGACCAGAGTGGGACCGCATCTCAAGACAAAAGCAAACAAAACAATGAAAACAAACAAAAACAGTGAAGCAGGACATGGAGATGTTATTTTGCTTCAGGGAAAAATTTAAAGATAGCTTTGCAGGTCTGGACTGCACATAATTAGTGTCCCGGGGAAGACACAGACAAAACATCTCACTAACGGCCTCCGACAGGACTAAAATTATACTCAGACCAAACTGGGAAACCACGTACGGGGAGCAGACGGCTTGGCCTCCCGGCGTGACCCCTGTGTGGTGATGGCCTCACTGTCTGGGCACGGGAGGACTTCATGCTCTTTCCTGCTGGCCAAGGAGGGCGGTGGCTGGGGTTGGATCTGTCACCTCCACAGCCAAGGGCACGGGCTCTAGGAGCACAGAGGTCTGGCTTCCTCCACCACCCACTCTTTGCAGCGCTGGCCTCGGAAGCGAAAGTCCGGCTGCAGACCCAGAGAAGGCCTGTGCGGAACACACTGACACAGGGTTCGCACTCAGAATGTGCGGAGGACCTCCACGCTCCATCAGAACAGACCAGCAGGTAAAAACGTGGGCGGAGGACGGGCATCTCACCCTGGAGGACTGGCAAGGAGTGAGTGAGGACTCGCATCGCTGCCAAGCGCTGAGGGAGCCACCACACCACATGCCAGCAAAGATGGCTAGGAAGGTTATCTTCTAAAGGCAGAAGTGCGAGACCCAGGTGGGTGGAACCCGAGAGACCCAGCAGCGCCACGCTGGACACGTATGCACGTGACAGGGAAACTCGTGTCCACCCGAGTCTGCCCGGTGGTGTCCGGACAGCTTCACACATGATCACCCAATCGTCCTACGGCGGTGCCCGGATGCACCACTGTGTCTACCACAGGCAGAATCCTGCTCGGCAGCAGGAAAGGGCCACTGCTGGTCCCCACTGTGACGTGGGAGGCCGGTGGATGCACTGCCCTGACAATGAGCTCACCACAGCCCAGAGAGGCAGGCGTAGCTAATGGAGTGTCCGCTACAGGTCAACGGAGGAGGAAAATGTGGTGAACATGTATAGTGGACTATTACTCGGTCCTGAAAAGGAGAGAAATTCTAACACCCACTGCAAGGTGGATGAATTCTGAAGCCATGGTGTAAGTGAATAAGCCAGGACAAAGGGACAAGCCTTCTGGGGCCTTCCACAAGGTCCTGGACTGAGGGCAGTGGGTGGAGATGGGGACCGGGTTATGGGGTTTCCGTGTGGGAAGACGGACACGCTCTGGCGGTGGGTGGGGCGACAGCTACACAATGAGAATGTGTTTGAGGCCACTGCACGGGACACTTGAAGAGGGTCAAGAAGGTGAATTTATCATAAGAGTATTTTGGCATAAGTTTTTTTAAATTGAAAAAATTTTAAAATTAAATACGAGTAAAATAAAGACATTTTCAGACGATCTTTTTTTTAAGTTTTCAGAAATCTGCGAGCTTGGCCTCTTCCTTCGAAGAGGGGTAAGCTGAGGCTCATCCACAGAGAGCCTGTGCAGGACCATATGCCAAGCAGCGCCAGCTTGGAGGGGAAATCGGGTTCCCGTCTCCCTACTCAGAGCTCTCTTCCCGGACACCAGGCCCCCAGAGAGGCGCCGGCCACGCCCCACGAGAGCCCCGGCTGCCTCCGAGGTCACTCAAGGCGGGAAGGGCCGGCCGAGTTCACAGTGTGGCGCCTGAGGCACAAGCCCAGACTGTGGCCTGCAGGGTGGCACTGGGGACGAGAGGGACCAGGGGATGGCGGCCGGGGCTCCCCCCGGTCCTGCTCACACATGCCACACCCCACAGCTGTGCGCCAGTGCGCACACCGGGCTCAAGTGGGGCTCACCTTGCTCCTTCCCGTTGCACGAGACTCCGTTTTCCATGGCCCCCTCCCCGTCCGAGCTGGGTCTCTCTGAAGACAGCTTCTGCAAGCACACAAGGGCTGGGTTACTCCAACACCACAGCTGCGGGCCTGGGGCGCGGGGAGGCTCACCCGTGCGTGAAGGGAACGTGGGCCCAAGCCGCAGCGCTGCACGGAGTCCTGGGCTTTACTCCTGCATAGCCTTTGCTCCCGAGGCTGCCTGTGACTGAATGACCCCAACACTCAGATAGGGTCATGCCCACTTCATTCGAGTAACTTTCTTACAAACGATTCTGAGAACATGTTAGGATTACAAAAAACCCCTCATGGAGCCATATCATCCTTGCATAAATTAATATCCATCCCACCATCCACTTAATTTCCTCCTGCCACTCACTGATAGTGGGTGAGTGTCCAGCATCTGTTTGGGACACTCAGAGCGAGGGACAAGTCCCTACCGAAACTTCCAAAGAGGCGGGGTCCCTGACCACTTCCACCCAGTTCCTGGATTGAATGGGCATGATCAGGACTCTGTCGGCACGTGACTGAGATGCGGGCTTCCCACTGACCCCGCCGTTCCTACCCACAGCCTGTGGAGCCGTGGGCGGGGAACGGCATTTGATGGTGCCCCTTGGATCGGATCCTCACCCTGGAGCCGACATGAAGGAAATGTGGGTGATTCCCGGGACATGGGGACACACAGGCTCGGCTCACAAGGCAGGGCCAGGCGGTGCTGGCCGAGGAGACAGGAGCCTGTGACCCTGTGAGAGCCACGGTCGGTCAAAGAGCCAGGTGTGGAGGGCACCTGCTAGCCCTGTGGCCTCAGAAACCAAAATATGGAAAGGCGAACACTGGTCCCGAGGGCAGTGGGGGAAACGAAACCAGGCTGAGCTTTTGGAACAGCACCCTGATGAACAACATGAGTCAAAATCGGAGAAATCTTCTCGGGCAACAGGCAGAGATGCCACAAAGGTTTATGCAAAAAATATCAACCACTGGGTCATTTTAAACAGCTGAACAGAGAACAATATAATAGAGTGAGGGCAGGGCAGGCACCTGTGAACAGTCATGCAAATGTCATGCTGCTGTGGAAAATGCAAAAATGCTTGTTGCTTGTGATGATGTGGGAAAAAAGCAGCATAAGGAATTTTACTGCATAAAATTATCCAAACTGTAAGAGCAAGAAGACAGGAACAAGAAAAGGCTGATTAGGAAAAGGAGGGCATTGAAGAGGGGGCGCCCTCTCTATGGGACAGACCTTCGAGGGACTTTTCACCCCGTTTGTTTCTCCAAACTTTCTGCATTTTCTACAAAGAGCAGGAATTCGTTTTATTGCCAGGGAGAAAAAAGGTTGTCCTGTCAAAACATCAGATGGTGAATTCTGAGTGTGAGCTTTGGGGGTGTTTCTAGAGCATTTAAAACAGTGGATTCTGGGCGGGGCCCTCTGTGGTGTGGGTGGGCCTCGTCCAATCAGGTGAAGGCCTTAATAAAAGAACAGGAAGACCCGCCTCTCTGGGGGAGGGGATTTTCCAGCAGAGGCTCTGGGGCTTCCCGGGTCTCTGCCTGCCGCCCACATTGCAGATGTGGACTTGCACCTGCTGTGGCTGTGTGAGCCAACTCCTCTGAAGAGTCGCCTCCCCTCCCTACACACGTCCATCCGGCCTGCTTCTCTGGGGAGCTCCAACGAACACAAGGACTGACGAAAAAGGATCTGTTTGTCCCCTGGCCGGGGTGCTGAAGAGAGAGGCCTCAGAAAGTTCCTGAGGCGCGAGCCGCCAGCAGAAGACGTCAGGGCAGGAAGCCATGGGTCTCCATGGAAACGGCATCAACTGTGTACAAAGCACAGGCCGACGGCACGTGGTGTGGCCTCACCAGGCGCCATGCATTCTGGAAGGTGGGGCGAGCAGGCGACAGGCTGCCATCGCGTACAGACTGGGGGCTCCTCTGCCTTACGGGAGGCAGAGGGCGATCCAGGGCCACAGTTGGGTCCTGGCCTGCCGGGAGGCTGGTTTAGGAAGAGCCTCTGGGCCCAAGGAGTCAGCCCCGCTCGGCCCTTCTCCTGCAGTGGGCGATCTGCCCCAGGCCTTCCACACTGCAACCCTGCATCCTCACCTGCTGCTGGGAAGAGCCACACGAACCACGGCCTAAGAAGCGGCCGCCCAGTTAGCCCAAGGAGGCATTTCAGCGGACAGAAAGCAGGGCTACACTGTTTTTCACCTAGAAATGCTAAATTCTCTGGGAGTGCTATTAAAACTGGCTGATTCTGAACGTTCCCAACACGATGGAAATGATAAACGTCTGGTGGTGGATATGCCGAGTGCCCTGACCCGGTCATTACTGCAGTGCATTGACAGGTCGCGCTGTACCCCACAAGAAGGTAGTTGCCGCGCATGCCTCCGCCAAAGGTAAAAATCCATCTGCAAATCTCAGAACACTCTGAGCGAGCCCCAGCCCGGCCACAGGTCCCACTTGTGGAAGCTCCCGCCTGTTACCTTCTCCAGCTCCGCCTTCTGCAGCGGGGCGCTGGCCGGGGGTGGGCACTCCAGCTCTGAAGGGCCGCTGCAGCCGCTGTAGGCCTCCTTGATCACCTGTGGGGGGCAGAGACACCGACTGAGTCCACCGGAGGCAGAGGCCGCGCGGGAGAGCCAGACCAGGAGCGGGCAGGCTGGCACTCGGGGTGCAGGGCCCTAGCACATGAACCAGCGGGGGACTGTCCCTTCTTTCACTGACCATGCCCTCTGGCAGTGGGAGACAGAGCAGAGCAGCGCCTTCGAGGCTGCTGCTCCCATACCCTTCACCCCCTATCATTTGGGTCTCATCATAAACAGTAAGAGCTTTCAAAAGCACAGCGGCAGCCTGAAGAGCTGCAAAGGTAAAGGCAGTGCTTTCCCGAGGAGGAGGGCGGCTTCCTAGTAAGACCAAGAGACCTGGACCCCTTCTCGGGTGACTCATGATGGTGCTGGGTGCAAAAGGCTCTGGCCTTCTGGCTGACAGAAAGAGGGACAGAGGGACAGCTGGTGCAAAGGCCAGGTGGTGGATGGGAGGGGCTTACACAGGCCCCTGGCACAGCGGTCTGAAAGCTTCTGTCCTTGCAGATGTCATGCTCAGGTGACTCCCTGGGCAACAGCAGGAAGCCAGGCCTTGAGCAGGCGGCTGGGACAGGAGGGTTCCGTCTTCACAAACGGGATCATAGCCCTGGAAAAGCACTGAGGGTTCTATTTGTCTCTTTTTTGCCCTTCCAACATGCAGGCAAAGTGACAAGGCCGCATCTATGGAGCAGAGAGCAAGCCGTGCCCAGTCCCCAGTCTCCTGAACCTTGGCCTCGGACTTCCCGGGCCCTAGAATTGTGTGGAATGAACGTCTATTATTTATAAACTGCCATAGCAGCAATTGGGCACTGGGACACCTAAATGCTTAACACAGCGCACATTCGATTATTATAAGCCTGGAGACAGCTCTGTGGTTGTTGCGGGAAGAAAGAACTACACAGGAGCAAAAGAAAAGAGGGCAGGGAAAGCAGGCTTGTGCAGCAGCTGAGAAGAGAGGATGCAGCAAGGAGAGAGACGGACGCAGGTAAGGAGGTGTCCGGAGGAAGCAGCGTCAGGTCTGCTGGGATCGGATCAGCCCCAGGCCCAGTTTTCTCAGCGCGCAGTGGTGCTGTGTGTGCAGATGCAGAAGGTGAAGAACCTGCAGATCTCCTGTCACAGCTAGGAATAAAGTGGGGGTCACGGGCCAGAGGGCAGCGCCCACTGCCATGGCCCGGAGTGGTCGGCTGGGGAGACCAAGGCCCCAGCGCCCCCGGCCCTGAAGGGTGGACAAAGAGGAGAAAGCAGTGAGAAGCTGGGATGGGGCGCAGCGGTGCAGACACGGACACAGGGCAGAGGGCAGCGGGGAGAAGGGAGCAGGAAGAGACCCGCACCGCTGGCCCTGGGAGAGGGTTCTGCATAAGGAAGCAGAGGGCAGCCCAGGGAAGTGGCCACAGCGAAGGGGCGCACATGGGAAGGGACTTTCCATGTGCCTGTTCACACTCGGGGCTTCACCAGCAGAACACCAGCAGGGTGCAGGGCAGAAAGGGCTCTCATGCTGGGCTCTGGGAGCCCTCCCGGATGGCTGTCCACTTTCTCCATGAACCACAAGGAAGCACATCACTTCCTCACTGTGCCGCCTCGGAGGAAAGGACTGCACCTCTCTGAGTCTGTTTCCTCGCTAGCAAAGGCAGGAGTCACTAGGGTTTGTCTTGCAGAAAGAGGGCCAAGGGAAAGTGAGGCCCCATGGCCAACACGCCTGAGCCAGCACCTGGCATCGACACCTTCCAAGTGTGGGCGCCACCAAGACCACTAACACCAATGCCACCTACGCCAGGATCTCAGAAGGCCAGCATGGGCCCCCACGCTGCACGCCACCCCAGCTCATTCCTTCATCACTACAGAGCTGGCAGAGGTGCAGGCTTGCCTGCTCATGGGGACACAGTGCACGGGGCAGACAGGTCCCACGCTGCAGGGCTGACACTCGCCTCCCCGCAGTCGGGAGGCAAAACTTTCAGAACGCCATCTACCCTTCCTGGAGCCAGGCTGCAATCTGGGTCAAACCCGAGCTCCTGGCCCAAGCTCCAGATATCCGAGCGGCCCCGCAGCCTGATCTCAGCAGGCTCCAAGTACGCTGGCCGCTGGGCGTGACTGGCGCTGGGACTCCATCCAAGAACTGAGGAGGCCCGGATCGTGTTTCCAGCCATTTCGCTGCTCAGCTGTTTCACAGAAAAGCAACAGAGCGGTGTCCACATCCGGGATGAGGGGCAAAAGAAGCCAAGGAAGGGAGCAGACAGGGGGGCTCACGCCAGCAGCTTCCTCCTTGTGAATCCTGAGGTGCGAAAGCCTGACACACACGATGCTGTCCTGTCTGGTGACCAGTGCCTTCCCAAGGTAGCCAAGGGCAGAGGCTGGCGTCTCCCTTCCTGTTCATCACTTCCGTCTGGTTCCACTTTCCCAGTCCATCCTCCCCCCACGCAATGATTGCATCTTCAATGAACCGGGCCCAGTTTGGTTTGGTTTAAGGACAAGACTTTGTCCTTTCCCTAGGGAAGCAGCAGGACAGCATGGAGGCCCCGGCTTTGGTGCCCACCATGGCCCGGGCTGAGCTCATCGGCTCCCCACAGGCTCCCCACACATGCAAGGCTGAGAACCTACTCTGCGCGTCACGCTCCGCAGCTGACAGCAGCACAGGGGCCGGTGTGAAAACCGGACAGTGACGAAATCTAGCAGCATCCCGCTGGTCTCCCTGACCAACATGGGGCCTTTCTCTCTCCTCTTTGTTCTCAGCCGCTCCCCCTCTTCTCTGGCCTTTGGGGGTGCACGTAGGGGTTCCCTTGGACGAGGTGTGCACTCCTTGGGAACTGAAGATTCGGGCTCCAACTCACACCTGCAGGCAGCAAGCCCCGGGCTCCTGCTGCATCTCCAAAGACAGGGACTGTCACAGAAAGGCTGGTGGCCAGCCTGTGACTGTCAGGAGACAGGATCCTGTACAGGGAGGCCCAGTGGGGAAGCAAGCTCACCCTTGGGGTGTGTGGGACCCCGGCCCCTTCCTGTCTCTGTTTTCTGGCTTCCTGTCTGGCAAGAGGTCCCCTGCACCCCGTGCCCCTGCCGTGACATGCTACCTCGTCCCAGGCCCACAGCGACAGTGCCCTCGACCACAGACCACAGACCAGAAGCTCTGGACCTATGGGCCAAGTGAGCCTCTCCTCCTTAGAAGCTGTTGGCCCTGGGTGTTGTGTCACAGTGACAGAGAGCTGCTCACACACACGGCCACCCGCACGGCACACATTCAGAGGCCAGGGCTGCCTGGTGGGGGCAGCTGGGAAGGAAGGGGCTGTGCCTCAGCCACACCCCAATGACTGTCACAGCAGAGGCTGCACTCGCTTGGGTCTGCGGCCCCTACGCCCTGCTCACAGTGTGACCAAGCCAAGAGAAGACCAGGAGCAAGGGAGTGAGCCAGACTTGACTCACCACGAGGAGGAAATGAACAAATGACAGACATCAGGAGAGAAACGAGGCCATCAGCAAAATTAGTGACAAAGTTTCCGCAGCCCTCTCAGCATCTTCACAGGGATAAATCTCCACAGGCTGGCACTGCACAGCTGGGCCTCTCCAGGCTTCAGTAAGATACCCCGCAGAGGGGTCTGCACGATGCGACCCACAGCGCATGGGAAGGAGAGGAGCACCAGGCACTCTGGCCGGGACATGGACAGCATGCCGGCACTGCGAGGCACTGAGCAGAGCGCGCCTGGGCAGGCAGTGTCCCCCAGGGCCGAGTCAGGTATGTCACACAAGGTCCTTCTGCCCGGGCCTCATCTCACACCAGGAGACGCCTGCAGGGGACCTCAGAAGGAAGGAAGGACTGCAGACTCCTTACCCGGCCCGGGCGGCTCTTTACATTCACGCGCTTCTGTTTAGGAAGCACGTTCTAGAAGGTCACTGTGCATTTCAGAGCTCTGCGTCCAAACCCTGAGTCACAGATCCTCCGAAAACACACTGCTGTGCACTCTGTGGTATTTCTGTTTGTTTTTAACTCAAGCCCTCCTCTCCAGAACACAGCCACTGCACATTTTTAAAGGAAACCTGACCACTGTGCTTCCGGGAATCTCTGCTCTTTGTCTTCTGTTCGACCTCTGCACAACGGCTTATGCTTACAGCATGTGTGAGCACACACGCACACGGGCACCCATGCACACATGCAAACGGGCCCACACAGACACACATGGACACACATGCACACACAGGCACATACACAGGGACACACACACACAGGCCCAAACACGCACACAGGCACACACACTGTTTATAATAGTTCCAAGAGTGTCCTGAGATCATTTTTTGCTCTACCTTTTGATGATCCTGATAAGCACTCTTCCCACTGGACAGACAGAGAGCAGTGGCTGACCCGAGCATCTGAGTTAAGGGCTCCGGGCAGCTCCGGCTCCAGGACTCGCCCGCCTGCCTGCCTGCCTCTCTGGTGCACCTTCCACCCAGGTGGGGCCGTTTCTTTCTTGACTGTAGTTCTTTGGAAAAAAAAAGGAAAAAAGCCTACCTCGATCTTAAAGGTGTACGTGGCCTTTTCAAGGAGAGACTGAGAGCCACAAAGGCAGCACTGACTGACTCCCATCCAACTGTCATTACAGAGTCTGAGGCTATTTTGAAAACACAAACAAATAAATGAGTAAGGACCTGAAGGTCGGCACCTGACAGTCACTGACCGTGACCTACAAACCTGTACAGGCCTGAGCAGCAAACAACTGCAGAACACGGGTCCTCTACTCGTGGGCAAAGGACCCTCGCCACGCCCACCTCCGCCGAGCAGAGCGTCACGTCCAGACAGCTCTGGGACACTGACTCACCTGAAGTCTGTGAGTGTGATAGAGTTAAATGGAGATTTTTATTTTTATTTATTTATTTTTTGTGTGGTACCAGAGATTGAACTCAGGACCTTCCACTTTTAAGGCAGGCAGTGGCACCACTGAGCTAAATCCCTGGCCCTAGATTTTTAAAAAACAAATGATTTTCTAAAGTTGTTGGCTGTTTAGTCAGCGATATGTTCCTAAATAAGCCATTAGCCATAGGAGAAACAGCAATTAGAAAGTATTCTAAACCCCCCCCCAAAAAAAGAAAGTATTCTAAACCAAATGATAATAGAGGCACACAACATAGGACGTGGCTATGCTTACAAGAAAACATAGTTTTGGGCCGGGGATTTAGCTCAGTGGTTCCACCGCCTGCCTCACAAGCTCAAGGTCCCGAGTTCGATCCCTGGTACAAAAACAAAAACAAAAACAAAAAAATCCCACATAGTTTAAATGCATTTATAAGAAAAAAAGATCTATCTCCTTCTTTCCCATTAACTTCCTTTTATTTTGCTCTTTCATTTACAGTTTTGGTTTCTCATATCAGAAAAACCATTCGATATCTAAGCCTGTGTGTTTGGCTGGGTTTTCATGACACTGCGTGAGATTGCCTCCCTCAAACCCTGGTACGATCTCAGCATATTATGTTTGTGATGGGAAAAAAAAGAAGAAAGAAAGGGGAAAAAATTCAAAACTTTGCTAACACTGCTGGCCACTCTGATACACTGCTGGTAGGAGAGAAAACTGAACCTACATCAGATTATAGACGCTAAAGCCTTCACGTGAGAATTTAGCCTGTGCTTGCATGGAGTGGTCACTGGAGTGGTCACTGGAGTCTGCGGGTCGTATGAAAAGACTGAGGCCGTGCCCGAGAGTGGGAGCCATCTGAGACTACAGTGCACTACAGAAGAGCTGCTGTGTGCTATAACAGAGAAGGGGAAGGGCTCTGCTCTGGGCAGGGCAAAATCCCGAGACACTCTGTTCAGGTAAAAAACTGGGGGCTGAGGACAGTTCAACCAGCCTTTCTGCCTGCTTGTACAGGCATGGACACATCCAAAATAAAGGCGGCTTCCCCGCACCACTGGCCGAAGTGTAATGCACAGTCCTAGGAAGCAACTGGGCAAGACCGAGTGAGGCTGACGGGGTGCACAGCCTCAGCTCAGCAGCGCCCATCCCGGAGAGGCCGCGACACATGAGGCCAGCAGGACACACGCACAGGCTGCACCTGGCTTCGTGTCCGCCTGATGGCAAGGGAATGTGCCAAGGACAGTGCACACGAGGACAGGTGTGAGGCCTGCCGGGTGACAGGAACCCCCCAGGGTCCACAGAGCTGGACGGCACTCTCACAGGAAAGTTTAAATACGAGAGAGTGTGCTGCTCATGGCACACTGGGCACAAGGGGGAGCACTGTGAAAATAACCAAATTCTGGGTAAACGTTTCCTCTGAGGGTGAAGAGAGAGTTAAGCGGAGGAGGCACATTTGAAGCCCATCTGTAGCACTTCTGAACCTCCAAGAGACTTAAAGGTGCAACATCAGAAGAAAATCTTCATTCCCGAGTGAATCTGAGTCATTTAGGGTCAGTGTTTTTCATCACCTCCTGAAAACTCTCGGGATGAACGAACTCTGTTGCCTCAATTTCGTACACTGAAATCCGGACCCTGGGGCAGTGGCGTTCGGAGGCAGGGCCTCCAGGAGGTGAAGAAATCTCTCTGTGAGCCCTGAGCCCCAGAGGTGGGGACATAGGGAGAAGCCCAGAGAGGACTCCTGAGGAGAAAGCAGCCCTTAGACGCTGAGCCTGCTGGAACCCTGACCTTCGACCTCCAGCCTCGAAAACTGTGAGAACAAGTTTTGTGGTTTACAAGCCCCCAGTCAGAGCACCGTGAGCGGACGAGGGCCACTGCCATGACCACCACTAAGAACGCAAATGAACAAAACAAATGCAACGGCACATCAGAAACAGCCGAAGAGAGAAACGGGGAACCAGAAGACAGCAAGAAAAAATAAGCCAGGCTAAAAAAAGGACAGTAAATACAAAGAGCATACAAAGCAGAGCTGAGCAAGTCTACCAATGAAACACCATCTCAGGGAAGGGGAGTGCGGCAAAGATGTATTTGAAGAAAACAGCTGAGAATTCTTCCTAAAACACAGAAAGATAACAATCCAGAAGCCCATACACCCCAGGTGGAATAAACCAGAAAGATCCGTGTGCAGACAATAAAGCAAAACTACAGGAAATACAAGGGAAAGTCTGGAGGCAGCTGCAAGCGGGGGCAACCTCTCTCCAAAGGGGCGGCGGACACAGGGTCCCGGTCACCAGGGGCTGCTGCAGAATACAGGAGGTGCAGGGCCCAGCACCACCTACCTTCAGCCACTGCTCCGCCTGCTCCTTGCTCTGCACCGCCAGCACCAGTGGGTCTGTGCCTTGCTGTGTGATTTTCAACTCGTGCTTCTTCTTCTTGCTGTCCTTCGGGATGTACATGATGCTACAGCCCTGCAGCGGCAGCTCCATCTGTGGCTGCTGGTCCTTGGAACTTTTGTAGCACTGCAACCAACACAACAGATGGGTTCACGTGTGAGGAGGTCTGAACGGGCCCCAGAAGGTCCACGTGGCAAGGGAAGCCCTCGAGTGCTGCCCCGCCCGACGGTGGCACCACACACGGAGGGCCCCTGCACACCCACACGCCGCTTCCATGCAGGGAAGGTGCCCGCCTGCTCACGCTGCCACTGGCCTGGAGCAGCCAGGATGCGATTCAGTGGGAAGCAAAGCTCCCCTTCAACCAGAGCGCCCTCCGCAAACTCCAGGAATATACGCACGCAAATAAAAGCACACAGGACCTACCTGCATTTGCGTGAATAACACAGCGTGTAAAGCACACAGCTCCACGTGTTCCGGCCACACAGTCCAACGTGGGGAGACAATGTAACGAGTGAGGACCCCACAGCCACAGTGTGTGGTACCTGCCCTGTCGTCTGCACACCCCTCCTCGCGGGCAGATGTGCGCTCTCATCAGGAGCACAAATCCCAGTGCCCGGTGGATGGAAGCAACACAGCCTTGCTTCCCGACAGCCTGCTGCTCAGGGACGCCGCTGTGACCACTCTGAGGAGCCCCCAACTAACTCACTGCTGAGACTGGCCCACTGGGTTCCTGCTTCACCACAGGGCAGAACCAGCCCTCTGCCCGCAGCCGCTGCCACCGCTCTTTGTTTAACTCTTACCTGGAGCCGGAAGCTCCTTCTGACAGGAAAGACTCAGCCCGGAGGCAGACATCTGGGTCCTCGCTCTGCCACTAACCTAATCTGGGTCCCAGGCAGTTCCTTTTCTGAGCCCATTTCCTCATGAATAAAATGTGTGTTGCTATTCTTATTACTTGAATCACATGAAATTCTCGGCCACAGTGCCATCTGTTAGAGCCCTTCCTGCCTTACAGCTTTCACCCCCGGTGCCCGGTTCCAGCTCAGGGTTACCTACCTCAAAAATCCGACTGACAGTTGCCCTGTCTAAAAAATACTCCCAAGCCATCTAAGCTCAGATGACTATGAATGTTCACCACCTCCCAGATTTCTTGCATTTTGAATAGCAGGGGAGGTGACAGAAACCACAGCGCTGCAGCAGGGGTGGGAAGGGGACTTCACAGCCCAGGTCACAGGGCTCGAGTGCTTAGCAAAACCACAAATGCCATGTGCAGACCCAGGCAGCCAGGCCCAGGGAAGCTTCCCCAACACAGGACCCTGCCTGCACTGCCCCAAGGACAGGCCTGCAGCGGGGAGGAAGAGGGCCGGGCAGAGAGGCCGGGAGCAGCACATCTGAGCCAAAGGCTCAGGAGCCCCGTGCACTCAGGCCCAGTGGCCCACAGCAGGCACTGTGAGAGTGGGGGTGACAGGAGCTCTGGGCCGAGGGCCTCTCACCCACACTGGGCTCACAGCAAGTGCTTGTGGTGACGGCATCACAGTGGCCCCCCCGCCCGGCCACCCGGGCACAGAGGGGACCAGCTCCACAGAGGGCTCAGTCCGTGGTTCTGCGGAACCCTGAGGCCAAGGGTTCACTTCTGCTTGTAGCTTCTGGACCAGAAAGTTCTTGCTTTATCACTGTTGACTTCTTCACTGTCGACAGAGGTCATGGGGTGGTTCAATCCTGGATTACTTCTCAACTTTAAAAAATGCTTCATAATAGAAATAACTAGACAGGGCTCATCAAAGCCAGGGCTTTGCCTAGTTTTCCACGAACTTCTTCTTCAGTATTTACAGCTACTCTAACTGGAAGCAGTTATCCTCCTGCTATGGAGAGGGGAGACTTCTAGGAAAGGCAAAAAAGGTACAGGAGGAGGAGACAGGTAGAGGGGTGAGGGAGAGAGGCCAAGAGTCATGGACCCCAAACTGCTGACCTCACCACGGCCGAAAGAGAGCCCACACTGTGCAGAGCTTCTCTGTTAAATAAGAACTGATAGCCCAGCCAGGCATGATGGTCTACATGTAATCCCAGAGACCGAGGAGGCCGAAGCAGGAGGTTTCCAAGGTTCAAGGCCAGCTTGGGCAACATAACAAGACCTTGTCTCAAAATAAAAAAAAATTTTAAAGGCTGGAGATGTAGCTCAGGGCAAAGCCTAGGGCTCGACCCCAACTACCCGGGAGCAGGGAAAAAAAGAGTTGTGTATTTTTAAAATCTTTATGTAATGTATCCACATCTTGCAGCTATTAGGTCAGATTATAAATAAGGACCATATTAATCCCTCTTTTCTTCATGCTTTAAAACTCCCCATGGCATCAGTTTTGGCATACTGTAAATTTGGGAGAAATTCAGGCCACACATGTGGAAAAAATATGCACTCTGTTTACAAAAATTGAACAAAAGCATTAATTAAAAAATGTAGTGTCCTAAGAATCTAGGAAAATAAAAACTCCCATAATTCACACATAAAACTTGCTTTTAAAAAACCACTATCTTCTTCTATTTCATCCCCGATGATAAAAAATGAAAATAAAATGATATGAATGAAAATAAATGATAAATGAAAATAAAATACGATGTCCAGAAACTCAAATTCTCGGGTTTTCTGATTATTGGCAGACCTTGGAGTGATCCCCCCGCCCCCAGGTTAATTTGAAAGAAAAACAAAAGGCAAAAAAAAATACTGTAAAGTTCATGACTCTGAGTTCAACTATGATTTCTGAAGGGAGAAGGCCGGGGGAGGAGCGGGTAGAGGCAGGCAAGGTCATGGCAGCTCCAGAGGCCCCGCTTCCTTCCAGGGAGCCTGAGGAGTACAGCAGCTCGGCCAGCCAGCCTCTGGCTACTTGATCTTCCTGTTCTGCTTCTCCATGAAAAAAAAGACTTGGCTTCAAGCTTTCCGAAAGAATTTCCCCTCCTGGCCTCCTGCCCTGCATCCTCCCCCGCCTGCCTTCCCACTTCCATGACCTGGCTTTGAGGAATTCACTGACTCACTACAAATGAGAAAACCCATCTGAAACTCCTGGCAAGCTGCACTGCGTTTCCACGGCCAGAGCTGCAGGCCTAGCCCGGGAACAATACCCACTGCTGGCTCGCTGCGGGGCAGGCATCCCGGAAGTCATGCCAGCACCCCGAAAGACAGGTGGGCACCGGCGTGGGCTCGGCTTACCCTGGGCCGGATCCAGATCCTGAGGGACACAGCACTTGCTGAGCCCCAGCGCCCCATCCTGTGAGGCGGGTCATCTGAGCGGTCGCACAGCCCTGCACTGCCCGGCCCTTACCAGCAGCTTGGTGTCCTTGATGACGCAGAGCAGCTTGGTCCACTGGCCGAAGCGCTTCTTCCGCAGCAGGAAGGCACAGATCTTGGCATCCTTCACTAGGTCCATGGAGGCCTCCTCCGAGGGCCACTGGTGCCGGGCCTTCTTCCCCTTCCCGTCCTCCTCCTCCTCGTCGTACGACTCATAGGAGCTGCTCATGGCGTCCGAGTCATAATCTGTGGAGAGACAGCAGACAGGGTAAGGGGAGCTGAGCCTGAAGCTCACCTGCAGGCTCTGGGCCTCGTGGCCACATTTCTGCCTCCATAGAATTCACCATGGAGCAGCACCAGCCCCTCTAAAAGGCTCGGGCAGGGGAAGCCCAACTGTTACGCCAATCACCTCCAGACGTGTGCACAGGGCACTGTCTGGACCCTACACCGTGGACACAAGCCAGGCCCCACAGTGACCACCTGCAACTCCTGCCGCGTGGCCCTCTGCTCCCCCATGGCCACACCTCACTGCTGGAGGCCCTAAGCCGCACCACCCACCCTTCCTGGCACTACCACATGCCCAGACCCTTCCAAGGACTCAGGACCCAGCCCAGGCCACCTCTCTCCTCCTGGTCACCTTCCCAGGAGATCACCCTGCTGTGCACAGAATGCTCAGTTTCCGAAGCGCGTGCTACACTCTCCATTTCCTGGGGTCTCTGCCAGGACCCAGGCTTCCGTGACACCCGCTCCCTCTTGGCCTGGCCTGGGTAAGTGCGCCCCTCGGGGACATCAGTACCCGACACCTCCTCCAACCCTCTCTGAATACCAATGCTCATGCTGCACACTCACGGAGCGCCCCCACCACTCGCGTGTGCAAGGCTTCATTTTATTGTGACTCTGGAAACGAGGCTTTGAGGTGATAATTCAGGCTGAAAGTGGTCACCAGGGTTGGCTGCTAACCCAATAGGACTGGTGGCCTTACGAGAGAGGGCATGGCTCACTCCACTGTGCCATGTGGGCACACTGACACGGCAGCACCCACAGGCCAGCAGAGGCCGGCACAGAACCGGTCGGACCTGGGACTCCAGCCTGCAACGCGGGGAGAAGGGCACCTCTGTCATAGCAGGGGAGCCCAAGAACAGGCTGGGTCGGATTCCCTCCTCTGTGCGCCCAGTGCCTCACAGGCCCTCCAGTCACACTGCTGATGCCACGCAGAGCCCCGTGAGCCTCGGTGGAAGGGAGACTGGCTGCTGAGTGTGACAGCCAGCACCTCTTGGAGTTCCTGCCCCGTGGCGAGTACACAAACAGCAGGAAGAACTGTCCCATGAGCCCTCAAGGTGCTCGGCACATGTGCGGACTGTCACCTGCAGCCACTTGGGAGGACAAGCTGCTGGAGGCAGAGTCCGATTCACCTCTGCTTCCCCTCCATCCACAGGCACTGTCTGAAGCCTGTTTGAGAAATGGAGGCAATGACGAAGGAGGCAGTTAAGGAGCGGCGATGGCCCATGCAGGGCCCACTCCACCCAGAAGCTGCAGAAGCAGCAGACCTGCCACACAGTGGGGCTCTCGATCCTTGCACCCGGAAACCATTCTGATTGTGCTGGGCGGCCGTGTTTGCCTCTCCGTTTCCTAGTCCAGAATCCACAGAGCAGCGAGCAGAAAGATGATCAGCCTGAGAGGGTCTTCAGTGACAAAAAGAAGCCGAGGAGGATTTGGGGCCAGTGCCAAGGTGCCTGCTGGGTACAGGTGCAGTGGTCCTGGGACACTGGTGCAGGGGCCGGGTGGGGCCTTCAGGGACACCAGGAGCGGTACCGAGGGAGGGCAGGGTACTCAGGGTCCCCTCCACCTCTGCTTTGGAGCCCCCAGAGCTCAGCTTGTTTCCTGGAACACCAAGCTCCAAAGGTGTTTCATGACAAGTGGAGGAAAGACTGAGGACAGACCCATGAGCCGTGAGAGCCCTTCCTCCGGGCCCCGCCACGCCTGGGCAGCGCTCTCTGGCACTGGTGTCCGTGTGCCAGTGCAGGGACAGAGCTGGAAACACAGAGGCTGGGGCGCTTGCAACAGCTCTCACGAGGCCGCTAGAGCAGGACGAGCACTGCAATCTCATTCAGAGCGAAGGGAGAGCCAGGCTTGAAGATGAAGTCACCCAGCCAAGACCACGGCCCTAAGGGCCAGGGCCGAGGCGGGAGCCAGGGCAGCTGATTTCACACAGAAAGGGCAAATGACATCCTGGCAGCCCCTCTCATCCTGGGGACCCGCTGAGGGCAACAGCTGCGAAGAGACAGAGCACTCGCTGTCCTGCCTTCCTCTGACAGCAGGCCAGAGCCGTCTCTAGAAAACTTTGGCCAACTTAACAGGAAACAAGAGCAGCCAGGAGCAAAAGGGCCTCAGAAAAAAATCAATGCCAAAAATCATCTTCGGCAGTTGCCCAATAAAGAGAACAGAGCCCCTCATGTTCACTCAGCACAGAGATGGGGTCTCAGACCCAATGGGGGTGGGGACCCCAGGGAGCCCCTGTCTGGGGGCTGGGGCTTGTCGTCACATTAGGAGGAAAGGAACAGCGCCGGAGAGTCAGAGAAGCAGCAGGAGGGAGGAGGGAGGAACCGAGAGCACCTCTGACGCTGCCATGAGTGCTGGGGTGCAGACACAGCTGAAGGGGCTCACAGGGGCAGAGGAGAGGGCGCTGACCAGCACCATCAGTCGGCACAGCCTGGACTCCCTCGCCAAGGGTTCCACTTCAGGCAGGATGCTCCAATAGCGGTTATTTTTAACTATGAAATATTTATTCCAGATTTTTAAAAAACCAGCATAAATGCAATGGCACACAGTGCACGCACATCCAGCAAACCAGAGCAGCCCCCTCGCAGGAAGCCCGTGATGCACGCCGCCCAGGGTCGCCCCTCACACACAGCCCAGGACCCGTCCTGAACGCACCCTCAGAGTCCACAAGCTGCCCTCGGAGCTAAGCGCTGAGTGAACGTGGCACCCTGTCTGCGTGCCTGCCCCTCGGGAGCAGGGAGACCCTGCACGTGTGACTTGCCCGCCAGGTCTCTCTGGGGTCTGACCTTGAGTTTTCAGAGAAGGAACAGGCTCGGCAGAAAAGTCGTGGGCTCAGGCAGCAGCCTTAGGCGGGGCCTGCGGGGAGGTCTCGGGGTCACTGGGGCCGTGCCCTTGAGGGGACTGTGGGATCCCAGCCTCCCTCTCTCTCAGCTTCTCAGCCCTGGGGTGAGAAGTTTGGCTCCACTATGCACTCCTGCTGCAGTCACCGCCCTCGGCACAGGCCCAGGGCACAGGGCCCCTCTGTGTTGGACTAGAACCTCAGAACTGTCAGGCAAAATAAACCTTTCCTCTGTATAAAAGCTAATTGCTCAACTATCTCCTTACAGTAACAGGAAGGTGACTAACACATATCTTTCCTTGCTCTTGCATTTCAGAGTTCTGAGCACCAAAAATGGGCACAGATTAGGTGTTCCGCACACACACAAAAAAGAAAATAACTGCACAGGCAAATCAACAGAACAAAGCTAAGGAGCCATAAAACCAGCCAGGGATTAATTCAAGTATTTACTGAGCACTTCTGTGCCAGACACAAACATGGAAACACTCACCTGCTTTATTCTTACACCCTAGGGGGAGATGGGCCCTGCGGGGGCGATGTGCCCAAGCCAAGCACATGAGGGAGCACAGCTCGATTCTGCAGAGGCTCCTCTGGGCTCCCCTGTGAGGACGGTGGCTCTCACTTCTGAGTGGGAAGGAAGGCCACCGGGGTTCTGTGCAGAGCAGTGAGCAGTGAGCGACTCGTGTTTGGAAATGGCCCGTGGCTGTGCCAGGCCTAATCCCTAGAAGATCTTGCTCCTTATCATGGAGGTTCTGCTCCTCTAATCAAACCCCAGCTGTTCCAGATGGTGATGGGTACCTCTGGCAGGCTCGGGCAGGTGAAGCTCTCGCAGACCCCTGGGATTTCGAAGCACAGTTACATCATCCTCTGAAGATCACTATTGTACTTTCGGCTGCTGAAGCTCCAGCAGAGATGAAGACTTCACCACGAGACACCAAGGCAGGATGCAACCTGAGCTGCCTGACATGAACTGTGGGTTATTTGGTGCATCGAGGAGCATACCATCGCCAATCAGAGTGGTCTATGGGGCACTCCTTCACCAATCAGAGCGGTCTACAAGGCACTCCACCAATCAGAGCAATCTACGGGGCACTCCTTCACCAATCAGAGCGATCTACGAAGTACTCCTTCACCAATCAGAGCCATCTATGGGGCACTCCTTCACCAATCAGAGCAGTTGTTATGGCTGTGTCTAGATGTCCCCGCAAAGCCTCATGTGGTCATAGGTGGGGCTTTTTCAGAGGATGCTGAATATAGAGTATGATGCTGGGATTGAGGGTGTCTGATTACTGAATCAGTCCTCTGATTGGTTTGGCACTATTCTAATCCTGGTACCCTAGACAGACTATAAAAAGAGGCAGAGAGAAGCTGCTACAGTCACTTGTTTGTTCCCTTGCTTGCTTTGCTGCCTTCTGCCCACCATGAACTGTTTCTCCTCTGCAATGACTATCTGCCATGCCACCCTGCCTTGGAGCCAGCCGACTACAGACTGAAACCTCTACAAACTGTGAGCTAAATAAATCTTTCCCTCTTTCAATTTGGATGTCAGATATTTCGTCTCCACCATAAGAAAAGTAAATAAGTCAGTGGTCTACAGGGACATCCTGCCATCAAACTGAAGTGGGTTAATGTGGTCTACACTGAAGCAGACTGCATCAGGTCCCAAAGATGTGAGCAAGTGGCAAAAGCATCTAGCTTCAATGGCCCTGGCCTGTTCCTGTCATGCCGCATCCTCCTGTCAGCTCTGATTCACCAGCATTGCCTTGAAGGCTGGCTGTGTGCTCGGGACTTGAGGGGAACCTGATAGAAAACTGGTTCCCAGTGGTCTGGGGAAAGTGTGGGGCCCATGTGCCAGGTCAGTGCCCGGCAAAGCCACTTCAGCCTGCAGCCACCATGACCCACACATGTGTCCGTCACCTTCAGATTCTCATTCACATACAAGTGGCTGTGGTGGCCATGAGGAGGTGAGCGTGAAAATCGGCAGTGTAGCCTTCCACTCAGGAAAAACAGTCCAGGTGCTTCCGGTCCTCCACCTGCAGACAGCAGAGGCCAGCACTGACCCCTATCAGCTGCCCCTGAGAAGAGCTGTCACCACTGTCCACTACCGCAGGAAGGGATAATGAAAGTGAACTTCCTTCCATGCCTTCCCATGCAGCCCTGACTGAGCAAGGGCCTTGTATGCTACATATGAAGTACAGCAGCCTGCAGAAGCCCACCAGACAGGCAGAAGGAACAGGCTCTGAACCTCAGCAACAGTGCCAGCCCTGGAAACACCTCAGGGGGCTGGGTGACATCTCCAAGTATCTCCCAGAGGTGTGTGACCCAGCCCCACAGCCAGGACTCGCCAGGCCCAAGGACAGGGCTACGAAGGGCAGTGGCTCCTCTGGACCCACTCCCTCCCCAGGGTTCTGGATGCACTGGCCCAGGGGAAGGAAGTGGCCACAGTTCCACTAAGCAGGAAGGCTGAGACTGTCCCCAGCCATGCCGGGCTCCACAGACCAGGAAAGCCACAGGCAGAGAAAGCGTCATGGTCACCGAGGAGGTTCAGGGGGCTGATCCTGACAGTGAGGGAGCTGTGACCACACAAGGGCCAGGACGAGAGAGCCGGGATCCCGGGGCCTGTGATGAAAACTGATGACCACAGATGTCCAATACAGGAAGTCCTGGTGGCCAGGGCCTTCCAGACAGGAGCTGGGTCACCACCAGAAGATAAGCTGTGGCCGTGCAAGGAGGCTGTGGCAGCAAAGCAAACCTGGGTGGTGTTGAAGGAACTGGGGTGCGGCTGACCCTGAACACATGGGGACTGAGCTCGTGCAGGGCCCTTCCTTGTTTCCGTGTGTAAGCGTGTGGGTGAACACCTGCCTTCTCCCTGCACCCAGCCTCCTCTGCCTTCGTGAGAAAGGCCCAGTCTGGGGATGTAAGGCTCTCCAAGGAGTGGGTGTCACTGGGCCTGCATGAGGGGACTGTATCCTCTCAGAACCAGGGGGTTCCTGTCACAGGCGGCAGCTGAATGCTGAGCCACACGTTGTGCTGTCACCCATGTCAGTGGCATGTGATCACGGCAGGGTCACAGCCCTCCAGATCCACTGGGTCCCGGCTCAAGGTGGGTGGGTGACTGCGGCTCTGGGGACAGCTCCCAGGCCCTCCTGTGTGGCCCACGAGACATCCGTGAGTGGACACATGGGTTCCAGCCTGCCCTTCCTCGTCCCCAGGCCTCTTCCCACAGCTGCCCTACCCTCCAGGTGGAGTCGACAACAGCCTTCCACTCCCAAGGGCGTGGCTGGCTCAGTCCCCCAAACCCCTGCCCCTCTGACAAAGGCAGAACTGGGTGGGGTTCGGCGAACCGCCCTGCACTCCTGTCTAACTGGAGAAGGCAGCGGGTCGGCTTCTGTGTGTCCTCATCGGCTCGGTGACAGGGGACCCTTAGAGGCTGTGGCAGTGCGTGGTCTCTCTTCTGCCAGAAGGTTCTTCAGTGGAAGAGAAGGCAAGACATCCGCCTTGCAGGTCTCAACACCTGAAGTCCCCTGGCCGTGGAATTGGAGCTGTCCCCCTGCCAGCATGGCGACTGACAGGGCTGTGGCCGGCCAGGACGTCTGGGGTCAGGTGGGTGGGCGGAGGGAGCTCAGCCTTGGGCACAGGCTCCCCACCACTCCTACGGCCTGGGATGGGCCCCCTGTGGTGCCGCCTTCCACCATGGACAGATTCTTCTCTGAGCAGCAGCCAGGCTGTTCACTGTGCAGGAGGACACCAGGAACACACCAGCCAGGTCTGCACGGCGCAGACTTGAGGTAACTGACATCCCCGGGACAAGGGCAGGAGGGAGCTCTGCAGCACAGGCCAGCACAGGGAGAGCTCGGTGCGTGAAGCCTGCACTCGCTTCCCACCCTCCACCTGACAAGAAGGCGAGCAGGACTCCCTCAGCTGACAGACTCAGACGCCAGTGTGATTCCTCTCTGACACAGGGCGCCTGCCTGACGGAGACTGCGAAGAGAAACACCGGTTACTCAGAACGACTGGAGAGACGTGTCAGGTTCTCCGCACCGGCTGGTCTTGCCGTACTGGCAAAGTCAGCGTTACCACGGGCGCCTCTCAGCCTTATCAGCGAGTGGACACCAAGCCGAGCTGAGCCGAGCCGTGAGAACTGCGACTTTGGCACAAACTTTCTGGCAAAACCTGTTCTCCTCCCCCCAAAGAGAGACAAATAAACAAATAAAAGCCTGCAGTCGAGAGGCCTCTGTGCTCTGTACCCAGTTACTTCTGCCTAACCAGCAGCCTGGAAGAAGCCGCTCCAGTCTGTGTGGAGGGGTCACAGACTGGGCAAAGACGAAGGGACTGAGGGGTGGCAGGCACCCATAAAACAGCCCACAGGGGCCACCGCTCTTCATCTGCTGGCACTCATTTCCTTGGCACACGATCGGCTGACTCGAGGCCTCCAGGAACCACTGAGTCAGGGCACCGGGTGGCACCTCTGCCTCCTCAGAGCCCTCCCTGCATTGCCACCTGCCCTGGTGCCAAGTTCGCTTCGGCCCCATCTCTGCAGTGGTGCACAGGGCTCGTCCCCTCCACGCCCAGGCAAGGCCTGGTCAGCCCATGCCACTCACTGGCCGTGATGTACTCCGGGGCCTTTCCGGGGCTCAGCGGCACAGCTTCCTCGTAGTAGCCTTCCGGGAGGGAGGACGTCGGCAGTGGCGGGGGCCCGCTGTCAGGAGGCTGAGGGGAGAAGGAGGTGCACAGAGCTCAGCAGGACCACCGAGGAGCACTGCCTTTCTTTCCCGCGCACACAGCCAAGGGGGAGGCCCCTCCCGCCCCGGCGGCCCCTTCCCCAGCCCCACTCCGCACTCCAAGGCCACTCAGCCATGGCGTGTATCCAGACCCCCAGGGATGGTGTGGTTCAGAGTCCAGCCTCGTCCCCATGCCAAGGAGCCGCTCCTGACAGAAGGAAGCCGCTCTCCCCAGAGAGAACACTTGCTCCTCACAAAAGCCGTCCCCCAGACCCCGCCGGCACGGGCTGACGCCGTGCGTGGTCACGCGGACATCGGTCCATCGGCACAGGAGCGCCGAAGGGGAACTCTATGACTTCACATTGTGCAGATGCAGAAACTGGGGCCCAGGCCCCAACAGGTCCTGCGCAAAGTCACAGCCAACACGACAGGGCGGGGCCCACAGGCACCGGGCCTGGCTGCTGAATCGTGTTTGCAGTCTCTCTCCGGGCGGTGGACCTCTCCACACGCCTCTCTTCTGGGACTACAGGAGGAAGAAGGACCTTACAGGGAACAGAGTGGAGTGAGGCCCGAATTGAAGACTGACCAACTTAAGCTTCCAAGTAGGACACTGTTCCAATGAAATCATGGTGTTTTTGCTGTTTTTTATTTTTATGTAAAGTCTCTAGAATGTGCGATTCCATCACTTTCCAAGGAGTCCTGGGTGGATGACTAATCGCCGCTGCAGTCCAGGCCTCTCCTCCGGCCTGCCAGCCGGCGGGAGGGGAGGAGCGGGAGGAGCAGGAGGAGGAGCTGCAGGGCTCCGTCCACACGTCCACTCGCCCCACTATTCAGACGCCGCCAGCCCTCATCGCGGCCCGGCCTTGTCCATGGACCAAACAGGTCCTGTTCCCTGGTGCCACTCTCGCCGGGCCACTCCAGGACCTCCACAGCCTCCCAAAGAGCCCATTCTAAAACAGAGCCCAGTATGCTACGCTCAGTGCCAGGCAGGGCCTGGGCAGGGGCCGCATGGGTTGAAATCCCGCCTGCTGCTTTGGAACAGAGGGGTCTGACTCGCTGTGTGTCACCTGGGAGGAGCAGGCGTCCGGCTGGGTATGGTGACAGTCAGATTATTCACCTCACCTCCCGGACAGCATCACTGCAGCTGACTCAGCAGCTGCCGGTTTGTGCCCAGGTCAGACGCCTTTCCTGAGAGCTTTGAGGAAGGTGGAAGTGACTCCTAATCAGGGGACATCCAAACACACCCTGTCCAACCCTACAGGGTCACATGTTTGGAGGACCAGCAGAGAGATAGGCTCTGGGACCCCACAAACCCACCCCTAGAAATATACGACCACAAAGGTCCATTGTTCATGGAGAAAACAATGCCCAAGGAGGCTTAGCAAAACCTAAAATAGCCTAAGGGTTCCTGGAGGGGAAGGCGCAGTGGTTGCTGTATCCCCAGGCAGACACGGAATACGCGGCATGGTCTTTCTACGTCATCACAAAGATGCCACCAGGTGAATGACAACAGCCCTCCAGACCCCTGACTAACATGTGTGCTCCTGCTTTCGTAACAGACAGAAGGGCACTCACTAAAACCTGAGCAACACTCGCCTCTTCCTTGCACTTATCTGGCTGGACTGCATTTTCCGAGTGATAGTTCTCACCTTTAAAATAATTGTTTAAAAATCAAACTATGGGCCAGGGTTTAGCTCAGTGGTGCCACTGCCTGCTTCACAAGCGCAAGGACCTGAGTTCAATCCCTGGTACCAAACAAAAAAAAAATCAAACTATTTTGACTTTAAATAATCATACTGCTCAAAAAGGACCTCTGCAGGAGCACCCTCTGCCTCCAAAAAGGATCAGGACTCCACTCCCAAACACCCCGACCCTGGGAACCTCGCAGCTCCTCAGGGACAAACCCAGGGGAGGCTGAGAAAAGCTCCTGACTTAATCAGTGCCCAATTCCAGAGAAAACGTGGCCAGGCCCTGGCCAGTGGGCGACAGTTCACGGGAATCACAATTACCGTGAGTTTTAAAAGGCGCATAAGAGCAAAGGCTGGTTCCCAAAGGGACCAGGGGCCCAGACCTCTGCACCCTTCCCTCTGGTGGGCCTAAGCAGCCTCCTGGCCTGTCGCATGGCAGAGCCGTCACCTCTGTGCCATTCCTGACTACGAGCGCTGCTGCGGGACTCCAAGCAGGGTCCAAGTCAATGGGCCACTGACCCAGGCCTCCCTTGTCCCGAGCACATGAAGGGCTGGCCTTGTGCTCACCGAGAGATAAGCGCCTTGGTGACCTCTAGCCAGAGCAGGTCCCTCCAGCGAGCCCTGGCCTGCAGCTCAGCATAGCCTCATGGAGCCACTCTGTGTGGGCGTAGGACAGAGGAGCCCCCAGCACGCACAGCCCTTTATACCCCTCCCGACCAGCCAGGCTTCCCTCGTGCCTCTCACAGGACACAAGGTGACACCAAGGATGGCAGCCCGGCCCAGGGCACCTCCAGAGACCTGCGAAGAACACAGGCTGAGCATGGGCTCCACGGCCCCAGCAGAGGAGAGGAGACACGGCCACGCCCGCGGCTGGGAACCAACCTCACTGGTGTCCTCCTCCAGTGCACACCCACCACAGCATTTTTTCACATCTACCTAAGAAAACCATCCCGGATCTCACTGCAGGAAGCTGTGCCTACCCTCAGGTGTATGATCTACAGGCCTGGTGGCTTCCAATGCCAGCCGTGACTGAAAAGCCCCTGGGACTGACCTCGCTACTCTAGGGAGAATTCTCTTCCTGGGGTAACAACAGCAGTAGCTGTGTGGTGTTCATACAGTTGCTGTTGCCGCTGTTGCTATTATTCCAACAGTGTAACAATCATAACTACTGTTTACTGCTTGCCTGCTACGGTTGGACACGGTCCTGGGACCTTACGGTTTTTCTCTAGGTCACCAAACCACACTGAGATGTCAGTGCTGCAACTGAGACCCCTCAATCAGGACACGGAGGCCCGAGGGCTCCCCCCAGGCTGAGCTGCTGCAGGGCTGACACCACAGGTGCTGGGATTGAGCAGCCGGTCACCTGGGCGACCTACACTTCCGGGCCACAGGGTGCGGCAGGATGTGTGCTTCCGGGAGAGAAGAGAGAAGTCCCGCTGCTCCACCACCAACCCCCTCCCCCAGCTCCCGTCCTCCCGGTGACCACCCCAGGTTATTCCACATCCTCCACATAAGAAACACCAGTGAACCAGGAGACTGAGCTTAGCCAAGAAAAACAAGAGCCTAGAATTTGAAGCTGCTTTCTGACTTTAATTCTGTGCACACAGTGATGCTCAGATTACGCTTCCCATCACAATAAATAAAACCTGTTAAGAATAAAAATTATGTATCTGAAGTAAGAGTATCAGGGTCCAAGTGCACTCTGCCCAGAGCCTCTCCCCCTTCCGACCACACAGGCACGCAGGCTGCACTCCGGGAAAGGCTTGTGTGCACGGTGACTCAAGCCTCCCGCACCACGGAAGCCGGGGGCTGGGTTGGTGATTTCCAGGGGATCCTGAGTGCCAGGCAGCACTCAGTTCTCACAGGGTGAGCTCTGAGACAGGACGCTGCCTGGCAGTCAAGTCCTCCTGCAGGTTGGGTCTGCCCATTCCGATCTGATCAGCACCTGGCTCGGTTCCCCATGGCGTGGGAGTAAACACAGGCAGACATCACACACATTTCCCCACATTCTCCCCATTCGCTTATCCACAACAAGGAGCAGGTGCCCTTTGGGACCACGACATCTCCCGGCCCCTCCTGGGGGAATGCAGGAGATCCGATGGGGGCCAACAGGCAATCTGGAATTCCACCAAAGAGGGAATTTAGGGACATAGGAGGCCAAACGCTGAGATTCTTGACAGCCAAGGAAAACACGACGGTCCCCATCCCTGAAAAGGCCACATAGGGCTACACAGAAAATGGGCAGCTTTCTTGTTTTAAACCCTGGGCTTCAGTCTCAATTCTGTAACCAGTGATGCCTAATTTGGTCACAGGATCTAGCAGGGCCTTATAATCTCCTCTGTCAGAGAAGTGACAGCGCGCTATGAAGGACAGGGGACTTGAGAAAGGACAAGATGTGCTCACAGGCCCCACAGTGTCGTGGGGGAGCCAGCGCCCAGGCTGGGAGGGCGGAGGCAGTGCTTCAGGGGACAGAGCTTCCCATGGGGAAGGTGCAGATGTTGTAGACATGGAGGGGGGCGGCTGCACACACAACCATGTGACCGTGCACTGGGCACTTAAAACAGGCAGGATGGCACACTTCCTGGTATGCACGTTTCCCCACATAGAAAAATTCACTCTTTGTGGGCATAAAAAGGCATGAAATTTACACAAGGCCTGGCCCTCACATGAGAGAATTAGACTGTCCTCCCTCAGCCCTCTGAATGCTATGGAACCCTCCCTGGTTCGGGTTTCTAGAAAACACCGACCGGGTGCCATACGTCCACCAGCTCCTTCTCCTTCTCAGCCCTACAGACCTGCAATACTCCTGCCTCTGGGCCCAGTGTTATTCTCGTTTCTGAGAACATCCCACCGAGCACAGGACCATGTTTCCATGCCCCTGACCTGGCGGCGCTTTCTACACATCACACAATTCGAGAGACGCAAGAAGCATAAGAGGCAGGAGCCACTGCCAAAGCCCACAGGTCAGTTCAGCAGTAAGAATGTGGAGATGACCCTTAACCACAGGGAGCGCTGCTGCACACCAACGGGAGCACAGAGAGGATCGATCTTACTTCTTAAGGCACTCAGCACACGGGGACTATGACGTCCAGCTGTACTCCATTCACACGTGCCCCCAAAGAGGTAACAACAGCTGTGACAGTGTGAGAAATGATAACACAGTTGGGCGGACTGGACCCTGCTTTGGTGGCAAAGTCCCCGCGACTCCACCTGCAGAGCGCTGCGCCCCCCTCCCTGGGTCACTGGCCAAACCCGAGAGCCCAGCAACCCCACAGCCCGGGCTCAACTCCTGCTCACCTGGCTCTGTGGGCCATGCCTTTCTTTCTGGGGCACAGCCACCTTCCACCCTGTCCTACCCACAACAAGCCAGTCTGCCTTGAGGGCGAAGACCACTCGCCGGAGCCAGGTCCCAGGCAGCCCCGGTGCACTAGACGGCTCACCTGGTCAGGCATTTGCCGGAAAACGCTCCGAACATGAGGCGGAGCTGTCGCAGTGGCCACTTGGTTGACCTTCTGGGGTGAGGACATCCACAGTCCCTCCACACAAGGCCCTGACCATGTCCACAAAACGCTGACCCTCTGTGGCCAACAGGCTCCGCTCCAAAGCACCCACAGGATGCCCCACCTGAGCCCCATGGCTGTGAGTGGGCTTTGCTCTCAAAACTCGTGCTCCCGTATCTGGCTACGGCACAAATGAACCAGAGAAAAACTGGGTGCAAAGGAGAGTTAAGGCTTCTCGAGATGCTCAGAAAGATCCGGTCAAGACAAACTGGAAGAACAAAAGCTACCCCAGTAGGTGTGGGAGAGTCGACTGTAAATGGACAGCGCAGAGCCCTGACATTCTGGAGGTTCCGTGCCAGCTTTCCCTCACCCTAACGAGGCAGTGAGATACAATCGGCTCAGAAAGAGGGAGGGCTTGCTTGGCCCTGGAGCAGGTGTGCGGGACTGAGGAACGACTGTCTAAAACCTGGCAACACAAGCATCAGTTTACCTCACCTACCCCGTCCCCCTTGTCACCAAGACAAGAATGACTGAGTCCCCTGGAGATCTTCAGGGGAAGACAGCTGGCAGCTTTTATAACACCCTGACCCTGGTGCCCGCGATTCCAGCAGTGCTCTGCAGACAGATCTCCCTGGACAGTGTCACCTCACCCCCAAGCAGGAGCAATTATCCCACGGAGACCAGATGGAGCCCTCCGGACTTCTCCAGGGCCACCCCACAGAACCATAGCGAGCCAGGGGCCAGCCAGGCCCCAGCACAGCACAAGTGCCCATGAAAGCTGGCCACTTCCTGTCCAGCGCCGTGGGCCTTCCCCACCAGTCCCAGGCCCCGTCAGCACCTGTCTCCGACCCCAGTCCCCCTGTTTTCTCACGCTCCCCAGCTAAAGCTTTGCCTGACCTCTCGTACTTGCTGGGCTGGTTTTTAGTTTCCATCATCACCAGGTCAAAGGACCCAAATCCAATGTACTGGCACCAGCGCGGTAGAGGAACAGAACACAAGGCTTGTGAAGGGCAGCACTAGGCAAGGCCACGGCATCCCGGGGGCCCTGGATGCACCCGTGGACGGGGCCCTGTGTAAGTGACAGGACAGCAGACACGAGCTGTGCACTGTGTCGCGAACCCACCCAGCACTGGGCTCCCGCTTGGCTATGTGGACCATGGGGACTGCTGGAGGCTGGACTCTGAGCCAGGCCCCAGTGGAGACACCCCCTGCCTCCCCGGCTCACATCGGATGATCCCCACTGCAAGGAAATACGGAGCAGGGCTGGGAACTGCGTGCAACCCAACTAGGAGTGGAGTCCAGCTTCCCCGAGTGGGCGGGGGAAACTCAGCACGTGCCTCGTGTCCTCACGGTCTACCATTATTTTGCCAGCCAAATCCCCTGGGTTTGTAAGTTGGTTTTTGTTTTAGCTTTCTTTTGTCAATCTTCTGTAAGAACCCATTTCCAAGGACCTGGAGCTCCAGCAATCTGCAAGGAAATACAGGCTTCCCAAGGGGAGGTGGCCCTCAGAGGCTCCAGTCGGCAGCAGCGGTGGCCTCTGGGCCCTGAAACACAGCAGGAGCCGGGGACACTGAGGCCTCTGGTCTCCAGGGCTGGCTTCTGTCACACCTGGGCACATGCACAACCCAGGCCCTCCCCAGGGGACGGGGTCGGTCCACTCACCAGCCAGGGCTGCGGGATCTCCGGCAGAGGCATCTGCGGAGGCGCCGGCAGGCTGTTGGTCTCCGGCTTCTGAGCATGGTCCTTCACGTCAAAGCCTGCAAATGGCGGCCAAAACCAAGAGCCAGGTAAGGAGCGGAGGAGACCACTGCTGGGTGACCTCTCCAAGCCCGTGCCAGCCATGTGGTGAACAGTGCTCCTGATCCTCTACAGCCATCCGGGGAAGCGGCACTGTTATTCTCCAGGGAACAGGGGAGGAGTCTATGGCAAGAAAGGAGGGGAGGGCAAGCCCTATGGCGACATCACCAGCTAGAAGAGATGGAGCCTGATGCATCTGAGCTTCCACTCCAGACAGCATTTACTCAGATACGAAGGGACAGACACCTTCCTGGGAACCCATAAATTTTCACTGTTTTCTCCTTTCTCTCCCCTTCCCCTCTCTAGTGCTTCTGGGTACGGAGCCCAGGGTCTTCACACTGAGCTATATCCCTGGCCCTAGTTTATCTTTTATTTTGAGACAGGGTTCTGCTACGTTAAGTTGCCCGGGCTGGGCTCCAACTCAGGACCCCCCTGTTGCAGCCTTCCAGGTGCTGAGAGCACAGGTGTGCGCCTGGGAACATGGATTTCGGAAGTGTTCCCACCGCCCCCTAAATAGTAAGGTTGGTTTACGGTGCCTACGCTACTCCTGAGGGCAGCACGGCTCACACAGAGCCTCCGCCCTTCCCGGAATCGCGTTCTGGCGTGTGCCAGGCACAGGGTGCCCACATGACCAGCCCAAAGAAGACCTTGGGCAGGCACTGAGTCTCCGCGGCCTCCCTGAACAGAAATGCTACACACAGGCTGAGGACCAAATGTGCTCTGCAATACTCAGGGGCAAGAGCTCAGGACAGCCCACCATGGGCTCCCCAGACTCCCCTGGGTCTTTCCAGCCTTCCAGTGGCTGGGCGGAGTCTCCTCACCACTGCACATGCGCCCCAGGAGTGCACAAGTACAGCTGTGTGTGGAATGCTGAGAGTCCTCTAGAGAACCCATGGCACCCAGGACTGTATCAGCTCGTACAGGGTTCGTCCTCTATACCCGGAGGAGCAGCACCTGCTGCAGGCAGAGGCTCGCCTTGGAAACTTCATGAATAAATAATCTCATAAGAGGATGAACGAATGAAGAAGCTGAGCTAGAGAGGCTGTGGAAGCCAAGAAGGACCAGAAGGAGAAGGCCCGGCGCTGGTGCGGCTTACCGCGGGACGATTGGATCCGCAGGAGGATGTTGGTCAACACCGCCTTCTTCTCCCTGACAGTGGATGTCAGGTATTCGTGGTCCAGCAGCTCCAGAAAGAGGCGTAGTTCAACTATTAACTCTTCCATTGCTGAAAACAGAGGGAGGGGGGAGTCAAAATCCATCCACACAGCGCTTCACAGTTAGCCTGACCATTAAATGGCGCGTTCTAACCGGAAAAACAAGTTGGCTGAAACCAGGGCAGCTAAGGGTCCTCGCAGCCTTTCCTTACCAGACGCAGGGCTCCTTCACTTTGGCTCGGGGGCAGCAGAGCCCAGGTGGGAGAGGGCCCCATGCCCGCCACAGGTGGTGCCAGGCCCAGAGCCTGAGGCCATCACCTGGTGTTAGATGTGACGCTACATTTCAATGTCAAGAAGGAGATGGGAATTTAAGATTATACCAGTTTGCCAGTAACTCCTGGGCAGGGCTTCAGAAACCCAGTGCCCAACCCTTGCCTCTGCAGGGCCGGCTGGCTCTGCGGCCAAGATTTCGTTAGCCAGTTTATGTACTGTGACAGGAGGATGGAGCAAAGACATGTCCACTGGTGGTGCAAATAAGTGCAACGGTAAAGCTGCTTGCATCTTAGCACAAACCAAGCAGAGGCATCAAACCACATTCATGCTCACTGCCATGTTCTGCACTGTTCTCTGGCTGCAGAGTGTCTTCGGCATGTCCTGGATACCAAGCCTGCAGTAAAAGCCATCGCTTTTACTGTGTCTCCGACCTGGAGGCCGCCCCTCTCCTGCCCTGTGACCAACACACCAGCGCTCCATAGGGACCGACTAGAGCTGTGGTGATGAACCTATGGCTCCGGTGCTACTTTTCTCTTCAGACAAAAAGATGGTAATATAGGAGCTGTTTTTTCCAAACTAAAACCTCAGTATTCAGGTTTAATTGCAGTGTTGGCACTTTTCGATAACTAAGTGGGTTTGGGGTAGCAGTTAGGGTACTCGTCTCTAAAAGGTTCATCATCATTGGTCTAAAGAAACCCACTTGGGCGACTGTCCGACTTGCGAGCCACCTTGTGCCATCTCTGTTGTGTGGCATCCTTTTGACTTGGAAGAATGAATACCAGGCCAGCTGGGACTCACTCTAGCTGCCTTTATTAAATCAAGACAAACAATGGGCAACATTTGTTGCCAATGGTAAAATCTAAGCTTCCAAGCAGAAATAAGAATTTTGGAAACTTTGTATCCACCACCTGAAGAGTCCTATTATTTAGAGAGGAGTCAGGGGCAACAGTAACCACCACACGATTCTTTGATGTTGTATAAGGAGTCTACGGGAAATCTGCATGCTCTAACGCTGTAAAATCAAGTGTGGGTAAAAGTAATCTTCCTGAAACACAAAATAAACTGAGGGGTTCATATAGCGGGGACCTGTGGCGCCTCGGACTCCACCTCAAGGGAGGTCAGAGTTGAGCTGAGTTTCAGGATCATGTCAAAGACCACCCACCCTCTCCTGAAGAGGATGTGGGGAAGCTCTTCCCTCTCTACCTGCTTCCTTGCAGGAGGCCACAGTTCCCCCCTGTGCTTCCCATCATCTCAACAGTATGGATGGAGAAGCAGATATGAGGATCCAGAGTCTTCTGCCAAGCCAGACATGAAACACACCTGCAAAACCATAAAGCAATGCTACGCCTCTGATGCATGTGCACATGTGTGGGTGTGCATGTCTGTGTGTTAAACCCAGGGCCTTCACAATGTGCTACAACCCTATCCCTTATTATTAGTTTTCATTTTGAAATAGTTTTGCTGAGTTGCTCAGGTGAGCCTTGCACTTGGGATCCTCCTGCCTCAGCCTCCCCATGGGAAGACAGGCATGTGCCACCACACCTGGCTTAAATGCAGACATTTTTCATAAACATATTTACATCTATTAACATATAATGGATACATTGATAATTTTAGTGAGTTAATACCTTAAAATTTTCCAGTCTTAAAATATAATATGATAAATATTTACACATACACCCACACAAATGCAAGATCTTGGGGTCTTTTATGTGTGTGTGTCCGAACGTGTGCACACACGTGTATAGATGTGGATACAGAAACACAGAGATATATAATTTCTTGCAGTGGTGCTAAAAGCTAGAAGCAAAAGTGTTACAGACTCTCATGAGTCTATGTCCAACCCACAGCACTGCAGTCCTCTGCCACATCTTCCCTCTGTCCTCTCACATCACCTTTATCCTGCCAGGTTTACACTGGGTCCCACTGACAGTGCTGATACCTAAAAAAGACCCAAAAGCATCACCTGTCTGAAAGGCTCTATCTCCACCCTCATCCCTTGGTCTCACCCTGCCTCCTGCCTGCCCTGCCATGGACTGTGTCTCCTCCACCAGGCCCCTGTGCTGTGCCGCCTCGTCTTGGAGCCAGCCAACTGTGGTCTAAAACCGCTCACTACCAACTGTGAGCCAAAATAAACCTCTCCTTCTTGAAACTGTAGGTGCTGTGCTGTGTCCCAGTGATGAGAAAGTGACTTTCACAGGAAAGGACGAGCTGCCGCGATCCAAACTGTGCTTCAAAGTTGGGACACTCAGAGGCACAGTGGGGGAAGAGGCAGACAGATGGGCATGACAGGCTCCCAAGCCCTTCCCCGTGCGGGGCGTCAGGCTGCACGTGAGTCCCGGGTGGCCCATGTAACCTTGTAGTAAGGCATCATCGCGTTCTTTTCCTCAAGCCAATCTGTTAGTTTTCTGTTTACCTGAAATCACAACCAAAAGATTCTCAAGACATAGCAGAGAGCCACAACTGTTAGAAAAGCTGCTCTGTTTCAGAATTTTCACAGACAAAGCCACGAAGTCTACACATGCTGCGCCTTTCTCCCAGCCTTCTCCAGCTGCATGTCCCGAGCAGCTCTTCCTGGGCCTGGTCACCTCCTGCCAGCTGTCCTGATGACCAGCGGTGCTGCCAACTGCACACTCACTGGCCGGGGGCGCATTTGGTGTTTGTGGGGTTTCTTTCGCTCGCAGTAGCTGGTCAAGCAGCTCAGAGCTGGTCCCACGCTCTGCTCATCTCCAAAGAGCTCCGAGCAGCCAAGAGCACGGTGCACACAGAAAGCACACCACCGAATGAATGGCTGCTGAAATCAGGGCCCCGTGTTCTGAAAGCATGGGGTAAACGGCCCCGCACCAGGCACCCATGTGGTCTGTCCCAGACAGAGCACCTGGTGGCCACCGGGGACACGGTGAGTACCGGTTTTGGCTGGGATCATCCATTGGACATGGCTAACAAATATTTTTAATGTGACCCCAATAAATATACCAACAAATTTTGTTTCGTTTCTGAAACTAAACAAATGAGTCTATGGTGGAAATAAGAATAGGAGGAGGTCTAAGAACAAGGGAGAGGGCTGGGGCTTTAGCTCAGTGGTTCCAGCACCTGCCTCGCAAGCGCAAGGTCCCGAGTTCGATCCCTGGTACAAAAAAAAACCTTAGAACAAGGGAGAGTGGCCAGACCACTGAGCTCCTGGAACATAAAGGTTCTACCACTAAACAGCGTCGCACTGATGTGTGAACTCCCAGCGGGATCAACAGAAAGCCTGAGACTGGACTCAAATTCACGTGGAAATACAGCATGTGGGAAAAGGCAATGCCTCCCAATCAGCAAAAAAAATGGCCAACTTAATAATTAGGGTGAATAGCTCAAAGCAGTAGCCACTTCGGGGGGAAAAAGGTAAAACTGAATACATAACATCCTACACCAGAAAAACTTCAAAGACATCTGAGAATCTAAATATAAGAAACAAAACCATTCTGGTCCCAGAAGAAAGAGGTGAATGCTTTCATAACCTTGGCCTAGCAGAAGACTGTCTGACGGTGACTCGAAGTCAGGCGTGAAAACACAGGGCAGGCCAAGGGGATAGCTCAGCAACACGTGGAGTCCGAACTACAGCCCTACGGGGACACAGAGGGCACAGCACATGCTCCCGTCCTTGGGGCAAGTGCACAGCAAGGCACAGCCATCTGCGGGCCGACTCCGCCCAGGGTGGCCGTGGGAGTCCTCCATGCACTGGGGAACTGTGTCACCCCTCTCTCTGAGGACCCTGGGCCAGATCCAAGGCTCTAGCTCAGAAGCTCCGGGACAATCCTGCATGTCAGAAAAACCTCGTTCCTTCCACTCTTCTTTCCGAGAACTTCTCCAATCCTGTACCAGCATCGTGATCCACCAGCCCTCCTCATGTTCCAGCTTCATCTCTTTCCACATCTGCTGGTGCCTCACATCCAGCAGTTCCCACACCCAGCATGCCTGCTCTGCCCACAGGCCTTTGCATGTGCCGCCGGTCTCTGCCTGGTCCCTCACACGCCCCCTGCACCTGGCTCTCTCCTGACAACCCCTTAGGACACCTCTGATCAGCCCTGTCCCGGGGGTCAGAGGTCATCTTGGCAGGCCCGAGGCAGCCTGTGGGCAGGGAGCCCTGTCTGACTTCTCCGCCTGGAATGTCTAGTAGGCTGCCCAGAAAGCCTCAGTGACAGGCGGTGAGTTAATCACTGTGTTCCCAGTTCTCCCCAGCCAACAGAATCCCTGAGATTGTCCTAAAGAGGAAATCGAAGACACCGGGTTGTCCTCCAGTATTAACCAGTCCTCTGCGATACACGTGGAACATCCCATTCAGAGCAGAGGAACTGATTCCCACAGCTCATTTCCTCCCTCAGCTGACGGCCGCCCTGCAGCTCCCTCCACATCAGGGCAGATCAGACTCTGAGGCCTCAAAGCAGACGCGCTGGGGCGAGAGTGAGGCCCTTGCATACTTTCCCTTATAGGGTTATAGTTCAGACTCCTCTCGGCCTCTTCCAAATATTCCCACAGCCCTCTGCAGATAATCTAAATGGGCTGCTTAAAGGTTGATCTAAGAAATCTCAGAAAAAGCAGCCCAGCCTTAGCTGCTGTCTGGGTGGAAAGAAAGATTCCCCGGGGAGAGGACATCTGGATTCTTTAACAATCCAGATGACCACTCGAGGAGGCCGGGAGGCTGCTGAATACAGGTCCCCCATTCCTGACTCAGTTCCCAGATGGAAAGCTGTTATCTCCCCAGCAAGGTTTCGGGCTCTCTGGGATCCGAGACCTGTGAGCACCAGGTGTAAGCCCCACAGAACACATTCTTTGGGGATTATCAGATCCTTGAGAGTCAGACGGACTCAGGCTTGGAAGATGCAATCCTAGTCGAAATCTCCTTCTACTGTTAGAAAGCCAGAGCCAGAGGCGAGGTCTGGACGTGTTTTCACTAATCACAACGATACCCGTGACCTGCTAACCCTGCAGGACCCACACTTCCCGTTCCCAGGCGGGGGAAGACACCTGACAGTAAACCAAGCTGGCCGCGGACAAAAGTCTTCAGTGAGATCCCAAAAGCACAGGCTTCCCTTGCGCACAATGTGGTTCCACGTAACCCAGTAGTCAAGCTGCTCAGTGCTGGCTGTGCTCCAAGACTACTCAAAACTTACAGACCAGTGCGATGCCGTCAGAGACCCCGAAGGTGGACACAGGCATGCTCAGGACGGCTGCCCCAGGACTGGGGCAGGGGCTGCTGGGTCTCCACGCTGAGAAGGGACCCAGAGTTGGCTGGAGATGAGAAGACTCAGGTGGTCACTAGAACACAGATGACAGCGACAGAAGCGTGGGCCGGAGAGCAAAGCTACACTCTATTTATTGCAAAATGCTGGAAATGTACTGAGAGCAACAGTGATAAATTCATTGCACAAGTATCGGGGGGTGCAGTGGGGTACACCGAGATATGCAGAGCAGACACGGTTCCTTACACAGCAAGGAGGAGCAAGCAAACTGCGCCCCAGTAAATAAGGTCGGAAATCATACTGGGAACCATGAAAAGACAACGCCCAGGCTGCGTGTGTGGCCCGGGGGTGGAGTTGGCCTAGCATGGACGAGGCCCTGGGCCCCGTCCCCAGCACCCAAAACAGCAAAACAACAAAACAGCAACAACAACAACAACAACACAGAAAGCATCCAGCCAACAAGTCTACGTCAAATTCTCAAAATCTCATGTTTTATTCTTCTAGGTCAATTAAAAGAAATAAAACGGGAACAAAGTCACCTGCACAATGCTGAAAACTATTGAAAACAAAAGTAAAATCAAATCAACTGAAGGGCCAGAGAAGTAGCTCATTGGCACCACACCTGCCCGGCAAGCACAAGGTCCTGAGTTCATTCCCTGGTACCAGAAAAAAAAGTCAAATCAACTGAACCCAAAACAGGGCAATGACACAGCCCTCAGCAACGAGCACTAATGAACTACAGGCTTTTCTTTGTGGGGCTCCTGGGGATTGAGCCCAGGTTCTTTGCACTGAGCTTCATCCCCAGGCCTCTCTTAATTTCGAGACAGATGACCTCACTAAGTTGCTGAACTGTCCAGGCTTTGCTCAAACTTGCAGTCCTCCTGCCTCAGCCTCCCACTGCACTGGGTTTGCAGGCATGCGCCACCACACCCAGCTGTACTGAGGCTCTAAGTCAGCTACCCTTCTGTCCCAAGGGTCAGGGCCTCCTACCCTTCCTGGAAACCCAGTTTCTTCCTAGATACGAAGTGTCACTCCATCACTGTGTGGCACTACTATCATTCACTTAGTTGTCGTACTATTTGTTTTTATCCTATAAAGAACAGTTATTAACTTTAGGAAAACTTTGACACAAAAACTTCTTAAAACAGGAGACTGTGGTCATCTACTTTGGAAAAACAAGTTGCTTAATACGCAGAAGTGATTTGCAGCATGGTTCACCTGAGTGCACTGGACCACAGCTCTCACAGCACCACCTCTCCCGCTGCCCCTGCTGCCCCACACCCTGCCAGCACCATCTGTGCCCTCTGTGCCCACCCTGTGCCAGGAGGCCTCGACAGGGAGCCCTTAGCCCTTAGGGAGCAAGAGGGCATCAGCGCTGGGCAAAGGGGGAGGGGAGGGGAGACGGTGACAACCTCACAGCTTCCCCGAGACACGGGACACGGACAGAAGAAGGGGGACCTGAGTGCTGCAGTTGCAGAAAACTCCAGGCTCTGACTGCCCACAAGAGAACGCCACCAAACACTTCAGGGGAAAATACAAACAAAGAGAAGGGCCGACGAATAGTAAGGCACTACAAGGACCCAAAATAGGCCGATAGCCCTCATGAACAGTCACAATTTTAGCAAATTAACCTCAATGCTCCACAACAAGGGAAACACGTGTTATATCAAATGGGGGTTATCCTTGGGTTAAAGGTGGTGGTAACTGGGTTTGTTTTGTTTTTGTGACACTGGGGATTGAACCTGGGGCCTTCACACTGAGCTATGCTCCCAGCTCCTTTTATCTTGAGATGGCGTCTTCCTAAATTGCCCAAATGGGACTTAAACTTGGAGTCCTTCTGCCTCAGCTTCCCAAGTGGTGAGATTACATGCATACACCACCACACCCAGCTAGGGTCACTTTAACATTAGAAAATCAGTAAGTATAATTTTCCAAAATTAGCAGACTATGAAAGACAAACTACATGGCCATCTGCATAGAGGGAGAAAAAGCATTTGATAAAATCCAGCACGCGTTGCGGGGAGGGGACTGAGGAAAGGAGGAATGCAAGCAGAAGGCCTCAACCCAGTAAAGGCCTGGCAAAGAGCCTGAAGTTTCCCAGCCTTAGGGTGAACAGCTGGCTCCACTCACCCTGTGGTGGAGAACAGCACCATATTATCTGATCTCATGACACCAACTCATTACACAAAAATCAAGAGCATTTCTGCACACTTGCAGTAAACAATAAATAGGAAACTGAATTATTAAAATACTCTTTACAAGAGCTGGGGATTTAGCTCAGTAGTTCTGCTGCCTGTCTTGCAAGCACAAGGTCCTGAGATCGAATCCCAGTACCAAAAGAAAATAGTATTTACAGCTGGATGTAGCACCACACGCCTGTAATCCCAGCACTTTGGAAGGCTGAGGGAGAAGGGTTCAAAGTTCAAACCCAGTCCAGGCAATTTAGCAACTGAGTAAGATCTGATGTCAAAATTTTTTAAAAAAATTTAAAACAGGCTAGAGGATGTAGCCCAGCGCAAAAGCTCTGGGTTCAATTACCAATACTGCAAAACAAACAAACAAACAAAACCCACTAGCACCAAAACTATGAACTATTTCAGGATAAATTTGACAAATCCAGAGCAAGTCAATCACCCACACTGAAAACTACAAGACATTGTTCAGATAAATTCTAAGAGACCTGAAAAACTAGAAAAAAAGCCCATGTTTGTGAATCATTGTGGATCATCAGTACTGTTAAGATAGTGATGAATCAATTCAATTAATTCTAACCCAAAGCCCAACAGGTACCTTTGTAGACACCAACAGGCTGATTCCAAGCTTTTGTGAAATGCAAAGGACTTGGGACAGACAGCTGAAACAACTCAGAAAGTAAAAGAAAGAAGACTTAATTGCTAGCTCTCAAAACTGACTGAAAACCCACAGCAGTGAGACAGCACAGCACTGGCATACAGCTAGAAGCTGGCGTAGAACAGAGCGCCTAATACCGTCCGCTGAAGCACAGCCGTGCCTATTTGTTCTCAGGTTATCAATGGCTGCGTCCGAAATATCATAGCAGAGGCTGAGAAACTGCCACAGAGACCTCGTGGCCTACAATCCTGAAGTATTTCTGTCTACCTTAAGAGAACACCTGCCAGCCTGGAGACCAGGACAGGAGATAAAATCCAGTGGAATTTCAAGGCAATGTGATGGGAAAGGATGATCTTTTTAAAAAATGATGCCAGAACTACTGATGTGCTTTATACATGCCATGTTTAAAGGGTAACCAGCTCTTTACCTCATACCATATACAGACATTCGCTCAAATCGGAGCACAGCCCTAAGTGTGAAAGCTAAAACTTTAAAAGTGAGTCTGGCAGATTCCTTTAAATAAGACAGAAAAAGCAGAACTGTGAAAGAAGAACTCTATAAATTACACTTCACGAAAATAAAAAATGCATGCTCTTGAAAATTACTTTTCCAAAGATAAAAGAGCAAGCCAGGGATTGGGAACAATATCTGCAAAATATATATCCAACGAGGACTTGCGTTTGGAATGTATTTTTTTCAATCTCAGCCATATCAATACTCAAACAACCCCATTTTTTAAGCTGGGCAAAAGATCTAAATTGACACTTCACCCAAGAAGATGTAAGTGCAACGAAAAAACACATGAAAAGATGCTCTGCTCTGTGTCAGTTATTAGGGAAACACACATTAAACTGCTATGAAATGTCACCCTTCCCCATGCAATGGCCAAGGATGCAAACACTGACCACCAGGCGTTGGCCGGGGTGTGGAGGTGGCCCGACTGACATGCTGCTCCTAGGAATGCGGGGTGACGCCACAGTTTGGGAGCCAGTCTGACAATTTCTCACGGGTTAAACACGCACGCACCGATGTGCGCTGTGCCCTCTCCGAGGGGCTGATCCTCTATTCCCAGCGAGGGCACCTTCTCCCAGGAGAAAGAGCCCTGCTTGCATGCAGGGACAGAAATCCCACCGATACATGGGCGAGAGCACAGTCGCTAAAACCCTGGGCCCGGTCTGTTGAGAGACACTGGTATTTACTAAGACCAATAAAAACTACACCCACACAGACGCAGAAACAAATGTCCACAGCAGCTTTATTGGTAAAAGTGAAAAAGTAGAAAAAACCCAAATAAAACAAGGGCAGTAAGTGAAATGGGGAGCAAGTGAACGGATGGAACTGAAGATCACTAGCCTTAAAGCCTGCAGGTCACGCTCTGCTCTCCACACCGACTTCTGATCATTCACTCATTTACCAGGCTTTTATCCATCTGGGGGGGTGGGTCCTCCTAATCTTAGAGGACAGACACAGGAGCGTGAGGGCGCCCATCCATCCCAGGTTTGCCCAGGAGGCCGCTGGCTTCACCTGTGATCCCAGCAGACTGACTAAAGGAGTCCTCTCCCACCCCGCTCCTCCTTACTGAAGACCCTGGATTTCAGGGCCACCACGCATGGAACTGGGCTGTGCCTGCTTTCTGGTCTCTTTCCAAGCTCCAGACCCTACTGCCCTTCACAGTGGCTCGCCATGCCCAAGAGCCCAACGGTGCCGGCAGCCCGGGGCCCCTGGACCAGTGAGCAGATAGTAAAGCTCAGCCTGTGAGCACAGCAGAATGTGATTCAGCCCAAAGAAGGAAGGGATCCTGAGCACGCTGCAGTGGGATGGACCCCAAGACTGCACCAAGCGAAGAGCCAGCCACTACCGGACACATGCTGCAGACCCCACTCCTACAAAGTTCCGAGAAGCAGAAAATTCAGACAGGCGGCGGAATGGTGGGTGCTGGGAGGGCAGACGTGGGGACAGTTTCCATTTGGGAGGGGGCGACGCTGTGCAGCTCAGTGCCTCTGAACCGAACACAAGCGATGGAAACAGTGTCCACGGCCGCAGTTCTAACAAATACAATAAATGCAAACAAACAAAAAGAAAGGTTGTTTGCTGCCTCTCTAAACATGTGAGGGCTCTAAGCTCCTGCTGGATAAGGTTTTCCCTGCGCTCCAGCTGCTGCCCTTGTCACTCTGGCCCCAGTGTCCTCGAAAGTTCACTGCCTCCCTTGTTCCCCTCCCGTGTGGCAGCATGGCACAATCCAACACTGTCAGGTCGCCCCTCGGACTTCCTGCCAATGACCTTGGCTCCTAGTCTCTGCGGCGTGCTGGCCTTGGCCCCTCATCTTGCCCAACAATCAAAACTCCTCTCTCCAAGTAGAGGCAAAGCCGGTCCAGAGGGCCTTGCGGGACTGGGCTGAAGTCCACAGGGTTCACGGCAGACCGAGCACCCCTTGGTCTATGCCCGGGCCCTGGTCACGAGTCAATTTACTCACACATTTCCTCATAAAATGGTCAGCTCTTCACTAACTAGTAAGAACTGAACAGTAAAGGAAGAAAAGTCTGTACCATTTCTAACAGCATTAAAATATGTAGAATTCACAAGGATAAACTTAAACTCAGTGAAAGACCTATGAACTCACAACACGAGATGGAAAATACAATGAAGACCTAAACTAGAGGAGAGAGGCAGGAGCGGCAGAATAAAGAGCCCACGCTGCTAAGAGAATCATCTCCTCACGTCGTCTGTGGACTCAACAGAGTCCCAGTCAAGATTCCAGAAGTGGGGGCCGGGATTTAGCTCAGCAATTTCGCCGCCTGCTGTGCAAGCACAAGGACTCGAGTTTGATCCCCGGTACCAAAAAAAAACGGCTCCAGAAGTAGGTGACTTGGGGCCAGAAGAAAGGTTATTTCTACCATGAAAAGCACAGAGATAGCCAAACAATAAACCCACACTTAAAGGACAATGGGTCTGTGATAGAGATGCCCAGACAATGCAATGCAGGACAAACACTCTCTGGAACAAGATACTGCTACCGATATGGAAAGGCCCTGGGCTCCACACCTCCATCACACCACATGAGAAGCAATCAGACCTAAACAGAAGGCATAGCACATCTACAGGACACCAGAGGACAAAATATTTATGACTTCAGGTTAGGCCAAGATTTCTAAGGATACCAAAAGAACTAACAAATAAAAATATGAATAAACAGAATTTTTAAAATGAAATCACTACAAAAATGGGAAGAAAACATTTACAATACAGTACTTGTGACTGACAAAACATTTATAGCAATGCTCCAAACACTGAAAATATAGAAAGACACCCTAATAAATCAAAGAGTAAGAGACATTTCACCATTACTCATTAAGTGAATGCAAACTGAAACCGTGGTAACCAGCCCCAAGGCCAGAGTAATTAAAACTTAAATGACTGATAATACAAAGCCTCCCCAGAATGGTAGAAAACCCAGAATCCCCGTATGTTGGCGAATGGCATAGTGTCTGGTGGTTCTAAGCTCTTGTTGTCCCATCCAAAGAATTGCCAGGACAATCGATGAATGTGTAACAGTAACATTTACTTAAAGTGAAAGAAGAAAAGGAAAAGGAGGAGAAGGAGAAGGAGAAGGGAAGGAGAAGGGGAGGAGGAGGAGGAGGAGGAGGAGGAGGAGGAGGAGGAGGAGGAGGAGGAGGAGGAGGAAGGAAGTGCAAAAAGAGGTAAGAATAGTGAAGACGCACCCTGCCCGCAGGATGGGCCAGTGCAAAGGGAGGGCAGCAGTGGCCACAGTCCACGGCCACCATCTTTCACACCCTCTCTTGCCATCTGATCCGGTCCATCGGAAGCTGCTCTGCACGCGAATCCTGGCTGGTCTGACAGTTTTCCATGATTGACAGGTCCCACCCATTGTCCAGCCAGGTTGCCCACCCTAGTCTCCTGCCTCATCCATTTTCCCAGGGGAAAGGAATGGGGAGCAATCCCTTTGGGGAAGAGTCTGGCAGCTTCTCATAAAGCCAAAGGTGACTTACCACGTTAGCACTGATTCACTCACAACAGCTTACCCAAGACAGTGCCGCACATGTCCACACAGCAACATGCCAACTCTGTTCACAACAGCCCAAATGAACATAACCTAAAGGACCATCCACAAGCAGGTGGGGAAACAAATTATGCTGTGTCACACAATGGAATAACAGTCAGCAATCCCCACCCATACACTTAGGCCAGATGAATCTCGGAACCCCTATGTGGAAGACGCTAACAAAGTACATGGTGTGCTTCCACTGCTATAAGATTCCAGGCCAGCAAAATGCATCTGCAGCACAGAGCTAGCAGATCAGTGGTCCCCTGAGTCTGTGTGGCAGGGAAGGCGGATGCAAAGGCTGTGAGTGGATCCGGGGTGAGGGGTGAGTTCTGCCACCTTCACGGGCCAGGACTCTGGAGCCCAAGAAGGCCACCAGGGCTGAAGAAGAGTCAGAGAAAAACTCCCAGTTCTGTGATGTGGAATTCAACAGGAAACACTGCGCACTCTGTTGGGGACACAAGGTCTGGGTAAGCACGATGTAAAAGGCTCTGTTCCATAGCAGCGGGACCTGGAAAGCAAGCATGTGGGACAGCTCGGCACTGGAAGGGCTAACTCTGCTTAGGGTCCAGGCAGGGGATCATGAAGGGAGGGAAGCGCATCCTGACGGTGTATCAAAGAGAAGCCATAAAGCCATAAATGAAAGGGAAGAGCAGGAAGGTGGAGATTAAACACAGTACCATTAAATAAAGAACAATAAAGCATGTTTTCTTCTCCTTTTGCTGGTGAGGAAAATGAAGTTTAGAGGGGTGAACAGCCCACACGGCCAGAAAGGACAAGAGCAACTCAAATGCAACCGGTCTGCCTCCCCCAAAGCAGAAAGACTCTGCTGAAAGGAACCAGTGCAGCATCCCCTGCACTGACAGCCTCACCCTGACTGAATTCTCTCTCTCTCTCCCTCTCTCTCTCTCTGACTCTGGGAAGGTATCTCCCACAGGGCTGTGGCTACAAAGCAGACAGAACCCCAGGGAACAAAGGGATGTCCAGGGGAGAGGACTAAAACTCTACCCCAGACACCAGGGTAGAGACCTCTTGATGGCACCCCAGGGCATCACCGTGGCCTGGCACTGCCTGAAGCAGAGGGGTGCTGCTCAGCATGACACTTAGGCTGTGGTCAAGCCTCGAGGCTGCCCCAAGCTGCCCGGGGCCTCCTCCTCCGGCCTGCAGCTGTCAGAGGGGCAGATCACTGACACTCAGGGACACAAGCTTTGGCGGGAGGCGTGGAGGCTTTGAGCTGACAATGGCCCTCGGCACTCACTCCCGGGAGATGCAGGGAGGGGACAGGCGCAGAGAAGGGGCTACTGGGACGCCAGGTGCCAGCTGTGAGACACCACACTGCCAACAGCCGAGACAACAGCCGTCTCCCATTCAGCTCCATCTGCTCACACCCGGCTCCATTAGGCATCTCTGGCCATTGTTCCACTGAACAACAAGCCTGTGCTGATCAAGTGATGGAAAGGGGAACTTTGGATCCATGGACAGAGGAAGGAGACAGCAGCTTCTGGGAGGCTGAGACCCCAGACAGACCTCCACACCTTCGACTCCGGCACCCGAGCCCAGCCTGCTGGGAGGACTGCACCTGCCAGTCAAGGGGGCCCACCAAGGAGAATGGGGGGCAGGAACATCCCCCTGAGATGGCAAGAGCAGATGGAGGGCCCAAACACATGGCCCCGAAATGCAGGGCAGAACATTCCCTCACGAACTGTCAGATACTCCATGTGATGGATGGGGAAACTGAGGCACAGGGGGACAAGGGACCACAGGAGTGGCTCATTCTCTCTGACTAGCCTACAACTCTGCACTGCTCCACGGTATCGAACAACAACACTGCCTTTCTCTCAGGGCTCTGCCAAGCTGTCTGAAGAGGCGAAGAGACATAAAGCCGTCTGCTCGGTACTGAGGACGTATTATTCTACCTGAGCAACAGAGGGTCCACGGGAGGCCTTCGTCTCTGCTCCAGACCGGCCACCCCACACCGCACTTCTTCCATGTGTCATGGGGCCACCCTCGCTCAGGGGCCTCCTTACAGGAGGGGTCTGAGCGGGGCTCGAGAGTCTGTACTTCCAACCAGTGCCTCGGGACCCCAGTGCTCAGTCTGTGGGTCTCGCTGGTGAGGCCACGCCCTGAGTCAGGATGCACCAAGCAGAGGGCATCTGACAGTGCCCTTAAGAAGCAACAGAGGCCACTGTCACCCCCTCCGCAGTCTCAGAGGGCCCAGAGGGCTTCCACAGAGACTGAATTCAAGTCCCCTCCCCACATGAGGAGGCAGCTAAACAAGTACTGAGGTCCCCGGCCCTGGCTGGGCACCTGGCTGATCGCTCCCACGCTATCACATTCAACGGGGCCTGAAACGGCTCAGGAATGATGAGGGTCTACACGGCTCATGCCCCATCTCGTCAGGGATGACAGCCCAAATCGGGATCCATGCCAGCCCTGGCATACAGCCCTGGCATCACTGTTCATCATCAGGTCGGCCTTCAGGGGACAACAGAGGGCTGAGCAGTCGCGGCAGAAATTTAAAGCTCTAAATATGTGCCATCCTGTCGCCAGCCTGAAGCCTGAACTCACCGACAGTCCCGAGTGCTCTCAGATGCCACTCTCCTGCGTGAGTGAGAGACAGAAGCCAGTCCCCACACACTCCCAACTAGCGGCCACTGAGCAGTCCAGCTGTCACAGCCGGGGAGCTCGAGGCCAGCTGGACCGGTGCAGGCACCATGCAGACACTTGGACTGCTATAACCTCTTTGATGCAGTAAGACACACCCCGGTACCGTGGCAGATCTACCCATGCCATGTTGGACTTGGCACCTGACCCCGGGAAATGTGCCCTCCCCGAGAAGCCCTGTGGCAGCACAAGGAGAGCCCAGCCCCAGACCTGCCCGGAGAAGCCACCTTCAGGCCGCTGTCCACTAAATAAAACATCCTGCTGTGCCCAGAGCAGTACTGAGTAGGAAAAGAACCTGCAGATTCGGAAATAATCTGGACTTTTACAGAAAAAGATTGCTTGCAACTGCTCTGGGTATTCAGGGAATTAATCTCCAAAACAGGAAAAGCTGAAACTCAAGACAAAGGACCCCATTCTAACACTGCAAGCGTTCGGAGCAGTGCGGCTACATCACAAGGCAGCCTGGGAGCTGAGAACAGGGACCCCAGGTCAGAGCAGCCTCTGTCTCCCCAGATCCACAGCCTCCACGGCACCTGCTGCTTCTGTAAAGCTGCACCTCGCGCCATCTCCACTGCCCCTTCCTGCAGCTGGGCCTCAGCTCTTCTGGTCCCATCTTCTAGTCACAGGAAGAGGAAGTGCTGCGGCCCCAAGCTCCTGCTGGCCCAGAGGAGGAGCCTCAGGCTCCCGACAGCAGGCACCGGATCCGGATCCGGTCTCAAGCCACCAGGGGAGCGAGGGCTGAGCTGCTCTCCAGGGATGGGGGAGCTGGGGAGGCCGCATCTGTCTTGGCCCAGGACCGGCAGATGGATCCCAATGCTGAGCGCATGGGCCTGGGGGCGGGCGGCAAGCACCACGGCTGGGTAGCATATGCCAAGGTGCTAATGGAAACACATTAGAGGAGACGGCGCTCACACACTTGCAGTTTGGGGGTTGGGAGCTGCCATCCTCGGAATGGATGAGAGCTGGGCTCCAGGAAAACGCAATGACAGAACCGTCTGGACCCAGGGAGCAGACAGACCAAGGTGCTGGAAGGACTGGACCGAGGTTCGGCCCTGCCCCAGGCTGCCTGCTGAGGCCTCGCATCCACTGGTGCTGGCACAGTATTTTACCTCCCGTGCAAAGTGAGGGCAGCCAGGGGCTGGCCTGCAGCGCTGCTGTGGTTATTTGGGGTTTTTTCTAAATGTGCTATGTGAAGAAATTAGCACAGCCCTTAACGTGAAAAAATCCTCAGTAAGTGTTGACAACTACCATCATCATCAGTATAATTATTACCTGTAAAAAAGAAGTTGTTAAGGTTTACCTGCACCTTAAAGAGTGGTTAGAAGGAGTAAAGAAAGATGATAGGTAACATGTCAACCACGTGGTGGCCACATAGTAAGGGCTCAATAAACGGGAGCAATTATTCTCCTGGAGAAACCAAGCCAGGTCCCTGTGGATTTCAAGGAATACCAACAAACTCGATGAGAACCGCTCTTCTGAGTAAGTTGGTATTTTAAAAATAACAGTAATACACTCTGGAGGGTAGGTGAGAAAATGGGCACTCCAGAAGTTTAAATAACTCACTCGAGGATATAAACTGACCTAGGATGGACCAATGTCTGCTTGCTGAGCACCAGCTACGGCCGGAAAGTATTCGCACTCTTAGGGATGCCCCGCTCCATCACCTTTACCTTCCAGCTCCCTGCTTCGGGGACGCTGAACTCAAGCTAACCTTGGCGCGAATGCAGGACATAACCAATCGCACACGCGGACACTGGGCCTGTGAGACTTCAGAGGTGGAGATAAGAATGATGAAAGCAGAACCCAGAGGAAGCTGAGAGTTGCATGAGAAATAGGAGCGGCAAGAAGGTCGTGTCAACACCACAGCAAAGCAAGCATCGGGCACCTCCTAGCAAATGCCAGGCAGACGCAGGTGCCTGTGGGCCCCAGGATGCGGTGCTGGGCACACCGCCCCTTCCGTCTGTCCTGGCCCCGACAGCACTCGCCTTGCTCGATGATGAAATCTGCTGATTCTAGCCAGCTGGGTGCTTATGGCCTCTGGGGTCTTGCTCTCTGTCTTTCCTCCCTAACTCTCCTTGGCCTCCTTGCCCTCAAATGCCCACCACACTCCCCCTCCTAGCAACTGTCCCGCCCACCTTCCCATCCCCCGGGCTGAAGTGCAAGACGACGTCCCTGAAGCCCCTGCTCCCACCTCTGAACAGTCACTGTGCTTGGCCCCATACGGAGATGTCCGCCAGGCCCAGCTGCCCTGATTCCAGCTGTGCCCCCTTTCCTGCACCCCTACATCCCGGCTTCCACCTCAAACACCTCAGAAGGAACGCAGACGTGAGAGAAAGGCACAAAGCTTGCAGAATCTGAGCGACAGGCACGCAGAAATTCTTTGTAATATTTCTGCAACTTTGTTGTAAGTCTGATTTATTTCAAAATAAAGAGTTAGGGCTGGGGATTTAGCTCAGTGGTTTCGCTGCCTGCTGCACAAGCACAAGGACCCGAGTTCGATCCCCGGTACCAAAAAAGAAAATTACATGGTAATAAAGAGACTTACTTGAGAGTTCTGGATACTGTGTGACACTACAAAATAAACAGTTAAAGGGAAGAGGCACTCATTTCCCTCTGTGAGCCTCCCCGGATAAGCTAGAGGCTCTTTGCTCTCCACCCACCGCGGAACACACCGTCTTCACCCAGCGCTGTGGGTGGCTGTGGTCTGCATCCCCCAGGGGTTCGCGTGTGGGAGCCCTGTCCTCAGTGTGGCTGTGTCACGAAGTTGTGGAGCCCTTAAGAGCCGGGGCCAGTGAAGGTCACTTCTGGGCTCTCCAGCCTGTCTGCTGTCAGGTGATCGGGTAAAGGGCCCGCACCAGAAGCCCAATCAGTGGGCTCCAACACCGAGAGCAACATAAAACATTTTTCTTTATAAACTACACGGCTCAGCAGGTATTTCCTGACTGCCACAGCAAAGCGACACACACTCAGCCTTTGCCTTACCACCTTAGCAAGAGGAGTACAGGTACATGGGTCTCGGAGAATGCACACCCACAGCCTGTCCTTCACCAGCTCTCAGTGCCAACGGGGTGGCGCACATTAATGAGGCCGGCAGCCTCCTGGACAGTCGACATCTACGGCACCCGCCGGTGCCCCTACGGGCCTTGCGTCACTGTGTGCACCTGCTTCCCTTGGAGCACGGGTCTCCTGGCATCAGCCCCAGGGCCAGCAGGCCTGCTGTAACACGCTCTTGAACCCGCCACTGCCCAGGACGAGGGCCTGGGGGAAGATGAGGCTCAGAACACTTTGTCAGTCAACACTCACCTGCACAGAATGCACTGATGCACAGGTCATACTGCTCTTGTTGGAAGAAAGGATGAGCTCACAAAATACCTTTTCTCAAGGAGAGATGGCAAAACATTCTTTGTCTGTATCTACTGCCATGGGTGGCACACAAGCCTGAAATGCCTTGGCCTCTAATGACGGCTCCTCCATCCCCAGGGCTGGAGACAGCGAGGTCTGTAACCCCTGGGGGCTCCCAGCCTGCTCATCTAGACCCCTCTGGGGCCGAGTATGGGCTGCAGCAGGCTGTGGTGTGGGTACCTGGGCGGCTGGGGAGAGGTCAGCAGCAGAGAGGGCACGCAGTTCCAACCACAGGAAACTCCACCTGACAAAGTGACCGCCTGAGAGGTGTGACTTTAAAAAACATGTGTATTTGGGCTCAAGAGTTTGCTGCTACATCACCGATTAATAATCAGTGCAGCAAAAGCCCCACAGATGTGTTCAGCTCTCCAAGGTCTAAACTGTATCCAAGCCCAGATGGTTCCCTTAAGACTAAGCCACAGCAAACACCTCCAAGAGCCCTGCCAGGGACACATCTAACACGCATGTGGCTGGAAACACAGCTGTCTCTAACACCGAATAAACCCTGATGTATTGGAACCTGCGAGAATGACATCTGCAATGATTACAGTTATCAGAGTCCACTGAAACTCCGCAGTCCTGCCAAAGGAAGTGAGGGTCAACTCACCACAAGTCCAGGACGCGTCCTATCCTGCCTCACTAAAGAATGAAGGATGCGTGCCTGCAGAAGTGTCTCTATGCTCGGTTCCAGCAAACTGTCCTTTCCGGTGCAGCTCTGTGGCACAACGCCGGGCTCATCCGCAGCCCGAAGCATCATGTTACAGAAAGAACCAAGGACACTGAGATGCGCACAAGTGAGAAGTCCGACACACCGCCATAGGCCGAGGGTGGGCGAGAGATGGCCACACGGGTGCTGTCTCTGCCCGGGGCAGGAGCTGTCACAAGTGTCCTTGTCCCCACTGACCCTGAGCAGGTCCCGACCGCAGCAGATTCTACAGGGAGTGTACACCGCCAACACAACTGCAGCCAGCCAACAAGAAGCCACAGGCAGAGCTTTTAAGAAGAGCTGAAACTGGGAGGGGGCAGACATTGCCACACTCTGACCCAAGGGCTTGGTTACCTGGTATCACCATAGGAATGCACTGAGACAAAGGAATGAGCAACGGACTCAGAGGGCGCGTGGCGTACAGGCTAGAGAAAGAGGGAAGGAACAGCTCACTCTCACATGCAGGAACACACCAGCCGGGCAGCAGGTGGGAAGTCCTCTCTCTCCTCTGGTTCCTGTGCTCATCTGAAGCAGCCTCACCTGGGTAATCTCATGCTAGGATCCAGCCCAAGTTTAACTGCTCTCCCACTTGACAGGAAAAGTATTTCCTGGATAGCAAGAATGATTTCTGTGTTGAACCGAGGCCTGCTGCGTGGAATAATGTAACTGTTTCAACTTTCTGCAGGACTACCAGGAGCTCATTAATAAGGCGAACCTGGCAAATGTAGCTGTATCCCCAAGAGTGCCCAGTAGGGAGGTAGACAGACTCTCGCTTAACAAAACTGGGGCCCTACTGCACCCCAACGCCACACTCCATCCTCATTCCACACAAGTCCCCAACTTCCTGCGGACATCAAATTGCACATATCACGGGCTTGTCCCTGCCCCCCAGCCTGATTAAAATCCCAGAGTACTTGGATGAAGAAATCGCTCTGGCCATCATGTTCAGTTCTGGTTTGGCAGAACTGCGCCCCTCTTGTCACCTGTGTGGCCAGCAAGATTAAACTGTTCCAGGTGCTAAGGCTGCACCACCTTCTACTCCACGGCGCCATCGGCCTCCACAAAGCCATGGCCGGTGCCGGTCCCTCTGACGAGAGACGCAAGGAGGAGAAAAGAGGACAGGAGCACAGCCAGGAGGGACCGGGGCAGGGAAGCTGTCCAGTCCTGAGAGCAGCAGGGCACGCACTTTCCCTGCAAGCAACCTGCGATTTTTATAAGACGTGTGCAGGGTCTGCACTGGACCTCAAGAAAACCCATCCAGGTTCTGCTGCTGTTTTCCTGATCAGAGCTCAAGCATCCAAATCTTAATGAATCTGAAATTCACAATGCTTCCAAATCCCAGACTTTTTAAGCTTCATACAGCTCAATTTCAGATTTCCAGGTTAGGGACATTCAACCAGTTAAGTGAAGGCAAATTTTCCAACATCCAAAAATGTCCAAAATCTAAAAATGCTTCTGGTCCCAGGCCTTTCAGTTAAGGGATGCTCAGCCCATACTGATGTAAGATCTGAATTCAAGTGGGGTAAAAAGAGGCTTTAATAAATGCCCGCTGGGTGCTTGGTGTCTGTGTACAGCCCCATCCAGAAAGCCCGGCGCATTCTCAGACTCACATCCCTGCTGAGGCCCAGGACACCTCTTAGTGACATCAAGAACTACACAACTAACCACCAAAGCAGACCTTCATTGGCTTACATCCTTAAAAAACCACTCAGATTTGAAATACAATAGAGAAGACAACTTTTGGACAGCTCTGCTTCCAGAACTGGGGATGGAACAAAGAAAATATTCTGATTTCAAAACAACCAACAATCCATCCTCACTGACGGTAGTAGGAGCCGTCTTTCCAAGCCCAGCATGAAAAAGAACCAGCTGGTTGGTAGGGAACAGATAATAATCAGTTCCCAGAGGGCTTCGTGGTCCCAAATCCCAACGCAATACATGGAAGGAAAAGCTATCAGTGACCGCGCATCTGAACACCACCCCACCTCGCCATCTGCCATCCCTTCCTGCGCATTCAAGATTAACAAGACAGACAGAGTCAGTGCCGAGTCTGCTTTCTAAACTCACGCACAACTGTGGGCTAAGGGCTGGCTTCTAATCAGACCTGAGTTGTACCTTAAACAGTAGCCCAAAAATAAAACGGAAACTTTTGTGCTTTGGGGTTTTTTCTCCATTTTCTAAAATCAATTTTCTTAACTGTTTCATAAAATGTATGGGCCAAGTAGGAATCAACAGGGCTTTTGAAACTACCACTTTTTCTAGGTATAAGAGCTGTGGATGTGATTTCCAGGCGCTGGGTTTCTCTCCACCCCTGTAAGCAGAGTACATTTTCTCCCCCCTCATTACACAGGCAGAGTGAAGGGGGTGCTGTAGGGAGAACCTAACTGGAATCAGGAGGAGGAGATTCACGGGCAGGGCCCTGCTTAGTGGTAGAGTGTGCGGCTAGCATGTGCAAGGCCACAGGTTCAATACCTGGCACCATTACCAAAAGAAGGGGGAGGGGAGGGGAGAGGAAGAACTCTTGATGGGGGAGGGAGACCCGCAGAACTTGACCCGGGTGACCTGCAGCGAGCTTGCGCCTCTGCCCTTCGGAAGGCCTCTGTGGACATCACACGGGCTGGCTGTCACTTCTACTCAACCACTCGCTTTCTTCCAGGGAAGCGTCTGAGGGCATCAGCCATCCCACATCGGCCTATGTGACCCTGTCACCCGCAAGCCTCCTCCCAGAACAGCACTTTTTTCATGAGGTGATAGGAGAAAGAAAAGGCTTCTCAGCCCATTCCTTCATTCACCAGTACTCATTAGATGACAGAGCGGGCATCTTCCACTTTTGCAGGCAGAAACACACAGGCCCAAAAATATGACAGAGGTGTGAAGAGATGGGGATACACGGGAAGGATGTCCTTGCCCTACAGCTGGGTGATGGCAACATTAGGAAAGGAAAGCAGGGCACGGGGGACAAAAGGAAGAGCAGGAGACGGTGACTGTCACATAAGCTGATCCTTTCTCCCTGGCCCTTCACTCCTCATCAGTGGCCCACAGGAGAAGGCGTGGAGAGACATCCAAATCACAGCCACGTCTTGGGACGGCTGCAGATCCCAGATGTCAGATAGCCACACTCCCATATGGTCCTCAGGGAAAGGCCCTGTCGACCATCTGGCCTGTGACTACGTGTCTTTTTGACAGAGAAAATGTTTCAATACAAGCAAACGTGCACGCTCAGGCGGCTGCTCTGCCTGCGTGCAGGCAAACTGTGCAAACAGATTTCTCCTGTTTTGCTGAATTTGCCAGCCTGCTATAAACAGGCCTCCTCCTCGTCTTTTCTTAATTGTTTATAAATAGTACCAACACCCAAAAATGCAAATCAAAGCAAACTGTGCCCTCCAGCTGCCACTGTGATGACAGCAGATGACAACTGGCCCAATCGGGCAGGGGAGCGCCAGGGCTGCCAGGAGCATCCAGGGCTGCCTTGGTTCCTTGTGACGCCAGAGAAGCAGTGAAGGCACCAGCTCAGCACGGGACACATCCTTTGTTCTTAAGGTCAGTCCACATAGTTCTCCCGCCCATCACATGGCATACGATCCCCCAACGCCAGCCACAGAGGGTGCTTCCACGTCTGCTTGACAGAGCTGAGAATGAGGGGCAGAGAATCCAGGACACGGCCCAGATTACAGGCTGATGAGCGCCCAACCCACAGGCGGAGCCCAGGCCAGCTTCTCCATCACAGCATCCGGAAGGAATTCGAGTTTCTTCCAGAAGCGCGAGGAAGCCCGGGGAGCCTCCAGTGCATTAAGTCATGACGACCGAGCAGCATTCCTTCCCTTGAAAATGCTGAAATGATAACCACACTGAGTGTGCGCTTAAGACACCAGGTGGAGATTCATCTCCCTCAACTCTCATCGCTCTGTAAAATCAGTACCATAGTATCCCCTCCTTACAGAGGAGGAAACTGAGCCACAGAAAGGGAGTTGCCCGTAGTCACAGGTTATACTGTGTTGTTTTCAAATTCTCAAAAGTAAATGCTGCCTTAATTACAGATGTCCAACACACTTAGAAGTCACTAAGACTCATGAAATAATAAAATAGTAAAAAGAAGAATTCAAAATCACACAGAACAGGGAGACAGCCCTTCACCTTCGTGTCCGTGGCTCAGCCCCGTCCACGCCAGGGCGCCTTCAGCGCTGTGTCCCTCAGAGCGGGGCAGGGGCAGCCTCGTTCTTCGGCTTGCTGTTTTCACTGAACTTGAGTACTGGGTGTTGTACCCCAGGATTTGAGGACTTTGGCTACTACACGTCCGGGTCCACCAGCTCCTCCCTGCCCCAGCACACACAGAGCCAAAGGTGGCTTATGGCACAAGCACTGCTTCCAGCCCCAGCTCCCGGCCAGGCCTTGCCTCCTTGGGCAATGCACACACTGCACAGGCGTGGACATGGACCTCACCGCAGCCAGACATACAGTGTGCCATCCGCTCCCGCGCAAGGAGGGCCTGGCAGCCTGTGCCACCCTCCCACGGGGGCCGCCACCCTGACCCTGAGCCAGGCGAGGCGAGTGGAAGAGGCCCGGCCCTGCAAGCCGGGGAGGGGCACAGAGCAAAACGAGGCCCCGCCAGGCCCTGCTGTAGCCCCCTCAGCGCGCCTCCTCCTGCGCCCAGCCAGGGTCTCCCCCAGGGCCCTGCGGCACTTTCCCTGCTCCCCCCTCCACCCGACTGCCACTGCTACTTTCACGTGAGATCAGCACCTTAATGAAGGCTTTCCTGCCATGAGGCTCTGTACATTTCCTCAGAAACACACGAAGACCTCCAAACCCAGTGCAGACATTTATAACATTACAGCAAAAAGTAAGGTCCAGGAGGCCTCCGACACCTCTCCCTCCACAGAAGCAACCGCCCCCACCCCCAAGGGGCTGACAGCCGCTGCAGTGACCTATGGGAGGCGTGACGTTCCTCCTCACCACCACGGGCCCCTCTGAAGGCCCCTCCACAGGCACAGGGCTGCAGAAGTCTCTGGCAGGCACAGTGGAAACTATACCCGCTGAGATCGACAGCCCAGCCCATAATAATCATAAAATATCTGAGAAAAAGGTGAAAACAAAATCCCATTATTCTCACCTTAAAGAACAAGAACAGCCAAGTCACAGGGCAACATCATTTAACTTCACTAATGTTCAAAAATGCAAATGAAAAAGTAAAATCATTTATTATCCAACAAACTGACAAATAAAATAATGATGGGAGTTATGGCTTCTGTCTAGATGTTGCCCCAAAGCCTTATATGCCATCTTGGTGGGGCTTTTTGGAGGTGGCTGGATCTGGATTTTGGTGTGTGCTGCTGGGACCAAGGATGTGATACTAGGATTAAGGGTGCCCCACCCTGGGGGTGAGTGCTACACGCCCTATGGGCAAGTACCCTGGAGGGAATATAAAGGGACAGAAAGAAGGCTGCTGCCATCACTTGCTGCTGCTGTTTGCTTTGCTGCTTCTCTGCTTTGCTGCCTCCTGTCTGCCCTGCCATGGACTGTTTCTCCTCTGCCATGCCACCCTGCCATGGAGCCAGCTGGCTATGGACTGAAACCTCTACAAACTGTGAGCCAAAGTAAATCTTTCCTCCTTTAACTTTGGGTGTTGGATATTTTGTCTTAGTAACGAGAAAAGAAACTAAGACAATGGGTGTGGACTCAGAGAGATGAGAACACATGTATGTGGGTCATGAAGAACATGCAGGCTGCCTCTCAGAGGAATATCCTGCCTATGCAACCATCCCTCCTTCTCCCACTCCTCAGGAAAGAGTTGATACCCAAAGAGTTTCACACACAAGGACTGTCAGCACCTTGCATGACAATACAGATTCTGAGCTCACGCACACTCCATCGTGATAAAATGACCACTTATGTTTGCTAAATAAAAGAGATCTCAACCAAAAAAATAAATAAATAAAAAGTAAAAGAGATCTCAGAAGCATATGATATAATAACCATCTCATTACAATGCAGACAGACCTGGGGGTGTGCCTCAACGCTTGAGTGCTTGCCTGGTGTGTATGAGGCTCTAGGTTCAACCATCAGCACTGCAAAAACAAACTACACATCTGCACACACAGGCACACACACACCCTGCATGTTTATTTATGCTTAGAAAAAGAATAGGCCTTTGTCGGGGGTCCACAGACCACCCCAACACACACACACACACACACACACACACACACCAGGGCTCGGAGGACGCTCAGGACTCAGCCCAGAGGCGCACACTGGGCTGAGACTGATCACAGCAAGGGGACTCAATCAGCACAGGAGAAAGTGCATGGGCGGAGTCCCGGGGAGCACCAGGGTCCCCTCGTGGGGCTCACTCAGGACACACATACCCACAGCGGGGAGCTGTGACAAAGCATGGAGCCTAGTGGGGACTCCGGGTCCAGGGTTTTCACCCAGGCTGTGCCCTCAGCACCCTCTGCCCCTCAGGGTCAGCGTAAGCTGCACTGTCTACACGGCCTGCCCAGGCCCAGGGAGCCCCTCCTGTCAGTTAAGAGGTGGGCACCTCCCGGCCTGAGTTCCTAGACCCACCCCACACACGAGCCTCCTGGATAGGTCTGAGCCCCCCAAGAACTCAGCTGCACAAGACCAGAGCATACAGGAGTCGAGTCTGCTGGCAGGACCGACCCTCCCCTGTATCTTCCCACAGCAAACACGTCCCTCACCGTCTGGGGGATGTGACACCCTTAAACTCTTCTATTGCACTTGCTTTCACTATAGGAGACGGATTTTCAGCTTTTACAGGAGGAGAACATAGATATTCTGATATGCAGATATCTGATATGATTGTAAGGGAAAGACATAGGGCTGGAGAAGGCAGCGGACAGGAAGTATTGGCAAAAGGGCCGAAAGGAGCCAGGTGTGAATGGAGGAGAAAGCACAGAGATGAAACCCTGATCAGTGTCACAGGGACATCCAAGTCTGTCCCTCCATCACACAAGCTCCACAGCGAGAACTTCCAGAAGCAGAGTTCTGTTCTCAGGACCCATGGTGGATGTTACATCAGTCCAATAATTCAACCTGTGTTTACACAGGCCTGCTGAATCTGAGCATCAAAACCCTTCCTAACCTGTGCTTCTTTCTGAGGACCCCCACCCAAGAACAGGATCTGAATGTTTCAAAAGAAAGCACTCACAATGTATGGAGCCAGAGTATGGAAATCAGAGTTGGATCCACACACTTGCGGTGTGCTCAGGGACGGCGTCCTTGTCTTTACGGGGAGGGGAACACTGCCTGCCTCCCAGCTAGGAGGGTCAAATGCAAAACTGGATGCGCAAGAATCCATCTGGTGACAATGATGAGATCCATACTGCACAGAGGCCACCATGTGCTGTTCGACACTGGGCCCTGGAGACACGGTGGAGAGCAACATGGGCCCAGTCCCGGGGCTGTGGAGGCTCGCTGCAAGTAGGATGGTAAGACAGCAGGTGGGCAAGAGACAGTGCCCGAGAGAGGCTGAGAACAGCTCTGAGCGTGTGGGCTCTGGGGGCCCTGGGTGGACAACAAGCAGCATTTCCAAATGGCCAGAAGAGAGGGTTTAATGTTCCCAACACCAAGAAATAAGTATCTGCATGACAAATATGCCAGGTACGCCAATCTGATCATGACACTATTTTTTTTAATGTTTTGTTTTGTTTTGTCTGAGACAGGATCGTGCTACATAGTTCAGGCTGGTCTTAAACTCTTGATTCTCCTGCCTCAGCCTCCCAAGCACTGAGATTATAGATGTGTGACACCACTCCCAGCTACACAGTGTACTCGTGTATTAAAATGTCACAAGTTTTTGTCCCCAGGTGCGGTGGTGCAGGCCTATGATCCCAGCACTTGGGAGGCTGGGGCAGGAGGATTCCCAAGAGTTACAGGCCAGGCTGGTCTACAGAGTGAGTTCAGGGCCAGCCTGAATTACAAAGGGGAACCCTGCCTCAAAAACAAAACAAAACTCACAAGGTCCCGAGTTCAATCCCTGGTACAAAATAAAAAACAAAATAAAATGTCATAAGGTTTTAAAATTTTTAATTTTTACCAGTCCTTGTTTGCAGTGCATAAAGATCACACTCACTGGGGGACTGGTCCGTGTACAGGGCACATCTCAATTCTTTTTCTCCCCTTCTCTCCCCACTTTTAAAACTTTTTTAACAGCATTGGATTCATTTATTTGTTTTGTAAGTCCTTATCACGTTAATAATCATAAACTCAGATTAACAGTCTGACAGGCCAAAAAACACATACAGCTTGTAAGACAGTTAAATCAAGGTACCCTCTTAGATGGAATGTCACACTTCACAACCCCATAGACATGCACAGCTATTATGTGTCAAATAACAACTTACTTTTTGAAAAAAAAGATTCCTGTGACCTCGGGCAAGGTGCTTAACTCTTCTATGCCTCAGTTTCCTTATCTGAGAAACGAGGATAACAGTAGTTAAATCCTCCAGCACAAACTGGGAATTCAACAGGTCAGGCGCAGTTTCATGGCATACATACAGCTGATTAACAGTGACAGGAACACAAGCAGGGCCGGGGATGTGGCGAGGGACGGAGCACCTGCCTGGCATGCACAAGACCCTGGGACCCGTCCCCAGTGCCGGAAAAGGAAAAAAAGTGGGTCTGAAATTTCCCAAAACGTAAAAGTTAAAAGCACTTCACATGCTGTCTCACGGCCTGTGGTGAGAGAGAAAAGAAAGGACACTCGGTGGCAGAGCCCAGGGTACAGAGCAGGCAGGGGCCAGGCTGAACCATGGCTGTCACACGGCAGTGTCCTCCAAGTCACCTGCACGCCCCCACCTCCTGGAAGCTGCAGCAATGCCGGCTTCCAGGCCTAACAGCAGCCAGGAACCCATACAGACCTCTCCTCTCTCCTTGGGCTGCGAGGGAGCAAAGCCGGGGTGCAGGCCGGGGCTGTCGGCTGCTGGCAGGTAATCTCGGAGATTGTCCCATAAAATCAGTGTCACACTTCTCAAAAAGGAAGTGTGACTTTTATAGCAAAATCTATTCCATTTGGGAGCAGGTCTAATAAAGCCGCAGAAGGAGGGTACAGTCACACAGAGACAAATTAAATTCATGTGTCCCCCACAGAAGGCCCAAGCCCTCTCAGCACACAGCTGCTTTTCTGGGCTGAAATGTAACTCCAGTGGAGAAACAGGTTTCATAAAGAGATTCCTTTTCAAATGTCTTAAATAAAAATTTGATTAATTCGGTTGTCGCTTTCCAGGGTGAATGCTGTTGGTGGCCTCGTGGGGCAATGTGCATCGATGACAGGCCTATCGTGCCCCAGACACCAGCCAGGCTCTGCAGCAGCCACACAGGTGACCATGGCAGGGTCCCGGTCAGCAGCTCACGCTGGGAAGGGACAGCTACAGATGCAGCTCCCAGACAGTGAGATCGCCACTGACCCCACTGACAGCTCTGACCCCTTCAGAAGGCCGTGCACGAGGAGGAAGGAGGCAGGACAGGGCTGCACAGGGGACTGAGCCTTACAGGAAGGGACAGCAGGGACAGCCTGCAGCAAGCAAGAGCCCAAGAGCCAGGGCATCCAGCGGCTAAGCCCCTCCAGGATGCAGTTAGGCTGAGCTTCTAGGAGCCACAGGAAAATCAACCAGAAAACAGAAGCTAGGAAGAAAACCGCCCTGCCAGTCGCAGAAGGGGTAAGATGAGGTCATGGATTTTAAAATTCCTTGTCAATTATGTGCAAAATACAAATGCAAGAAACCATGATTAGCATTCGTGACAACCTAAGACCAGAGCGCTGCCCCACCTCCCAGCAAGAGGAGCCCCACGGGCAGCCGGAGCATTTGGGCAACCCCAGAATGGGCACAGGGTGCCTCACTCGGCTCCTGGGCTCTCTCTGTGTCCCTCCCTTGGAGCCTCAGTTGGTCCTCGGAGAGAGAAAGCACATGACACGGAGTACAGCATCTTCTCAGGCTGGCGTGAAGGCACCCAGAGCTAAGTCACAGAGCCATGCGAGAGGCTTCTGGCACTGCTCAGGGTCAGACCCCGTGCACTCCCGCAGCACAGGCAGACGAGGGCACGCGTCACGCGATGACACTGAACTCCCCATGCTTAACCCCGATCACATACACCACGAGGCTCAGACAGCACGCAGACCTCTCCTGTGTGCTGTTGGGTTGTCATCTCCGAACATGTGCCAGACACTGCTAAACGCTGGGAACCCAGGAGTGACCGGGTCAGCAGTCCTTGCTCAACAAGAAGCCATAACCTAGAGGAAGAGATGAAGAAAGAAGCGCGAGCAGAGGGAGGACAGAGCCGGGACAAGAGCACAGCTGCCAGGGGAGGCCACGTGCCCCACGGGGCTGGGCGATGCCACAGGCCAGGCACAGAGGGCTTCCTGCAGCGGCCCTCCCCGGCCACCCAGGAAGCTGCCAGAGGAAGCGGCTCCCTCAGTCAGAGCCAGAAGGCGCCCTGCAGGACGAGCAAAGCCCCAGGGCTCCCCGTCCCCGCAGGGAGATGAAACCCAGCCCGTAGTGAGGAAGGTCCAATTCCGAAAACCCTTGGCTACACTCATTTGAAGTTGAAGGTTTTCAAGAGGTCAACATTTAGGTGGTAAACTCACCCTTCCGGTTAAAATCAAAGAAATCCTTGGTTCAAGGGCCAAGGATACATTCATTACCTTTGAGCAACTTACTAGTTCTGAAAGCTTACATTGAAAACAACGACAATGGTGGTGGTGACGAAGCAACGGCAAGTTTACTGAGCACCTTCCAGGCGCTAGGCCTCAAGCTACGTGCTTCTCGAGACCTCAGGACAACCCCGGGGAAAGGCAACAGTCTCCGGTTGGCCCATTTTAGGACGAAATCAGGTGCAGGCCAGCTTTAAAACACAGCTACCGAGCAAAATGCTGGGACCTGGCTCCACACTGCTTGCTAGGAAGCAGTGCCTGTGAGCTGCCACGCACAGCGCAACACAGTGTGACCAACGGTGCGGCCACAAACACCTGGAGACGCCTCACACAAGATCCCCGTGGCAAGAACCAGACTGCTATGGCTCTGCCCACTGTCAAGTCGCCGCCCAAGAAGAGGGCAGAGCAGGAAGAGAACAGAATAAACTGACAACTGAAGCATCTCCTTCATGGCAGAGGTGGCAGGATGCGGCATCTTCACCTCTCCGTATTTGTCCAGGTGACATCCCTTCCACCACCCCAAGGCACCCACAGCTCTTCCCCAGTGAAGGCCCGGGCACTGCTTTTGCTGGGCGTCCAGTTCCCGGAGGCCAGAGGTTCTCAGCCTTCGAGGTGAAGCACAGCCCCGGCTCCGTTCCTGCAGGCTCGGGTCAGCCGTCTGAGCTGCAGCTTTTCCAGTGGGCTGCAGACCTGTCCCAGGTGCTCGAGCCCTGCAGCTCAGCGCCACAAATCCGCCTGGGGTCTGCGTGTCAAAAGTGAGGCTGAGTCCTTTGGCCCCACAAGGGTTCAGAGGGCTCTGTGCTCGTAGGATAAAGACAACCAACATCAGGAACTTGCTCTGGTCCAAACCAAATAAACCCCCAGGTAAAGAAATATTCTGGTGTGGGCTTCCAGACAAACAACTTCCTGTAGTTCCCGGGCAGGGCTGACTGAGCCAGGAGGATTCTGAATGAGAGAAAAATGCGAGTCTGACTGTTCAGCATACACAGAGCACACCCCACCCCAATTCCAAAACACACCTCACACTACAGCTTTCCATCTTACAAGAGCAGAAACGAGGGACAGCAGCAGAGCAGGCAGCAGGAGCGCCAGCCACAGGCTGGGAATGTGGCCCTGGCTGCCCCGCCCCGCTGCCTCCAGTGAGATAGATAAGTAAGGTAGAGCACACAAGCCTCCGTGCCCCTCAGAGATCAAGAGTACAACGTACAGAGGAGCTCATGATCCCCCTGCCTCAGCCTTTTAAACAGCTGAGATCACAGGTGGGTGCCGCCCTGCCTGGCTGCTTCCTCACCCCTCACTGTTTTTTTTTTTTGTTTTTTTTTTTTTGCAAGACTGGAGATTGAACCCAGGGTCTTTGCATTGAGCTACATCCCCAGCCCTTTTTACACTTTTTATTTTGAGACAGGGTCTCGCTAAGTTGCCCAGGCTGGGCACTAACTAGGGAATCCTCCTGCTTCAGCCTCCCAAGTAGCTGGCATTCCAGGTCTCTGCCACCAATTCCAGCTGCTCTTTCCATTCTCAAATAATCAAATGTGAAAGCACCAGACCAAACCCCCATTCCGTTCACAGCAGTGCCAGGACCACGCAGGGCCTGGGTAGACAACCACTGCTGCACACGACGTTCCCACAAACACCAATTCAAACCCTCAGTTGCTGCAGGCTGCCTGGCTCCCAGATCAGTTGCTCCACTGCATCTTAACTGGATCTCACTGGAGCCCTCTGAGGTCCCCAACTGTGTCCAGAGGCCCAGGAGGCTTGAGAGGAGCGCTGGGAGTGTGGCCCCGAGGGCGTGGAGCTCCGGCCCAGCCCTGGCCTCCCACCAGCCACAGAGACCAGCGTGGGTGGAGCGGGTTTTCTTCCTGGCTCCTTCAGTCCCTTGGCTGACCCAGTGTCCCCGGAGAGCTCGCAAGCCCTGGCAGCTCTGCCACTGGCTGTTTGGAGGCCACAGAAACCATAAAAGCCCTGGGCTAACATGGCCCAGCTGTCTCCGGGTCTGCTGCTTGTCGTGTGGTCACCTCTGCCAGAGGGGCTGGGCAGGCTGATGTGAAGGGACCCTCCCATCCCCTCCACTCCTCCCCAGGGTGCAGACTGGCAGCATGAGGGGACAGCAGCAATCCTGCCCTCCAGGGCGGGGTCCTTCTGGAGAGAACCCCCGAACAGCAGGACGCTGAGCCTTCCCACGGGGGCAGCGGGGCTGCTCTGCACTGGGACAGAACCCCAGCTGTCCTGAGGAGGACCACGCGCGTCACAGGCGTGCACATCACAGTACCGTGGGCGGTCGCAGGCAGCTCTGCCAGCGTCCTTCCTAAGAGGCCACACAGCACTGGCAAAAATGCCCCTCACCGCTCCACCTCCCACACGTGTACACTGCTTTACAGACAAAAAGCAGGCCCGCCTCGACTCTCACCCTCCTCCCGGGACCCTGTGAGATGCACTGCCTAGGTTTCATTAGCTTCTTTTTTTAGAGAGAGAGAGGAAAAAAATGACACCAGACTCAAAGAAATGAAATGACTTTTCCAAGGACCTCTGTATTAGAGCAAAGACAGGAGGCCTTCTGATCCCAGAACCAACACTTTTGCCCGATGTCACCCGGTCCCCTCAGGGCTCTCACCTGACCTCCCAACTCGGGCCAAGTTTCCCCTGCCCCTGGGCCTCCTAAAGATGAGGCAGAGAGCCTGAGCTTATCTGGAACACTGAATCGGACCCCTGGAAGTTGGCCCACTCGTGTCTGGAAAGCTCGTTCCCCTGCAGCATGGACAGCGAGGAGCAGGCAGCGTCCTCTAGCCTGGCAGAGGTGCAGGTACGAGGTGCTGAGACCGTTCACACGCAGTGCAGTGCCCCGGCTGTCACAGCGAGAGGCACAGCAGTGCCCTGGGAAGAAAAGCCCAGCGCAGTCAGTCCCAGCAGGCACAGGAGGACAGAGAGGGCCGAGCCGGGCATTTCTAGCTCAGGAGACACAACAGTCACTGACTGAGCTGCATCCATGGCGCAAATGGCCACGGTCGCTTCCACCCCTCACCCAAGGGGCATCAGATGTTTCCAGTTTGGGCTTCTACGCAGAACGCCACTACATACTCGTCTTCAGTTCTGTGGGACAAGCGCCCTGGAGTGGAACTGCCAGGTGCACTGCTCAGCTCTTCGCCTCGGAGAGGTGACCACTTGCAGGAGGAGAGCCTTGCGGGGCTCATGGCTGCCGAGGTCTTCGTCCCACCAGCTGGCTCCACCAGGCCTGGCTGAGGCCAACACCTGATGGGGAAGGCAGAGAAAAGACGGGGCCTCCGAAGGCTCAGCGCAGGGACCTGCAACCTCCTGACTGTCACCTTCTAACCCGCTGCCTTGGGGACTGAGCCCTCCGTGAGTGTCTCTGGGGACACCTCATCCCTAAACCATGATTCTGGGTCATAGGCTGAGCCCTCGTTTTGTTTCAGAAACCGCCACCCCGTCTTCCGGAGCAGCTGCACTCTCTTCCGCTCCCGCCAGCACGGCGGCGTGCGTGTGACAGTCTCCCTGCAGCCGCACCAGTGCGGCCATCGCCACTCCACTTTTGGCCATTCTGGTAGGTACACCGTGGTGTCTCGCTGCGGCCTCGGTTTGGATGGCCAAGGACATTAGCGTCTTCCTGGGCCTTCTGTCCTCAGTACACCCTCTTGGTGAGGTATCTCCTCCTGTATTTTACCCACTGTTAGATTTTGCTCTTTACAAACTGCAGACTTGGGTGTTTCATTAGATACGTGATTTGCAAAAATTCCCTCCCGGACTGCAGCTCGCCTTTGCATCCTCTTAACGGGGGCTTCAGCACAAAAAAAGCTCTTAAATGTGACAAAGTCCACTTAATCAGTCTTTCCCCTTACTGACTCGGCTCCTGGGTACAAGTCTAAGCAAGACTTCTGCACCCAGCCCTAAATAAGAGTTTCTATGGTTTGCATTTTAAAGTTGTATAGTTATATGTTTCGCATCTAAGGCTGTGACTCATTTTGAATTAATTTTATGCAATAAATGAAGTTTAGATCAATGTTCTTCGTGTGTGTGTGTGTGTGTGTGTGTATGAATGTCCAATTGCCCCAGGCAAGCAACATTTCTTTTTTTTTTTAAGTTTTTTTTTTGGTACTGGGAATCAAACTCAGGACCTTGTGTTTGCAAGGCAGGTGGTGGAACCACTGAGCTGAATCCCCGGCCCTAAGCAACATTTCTTAACAGAATGAAAATATGCTGGTCACCACCCATATTAAAGACAAGTGCTATTTTGGGAAATTCTAATTCCAAATATATACTGGACAATGGAAAATGTTAAGTTCAAAAGTTTGAAGAGGATTATATAGCTCTAAGAATTTAAAATTTACTTTAAAATTCTGATTCCTCCCTATGACATCAAATACGATTTACAGGGGTTTCAAAAAGCCTGACCAACTAAAAATGTATAATAAGAAAAGACAATTAGCAGGCCCTCTAATTAACCCTATTAGTTGGGTTCTAACTCCCCACTGACTGTGTAAAAGGAGTAGGGATAATGACGGTGTCCAGTGCAGGCCTGGAGGGCTGCTTCTCTCATCACAAAATGTGTCCCAACACTTCACACTACCGGGGGAGAGCCGAGGGCTGGGGGGGACACGCAGAGGCTACGCCAGCCCAGGCCCAGGCCCAGGGCCCCCGCAAGAAGACACCTTTCAGAAATGAGCTGGTCTGCGTCTGGTCTACAGACCCAGACGTCCTCTTAGCCCTGGGGCTGCGCTGTCTCCTGGCTAACTACTGAAGGTTAGCAGTGTGGTTTGCGGAGGGGACCTACAGTCCACTTCCCCTAAGAAACCGCAGCACAGAAGGGACCCACGTAGGAGCCACCAGCTGCTATAAACACCGGCTGGCGGGGACTGATGCCCTCCTTCCCTACAGAGACAGCCAGGCAAAGCCCACTAAGATGGGACAGGGCACGCGCAGCAGAAATCCAGTGCACTGTGTGCAAATCCTGTACCACTAGACAGCATCCATCACGAAGAGGGGGAGAGCCCCAGGCATGGTCCCACCGCACCCTGTCATCCCGCGTGACGTGGAGGCTCTCTGATGGCACCCCCACTTCTCAGCCAACACACTCAGCCAGCCCCTGCTCTGACTCCCACGGCCCCTTGGCCACACCCGGAACCAGTGAACTTTCTCTTCCCAGTGGCAAAAGGCCTGAGCTGTTTACCCAGCACCAGGGCCCTCCAGTGAGAGGCCCGTCACCCGTGCAGAGCGCTCAGGACCGGCGACAGATCCAGAGGAGATCCACTCCGCTTGGGAACACGGGACCATCACGCATGCATGTGGGGAGTCGGCCTGAGGGAAGCTCCCCAATACGGGACTGTGTCACCCAGCTCAGCTGTCAGGAGAAGTGACGAACTGCAGGGTCTTCCCACAGCACATCCACACACGGTTTGCAGTTGCCCATATTAGGTGACAAGGAAACCCAAAACCCTGTGGGCAGTTTGTGTTTTTTTTTCTTGGTACAAGGGATCGAACTCAGGACCTCACGCTTGCAAGGCAGGCACCAGAACCACTGAGCTAAACCCCAGCCCCTGCCCGTGGGCAGTTTTTATGCTGTCTCTGTAGTGGATGAAGGAAGGAAAGATAATGTAATACTAGTAAGGAAGCAAACATAACTGCTAAGCAGTACTTGCCTCGCAGAATAATCTTTGAAGTCTTGCGGGAAACTCAACCAGCTACACACAGAAGTTCACACCCGGAAGGGGTTGCGAAGCTACGTAGGGTCCTCTTAGCAGGAAGTGTGTAACCCCTAAAAGATCCCTGGAAAGGTTTTTAACGTGGGAACAGCGGCCACTCGGCAGTGCCGGGCGGGGCTTCCTCTCCACACCAGGGCCTTGGGGGTGTGGTTCCGCTGCTTAGATTCAAAATCCCAGCTCAAAAGAGAAAAAAATGCCCAGCTCGAGTGAATATTTTCATCCTGACTGAGAGGAAAAATTAAACCGTAGCAGAGTTCCAAGGGTGAGCAAATGGCTCCAGTCTGGAGAGGAGCCCTGAAAATGGGGCTCTCCGAGTCTCGAAGTGTGGAGCAGGCTGAAGAGGCAGGAGCAGCTGAAGCCTCCAGGGGGGAGAGGGGCTGGCACAAAGATGAAGAGTCTGAAAAGATCAAGCCACAGTGTGGGTCTTAGACTGGGCTCCAGAAAAGGGCTTAAGCTACTGGCTGCAGTGTAAAGCTGATGGTAGTAACTGAAAACAATGAAACCCCAACTTGTAGATCGCACCCAGATCATGAGCCTTGAATGCCAAGCCAAGGACTCTGCACTTCACCTGAACAACAGAAAAGTCACTAAGAGCGTGAAAACAGCTGGGACCCTAAAAGCACAAAGCCATGCCATGTGTGACTGATCCAGATAGGTCAGAGGCGCAAGAGGGAACAGGAGGCGGCTAAACACAGACAAGATGCACTTGGGGGACAGGAGCAGGGCACTGGCCCAGTTTCACGGAGCTCTTGTTCACTTCCCAAGGACTCTGCCCAGGCGCTCGTCAGCACTCTGGAAGTGTGCCGCGTTAGTCTGCTCGGGCCACCGCAACAAGACAGCATACACCAGGCGGCCTCCACAGGCCTGGACACTGCACGTCCGAGAACAGAGCGCCAGGAAGCTGAGGGCCCGGGGAGGCCGCCCTTCCTGCCCCCTTTCCCACAGGGCCCCCACTGCTCTGGCCTGTTCTCCTCGGATCCAACCTTCAGACAGTCCCTCCCCAGGTCCTCCCAGAGGCCCAGCTCCGTTCACCCCGGGGGCTAGCGCATCGTCGTATACATTTGGGGTCACAAGATCCAGTCCACAGCAGGGTCCTCCGACCATGCTCCAGATGGCAACTGGCAGAGTGAAAAGGGCACTGAGAAGTGGGCCCCGGAAGGCACTTCCTATTTCTGATGACCCCAGAGGGCAATCTCAGGTTTCTGAGACACCAAGAGTCAAAGGCAGCTGTAAGGCCACACATCCAGCCTCCCCAGGCGCTGAGCCACTGGGAAAGCTGGCCAGAGCCTGAGTCCCGCTTACCCAAATTCCAGACACCATTCCACCAATAAGGATCACAAACATAAGCTGCCCGGGTCAGGAGGAAACAGCTCCCCAAACAACGGAATGCACAGAAGACGCAGTGCGGCTTGTATTGACCAAAAGCCGATCAGCAGGCGCTGCCCTGGGTACCGACACCAGGATGCTGGGCGGCACCCAGAGGCCTTCCTACCTCAGTCCTCCAGGGTAACGGCCACCTGTTTACATCCCTTCTGATTAAATTCCAGTGTGAAAAACTTCTTTCAGGAAACATACTTCCAGAAACTTCCAACATATGCAACCTGTAATTTAATATTTTTACTGACAAGACAAAGCCCAGGCCCTACATAAAAACAGGGCTCGGCCGCAGCCTGCAGCCACCTGCCGGGAGCCAGCCCACTCGAGGCCCACAGCCGGGACGCCAGCCTGCCGGGTGGGTGCGCCAGCCGCAGGCGCCATCTCTGTGACCAGCAGGGGCCACAAAGCAGCTCTGCAGCAATGGCCCCAGGGCCAGGACCTGCTCAGTGATGGCCACTGCCCTAAGTCACCCTCCTGCTCCCAGCCCCTCACAGGAAATGCTGGCTCCTGGCCGGTACTTCCGGCTTCCACGGTGACTGCGGCCATCAGGCTTACCCGGGCCACCCCTTCCCACCAAAACACGTCGGCCTCTGACTCCTTGCGTGGGGCATCTTGATCCCCACAAAGGGGCAGCCTTGCCTGGCTGGCTTCTCTCCCCAGGTCAATCACACACATAATTTGGAAGCCTGGAGCGGCAGATTCCAAGTCTGGAAATATCAGTCAGGTCCCACCAATCAGGAAGCATCTGAGCCTTTCGGAAAGACCAAGGGCTTCAAAGCCAGGCCCTTGAGTTCACCAAGTTCTTCACTTTCCCACTCATAACTATGTGGCCACCAGCAGCACTGTCAACTCCCTAAGCCTCTGCCCTCATTGTTAATAAAATATTTACCTGCATGGTCGTATCAACTGCAATACCACATGTAAAGCAGCTGACAAATACCCAGTGCTCAGCCCATGGGACTTCCTGTCCTGCCCAATTTGCCTAGGGAGCAATGCAGAGGGCTCAGAGGGACTCTCGTTCCTGTGTTTGCACCAGGCGCATGCAACTCGCACCTGGGAGTGTCACCAAGAAACAAGGTTTGCTTTGATTTTTCAACATAGGCATAGGTGGCTTTCAATACATCAGAGGATCCATAACTAAAAAATGATTTTTCTACGTTGTCCTCAGGTGACTCTTTAGGGTGGATTTGGACGGGCTATCAGATCTCTCCAAATCCTGTTCAGAATCAGAACTGAAACTTCAATGTTTGGCAGGCATCTTTAGCAGCAGGACATTAGAAAAGCTACTGCCCACCAGACCCCACCAAAGGCCATCCGGAGACACCAGGGTGTGACGAGAACACTACTCAGACAGGGGCCTAAAAACACCTGCTGGGGAGGTCGGAAGCTGTGTGCATGGGCTTCCGGGGACCACCGGGCCCAGGGCAAAGGGAGCCAGGGGCAGCAGCCCAGAACACCAACGCCCACTGCCCGAGAGCCGTGCACTCTCCTCTCCCACCTGTGTCCAGGGCCGGGAGGTGCCCTGGGGTCCCGGCAGGGTGTGGAGCAACCCTGAAATTCAAGTTTGGGCTTGGGAGTAAAAGAACCTCAGGCTCTGCTGCGACACAGCAGGGTTACCTGCAGGGGAGAGCTTAGCACAGGTCACACACAGTGACCATGAAGGGCTCCAGAGCCAGGCTGCCCCAGTCCTACACTAACCCTAGCCCCCAGCTGTGTGAAGTTGGACATGGCCTCAATCTCTCTGTGCCTCCGTTTCCCCAGTGGTCACAGCGATGGGACTGCTCTAAGAACAAAACAAGTTTCACATATAAAGCATTGAGATCCATCTTGTATATAGGGGGAGTTCAATAAATAGGTATTAGATAAACGAGTAACTGCTGGCTATTATTACATATGTCCAGGACTCGCATTGCACTTGTAACGCACAAAAATGTTTAGAATTCATACAAAGCTATTAGCAATCATCACTTTCAAGAATGGGTGCCAAGGCAGCTTTTCACCTACATAACTCTCTGTCACCTGAAATTTTTATACCAACGTGTGCATATAAATCTGACCCCAAATGGCCAGCCGGACAGTGTGACTTTGACTCAAAAGCGCTGGAATCACGGTGGAATTCTCGGGGGCACTAGTTAGCCACACTGGCCCAAAGCCTTCCCCCGGGCTCCTTCCCTGACCTTCCCCAGGTCAGCTGAGCGGCCCCACAGGCCCTGCAGCCCCGCTGTGTGACAGTTCCAGCCTCCGCGCTGTCACACTGCCACCAGTGCCACCCCAGCACAGCGCCAAAGCCCTCCGTGGTGCGCGACCCAGAAGTCCTAAGGCCCGGTGCCCCTCTGGTTGTAAATCAACAGCCCAAATTTCACTTATTTCAAAGTAACAAATCCCGCCTCGTTCCTCGGCACAGCCATTTCTTAGCCGCCTTGTTCCGAGCTCCTCCATTCATCTCTGCCGAGTACAAACACCGGCCAGTTTCCTCCTGAGTGCAGCCCACTCACATCACCGTGCGCATCATCATCACTGTGCTTGGTGCTCCCAGGGAGCTTCAGAGCCACTATCTCATTCCAGGTGTCCACCCGTCTGTAATGGGGCTCATGCAGTCACACTACATGTCCATGATGCCTCTAGTTAGTAATTAGTGGCAGAGCTGTGTTTCTGACATGACACCTGGCCACACCCCCAAAGTCCTGTGACAATGGACAGATGGCTGCAGCAGGCTCCAGGCGAGTGGACTGAGTCAGGTGAAACATCTTTGTTTTCCCCAAATGAACATGGACCTGGCGCCTCGAGAGACAGGCAGCTTCACTGCCCAGTGCCACAGTGGACAGACCGATGTCCATGCGGGCCAGAGCCACTCTCTGATCTCCCATGGCCCAGGCCACCCCAATCTGATCAGCAACACGACAGGACAGCGAAGAGCAGAGCGCTGGTGGCACCGGGGTGACGCTGTCTCGGGTCGCCGAGGGATCCAGGAAGGCACCTCTAGCGCTGAGAAAGCCTCAGGGCCCAGCTCCCCACAGCGGCTGACGCCTCCTCCTGGGCCCCTTCCCCTCCCTCACAGGGGTGTACTCGAAGCTGAAGCCCCAGGGGACCCTGTCCCACCTCCCCAGCCACCTCAGCACATCTACAATCCACCAGACACTGCCCCACGCCTCAGCACCGCAGCCCACCAGGGCAGGGACAGGACTGATGCCACCCACGGAGGTGGCGCACAATGGACAAGTGAATGAACAGTAAGAGGGCACAGGGACCGACCGGGCTCAGCCAAGCGCTGCAGGAGCGGCCTGCACCTGGACAGCAGGGGTTGGTATGCAGGCTGCCCAGCAGGAGCTGCAGGCTGTCCTGGGCAGGGCACCCAGAGCTCAGGAACACTTGGCTTTCTAGCACCAGCTTATTTCAAAGGAAGAGCCCAGGGCAGGGGACAGAGTGGGGCAGGGTCCCCTCCAGACATGCGCCCTCCTGGCCCCTCCAAAAAAGGAAAGCTCTCCAGCCTACAGTTCAGGGTTCTGTTCATCTTGTTACGCAGGCGGCCTGGGCTACTAGCAACTACCTCAGTCTCTAGCTCCTGCACCCTCCGGGAAGCTGGGGGGTGGGGCTGAAATTTTCAGCATGAGGGAGTGGTGCCTTGATCTTTTCAGCAGCAGGCCCAGCCGAACACTGTCTATAGACCCCAAGCCCCAGCCAGCTCGTTATTATACAGGGCTTACCTGGCACACTGGTGACACCCAGGAGCCCCCATAAGATGATGCAGATCACACACACACACACACACACACACACACTCACACTCACACCCCTCAGCTAGAATATTGAAGTGATGGCCTCTGGGGACTAGAGTTGGGATGCAGAAGGGCTGGGTTGATGATTGCTATGTTTTTGTTCTAAGCCTTAAAGAACTTTTGACCCTAAAACTATGTGCTCATACAACTTTCTTTAGAAACTGGTATTTGATGTTTAAACAAAATCTGATACTTCATCAACAAGAGTATCATACTAGGTGGCATATTCTCCAACTTCTTGGAATCCCACCACTTTGAAAGCTGTAATTCTTTTCCCAGTAAACACATGAAATTTTGCCTGGGAGTTTATAAATTCCTGAAGGCCGAGTCAAAAACCTTACGATTGTAGATTCTGGTTTGGTGGGTTTTTTTCTTCTGGTTTTGGTTTTTTGTTTGTTTGTCTTGTGCTGGGGCTGGAGGAGCCCCATGCATGCTAGGCAAACGTTTAACCACTGAGCTACATCCCCAGCCCAGATTATGGTTTCTTATTAGAAATGTATTTCAAACCAGAGCTTGTCCTTACTATACAGGGAAAAAAAATTAATGAGAACTACCAAAGACATCTACATGATGAACAAGCTCATGCTTGGCCTTGAAATCCTTGGTGACTGTCACTGACAGTTGCTTCCTTGTCCACAGCTGCCTCCTTCCTATCAGCAAAGCCACAGATTTTCTTTCTTGCGTTTTGCGTGGGCCTTGAAAGAACCTCATGCTCACAAACCCACAAGCTGTGAGCTGAATCAGCTGCTTCCACCCTGAAAGGAAAGGAGAATCACGCACTTCTCACCCCATGAAGGGCTCTCCAGGTCCTGTCTCCCTACATGGTGTTCCCCAGCGCAGAAATTATTCTAACGACTTCTTGGCAAAACTTCTATACTCAGAGCCGGCCACTTACTGCTCCAAACACAAAACTGAGCTGTTTCCGACTGATCTACCGCCATGGCTATAAAACTGACCAACAGTTCAATTTGAGTCAGAGGTCTGTCATTTAAAACAGATCTTAATGTTCCTGCCAATTTGCTTAAACTGCTGGTGGCTTAGTTAACGTCTCTGTTAACCAAAGGTAACAATAACAACCGCACAGGATGTAATAAGAGGATCTGGTAATTGCGGTGGATAGAATGACTGGCCCGTGTACACGTCCCTACCCTAATTGCTGGAGTTTGTGACTGTGTGAAATTATGTGCGAAAAGGACTCTGATCCAGACCCCAGACAGGGAGATTTTCCAGATTACTAGGTGTGCCGGGTCCAATCCCACTTTTTCTGAGTAAAGGACCCATTCGCCCAGGAGAAGCCAGACAGCCTGAGCAGGGTGCACAGCCCTTGCTGGTGCTGAGCAAACATGCCACAGGCAGCAGCCAGAGAGAGGCCGCTGGGAGCCACTGGTGTCCCCAGGTGGCAGCACGCAAGGGGATGGAGACCTCGACTTACACAAGGACCTGCATTTGGCCAGCGACCTGCATGAGGGGCCTCGGACGGAGCTCAGCTCTGCCGACCTGGAACTTCTGCCCAGGAGACACAGGTCAGGCCTGTACAGGACCATGAGACAGCGTGCGTGCATGTGTGTGGCTCTCTACAGCAGCGGGAGGGGACTCGCACTGCCGGAAACACAGCTGTGCAGCACAGTGCCACAACCTGGGCATCCAACAAAAGTCTATCGATTTCCTTGAATCAAATGGCAGGGCTGCCGGATTCCACCCCAAACAACAGATTCCGGTCTTGTCCTGGCAAATGCAGATTTGGGGAATTATGAATTGCTCAGAACAGCTGCAGATTTTAAGTTTCCGTTAATTCATTGCCTTTCCTTTAACACGTAAACCTACTACTCCTGACCGTCTGACAGAAGCTTCACACGGGACACTACCTGGGCAACAACCCGGACCCCAGCCCCACAGAAACCTCTCCTAGAACTTGCTCTGCTGCCCGAGACGCCTCCGGGCCTGCCTTTCCTCTACACTGAGCCCCGCCTCTTCCCTGAGTCCCTGCGCCCAGCACTGAGCTCTGGCAAATCGCAGAAATCTGTGCTTCATTTGTTGGTGCCACACAGGGTCGCATAACTTAACATTCGTGCAGAAGCCGGGGACTTAGCTCAGTGGTGCCGCTGCCTGCCTCGCAAGCACAAGGTCCCGAGTTCAATACCCGGTACCAAAAAGAAAAAGAAAAGAAACAAAAATCTGTGCAGAAAGGGAAAATTCTCTGAGACACAGTGCTAGCGCTTCAGGTGCCAGCAGGCAGATACTTTCTCGTCCCTGACCCCTGGCTGCCGAAACCTCAAGACAAGGCCCTTGGAACCGAAAGGCCAAGAAAGAGATCATGTGTCCTTAGGAGAAGGTCATGGGGACGAACTCAGCTGAAGAGACCGTCAAAGGCTCAGCCTTGCACGTTCATTACTTTGTTTACAAAGGTGAATGGTAATCGGAACGTGAACTCGATGACCCCCACCCCGACACATATATCAAATGATACTGGCAGATTAAAGATAAAAAACAACCCTAAATAAAACTGCCTAACATACATTCTAAAGATCTTGAGTATATCAAATATTTGACATTTTAAAGAAAAATCAACCTACATCCCTAGCCCTTTAAAAAATTTATTTTGAAACAGGGTCTCCCTAAACTGCCCAGGCTGGGCTCAAACTTGCCATCCTCCTGCCTCAGCCTCCCATAGTGCTGGAACTACAGACCTGCACCACCACACCCAGCTTACACGCACCAGATTCTTCATGAAACATCTTTTTAAATCTTTAGCAACAGTATTTTACAACTTGGAAAATTCTGTTGCTTTCATAATTTCATTTGCTCTTCAAAACAATCACTTGAGTTAGGTGGAACAGGTATTAGAACAACTAACTCCGTTTATAGAGGAGGGAGCTGGAGTCCGGGGAGCGGGGCTTAAAAAAGTCTAGCGTAACAGGGCCCCATTTCCACTTCAGTCCGCTGCTCCAAAGAACGAGGTAAGCGGTCCTTGATATGCTTTTCATATTTACATCCTGGCAACAACCAAAAAGGTTGAGGCCTCCGCAATAACAGCTGCCTGTGCAATCAGGACATTAAAATGGAAATGAAAGAGAAACCACTCGGTAGTGCTGTGAGGAGGGTTGGCTAATCCCAAAGACTCAGACAGAGAGAACTTGCTCTGAGCTTCCACTTCAAGGCAAAAATAAAGACACAAGATGATTCATAGAGATGTACCAGCCTGGGGGAAGAAATGTCATTACTGAATAACACTCCCACATCAGATCTCTGGCACACACACCAACCGTGTCACACCAAGGGGCACTGCAGTGACAGGTGTGACCCTGGGTATGAGCAAGAGGATGCTCCTGAGGCACAGAGTGAGTCCACTCCCTCCACCCACATGACCTTCCATCAGAAACCCCTTGTCATTCAACCCATATAAAAACCAAGCCTGGCCAGGTGTAGTGCCACACACGTGTAGTCCCAACCCTTGGGAGGCTGAGGCAGGAGGATTGTGGCAAGTTCCAGGCCAGCCTGGGCTACAAAGTGAGTTCAAGACCAGTCTGAACTACATAGAGAGACCCTGTCTCAAAGAAAGAAAGAAAAGGACACAAGCCTGTCACTGGCAAGAAGTGCTCTCAGGGAAGACTCAGCATTAACCAACTGCATTTCAATTAAAACATTAAAATCTAAGAACACTAGTCAAGTTCTGAAGATCCTTCTGATTTTAATAAGATTTCCTAACAAAAGAAACCACAAGAAAGACGCATATAACAAGGGGCATTTTAAAGAAAAGAACAGAAATCAAAAAGGCAAAATACCCTAAAAAGTAAAAATCGTAACCCGGTAGCATCACCACTTGACCAGGCAGCTGTCATCTATTTTTAATCCCTGTCATCACCCAAATAACTGAATTCTTTCTACTGACGGAGACACATGGCTGGAACAAACTCAAGCAAACCAAAGTCTTCACCCCATCAAACAGATAAGCTGAAAAGACACTGAATATTTTAAAGGGCTGGGTACTATAGACCCTAGAATCAGACTTCCCTATAGGTCATTTAACATAAGATACAACTTTCTGTACATCATCATTTAAATTATGCTTGTTTATACCATCATACAAAGCCAAAGTGCACCCAAGGGACTCTCAACATTCCATTTATTTCAGATTCTCCAAAATAGAATCTCTGTTATAGATTGGGACATAGAGGAGCTTACAGTTGGAAGACTGCATGTGACACTTAAAAGATTGACAAAGAAAACAGATTGTCAAAATGGTCCTCAAAAAACATATATATGCTCAGCAATTTAATTAAGGAAAGAAAAACGGCATCAATTTGATACAGTGAAATGTTGCAAGTAAAACACAGTGAATAACATGAAGAATGCAAAAGACATACCAAAAGTGTTACTTAAGGCTTTTCATAGATATCTGTCCATAACACTGATAGACTGTATACTCCATATGCTTTTGAAAAAGAAACCAAAATGATCTTGATGTAGTTGCTCAGAATTATAATGCCAGCTAAGGAGGCTGGGGCAGGAGGATCAAAATTCTGAGGCCAGCCTGGGGGAACTTAGAAATACTTTGTCTCAAAAATAAAAAATACAAGACTAGAGATGTAGCTCCATGTTAGAATACCCCTGGGTTCAATCCCCACTACTGCAAAGAGAAAGGAAAAAGAAAATGAGGAGGGAAGGAGAGAGAAAGGAGGAGGAGGAGAGGAGGAGAGGAGGAGGAGGAATAGGAAGAGGAAGAAGTGGGGAACAGACGGGGTAGGGGAAGAAAAGGAATTTTTCTCGTCGGACTATGTCTTTATCAACTAATGCCACTAAGTGAACTTTCCTCTGCTCTGTCTGGCTGGAAGAATTAGAGGCGGTGGGCTGAGGTTCTCAGAAACCATCTACAAATGATTCCGGAGCCAAATTAGACTCAATAAATTCTGATCTCCACTATGCAACACACACTACAAAGTGACAGCAAGAAGCTAATCTGAAAGCCCTTTAGAGAGTCGAGGGTTTCCACGGGAGTGGCTCCTCCTTCAGAGAAAGACCTCTCACTGTGCTGCTCTCTGCCAGCTCCGCACAAACTGCGCTTTTCAAGCTGGGCGACAGTTAGCCACTTACAGCCCAAACCCAGGCTGTCTTCGAAGATGGTAATTCCGCTGCCAGGACTTGGGCTGGGAAGGCTTCGGCCGAGTAAGAATGCTAGGTGGCGACAGGTGGAGGCCCAGAGGCAAACACCGCCCAAACAGGGCTCCCGGCCGCTCTGTCTGTGTCCCAGACAGGCAACATCTCTCACTCAGAAGGAATTCCAGCTTCGATGCTAGGGCTCCTGGCGCCCAAGGCTGCTGCTTTCTCACTCAACCGCAAGGCTCTCAAAGGGAAGGACGGATTTTGGCCTCAACACTATAGGTGTTTGTAAAGTGATGTGTGGATCCGCTTGTTCCAGCGGCTGCTTCGCAGAGACGGCGCCCAGGGACAGCAGCGGGTCCCCCTCCGGCTTGGATGGAGCCCTCTCCTCCCCGCGGGCTCTCCCCGCCCTGCCTTCTTAGATCGGACCTCCACTGGAGCCGCCTCGGCCGCCTGCCCGGGTGTGGACCGTTTCCCAGCCCGCCAAATTCTTGGGAGTTTCCTGCACTCTCCAGGCTCTGAGACCTAAAGTTGAATCTGGCTTTCCAGATCTTTTTTCTGGTCAATCTTGACGGAAGAAAGCCAGAAGCGGCGGGGCAAGAGGCCGTGCCGCCTCCAGCCACAGCCGGCTGGGGAGCCGAGGCCCGCGGGGCAGGACAGCGCCGCGCCCCGCCCGGGTCAGCCCGGCTCTCGGGGACGCGACACGGCCCGCGGATCCCACCGAGCAGTCAACCAAGGACCCGGCGACCGTCCCGCGGCGGCGCGCCCGACGAGACGACAGGCAACAGGCCCGGGCGCGGAGCCCCACGCACGCACGCCCACGCTGGCACGCACCGGCTCCGGGGGCCCGGTGACAGCGCCGAGTGCTCGCGTTCCCTCCGGGGACCGCCCCGGGCCACCACGCCGCGGAGGGGACGGCAAGGCCGGGCCTGGGCCGCAGTCACGCTCGGCGGCGGAGCCCACGGGGAGGCCGGACCCGCGCGGCGCGGAGCGGCCCGGGGCGCAGGGGGGCGCAGGTCAGCCCGGGCCCGGGATCCCCGACCCACGCCAGGCTCGGGGACCCGATCCGCCCTGCACCGTGAGGCCCGGACCCAGCTGCAGCCCTCGGACCCTGACCGCCCCGGGACCCGCCGGACCCGGGAGCCCAGCTCCGCGCCTCACCTCCAGCCCGCGGCGCCGCAGGTCGCAGGCTCCCGCACCGCACCGCACCTCACCGCAGCCGCCTCAACAATGGAGCCTGGGGCGGGGCCGGCGCCGCCTCTGCGAGTCCCGACTCGGCCCCGCTCGGCACCCACAGACGCCCGGCACTGGGCTGCGGCCGGAGGACACTGCGCAAGCGCGCCGGGATCCCCGCCCACCGCCTATTCCCCGCCCCGTGGCACAGCCTCAGGCCTATGAGGAGGGAGCTGGGCCGAGGGGGCGGAGCCTGGAGGAACAAAGGGAGGCTGGGCGGGGCCGCGCAGGCGGAGGTGGGGGTCCAGCGCTAGCCCTCGCCGGCACTGGCCGGTTCAGGGGGGCCGAAGAGCCCCAGAGCCTACGGCGCACCTCCAAATCCCCGAACTCGGGTCAGCAGGGCTGGGAGCGAGGCAGGCCTGCTTTACACGGAGGGAAACTGAGGCCTAAGGAACGAGACCACGTGCCGCCCGAAGTGACAGGGTCCCGTCCCTCCTTCCTCGTGTAGTCACTCTGCAAACGTTTCGGGGCATGTAGGTGTTCTTTAGGAGTAGATGGGACCGAGCCTGCGGGGCTGGACCATTTCCGGGTCTCACTTCGAGGCCTGATGAGGCGCCTCAGGTTTGTGCGGTTCCCCACCTGCCACCCCCATTCTTCCACCTGTGCGTGGTCTTCAGCACCTCTGCTCTCCTCTGAGTCACGCTTTCCGGAAGGTGACCCCGCATCCCGGGACCCGCTGCTCCTCCTCTGCTCCAGCGTGCGCTCCTTGCCCACCGGAGCGTGCAGGTCCCCGTCTGCAGCCCTGACCTCCCCAGGTCCCAGGAGGCCAAAGCAAAGCGCTTCCTCCAGGCCCCTCAACCGCTCCTGCCCAGTCTTCCCCTAGGGTAGGCAGCCCGGCCTGCCACTGCTGCACAGCGGAAGCTCTGGAGGCCCTAACCCTGGAGCCGCCTCTCCCTCCCCTTTCAGGCACTCCAGCCTGTCCTGGCAGCCCTGAAGGAAGCTCCTGTCTGAGTGGCTGAGCCCCCGGGGAGGAGACCCCTCAGGACCCCAGGGCTGACTCTGGCAGGATTGTATGTCCGGCACTGGACCTGGCTCCCTGAAGGCCCTGGGGCAGTCTGGGGCCGAGCCCTCCCCATCTCCCTGCACACCTGTGCTCACCTGTGCCGCTTGTGCACACACACATGAGTGCCACGGACACCCTGGGCTCGACTCCCATCTCCCAGCGAGATCCTCCATGGCCACAGGAAGCCCCCTGCCCCTCCCCAGCCAGGGCCGACCCTGGTGAGGGACATCCGCAGGGATCAGGACCACAGAGTAGCCCCGTGACTATAAAAGGTGTCAACCCAGCCACAGGCCTCTGTGCCGTGCCCGCCACATTCTCTCTCCCCTGTGTGCCTGGCCAAGTCTCACCTGAATGACACCGTCCCCAGAAAGGCATCAGGCCACCCCTCACCGTGTCCAGCGGTGGTGGCCTACCCTAAGGTGACCCGGACTTGAGTGCAGGCAGAGCTGGCGCCTGGACGCTAACCGACAGTGGCGGGACGGGATGTGGCCTCCCCAAGGTGAGGCCGCACCTGCCGAGCCGGCCTTTGGAAAGGCCCTGGGCAGAAAGGACACCGGCACCTGGGGCGCCTGCGGCTGGGGCTAGGCCAAAGCTGGACCCTTGGCCACGAAGGCCAAGGAAAAGAATTCTGCCAAGAACCTGAGGGGGACCAGGGGGACCCCTGAAGCCCTAGGCTAAGGAGGCTGTGTCCAGCTTCTGTGTGGTTTGTTCCTGAACAATAGCAACAATAAAGGAATGCAAGGCGCGGCCCCTCTCCTCACCTGGGCAGCGTCCTACGCTCCTGCTCTCTGGCCTCAGCCACTCGCGCGTACCCTTTTCAAAGCTCTCTCCTGCCTCTGTGAGAGCAGAAACGGGCGGGGCCGGCTCCTGGCCGGGCTCCGCATGCCCCCAGTGTCCGGCGCCGTTTTCTCCCAGGGCAATTGGTGGGTGGGAAGCGTTGCGCTTGGCTGTCGGGCCGCCCCCAGCCCCTCCTCCCGGCCGAGTTCTGCGGCAGGCGGCAGGCGCGGTTCCTGCTGGCCCGGTCTCCCGTGTCCGGGGCAACCATGCGGCTTTGGCCGAGGAAGTGACCGCGGAAGGAGACCGAAAGGTCCTCAGAGCCGGCCGGGCCAGTTTGGAGCAGACTCAGCCGGAGAGGGCCCCGTCCACCGCTCAGGAATTGTGAGTCCACGACTGAATACATTCATTACTGAAAGATCACTGTATATGAACTCGCAATTGAACACACATATTTAAACAAAGAAAATAGTCAAAATTATTATTCACTAACTCTTTTGCTATAGTTTACTGTATCTGTACCCTGGAGGATTTTATCTGCACTGCGTCTGTATGATAGAAACCCTGTGTAACTGCGTGCAGCTGGCATCTCTTTCTGCAGTCAGCCATATCGTCTTGGTAGTTTGAAATCGGGCCCGGGAGGAGAATTTATGCAACAAAAATCAGCACCTGTGAAAGATCTGGACTTCCTCCTTCCTCCTCAGCCCCAAAATGCTGGTGTGAAAAATTTCCTGCACACTGCTGGCTTCTATGGAAGTTTTTGTTCTCTTAGAAAAGGAATAGAGGCCCAGGGATTTATTAGCTCAGTGGTTTCACCACCTGCTGCGAAAGCGCAAGGACCCGAGTTCAATCCCCAGTACCAAAAAAAAAAAAGAGAGAGAAAGAAAGAAAGAAAAGGAATAGACACAGCCCATGCTGTTTCTCAGCTGCAGAGATCAATACCTGATTGAACACATGTGATGGCTGGAGCCACAGCAGCCATCTTGCAGCCACAAGGAAAAGTCAAGAGAATGAGAAGGATCCTGACCCTTGTGCTGAAACAGCAACCGCCTAACCCCAAACTGCCTGTTAGGTAGAAAAATTCCCTATTTGAGCCACTCAAATGTGTCAGTTTGACATTAACATACAGGATTTCTAACTGAAGCCAGTAGGTAGCCACTCAACAAATATGTGTGGGGTTAATAAATCAATAAACTCATCTGACCTCCAAGGTGTGCTTGAAAACACTTGCCCAAGACCTGATGTGTGGTCCAGCCTGTCCCTCCCTCTACAAACAAGGGGTTTCCTAGCCAGCAGCCCCTGCAGATGCTGCACACAGCTGGGATCAGCAGACACTTTCCCCTGATGAAACTGAAATTTTCTGGCCTCAGTCAAATCCGTCTTTCCCACCACAGCCATTCATTCTGTGAGACAGAAAGCCAGGCACGCACATCCTTCCCAGAACTCTGGCCAGAGCATCCTCGGTCATCTTCCCCGCTCCCAGGCCTGGCTCCCCCGGCCCGTCCTCTACAGGGCAGCCCAGGGCAGAGGGAGGGAGGGAGTCGGGCTTTCAGAGCAAGCCTGCACATCCTTTCTGAGAAGCCACAGTCCCTAGTGGGCCTGACCATGAAGCTCTCCAGGCCGAGGGATGCTGGGCAGTGGGGGAGGCGGTAGCCAGAGTGGTCTGGAGCATGAGGAACAAGAGGCCCAAGGTCTCCCTGTGTCCTCCCGGGCAGTGGCCAGCTCTGGGCTGTCTCCTGTCCTCCAGGACAAGGCCAGCGTGAGGTCGGCACTGCGATGTCAGGGTCACCTTGGAGCTGGGGGGGGGACACCTCAGCGCTGTCATCGAGCCCATCCGAATGTCACATGCTTCCCAGGAGTCGCGAGTGGGCCCAGCTGTTTGGGCAGAGCCATCCTGCAGCGCTTTACAGTGAGCTTTTCTCCAGTTGCAGGACGAGGACCTACATGGATTTCTGACCAGCCGGCCAGCCCAACAGACCAAATGTAGGTGTGGGTGGCCCTAAAAATGACAGGTATTTCCTTCTGGAGCAGAGCATGGCTCACACACAAACTCCTTCACTTAGCTTCTCACGCAGGGTCTGCACCGCACCAAGACAGCATTAGCTCTCTTCCTGGCATGGTGGTCTCTTCCTTCCTGGCCTCAGGGCTCCTCCTGTGGAGTCTGACTTGGGCTGGATGGTCTCTGAGGCCCCAGCTCCCACACATTGCTCTGATTCTGGTCTACGGTAACTATGGTTCTCCCACTTGAGCTCTTCATTCATACCCATCCACTCATCCTTCCACACCCTCATTCAGCAGCATTTGCCTTCTGGCAGCATGGGTGAGCAGAGCTCAGGGACCCTGGTGCCCAGGCCCTTCCCCGGGCTCTTCACTGACAACAATGGCCACAGCAGGCCTGGCCCCAGAGGGCATGGAGCTGCCACCCAGAACCCAAAGGAAGTCAGGGTTAGTGGAGCAGGGAGTGACAGTGGCCTCAGAGGCAGGAGCAGTCTAATCACACGTGCTTCCAACACATGTTAAGGAGTGTTTCGCTCGAGTGCTGGGAACAGCTGAGGTGGAAGTGTCCCCTTGCACAGGGCGAGCATGGACAGTCCCAGGCCCTTCGGGACCATCCTGTTGCAGCCAGAGGTTTGGCAGTGTGGACCTAGTTGGGGCACCCGCATGTCTGGCCTCAGAGCGACGCTTGGCCCTCAGGCTTGGCCATGTGACGTGGAGTCATACAACCCAGACAGGCAAGGGAGGTGCGAATGCAGGTGTCTGGGGCCGGGGCTGCCCACAGTGGACCCTGACGCCAGGCCTGGGGTCCAGGGGCATCCCAGGGAGCAGCAGTGGGGAGGAGGAGGCCTGGGGGGGGGGACCCACCTGAGCTGCTCCCTGCCAGGCCTCCTGCCTGCATACACATGTGTGCAGGAGGAGCCCACAGATGGCCACAAGGGGGCAGCACAGGGCATGGCAGGGAGCAGGGACCATGGCCAGCTGATGCAGAAGAGTCCAGAACCGGCAGGCCTGGAGCCCCAGCAGGGGCCGACTCCCGCCAGGGCTCTGCTGGCTCTGTCCTCCACCTGGCCAGCGCTGTTTCCCCGCCCCCAAAGGCCCTTCCTGGGCCCCACCCCTTGCTGGCTGACCCCTGTTCGCCTCTGGACTCCCTCCAGGGCCCTCCCAGGCACCCTGCCTCCCTCCTTCTGGGCTCCTCCCCGGCTCCTCCCCTGCTCTAGCTTGGCTCCCTGGATAGCAAGGCCCCTGGCTTTGGTCATCTCCTTCGTGATTTGTGATCGGTCCTTAAGGTCGGGTAATCTGATTATCTCCGTTTTATCAGCACCCTGCTCAGTACATTTTTGTTGATGAACTGGGTTATTTGGGTTTAACAGTTGGGGGAGAGACAGTTATGGGGAATTGAAGGATGAATAGGAGTTTGCCAGATAGGGCCTTCCAGGCAGAGGGAAGAACTTTTGCTAAGGACAGTGTTTGGGAAGGAGATGAGCAGAAGCTGCTCAAGAAGCAAGGCTGTAAGAGGAGAGGGGTGAGCTTGGCTGGGCCTAGTGGCTCAGGCCTGTAAGTCCAGCTACTGGGGAAGCTGAGGCAGGAGGATTGCAAGTTCCAGACCAACTTGAGCAACTGTCTCAAAATAAAAATGAAAAGACTGGGGATATTGCTCAGTAGGGGAGTGTTTGCCTAGCTCAATTCTAAGTACAAAGGGGGGGGGTATTTAAAAAAAAAGAAGCCAGAGAGGGAGGTGGTGAAAATAGAGCATGGCAGGCAGCAGTGTGGATGTAGCAGGGGCCCACGAGGTCCTCCCAGGGGCTCGGCCAGTCTGCACCAGAGAGCGGGCTGTGCTGGAGGGGTGACAGGGTGCAGGAGCCGGGGCACAAGCTCGGGGTGCAGAGCCCTGGCTGTCGCAGGGGGGCAGAGCCGCCAGACACAGGCCTTGCTGTGGGCCCTGAGCACCATGCATGCTGCCTGCTGGACCTCCCGACCCAGGAACCTAGCTCAGCCCGGCCCAGTGTGGGTGGCAGTGCCCGGGGCACTGGTGTCCTCCCCTCCAGCTGACACAGGTGTGCTCCTGCAGGGGACACGACCCCTTCGCTGGGGCCTGCCTGGCATGGTGAGCAGCTTACCTGACCCCAGGCTTCTTGCCCTGTGGGAGGGGCTAGGTTCCAGGGTGATCCAGAGCTCACCAATGTCATTTGCACAAATGTGCGACGTATACACCTCAGGTCTGGTCAGAGGCTGGGGGGGCAGGAACCATGAATGGGGTGGGGCAGGCCACAGCTCAGTCGCTTTGGGGTGGGAGTGCGGACGGGGCAGAGCTGAGCGGAAGCCACCAGACCAAGGCGCGGCTGTGGGGCTGTGGCCATCTGGTGTCGAGAACTAAGGTGACAGGAAGCAGCCGTGTACCCCGTGCCCAGCCTCCCAGATGGGGAGCTCCAGGATCACCAGCACAGTGGTGATGTCCTACCTGTCCCCAGCTGGAGCGCAGCAATCCAGCCCCCCCTAGGAGGCCACACGTCAGGGCCACTTCCAGGAACGCCAGCCACCCCCTCCTCCCTGGCACACGAGGGGCGTCTCCGTGGGTGAGATCAGTGGCCCAGCAGGGTGGCCAGTCTGGAGGTGACCTGCAAACCCTGCTTCGCCCAGCAAGCGCACAGGTCTTTCTAGAGTGGGGTGTGGATCTTCAGTGCGACACCTACAGCCAGGTAACCCTGTCTCTGCCTCAGTTGCCTCCTCCTGAAAGTGGGGCTCTGGAACGGTCCACCTCCCAGGACTATCAAGAGGACCCCACATGCTCAGAGAGGAAGAGGCTGTGAATCCTCTGCCACCTCCCCCAGTGGCTGGCCAGGCGGGTCCCAGCCTGGGGCTCTTGGGGTGACAGATGAGTCCAGAGTGCAGCTCACAGGTAGCCTGCACCAGCATGGCCTCAGGAGGACTCAGGTGCGGCAGGCCGATGACAGGGCTTGAAGGGCGTTCTGACCTAACACACAAGGAGCGCTCAGCCGTTCAGAGTCTGGGTTTGGGGCTGGGGGTGGGTGCATGGGGGACACTGGTGCTGTCCCTGGCTCGTGATCCAGCTGCGCGTCTGCTCTCCAGTCCTGCAGGGCTAGGGGGCTTCTGCACAGTGTGGGTCACAGCCACACGGTGTCCCCTGCTCTCAGCGTGGCCCCTCCAGCCCCATGTTCCTGCCACCTCTCCTCCTCCTGGCCACTGCCTCCCACCTCCGCTTCCCCACCTCTGCTGCTCCTGGCTCCCCCACCTCTCAGCTCCCTGGGGTGCACATCACCTTCCTCCAGGGGGTGCAGCCCAGGCAGAACAAAGGGTCTCCATGGGGCAAAGCCCTTCACCAGGCCACCAGAAGTCCTCTCTGCAGGTGGCTTGGGCCATCCCTGCTTCCACCACCTGCGCCGGGGACTGTGGGTCATGGAGTAGGACCTGCGTCCCAGATGAAACCCCCAGGAGGGGCAGGGCACACCAAGGACTTGGAGGGTCCAGGGCCTACATGGTGCCCGTGGGGAGGGCTGCATGGAGGACTCAGTGGCTGATGATCCCGAAAGGATTCACAAGAAGAGCTCCAAGGGCACTAGGGGTTGACATGGGGAAGAGGGGACCTGGTGTGGCCTCAGCTGTAGGACGCCCGGGTCCTCCCCTGGCTGTCCTCTCTCTGACACATGGACGTCCTGCTTCCTTTGCAGCTGGGTGGAGTCATGTGACCAGTTCTGGCCAATGGATGGTGAGCACAAGTGACGCCCATCACTTCAAGCCCAACACCGAGACCTGGCCACACTCTTCCTGCTGTGGATCCAAGTCCCTTGCCACTCACGACCACCCTGGGGAGGCACAGGAAGGAGACCCGGCACATCCCTCCGTTCCAGGTGCTCCGACACAGGCCCAGACCCCGCTGACCTGAGAAGCTTGATGCCATCAGCAGCAGCCACTAGAGTGGCCCTGGGGTGGGCAGGTGTGACACTGGGAAATGGGTATCCGTCTGGCCTGGCTCCCTGCAGGAATCTCCTGAAGTCCTTGGATCTCCACAGGGGTTTTCTGTATGCTGAGGGGCCTGCTGAGCTGGCAGCCCCTGGTGGCTTCAGGCAGGTCTGGTCACGGATGAAGCCAGATCTGAGGACTTTCAGCCCACACCCACCGCTGGGGAGAAGAGAGGGGTTGCAGGCTGAGCTGACCGCCACCGTGGTGATGTAACCAAGCAAGCCTAAGGAATGAAGTCAACACGAAACCCCAAAGGACTGGGCTTGGGGAGAGCTGAACAGGCGGAAGTGGGGAGGTGGAGGCCTCCCCCGGATGCAAGGAGGCTCTGCACCCTGCCCACCTCGGAGCTGGGGATGTGCTGATCCCGTGGGGTGGCTGCTTGTGTTCTTTCCTTCTGGCCCTGTGCTCAGCCACCGCCAGCCACCAGAGCTTCCGGAACCTGCCCTGCTGCCCCAGCTGCCCTGAATGCCTTCCCTTCCGCCTCTCCAGGAAGGGCTCCTGTGTCAGCGCCTCACTGGGAGAGCACCTTCTCTGGACAGCCTCCCCTGGGTGCCTTTTCTGTCCAGCAGGGGTCAGTCATGGCTCGACTACCTGGGTTCGTCTCCCCAGCCTGCTCTGGGGCAGCAGATGCCAGGTCCCACACATCCCAGCCACCAACTGCTGGCCTGGCAGGCTGAGGATGGATCTCGAGAAGCCCTTGCGGCTGCCTGGGGTGGAGGTGGGGATGAGACCCCTGCGTTCCTGCTGCAGACACGGGCCTCCCCTGTGACCCACGCAGGCCTTCAGAGGCCACACACACTCAGAACTCTCCCTTTCCAAGGTGTAGCTCGGCATCTTTTATTTTTCCAGGTAGCCCTGGGATCAGACTGACATTGGGCAATGAGAAAGGGGGGTTTCCAGTTGCACAGGCTGGAACGGCTGAGTGGCAGGAAGCGCATTTGGTGCTAAAAATCCCCGTCCACAGTGGGCTGGTGTGGAGTGGGTGCCAAGCGGGGCCGGGCCACAGGGAAGCTGAGTAAGGGCCACTCCTGGGCGGGGTCAGCCCAGACCTGCCAGGAAGGGAAACTGGCCTCAGCCAGCCCTGTGGTCCCGTGATGGCCAAACAGTGGACTAAACCTAAACACAGACATGAGCGCCTATCCCTGGGAGCCCGGTGGGTGCCTTGCGGACTGGAAGAGGCAGCATCTCTGCCCTTCTGCCCCAAGAGCATTTGTTGTGTGTGTGTCAGGACGCACGTGAGGACATCGTCCCCTGGGGACGTGTGTGGCTTGTGTTTCAGGTGGGCAAGAGGAGACAACACCAGCAGATGTGCCCGAAGCCACATAAGACCAGGCTGGGGCATGGACACCTTTATTCCAGGGCTTTGGCCAACGGGAGGTTTCCTTTCTGAGACTTTAGAAGAACAACAGCAAGGAAGACGGGTGGGTACAGTTCACACACATTTACACACAGCATCAGAGGGGTGTGTCTTCGGGGTGTCGAATGACACACAGAGGAAGAGAGACATGAGGAGACAGACAAGGTGCCGTGTCCATGAGGAACACGGCGAATTGGAGCCACAGAGACCTGCAGGTGGGGTAAGGCTGGAGATGCCCCTCGCAGGGACTGAAACTAAACTCTGTATATATGTCCTCTTATGTGGAAAGAAGCTATACTTTTTAATAAAATAAAAACTTCTGTGTAACTCGAAAGATATCACTGAGGCATCTAGGGGATGATTTGAAGAAGGGTGCAGGGCCTGGCAGAGCCCTGGCGTAGGTGCTGTACCAGCCTCACATCTGTCCCCCAAAAGACCAGTCGCCGACAGCTGCGAAAATCCCACACCTCGCACTTGGCACAGCCCTGAGGATGCTCAGCATCACGCTCCCACCCCGGGCTGTCTGCGAGCCTGGATGTGCCCACTCTGCTCCGAGCAGCCACTCCGAGGGCATCAACATCAGCCACCAACACCACATCCCAGCCGCCTGTGCCCGCAAGTGCCTGGCACAGGGGCCGGACATGCCGAGGACCTGGGGAGACAGCTGTGGCCACCTTCTGGGACAGCCAGGCCACAGGATCTCCTGACGCCAGCCACAGCGGGGAAAGGTGGGTCAAACTTGGGACAGCCCTAAACTACAGGCAGGAGTGTCACTGGCACAAAGAGGGGCACTGCTGGGGCCCCGCTACCCCTGCTCGGCCTCCCCAGGCACCCTGTTCCCCCGACACAGAGAAGCCAGAGTGAGGTGCCGTGGGGCCTTGGCATGGTTCTCTCCCATCCCTGGGGCCCAGGGAGAGGCGCTGGCGGCCATCAGAACAGCAGGGCTTTCTTCTTCAGGTCGTTCCTCTTCCACAGGGCCAGGCGCTCAAACTCCTCAATGCTCATCCCGAACACTTCCTGGAACTCCTCAGGCGACAAGTGTCTCTTCAAACAAGGGGAACAGAGGGGCAGTTAGCAGCTCTGCAGCCACACACCGGCTGGGCCAGCCTCCAAGGTCCTCTGTCCAGAGGCAGGGCTGGGGACAGGGGTGGCCTTTGATGGTTCCCGGATCCCTTCTCTGCCACGCTCAGAGGACAGAGACTCCACTAGGGTCATGCAAAGACCATGCACAGCTGGAGGTGGCGCCCTGGACTCCTGATCCCGAGACACCCTTCCCCTGCTGTCAGACACCAGACAGGGCACCTGCCTGCTGGGAAAGCCCAGCTTGTCCTCAGTTTCCTTAAACTGTCATATTTACCATCTCCTTGTATTGTCATGGCTGCTGCTAGTGAGCAGGGGATGGGTGGTCTCCTCCCACCCTCCCCATTTCCAGCTGAGGAAGCTGAGGCCTGGCCAAGGAGCAAAGGGGCCTCCAGTGTGTGACCGAGGGCAACTGCTCCAAGTCTGCACCCAGCTCCTGGGCCGGGGCACCATGGGCGGATGCACAGCTGGAGGTCAAGGCCCAGGTACCAGGGCTGCAATGCACTGAGCTGGCCTGAGGGAGCCACAGTCTCTGCCTCTGCACAGCAGTCGCCCTTGGGCCTCCTTGGAGTCTAGAGTCAGCGCTGCTCAGTGCTTAGCGCTGGCATGTCCACCTTCACTTCGACCTCCACCAGGGCCCCCCACCCAGCCTCTCCTGCAGGGGACTGCAATACTGATTAAGCCCAAGGCAGGCCGTGAAGAGCTAACCCCACGACTGGTTGTTTATAGAAGTGAATCCAGCCAAGGTCTACTTGCTGAGGTCAGAGTAACTCGCACCCACAACTAAAACCTTCAGACTAGAAGGACACCGTTCCGATCACAACCTGATATTTTGTCTATTCTGTTCCTAATTCAAGAATGCTTTGTCTTGTCCTTTGGGAGCCTTGCTTACATTAATTTCCACAGAAACCACATGACTGTACTTCCTTGGATGTAGCTCCACACTCACACACAGCTCACCCTTACCCCAACGGATTGCCAATAAAAATCAGTGGCTTGGACTGGCCAGGGCCTTGGTCGTCTGCACCGGCACTGGTCGTCCTGGGCTCCACTTTCTGTCTCTCTTATTTCTGTCTGTTAGGTTTTTGCTCAGGCCTGCGTTGTGCACTGAGCAGGCGACTGGAGCCTACTGCGGAGATTTCCGGTAATGTCTGAGGGGTCCCCAGAACTCCCCCTGGCCCAGTGGCTCTCACATCGAAGGAACTCCCCACGCCTCAGGCCCTGGCTCAGGTGGGCGAGGGCATCCGCTCCGAGATGCTTCCTGGGGAGCCTGGGGCTTTCCACTCATGCGGCTCCACCTGGGGAGGGCCATGCGAGCAGAAGGCCCACGGGAAGCTGGGCCCGGCCGTGGCAGAGGGGGCACACATCCTGACGATGCACTGTCTCATCTTAGGTGGCAAGGAGATCCTGGCATTCGGGGCCACATGGATAAACCTGACAACGCCAGGCTAAGGGAAGGAAGCCACATAAAAGATTCCAGTGTGTGCAGCGGGGCAGGAAACAGACTGTGGCTGCCAGGGTGGGGAGAGAGGAACCGGGAGTGACTGCGAACTAGTGGGTGTGGGGTTTCCTTCAGGGAGATGAGAATGTTCTGGAATGACAGCGGCGACGGCTGCGCAACACTGCAAATGTATGAGCTGCCACTGCACTGGGTTAAAATGGTTAAAATGGTGAATTTTGCTGCAATTAAAAAAATGAGTTTTGCCAAAAAAAGAAAGAAAAAAGAGGTGCGATTTCCTCAACTTTCAAGCAAAGCTACTAACGGTAGCTGTCCTGGTCAAGAGAAATGGATGGGGACACTGAATGGTCTCTGGAAACCTCCAACACTGATCGCTACCCGGTGTGTATTTCACAAAATCACTGAACCCTCGTGGCATGTGCTGTGCTGTGGAGCCAGTTGGAGTGACTGGAAGGAGAGAAGTCAGGAAACCCCCAGAACATGGGTCCGGAAGTTGCTACTGGAGAAAACCCAACCATTTGGATGGAGCTCAGGGAGAAGGCACGGCTTCGATCCCCACGATTGGGAAAAAATAAAAAACAGTAAAGCTTCCGGGCCACCTCGGAGGGCAGTGAAGGCCGCAGGGACCCAATGTGGCCTCCGCTCCAGCGAGGACAGTGCCCTGGCCCAGCCCCAAGTCTCCTCCTGGGCACCCACACACCCTGCCCAGCCTGGACGTGTCACCTTCTTCCTGCCTGCCCACTGGATTTGGCTGCCCCTGCACCAGTGCTGGGCTGATCGGTCCCCTCCAGGGGCCTCAGCAATGTCACCTCCGTAATGACAAGAGCCACTGCTCTCTGTGGAGTGCCTGCCCACGCTACCACCTCTTTGACCTCTCCCCAGCCTGTGGGGCGCAGGGGGTGGAGAGCTGCAGTGCCATGGGCCTCACTGCTGCCTCACCCAGCCCTCCAGGTGCTCCTCTGCTCCCTGACGGGTACCCACAGGCTCAGGAGTGCACTAGGCCTACACCAACAGCTCCCCCTTCTCCTGCAGGTCCTGATTCCAATTTCACCTCCTGGAGAGGTCCCCTGGACTGCACTAAGCACCCGGTCCTGGGGCCACACCATGTCCCCTGCTCTGCGTCCCCTCTGCCCTGGCTTTTGGCCAGGAGGGCAGCACAGGCCATGCGTCCACTGGCTCAGTGTGCGCTGGCTCCGCACCAAGCATGGGGCTCCCAGCCCTGTTCTTGCACCGCCTGCCCTGTTCACTGCAGCTCACATGAGCTCCTGCCCCTCAGGCTGGGCTCCTGGCCTACCAGGCCCCAGGGCAGCTGCTTCATGCACAAAGGCCTGAGATGGACAAGGCAGGGCCGTGGTGCCCCAGGGCCAGGACTGGGATCCGATCCTCTGGGACGGAGGAGGCGTCTCGGGACTCCCTGGGGGCCCCACAGTCCACTGCTGATGCTGCTGTGCTCACGGAGGCCACATGGCTCAGTGGATCCCCTTCCAGAGCAGGGTCACCACACATGCACAGGTGACTGGCGGGAACTGGGCAGCAACTGGGCACTGTCCCTGTCTCCAGGCTGACCCTCAGTGTCCACAGGCACCGCGTGAAGGGCAGGGAGCACCATCAGCCCAGGCGCCCTCTGCCTCACGCAGTGACTGCCACATGGCGTCCCTGCAGCCTGCCTGGAGTCACACCTGGGACCTCCTCCCTGTCACCACGACGACTTCTCAGGCTCCAAGTCCTGCTGCCTCAGTTTCCCTGAGCATCATCTGAACCTGCCCATACCTTCATCTGTTCCACCCATGTCCATGATGGTGTCATATCTTGCCCTGAGGACCCAAACTCCCCTACACTGGCTCCCTGGGTCTATACATGGGGTCTAAGCTTCACTCTGCTGCCATGGGGCTGTTTTTAATCACAGACCTAACCAGGTAACTCCACTCACATCCTTCTCAAGCTAAAACCCAGCCCACCTGACACAGCCAGGATCCTACAGGGCCCAGGCCATCTGCCGCTTCACCTACTCGGGCCTCTCAGACAGCTCTGGCCTTTGTGCCCCAGGGCCTTTGCACATGCAGGTTGCTCTTCCTAAAATTCTCTTCCTACTTTCTATCCCTTCCCTTGCTCACAAAACACATGTGTGTGCACACACACACACACACACACACACACACGCATGCACACTGACTGCACTGATCAGCATTTACTCAGTTTAACCATATGCTCACTGGCCCACATTCTTCTCCTTCAGGGCCCTAGGGCTGGCATATGACTATAATGCTCGTCTGGACAATTCCCTGATTGATGCCCACCTCTCGTGGATCTGCTAGGTCTGAGCTCATGCCAGGATTTGCTCACACACACCCTGGGCCCCACTCAGTGCCTGGCACATATCCACAGAATGAGCAAAGGGGGCACTGCGCCATGAGTGTGGTTGACGTGCTTTGACCACTTGGCAGCACAGTCCTCCTTCTGGGTATGGCCCTGCAGAGCTGCCTGCCATGTCCACATGCTCTGCCTGGGCACCGAGGTGACTCCACCTTCCAGCCTGCCTTGCAGTGAGCTTGGCCATGTGCCGAGATCAGCCAATGGGGTGTGAGTGGAAATGCTGCCAGCCAATGGGGTGTGAGCAGAGGGACCATTCCTCACTCCAAGCCTGGGCCTCGGGACCCTCCCACATGGGACCCACCATTGTGGCCCTCTCAAAGGTGGGGCCGGAGCTCCATGAATTGTCACAGAAAATGTCCGTGTCAAATTTGAAAGGAAAAGGCAAGAGGTAGCCCTACTTATCCAAAAGAGGATTCTGTTACCTCTGGGGTTCGTGCAAAAGAGATTTCGGGGCTGGGCCCTGGGGCCTGGGTGAGGGAACCCGGTAAGGTCTGTGTGTTCTTTGTACTCCCCTGGGCTTTTACAGTAGCTATGAAGTGTTCTGATAAAACAAAGAAAGCTCTTCCCTGATGTTTCCATCAGAGGCCCGGCTTCTGCTGGGACAGGCCTCCTGAGCCCCACCCCAGGTCTCTGCCCTGCAGGCTCAGAGGGATAGGAACACGCCCCATGTGGGAACACATCCAGTGCCTGCAGCAAGGCTGAGCTGCCGGAGGGCTGGAGAGCGCGCCCTTGGGTGACTCAGACATTTGAGAGACAGATGCCAGTGCCCCCACCACAGCTTCCTAAAAGGATTCATTTTCCTGCTTGATCCACCTGAAACTCCCCACCTTTCCCTCTGTATCAGTTTAGGTGCACTCGTGGACGTACACACACACACACACACACACACACACACACACACACAGGCAAAACAAGTCACCAAAGGCACACCCAGCCCCCAGGGCAGCAGCGAGTCCCCACAGGCTGCCGGCTGGCGTCCTCTGAACGCTGGGCCCCGCCTAGGTGCTCTCTTTCCTCACTGGAGCCACCTGGCTCCTGGAGGCTTCTGGAGGCACCTGCATCACACTGCAGAGAGCCAGACGCAGCACCGTTAAGGACCAGCAGCCACGGGGTGGAGGACGCTGCATCACACCCTGGGACCTCTCCCACTCTGAGCTCCTCCGTGTGCCAAGCATCGCAGTCCCTGCCCGGGGCTCCCGGCACCCCAGACCCACACACCTGCTGCCCGGCCCCTTGCACGATGACCCACACCCCCTCATGCACCAGCAGGAGTGCAGCCTCCCCTTCTGCAGGCAACATCCAGACGCCCGGCTAGGCTGCCAGCTTTGGCCCCACCGGTCCTTTGGTGGCATGGAGCGGGCCTGGTCCAGGAGAGCGGCCTGGCAGCAGACGGGCACCATGGTGGAGGGGGCTGTGCTGCCACCTCCCATCCTGCCCCAGCTCCCTGCCCGGGCTCTTCCTGCTTGTCATGCAGACCCTCAAGTCGCATCTCAGGTGGCAGGCCAGGTCTGATTTCCCCAGAGCCACCTGGGTCCCTGAGCTCGGGTGGCATACGCAGCAGCTTCAGCACCAGGCCGAGAACGTGGCCAGTCTGGCATCGCATTCCCTGGGTTCAGCTGGTTGATTTAGAGGCAATCCCATCACCCACCCGAGGCCGAGGGAGGGCTCTGTCGGGACTGCTGAGGGATGGGGGGGGTCTTTCTGCAAACATCAAGCCCGAGAAATCTGTCCACACCTGGAGCTGGCAGAGAGGTGGAAGGAAAGCAACGGGGCTGGGGACCCGGTCCAGCCCCGACCAAGCAAATCACTTTGGCCAGGTCCAATCAGGTACAGCACAGGTCACCCAGACGGGGCCGCTCGCAGTGCCGAAGCCACAGCAGCACGCTCAGCACTCTCCTCACAGCCAGCCACTGCCCGGCCACCGGGGCCGCCCTCCCAGGTAGCAGCTTACACAGCCGCAGATCTGCACGGTGGCTTTTGCGTGGGTGTTGTTTTGTTTTTGTGAACCCAGGGCCTTTGCATTGAGCTGTGGCCCCAACCCTGTTATTTTTTTACTTTGAGGCTCTGATTCACTAAATTGTCCAGGCTGGGCTCAAGTGTGACCCTCCCGCCTCAGCCTCCCAAGTTCTGGGATGATGGGCATGCACCACCACGTGTGGAGAATACATGCACCTTAGAGATGTGGAAATCAAGGCTTAAGGGCCCAGGAAACCTGCTGCATCCTGAGTTGCCATAGCTCCCGGGTCACCAGAGCCTTTGCCCGGGCCTGCCTGGGATGCTCACCCCTCTCTGCTGAGGGGAGTCGCCCCCCCATCGCAGGACTCCCCAGGGACTCCCCATGCCCAGCCCACAGGGCCTGCCAGGTCCCACTGACCCACAGAAACCACCCCGTGCGGATCCCCTGGCCTCCACCTCCTGCTCCCCAGGTGCTGCTGGGCGCCATCAGAGGCCTCCGTGCCTTCCTCAACTTCTCTTCCCTACACAGCCCCAGCCTGGGACACAGACAGGGCTGTGGCCTCTGCCTGGAGCCTGGAGACCCCTCACCCCTGCAAAAGAGCCCTCTAGGAGCAGTGCCACCTTCAGGAAGGGCTTGGGGATGGGATGCGACTGGCTGAGGCCCTGTCCTCCTGGGACGGCCGTAAGGACCTGGCAGGGCCTCGAGGCATCCTTGGGCCTCAGCACAGTGGGTCCTCAGCGGTTTGTTCTCCTGGCCAACACCACTCTGGGCGGCCTCCTGCTGGGACTTTGAAGCCGTGCCTGCTTTCTACCAACAGGCTCGTTACTCTAGACCACGTGACCGTGGCCCACAGGAAGCACTGAGCAGCCACAGCGCCTGGGGCCCTACACCTGCCCGGCCACACCGGGCCCCTGCAGGGCAGCAGAGTTGGGGCCCTGGAAGCAGCGTGGGGCTGGATGCTGAGCCTGCATGGTCCCCGTGGCCATCCCCAGAGCTGGGGGCCTCTCCCTGGCAGAACCGGCCCCTCACCTCCAGCCTCGTCCTGTCCACATCTTTGGGCAGCTTCACTCGGATGCGGTTTGTCACGATGAGCGAGTCGTAAGGGTAGATCTGGGGAGGAGACCACAGGTTCCCCTGGAGAGGCGGGCGTGTGCCGGCCCCGGCCCCGAGCTGAGCCAAAGGCTGACCGAGACGCATACACATTTCTCGGGGAAAGCAACAAAAAGGAACTTTTCACCTGGCAGTGCGGCGTGGCAGCGGTCAGTGCGGGCGGTGCCCTCTTACCTTGTACTCTGTAAGAGAAAAGTGGAGACCACGGGGTGTGGGGCGTTTGGGGAAGCAACCCGCCCTGGGGACCCCCTGGCCCCACAGTCAGCTCAGCCATGCACGTCTCGCAGTGCCCTGAGCAGCCTGCGTGGGGCTCTGGTCTTGGGGCCATGGCTGGGGGTCCTGGGGGCTCCAAGGGAAACAGAGCAGGAGGCATGGTCAGGAGGCTGAGGCCAGAGTGGAAGCCGGGCTGTGACACAGCCTCTCCTGGTGGTCTGGGCCACCCGGAGCACTGTGTGTCTCGGTTTACGCACTTGTGCTGCTCATCCGAGGGCAACACCTTTTGGGGTTCTGGCAGACTGACACCGTTACCCGATCTGACTCTCCACCCCACCCTCTTACTGCCTGCCCTCCTCAACTCCTCTTCCTTTCAACTGCGGAGCTCGCGCCCTGGCTTTCTGGCTTTCGGAAGGTTTTCTTTTTCTTTCTTTTGCAGTGCTGGGGATGGAACCTGGTCCTTGTGCATGTCGGCCAAGCACTTTCCACTGAGCTACACCCCAGCCCTGGAAACACCTTTCTCCAGACAGAAAGCTCCTTACTGAACATAAAGCCATATGGGTAGGAGGCCCTGGTGCACGCAGGACCCGAGACAAGGCAGGAGACCTGTGGGAGGGGCCAGTCCTGGGGTCCCCCACGCAGTGCGTGGGAACTGGACAATCACTTAGAGAAGGAGGCTGAGACCCAGCCTACGAGAGCACCCCACCCCAACATCTCCAGAGGGTGGAAGGAGGGCAGGCGGCCAGGCTTGGGACCCCACTCAGAGCAGGAGGGTGGCCCTTCAGCAGCACCTGTCACGTGACTGAGGCCACAGCACACAGGGAGCCAGGGAGGCAGGCGATGACCCAGTGGTGTACCTCAGGCACATTCTAGCTATTGACTCTGTCTCCCCAAGTGTGCAGAGCACCCCACGAGCCAGGCAGCCCTGACCTGGATGGGTAACGAAGGCCGGGAGGTACAGGCATCCTCCCCGGGTCCCCTTGCCCACCATGCCCAGAGCCTTCTGCCAGCAGACTGGACGAGCAGTCTCAGAACAAGAGTGGTGGAACTGGGCAGCAAGCCCCTGTCCAGCCAGAGGCCTGCGGGGTCCCCGCGGCATGTACCTCGCGTGCCCCAGCTGGGATCTGGCTCTGCTCCCCAAGGGGCCACACTGGCATTCTGGAAGAGAAAGAGAGAGAGGGTGGCAAGAGGCACCTGCACGGGACAGCATGGCCCAGGCCTGCGCAGCTGGGAGGAGGACGCCCACCTCACACGGAAGGCAGAGTGACTACCAGTGAGGCCAACACAGTCTCTGAAAAGAAGGGTCCAGGATGCCACCCCATGGGCCTGCCGGTACACGCTGCCTGCTGGGTCAGCTCTGACCCACCCTACAGACACCCGGGCCTGGCCTGCTCTGAGCTGGCATGGACCCCAGCACGCAGCTGGGCTCTGGTTCCTCACTCTGAGGTTCCTCTGCTCCTACCACACCTGCTGTCCCCGGTTCTCTGCAAGGACTCAGACCCACCCCGTGCCCTGTGCCCCGGAGACAGCCAAGGGGGCGCACTGGCTGCTGCTGCCTGTGGGGGCCGTGCCCAGCCTACTGTTCCCAGACCCCAGGGTCCAGGTGCACTGGGCCTGCGCTGCGTGCCAAAGTCCACCCGGCCGAGGCCCCAGGGCGAGCGTGGCCCTGCCTCTCCCCTGGTGGCCCAGCAGCTTCATGGGCGACTGTCTGGAGGACCAAAGGAGCCCGGTGATTGGAAGCCCCAGGCACAGACCCTGGGCAGTCGTCAGCAGTCCCTGGAGAGTGACCCTGGCTATGACAGTAATCCCAAGGGGTGACCCTCCTAGAGGGACGGAGGCAACAGCCCCTCCCTCGCCTGCCCTGGCAGCCACCAGCAAACTGCCACATCAGTGCGTGATGACCACTCAGGCCTGGAGCGCTCCATCCCCTCTGCCCACCTGAAGACGTCACCTACATAACCGCCCACCTCCCTGCAGTCCCTGGCACTGTGGGCACGAGCTAGACCCCACAGGGCTCGTCCATCCCGCTCCTGTCCGCCCCTGCCCACTGCGGGCAGCTGCTGTTTGCACTGAGCTGCGCCTGCTCACGGTTGCGCGTGCGCTGCCTGCAGCAGGCTAAGCCCCTGGAAGAAAATGCCTTACTTAGGCCCCATCCCCCAACACCTGGTGCAGGGGCTGAAATGAGGTCAAGGCTGGCGGTCAGCACTTCTGAAACCGAGCGCAGAGCTCTGCAGGTGAAGGCCAGCGTGTGCAGCCTGGGTCCCATCACGGGGACAGCTGCTGCCAGGGGTAACGCACTGCAGCGGCTGAGAAGCGAGGAGCTGGCTGTGGTCCTGGAGCAGTGATGGGGAATCTATGGCCCACGGACCACAGCCGGCTGTTTGTCATCACTGCAAGCTCTGGAAGGTTGGCCGGCGCTGCCCTAGCATGTGGGAGCAGGAAAAGACTCCAAGTCCAGAGCCCTTCGCCTGCAATAGGGAAACCGAGGCCCAGAAAGAAGCCAGGACTTCCTCCTGCTGGGACCAGGCTGGTGAGTGAGGTAAGTGCCAGTGGAGCACTGGAACTGGTCTTTATTGAAATATTTAAATTGTGAGTTTGTCTGCATTCATTTGGATTTCTGAAGTACTGCACGCAAATAGGATGTAGCTGCTGACGGCGCCTCACCCTCCTCCTAGCCCAGATTCCTGGCCTCTCACGGCCACCGCTTCCCTGTAGGAGTTTATGAGAGCAGGGTTTTGAGATGTATTCTCCTGCCTGCTTTCAGTCCAGCAAGGAGCCTGCCTGCAACCTTCACGCAAAAGGGAAACGCTGCCACCTAGCGGCAGTGCCCCGCATCACAGCCACCAGAACACCCAGGGGGGACCCACCGCCCCAGCACAACCAGCTTCCTCTGTCTCCCAGCCCCTGAGGCCATGGAGACTCTGGAAGGGATGGAGGAGGAAGTGTTGGATGGGTCACAGCTGGGCAGGACGCTGTCCTGGTCTGCTAGGTACAGGGGGGCAGGGCTCTGCAAGAGTTTAGGGCCAGTGAGGCCTGGGCTGCTGCCTCTGGTGGCTCTCAGGGGAGCTCCTGGGGACTTTGAAGGCAATGAATTATGTATTTTCCCTTTGGCGTGCGTGGCCCAGGGCTCTGCAGGGGCTTCTCTAATCTCACTGTGACTTGGGAGGGAGCAGGATCACTTGCTCTAGAGATGAGGCTCAGACAGGTTAAGCATCCTTCCCAAGATCACACAACAAACACGTGGGCCTGGAGAGCTCTGAGCCCAGGTGTTTGACTTTCCAAAAACTGTGCTGAGATCACTACTGACAGGGACGAGATGATCGTCACCTGCCCCGAGCTGCTGTTCCTTTCTTGCTACGGCTACGTTGGAGCTATGTCTCCTCACAGCAGCCATGGAGGGCGAAGCGGGTAGGGACTTGCTTTTAAATAATGGCTCACGTGGGAATCATGTTATGGAAAATAGGAAGATGCTTTGCAACCAAGATGTTATTTGTCTCCATCATGACTTTAAGAGGTAAGGATTTTTTTTTTAATTTTAGGAAATGAAGACTCAGAAAATTTAACCTATTCAAAGACAGTGGGGATCTGAATTCAGAGCCATCTGATTCCAAGTCATATGGGTATGTGATCTTTCCAGCATTACAGTTTGGAAATCTCAGACTTCTTCAGTTTGTTACGATCTTGTTTGCACAGGTTATAGACAAACATAATTTTGTTTTAACAAATCATGTATGTTTGTATATACTTACATATTCTGTAAATGTTTTATGAATATGTGAAAACTGGATTCAAAAGATATATATTTTTCTCATATACCTATTAGATTAGGCTTGCTCTTTGTACTATTCAATTATTTTTTGTACTGTAAATTTTTTTGTTTAATAGGTTCATGTCTTATTTCAAGAGAGCTGTATTCAAATCAGCTACCTTGTATTTTTTCAAGGTGTCTGGCATGGTTGTGTTGCTTGGTGCATTAAGTTTATAAATGCTATACCTGCTTTATTACATAGGGCCTTTAGCATGAATTAGGGTTCCCTTTCACACTATTAATTCTATTAGTTTCTCTTAGCTTCCATCTTATCTAATATTGCTACTCCTGCCTTCTTTATAGTTGTGATTTTAGTATCTTTTTTCTTATCATTTTACTTCTAATTATTTAAAAATAACTGTAAGTGTGTATCTTGTAATGCCTCACTCTGACAATGGTATTTTTTTAAAGCTCACTGGATAGCCTCTATCATTCAGTATTGGATCTGTCTGCTCACATTTAACATCGAGGTTTTCCGGATGGAACGTCTTTCACGGAGTGACACACAGACCCGCAGGTGGCCTGGTTGGAATCTCTCTGCCTCACCCCAGGGACACCTGCAGTAGGTACCTGTTATTCTGTCCGTGTCACAGTCAGCTGGTGAGCTTCTACCTCCCACACAGGCTTGGCTACTAGGCCTTTGTAATGACCTGTGACACATGTGGTGCTGTGCACCCTCATTTAAAAATTCCTCTTGGAGCAAGACCTTTTCCTTTTCTACCATCAGACAACGAGAACCTCACCAGTGGCCCAGCTCACAGCTGTGTTGGCACCAGGGCTATCAGGAAACTCATCACCCTTTCCTTTGCTTTGGACATTAATTTTCTCCTGTAGTCTCTCTTCCTTTGTGATTTAGTATTAGCAGGATTTCAGTTTCCCTTTATTTGAGCTTTTGCTTCTGGCCCTCCCAGAATCCTTTCTGCAAGTAAAAGAAACCAAGAAACCCCTAGTAAATGACCCTGGGCACTGCAGGCCATGGGCAGAGGTACGTGGATGCGAGCTCAGTGGGAAGCCTGGGCAAGGCCCTGAGTCCACCTGTGGGATGGCTGCAGTGCAAAAGGTGGGTCATCAGACAGGGCACGCATGCGGACTTCCGCCGAGAGTGGGAATAAAACGGTCTTAGCTCAAAAAAAGGAAAAGGGCATTAGAGGGGAACAAACTCCCGAAGCCGAGCACAGTAAGACCACCAATCTGCACAGTCAATGTGAAGAGCTGCCGTCTCCACGTAAGAGCAAACCCACCCTTATGGAGCCCTGCCAGGGTGCAAAGGGCCCCGCACCCACCACGCTGGGCTGGCAGAGGAAGCGTGCTCACAGGAAGGCTTAGGAGCCGGCCCTCTGTGGTCCTGGCGGGCCAACGACATTCCTGCCAGATGTTGGGCCAGCTGTTCTCAACCTTTCAGGTGACCATGAGCTCTGCGGATGCCACTGCTGTATGTGAACTGAGCAGGCTGAGAAAGCAGAGCCCGCTGTTCCTGATGCGCCTCCCTCACCCTGAGCAACCCCAGGGACTGACGTGGCTGGGTCCACACCCTGAGCACTGTGCCCTGCAGTCCCAAGTAGAGAACAGCTGTTCCAGGTGAGAAGAGAACATTCTAGACAGTTTTTCCAGTGCCCCGGCCCCAGACACTGAGTGGGGGACTCGCATTCCTAGTGGTGCAGGGGTCCTGGGCACTGATTTCCTGCCCCCTGCTTTCCCTGTGGAAGACAAAGTGGGGAGAAGTCTTTGGGAGGAGGTTCAGAGCATGCCCCATGCAGGGTCCCGGCGCGGCCCATTCCGGAATGGGAAGAGTGGTTAGCGGGAGAGAACGGGATCAGGATCTGCTAGAAACCAACCATGCAGAGGGCTGCCGGAGACCCCAGCGGCGGGGCCTGGCACCAAAACCCAGCGCAGGTCTGCCTGAGGTGGAGGAAGACAGAGAAGCAGCCCTGGTGGCCACCTGTGGCTCTGAGAGGTGGGGTCCCTGCCCGCTCGAGTGAGTGTCCCTCTGACCCCAGGGACGGTCTCTCTGGGCCACACACTTGCTGTCACAGCTGCTCCGGAGTGGCACACAGCCTCAGGCTCCTGGTGGCCTCTCTTGAGAGGTGCGTGCCCTGAGTGGTGAAGAACCCTTGGTCACAGGGCAGGAGGTGGCTCTGGCAGCATGGGACCCTTCCCACCCCAGGCACCCGCCCCGCAGACCCACACCAGCAGCACGGGAAAGGAGGGACAGCCGAGCTGTGCAGTGTCGGGTGCTCACACTGAGGGCTCCTGGGCAGAGCAGAGAGGGGCCCGTGCAGCCGGCCTGGTCTGGTCCTGGTACAGAAAAGCAGAGGTGGTGGCAGCCCCGGGCCCAGCGGCAGGTGGGTGCCAGCCTCCCCTCCCGGCTGTGCAGTCAGGAAGCTGTGGGCCGGGTCTGGGTTAGTACGGGTGGTCGCGGGGCGGGTACCTACCCTGTGGTCCAAGCCGTTCTTCCCGGGTCCTGGGGGAGAGTCAGATTTGGAATAGGGGAAGCCTGAAACAGACACAGCACAGCCTGGTCACGCGCTCGGCACGGCTGGAGAGAGGCCCCTGGCCGGGCTCCTGATGGAGGGGACACAGCTGCAAGGAGCCTGCCACCTCAGCTGGACTCCTGTCCCCAGAGTGCACAGGGAGGCAGGAGCCAGGCAGGGCCAACCCCAGCCTACCACTGCCTGGGGAGCAGCACTGGCCTTGTGTTCATGATGGGCGGGCCCTCAGCCTCATCTGTCACCCCAGCCAGCCCCTCGCTGTCCACACGGGGCTGGGTCTTGGTACCTGGGGGGCAGTAGGGTATGCCATCCAGTGCCAGGGGCGGCAAAGGCACGCCACCACCCGCCACATGGGACCTGGAGACTCCCTCTCTCTCTCTCCCTTCCTTTCTTCCTTCCTTCCTTCCTTTCTTTCCTTCTCTTCCTTCTTTCCTTTTTCCTTTTTTGAGACAAGATCTTACTATGTTGCCCAGGCTGGTCTTGTCATCATAGGGGTGCAGAGGGGAGCAGCCCGCCTGGCTCTTGAGGCGCCTTCTAGTGGAGGGGCCGTGGCACAGCCTCCCGCAGCCATGGGGTGGCCCACACTGGGGGTGCCCTCACAGGCCTGCCTCAGTCCCTGAATGGTCTCCTTCCACCGCCTGGGACCCCGAGAGCAGGGCCCATGGCACCTTGCCGGGCGTCCCTAGCTGGAAGCCAGCAGCGCAGACCAACCAGACACAAATACACCAGTCTTTTGCCTCTGGGCCCCTGGGCTGCCCTGGGAGAGCGGCAAGGGCCGGTGGGCCACCACCCTCCGTGTGTGCACAGAGGACTGGGGCTGGGCCTCCAGAGCATGCGGCTGGGCTGCTCCCCACTGCCCCGGCCTCTCTGAGGCCCCCAGTGAGTGGACCAGCCCAGAGACGGGTGGGTACCTGCCTGAGGTCACACAGCTCGGTAGCAGCAGTCCCAGAGGGAGACCGAGGCGAGAAACACCTGCTTCCTGAGTTATGCTCGGAGCCGGCGCTCTGGGACCCTGGACAGCGTTTAGCCGAGACACGAGCTGCCTGTGAGGATGCCTCATGCGGTGGTTCTCAAAGTGCGTCCCCAACTAGCACCATGAACCTCACCAGGGGACGTGGGAGTCCCCTCGTGAGAAACACACATTCTCACCCCACTGCGGACCTGGAGTCAGAATTCCAGGGCTGGGACTCTGGCCAGTGCCCGGGCTTTTACAAGCCCTCCAGGGTGTTTGGCTGGACAGCAGCACCTGGACACGACTGCCCTTTGGTTCTAAGATCAGCAAGTGCCCTTGCTGAACCTGTACCTCACCTCACAGCCGTGACCTGGACACACCACAGGCACCTGGATGGGGGCGGCTCCCAGGGCCTGGGCTGCTGTCCACAGTCCCGGCATTCAACTGCGCCAGGCAGGGTGGAAACCCGACTTCCATTAAGCCACTTCACACACCCTGAGGTCACTGAGTAGGGCTCTCTTCCACCTGCTTGGGGCACCTGTCTCAGACACCGTAATGCATTTGCTTCAACCATCAAATATGATCAAAGAGACTGAGAAAAGAAGGGTGACATATTGTATATTCAGCCCCATGTTTGCCTCTTCTAAAGTCCGAGAAAGTCTTTATTTCCCATCCATCCTGAAGGATATTTTTGCTGACTCTAGAATCCACACTGACAATGTTTTTCTTTATCCATGAGAGACGTGCTACCTCCACCTGGTTGCCATAGTTTTGACTGCAAAATCTGCGGTCATTCAGTTGGGTGTTTCCCATCTTTTCTGAGTGCTTTCAAGATAGTGGTGTCTATTTTTTGTGGGTTTTTTGAGTCCTTAATTTTCAGGAGTTTAATCATGATGAGTCTTGGTGTGGATTTCTTTGAGGTTCATTCAGTTTCTTGAATTTGTAGGTTTGTCCCTTTTGGAAAATGTGAGTTTTCAGCCATCACTTCCTTGAAAAAAAAACTATATATATATATTTGCAGTACTGGGAATCAAAACCAGAGGTGCTCTATCACTGATCTGCATCCCCGGGCCATTTTTGGTTTTTATTTTTAGGTAGGGTTTTGCTAAATTGATCCAGCTTACAATCCTCCTGCTTCAGCCTCCCAGGTTCTGGGATTACAGTGTCATGTCACCACATTTCTCTGATCCTTTTTCAATCCCATTCTCCTCCTCTCCTGGGAATCCAGTGATACAAACACCATCCCCCAAGTCCCTGGGTGCTGGGTCACTGCGTCCTTCCTCTCTGTTGTTCATGTTGTTGTTCTCCTTGCTCTATGTGCACACGCTGATTCTCTTTCCTCATATTTGGTTGTTCTCTTTTTGAACGCATCCAGTGGATTTTTAATTTTGGTTATTTTATTTTTCAGTTCTATAGTTTCCAAAAAAATAATTTCTCTTTCTTTGGTGGGACGTTTTCTTGCTCGTTCCAAAATGACCTGCACATGCTTGTTCAAATATTTTTATGGTAGCTGTCTTAAAATCCTTACCGGGTAATTCCAGCATCTCATTCTTTTCTGTGTCTTATCTGTCGATTGTCTTTTTCCACTTCCGTAGTTAGCTTCATGGTTCTTGCTGTGCGGAACAATTCTTCAGCAGAATCCTGGACACTTGTGGGTATTAAGTGAGGAGTTTTGGTCTCAATTTAGCAGACTGTCACTCTGTCTGATTCAGTGACAATTCCATTTTCAGAATGCTGTCGAAGTGCTTCTCTGGCCTGGCCTGCCGGTCTCCTGTTCATCTCTGCTGGTGCTGCCCGTGGTGGGCCTCCTTGGTGCAGACGGAGGCCCCGCCATGGACGCAGACATCTCCTGGCGTTCCCCGGGCTTCAGGGCCCGCTGGCCTCCTGCTCAGGGCCTGCGGGTGTGGGGAGGGAGACAGCTCCCTGCCTCCTGTCTCGGTGGGAGGCCAGCCCTTCTTCCTCTTCTCTCCCTGTGGCATCCGCCGTGTCATTTCCAGGTTCTCTCACTTGTGCTCGGAGAGGGAAGCAGGAGAGTGCGTCCAGGTGAGCGCATGCCTGAGTTGCTATCTGCACCCATCACACTGGGGCTCTCTGGGGAGGGTCCAGCCCCTGGTGAATTTAAAGGCCCTGAGAAGCTTTGTGCGTTCAGGGCAAGAACCGCCATTATGTGAGGTCCCTTTGCACATCCAGCAATGTCACTCAGTTCTCACTGCCTGTGTGCTGAATGTGAGCCCATTTTACAGACTAGAAAGCCGAGGCCTAGTGGGATCGAGTGACTGACAGTTGCACAACCAGGGAGCACCCAGAGCTTCTGGCTTCAGGAGCCCGTCACCCCATCTGCTCCCTGGAGCAGTCCTGTGGGGCTGCAGGCAGTGTTCTCAGGCCTGTGCAAGGGAGGCGCTCAGTGTGAGGCTGTGTGCACATTAAACTGAGGGACCGGCGAGGGAGGATGGGTATGGAGGACCTGAGGCCACCTGGACCTGGGTGACGGTGACCTCGGGGCATGTTGGGCCCTGTGATCCCTGACGCCCAGCCCACACCAGGCTGGCCCCAGCACCGCCTGCACCCCCACCGAAGACTGCCCAGCCCTGCCTCACCGCCCCGCGGCTGCACTTGGCTCTGTCCTCTTCCAGTGCTCATGAGGTCAGAGTATTTGCTGGGCGTTCAAGGTGCAGCCCTCATGGGGGCGGGGGTGTCCTGAGGCAGCAGGAGGCAGGTGGCTGGCCCAGCACCCTGGGCTGCCTGTGGACAGCTGGCCAGCAAGCCACTCCCCAGGCGGACTGCCAGCGTCTCACCGGCGCCTGTGACTGCAGCTGCATGCCTGTCGGGTCTGGTCCCTCCTGAGCCTTGTGTCCCCGTGTGAGGAGGGAGGTGGTCTGGAACCCCTGAGAGTCTCAGGTGACAGTGGACCAGAGGCCCCTGGAGCCATCAGAGCTCAGGCTTTGGAAGCAGCTTGGCAGTTCTGAGCCGGCTGCCAAGCCTTGATGCTGCCTGGCTGTGGCCCTGCCCAGACGTCTCCCGAGGGCCTGGCCATAGGATGCCATGTGCCCACCATGTGAGCTCCCTGCCAGGACCATCCCCGTTCTTACACCCGAGGGACTTCCAAACCCAGAGAGCTTTGTCTTGTGCCCAAGGTCACCTAACAGGGGACAAGCCAGGATTCAACCCCAGCATTCTCTGCTGGGCCCTCCCACAGCCTCCTGGACACGTCTGTAACCCTGTATACACAGCAGCCACTCGCACGTCCCCACACCACTGGGAGCCTGGAGCACTCTAACTTCTGCTTTCTCCCTTGGACACGGCTGGCTCCTGGGGAGCAGGGTGGGATCCCCTTGCGTGCTCCGTGACATACAGCAGGCTCTCCATGCTGGTGGCTGTTTTCCCAAGCCATCTCACAGCTCCCAGGCTGTGCCTTCCCCGACAAACCCAGCACTTGTGGTACAAGAGACAGAGCTTCTCATAGACTGCAACCTGCAGGCCCGGGGAGTGAGGGGGACACAGGAGCCTGCAGAGGGGCCCTGAGATCACGCCCCATGGTGAGACCCAGGACCTGGAGGCACACCCTGTCCGGTCCCTGCTGTGGGTGAGTCCACCGTCACAGAGGACGAGAGGTTTGAAAGGTGAAGGGTCTGCGGGTGGCCCCCCAAAGGGCACTGCTGCTCCCAGGGCTCCCGAGCATCCACTGGGGCCAGGCCCTCCCCAACTCCTGCAGCTCCCACTGCCCCTAGGGGCTCAGGGAGGAGCAAGAGCAGAGAGCACCAGTCTCCCCAGCCAGATGCCTGTCTTTCCAGAAAGACCCAGGCTGGCCGTTCCCTGCCCGAATCCAGGGGCTGCTGGATGCCAGGCTGGCTCCCTCGGCCTCCTCTCTGCCTTCCTCAGCCCAGGCCACAGCTGGTGCCCTCAGCCTGGCATCCTCAGCCTCACCCTTGCCACTTTCTCCATCCCTGTTGCCTACAGCGTCGAGTCGAGGTGCCATCCCACCTGCTGCACGCTCTGTCCCCAGCGCCGTGCAGAGATGGGGACCCAGAAGACCTGACCCAGTGTGAGCTGGGAGTGGGACGAGGGATTCACTGCGCACTAAGCTCACACACAGGCTGTGTGCTTGCCCTGAGGACATAGGTGTCCCCGCGGGGACATCAGGCAGGCCGCTGGCAGCTCAGGCTCCAGCCCGTGAGAGCTGGGCTCCCAGGCCTCCACCTCTGAGCTCTGAGCTGTGCCCTCGCCTCCTGACAGCCACCTGGATGGCTCTGGGTCCCCAAGCCAACAAGGGGAGATCTGCCTCTCCACCCCCTCCCTGACAAAGGCTCCTTGCCCACCTAGGCTGCCACCCCGCCCCAGGGGCTTCTTGATTCTGCCACCCAGGGCCCCAGCCCCTCTGCAGGGCCCCAGCCAGCCTATCTGAGGGCTCCCACTGCTCACCACACAGCCCCGACTGTCCCTGCCCGCCCTCTGCCAAGTGGGTTAAACCCAAAGGTGGGCACCACTTCCTGCTGGCAACCTGCAGTGCCCATCCCCTCCATGAACCGCAGAAGACCTGCCCTGACCGTCCCTGCCAGTCCTGCTCCTGCCCCCACTGTCTCCTGCACTGGCCTCTAAGCCTTGGTGTGTGCAGGGCCCAGGACCTCTCAGGACCTCTTGGGTGCTGGCAGTGCCTTCTGGTCCCTTCTCACCTAGCCTCATCCCGGAAATGCAGGCGAGAGCTGCCCAGAGCCCTCCGGACCTGCCTCCTCTGGGACCCGGTCACCAGGCCTGGTGGGCCCTCCACCACCAGCTACACCTCTGCCCTCTCACCAGCAGCAGCCTGTCTGAGGCTGTGCCCTGGGTCTGCGGCACACCACTTCCTGCCCTGCCACTCCTGTGTGTAAGAGCGCACCACCCACTGCACACCCTGGCACTGCCCATTAGTACAGCTCACACCACCCTCCTGCTGCCCCATACTGCACCGGGCTAAGCCCCGTAGGACCCGCAGGGGATGAGGCCTAGCTTGGCCTCTGCTCAGAGCGAAGGGGTCACAAAAGACTCACTGGGTGACTGGGCCGTGCCTCCCCCCGGGGCCCGGTTTGCCTGTCGTAAAATGAGGGTGTGGTGCCGCTGTCCTTCCCACCTGGTACTGGTGCAATCCCTACAGGGTCTCCGCTGCAGCCCCTCCACCAGGCTACGCTGGTCCTGCCTGACGTTCCCATGACAAAGCAGGAGTCGAGGACCAGGACACGCGAGGACAGAGTCCTCCCACCTTGGAGGCCTGCGGGACTCGGGGAGGACGACACCTTACTGCCTCTTTCCTCCTGCAGCCACCAAAGAACCCTGCCCTGCAGCAGCCCTGGGCCCTGCACCTCCCTCCCCAAGGGTGGCCTGTGGGGTCAGTAACCAGAAAAGACCTGCAGAGGACTCCACAGGGGCCTCACAGTGAGGGCACACACAGAATGGGACACAGAATGCCAAACCGACAGGCGGGTTGGGGCCTCCCTGCGCCGGCTCTGTTGCTGACTCCAAGCTTTGCTCCATCTGTCGCCAAGCTCCGCCCCCTGCATCCACCCCACCGCCCCTCCAAGACGCCATGCTGGGTTTGAGCAGGGGGCTTATCCACTGTGAGAGTGTCAGGGCTCTTCTGGGACCTCAAAGTCCCCTGGGCAGGGTCCCCAGCCACCCAGGGGCTTCTCTGACTACCATGCCCAAGGGTGAGATGGAAAGAGAGGCAGCAGGCTGTCCTCAGGAGCCAGGCAGGGCAGGGGACGGCCACCCTGTGTTCTTCCGGGAAGTGAGCCTCACCCTGCAGGGCCGGAAGCTGTGCAGAAATGGTGTGTCCATATCAGATTATCACACATGGTCCAGACAGTCCTAGATGTACAACAGGAAAAGGAAGCCGCCCACATCACATGTGTGCTTCTTCACAGAGGCGGAGGGCCACAGCCCTAGGGGACAAGGGCCACCACTGCCTCTGTGCCACCCAGCACCATGCCCATCAGGGGGCGGAGGGATGGGTGGGTGGATGGATGGACGGCTGCAGGACAAGCTCGGGAATGTGTGGATGGCATCATGGTGGGACAAGGCTGTGACTGGGCCCCGAGAGCCACAAGGCACTGGGCAGGCAGGCGGCCTGGGACATGGCTGCTGCTCCCGACCGCACTGCTGGGGGCCGCTCTCCTCTTCCTGTCTCCCCTCGGCGCCTGCTCAGTGTCTGCCACAGAGTGCGTGCTCAATAAATACCCATTGAATTTAACGCATCTCAATTCAACCAACATTTATTGAGCGCCCACTGTGTTGGGGTCACAGCCCTACCTTCCTCGGTGCAGAGGGACACCCGGGAGGCGGGTGGCCATTGCTGTGTGCAAATGCTCTGTGCAGGCAAAGGCAGCACAACAGGATCCAGAGCCAGGGACCCCCTTGGGGGCACTGGAGGAGGCTGGAAAGGGCCCCGAGAAGAGAGATGGACCCCGCAGGCTCGCGGGGCAGGCAGACAGCAAGGCTCGCCTGGGACAGGCCCAACCACAGCCCAGGCCTCATGGCTGCTTCCAGCCACGTCAGGAAACGAGGTGACATCACTCGGACAGAAGCACAGGCACAGTCAGACACAGGGGCTCCTGCGTGGAGGAGGCACCAGGGCAGCCCGGGGAAGCGAGGCAGGACGCAGCCGCAGTCACGGTCACAAGGCAAGGGTGGCAGAGGCCAGGACGCACCCAGGGTGCATGTGCCATGCAGGTTTGCAGGCAGCTGGGCTGTGGTGGGTGGCGGGGACATGCCAGAAGCTGTGGAGCTGGCAGGCAGGCCCCTGCAGCTGTGAGAGTGGCCAGCACAGTCTGGCCTTGCAGGGGCCTCCCCTCTCAGCCCACAGGTCCCGGAATGGCCCAGGGCACCCACAACCTGGCATCTGCAAATGTGAAAATGGTGTTGGGGCAAGGGCTACGCACACGGGTCACACAGCCTGACAGTGGCAGCTGTCTCTAGCCGGCTGTCTCCCTGCAGCGTCTCTTCCCTTGGTCCTGGGCCACAGAGTACAGTGGGAGTTGCGGGGGACAGTAGTGTCGGGCACCGAGGAACCAGGCTGGCAGACGAGGCCTGCCCACCCCAAGGGGATGGACTGGACGCCAGAGAGCACTGTCCTCAGATGCCCCAGTGCTCACTCTAGGTCCTGGAGCTAATGTCTGGGCAGGGAGGGCCACGGGGCTGCTCCCAAGCTGGGGCACACGAGGGGCACACACATGCCGGGGAGGAGCACAGCACCCGGACAGGGACACAGGCAAAGGGAGGGCTGCAGGGCAGGTGTGCAGCTGCCCCCAGGAAGCCCAGCCAGCCATGGGAAGACTGGGCCCTGCCCACCACATGGCTGCAGGCGTCCCCTTCCTGGGGCAGTGTTGGGGTCGCTTGCCAGGCCGACAGCAGCCTTGGGCACCCAACTCTGAGATCCTGGAGGCAGAGGCAGGAGGAGACAAAGGTCCACGCAGAAGAGCACAGCTGTCCTAGTTGCGGCCACCCTGTGACAACCACGATTCCAGGCATCCGTGCCTCCATGCAGCCCTCTCCTATGGCCACTTTCAGCAGGCAGCAGCAGCGAAGTGCAGCTCAGAGTCATGGCGGTGAGGGTGAGGATGAGGATGGACACGGCCCTTCCCCGTGCACCTACTACCTGCCAGGCAGGGCACCACCGTGCCCAGCCAAGTATCCCAGAGACCCGTGGGGCAGCCGCGCAGAGCCACCCCGTCACATGCGGGTCAGGGGGGCTGGGTCTGAGCTCGGTCAGTGTCCTGAGAGTCCTGAGAGCCAGGACCTCTCCTCTGTGCCTCGCACCCACGCCCACACCTCCTGGCCTCTGCTTCCAACCTCAGCCCCCACCTGGGCTGCAGAAATGACCACCTGCTAGGCCCTGAGGGGCTCCCGCTGGCGCCCCCTGCTGGCTCATCCAGGAGTGACAGCAGTAGACTAGATCAGGTTTTCTCTGTCCTCCAGCTTCGCTCTCACCTCAAGTCTTCACCACACCCCAGCTCAGGCAACGCCAGCCTGGTCACCAGCCTCTCCTGCACCTCGCCCAGGAGCCCCGTCGCCCACTCTAGCTCTGGACTCGCCTGGACCATGCCCCCATCCGCTCTGCTGGGAATTAGGCCTGGGAGCTCTTTCTCCCGTGACTCAGGACCCCTGCCCAGCAGCTCTGGGAGTGTCACTAGGAGACCCCGTGCCATGGCCACCGCACGCCGACTGATTGATGTCCACACGGGTACGTGGTGAGTGGAGAGGCCTCTGCTCTCCTATCTGGGTGCCCTCGCAGGGCCAGCTCACTGTCACATGTCTTAAGGAGCCAGGCTGATATGCAAGGGGCTGCGCGGTGCTGGGGCCCCAAGGCTGGAGCCTCCATGTGCGATGCAGCTCTGGACTCAGAAGAGCCACTCACGTGAGTAGAAGCTGTCTCCAGGCGCTCTGGGGAGTGGCTCTCGCTCCGGCCCACTACTGTGCGACAGAGACTGGCTGTCCAGGTCTGGAGAGTTCGTCCTCGTGTCGGTGTCACCCTTGAGCAGCAGCCAGCTGGTCTTCTGCAGAGTAGAAAAGGTCGCATGAACTTGAAGCTTACCAGCAATGATGGAAACAGGTCCCTGGAGCCTTCTAGGAGCCTCCTGTAGTCTACGTGCAGGCCTCGCCATGAGGAAACTCCATGTGAGCAAGGCCCAGCTTTTATGAAAGTCTCACCACATAGGGGGACTGGAGCATGGGACGCATTCAGGGTAAATGCTACTGTCCCATTTTACAGATGAGGAAACTGAGGCACAGGGAAGGCAGGGGCCCAAATGGCACCACTGGAGCAGAGCCATGCCTACTGTTCACACCTGTGCCTCCCTGGCGAGAGCTGCGCCCACAAAGTCTAAAACCTTTAGCCTGGGACCCTGGTGGAAATCCCAACCTGCTCTAGAGCCGTCATCCCCAGTGCCCCCAGAATCCATTTGGGCACAGCACATCCTCCTCAGTTACAGAGCCAGGGCCAGGTTGCCTGGCAACCAGCCAGGATTGGGGGAAGAAGACTCATCCTGAGCCCAGGATGGAGGCACTGGACACACCCCACTGTGGACCTCCAGGAACCCAAGGAACAGAGGAGCAGAGGACCCTGCAGCTGCAGAGGGGATTGGCACAGAGCCATGGGGCTCTCAGAGTGAAAGCTGCTCCCCTAGTTACCTTCCTGCTGTCCTGGTCAAAACTTCCATCCTCCCCGTCCAATCGTCTTGCAGCTGGAAGGGAAAAATAAATTTGTAGAGGCAACACACCAAGAATTCTGGGTTTCCCACTTCACCGCTACAGTCAGAAACGAAAAAGGAGACAAGAAAGGGCAACGGCGAGAGGGCCTCTGAGCAGCTGGGGACGCAGGTGAGTTGGAGCACGCTCTGGGGGAGCCTCCAGGCGGAGGACACATGCCCGGAGGTGGGGAAGCAGCCCCTTGTGTCAGCCCCACTCACACCGGAGGGGGAGACAGTCACATCCTCAGGGGCAGCCGCCTGCATGGCGAGGACGCCTGCGCAGCAGGCAGGGTGCGGAAGGGACAGCTCCAGCCCAGAGCACTCTGCACATCGCCGCCTCTCCGCACCGGACCCTGCAGGCCGGGCTTCACATCACGGCACAGATTGGGCACCGGGGCTCGGGGCAGTGCCTTGCTCAAGGTCACCGACTAGTGGGGACAGAGGCTGACGGGAACCTTGGCAGACTGTGCCCAAAGTCTTTGTCTCCCCCACCTCGCTGCCCACAAAACACAGAACATGAAGTGATTTATGCCACCGGGCAGAGTCCATGCAACAGAAATGAAAAATACAACCGGAAATGAACTCAATGAAATGCGCAAGCAAGCATTCACTTTGCATAGTTCGTTTACCAAGAACACTACATGCAGCATTTGGGGGAGGGCATCCCGCAGGGCTGCCCCGATTCCCAACCAGCGAACCACACGAGGCATGCGGAGGTCCCGGCATCCAGCCAGCCAGCGCACAGACCCCATGCCAGAGTGCCAGCCCCATGCACACACGACTGAGCAGAAACCCGGTCTCCTGGGCACAGGCCCAGGTCTGGGTGGGACACACCCACCAGGGTGGGGTTCTTACCTGCAGCCAGGGGCGAGCTGGGCCCTGCCAGTCTTTTGGAGCGCCCTGCCTCCTGCACCACCAAGGACAAGACTGACACCAGGCCAGAAAGCTTGGACATTGGGGATTGGGCTACGGGACCTTGACAAGATAAGGCCAAAATCGAAGACTGAGCACTTCCGTTCTGCACACATGGATGTTTCCCTACTCTGTGGCCCCCTGCTTCACTGCTGTCCAGGAGAGAGAGTGATTTTCAAGGTGAAAATAAGAAGCCCTGCTCTCTACTCCCAGAGGCGACCTGATGGCGAGTCTGCCAAGGAGGCCATGGTGGGGAGGCAGGGGCAGGGAGCACATAGGCCGGCACAGGCCCAGCAGCTGGACGCTCCTGTTGCTGGGCAGCGGTGGTCTCAAGTGTGGCCATACGTCAGCCCAGGCTTGGCAGCTGCCCATCATCACCTCCCAGGGCAGAGCGGGCCTGGGGACCTGGAGGTCTGGGAGCAAGGCCACCGTCCATGCGGGCAAAGCCCCTGGGACCAAGTCTGCTGGCCAAAACAATCCAGCCACACTCCTGCAAGCCAGGAGCCCCTGAAGTGGCAGCCACTCTTGGGCTGATCTGCAAGTTGGAAACAATGAAGGGCCTCTGGATGTGAAATCCCAGCCCTTGGGGCTCAGGCCAGGGATCCATCTAAGACCTTCACAGGGCCGTGGACTATGGGGTGGTCACACGACCTGGCCGCAGAGCTATCCAGGGCTCCAGATGGCCCCACCTTGGCTGGGAGGGGACACTGCTCAGACTCAGCCAGTTCCCTTGGCAAACACTGCCCTGCAGTCAATCAAGCTCAGCCAAGAGCGCCTCAGAGCCAAGTGCGCCAGCCCACAAAGCCGCGATGGGTTCTCTCGGGAATGAGGAGCCTGGCAGGAGGATTTGCACACAGTGCTTTGCAGGATTGGTAGCTTGCGTCTTCGGCAGCTCTGAGCCTCGGTTTCCTGATCTGTGAAATGGGTAGACGATGCCTACCCCTCCAGGTTGTGAGGGTCACATGAGAAAACCGATGTGAGTGCTGGAATAACGGGCAGCTCAGGAGGAATTAGGAATAAACACGAGGCCATGAGGAGACTAATTTGTAGCATGCTGTTCTGGAGCGTCAGGAAAAGATAGATCAATTCAGGACAACCAGAAAAAGAGGGTGTGGTGTTCAGTCACACAGGCAGCTCCTGAGCCTGGGGATTCATCTGCCTTGAGGATCCCTCCCCTCTATCTCCGAGTCTCTTGTTCTTCCCTAGATACAGAAGAGGCCGGACTTCACTCTTTCCCGTACTGCATCTCAGGACTCATTCATAATTTGAACACCTATACATGCAACCTTTTAAGTTCTTATTCATTCCTCTCCACTTACTCATCTACTCTTTCAACTTCCCACCCACCCACCCACCCATCCTTTATCCTTCTACCCATCCATCCATGCACTCATCCATCTGCTGCTCATCCATTCATTCATCCATCCATCCATCCATGCACCTTCTTATCATATCATCCACTCACCCATCCATTCAGCCTTCTCTTTGTCAACTTCAATCCATTCCTTCGCCCACCGATGCATCCACTCATCATGCAGCCCTCTGCCCACCGCTTCCTCCCTGGATTTGCCCTCTGTGTGCCAGGAGGCCCTTCATCCTTTGTCCCCTCCCTTTTCCTGAGCAGTCTGCACCTGTATGTCCTGAGTACAGGGCATGCAGAAAACCTCAGACAAGACCCTTCCTCCAGAAGCTCCCAGGCCCCAGAGGTGAGGCAGCAGGAGGAACAAGTGCCTTGATGGGGGAGAAATTCAGCTCAGAGGTGCTCTTGCAGTAACACACATCTGATGAGGACTTCCTCACCTCCTTACAGAACTCCCTGGCTGTCCGGGGGCTGTGAGAGCTGTTGAGCCGTGCCGGCCACTGTCCCCTAGGCCACCGTCCCCTCTGGCTAGGGGAGGAGCTCACTGGAGCTCGGTCTGCAGGGTCTGCTCTTCCCTTGGCCTCTAGACCTGGCTTCTAAGGAAGACCCATCAGCATGCTTTATCCTGATTTTCCCAGAGCCACACCTGTCTCTCCAATTGAAATGAAGTCGGAATTGCACTGAGAGAGAGAATGAGCAGTGTGTGCATGTGTGTGTATGCACTGTGCCTGGCCCCTGGCATCTCAGCTCCCAGAGACACAGCCATGTGTCCCCAGCACTGGACAAAGCCCAGCAAATCAGCTTAAAAAATATTCCTTGGATGACGAAGCTCACTTCCTCCCCAGCCTTGGCTCCTTCTCTAAGGACCTAGGACACCTGCTCACTGGTGATATCAGGTCTCACGGTGGCATCAGAAGGAAAGGGAAATGACATTGGTGACTCTGGCCCCTGTCACTGCCTCTGCCTCCCCCCTCTTGGTGACCGGCCCTCTGTCTGCGTGTTCTGCACCAAGTCTCGTTTACCCTCCGGATCACGGGAGGCTGCAGCACCCTTCGTCCTGAGCAGCCACCTTGGGAAAGCGGGCCTCTGGGTCACTCCCTGTGCCCTCGGGACCTCGCTCGAGGTCCCTATGCTAGTTCGAGGCCTCGTACTTTCTTCCTGGAATCAGAGCCTGCACCCCCTGCCCTCTGCTCACATCCCAAGAGATGACCCCAAAACCAAACTGAGAGTCAGCCCCCAACACTGGACCCTCAGAGGCACAGGAAGCAGCAGTTCACTTCCGTTTTCAAAGGGGCTGAAGGACTAAGGCCTGTCACTTCCACTGTTCCGTGCGGGTGGGTGGCCCTGAGAATCCAGTGTCCTCCCGGGCCCACACCGAGCTCGCGGGAATGCTGTGGGGAGCCCAACTGACACGGTCTAACCCTGGCCCGCTTCCCTCCATCAGGGCCCTAACCCCAGCCCCCCTCTGTGTCCCAGCACCAGGGTCACCTCCCAGAGACTTCCTCAGAACCCTAAGTGACGTGGCCTCGCTCTCACAGAGGAGGAGACAGGCCCCAGGAAGGGAGGATTCACTCCTAGTGCCCTGGCCAGAAGTGGAGGGGCTGTGGTTTGCCCTGTGTGTCTCCTACAAGTGACGTGAGTGACTCTGGAACATGGAAACGCAGAGGGGCTCTAGACCCATCTGTCCCCACGGTGCGGGGCAGGGTCTGCCCCCCCTTTCTCGTCTCCCATTTCCTGTCCTTTGCCATTCAACTCCTTTTGCCTCCTTTTTTTTTTTTTTTTTTTTAAAGCCAATAGCTATAACCAGGTGGGGTTGGAACAGTGCGGAGACTCTGTCAGGCCCTAGGGCCACACATGTCCCCTGTGCTGATCCCAGCATCAAGGGTGATGAGAGGAAGCGAGCCCAGCACGGGGCTGCCACACATTAAATGGCTGCTCTGCGACACTCACCATCCTTGTCCCCAACGCCGCATGATGCCACCCTGGGCCTGGGGCCTGGACACCCTCACCCCCGAGGCCAGTGCCCAAGGGAGGAGCAATGCTCACAGGAAAACACAAAGCTCCAGCGAGCCCAACGAAGTGATGGTCAGTACACACATTAGTTAAAGGGACTGGAGCTTTTAAGCTTTTCCGTGATCTTCAGCCAGTCAGACAGTCCAGTAATTCAACTTCCTCTCCCAGAGTCTGCCCCAGTGGGACGGGGTTTAAAAGGAGCTGCTTAGGCCGAACCTTCTCCCCTCTCCCAAGAGGGCACTGGAGGGTCAGATCCCCAGGGGAGCACGGAGCTGGGTGTGGGCCTCACACACGGGCATGTGTGCGCGCACACACACACACACACACACACATACACACACACACACACACACACGCTCTTCCAGTAGGATCTAAGCCACCAGATTCGCAAAATTTGTAAAAATGTCTCATGGGCTGGAAACCAAGCACATAATGCACTGTCTTTTGAGGGTTCTCTAAGGAGGCCTGGCCACAACTGCCCTATGATTTACACGGCCCACCTACATTGAAGCCACGACAGAATTGCTTGTGTTTAGGCCCAGGCCATGGCCAAATACTTGGGGAGGGGACAGAGACAAGGAGAGAGGGAGGGAGAGGAAGAGAGAGAGGAGAGAGAGGGCAGAGAGAGAGAGAGAGAGAGGCAGGGGGGAGGGAGCTCTTTAAGATCTATTTCATGGAAGAACTGATGTGACAAAATTCAGGAATGATAAAGGGGCTTTGGCAGTTGCCTGGGGCTTTTTAAAAATAACAGTTATATTGCCTTTGGATAGGAGTCATGTTTATATCCTGAAACTTTTTTTCTTTTGGTACTGGGGATTGAACTCAGGACCTTGCGCTTGTGAAGCAGGCAGGGGAACCACTGAGCTACATCCCCGGCCCTATATCCTGAAACTTTAAAAATGCAATGACGGCCACAGCATACCTGACTTCCTGTGTCTTGAGCTGGCCTGCAGGGCTGGTGGGCATTTCACAGCTGTCCCCTGCGGCCGCCCGCTCCTTTACCCGGGTTGCAGCGCCCGGCCTGAGACCCGGAGCTAACAGTGCTTAGTGAAAAGGCCGCCAGTCATTCTGAACCTCGGTACCAGGACCGCAGGACATGTGGGTCCACGCAGGTTTCCAGCACAGTGCCACGAGGGCACTCATGGGACGCTCCTTCCTCGGGCGAGTCTGTTTCCCCCATAACACGAGAGAGCCAGTCTGGCAGTCTAACAGTCTGACTCGCCTGTCCCCTCTGATCCATCTGGGGCCCTCAGGCTCCCAGGGTGAAACTCACAGTGCTCTGGAGAACAAGACGTTTAACTCACTGTTTCTTGCTCGGGAAGAGGAAGAAATGCATGAAGCCCAGAGCCTGGTGCCATCACGGAGGAAGTGAAAGCAGATCTGCCACCCACATTCACACAAGGGAACTGGATTTGCTAGGTGGCCACGGGAGGAATTTTCACAGGATTCCACCGAAAAGTTCGCATCCGGGCGGCAGCCGCTCCCTCGGGGATCTAGACAGCACTTCCCATGGGGGAACCCTCCTCTCGGCCTTGTACACACTGCCAGCCCTGCTCGCACACACCACACCCGGGTCTCAACTGCGTCTCCATATCTGCTACTTCACAAGGTTCTCACAAGCAGTCTGGGCAGAGGGCGGGCAGAGGGGAAGGACCTGACTTGCAGATGAGGAAACAGGCTCGGACAGCAAAGCAACAAGCCCCCAATCACAGACACCCCATCGGGGTTTCCTGCTCTGTGATCCAGGCAGTCGGCTCCTCCACACCTGTCCCAGGTGGTCTCATGTGGAGAGGAGAGGAGAGGTGGAGCCAAGGGCCAGGAGACGCCCTCGCTGCTCAACTCCTCCAGCCCCTATTCGCTAAGGTGAGAAACCCCTTCAGTGGAAGGCCAGGCACTGTGCACTGTGGTCAGGAATTCTTAAAACATGAGACCTAAATTCCCACTGAGGTGTCAGTGGGTGGTTCTCGGGGCTGTTCAGTTTTCCGAAAACCAGGCCGTGATCTGTTGGGAAGCCACCGTCCCTCCCATCTCCACTGGAGCCAGTCTGACTGCTTCCCTCCAAGTAGCATCGCCAGGGCCACTGGGTTAGGAACCGCGCCGATGCCCTTAGAGAAAGCGCCTCCCTCACCCACTGGAGGGCGCACATTTGGATCCAGACAGCGAGGCCCCATGCCTGCGCCACACCAAAGGGCACGTTCAGAAGCGAGTGGGGTGACAGGCATGCAGGGTGAGCCACGGCAGCGACTCCGACTGTACCATGCTGTTTGTAGATAGGGGGTTTCCTATAGATGTTATCTTTTACGCCAGTGTCTGGGAAAGAAGAGAGAAACAAAAAGGAGAGAACAGGCGGGTAAGCAGCAAATGTGACGATTCCTGCCCAGTGGCCCAGAGTTAGAATCACCAGGAAGGAGCTGGGCTGAAGCCTCACACCCAGATCACGCAGCCCCCACTCCAGATGCCACCTGCTCTGAAGGGGACAGGGGGGACGGGGGGACAGGGAGAGAGGCGGCCAGGGAGGCCAGGGCAGCGAGAGCCCGGTGCGCCAGGAGCAGCCAGCAAACGGCCCTGCTCTCCAGGTCCCAGGAGGACAGAAAGGTCTCCAGGTGCGGGGGACTTGGGGACAGACTCACACCCACGTTTGTTTGGGGGTGGGCAGCTCAGCGTTTGGGGGAGCTGAGCAGAGTGGTGGGGATTGTGGGGACCTGCTGAGTCAGGGCAGGCGCGGCAGCTGCCCCGGTGACTCGATGACTCGGGGTGACAAGCGCAGCGTGCAGGGACCTACCTGGGACGTGGAAGTGGCGCGGTGCCTGCTGGTAGGTGGTGGAGGGCGGCCGGCTGTCCGAGAGCACCGAGAGGCTGGGTGTGCTGCGGCCACTTTCACTGCCTCCAGATGGCAGGGCGGAAGGGCAGGCGGGAGAAAAGCAAACAGTCTCTGAAGCGAAAGGCTGACTGGCACAGAGCCCCTCTCCTGCCCTCTGCCTCGGCAGGGACGGCAGCGCCCACAACCCTCCAGCCTGGGCCTGATGACTTGTTAATCCAACCTCGAGTTGAGCGTTCAGCGGTTCCATAAAGGAGCCGTAAGCAGGGCCAAGAGCTCGCTGGTGCCGGGGAGGTGGACCCGGCCGCCTGGCAGAGCCCGGGATCCTGGGCACATACCCCAGGGCCCCTGCGCCATGGCTGGCCGTGACCCAGAACCCTGCAGCTCGCCGACACCAAAGCCTGCCGCAGTCCTCCTTGAAGAGGCGGAACCCACCAATGCCACCGAACAGGGTTCAAGGCCTCGAATGTGGCAGAAGTGTCCTCAAAAGCCACTGAGTAATTTTGCCAGCCACAGCGTGAGAGAAAATCTGTATCAAACAGTGGTCATGTCCCCAGATACAGCCCCTTCCGAACGCGCCCCAGCCAGGCTCCGTTCTCAGCCCATCTGGAATCACTTCTGGCTCTGGGGAGGAGGTTGGATTAGTAGTCACAGGTGGAGGTGGCCGGGCTGCCCGGGGGACACCCCTGTGACCCCACACGACGTGAGGATGGTGTGATGGACAGGATGTCACGGCACTGGACATGCTGACGGGAGGCGTGCGGCCACGCGAGACACCCCCACTCGCCCCACGGACCCCGCAGGGCACTACAACACAGCTTGGTGGTGGGGCGCTCTGGACTTGGGGACCTTCCTGGGACCCTGAGTGACCTTGCCATGGAATGGAACCTCCTCAGTGGTGAGTGTCAGGAAGGGGACCTGCCGGGACCCTGTGGGCTGCTCAGACGTTGGCTCACAGGGCCAGAGGGAGCCCTTGCCTGGCAGGGTGAGCCAATGGGGCAGCAGGACGGCACTGCAGCCACTGATGGAGCTTGAGGGGACTCTGTCCCTGGGCGCATCCCTCCAGAACACCACAGAACCTCCTGGGCTCGCCAGCCTGGGCTCCTGAGCCCCCTGGTGGCAGCCTGGGCCTTGCACCAGCGAGGAGAGAGACCACAGGTCCCCAAGGGCAGCGGAGCAGGACTTTAACAGAAGCCTGGCACAGACTTGGGGACGGCTGAAGGTGCTCATGCCAGCTGGAGTCAGGGGCTGCGATGGCTCGGCTCTGCCTTTCTGTCAAGAGCTCCTGGTGGCCAGGGACCCCACCACGTGCCAGAGAAGACTGCATATGTGTGTGCACCCCATCTCAGGAGCACCCTACACACGCACACACAGCTATCTCAGGGGCCCCCGCGGCTCTTATCAGACGGCAGAGGGCTAAGACCAAGGGGAGACTGAGGCACAGCCTTGGTGGCCTTGGTGGGGCCTCTGACACCTGCCACTGAATCCTGCCACCTCGGCCCCTGCTGACCCCACTGCAGTGCCCTGTCCAGGTCCCTGCTGGGCTGATCTCCCTGGCCGGGCACAGGGCCCAGAGCCGCGGGAGGGCCCTGCCACCTGCAGGCTCCCTGCCTGCCCCCATGAGGCTGCACCTGAACCCAGTGTACCACTGACCGGGACCCCATGTCCTCTCACAGCACACCCACAACAGCCCTGAGGCTGTGGTCACTGGCAGGGCCCTGTCCTGGGAGGGGCTTGCTCGCCACTCGAGCCCAGCTTCCACCTTGGGCCTGGGAGGTAGAAACCCAGGACACTGGTGTCCCCGAGGCTGTGAGACGCCTCGCCAGGGCAGTGACGGAGCAGGTGTGGAGCCTCCCCCGGCACAGTGTGTGGATCCACCAGGCAGGGTCACGTCCAGAGCTCCCGCATCCACCAGAGGACCTGGGGTCCCTCGTCCCGGCCGAGGCCTGTGGCGGTTGGGCAGCCCAGGCCACTGCAGAAGCCTCCTTTGTCTTCAATTGAAACAAAAGTTTCAATTAAAACTGAAGAACAGTTTTGGGGTGCACAGGAGGTCCCTGCACACCCCCGCCACGTCTTGTCCTGTCCCTGATTCTGACCCCTTGCATCACGTGGATGTGACCCGTCTTCTGGGACAGCATGTTACACCAGCCCATGCGTCTCCTCGCTCCTCCTGGCAGTGACTAGCTGCCCTCAGTTTGGATGATGGTGCCAGTTCTGAGGAGCGCTAGCCAGGGACTCTGTGGAGCCCCGACCTAGGAATCATCTGCCTTGCGGGGACATCGGCTGTGGGTCTGGGGAGGAAGACCACCGCAGTGAAGCCCCCTCTTCGTTTGTGCCATTGCATCGTGGGCACCAGCACTGGTGGTGACGCCAGGCTGGGACGGTGTCCATTGTATGCTGCGCTGCTCCTCTCCTCTGTTCCAAGCTGGGAGGAGGTCGCACGTGTGGATGGGAGTCAGGCCATGCCCTCGATGGTGTTGCTGCCCACTGAGTGCTTCTGCGTGGATGCTTGTCCCTTCTCCCCATCTGCCTTTGTCTATCCCAGCCCTCCCTTCCTGCAATGTGGGCTCACAGACACCATGTCTCTTTGCTGCTCCAGTTGTGCCTGCCATGTCCTTGGTGCTCAGTGGCTCTTGGTGACCTTTCTCAAGGTGACAGCAAAGTAAAGCCAGAGCCTGTTATGGCCTCAGTCAAGACCCGTGCAGGTCTGTGTGTAGTGCCACATGCTGCCACTTCCTGTCTGCATCATTGACCACAACTACCCTGTAAGGTTGAGGGCCCAGGGACTCAGCAAGACGAAGGCACCCGCACGTACCCCAAGTGGGTGGGAAAGTAGGCTTGGCCCGAGGCTCACATTTGGGCCCTCCCCTTCCCTCATGTCCTGGGGACTTCTCTGTGTCTTGGTGCCCTCCGGGGCAAGTTCTGGGAAGAGCCGGGGGCTCCCAGGTCACGGCAGCCACGGAAGTCAGGCAAGAGGCAGAGCTATGAGTGCCGGGCTACCCTGAATCTGGTACTGGAGAGAAGGGCTTGCACTGGTGGCTAAGCAAAGGTACCAGTGACCAATGCATGGGGATGGCACCAAAGCCACCCACGGGAAGTACCCACACCCCGCCCAGAACAGACCCCAGGGTGGCGCCTCCCGCATGGGGCAGGCTGTGGTGCAGTGGCCTCCGACGCACATTCCACGGGCTGGAGGGCGCCCTCCACATGCTCTTCCTGCAGGGGTGGAGGAAAGAAGGGACTGGTGGCCTTGCCCGCCTTCCCCTGGCCTCCCGGCTGAGGAGGGGCTGGCTGTGTTGGCCCGGAGCAGGGGCCACCGGTGGAGAAGGACCCACCCTGGAGGGGTGAGGGTTCCATGTGGGGATCAGAAATGCACCCCGGAGGAGTCTGCGAGTCAGCTCAGCTGCCTGGGCACCAGGTGAGAGTGTGGACAGCCCAGCGCCTGCCCTTGTCTCTGGCCATACACTGCCAGGGTCCACAGTGTGACAACCACTAAAGTAGGGAGGAGAGCTGCGGCCTGGAGAAAGTGAGGGGCAGCGTCAACCTGGGTGACTGTATGGCTCCTTGAGCACTCTGGGTTTGGGCCTGCGCCCTCGCTGTGGGTCCTCCGTGGGCCCTGAGTGACACATGGCACAGTCCTGGGTGTCTCCTGCTCTGGGGATGCAGAGTGATGGTCTTTGCTGCTTCACCAAGGAGTCAGCACCACCTGGAGACCGAGCTACAGGGACACCCGTGAAGGGTGAGACCGCAGGACACACACCCAGGGTGTTCTCCGTGGACACACAGGATGAAAATGCACAAGAGTGAGAGGACCCCATCTGGTGACCCTCGGTGACAGGGACCTCCCACTCCCCAGGGTGGGAGACCCAGAGCCATGCCACCCTGCAGCAGGGAGGGACAGGGAGCCCCCCAGCTGTGTCTTCGCTGTAGCCTCTGATGCTGAGCTTCCTTCTGTCATGTCTTGGTCAGTGAGGCTGCGTAACGGAACCCCACAGAGTAGGACCTTCAACAGCATGCGTCTCCCCAAAGTTCTGGGGGCCAGAAGTGGCAGCCCAAGGTTGCAGGGTGTGCAGCCCCATGAGGCTCTCTTCCTGTCTCCTGGCCTGCCAGCAGCCTCCCACGTGGCCTTTGCTCTGCACGTGTGCATTGCAAGACATCTGGGCCACTTGCTCTTCTTACACAGCGTCTCGCTCAGCTTCCCATCACTGTGACAAAGCATCTGACCTGACCCACTTTAAGGAGGAGAGGGGCATTTTGGCTCAAGGTTGTAGAGGTCTCAGTCCATGGTCAGCTGATTCCTTGCCCTAGGCCTGCAGCGAGGCAGAAACAGCATGGTGGAAGGGCATGGTAGGGAGAGCTGCTCACCTCATGGCAGCTGGAAGCAGAGGGTAAAAGCTCCAGAGAGGAAGGGGCCAGGGACAGCCACGTCCCCACGGCCAAATCCAAGGCCCACTTCCTTACCTAGGCTCCACCCCTGTTCCCATCACCTCTCAGCAGTGTGCCTAGCACTGACGAGGTCAGAGGCCTGGTGTCCCCGCCACTTCCAAAGCCTGTCAGCAGCCAAGCTTCCAACACCATGAGCCCGTTTGGGGCTAACTCAAGGCCTCCAGCCCTGGTGGACACCTGTGACCACCTATGACTTTATCTAACCTCGTGTACCTCTCTGAATGTCCTTTCTCCACACAGTCCTGGGAGGTCAGGGCTTTAACACAGGATGTGGGGGACCCTGTTCAGTCCTCAGCACAGGAAAGCACAAGGCTGGGGTGCCTGTGTCCATGTGTCCTCAGGGGGACATGGATGGTGGGCGGGCCTGTGTCCTGGCCAGACCCAGGCACTGGAGCCACGCAGACAGAGGCCTGGCCCTGCCCCTGGGAGCCCAGGCCAAGGGCATCTGGCCCCTCCACACTGCAGCGTCTGCCCAGTCCCAACACTGACAGTGCCATCCCCACAGGGCTGATGTGGGCAGGGGATGGGAGGGCACCGGGAGGCAGCCACGACCTCACCTCCACCCCGTGCCCTCTGCCTGCGGCTCCCTGTGATGGGCACCAGCATTTCCTTCTGGGAACACGTACACACCAACATGGACAGACCGGGCGCACGAGACACACACAGCGAGGGACACAGCATGAGACAGAGGCCGGGGACCATGCGCCACTGGGGACAGGCACCCCCGCCCAGAGCCTGGTGCCTTACCTCGGAAGTAGGGGATGTAATGATGTCGGAACACGGAGGTAGGGCTTGGGTGTTGGGACAGGGAGAGGCAGCTACTGGTACCGACGCTTGCAGTACCAGCTGCGGGCAAGAGAGCAGGTCAGTCAGCCTGGCTTGCCGGCCAGTGCAAAGCCCCAAAGCTTCCTGGTCCTCTTTGCTAGGAACATTTGGGGCTCCTCTCTCTGGACATGCACATCTCTTTGAGGCACCCGAAGGGGATCCCCAAGGAGGCCCTGGACCACGTCCTTGCAGATGTGGGCCAACCCACCCTCAGGAGGATGGGGTGATGGGCCCAGGGCTGCTGGGCCATGGCACTCCACTCTGGGGGGCTCCTTGGGGTCAAAGCGCTGGAGGCCTGTCTGTTCCCAACACCCTCCCCGGCCATGCCAGCCAGGACAGGGTCTTGGCTCTCTGGGACTTAGTGCTGGGCCCAGCAGTCGGCAAAGTGGGTCTTCCTGTGACACGGGGGCCAGGGCAGGCAGCAGAGGGGCTCGGGAGAAGGGCTCTGGGGAGTCAGCCACTGCCGTCCACCTGCTGCCCCACCTGCACACCTGCTTATGCATTCAATTGCTCACTCACTCATTCATTCACTCACCCATTCACACATCCATTCACTCATTCATCTCTCACTCATTCATATACCCATTCATTCATTCACTCACCCATTCACACATCCATTCACTCATTCATCACTCACTCATTCATATACCCATTCATCCGTTCACTCACCCATTGATTTGCTCACCCATTCACTCACTCCTCCCTCATTCAGCTCCTCAGTCTCTTGCATTATTCACTCAGTCTCTTAACGCTTGCCAAGCAAGTTGTACCGCATGCGTTGCAAGGAGTCAATGAAATGACTTTGCAAATGAATGGGTTTGATTTTTCCACAATTTGCAAAAATGAGAGCTGTACCCATGAATGTGAACGGGTCATGCACAGCTGACCAGGAAGAAAGCAGCCTGGAAAAGTCACTGAGAAGGCAGTGGCTGCAGGTGTCCCTGAGGCCCTGACAGGCTCGGGCCGGAGCTTCACAGCTGTTGGGGAGCAGCACACAGTGGGGCAGGTGGGGAGGAGGTGATGCGGGTGGGAGGACCCTCCCCGAGCTCTGGCTGGGAGAGCCGGGGGCGGCCGTCTCTGGGTGAAGTGTTATAGACATTGGGACCCCTCTTTGGGCCCGCTGGTTTCTCCTCTACAGCCTGTGTCTCCCCTGGGGACGGCCAGCGTCTGGCCTCCTGCCTCTGTGGTTTTTGCTTGCCTGGTATCTCTGGCCCTGACACACAGCTCGGCACTCAGGGCTCCCGTGTGCCTCCCGAGATGCGCCTCCCAGGGGGTGCAGCTCCTCTAGCCCACGGGTGGCTAGGCTTTGTTCCTTTTCACCTTTACATTGCTAACAGGATGGGCTCTCTGTTGCCCCCACTGGTGATCCCACCCCGCCATGTTTCTGGTTGCACATGGAGCCCCCTTGAGAAGAGCAAAGCAAGGAGAAGCCCAGCTCCACCCAGGGCCCGAGGAACCAGAGGTCTGAGTACCTGGACGGCTGTAGTGCTGGGGCGACCGCGAGGTTGGGGTGTAGCGCCCGAGGCTGACAGAGCCAGCGGAGCTGGGGCTGGAAGTCCGGCACTGCTTGTAGGACCGGTCGTCCTGATCCCCCTGGGAGGGAAGACCGGGCTGGTGAACACGCATGTCCGGGGTACTGCCCACCCTCGCCCACCCCATCGCTGCCCACCAGTGGGGGACTCAACCTGGCCTCAAGACAGAATCCCCCTGCTCCTGCCCGGGAGCAACTGAGGAGCCAGGTGGGCCGGCGGCAGTGCTGAGCATGGCCCCTGAGCCCATGGCGCCTCCCCTCCGCTCCCCTCGCCTGCCCATCCTGCGGGCTGGGACTTTGCGGGAGGACGAGGACTTGGCATTCCCCTCCTGCCCGGCCCTTCCTGTCACCCAGGGCTCCTTGGAACGCGGTCTGAGAACCACTGAGATGGCTCTACCCCAGTGGGGACTCCCCATGTGTGTTCTGTGGCCACTGCCAAAGGACAGAGGGTGCCCCTCCCAGGTCCAGAAGCCCAGCTGAAGGAGCCCTTCAAGTGCACACAGCACAGCCCTGGCCCGGCAGCAGGGTACTGCGGGGAGTGGTCACAGCACTGGTGTGAGATGGTATCGCACCTGGCACGGGCAGCAGGCTGGCCAGCCCTCTGCAGCATGGCACGGTGGCCTGGGTCATGCCAGCCTAGCCTGGATCCTGCTGAGGGGTGGCTGCCACTGCTTTGCTCCTCACTGAGCACAGGCGGGGCCTAGTCCAGCCCTCACAGTTGCCCGGCCTGTCTGAGCTGAGCTTCCTCACCAGGTCTCTGCTCACAGCCTGCCATGTCCTCCTCCATGCCACCTCGGGGCTCCTTCCTGCCTGTCCTCCCTGAGCCCCAGGCCTGTCCCACTCTGCCTTAGCATCTGTCCCAGGGTGTCCCCTCCACCCTGGGCACCCTCTGGACAGCCCCAGCACCTGCTGAGCACCTTACAGGTGTGCCCTCTGCCAGCCTGGACTTGGGCCACCGGCTGCCATGGGCTGAGGAGCCTGGGCCGAGGCAGCCACCTGGCCGTTTGCTCGGGCTGCCTGGTGCCAAGGTGTCTAGCCAAGGCCAGCCCCTCCTGGCTGCCGAGCAGCAGCAGGGTTGGCACAGTGCCGGCTCCTCTCAGGCCTCCTGGGGCTGTTTCTAAGGGGAGTGGAGAGGTTCTCCGGAAGATTCTTCTCCAAAGCTAAAAGAATCAAGAGGAGGGCCCTGGCCTGGGAGGGGAGGGGATTCATCCTTCTAGAACACTGAAGGTCAGGCTGGGAAGCCAGGATGGGGAGGCTGGAAACCGGGGACCCAGCCAGGGCGGCTGTGGCCCTGGTCACAGTGAGGACCAGAAGCCTACAGGCTGTGTCGCTTCCCAATGAGCCCTGGATGTGGTGTCCAGCTTGACGTCCAGCCCAAGAGGGACTTTGCAGTGAGACCCACAGCCCTGTGTGAGGGCAGCCGATGCCTCTCCTGGGGAGTCCCCTGCAGGTGACAGTGCATAGCTCAGCATGCCAGGGCTACTCAGCTCTGGTCATTTACGGTGTCCATGGTGATGCCAGCCAGCTCCTGGGCGAGATGGTGTGGCACGAGGGGCCAGGGAGCCCTCCTCTGCCTCTTCCTATAGCTTGTGATCCTAGCAAAGTTATTTGACTTCCCTGTGCCTCAGTTTCTCCACTGGTAACTGGGGCAGATCACAGAAGTTCCTCCAGGGGTGCTGAGCACAGAGTGAGGGTTCAAGTGTGCCCTGCTGTCCCTGTCCTTCATTCCTGGCTGCTGTGACGTCCCTGGACTGTAGCCACCTGAGTCCGAGTCTGACTGGCAGCCACCAGCACCACTGATGAGTGCGGGTAGGAAGGCTACTTGCAGGCACTTCCAGAGCGCTGTCCTCGAGGGCCTGGGCACTGCCCACGTGGACCTGAGCTAACCCAGGGATGCCACAACCCAGGCCACCACCCGACCAGTGGCCCTGCCCCAGGCATGGGCTGCAGACTGGGGGACATGCAGATGAGACACGACTACAGAAATAACCAACACAGGAAGGCGTCACAGCCCTGGGGGCGGACTGAGGCCCTGACACTGGTCATCTTTACAAAGCAGGCGGCACAGCGCCATGCGCAGACAGGGAAGGCATGCGGGCAGGTGGGTTACCTCAGTCGGCGTTGGCGAGAGCAACTGAGATGACTGTGGACACAACAGAGTGGCCTGTTAGTGCTGCAGCACTGGGCGGGTACGGGGACACAGGTCATCTGGTGACTGGCAAGCCACCCGGGGCCCGTTCACCCGACAGCCCTGAGACCCAGACAGGGGACCCCACCTGAGGAGGGACACAGACCAGGTGCAGGCTTGATTTTGGAGACCTCAGTCACGGTGCCCAGGAAGGACAGCCCCAGCGAATGTCCCCACCCACCACTGTCCAAGGAGACAGATTTCCCCGGGAAGTCTGCTGGCGGAGCGGGGCAAGTGGGGCCATCCGGGAGCCCCTCCTCCCTCAACTCGGGGCAGCAGGAGGAAGGCTGGGGAGTGTCGGAGCTGGGCGGATGCAGCCCGCTGCCCAGCAAAGCACTGCCCACCACCCACAGAGCTGCGGCCTTGGCCAGCAGGGGGCCAGAGGACACGAGGGCCCTGGACCCCAGTAAAATCCTGGGGGTGGGCAGGGGCCAGGAGGACTCTGGGCTCACAGCAGTGTCCTCCTCCTCCTCCCTGGGGAGGCGAGGGCAAAGGCTAGGTCCCCGAGTATCCGGCCAACCTTTCCTCAGCCTGGTCCCTCTGCTGCAATGAGCTTCAGGACAGCGGCAAGCCTGCCACCCCACCAGGGAAGAGAGCGACCCTGCAGACAGCAGATGCAGGGAGGGACATCCAGACACAGGGACCAGAGTCAGGCCCTGGGTCTGAGTTCTCGCCTGGTCTCACATGTGGCAGGGCAGGAGTGCTCCCGGTGCGGGTGACAGTGTGCCCCAGGGACAGTGGAGAGGACATTGGTAATGTGACCAGGCACCTTAGGACGTGTCCAGCAGCTGCAGTGAGGACCTCCAGTGAGCAGGTCAACCCCAGGGCCACCCACACAACCCGCTGCCAGTCAGGTGGGGACAGAGCCAAGTGGACAGAGGTGTGGCCTGCAGCAGGCCAGGGAGAGGCCCAGGTGCCATGAGGGTGACTCGAGCCACACGGCTGCCCTGCCCAGGGGACAGGCCCTCATGTTAGGAACTGCCATGGCTCACACTCGCCCTGCATTGGTGGGGAGACGTGGCCTTGGAAAGGATGGCTCGGGACACTTGCACCCATGCTGCGTTCCACTCACGAGTGTGGTGACGTCATGGGACCCTGGACACCCGGCACCTAGCCTGTGAATTCTGCTCACACCCGCCCATCCCAGCCTGGCATCTTGAGGCTGTCCAGGATGTCACTGTACCAATGATGAGAGCTCTGGCAAAGTCCCAGGGCCCAGGGGCAGAGTGGGACTTGAACCCGGCTCTCTAGAGGAACCACCTCCCAGAGGAAGCACGAGAAAGCATAAAGAAGAGAGCCAGCAGGTGGCCCTTGGGTAAAAGCCTGGGCTGGGGCCTTAGAGGGGCAGGAGCCTGGTGGCTTGACCTCTCTGAACAGCCCCAGACCCACCTGCAACCAGGGCCTGCCTGTCACAAACAAAGCCCAGGCCATCTGGGGCACATGGCAAATGGGTGCCAGTCAGACCCCTCTAGACAGCTGTCACCCGTGTCCACAGGCTCCCCAGGGCCAGCCGGGGCCCTGCAGGTCCCTGGCCTCCTCTTCCCTTCACTTGGCCCTCAGCACCCACTGGCATGCGGGCGTCTGGTCCAGGTGTCCAGGCATCAGCGTGGCCAGGCTGGGCTCCCCCACCACGCTCGAGGCACAGCACCCCGGGGGCCTCAGCCCTTGCTTCTCAAGAGCACCCGTCCTGGGCTGCACAAAACACACCCAGGCCGATGGCCGGCAGAACCAACCCCTCCTATCCCAGGCAGCCACAGAAGAAGAGCAAATTCTCAAAGAAGAAGCTACCACATGACAAAGGTCACTGTGCCCAGGAACATCAGGAGGCGGCAATCTGTGGCCCAACCAGGGTGGGGAAGTGGCTAGAGGAGTCCCCGGGGAGGGCAGCGGGCCGGGGAGTGATGGTGCTGTGCAGCTGGGTGCTCAGAATAATGGAGAGGGGAGCACCTCATGCTCTGTAAAGATGCTCCGGCATGGAGCAAATCCAGAGGTTTGCATCCCTCTCCCTAAACAACAGGGTGTCCGACTTCCTGTTCGGTTAATAGCTCCTCCAGACCCAGCCCTTGTGCGAGGGGGAGTTTGTGGTCAGCCAGCACCAGGGATTTACTCAGGGCAACAGGTCACCTGTGGGACGGGGAGCCACGCGATCGACCACATGGTAACAGCAAGGGCACACGTGGGGGCTGATTCCCCCTTGCAGGACCAGCTCGCGGGCACGTGCACCCCCTGGGGGCAGGGCCGTACCTCGCCATAGCTCTGCCTGTCACCCACGGAGTGGCTGACATAGGGAGAGTAGGAGATCATGTCGGGGCGGTCGATGTTGTAGATCGCCTTGTTTTTGGGAAGAGCAGCCAGGTCTCTGTAGTCCAGGATCTCATCGCCGAGCTTTGCCTGCAGATGAAGACCAGAGGGTGCTGGGTCCCCGATAGCAGTGGCTGCTCCAGGACAGGAATGAGGAGCACGGTGGAGTCCCAGGGGCTGCGGCAGCTCGGCCATCAGCACCGGAGGACAGGACCAGGCGGACAGGGCACGGCCAGACCCAGCTGCCAGCCACGAGGGCCACATGGCCTCGAGAGTCTCTTCTGGGCCTCAGCTTGCTTCTCTATTAAGTCCGGAAAATCATCACCTAGCCAGCTCCAGGGCCTGGCGGTATGAGGCTCTCACTGTGACCTAAATGCACACACACAGACACAGGCAGGTGCAAGGCATGCAAATAAACTCGGTGCATGTGTACAGCTCATGCTCAGGTACAAAAATACACATGTATACACACAAACACACACGTATCCACCCACATAACACACAGGTCCACATAAAAACACACACACACAGGCTCACAAATATACATGTGTGCATGAGCAAAATACAAACATGCACCTACATGTATGTACACATTTAAACACATTCATGAATGTTTGCACACATAAAAACACACGTGTGTAGGTCACACAAATGCACAGCTGCATGCACACATACAAAACAGACATGTGCATGTGTGCATCCATGAAAACACTCATGTGGCCACACATACATGCCTGTGTGCATATGTGCAGATATAAACATGCAGATATACACGTGTTCATTTTGCATGTGCAAGCTCAAACACATGTGTGTACACATGTACACTGTGTGTGCATGTATATAAGTGCAGTGTGTGTATACACACTCAGGTGCATGGATACACACATACAAATACACAACTCATGCCTTCACACCACACATACATTTGTGAGGATGAATGTGTCCACTGAGGTCGTGAGAGGCACATACCACACTCACACCCACTCCCACACTATACTGCACTAGCACACATCTGTGCCACCCACACTATATTGCAGAGGACCCCAATACTGATCATGCCCAAGGCAGGCTGTGAAGAGCTAACCCCACGACTGCTTGTTTACAGAAGTGAGTCCGGCTGAAGCCTAGTGCCGAGGTCAGAGTAACTCGCACCCAAATTCCACTCCCACAACTAAACCTTCTGATTGGAAGGACAATGTTCTCATCACAATCATATATTTTGCCTATTCTGTTCCTAATTTGAGAAGGCTTTGTTTTGCCCTGTATGAGCCTTGTTTACATTAATTTCCATAGAAACTGCACGTAGCTCGCCTTTACCCCAATTGATTTCCAGTAAAAGTCAGCGCCTGGGACTATGCAGGGCCTTTGTCAGTTGCACCCTCATTGGTCGTCCTGGCCCCTGCTTTCTCTCCTAGTTCTGTTTCTCAGTGTATTTATTTCTCAGGCCTGCCTCGTGTACTGGGCAAGACACTAAAATCTAACTACAAGGGTCTCCAGTAATTGGCCTCTGTGCCACCCACCCTTTATATCCATCCACTGCCCATACATTTGCTTATGAACCCTTTAAATGCACTCCCTACCTGCACACCCACAAACATGTGCACCCACACACACACACACAGTAGTGCACACGATCACCCCACCCCACTACATTCACACACCCACACACTCAGCACATGTGAGCACGCACAATACACAGCCAGACGCCTGGCCTTAGATGGGGCTCTGGGACGCTAGGAGGGGATAGGACCTTGGATATGTCCTGGGCCCAGCCCACACCTGGCCACCCAGGCCTTCCTTGTGCTTGCTGACCGCTCGTCTGAGCCCCGCATGTGCTCAGGTGGGGCCCACCTGGCTGGAGCCGCTTCCCGGCCTGGGTCCTGGGCGGCCTCCTCCGTTACCGCCTGCAAGCTCACTCACTTGCTCCGCTGCCCGGCCTGGCCCCTGTGCCAGATTCAGGTGGCTCTGGGCTGGACCCTCCCTCCCCACATGGAGATTCTGCCGCAGCCTCCCTTCCCTAGGCCCTGCTGCCAGCGACGTCCCCCAAGCCCCGGCCGCGCCTCCAGGCAGCCCCTGCTCTTGTCCTGGGTTCCCAGCCTCTTTACCCTAAGGCATCTCTCCCCAGGCCTGCTGCAAACCAGGCTGAGTCCCACTCTGGAGTCCCCAGGGCCAGCAGCTCCAGCCTGCCTCCTCCAGGAAGCCTCCCCAGACTCCGGACTAATGCCAAGACTCTCCTGAGCCAGGCCCTGGGCTGCATGTGTCAGATGCACCCTGAGCACAGCCACATCTCACGCTCATGCAGCTCCTCATGGAGCCTGAAGTCAAATTCTGAGCCAGAGTTGGTGCCATGACGCTCAGGCCTCTGCCAGGAATTCCCAGCCACTCCCTCTGCGCTTGGGAAACCTGAAGCCAGGCCCTGGGGTCTCCCCAGACCCCATCACCCACAGTCTTGGGTGCGTGCTGTTCCTGCTCTGAGATGCACCCTTCCTGGCCTCTTCCTTGCTCATCCTCTCCCCTTCTGGACGAAGCCGAGGCCTCTCCTCCAGGATTCCCTCCTTGGTTTCCTGGCCCCATCTACCTTCCATCTTTCTCTCTGGGGCAAGGGGTTGACCTTTGTCTGCTGCCCACATGTCCTCCCCTGGCTCCCTCTCCCTATCCTCAGCTTGACACAGCCCAGGCGCTGGGGTCACTGAGACAAATGGAGTTGAAACCAGTGCAGCAGTGTTAGAAGGTGGGTGCTCTCTGGGATTCTCCTGTAGAAAGGAGGAACCATGCTGAGGCTTTGCACCTGCAGTGGATGTCAGATGCCAATGCTGAAGACCACACCCCACACTCTCACCTGCCTCTGGCTTTGCTAGCCTGGCCCCTCAGGTCAGCGAGACCTGGCCTTGGGGATCCCCTCAGGTCCCCCATATGGCCCTCCCTGATCCTGGCAGGAATCTGAGCAGGCAGCCTGAGTAATGAGCCCAGCTGCTGCCCATCTCAGTCCAAAGACAGGTTGCTAAGGTGGCCTTCCGGATCCACTTCTTCCCGAGCTGGGTCCTTGGGTGGTTGCCATGACAACACGCTATGCTCACTAATTGGAGGAAGGCTGCTGCAGTGTGTGTGTGTGTGTGTGTGTGTGTGTGTGTGTGTGTGTGTGGACAAGCGCTTCTTCTCCTTGCTTTCTTCTCTCTTGTACTGCATGCAACAAGATGAATGATCACCTGACCACACCTGACTCCCAGCTGCACATGCACGGCCAGGATTAACAGTGGAGGGCTGCTGCTTTTGCACTGTTGTACCCGCAGCTTTATTGCCATGGCAGAGAAAGGTTATGAAGCACTGTGTGCAGCAGGACCTAGAGAAAGGAGAGCCCCAGGCACACTCCACCAGCCGGCGGTGGTCTCCGCAGGGGGAGATGAACTGTGTCCGCCTTTCCTCTGTGCTGACCACTGTGTTTATTAAGAATAAACATGCACTGCTTTTGTAATTTAAAAAAAGGCAGCAAAATAGATTATTTTGCTGGGCCTGGTGGTGCATACCTATAATCCCAGCAGTCGGGGAGCCTGATGGAAGAGGATTTCAAGTTTGAGCCCAGCCTGAGCAACTTAATGGCTCAGCAAGACACTGTTACAAAATTAAACATTAAAAAAATGGACTGGGGATGTTGTTCAGGGCAAAGGCCCTGGGTTCAACCCCCAGTACTGTAAAAACATTGTTAAGCATCTCTCCTGTGTGCATGTCTGACCCCCGACATTAGGACCGATAGTGGCTCCTCCAGGGTCTGTGGGGAAGATGCAGCAGCCCCAGGCCTTCTGCTCCCTTCCCGTGCACATGGGCATGGGGGCGACCGACCTGCCTGGGGTCGGCAGGGGAGCTGTGTTTGATGAGAAGCAGCAGACAGATGCCGGGCGGTGCAATGCTGGGCAGCACCTGAGGTGGATGTGGAGGGTACCCAGCACCGAGTCCAGGCAGTAGGACCACAGCAGACAGCCGCAGCGAGGAGATGACAGGCAGACCAGAGCCTGCGCCGGGTGTCTGTGGACCTCGCCCTCCTGGTGAAGGACCCGGGTGATGTGCACAGCCCGAGGGCACGGATGCCACCCTGAGCAGGCACAGCTGGGCGCCCCACTCGGGGAGGACATGTGGATGCTGGGAGGCGCCCCCCTCCCCCCACGCCATGTGATGCAGGCCGCTCTGCTCCTCTCTGGATGCCCACCCCCGATGGCTCTCAGGTCGGGGAGGTGTCGTGGTGCTCTCCAGATAGAGGACTCCAGGTCCACGGGACTTGTGCCAGGGCTCTGTTTAAAACTGGAGTCAGCCGTGTGCCTCTCTGCTGGGTGGGAGCCCACACGCTGAGACCCAGCATGAGCAGCTCCCCCAGCCTCAGGGACGTCCTCACTGCTAACACCACACTGTGCTGTGGTCGCTGTCCACACCCCGCACAGCAGGGTCCCAGGGCCCGCGTCGGGGCGCTGGGCTGCACTAGCAACTGCTTCTCCGCTGCAGGGACTGTGGGGTCTCTGTAGGGAGCCCAGGCTTGGGGTCCCAGAGAGCGGCTCTGCAGCCCCACTCTGTCGCCCCCAGCTTGGGCCTGTGAGCAGGGTTGGGACTGTCACCGCCCAAGGTGTGGCTGTGTGGTCTAGAGTACCAGGCCCTCTGTGAAGGCCAGTTTGCTTTTCTATCATTTACTTGCTTATTGTCTCAGGGCCTTTGCACTCCTCCATGTCCTCAGATCTTTACAAGAAATTTAAAAACAATTTTATGACAGGGTCTAGCTAAGTTGCTTATGCTGGGCTTGAACTTGCAGTCCTCCTGCCTCAGCCTTCCAGGGTGCTGAGACTACAGGCATGCGCCACTACATCTGGCCTTGTCTGCGGCATACAGAGACTGCACGCTGTGCCCCTCCCAGAGCCAACCTGAGCCAGGCCCTGTGCCCAGCGCTCTGCATATGCCCCTGTGTGAGCATCGCCAGCTGCAACTATCATTATTCATGAAGACAACAACAGGCTCCGGGCTGCATCGCGTCCCCTGAATCCTGAGGGTGACATCCTAGCCCCCAGGATCAGGAAGTGCCTGGGCTCAGAATCGGGCCTTTAAAGAGGTCGTGAAGGCAAAAGGAGGGCTGCCTGCCTGGTGGGGCCCTGGTGTCACTAGAAGAGGAAGCCAGGACACGGCACACGGGGTGGCCGCGCCCGGACACGGAGAAGGCCCCGTCTGCCAGCCGGGGTGCAGCCTCAGGAGGAGGTATCCCTGCGGCTCCTTGGTCCTGGACTTCAGGCCTCAGGATGTGAGACAGCCGTCCCTCCCGTTCCAGCCCCCAGGACGGGTGTCCCCGGAGTAAGAGCGATGACAGCGGCACTCCACTCCGGTCCACCCTCTGAGCCGGGGCTGTGCCCAAGCCCCACACATAGCCTCCCAGCCCTGGGCAGTGGGTGCAGGGCTCTCCAGGGATCGGAGAGGGAAACATTGCGCCCAGGGTCACAGCCACTCCACTCGACGGCAGGCGGAGCCTCAGAGCGGGCAGCCCCAAAGGGCCTCGGCGCCACCAGTCTTGGCTGTGACCCAGGGAACAGAGGGTCTCGCCTGTCCCACGGAGGGTCTGGAGCAATCCCTGGCCCAGCCTTGTGCAACATAAGGGCTATCACCGTGCCCAGACTCAGTGGGTCCAAGCCCACTGCAGTGTAGAAACCAGGGGCCCTGGGCTGGGTGCAGGGTGACTCGTCACATGTCACCTGGCTTTCCACCAGGTCCCGGGCTCCTTGCCCGATGCACCAACCCTCACCCTATGTCTTGGGGCTCCCTAGAAGATGAATTTCGGCTCTGAACACCAGTGCTGTTGGCCAATGACAGCAACCACCATCTCCAATCCTACTGTGCACAGGTAACCGCTGGTAACCATTTGTTACAATGTTTCTGATCGTATTTATACTTGGATGCACACACACGCGCAGACACACACACACACACACACACACACACACACACTCTTCTATGAAAATGCACCCCCTGAGACACAGCATCTTTACATGCTGCCTCCCCAGAGCACACGGGACGCTTTCCACATCCGCATACGCAGGACAGCAGCACCCCATCCACTGCACACCTCGTACCCAGAGAGGTCAAGACACAATGCTGTCCTTGCACCAATACCAACACTGTGTCACCAGGCAGCTGAGCATGCCGGTTCCCGCTTCCGGCTTTGAGTCAGCCCCAAGGCAGAGAGGAGGAGGCCAGCCACACCCCTGCCCCACAGCCACTCGGAGGTCCCCATGGCACCTGCAAGGCCCCCTGCCCCCGCCCACGGGCACAGACGCCCCACTTACGTAGATCACGCGGCTTGGAGACCCGGATGTGCTGGAGGCGGGGACAGAAACAATGCTTTCGGAGGACGTCCTGGTCTCCTGGAACAGAGAGGGGGCTGAGGAGGGGCCCCTGCCTCCCCCAGCAGCCACTGCAGCCTCAGAACAATGCACAGCATGGACCCCAGGAAGCCAAGGCCCACGAGGCAGCAGGCCACGCAGCCACGGGCAAAGCGGCCGTGCCTGGCACCGCTGGGAAGAGCCCTGCGGATCCTGAGCTGCCCCGTGGAGCCCTCTGTGTCTCCGGACGAGGCGAGCCACGGCGCCACATGGCTGCGCTGCTTCAACTCCGCAAGGCAGGTGCCCCTCGCCCACGTCTGCTGCGCAGAGACTCCCCCTGGATCTGGGGTGACTCGTGACGCTGTCCCGCAGGCCCAGCCCTCCGGAAGCCTCCCGGTTATGAGTGCCGGGACGCTGCAGGTGGGCACTGCGCACTGTGGCCACCCTGCCTTCGGTCTCCATCCCCGGCCCCTGTGTGGCTGCCCTGCCCTGGGGCCCCCTCCCGACCCCTCCTCGTGCCTGCTGCACCCCTGGGCTGGCGGTTTCCTGCCCTCCCTCTCCTCCCCTTCCACGTGTGCCCCCTCCTGTGCCCCCACTGTGTCACCCGGGGCCCAGCCCCCTTCTCCCCCTCTAGGAGGGTCTCAGGGTCTCCCCAAGAACTCACACCTCTCCTGGCCCGCAGCCCCAGATCCTCTGCCGGATGCCCTCCGACTCGTGGCCCCTGCCCAGAGTTCCACCCAGTCAGCCTCATTCCCCACCCCCGAAGAGGGGCTGCCAGGGGCCGAGCTAGACACCCCCAAACTCCTGACTCCAGGACCTCAGGGCGCGCCTGTGTGCAGAAAGGTGACAGAGGTCACCAGGGTCATGAGGTCACCAGGATGGGCCTCCGGCGATCTGACTGGAGTCCTCATAGGAGGAGGACAGCCTGCGGTGTGTGGCGGTGCACGCCTGTGATCCCAGCACCGGGGAGCCTGAGGCAGGAGGACTGCTGAGAGTTCAAGGCCAGCCTGAACTACATAGTGACACCCTGTCCCCACCCCAAAAAAGCAAAAGATGCGAATGGGACACAGACACGCACAGGGACGACCACATGAGGACACTGGGAGAAGACACTGTCGGCAGCCCGGGAGAGAGACAGGTCCTGGGCCTGCAGCCCGAGACAGGAGTCTCCATGGCTGAAGGCCCTGCTGCAGGCCTTGTCGCAGTCCCCGCAGCTCCTCCTATGCTCAGCCAGCACCAGCGTGACAGGCGGACACGGGGACCAGTCGTGCCACACAGCTGGCAGCGGGGGCACCAACCTGTAAGGCACAGGGCACGGCACCCGTGCAGGCCTGGCTGCACACGGAGCTCTGCGTCTAGGGAGAGAGGAGGGACAGCTGACGCCGAGAGGCTCTCTCCTTTCCCACATACCCGCTTGGCCCCTGCGGGAGCCCTGCCTCCTCCTCAGTCCTCTCAGGCCCAGCACTGCACACGGGGCAGGTGTCCACTTGAGGACCGACCACCCCCTCGGACTGCGGGCCTCTGAGCAGGGCTGGGCAGCACACAGGGCTCGGCTGCTGCCCTCCTGCCTTCTCAGTCTGTCCCCAGTGCTGCCTGCATGGAAGGTGGCCCCAGTCTGCACCCATGAAAACACCCTGGGCCTCAACTGCCTTCTCTAGGACATGGGCGGCCTCTTCTTCCACCCAGGGGATGGCTCCAGGGAAGAAACATGGGGTCCCTGGGACCCAGCAAGGGTGTGCAGAAGGGGGGCCCTGCCCAGTGAGCTTCAGAAGAAACTGGACATCTTGTGTCCTCCCAGGGCTGGGACCAGGCAGCCTCATCCAGACCCCAGGGGCAGCTCAGTCACCCTCTGGCCATGGCCGGGCCCGTTCCATCCCACCCGGCACCTGTTCCTCACACAGCAGCAGGCCGGGCCAGGACTCAGCAGCCAGTTCGCTCCCACTGGGCCAGGCCCCCCTCCAGCACCTGTCCCACCTCCGTCTCCCACATGAGACACAGGGGCCCTGGAGGCCAGGGACACCACAGGTTTTGTCCCCACTGGCTGGGCTCCGGGCACTGATTCCATACACGCACAGTGGGCACGCGGCAGCCATGTGTCGAGTGATCACAGGACCACGAGCCCAGAGCACCGAGGCCGGCACAAAGGGACACTGTCACACCAGCTGCTGGGCCTGATGACAGGTGAGTCATTCCCATCTTATGCCTGGTGCCACCTCTGCCTTGGTGACAGCGTCAAGGGCCTGGTGACACGGACGCCACCTCTGCCTGGCTGTGCAGGTCACTGTCTAGGAGCAGGGTGGCCCCGACCCCACCAGCTAGGCAGAGAGAGCACCAGGCTGGAGCTGGGCCAGCTGAGGCACCATGCTAAGGCGCAACTGCACAACCCCTGCTTCAGAGCTGCAGACGCAGCGGCCAGGAAGCTGCCTGCCTGCTCAGGTCCAGACCAGGCCCTCTGCGTCCTGGGCATCCAGCCTTCGAGGTCCCCTGGGTGGCCAACAACCCTGCAGCTGTTCAGCTACTTCCTGCAGCTCGGCCTCACTCTGCAAGGAACAGGCTGCCCTGTCCCTGAGGGAGCTGGCTGTGACCGTAGGCTGCCTTCCCAGTTCTGGCTGCGTGGAGGACACAGGGTGTTCCCATGCACACGCATGTGTGTGTCTGGGTCCCTTCCGTGGGTCTCTGCCGGCCTTTGGGATAACACAAAGGAGCCCAGAGACTGGGGGTCAGGTTGGTGTCATCCCGGGTGGCAGACTTGGCTCTCGGAGGGGCCTGGGGTGGTGCAGCTGCAGTTTGCAGGATGCATCATGGACCAGAGCAGCTGGTGAGAAGCAGCTCCTGCCATCCTGGCCACCAGAGCGATAGCAGGACTTGACGAGGACAGTGGTGACCGCAGCAGGGAGAGAGGTGCAGAATCTGGGGCCCAGCACAACTGGGGGGTCTCAGGAGCAGGGGGCTGCCAGGCCCCCCACGGCGTGGCCTCCCTGCCTCCCTGCAGCCCAGCCTGTGCCCCCCAAACTGGCTCCCGTCCTCACCCTCAGGCTGCTCTGCATCCTCACTGCCGGCAGAGGCAGCCATCCTGGGTGCACCACAAGAGCCCTGCCCTCTGCCTGCCCTGGGCCTCTGGGGCCGGGGCTCCCAGTCTGGATGGGGCCCGGCAGGGCAGGTGCCTATGAGGGGAAGCCCCACCACGCCCCAGTCCTCAGAAACCTCGTGGTCCCTGGGAGCTGCAGTCCACCCTCCAGCCTGGTTCCTTCCTGCAGCACTGCTCACAGAGGCCACACTGGAACAGGGATTCTGGGATCAAGAGCGTGGCCCCACAGGCCCCAGGGGGAGTGAGCAGGAAGGTGCTGACCGCAGGGCCTTTGCTTGAGCTGCTGGCCCCACCCCTCACAGCGACTCCCTTCAGCCCTCTCTCCTGGGGGGCAGCCCACATGCCATCAGGGGTGGCCCTCCCAGGTTGCCCCTCCCTGGGATGCAGCCACCATGCCAGCTGCTGCGGCACTGCTGGCTGTGGAGGGCTTGACCTGGTCTCTTCCCTGGGTGCCAGCTCCGGAGCACAGTCCTCTCGGCCTTGGTCACAGCCACCTCCCATGCCCACTCGAGCAGTAAGAATCTGGCTGCACCCCGGGAGAGGGCTGGCCTTTGCCCTCGATTTCTGGGGGCTCGGGGAGGCCATCTCTTTCTGACCTGACAGGAGTATTTGGTTTTGGGGAGTTTTTTGGGCAGTATTGGGGATTGAACCCAGGGCCTTTACACTGAGCTACATTCCCAGCGCTTCTTATTTTTTTTTAATTTTAAGACGGGGTCTCACTAAGTTGCTAAGTTGCCAGGCTGGGCTCTAACTTTCGATCCTCCTGCCTCAGCCTCCAGGCTGCTGGGATGACAGGCCTACGCCACCGACCATCTTTGTTTAGGGCGGGGTTGGCCACATCAGACCAACCGAGTGACTTGGAGGGGAGCTGCTGGTCCCATGGGACCAGCGGATTGGCAGAATCGCTTGACAATCACACCCACATGAGGGAACCCCAGTAAAGCCCAGGCAAGGTCAGGGGGATAGCGGGGTGAGGCATGCTGAGCCCACAGAGAGATGACGAGGAAGCTCTGCTTCTGAGGCCCACACCTCCTCTCCCTGGGCTGTGCTCATGCCCTGCCCTTCCAGGCCTGGCACCCTGGGACCGAAGCCTGAGGGACGGCCAAGGAGCCTGGCCGAGAAGAACACGCGGGGGCCGGATGCCACCAACCTTGTTTCTGTCCTCAGTCCTGGCTGCCTGTCGACACGCTGGGTGCCAGATGGAAGAACCTGCGGGCGGATGCCAAGAGGTGCAGGTCAGGGCGAGCCTGTGGCACGGGCCCTGAGCCCTCTCCCAGCCTGGGGTGGCCTGGGGCACACAGACCGATGGGGCAGATGCACCCTGTGTGCCAACCGCTCCCCAGGAGGAAGCAGGGGTCCTGAGTGCAGGGCATCATGCCCACCTTGGTGACCCCAGCCAACTGCCAGCTGGGCCCAACCATGGGGACAGCGAGCCCAGCCGGGTGGCAGCCAGCCTCAGGCAGGAGGACTCATGTGAGTCAGAGCTTCCCGGCTGGAGGGGAACAGCTCCAGTGGGCACAAGTGTACTCTGCACCAGCTCCAGTGCCCAGCCTGCCCTGTCATCAACCCACTTGGTCTCGGAGGCTGCCCTGCCTCGGCTTCCTGGCCTGTCAGCCCCACCACTACGTCAACAGACATGACCATCCATGCACCAGGCCGCCAGGCGCCCTGGGCCCCATGCCCAGCCCTCTGCTCCTCTTTGATTCGGCCTCAAGCTGCCCAGGCACTGGCTGTCCCCATAGAACTGAGGGCTGGACGTCATCCTGCCCTGGTTAAGTGGAGGATGTGTGGTGGACAGGGGCTTGGTGATGGCTATAGAGATGCTGACCACAGTCAGAACTTCCTGCCCCAGGGCTGACACGGTTGGCTCCCCCTGTACCCCAAAGCCGGGTCCTCCCTCTCCTCCCTGACCACTGTGGCTGTCCTCTCCCCGACCCCTGGGCCCCTGAAGGAGGGGCTGCATCCCACTCACGGATGCCCCCACACCTGCCACCCGGGCTGGCACACGAGGGGCTGAGGAGGGCACTCCACGCCCTTCCTGAGTCACAGCCCCCAGGAACATGGGCCCACCTGGGAGGGAGCTTATGACCCCCCCCAAAATCTCTGCATCCACGGGGCTCTGAGACCATGCCGTGCGTGCGTGTGCAACACTGCTTTAATTTTTATGCTTATAGATGCAGTAGGCATTCCCCATTAAAAAGTGTAGAAACCTAGAAAGCAAACTAAAGAACCACGCGCACGCTAAGGACACAGGCTCCTCGGGACACGCGTCTCACACCTGCAACTGCGCTGTGTCCTGAGCCCTGCTCATGAGGTACCGGGATGTAACTGGGAGCTGTGGCACCCGCCTCGGCACACGCAGCCCCTACCCGCTCCTGCTCCTGCTCCTTCAGCCTGGGCTGTGCGTGAGCCTCGATGCCTCAGCATGTGGTGTCCTGCTGCGGTTTCCCCACTGCCACCTCTCAGCAGCGGGGAAGGGGCCGTTCCTTGGCTTCTCACCAGGCCCTCAGCACTGAGCTACATCCCCGCCCTTTTATATTTTATTTTGAGACAGGGTCTCACTCCATGGCCCAGGCTGCTGGGCTCCTTGCTGTGTTTGGCCCGGCCTCCCCGCCCGTGTTTACCACAAGTCTCCAGCGGGAGGGGGTGGTTTTGGGGCAGCCTCGAGGCCATGGTGGTCCCGGGGACTCAGGCTTGCCAGGGCTTTGACTGGCAGGCCCCACACCAGGGAGACTGAGCAGAGGTCTCGGGGTGACTGGCTCTACAGAGGGCCCTGGACAAAGGCACCTGCCACACAGAGCAGAATCCAAATGCCACCCGCCTGCTCCAACCATGCAGTGTGGGGCGGCCAGCAGGTCCCACCCGGGGCGGGGCTAGCCTCAGACGGAGTGCGAAGAGCCTCTCTGCTCGGGGATGAGGTCGCCTGGGCATGAGCTCGTGTCCCCGAGTACTGCCATGCTCGTCACCCCCAGCCACTGCCTGAGGGCACCATTCACGGGCGGCCCTCCCTGCCGGGCAGCCCCGCACAGCTGGGCGCACACACACGGACGCCTTTCAGTCCTCCGCAGACTCGGGACAACAGTGACACTGGGCTGCCGACAAGGCCGCCTCATCTGGCATCACCCCCAGGTTCCCCCGGAAAGGGAGGCCTGCTGGACACCGGCCGGGACGGCTCCGTGGGAGGTCACTCAGCGGCCTGTCTGCAGGACAACGCAGGGTCGCAGCTGCTGCCACTCTGCCTCTGTCGCGCTGCCTCTGAGTCCCCCGGAGGAAGAAAGTCACCGCACAGGAGTGTGGCCGATGAAGCCTCAGTTTCACCGCCCTCACCTCGGCCCCGACTGCCCTCTGCTGTGCTGTGTTGGGCTCACAGGGACCCTCAGCGGGCAGTGAGGGCAGAGGCCCCGGGCCCTGTGAGTCCCACTCGCCCACCCCAGGCTCCCGGGTGAAGCAAGCAGCTAGCCCTCCATGCCCAGCATGCAGTGTGGACAAAGCCGCGCGGGTGGATTTTTACCTTGAAGATACATCTCCTCGCCTTCCGCAAACATCTGGCCACACCTGACGCATAGCGCACAGGAAGGGTGGTAGTGCTTGTCCCCGGCCTGGAAGAGAGCAGACAAGGTGTCCGTCCTGGCACTCCCGGCGGGCACCAGGACAGAGCCCCTTCACGGAGCCGAGCCCCTGTGTTCCCCGCTACAGAAAGAGCCCTGGGGGAGGCAGGTGACACCGAGCTGCTGTCAGTCGCCCGACCTCCACATCAGGGAGGCCAGGTCGCCGCCAGTGCCCAGGTGAGGCTGTGGGTGGTTACATGGGGTGCCAGCTTCTGAGCCCTGCTTCTCCAGGGTGGGAGGAAGCAGCCGGGCAAGCGGGGAAGCAGGAAGCCAGCCTCCTTTCCCAGGCGGAGGGGAAATGAACGGTCTTTCCATACCTCTGTAGTCCTCGAGTTGCTCAATTAGCACTTCTGATTTTCACAGTGCTTAAGCTCCATTAAATTAGATTATAAATATCAAAACAGAAATAACCAGACAAATTATGTGAGCTGGCCTGGCTTGTTTTTGCAAGGTGCAGAAAGAATCTAATTGCCCCAGAAAATCGTGCTCGGCGTTACTTGGCAGTGAGCATTTCCTGCCCTGGGGAAGGGGGCGCAAGCCTGTTGCTGGATGTGGGGGTAAGTTCCACGTTTCATTCTTTCCTAAAATGGGAAGCGGTGTGCACTCGTCACCTGGATTTGAGTTTGCAGTCGTCACTTTCCCGATACGTAAGTGGCAGGGAGATGCCATCACAAGCGCCTCCTCTTTCCCTCGCCCCGGTGCCAGCCCATGAGGAAGGGAGGGGAATCCACAGTGCGCTCCTCCCCTGCAGGGGCCTGCGTGGCCTCTGCCTGTCCTTTAGGCCCATCACAGCACCCGCTCGCGCCCCCGTCCTGCTGGCCCTCTGCCCCAGCCTCGGCTCCCACCACCCTGGGTCCCATTTGGTCCTTCCAGCCCTGTCTCCGGTGTCCGTGAGCATCAGGGCTTCTCTCCTCAGTGAGCCGCCCCCGGGCAGGTGGCAGCTGGGCCACATCAGGGCCGCCGATGAAGGGCTCTGTCGGGCAGCAGTCACGTACAGCTCCTGCCCTGAATGAGCAGCACAGGACCACCGCCATGGTTACAGGGCCACTACACGGGCGGTCAGTGCGACACTCGTGCGTGAGGAATGAATGAAAGTCCAACAGCTCTGTTTTAGGAGTGAAAGTCACCTGACGGCAATGCCGCACCGCAGCTGCCAACTGAGGGCCTGGGGCATCTTTGACGAGCCCGAGTAGAACAGGAGTTCCCAAGCTTGCACCCTGTGACCTGTGCCCACGGCACCTCATGCAAGCGTCCCCACCCCACGGCTTCTAAGAGCAGAAGCTCCATGACAGCCACACGAGGAGAGAGCGCATCTTCTGGGGCAAATCGGCCCTGACTCCACACGGCATGTCTACACAGCGTGTCCACCCGTGAGTCAGGAGAGGGAAGGCTGCTGGGGACAGCTTCTAAGATGGGGGGGCCCTGGAGTACAGGGTGTGAGTCCCGCCCAGCCCGGCAGGGCTCAGCCTGCTCTCCACGACCCACCCCTCGTGCCCTGAACAAGCAACACTGAGGACACAGGAAGACCTAACGTGGAGCAGAAGCCGAAAGGGGGCGCTCACAGCCCAGGCCTGGGCTCTTGGCCTGGACTTGGGTGCCGGTCACACGTGCAAGTGCTGTGTGCCAGCTGCACACTTGTGATCGTGCAGGGCTCCATGCACCCCACACAGCAGACCCCAGGCCTGGGTGCCAGAGCCAAGATGTAAAGGGTTAGAAGGGAGCACAGGAACAAACTCATGACCTCAGATGCGACAATGGATTCGGAGATTTGACACCAAAAGCCTCGAGTGGCAAAAGAAAAGAGTAGCTACCGGACTTCAGTGAAATGAAAAGCTTTTGGTCACTAGAGGACATGAACAGAACAGTGAAAGGACAAAGTAAAGAATGGGAAAGAGCCGGGCATGGCAGCATACGCCTGTGATCCCAGCACTCAGGAGGCTGAGGCAGGAGGATCCCTGCAAGTTTGAGGCTGGCCTGGGCTCTGTAGTGAGTTCAAGGCCAGCTTGGGCTATGTAGTGAAATCCTGTTCTCAAAAAAACCCAAAAAGAGAGAGAGGAGAGAGAGAGAATATTTTCAAATCCTCCACTCGATGAGGTGTGGCACCCGGCATATATAAACAACTCTGACCACTCAACAAGAGACAAACGGCCCCGTTTAGAAACAGGCAAAGGACTGGTGGACGCGAGACAGCATCAGATCACTGTTGCCAGCAAAGGCAAGTCGAACCCCAGCACGCAGCTCCGCACACCCACCCGGTCAGCCCCTCCCTGCAGCAGCCCTGGAGTTGGGCGGCCCAGCTCCCCGGGCAGATGGTCAGGCACTCATCCACGAGAGGCTCGGGATGGCTTGGGTTTTCAGAGCACAAGAATGTCTGGGAGACCGTGGGGTGCACATCTCAGAAAAACACCTGTGCCTCTGGCGAGTGGCTGTCAGCTTTAAGAAGACAGAGCAAGGCGGGGAGCGGGGCTGGGGTGACCACCACAGCTCACACCCGCTCCAGGCCGGGCTCGGGACACCCCTATGTGGGCACAGAGCCAGCCGGGAGGACAGAGGTGGGGCTCAGGGCAGACGCCGGACCCCTCCTGGGGCCAGCCCACGCCCTCCCTTGGTCCACACCCTCTGTGCCCCAGACCTGGCCATGCCTCCTGCTACCCACGTCCCCCAGGTTCCCTGCCGGAGTGCCAGGAACCCTCGGCTGGGTCCAAGCTGGGGCTGCTCCTCCGAATTTCCAGAACTGCACCTGGGTCTTAAAAGACCTGATCAGCAAGACGCAAGGCAAAACAGGGTCAGTGAGGAGAGAATGGAGACAGGGCAGGGCCACAGTCGGGGAGTGTCGGGAGAGACCAGCAGCCAGGGCTCCCCGCCCAACCCCTGCAGGGCCCCTCCCCGCCCGCCTCTCCCCTCCCCAGCGCCTCCTGCAGCTCCTCCACAGGGCCAGGTGGCCCCTGCCTGTGTCCCGCACCACCTCGCTGCATCGGAGGTGTCACGGAGTGGAGTGCGCCGGTGCAGAGCTGAGGAGCCCGGCCATGCGCGGCTTGGGGACCTGCCAGGGAGACCATGGGTCCGGGCCACACCCCCACCTGAGGCCCTGAGGCCGGGCCAGGGAACATGGCCGCGCAGCTGGTCGCTCGGGGAGAGGGCCGGGCCCCATGGGGTCTTGATGTTAAGGGAGCAACGACAGGCTAACGGCGTGTCTGTGTCCATGTGTCTGTGTGTGGCCCTGTGGCATGCAGCTGCGTGTCTGTCTGGTAATGTCTAGTGCACGGGATTTAAATCACTTCTGAGTGCTCAGTCGTCTGGACAGTGGCTTTTTTACTAAAGATTCTGTTTGCTGTGTGATAAACAAATATTCCTTCTGGCCGTGTGTTCTGAACACTTGTATTTTAAAAGTGGGGCCTTGTGTGCGTCCAGACACAGCTTACTTCCTGTTGACCATGAAGCTGCTGAGCTCATGGGATAGAATGGGAGGCGCCCCGAGAAGACAAGAGGAGGAGGCCATGGCCCAGGAGGCTGCATCTGAACCGGAGAAATGCTGCAGGGACCTGTGGCCCCTCTCTTGCCAGGTCCCCAGGAGACCACCCATCCTCAAGGTGTGCGTGTCACCGTCATTCCCGTGACCCAGCCCCAGACTAGGGCAGGACACACCATGAGTCCAGCAAGGGTCTAGGAGCTGAGTGGGGAGAGGAAGAAGGGAAGGACAGAGAGGGAGAGAAGCGAGGAAGGAAGGAACTGGTGGTCCCAGAGGGATGCTAGGCTTCCTGTTACCATGGAGATAGCCGTAGATGCCCGCGCTAGCCGCAGGCAGGGCCTAGAGCCTGGGCTGAGAAGAAGCCCCCACCCCTGCAGGGGGCAGGACGTGGGCACACAGCCAGGGGCTCCCCCATCAACGCCTCCCCCTCCCCTGGCTCAGGCTGCAGCTCCCAGCACCCAGCCTGGCCGTGGCCTCTGCCAGGCAACACGAGCTCCTCACCGCAGCACCTCTGCCCCCATGCGCCCAGCTGCCCACCTCAGCTGATGGGGGCAAAGCCAGGCCCCACAGGCAGAGCAGGCTCCCCGAGACAGACCCCAGGGGTGGCAGGAGGCAGCAGGCTACACGCTCAGGAGGAAGGGAGCAGAGTGGGGAAGGAAGAGCCCTGTCACCACGAATGCACATTTCACGGGCAGGCGCTGCTGGCACTCAGTGTTTAAGATGGCACTGTGCCCGCCGCACACAGGCCCGGCACAGGCAAGGGCTGGGCTGCTGGCCGGGCCCGCGTGCTCCCGCTCCGCCTCTGCAGGAGGACAGCAGTGCACTGGCAGCAGTTGGAGCAGGAGTGACAAGGGCCTGGGGGGCCTCATGCCCGCTGCACCAGCCCCCACAAGCCCACCCTGCTGCCCCCAGCACACTTCCACGAGCCCCTCTCCCTGCTTCCTACCTGCACAGGGTCCTGGGACCCTGCCTTCCTCCAGGGCAGCAGCCTGTGGTGGACACGCCCGCCCGCCTCAGCCTCAGCTAGTGCCCTCGCTCCTTCCCTGTGTCCAGAGCTGGGATCTGTCACCGGCTCCGGCTGCTCCCTGAGAACCCACGGCTGGGCGCCGGCAGCCTGGCGGAGCGTCAGGCAGTGCCAAGGCAGCAGCAGCTCCCTGCCACGGAGCCAGGCTCCTCTCCGCCTGCAGCCCCCGCCTCGCAGCACCAGGAGGCTGCTGAGCCATGCAGAGCCTCAGACACTGCTGCACACTCGCCTGCCTCCCAGCAGAGCACAAAACAAGAGCAGGCTCTTCCCCGCCAGGCCCGGCAACAGGCAGGGCCCTTCCAGGGACCAGAGTGTGCCTGGCGGCGGTCACAGGGACAGCGTCCCCACTCCCGTATCTGGCCCGGAGTTACGATTGGGGACACATACTCTGCACACACGGGCTTGCACTGCCCTCGCAGCCACCAAGGAGGGACAGCAGAGGCGGATGGAGAAGCCGCTCCCATGCGCTCCCCACACAACGCTGAGCTGGGACACACAGAGGATGCCCCGTGGCTCCCTCCCCCAGCCAGGCCTCTCCACTGCTAACCGGCCACATCTGCAGCCTCTAGCCCAGCTGCACCCGCGCTTGCCATGAAGGGTCACAGCGTGGACGCAGGACCCAGGCCTGCACCCTGCAGGCAGAGGCGAGCGGAGGGAGGGGCAGCCTACGCTCAAGTCCAGCTCTGCCTCCTGTTCGCCAGCCGCCGGTTGCCCACCCTGTGGGATTTCCCACACCTGGCTGAGCTTTGGCGCCACCTGCACTTCGGAGGATGACGGACTGGGGGCAGCTGTGGGCTGGGCAGAGGTACCAGGTGCCAGGGACATGAGAAGAGGGCAGGCGGGGGAGGCAGGGGACCCCTGGGTAGGGACTGGTCCGTAAGGGAAGCTGAAGATGTTGGGGCTTCCAGGACACGAGGTTCCAGGGGTCCTCAAGAGGCAGCATGGCAGCTGTGGGAGGAGAGGGAGTCCACAGCAGCCGCAGGAATCCACGCCAGGCTGAGCCTGCGGGTGCTCCGAACGGGGACTTCGTAAGCCACCAGGAGTAGGAGGGTGGACAGGTAAGGCTGCAGGGAGGGGAGGGACGGACCATGCTTGGGAAGGGCTGTGGGGAGGGGGCAGGAGGGGTCCTTGGTCCCACCCAAAGGACGTGCACACGGGTATCAGATACAGTATGTATGATCATTGCCAGGAAGACACTTCGAAGGTATAAGGCAGAGAAAACATCACACTCTGACCACACTGCCCACTCGCCCCAAACGACGGGAAGACTCTACTACATGAGGAGGCCGAATCCATGAAAGATAACTAAAATGTAAGAACTATAACTGTCTAAAAGTGACAGAAAAAAAAGATTCAGCCTCCCTAGGGATGGGAGGAAGGCAAATCTGTGTTCACCTCTCCACTGGCAAGGTGTGGATGGGAAACGCTACTTGTGTAAGTTAGAAAGCAGTTTACGGTAACTGCTGTGGTTGGGAACCACAGAGAACTGTAAAAATCCTCAGTTTTAAGCCGGCTCTTCCATTTCTGTAAATCTATCTGAAGAAAAATTAGAAATGCAAAGAAAGCATTACTTTTTAAAAAGGGGTTCACTGCAGCCACTTATTGCAGCAGAAAGCTGGAAATCGCCTCCACGTCCACCGCAGACAGTCGGCAGTGAGTTCTGGTGTCGTGGAGTGAAGCGCAGTGTGACGCTGACCCCGGCCGGTCCAGGAAGGACCCCAACACCCAACCCGCTGAGAGGAAGGAGCAGACCCCAGAGACGCACGGGAGGGATCCCATCCATGGCAAATGTCTGGAACAGGGGACTCCACGGAGACAGAAAGTTGATCCGTGGTGGCAGGGGCTCGGGGTTCCAGGAAATGGTGGCTAAGGGCTGTGCAGCTCTCACTACAGCGTGGAAGTGTCTAGGAAGTGGCAGTGGTGATGCCTGGGAGGACCCTGAACGCCACTGAATGGTACACGTGAAAGGGGATGAAGCAGATCTGAATCTCAGCAAAGCTGTTTCAGAGAGTCCAACTACGGAAATAAAGCGCTCACAAGGACTTTATAATGACCCGAAACCCACGGCCTTGGCGAATGGAGTCGGAAACACTCATGACATAATACTGCATAAATGGCTTGACATCCATGATGGTCTCATGGAGAGGAAGCTGGGGGCTACCCGGCCCCAACCTTAAGCCACCTGCACTTTCGGTGAGTTTTCTCTTCAGGCGGCTCTTTACCTATGGACCTTTCTCCCATCAGAGTGACTCATTAAACTCACCCTCAGAGTGTCTCGCCTACTGTGTGGGTGGCCTCAGGACCCTGGGGTCCCTCATTCCCAGATCTCCATCCCCAGCAGCAGCCCCTGCGGCCACAGCAAGGCCTCCCACTCCCCTGGGCAGTACTCAGCCTCCTGTCCCCTGAGATCCACGGGAGGGGCTGGCCAGGAGCTGGGGGCCACGAGGAAGCATGCAGCCTGTGTGTAACTGTCATCCAGGAGCACATCCGTGTTCCTGCCACCAGAGCCGGAAGCCAGCACTGCCAGTCCCTGAGCTTCCCACCCAAAACCACTGCTCAGCCATCTGCCAGGTGCCCACTCTGCCCCCAGTGCGGACACCGTGGTCCCCAGCCAGCTCCTGCCTCCCTTCAACCCCAGGTGCCCGAGTCCCAAGCTAGGCCGGAAAGGCAGGACCAGCCCAGCTCCAGCACCCTGCCCCCACGCAACGACTGCTGTTGGGAGCAATGCTACATAATTCTAGGGAAAAATCACTTGGTTAGCCTAGTTCTCCTGCCTACAGCCCAGCTGCAGAATAACTCCAGTTTGGCCTCCGGTCACAACTGAGACTTCAGTGATCCAGTGATGCTGGGATTCTCCAGGACAAGAAACATCCTGGGAGAACAAACATCTGCTCAGTTCCTCCTTGTTCTTGGACTGTTAACATCTTGTTTGCCCGAGATGTACGAACTCTCTGTAAGCCTTCCGTTACACCTTGTTTATCCCAATGTGAACTACTGAACTCTCTGCAAGTCATTTGTTACGAGGTACTGAATAAAAGGTGTGGTAAGCTGGGGGCTTTTGTCTTTGCCGCCCAGAGCAGCACTGATCAGACCCAAAGCTCAGCTTCTTCTCAGTCTCATTTGTCTACCTTTCCTGTAATTCGCCGTGTGCTGCCGTGGCTCACAGGAGACCAGGACTCACTGCAGAGGTTCTGGTAACGTCCCCTTCCCCTGTTCCCTACAGGCTGACTCCAACTCTGAGCCCATCCTGGGCCCGGAAGGCTGGGGGGGCCTGCCCTGCTCTACAGAGCTGGGAGGGAGGCAGCCAGGCTCGGCAGCACCCCTCGAACGACCCAGAGGAGGGCCTGGCCTCAGTGAACCTGGGGACAACGAGGACCTCAGCACCAGAGGCCCTGGCCAGGCGGGCGCTGCTCACCTCCAGCACGTGCCCTGTGATGAACTTCTCGCAGCTGCTGCAGCGGATGCCGAATTTGGCATGGTAGTCGGCCTCACAGTAGGGCAGCCCATCCCTGCAAAAAGACGGGGGGTCAGGATGGGCGGGGTCACAGGAGCGCTGCCGTCCATGTGGGGGCCCGAGGTGGTCACAGTGCCGGCCCCGAGGGAACCGTCACCAGACTGTCCCACTGCACAGATGGGGAAACTGAGGCACACAGTGGCCCGGGGCTAGGGCCTGGCTCCAGGGGCTGAGGGGAGGGAAGGAAAGCCACATCTGCCACAAGAAAGAGGTTTCCAGACGTCACCGTCCTTCCCACCTCCTTCCACCCAGAGTTCAGCACCGGCCTAAAGAGATGCAAACAGGCTTGGCCTCCAACACGGCGTCCCGCTGTGTGGCCTGGGCACGTCGCTTACCCTCTCTGGTGCAGCTCCAGTGACATGGGGAAACAGCAGCGAGGACCACACGAGAGAAGCTGCGGCGCAAGCACTTGAACAATGGTGGCCGAGGCCACTGCCACTGCTAACAGGACTGGGCCTCAACCACGAGTGGGTGTGCAGGTGAGCAGAGCAGGGGCACCTGCCGCACCAACACACCTGTCCCCTAAAGGCTGCCGGGCTGCCGGGGTCGGGCTGCTCGGGGCACGGCCCTCTGCCCTGCACTGCGCCCCGGCCCTCTGAGGCTGCCCCTCCACGCCTGGAATCCCAGGGAGCAGGGGGAGCCCAGGGAGGGGACACAGCCCTTCCTCCGAGAGGGGACCCGTCTTCCGTGCTGCCCACGGCGGCCCAGCTGCACCCACGATGGGTGTACCTGCCGCACACCCAGAGGCGCAAAGCTCGCGTCTCCATGGCAACACCAATGCCCTCCCCCTCATTCTGGGCTGCTCAGGAGGCTGCTAAGTAACACGGTGTGGGTGAGCCACGGGCACCCGTGGGGGCAGCAGTGACTGGGGGCTGGGTGCTGTCACAGTCTTCGCGGCGCTCAGCATCTGCCTGACCCGTCCCAGCCTGCCCTGCGGTGACCCAGGCAGCACTGGGGCTTCCTGTGCAGTCCCCACCCTGGGCGTCAGCGTGCCTTGGTATGGGAACTTTGCCTTAATATGTTTCACCCCGAGACCCTGTGGGGCCGTGTGCCACAGAGAGCAGCACAGACAGGCGTCCGGAGTCCTCCACCCGGGCCCCAGTGTCTGGAGTCAGACTGCAGGGTCAACCAGGAGGCGAACGTGGACACATCCTGGGCCCGGATCTCCCGAAGGTGGCCCGGTGTCCATGTGTGCATGTGCGTGCTTCATTCCATGCTGTGTGGCAGGCACACACTTTACTCCACGAACCTGTGTCTCGCTGGTTCCCCTCAGGTGCCCAGAAGTGCGCAGCTCCAGTGTGAGCCTAGCAGGCACCAAGTGGCCCTAAGAGGGCTACACTTTCAGCCTGCACCACGCGGGGCTGCCTGCCTCAGTTTCCTCCCCCAGCACTAAGACGCACCCTGCTGGCCACGAGCAGCCCCAGCCAGGGCCCCTGTCAGCTCTGAGGGCTCCCTAGGCCAGGGATGACCAGCGACAGCCTCCTTTCCGGGACTGCAGCCGGCCACTGCTGACGCCACTTTGGGCTCTGCAGGATGCTGGCCCCCGGAACATCTAGGAGGGCAACACCCGGGACAGACTCCGAGCGGGGAGCCCTGGCTGCCCTGGCCCTGGCCAACGGAAAAGGACCAGAAGCCTCTGCAAGCTGCAGAGGAAGAGCGAGCTGGTGGAGGGAAGGTGCAGGCTGGCCAGGGCTGGGACGCGAGGGGCAGGCCCGTACTGCCCTGTGGAACCTGGGCACGAGCATGACGCGTCCCCCATGCGGCCGCACTCACTTGCTGATGTACTCGGCATTCAGCTGCTTCCCGCACGTCTCACACTTGAAGCAGCCCACGTGCCAGTGCTTGTCCAGCGCCACCAGTGCCTGTCCGTTCTTGATTTCCAAGCCGCAGCCCCCGCAGCCTGCAGGGAGGAGCAGAACGCAGAGCCCTTACACAGGGCCTGGGTGGCGCAGCAGGGCAAAGTACCCCGGGGCATGCGGGCCCTTGGCACACCCTGCCCTGCTGTTCTCAGACTCGCAGACGCACCAGTGCGGCCCCGGGAATGGGCATAGAGGGGCTGTCACAGGGCAGCGGGGGAGCACACGGAAAGCTCATGGCAACACTGGTCCCCGTGTGTGCGGAGCACTGACTGCGTGTGCCTGGGCTGGGCTGGGCGAGGAGGGTAAGTCTGAGCCTTCTGAGGATGAGGCCCCTCCTAGACGGAGGTGCAGCTTGTGCAGGGCTCAGGCCTGGCCTGGACTCCTAACCTTCCCGAGGTGGGCAGCACGCAGCATCCTGGGCCTGGCCTGGGGCCCTGAGTGCCTCACCAGCCCTCTTCCCTCTCTCAGCAGCACCTGCCCTGCCAGGCCTGTGTGTCCTGCTCTGCTGCGCCAGCCACTCACGGCCCCTCCCCGAGAACCTGTCACTCACTGTCACCCAGTGAGGGCTGAGTGGGAGCCTGGCAAGGGGAGCGCTGGCAGAGATCTGGGTGTGGGCTGCATGGGCGTGGGGCTGTGCACATGCACCTGTGTGCACCACGTGTGCATTGTGTCTGTGCGGTGTCACGTGTGTGCGGGGAGTGTGTGATGTGTACAGCCGTCCCTCGGGACCCACAGGACCCCTCGAGGGTCCCTGAATCCTGAGTCCTCCTGTGAAAGGTGCTTTTTGCACGTACCCTTTGCACATCCTCCTGGGTCTGCAATCACCTCTAGGTTCCCTTCCACACCCAACACAGGCGGAGGCTGTGTAAGTGCCACACTGTGCAGGGTACAATGACGAGGAAAGTCTTATGTGTGCAGCACACACACGGTGAGTTTATCTGAATCGGCAGATGCGACGCCTGCAGACAGAGGCTGGCTGTGGACATGTCTGCGTGTGCACCTGTGTCTGTGTGTGCACGTGTGTGTCTATGTGTGCATGTGTGTGTGCACCTGAGTGTGTGTGCACATGTGTCTGCAGGTGTGCCTTCTGACCATGTCTGGTGTGCGCATGAGTGGACGAGTGCTTGGCTGTGCAAGGCGATCACGTCAGCGCTCGGGCCCCACTCACGAGGGCAGGCACAGCACTGGCCTGGCTGGCAGTAGGCGCTCGGAAGATGCTGCATAATACATGGCTTTATCATGCTCCTTGGCAGAGAGCTGAGCCATCAATTCTAAGAACAAAAAAATAGCAGCCGCAGAACTGCTGGTCAGGCCGAGTCTCTAAATTATCACAGTGGGAAGAACAGGCTTGAACTCTGGGGTCCTGGCCCTGAGGCACAGGAGGCTCGGGGCACTGGGTACCAGGACAGCTGGGGCCAGGAGACACCTGGGGGAGGAACGCGTAGGGATAAAGGGCAACGTCATCGGAGTCCTGGGTCACCTTCCCACAGAACAGAGGGGCCCTGGCCCTGCAGCACAGGGCGGCGGGCACATTGGGAGCTCTCAGCTGGGGCCATTTGCTCCCAGGGAGCACTGACAATACTGGAGATCCCTGTGACTGCCCCCGGGGGCGCAGCAGCGGTGCCCGGGACAGACACTCCAACCCGAGAACTCTGTCCCCGAGTATCCACAGCATAGGGACAGTCCACTTCCATGTGGATGGCAAACTGGGCCCCCAGGGGCGTAGGGACTGGAACACAGGTGGTCAGAGTGGAGCCAGGCAGGGTCCGGGAGCTGCTCAAACCCCAGCCCTGCTCCACCACCGGTGTGACCAGGGCCATCTCCCCTCTCTGTGCCCTCCAGAAAGGGTATACGTGAGGGACGGTCACAGGGCCCTGTGCCTGCTGTGAAGGGGCACTTGACGAGCGACTCCATGCACATGTGTGGCAGCAGCTACTTAGTGGCCCAGCTGCACTCTACCTGCCAGCTGCTGACGGCTCTACCACCTAGCCTGCATGAGTTCCGTGCCTGCTCTGCACACCCCGCTCACCCCCAAGGGGCTAGGTCTCATTCTCTCTGCATGAGCCTGACAGTGTGGCATGGACCCCACTCTGGGTCCCCTTCCCTGTGACATGGGGTGGGAGCATCACTAACAAGTGGGAGACCGGGTCACAACGTCATGGAAACTGCAGTCCCCGCTCCAGACACCCGAGGAGCTCAGCGTGGCCTTGAGGGGCTCTACCAGCCACAGACAAGGCCGTGTGTGACCAGCACTGGGCACCACACATCCAGAGCCAGCTGTCCACCTGCTGCGCACCTCTCATGACCCTTGCAGAACTGCCCAGCCTGCTTCCCAGGAGCCCCCTCTTCCAGGAGACACGGCCATGGGTTCAAGCCTGGACCTGCAGGCCATTCTCCTACAGACGGCAGAGCCGGCAGCCTCAGTGGGGTCAGACCCACCTCCCACCATGGGGTAGGCGCAGCCGGACCTCAGTTCTCAGCTGAACCTGATGTCCACCTTTGGGAATGGGACCGACTGGGTTCGGAAGTGGGGCTGTGACTGAGAGGGTGGGGACTTGGCCCAGCACCCGCATGCAGCTATGGAAAGGGTGAAACCATCCAGGCTGGGTCCTGGGCTGCCTCCTGAGACCCCACAGCTGGGCAGGCACATGGCCCAGGCTTGGGGTCCCTCAGCCGTCCAGCTGGACTGTGCCATGCCAAGGACAGAACAGTGCCCCAGGGCACCTCCAGGAGAGCAGGAGACCCCACCATCACCCTGGGCATGACTGTCCAGGAAGCCTCAACACAAGCTGCCACCTGGTGCCACTGCACACTTGCTGCCCTAGGGCACGGCTTTGCTTCACTCACAGAGTAAAATGATGATGACAAGACCCCCAAGGCCAGCATAGAGCCCAGGGCTGAGGTGGGACCCTCGCAGAGACTCCACAGAGCTGGGGAGAAAGAGGGCATGGGGCACAGAGGGAGATGATGGAGCTTGGGGCTGCCTGAGAGTCACAGAAACCCTCCCCTGTCCTTTGTCCCTAGGCACTGGCCCTGCCCCAGGGACACCACTATGGCTGTGTACACAGGCTGGCTCTGAAATGCCCCTTCCTTGGTGGGCACCGGGCAGCAGCAGGTCCTGGTGTGGAGGTGCCCTCCCAGCCCCCACATTCTATCTCTACCCCAGGCTGGGGACGCCACCCAGCTACTCCTGCTGGCCATCACTCCGCCCATCTGTAACCATGGCATCCCCAGCATTTGCTCTTGCAGTGACAACCTCCCACTTCCCAAGCCCGTATTGAGCACCTGCTGCATATGGTAGCTCCTGGGGGTGGAGCCAAGAACCCAAGAGCCCTGCCTGCCCATAGGAGTCCAGAGTCCAGGGATCTTTGGGGGATCCCCAAAGCACTTCTGATGGCCTGGACGAGGGGAAGGTGTGTGGATGCAGCAAGAAAAGACCAGAGGAGGCCAGGAAAGCTCCTAGTAGGAGGGTGGGTGGGAAAGCAGATGTGGCATGGGGTGGGGGCACGGTCTAGGCAAAGGTCTGGCAGCGTGGCAGCCTTGGGGATGTCTGCTCCTGTCCTTCCCCATGTGTATCCGCCATAGCTGTGGCTGTGCCTGTCCTGGTCTCATGTTATCAAACCCGTCCCTGTTCCTGGTGCCCTCCCCATCCAGATGCCCATGCCTACTTACTCCGAAGGCCCTGGGGTACGTGGGCACCACTGCCCGCTGGCGTAGGCAGGGAGCACTTCTGGCACACGCATTCCTTCCCATTGAAGGTCACTCGGTCCCCGGGTGGGAAGGGCAGCCTGCAACAAGAGAGCTGGTCACAGGCAGCTAGCTCCCTGCCATGGCCTTCCTCTCGTGCCACCCCAAGCATGATGCCACAGCCAACCCCCAGGGTCTGACCAGGCCTGCCACACCCTGGTGCGGCACCTCAGGGGGCACAGATGCCCGAGACAGGATCATGTGCTTAAGTCTGTGATGAGGCTGGGCAGAGGGCCCCCTGTATGGCCACTCTTTAAAGCTGTTCTATTGTTTCCCAGCATCCATAGCTTCTGACGGAGTCTGCAGTCACCCTTGTTCCCTGTAAACTTGAGTGGGCTCTTTTCTCGGACCTTAAAATTTCTTTTCATCCCTGGTTATCAGCAGTTTGACTAAGATGAATTTGGTAGGTTTCTGGTGAGTTTATTCTATTTAAGGTTCACTGATATTCCTCGATTTATGGGCATATAGTTGTCATCAAATTTGGAAAATTTCCACCCTTTACTTCTGCAAGCATGTTTTTGGTCTGTCCTATGCACAGAGATAAGCAGCCAGGCTGACAGAGATGGCACCATCTGCATCCACAGATGGGTGGAGCTCTTTTAATGTGTATCAGTCTCTTTCCCTCTGCTCCAGTTTGAATGGTTTCTTTTGCTGTGTTTTCAGCTTTACTAATCTTTTCTTCTGTAGTTTGTAATCTATTGCTAACTCTGTTTGCACTTCAGAAAATTCACATTTCATTCCAGGAAACGTATTTTTCATGTCTAGATTTCCCACTGCTACCCCCTATAACTCCTCTGCAATGTCCAGGGGCTGACACATATTTACAGTAGCTGCTTCAAGGCCAGTGACTGCTCATTTCACCACCACTGTCCTTTCCCAATGTACTGACATTGGCTGACTTTTTCTCTGGCTTGGGATCCCTTTTTCTAGTTTCTTAGGACAAGCAATTTTTTAGTATATGCTGTGCATTTTATATTGTTGAGTGCTGGGTTTTCTTACCTTCTCTTATAGAGTGTTGGCCTCTGCTCTGGTAGCAGTTGGCCCCTGGCAGATCAGTGTGATCTTTGGTGGATGGGTTGTTTTTGGTAGATGGGTTTATGGAAGCTTTCACTCCAGGGCTATTTCAGTCCTATTAATAAGAAGGAACAGCCCTTAGGGTGTCCTTACTGCACGTCCTGGGTGTTCAATCAAGACTTAGCCTCTGCTTACAGCACAGATGTTTCTCTGGGAACTGTGTGTCCTCAGCACCTGGGCACTCTTTGCCCCACCTGTGATACTCCCTCGGTGCACACTCAACTTTGTATCTGGTCCAGACTCAAAGGCACCCTCTGCTCACCTCTGGAGGTCTCACTCTGTTGCTCTTTCCCCTCTGCCTCACATGCCCAGCTGCTGTCGGCTTCCCACCCTGGTCCTGATTCAAGGTGCCATACTTGGCTCAGTCTCCAAGGTACCAGCATTCAGGAGCCTCTGTGCGGGAAGCAGGTGACTCCAGAGCACAGTCCTCCTCTCAGGCTGGCTGCAAACAGCTGGTTCACACGCTATGTCCAGCTTTCTTGTTTGTGCCCTAGTCCAGTTTGATCCTGGTCATTCCAATACAGCCAGCACCATCCGTTATTATTTTTAAATACCAGATCATGCAGAGGTCATCTTTCAGACCAACTGTGATTACGTCAACCTCATCGCTAAGCTATGTACACAGAAATCAAACATCAGACCATCCCTGGGGGACTCTGAGCCGAGCCAGGAAGTAATGACACACATGGATTCTTTCATCAGACATGTCCTCCGCCATGGTTTCCTCCCCTCAGCATCTGACAGAGGCTCTTTCTGTCTCACTGCACACAGTAACCACAGACAGCCACTCTGGAGCATACAGAGGACATCCTCTCCAGCGGGGCGTGGTGGGGCAGGGAGCAAAGAGCAGAAAATAAACTGTGCTTCATTTTCCCACTTTGTTTTCTGGAAATGGAACATTGGCACCCAGAAGACTTGCTGGAGGCTGCGGTGGGATGAGGGCCAGCGAGGCTGCCCACCAGCTCCCTGCTCAGCGGTGATGGGGGGAGAAGCAAGGGGTGTGCCTCACCAAAGGGTCAGGGACCCAGGCTCTCCATGTAATCACACCTGCTCTGTGCTACGCCTGCTCACAGGCCCAGAGAGGACCTGGTATATCCAGGCACAGAATGGATGGATGAATGAGTGAATGGATGAATGAAAGGAATAGGCAGTGATACTCCTCTGGGCACAGCTGAGGGGCTTGGACATTCTCCTGGAGCCATGGCAGGAAGGTCAGGTGGGCAGAGGGGGGTGCAGAGTTCGGAGGCCAAGGAACAGCCACCAGGGAAGGCCAGGGCAGCAGCTGGTAGATGTGGGGAAGGGGCCGAGTGCAGTGTTACCCGACGTTTGGGGACGCAGAGTAGAGTGGGGCAGGCAGATGGGTGTGACAGGGCAGAGGAGCAGCCGTGTGGGTACGGAGGGGCTGTGCATGGACGTGGCGGGTGAGCAGCAGCAGGAGGGAAGGGACGAGCCAAGGGTGAGACCCAGAAGGGTCAGGAGGGTTGCCGTGACAGCGGGGGCAGCTCCAGGGCTGCTGGGGGCTGTGAGGGGAGGGTGGGACACACTCACCGGCAGACAGCGCACACAAAGCAGGCGGGGTGGTAGGTCTTGCCCAGCGCTGACACCACCTCGCCCTCTATGAGCTGCTCACAGCTGCAGCAGCGCGTGCCATAGAGCCGCTGGTAGTCCTGGGTGCAGATGTACTCGCCCTGCCGCACGAAGAAGCCGCCCTCCGCCAGGTCACGGCCGCAGGCTGCAGCAAGGACGCGAGTTAGAAGGGTGTGGTGGCAGCTCTGTGCCCCCAGGGCCCCCACTGATGCAGCCATCTGGGCACAGACCCAGTGGATGCAGTGCCTGGGACCAGGCTGGGGGACAGACACCAGCCCCAGCCCCTGCCTGGGTGGAGTGGAGTTTTCTCCAGAAATCTTGGAAAGGGACAGTGACTCAGGGTGGGGGCAAGACTATCCTGAGGGCCGGCCCAGCCTCTCCATTCACCTATAGGCCCCCAAGGACTCCTGCCCCTCCATGCCAGGCAGGTCATTTCTAGGACCGGCCATGGAGGCCAGACTAATACCTGAGCACCTACTACACGCCAGCTGTGTCCCTGGCTGGAGATCAGGGAGGACAAGCGGTCCTGTGGCCGCTCCCAGCCCTCCCCACTCCTCTGGGTCCCTGTGTCCCATGGTGGCAAGGCCTGGGCTTCTGCTTCCTTCCCCCAGCACCAGCTCCAGGAAGCGGCAGCTGCAGGGCCTGGTGGAGGGAGCTGGCAGGTGGGAACAAGCCTGCTGTCACCACAGCTCAGAGCTCGAGTGAGCGCCTCGGGAAACGTGTGTGTCCCTGCCACGTAACTGCTCGGGCCCAAGGCACTTGGGAGCCGTGCAGGGCTTCAGAGGGTACAGACTGCAGTGCACCCTGGCTGCCCTGCTGCAGTCACGTAGGAGGCCCCACCTGTCCCCAGCCTGGCCATCCTGGTCCTCACGGCAGGCACAGCTCAGCGACCCCCAAACCTGAGCTTTGAAAACCCACATGACCCTCACGTCTTAAGGGAACAATGCTGCCATCTGTGGCGTGCATGACACGGGCATCTCTGAACGGAACAGTGAGCTCACCTTCCACACACATCCCGCGGCACTTCAGCGCCAAAGCGAGACCACTGACAAAACCCGTGGCCGCACTCTTGGGACAAGCGGGTGTGGCAGCTGGAGCCCTGGCTCGGAAGCCCAGCTGGCCCCTTGCAGGGAGCTGTGGCCAGTGGTGACAGGTGAGAGCCCCGCACACCCACCCCAGAGTCTCACGGGGAGAGCGGGCTGCCAGCCGGGCTGCAGGGACGGGAGCCTCGACGGCTGGGCCGTGCCTGTCACAGAGATGCAGGGGCTCTGGCTGCTCTGCAGGGGGCCGATGTGCAGTGCCCCCACCCCCTCCGAGCCATGGGGGCCCACAAGGTGGGTGCTGCGAGGTGACCCCACTGCCATCCAGCCCCGCCCCACGAGCCCCTCCTGGGACCTCAGCCAGGGTCAGAACCTGGCCGCCCCGAGGACACCAAGGTCACTTGGAGGCAGCAACACCCCAGACGTGTGCCTGCCAAAACTAAAAGTCCAAATTCACTGTAATTCTAGAAATCCTCACCAAGACTTGCTATCGTGTTCCTTTCTCAATAGAGCACAGTGGGAGCTGAGACAGGGTGGGCCGGTGTAGGGCTCCCGCTGTGGTCAGTGCGGCAAGCAGCCAGGAGGGGCGGACTGTGGGAAGGGGCGCCTACTCCACGGAAGGCGCACCCGCCCCTCCCCTTCCACCCGGGAATCCCCTCAGAGACGCGGTTCAGCCACGTTCCCCACGCTCCCTGTGCCGGCTGCCGTCGGGAAGCCCGGGTCCCTCACCTTCTCTAGCCCCTTCCCTGCCCACCGCTGACCCTGGGGTAGTTCCTTAACCTCCCCAAACCCAAGTCCTCCTCGGCAGGCTTAAAAATACCAGCTCCGCATGATCGATTATCCCAGGAAATCGATGAGATGAGGTGCAAAGCTGACCAGCCGGTGTCTGGCGGAAGTGACCCATGCACCCCAGGGGTGAGCGGTTTAGTTCCCTGCAGGCCAGGACTGTGAAGGACCCTGAAGGGATTTGGGCCAATACTGAAGGGCGTGCTGAGGAATTTATATGCTGAAGAAACAGCCAGGCGTGGTGGCACAGGCACTCCCAGCTCTCTGGGAGGCTGAGGCAGAAGGATTGGTAGTTCAAGCCCAGCCTGGGCAAGACTTAGCAAGACCCTGTCTCAAAATTTAAAAAATTTCAAAAGGGCTGGAGGAGGAGCTCAGTGTGAAGGCCCTGGGTTCCATTCCTAGTATGGCAAAAGAAAAGAAGGGAGGGAGGGAGGGAGGGAGGAAGGAAGGAAGGAAGGAAGGAAGGAAGGAAGGAAAAGAGGGAGGGAGAGAAAGAAAGATTACATGGTATTTAGAAGAGAATGAGTCAGGATGTAAAATGACATGTAGTGTGGCTTCCTATGTCAGAAGAGACGCATCGGAGGGGAATCTTTGGGAGGACACGCACCAAAGTGCCGCATGAACGAACTTCGGGCTGGGGGGCAGGGGAGGGGACAGAGCCAAACAGCCTGTTCCGGGGAGCCCTCCCCGCCGTGACAACAATCACAGCTCTGCCCTCTGCCCCGCCACCCCTGCACGCCCACCATTCCCCCTCCGGCCCCCACAGCCCCGAAGGCCAGGGTGCAGGCCGCCTGAGCCAGCCGGGCCCCTCCCGGCGAGCCCAGGGCCTGTCTACAGTCCCAGGCTGATGTTTCCCGAGGGGACCCGTGGTTACCAAGCCACACAGGGCTCTCGGCTGCTCCCAACACACACCCTCCCTCTCCGCCAGGTTCCTGGCTCTCTCCAAATCCCTGGACTCAGTTCCACTGCTCAGGCATCAGAAAACTCCTGCCTTCGGGAGGTCGGACCTGCCAGCCTCCCAGCGGAGCACTGCGGACAGCACAGCCCGGAGCAGTTGTTTGGGGAACAACCTCGGGGAGCAGGTGTTTGGGGACGGCCTTCATTATTAAAAGGCCCTGTGATGTGCTGCATGAGGTGTGAACCAAAATTACGGTGAATATTTAATTTTCTAAAATTATTAAGTAAAGACACCTTGCCACGAACCCCCACCAAAGCCTCCCCTCGATTTGAACCCACTCATCCCATCCCTCTCGCCACTTTCTGCAGCAGCTCTGGAGTCCGCCTTCGTGACAGTCGGAGTTGGGCTGCTGCTTCGATGTCCTGAATGGATCCACGGCGTCTCGTGTTGTGGTCATTTGGACTCTGGGGAAGAGCTGCCTTCCCGGGCGTCGCGGGGTGGCGGCCCCGACTGCGTTTGCTCGTCAGGGCTGGTAAGGACACTCAGAAGGACACATCCAGAGCACAGCGCTGCAGAAGGCAGCAGGAACCACAGAAGGACTGGTTCGAAGTGAAGGGCCACAGCAGCTTCGTAGTAAATTTAAAGATCCAAACGCTGCCTATTCTGGTCGCCCCCTGAATGTCTGCCGTGTATCCTGCGTCCGTCTACCCAGTTCACAGCGAAGTGGAGCCAACTGGCGGGCGACATCTGCCCAGAACCAGGCCTCCTTCCTCCCTGTCAGGCTGCCCCCATCCCCAGCCTGGGCCCTGCACCTGCGTCAGACCCTGACATCCACAGGACCTCTGCACTCTCCCCGTGTCAAAGCCAAGGTCCTGGCAAGGAGGCACAGGGGCCATTACCCACTCACTCCACTCCAGCCACACAGGCCACCCTGCCCCAGGGCCTTTGCATTGGCTGATCCTCTGCGTGGAATCCCACCTGGGCTTCCCTCAGAAGTCACCTCCTTCCCGAAGCCTACAATGACCCCTACACACATACTCCCAACCCCGCCTTATCTCGCTCCTCTCCTTCCCCTCCCCAGCCCATTGCCCTGCCAGGCATATGGGAAGTCTTTGGGGAAACTTCAGGGAAAGGACAGGGCACTCCGCCTGTACAGATCTCCTCCCAGTCCCTTCCTAGGTTGCACACCACCCCATGAGTGTGATGTTGGAGCTACAGCAGCCATCTTGAGACCATGAGGAGCGGCACTGTTCATAGGCACAGAGTTAGATGTGGAGGGGAGGATGGCGGCTCCCTTCCTTCAGGAGCCCGGGCGGTGGGCGAGTCACACGGTGCCATGTGGGGCCCAGCCCCGCTCCCAGGCCCACACCGCTCCCCTGCCCAGTGTGGCAGGGCCAAGTCATCCATGCACCTTCCTGGGCTGTCCCGTCACTGACCCTGGAACTCGGGCTGCTTTGGGGAGGGCAGTGGGGTGCCAGGGGCAGAGGTGGCCATGGGTGCACAGGGGACCCCTGGATCCTGGTGTTCTGGGGCGTCAGCTGGCCCTGCGGTGCCCCGAGTCTTTCACAGATGGCGCTGGGTTTAGCCTTGGCCTGCGGCAGCGGGGCCCTCCTTTGGGGTCCCAGCCTCAGGAGAGACAGCTGGCTGGGGGTCAACCAAGAGTCACCTGCCCTAAATCACCTGCCCCTAAGTTAGATGCCCCTGCTGGCCCCATGGACACAGCACTAGGGGACTTCCAAGGTGTCCCTTCTGCGGCAGAAGAGCCTGGACCAGGGCTTTCAGCCTTGGGTCCCCGCAGCAGGACCTGGGGGTCCCAGCCTGTGCCCTGAGGTGATCCCCCAGCTCCCTGCTTGCTGCATGTTTCCCTGATGTCTGCTCACAAAAAAGCAAACCTTCCTTACACCTGCGCTTTGCCACCGTGAAGGTAGCAAGTCTCCCGGTGGCAGGAGGGTGTCATAGCCACCCCAGGGCCAGTGTGCAGTGACAACTGTCCGCCCTGTCCCCGCAAGCCTTCCTGTGTGGCTAGGAGGCTAAATGCAGGTGCACTGAGTCCCGTCTGCCCACGGAGTGAAGCAGGGAAGCAGGAGGCTCCTAGCACGGCCGTCTCGGATGCAGGGACACCATGAGCTTCTTGTCTAGGTTTTCCCCCTCTTTTCAGTACTGTTTTGATCTAGTATATTAAATGTTATTTTTTACAGTGGGAGGAGAGGGACTGTCCTTGGGAATGGATGGTGACAATCTCTGTGCTGCTGTGTGGGGCACTGTGTGACCCGCAAGGGCCAGAGGTCCAGCACTGTGGCGTTCATGGGGCCGACCGTGACCCCTGACCCGAAGGAGGGCACCCCGGGGACCTGGACCCCTCATCCACCCTCTCCACCCAGCAGCCTCCTGTCCACACCGGTGACAGGAGGACACTGAGAAGCTCAGCTTTCCAGGAGCCCAGACCGACCTCGAGTTCCCGTGGACCTGGGGCCCCACTGCAGGGGCTGGGACCAGACTCGCTCACCTTTGCAGATGAAGCACTTGATGTGGAAGTACTTGTTCTGCACCCGCAGCACCTCCCCCTTGCACACATTTCCACACGTGTTGCACAGGATGGCCGTGCTGGGCGGCTTCTCCAGGGGCCTGTGAGCAGCCTGGGGCTCCGACACTGTGGAGAAAGAGGTCGAGTTAGAGCGGGTGGTGTCCCCGGAGTGGTGAGCAAGCCAGCAAGGGCGCCAGGATGAGGGGCCTGAGCAGGGAGCCCGGGTCCCCCACCGGCACTGGCCCCACAGGGCACCAGGGGCTGCACTTGCCTATGGCCCTAGGGCTCAGACCACCTGGTCAACTGCAAAGTGGGGTTCCTGGCTAGAGCAGCCCCCACAATGAGCAGCCCTGTCCTTTATCATCAAGCAACCTGCAGTGACAAGGCTGTCATGGCCCCTGGGAAGGGTGACCCAGCCCCTGCTGCTTCCACCTGGCACGACCGTGACCCCTCCCCACAGTACTGCTGTTGGCCTACTCGGCCACAGCACAGCTCTGGAAACCATGGGTGGACGGGTCAGGATGGACAGCCACAGGCCTGACCTCGGGCCCTGGGGCCAGGCGGGACCCACACTCCCCATCTCATCTCGAGACCACTGCACAGGCAGTGGCCAGGATGCTGGAGCCCTTTCCTGCCCTGTAGCGGGGACAGCAGTGAGCCACAGCAAGAGGCAGGTGGCAGAGCCCGAGTCCAGGAGCTCTGAGCCTTGAACTGTGAGGAGGGCTGTGGGGCAGGCGACTGCCACCCGGCTGCAGCTGGGCCCTCAGCTGGGCAGAGTGATGTCCCCTGCACACTTCTCTGTGGCCAGGGCACTGCAGACATGGATTCACACGTCCTCATGCCATCCTACGGCATCCAGGGAGCCCAGGCCGGGCTGTCAGTGCCCGCTCTGCCCCCACCATGCCCAGAGTGCCGGCCCCAGGTCGCCCTGGAGATGCGGGCACAGGAAGGCAGAGTCCCCGAAAGGAACTCCACTCAGCCTTGGACACTGGGGCCCAGGCCCACCCGGCCTCGCTCTCCAGAGCTCAGGAGACAACATGGCAGGCGGGGTGGCCGAGTCCAGCCAGGGCCCTCTCTGCAGCTCAGGAGGGCAGACCTGTCCCTGGAGTGTGAGCACGGCATCCCCAGAGCCGTGGAGACACACGCACCTGCTCGTACAGAGGTGGGAGGTGCCTGGAGGTGTCCGGGGGCAGAGCCCAGGTGCCAGGGCAGGCCAGGCACTGAGGGGGCTGGGAGCGAGGCAGCTCTGGGAGGTGACGTCCTGGTGAGTCACCGGCCCCTCCACCCCGACCAGACAGGGTTCCTCAACACTGTCCTGTTCTCTACAGGGACACAAAGGACAATGGGCTGTGTCCCTCCCAACCACACAGGCACATTTCATAGGCTGGACCCTGGCTGCACCCCAGAATGAAACGGCAGCTTCAGGCTCTCGGGGCAGCACCGGCTACGGGTCAGGCTGGCCCAGGACATGGCCTCAGCCCCACCTCTCGCGTGTGGCCTCCAAGACCCCAGCCCCTGCCTGTCCTTCTCTGTGCTGTCCATCCCTCACCTGCTCTCCGCCCTCGGCCCTGGGGCCCCTAGGACCGTGGCAAAAGGTCCGCCTAGCAACCAGCCAGCAAATAGCAGCGGGTCTGGGTGGTGGTGCTGCCCTCTGGTGGCGCGAAGCAGACACTGCACACGAGGCGGCTCCAAGGCACCCGTGCGGAGCCCATGCCTGCAGCCGGGCTGGTCGGGGAGCAGGGAGCCGGGGCTGGCCGGGCTGGGTCCCGGGGATCCAGGGGCTGGGTGTGGCCCCCTAAACCATGCTCTGGAGCCAGGGCAGGGCATGAGCTGGAACAGGCCCGTCTTGAAGGTCACAGACTGCCCGGCGGCCAGCGGGGCCACTGCTGAGGCCAGCCTTTCAGCAGCCGCCAGGGCACGGGGCTCTCGGGGCCAGCTGCTGCCTCCTGTCCCCACCCTGCAGCCGGGCAGGGATGGCACAGCCCCGTCCCTGGCCAGGCCTGGGCTCTGTCCCCAGCAGGGAGACACAGAACCACGTCGCCACTTCCTCCTCCAAGACCCTGAGTTTCTCCAGTGCTGCTCGGTATCAGCCAGCTGGGAGCCCCCTGGAAACACTGCGGTCCCGGGGGGGGGCTCCGACAGAGGCTGAGTGCCCCAGAGCCAGGCAGAGGCCACGCAGGCTGCGCCAGCCACACACTCCCATGCCGGCCTCTGTGCCAATGCAGGGCACCCAGGGACTGAGTTTTCAACGTCCTTGGTGACTTGCCTATGCCAGATGGCACAGCAGAGGCTGCGGCCGGGACCCCAGGGCCAGCCTGGCCAGCGTCCCCACACTTCATCCCTCAGCACTCCAGGGCCCAGACCCCGGGCCGTTCCGACAGGGGAGCTGGCTTTGGGGACCAAGGCCTGGGACATCTGGGGGGGCTGGAGGAGCACACCCCAGCTGGAGTCCCGCCTCCCAGAGGTTTCCAACCCACCCGGGACAGTGAGATGCAGGCTACAGGGACCACATGAGACACCGCTGCGCCTGCCAGACCAGCAAGCTGGATGCGGACACCCGAGGCTCATCAGCCATGTCCACCTTGACTGGCCAGCAGGTCGCCTCACACTGTGCCTCTGCATACTGCCCTCAGCAGCCTAAAGGTCCCTCTCCCAGCAGCTCCAGGCCAGAGGTCCCAGCTCTTCCTCCCTGCCTGGTGCCCACTGCCCCTGAGTCTATTCATCATTCAGTCTTTGGAGCCCCCGGGCCTTTGCACATGCTGTCTTTTCCGTTCCTTCCTTTCCTGCCTCTGGAAAGACCTCTGGGACTCCCCCAGGCCAAGAGGGCCACCCCACCCCCCGACGGCACATGGCAGGCAGCTGTGCCCAAGGTCTGAGTAATGCGACAGTCACTGCCAGCTGTCTGTCAGTCAACCCTTGGAGGGAGGGGCTGGTGGGACTCAGTCTCCCAGCTCCTGGTGTCTGCCATGGCTGGGCTACATGTGACAAAGATGACTTGAGACACCCTGCAGCAGGTGGTAGATATGCAAATGTAAGACACCCAGTCAGGGGAATATTATTTAGCACCAAAAAATGACTCTCAAGCCCCGAGGAGCCATGGAAGGACCATGGGTGGGAGTGGGGAACCAGGAGGGACAGGGGTCGGAGGGACAGCCTGTGTTGACCCTAGCAGGGGGACCCACTGGATATGCAGCCTAGGAGGACCTCCCAGAGCCTGGCTTTCCTCCGCTATAAAGTGGGAACTATCCTGAGGCACAGGGCGTGTCTGATGTGTGCCTCAGTGCCTCAGGGACCAGCCACACGGGAAGCGTCCTATGATCGGGCTGTGGGGGGCAGGGCTGAGCTGTGTTAGTGACTGGGTGACCAGACAGTGACTCTGGGTGTCCTCAGCACTGGAGTGCAGACCAGCACCTCACCCAGTGGTCCCCCACCCGGAAACCAAGCAGGACCCATCTGGACCCTCGCCAAACCCCACAGCCGTGTGGACGGTGAGCCCAGCTCAGCACCACCGTGCATCCCCACGGGGACCCCGATGGCCAGGTGGGGCACTGTGCCCGGCCATTCACACCAACATGTCCCTGCCCCCAGCAGCCTCTGCCCACTGCCGCTTCCACTCTGCCCACTGTGCCCAGACACCCTCCGCCCCAGGCAGCTGTGCCCCACCTCGCTCAGGGAATCCACTTCCTGCCGCCCACTGCTGAGGCCAATGTCTGGGTCCTTTCTGTCACCTACCTGGCCCCGCCGGTGACACGATCTGCGCCACACTCCTGGCGCTGGCCCTTCTCTTTCACGCCGTGCTGGCCAGGGCAGCTGCACCTTGTGCCCACCCTCATGCCCGTCATCTGTCCCCGCCCTGGAGGTGCTTTAAGCTTCCAGAAGCCTCTGCAGGGAACGGCAGCTTCATGTCCTACGTGGGAACCTCAAGGCTCCCAAGGTCAGCCGTGGACACCAAGTCGAGAAAGACACCGGCACCGTCCACTCATTCCTGCCCTCACCCAGCAAACGGAGGCCCTGCCTGTGCACCGTGTCGCTCCAGGGCTCGGGAGCACAGGGAACAGCCTGGGTGCCCTCTCCTGGGGTCCACATCCCGCCCCCGGGAATGTTGGTCCCCCCATGACAGCCGAGGGTGGGGGCTCCGTCCATCACAGGCTGGGGGCGGACAGCCCCTTCCCTGCTCACTGTGCATTCTCTGGTCTGCAGCAGGGATGGCAGGTGGCCAGGGCCCGGGGAGGGACACGGCAGGCGAGGCTGTGGGGCAGGGCCACCTCCGTCCTTCCCACCACTCGGACAGCGACACGCTCGCTCCAGAACCCCAGGGTTTTCACCTGTTCACTGCTGTCCGAGATCCACAGGATGTTCCACCCACCTCAAGGTGGCCTCAGAGCTCATGCACGCCACCGCTCAGGTCTCTGAGTTTCCCAACTGATCCAGCGACTGACTGAGCCCCACATGGCCACTTCCAAGGTGCCAGTCCACCAGAGCAGGCGGCAGGACACACATTACACCTCGCCCTTGAAGATCTGCCTTTCTAACTGTGCCAAGGAGCAGTGGGCAACTATGGAGGAAGGGCGGGTCTGGGGCTGGCCAGCAGCAAGGTGGACCTGCACGCAGGCAGGGAGGGCTTCCTGGAGGTGTCCGAGGGCGGCTCCCAGGGTGAGCAACCCTTCCTTGGACAGGAGCAGCCCGACTGCAGCGCACTGGCCACGTGGGTGGCTGGCATCCACTGGCCTGTCTGCCTCCCACGCCCCAGGGTCAGACCTGAGTTTGGGGGCCGGTCAGCCCGTCCCTGTCCTAGTGCTCACCAGGCCCTACAGGGGGACAGGCAGGGCCCACCCAGTCCTCTCCGGGGTGGGAGGAGGGCTCGGTTTACACACCCACTGGCTGTCCTCAGGGCCCGCCCTCGGCGCTGTCCTTCCAGTTGTGTCCTGGTTCTGAGTGGGTCTCGGCCTGCAGGCTCCTGTGCCACCTGCTGGGAAATCGTGCCAGGTCACATGGGCCTTCCGTCCTAACCTACTTAAGGGCCGATGCTAATTATAAGCCTGAGCCAGGAGGCTGCTCCGGAGCTGGTCCTGCTCCCAAAAGCTCCCCCCAGGCCTGAGCCACAAGCTGTGCTCGGTCTCGGGCTCGGCCGGCTGGGTCACTAGGCCTGGGACTCTGTGGAGCAGACAGGCCACGCCCACCACACCCACCAGGCCCTCCTGAGCGCCTGGCCCTCAGAACCCACAGGGTGACTGAGGGTGTGACGCACTGAAGTCAGGGGGAAACCAAGACACATCACAGTGGCACCCAGCCCTCAGCACATCGCTCTGCCAAGCTCTACCCTTGCCCATGCACTGTCTGCTCTGGGGACCCCAAGAAGGCAGAAGCACCTGGCATCTGCCAGAGGTGCCCTAGGTTGCTGGTTGGTCCAATCTCCTGCCCCGCCCACTTCATCATGGCCCTGCCCACCCCCTGTGGCCACACCCATATCCTCCCTGTCCCTGCCCACCTCACTGCCCCACCTACCTCTTCACTGTCCCCGCCCACCTCCTCATGACCACACCCTCTCCCCTTGTTGTCCATGCCCACCACTCAATGCCCCGCCCACCTCTGCCACGACACCTGGCTCTTCCAGCATCGCAGCCCCCGGAAGGCACAAGGGGTGTGTCAATGTACCCACACCCCAAGACTGCAGGAGAACGGATCGGTGTGCGGTGAACACCAGGGTCCAGTGGATGTTCCCACTGTGTACAGATGCCTGGGCAGTTTCGAAAAGCACAGGGTCACCTGGGAGGGTTAGGAATCCTCACAGCTTTGCCACTGCAGATGTCCCTGAGCGACGGGGTGCAGAGATCTCCCAGGGCCGAGCACAGGCGAGGGTCTTCCCCGTGTGGACCCCTCCACCCAGCAGGACCTCACTCTGGAGAAAACAGCACACAGACCAGGCTGCACAGCCTCCAGAAACCCTTCCTGAAACCTGCCCAGAGCTGGGGAAGTCATTCTGTGAGGACCGCGGTAAGTCCCGGTGCAGGACCCCACAGCCCTGGGTGCAATTCTCACCTCTGGGCATGCTTCCAATACCAGGTCTGCTCACATCAGAGGACTCCCAGGTCCCCACTGGCGAAAGCCAGAGGGGACAAAGCCCCAAAGCCCTGGGCCTCCTGCAGAGCACCTCCAACCTAAACCCCCTGCCGGGAGCACCTGGACGAGGATGCACAGGATTCTCCCCAGAGGCCTGGGTGTGGTCCCGACCACCAGCCCTGCAGCCACCAGGCTGGAGAATTCCAAGCCACCTACACAGGAAAGTCCTTGTTTTCCCACGCTCTTGGCACTGTGGCAGGCACCAGAGGGGCAGGCAGGCCAGTGCAGACCCAGAGTGGACGCACAGGCCAGCTCGGGCGTGGTCGTAGCTCGGGAGTCCTACGGAGGATCCCGGGGCTGCCTGAATGGCCAGGGCACCTCTGACCCTCAGGGGCTCCTGACCCAGGACAGGCAGTCCTGAGTGTCTTGGTGTGGGCCGAGTCAGGGTGGAAAGGATCAGGGAGCCTCAGAGCCTGAGAGAGAAGACAGCCAAGATGGCATCTCCTGCAACCCTCCAGGACAGGGGACAGGAGCATGAAGACAGTGGCCCCAGGAGGCCACACAGAGCCCACCTGTGCAGGTTGAACTGTCTCCCCTAAAAGTCACATGGGGAGCCCTGAACCCCAGACCCCAGAATGGGACTGGATTTGGAGACAGGGCTTTCAGAGGCACAGCTAAGGGAAAAGGAGGCCATTAGGGTGTCCTGAACCCAGCAGGACCACACCTTCATCAAAAGGAAAATGGTAGGGCCAGGCATGGTGGTGCACACCTCTAATCCTAGCACTCGGGAGGCTGAGCCAAGAGGGTCACTGAGAGTTCGAGGCCAGCCTGATCTGCATAGCGAGACCCTGTCTCAAAAAAGAAAAAAAAAAAGGAGGGGGAGAATGGTATATATCTGCTGAAGTACCACACTCTATAAACATGCATATTTATTACGTGTTAAAAATTTAAATGCTTAAAGGATTGGAAGTAAATGCCAACTGCCCCAGTTTGATCACTACACTGTATACAGGTGGTGTTACCACGCTGCACAATAAATAGGAATGACTAATTTTTAAAGGAAAAATCTCCCCGGTCAGCAAGTGTCTGGGCTGACAACACACACAAGGGCCCGATGGGTGCTGACCGGCCCAGGCCGCCCAGCAGGAAGCGTGTCTGGGGCTGCAGATCCGAGCATGGGCCCTGGGGGATCCACGGTCCACACAGCCTCCCCTCGGCTCCCGTGGCCAGTCTGTGCTGGGGCTTGCACTCAGCCACCGCGCCACTGCCCGGACCACCATGCTGCAAGTGGGCAGACCGCTCAGCTGGAAGAGAAGCAGGCCTGCCAGGCCCCCGCAGCTCTCAGCTTCCCAGGGGCCGACCCTCCACTGCCCCACCCCTGCTCAGGCCCTAGCCCTGCACACACCAGCCTGGCTGGGGTCCGGCCGCTCCACTGTACACCGTCATCAACGACAACGGACGACCCAGGACAGCCCTGGCCTGGAGTCCAGCCTGATGCCTGTGAGGGCCCAGAGGTGCCCTTGGCTCCCCTCCCGTCCCTGGCCCCAGGAGAACACCCTCTGCCTGGAGAGCCGGGCCACTGTAACAATGCCTTGGACAGACGGGGGCTTCTGCAGTGGACAGCACCCCGACAGCGCTGGAGACCGAAGCCCACCCGAGGGACTCAGAATGTGCCCAGCACCACTGTGACAGCACACAGTGGCACCACCCACCCCAGGGGGCTGGCGGGCCCATCACCCACAGACCCTCCCCTGAGGCGGGACGTGGGAGCCCTGCACCAAGAGCTCCTCCTCAGCAGACACGGGTTGGGTTAGCCCAGTGGGGCAGGCACCCTGGGGTGAGCTGAGGTGCCCAGCAGTCTGGGACAGGGCACTGCCACCAGGGCGGGCGGGGCAGGAAGTGGACCCGGCCGCTGCTGGGCCAAGGTGCCTGTGAATCGGTGGTTCTGCAAGCACCAGGGCCGAACCGGCTGGCTCGGTACACACGGTGATGCCAGGCTTTGGGTGTTCTGCCTGCTGCAGGCGCAGTGGGCACACCAGTCCCCAGCTGGCATGAGAAGCACTATCACCCACATGCTGCCAGCAGGCCCACGGCTGAGCGAGGCTCGGCACCTCGGAGACCACACAGCCTGTAGCTGGCAGGGCAGCGCCGGAACCGGGCCTGGCCCCTTCACTTCCTGGCTCTTCTCGCGTCCTCCTGAGCCCCTGGGCCAAGGAAGACTGTCACTGGGAAAGCATTTCCTGAGTGTCTAACTAAAGCTGGGCACCCAGCTCCTAGCCAACAGCTGGGAGAGGACAGAGGGCCGAGCTCTGGGCAGCCAGTCCACACACCGTCCCAGTTGCTCAGCGGGGCGCTCCACGAAGCCCAGGGATCGAGGTGTCGGCTCCCAAGCATGGGGCGGCTGTGGGCAGGCAGGGTGCGCCCACCTCGGTCCCCGATGGCCGGCATGACCAGGACCCGCTCTGCCAGATGGGCCCAGAGTCGAGGTGGGGACAACCAGCTGGGACCCTGGCCCAGAACCACTGCTGGCCTGGGGAGACACGAGCGGCCCAAGTTCAACCACAAAAACAACTTGGGAGAAACCCTATCAGTGCGCGGAAGGGGAACACGACAAATCCCGCCGTCCTCCTCCCCTGAGATGACCACCCGGCTGTGGGCGGCCGCCCACCCTGTGACTCTGCATGCCGGGGTAGGACGAGGTGACCCGGTGCAGTCATAATTACGGTGCCCGAGCCTGTGCCTGGCCCTCGTGTCCGGGCTGTGTCATCTCCAGGACGGCCCCAGCCCAGCTCGGTGGAGGCGCCTGGCGTAGACAGCTTCTCACTGCTGCAACAGAGCGCACACTCCGTGCAATCCACCTGTTCAAAACGCTCAGTTTGCCAGTTTTTCATATATGCCCAGGACTCTGGGTCAAACGCCATAACCTAATTTAGAAAATTGCTGCCACCCCAGAAGGAACCCTCTCCCAGTTTCAATCCGGGCCATCATTCCTCCTCCCCACCCCTCAGCAATGGATCCATCCCTGCAGATTGGTGGGCGCTGGGCGTCTCACACACATGGAGTCAGCGGCCTTCGGGGACTGGCTTGCTTGTGGTGAAAGGCATTGGTGTGTCGCTGCCTTCGTGGCTGAGCGCTCTTCCAGCACATGGACAGAGCACATGTTGTACGGCCATTTATCCGCTGTTTCCATCTTGGCTGCTACAAGCATTTGTGTGTTCATTCTGGGTGCTGTGTGCTTTCTTTGCTCCGGGGTATATGCTAGGAGTAGAATGCTGGGTCACGGGCCATTCTGTGTAACACTTTGAGGGGCCGCTGGACTGCTGCACGGCCGCTGTTCCCACGTGGCTGATTCCTCCACACCCTCAGCACCAACTCTGGTTTGCTCGACTGATTCTAGCCTGCTAGAGAGTGTGAAGTGCCCTCCCCCTCCTCCAGGTGGGGCTGAACCCAGGGCCTTTGCACTGACCTCCATCCCCAGTCCTTTTCAACTTTTGATTTTGACAGTTTTTGTTTTTTGTTTTGGTACCAGGATTGAACTCTGGACCTTATGCTTGTGAGGCAGGCTCGGTGCCACTGAGCTACATCCCCAGCCACTAAGCTTTTGATTTTGAGACAGGGTCTTGCTAAGTTGTCCAGGCTGGGCTTGGACTTGTGATCCTCCTGCCTCAGCCTCCCAGAGCGCTGGGATGACAGGTGTGCGGCCCCCACCCACTGGCACCTCGTTTGGGTTTGCATTTCCCCGATGGCTGAAGATGTATGAACACCGTCTTTGTTTGTGAGTTGTTTTTCCACTTCCTTTGCGATGTCTTTCATGACACAAGTGTTTTTAGTTTTGATAAAATCCAATTTTTCTCCTGGGGCTTGTGTGCCTGGTGTCACTTCTAAGAAACTATTGCCTAATCTGAGATAATGAATATTTACTCTTTCTCCTTAGGGTTTGAGTTTTAGCTTTTACTATAATTTTGCATGAGGAACTTTCCATAAATAGAATCACACCCACGCCACCTGTCTCCTGGCCAGAGGCTGTCGCTCCCTCTGAGCTGGGGCCTCGGTGCTGATCCCCCAGCTCGGGGTGCAGACGCCAGCACAGTGTTCGTGTTGTTGCTGTTTGCTCTTTGCCCTCCACATTGTTGCCGGCTGCTGGTGAGGGCTCACGGGGTGTGGGAGACGCCTGTATCAGCAGGCCGGGAGCCCTTCCAGCCTCCGGCGTGGAAATTCCATTTGGGAAACGGTCGCTGTCAACTGTGCTCAGCTCCGGAATCCACCGGGCGGGGCCAGGCTGCCCCCACCCCAAGTGGACTCACCCTCCACGGCCAGGAGGGCACGGTCAGCTAGAGCCTGGCCAGAGTGGGAGCCACAGCTATGCCCTTTGGGGGACAAATGCCGAGTGCGGTTCTCTGCCAACCCCGAGAGGAGGCGCTACAGTCAGCCTCTACAGATGGGGCCCTTGAGCCCCAGAGAGGTGCAGGTGTCTCGCTGGGGTCCCCCGAGAGGTCGGCCAGCAGAGCCCAAGGCTTCCCTGTTCTGCTCCAGTCAGAGCAGCTCCTCAGTAACAGCCCAGGATCCTCAGAGTGGGAGCTGAGCAGGAGATGGCACAGGCCAGCAAGGAGGATGCAGGGAGGGGACAGCCCAGGCACAAGGCTCGGCCCCATGCACAGGGTGGGACAGGAAGCCCGAGGGAGGCAGGACTGGTGCAGCTTGGGGCTCCCGAGCTCTGCCCTGTGGCCCTGAGCCGTGGCCTTCTGCTGCTGGGGTCCAGGCCGTCCTGTCACCCTCAGCCAGCAGCCACATTGGCCTCATGCAGGACACGGGCCTTCGGCACGGGCGTGTTGTTTGTATCTGTGTGGCCAGACACACCCTGTTCCCATCAACACCAGAGGAGGGACACCGGGTGACATTCCTTAAAGCCCGGTGCTGGGCGGTGCCCTGCTGGGGAACATCCTGCACGCTCTACACAAACCGCAGTGTCCTGACCTGTCCCCTCCAGATGCCACCGGTCCCCTCCCCCCACCGATGCCTCCAGACACTGCCAGCTGCTTGGGGAGCAACCTGGCCCCTGGCTGAGAAGCACTGCCTCAAAGGAAAGAGGCAAAGAAGGGCGGAGGAGAGAGGGCAGGACAGACGGGGCCCAGTTACCCTGGCCCTGACCCTGGGCCTGCTGGAGCCCGGTCATGGCTCTGACACTCACCACCACGTGACGAGGGCCCAACCCTTCCCCTCCCCGAGCCTCAGCTCATCATCTGTAAGACGCGTCCCCTACTCACACACAGCACTGTCTGAGAGAAAGTCCCCAAGCCTGCACATAGCTGGCGCCGCCAGTGCCGCTCTCCCCAGGATCACAAGGCAGCCAGACCCTCGAGGCTTGTCCGTGGGACCCGAGACCAACTTCTAACTAGAAACTGAACACAGGGCCACCTCGGGCTTTACCTGTCCCTCCTCCAGGCATCCCCAGGGTGCGGCTCCTCTCAAAGGCTCTGCGCTCTCCCTCCAAGGACAGGCCCCGGCACCAGGGAGCTGCGCTGGCAGCTGCGTGGGCAGAGAGCTCCGCGGTGGGCACCTCTCCCGGTGACATGCCAGAGGTCACGTGGCAGCTGCCACCCCAGGTCCAAGGCGGGCAGGGCCAGGCCCTTCCCGGAACACCAAAATAGCCTCTACCACACTGCCACCCCAAACATACACCTGTTTCCCAGTGTATGGGAAAGGGACACTGAATAGGCCCAGGGGGACAGTTACTGACCCCACGTGCCAGGGCAGGTGGACTTGCAACCCTGCGCTTGTGAGGCAGACACCAGAACCACTGAGCTAAATCCCCAGCCCCCAAATCTTCATCTACATAGTTCCTCATTGTTCTAGGATTATTGCCCCCCTCTGAGTCATTTGCTACATTTGTTTCTCCCGATGTACCGAATGAAGCTATGGCAAGCTCCGGATCTGGGGTCTTTGCTGCCCCGAGCAGCATTGACCAGACCCAAAGCTGAGCTTCTTCTCTAAGTCTCATGTCTGTCCATATATTAATTAGTTCTCCTTGTGCTGTTGTGGCTCACAGGAGACTAGAACTTAATGCAGAGGTTCTAGAGGTTCTTTCCCTGTTCCCTACACAACACCAATGTACCAGAGGGGAAACTGAGGCTGAGGAAGCTTAGACAAGCTACAGGAGGCCCCTGGACAGTGAACAGCAGGGCTTGGGCCCTGCCCACATCTGGCTGCCCAAGACCCTGTATTCAGCAGCTTCCTTATCACTGGGACACAATACCAAACACCCACAGCTTAAAGGAGGAAAGGTATGATTTGGCTCACAGTTTCAGGAGATTCAGTCCATGGTTAGCTGGCTCCAAGGCAGGAGCATCATGGTGGAAGGGTGTGGAGGAGCAAAGCCACAGTCCTCATCCTGGCTAACTGGGCACAGGGTGTGTGCAAGTCAGGTCATGGTAAGAGGCTTTGGGGCAACACCTTTAGGCACAAGTCATATTTCATACCCCCAACAAAACTGCCTCATCCAATTGGCTCTGGGAAAAGAACTGGGGAGCTGGCAGCCAGGTGAATGTCGACTGTACCTCTGGGTCTGACTTAATCATGCTGTTGAAACTTCCACCTCTGCCCACCAAAGGGGTGCTGAGGAGCAGCCATTACAGCAGGAATCCCAAGGGATGTGTGCAATATTCCTTTTTGGAGTCCACAGAGCCCACACTGGGCACATATTTTGTGTTCAAGGCAAAGAATTGGACTCTGTATTAGTCATCTCTCGGTTGCTGGGATAAATACCTGACATACACAGCTTAAAGGACAAAAGCCTTACATTTGGCTCATGGTTTCAGAAGTTTCAGTTCATGGGCAGCTGGCTCCAAGGCAGAAACATCATGGCAGAAGAGCATGGTAGAGCAAAGCTGCTTCTTTCATGCCAACCAGGTAACAGATGGACCAGAAAAGAGCCAGAGAGGGAGGGGCAGAGGCCAGATGTAGAACCAAGGACAGGGCCCCATGACCCACTGGATGTACACATAATGTGCTTTACTAATCCCATGGACGAGGTTGGGGATTTAGCTCAGCGGTTCCACCGCCAGCCTCACAAGCACAAGGACCTGAGTTCGATCCCTGGTACCAAAAAAAAAGTCACTAATCCCATGGAGTTCTCAAACCAGCCAGCCTGACAATCAAGATGAACCATCACAAGCACCCCTCCTTTGTCAACTTGACGCCCAAACACTCTTGAAACCAAACTTCACCTCCAAAGAGAGTCAAGAACAAGGTCACAATTCCTTCTAAAGTGATGGAACTACTCCACATACAACTGGAAACACTAATTCCTCCTCCAAAGGCTCACAGTTCCAGCACTGCTCAAAGGTACGAGTCCAGAGTCTTCTCTGAGACTCAAGGCAAACTCTTAACTGTAGGCCCCTGCAAAATTCAGAAAGCAGGTAACATATTCCCCAGATACAATGCCACAGGGTCAATGGCTCCTTCTGCCTGGAGGTCAACAGTCCCATCACTTCTTGGCCTTGTAGCTAAGGTCAAGTGTAGAAGTAAACAGTTTTTCCATTCAATGACTCTACCACTGGCTTGTCTTGAAGCCCATGCCCAGCTCAAGGTAGAAGTCTTGCTGGCGACGATGACAATGACAGCAGCTGCCCACTGAATACTCAGCACTGCCACACCAGTATCCCTGCTTTCCCAATGAGAAAACTGAGGCAGTGGATGCCCTGGTGAGAAGCAAGGGTTTTACTCTGACAAGCAGGGGCAGCTGCTGACAGGTTCGCTGGATGCTAGGAGGGAAGTGTCCATCACCAACACCTCCCTGTGGCTGCTGTGTTCCTGAGACGGGCACGCTCATGTGTCACTGAGACAGGCATGCCCGTGGGGTCCTGGCTGGCATCTGTGCAGGCAGCAGCCCTGGAGGGCTGGCAACAGAGGCCTCAGGGCCTCGGCTGGGCAGCTGCCAGTGCATCAGGTGCCCTCACCTGGGAGGAGACATCAGTCCCCTAACTCCTGGGAGCAACACAGCCTAGCCCAGGAGACCAGTGTGCAAGAGAGGGTACTGAAGCCAGGCTTCTCTCTCCATCTGCACACCCTGCCCGGTCACCCATGGACTCGGCAACACTCCACCCCTCAGGCCCTGCACGTGTGAGTGAGGTGGCCCCACCCCGAGCACAGACTTACTTGAAAGGCCACTCCTAAGGGAGGCCCTCAGCGGCCCAGCCAAGCAGACACCGGTTCCTGGGACATGGCCAGTGGGCATCTGCAGCAGAGTGGCCAGGGTGACACCAGATCCCTGAGGCCGTGCAGAATCCGCATGGGCTCCGGGAAGGCCCGTGTCAGGAAGAATGCTCTGCATTTCGGGGCAATGTGGGTCCTTTCCCTGAGTGCCCAGAGAGAGGCTGGCCTCAGGGCCCAGCCCACACTTGTGCAGGGAGGGGCTGCCCATGCTGGCTGGTCCTGAGCCTCCACTCAGATTTACAAGCATGAAGTCAGCTCCACCTGCCTGCAGCTGGAGACAGTGGCACCATGAGCAGCCCCACGGGACAGATAGGTGGACGGAAGGACTGGGCAGGACCTGACAGGAGGCGCCTAGGATTTGCAGGACGGCAGCACCAGGCCAGCCCAGAGGAGCCAGAAGAGGCCAGCCTGCCCCCATGGAGCAGGGAGGCATCCACCCAGGGACCTCCTGGGCCCCAGCAGGGAGCTAGGGAAGGGGCACGTCCCAGGGGTGGACAGGTGCTGGGCTCCAGTGACCACCTTCTCCTCCTCCACCAAAGACCTGCCTGAGGAAGCACTTGCCTGCTTCCCCCTCTCAGTACCTGACTCAGCAGGCCTGGCCCCACTTCTAGTTCCAGAGCTAAGCCCTGATTGGCTCAAGTTAATTTGAAATCTGCATATCCCGAGGCCTGTACTTGGCCTGGTCCAGCTTCCAGGACCACCGAATTTGTCGAGTTGGGGCCGTGCCACCCTAGTCTGGACCACTAGGCCTCCTGTCCTTTTCTGTGGGTCTGTCTGTAGCCTCCCTCTGCCTCTCTCTCTTAGGAATAAATTCGATGGCATTCAGGGCTCACTCTGATAATCCTGGATTATCTCCCATCTCAACATCGTTAACATAATCCCATCTGCAAGGTCCCCTTTTCCAACTACAATGACTCAGGTTGCAGGCACTAGGGAATGACATACAGGGGGCACTTTCAGCCTATCATGGGCACCTGCAATTTAACTGGTATGAAGTGTAAATATGTAGCAATTTTTTGCCACACAGTACTCACCCTTAGTGCCTGAGATGCGCTCTGCTACTCTGTATTCAGTCCAAGTTCTTACATAAAGGAGTGCTGCAGCGACCCAGTAAACTGATTTCTGTGCCCACGAATGGTGGCCACCCGCAGTGTAGACAGTGCTGTCCTCACTTCCATAGCTGTCCCTGCCAGCGTGGGGACAGCTGTGGAAGTTATGAGGCTGTCAAGCAGCTCCGGAGACAGGCTCTTTATGCACATCTCGAGGTGGGCCCCCACAGCCCACCCAACTCTCCAGCCTGCTCTTGGTACGGCGCCTTGTCCCAACCCACACAGCCACCTCCACAGCGGCCCGCACCCCAGGACCCAGTGCCCAGATGTTTCTGCGTGGGGTAAGGTGTCTGGCAGAGGAAGCCAGCCGCTGGGTACTGCGCTCTGGCCCATCTAGTGGCTCAGGACGGGGCTCTCGGGGAAAAGGAGAGCGAGCCGTGGTCCCAGGTGGCTGTGAACGCTCCCATCCTCACTGAGCTCCAGCGATGCGAGGCTTGCCCCTCCTCCAGGGACCTCGGTCCACACTGTAACACAATTCTCACATCCACCAGCACCATCAGGGCAGCGTTACAGGCTGGGTATCCACCATCCAAAATGCCCAGCACCAGAAGTGCTTCAGACTTCTAGTTTCTGAAAGCATTCAGATTTCCAGAAGTGTTTCCGATGTTGAAATCTTTGCATTTGCATAATGAGATACCTGGGACCCCAGTCTCAACCTGAAATTCACTAATGTTTCACCTCCACCTTAAACACACACCCTGGGGTGACTGAACACCACGTTTTTTTAACAGTTTTGAGCATGAAACAAAGTTTCAGGGTGTGGAATTTTCCATTTGTGGCATTAAGTAGCACTTTGGATTTTTAGATTAAGGATCTCCAACCTCACCCTCTTTACTGAAATCCTCATTTGTGAACAATGCTCAGAAGCCAAGAAGCAAGCAAAATCCAGGGCTTACAAAGCCAGTGGCAGATGGTTGAGATTTTCAACATGACTTTGAAGCAGAGATGACACTGAGTTTCCTAAGGTCCTAAAGCTGTAGGATCCAAGGGACTGAGGCAGCATCCAGCCCCAGGGGAGGGAGCCCAGCGCCCAGCCCACTCTCGCCCGAGCTCTCCGTCCTTGGCGGCAGCTCCCACACGATGCCTGCCCTGGTGCCCTGAGTCCCTCTCAGCCAGCAAACAGAGGGCTGTCACTGCTGTCACACATCACGAGGGCGACTCGGGCGGTCCTGGGTTTGCTCCAAGATCCGCTTCCCAGCAGCCATGTGGGTCCAGCCTGGCAACTTCTCCAGTCTTGGAGCCTCAGTTTCCCTGTGTGTTCGGTGAGAATGCCTGGTGCCAGGGCTGCAGGGGGCCCGAATGAGATGACATGGGTGAGGATGCTGGCACCTGCCTGGCACACGGCAGGCACCTGGGAACAGCAGCTTCCTCTCCCAGGTCCCAGCCATGCCTGTTGTCTGTCACAAAGTCCCCAGACCGCTGGGTTCAACAACAGACGTTTGTCCTCTCGTGGGTCTGGAGTCCAGGTGTCCCAAATCGAGGGAGGACAGGGCCACGTCCCTCTGAGATTGGGGTCAGCTGCTTCCTGGGCTCTGCGGGTTCATCTTCATTGCCGACTTGACAGGCTCAGGAGCTGCCAAGGGAACGAGTAGAGCACACTCCTTGGTGTGTCTGGGTGGTCAAGGGCGTGAGACCTTGGGGTCCATGTCTAGTCCCTTGCTCCTTCCTCTTTGGCTCTATTCCCCTGTGCCCTACTTCCTGGCCACCATGAAAAGAGTAGCTTTCCTCCACCAGCCCCTTCCACCATCATGCTCCTGCCCAGAGCCAGCTGGCCAAAGACTGAACCCTATGAAACCATGAGCCAAATTATACCTCTCCTCCTCTAAGTTGAAGGTTACTGGGTCCTAGCTCAGGAAAGCCAAGTGGTATATCTCCTTGCAGCTTTGCCGGTCACTGGAGTTCCCTGGCTCATGGCTGCATGGCTCCAGCCTCCACCTCCGCCTTCATGGGGCCCCTGGCTGGGTGACCCTTTACGTTCTCTCCCCTCTTCTGCTAAGGACACAGGTTAGACTGTATCAGGGGGTCACCTGCTCAGAATGACCTTACAGGACTCCCCATCATCTCCTATCCTTCCCAGACTGACCTCCAGGTCCCCCACCAGAAGGCCATCTTGGGGTGCTCACGAGGCCCCAGACGGAGACCAAGCTCCTTATTCCAGATGCTGAGAACCCTGGGCAAGGCAGGGCAGGGAAGGTGCCATTCTTCAGCCCTGATCTCCCAGGCTCCAAGCACTGAGGAGCCACCCACCCTCATCGGTGCTCACACACGAGCCAGCCCATGCCACAACAGCTCCATACAGCACCTGTGGGACAATGAGATATCTACTCCCAGGGCCTCTGGGAACCCACAGGTGCTGGCCATCTGGGAACAGCCAGGTGTGGGACAGCTGGCTACTCAGCTGGTATCCCCACCGTGCACTGGAGTCCTGAGAGCGGGGACGGCCTGCAGCATGGGGCCCAGTGCACAGGGTCTTGTCCTGCCCAGCTACTTGGATGCCTTGGGTGCAGGTAGCCGGGGGCCTCTCTGGGGAGACGACATTCATACCAGGATTTGGAGGGTGAGGAGGGACTAGAGCAGAGGGACAAGTCCGGTGGAGGGGACAGCCGGGGAGAAGGGTTCAAGGCCAGGAGGATGCAGAGGCAAGAGGAAGCTGGGAGTGGCCTCAGGGAGGCCCCGATGCCCACACAACACCTGCAGGGTCCACACATGGGGTCTTGGGTAGAGCTGGGGGAGCACGAGGTCAGCAACACCCCGAAGCCTCCCTGTCCCGCTGTCCCCACCACAGCCTTCCGGCTCCTGCTGGGATGTGAACCCACGCTAAAACTAGCAGCGATTCGTCCGTCTCCTGTCTGCCAACATGCGGTCTGCAGCGCGTCTGCCTCCAGAACCAATAAAGCCAAGACAGACACCTGGGCAGAAAAATAACCGAAGAGGGAGACAGGAACCCAGGGATACACAAGCGGCCTGGGAAAGTGTAAAGGTGCACTTGGGCTCTGAGGCCCCAACCCATGGGACTGCGAATATTCAAAAGGCAGACACACCCTGCACTGGCTGCCGGGCAGGGACGAGGGACCCTGTGCCCTTTGGTGGAGGTATAAACGGAGGCAGGAGACTTTCCCGTCACCGCGTCCAGGAACAGCTCTTACCCTCCCGTACGCATAGCTCAGCTGTGTCCGTGTAAGAACGGCGGAAATGTGGCCCACGCGGGCCCAGTGGGGGGACACAGAGAACCGAGGTCTTGTCACAGTGCCCAGCCTGGCCGAGGCAGGACGATGGCATCTGGCGGGCAGAGGTGCCCCAAGACACTGGGTCTGCTTCAGATCCTTTCCCTCAGTGTACTATTTCACAGTTCCGCAGGATACAGGACGCAGCCTGACTCACGCGCTTCCCTTCGAAGATCCCAGAAATGAGCAGCAGCCACAGACCTGGTTCTAGGCTCACGGCTGGATTGACAACTTAGCCAGCCCTCTCCCCTGGGACTGCAAATGATGGTGAACCCCAAGCCAGCCCGCAGCTCCTCTGGCGCCTGTGGCAGGCGCGGCCGATCAGTTGCCCACCACTGTCCCCAGGGAGTCTCTGCTCCGCATCCTGGGAGCCCCTGGTGGCCAGCAGGGTGGAAGCAGAGAGCTAAAGTGTCAGAGAGAGGACAGTGCCCACAGCCACTAATCGTGACCCCAGAAAAGTGAGATGTGAGCACCCCTCCCAGAGCCCAGCACCAGTCCAGAGGCTGTGTCTTGGGCAGTGGCCCCACCCTGCTAGCCTTGGTTTAACCATCTGTACACGGGGCTGGGAACAGACATGCTGAGGAGTGGCCCACAGGTACCTGCCACCCTTGCCCCCTGGCCCACAGTGGAGATGACCCCCAGGTCCCTGACAGGTGTGCACACGGGAGCAGAGCGTGATCATCTGCACAACAGTGTGAGAGACTCAGCCCAGGGGAGCACGTCCCAAGAATGCCTCGGCAGAGACGAACCCTCGGACACCACAATGCAGGAGAAGAGTCCCAGGAAGGCACAGCTGCCAAGGCCCTGCCCACGAGGCCCTTCATGTGTCCATGGTGCACGGAGGCCCCCCAAAAGCACAAACAGAATCAGCAGATGACCCAGCCACCCCACTTCCGGGACAGGCCCCAAAGAACATCCAGCAGGTATCTGCATGCCATGCTCATGGGCACCGTCACAGCAGCCAGGAGGAGGGAGACACGGGCGTGCATTCTTGGAGGAAGGGGAAGCGCAACACGGTCCGGCCATCATGTGGAATATTATTCAGCTTTCAAAAGGAAGGGTTGCTAATTCACGCCACATCCCAGGTGGACTGCAAGGATGGCGCAACAAGAGAAGGACAAGCGCTGTGGGGCGCCAGCATTACGAGGTCCCTGGAGCGGCCAAACCCAGAGAGACGGCAGGGAACGGGGGGCAGGGGCTGGGACCCAGCGTTTCACGGGCACAGAGTGATAGTCGGGAGGATGAGAGTTCTGGAGCCGGAAGGGGCAGCGGCTGCACTAATGAGAATGGCTTCCCGCCCTGAACCGACACTCACGATGCTAAGCTTTACGCTGTATAGATAGATTATCATGATAAAAATAAAACACTAACACCAAAGCAGAACAAAACCCAGCCCCACCCAGCAAGGGAGCAGGAAGTTCAAAGGGAGCAGGAAGTTTAAAGGGAGCAGGAAGTTTAAAGGGATTGGGGACCATGAAGAACCCCCCCCCCCGGGGAGTGGCACTCGGCCTGGCTGGGCTCGCTGAGCGATTCGGAGCATGGACACTTAGGACAGGCACAGGGCCAGGTGGAGAGTCCAGAGAAGGCCGAGGCGCTGGGGAGGAGGGCGGCAGTGAGGGCCCCTGTGGGCCAGGTCCTGCTCTTCGCAAAGCAAACGAGAGCCCTATGTGTGACACTGTCCCCTGTGGCTCCTGTGACTCCTGACACAGGCAAACACGGGCGCCCCTCAGACTGTCTGCATTTAGGACTCGCGTTCGGACCCCGACGCAGGGGGTGCGTGGCCAGGCGGCTTGTGGGGCTTCTCCCGTACAGCGCTGCAGACTGAGCAGCTGTGCTTTGCGGTACAGCACCGTAGTTTGTGTTCTGGTACACATCACAGCGCTGCCTGTGAGAGCTATGCTAAGCAGAGCACTCACCAAGCCCGAGTTTCCCTGGACCGCTTCTTTGTTGAGGATTGAACACACGCTGCACAACTCCTCATTTAGCGACCAATCCAGGTACCGACCTGGTCATGGGACCGGAACTCGGTCATTAAACAAGCGATGTCTGTAAAATCTACTGGGGAAGATGTAGGGGGGCCGAGCCCCAGGGACACCGGGCCCCTCCACATCCCTTCGCGGCCAGCAGAGTGGGCACCCGGATGTGAGAAGAGGGATGCTTCCTCTAGCAACATCTGGGGCGGCGGGCAGGGCAGGGAGGGGCCGGGACACTGAGCAAGGGCAGAGGAGGCCGGGAGGCCTGGCCGGGAGCAGGGACCCCGCAAACCTCTTCCTTCCTCATGGTCACTGACAGCCCGCCGCCTCCCAGCCCGACCACAGGCCCAGTCAAGGCCACCGCCTCGCCCCTCCGCCTTCCCTGCCCGGCTCCTGCAGGACGCAGCACGGTGCAGGGCAGGCCTGGGCCTGGATGGGCAGCCAGACTCCAGGCCCACTTCGCCTCGCTGGCCGTGCGACTGCATGGCCTGAGAGCCCACGCCAGGCCCCAGACGCCACCTGCAGTTAATTACAGGCCCTCTTCCGCCCGGCCAACCACAGCCGCCGGCCTCCTGTGAGCTTCCCCTGCCACTCATTTCTGCTCCCCAGGAGCTCCTGGGTGCCAGGGAAATGGCCTTTGCCAGACACATTAGTGCGATGTGGGTAGAGAGGTCAATATCTAACAGTCCCTCAGCAGGGAAGCAGCCAGGTGTGGTGGCACATGCCCGTGATCCCAGCACTCCCTTGGGAGGCTGAGGCAGGAGGATCACCGGGAGTTTGACACCAGGCTGGACTACATCATGAGTTCAAGGCCAGCCTGAACTGCATGGCAAGACCCTGCCTCAAAAAGCCAAAAACAAGTCCTAGACCGGGGCAGCGAGGCTGTGTGGCTATATGAGCCCCTGAACAGGTCCCTGGCCGGGTCCCTCCAAGGCCCCATGCTGATCGTAAGCAAAGACAGAAGCTGCAACAGAGCCCCAGCTCGACCCTGGCCTCAGGCCCATCTGGAAACTTCTTTGGCCTGTATGTTTGGGCACAGGGTTCCAGACATCCCACCTGGGCTTGGGGTGGGCGCAGGACAGTGTGCAGCCCAGGTAAGGCGGGCTCACGGCACGGGGAGGTGGCAATGCCGTTCCCACCGTGTGGGGCCGAGGGGAGCAGCCCACCATGCCACTGTGGAGTGGGCATGGTGGCTGGGGACAAGCCCAGCCCTCTCCAGCCGTGCCACCCGCTATGGGCGCCCTCTCTACCCGGGTCAGTGGTGCTATTCATGGCACAGCCACATCTCCTTCCAGAACTGGGACAGCGACAGTGAGGCCAGGCCAGGCCAGGCAGCGCCCAGGGTCCCTGCAGCCCCTCCCTGCGACCCCATGGCCCTGAGTGTCCTCCACCAAGGCCACCTGTGCCCGTGGACTCCGCCTGCCTCATGTGCTGCCCAACGTCGCCCAGCCAGGGCCGGGCAGAGCCCCTGACACCCAGGAGCCACCAGCGGCTCACTTACGATGACCTTCCACCTTCAGGCACAGAGGGAGCACATCTTCCTCACCCCGCCTCATGATGGCCCTCGCCACCCTGAGCCTAGAGAGCCACAGCACCTAAAGGTGCCTGGAGCTGGGCGTGGTGGCCTGTATCTGTAACCCCAGCACTCTGGGAGGCTGAGGCAGGAGGACTGCAAGTTTGAGCCCAGTCTGGGCAACTTAGCAAGGCCCTGTCTCAAAAGAAATAAAGTTAAGAGGGCTGGGGATGCAACTCAGGCCAAGGCCCTGGGTTCAAGCCCTGGAAGAAAATAAGGGAGGGAGGCAAGGAGAGAAAGAAGCCGTGCTTCTGCCCTGGGCACCGATAAGAAAGGGGTCCTGGTGGCCGCAGGGCCACACGGTGGGCAGAGGGACCCAGGCTTTCACCAGAAGCCCAAGCCCACGCCTCTCTCCGCTGCTCGAGGGGGAAGGTGGGGCCCCAGGGACAGGTCCCCCAGGACAGCACCCTGCTCCAGGGGAGCCTGGGAGCCTCTGGCCCACAGAGGGGAGGTCAGCGGTGGGGCCCTGTCTGGGGAGGGCAGCAGCTCAGAGACAGGGAGGAGAGCGGCAGCCTGGCAGCCTGGTACCTGCCCAGCCGCGCCAGCGCTGGCTTTTCTCTCCTCCCTCCTTGCTGAACACCTGGAAAGGGGCTCTGCGGTGTCTGCAGTCTGGGGCCATCTGCTCCACTCCCCACTGTCCTCCAAGGCCCAGCCTGAGGCAGGGTTTCACGCTATCCCAACGCGGGAGGAGGCTTCGGTGGACCTGCTCCGGCCACACTCCTCCCCAGGCCCAAGGAGGGGCATGGAGTGGGCTGTCACACACCCTCTCCCACCCTTTTCTGCTTGACTCCTGGATGCCACCTCCTGCAGGGAGCCTGCCAGGATCCCTCTTGGACCAGGTTCATTCACTGTTCTCTGTCCATGGCCTCGATGGAAGTGCTGTGTCCCCTGCCCCACTCCTGCTGAGGGTTGCTGCTGGTTAGAGGACCCACAGTCTGTGACACGAGTCCGGGGCAAGCCTTTGCAGGAAGCCAGGTCTGGGTGGGTGGCCATCTCCGTGTCAGTCGCCCCGGGAGAGACGGGTCCTCGCAACAGAGCAGGCGTGCGGGTGGGCAGGGGGAGGGGCCACACCCCTGAAGGCTGTCTTTTGGGGTTCCCCGGGCAAACTCAAGGCCATCCCCAGCCTCAAGCAGAGCCCTGCTGAGACCCTTGGGCCTCAGAGTGCCCTTTGGGGCCGGGACAGGGAAATGTCACAGCTCAGAGCAAACTGTCAAGGGGGAGCAGCCCTGGGGCCCGGATGTGGAGACACAGAGCTCCTAAGAGTCCCCAGTCTCCAAGGTGCACAACCTGGGGGCCATGGGCCACATTTTAAGTAAGAAAAGGGCCAGCCTTGTTTCTTTACAAGTCTCTCCCAGAGTCCTGCCGTCCCAGCATGCTCCAGTGTCATCGGCTGCAGAGCCGGAGCCCAGGCGTGGGGCAGCACAGACGGGTGGCACAGGGGCAGCCACCCTGGAGGAGGCTGACCCACACCCTGCACCGGACAGCGGAGGGGGGACATGGAAGAGGCTTCCAGGGCCAGAGCCTGTCTCCCTCCCGCCAGCTGGGCCACACTGGGCAGCTCCTCCCCCACTCTGCCTCAGTGTCCCCACCTGTGTGGACAGTGAGCAACAAGAGGCTGGCGCGAGCATTTAGAAAGCACAGGAAACCCTCTGCGGATGCAGGGCCACCGGAGACACAGGTGCAGAAGCCACTGGCCCTGCCGGCTGCAGAACTGGAACCCTCCACCCACGCTCTAGCTGCTTGCCCACAGCCACAGCGATGCCATCCACCACAGGCGGGCAGGCCAGAGGCAGGGCCTGGACAGGGGCAGCTTCGAGACACTCCAGGAAGACGGGTATTGACTCTGGAGAGAGGTCACCCGGGCTCCGGAGGCCACGCATGCTCAGGATATATTTAGCTTCTGTACAGCCTGCCAGCTGTGAGCACGCAGCCGAGGATACAGATCTCAGCGCCTCCTCACTCCTCCGGAGCAGAACCCCTCTGTCTATACCTGTAGTGGAAAGTGGGGCCACAGCCCACACGTGCACACACTCGCACACACACGGCTGTGGTCCCCGTGCTGGTAACATGGCAGTGTCGCCCTCAGCCCTGGTGACAGTGAATGTCCACTGTCCTCACAGCAAGACCCGGCCCCAGGCCAGGGAGTCCAGCAGCTGCTCTCTGGGGGAGTGTCCTTGGAACCTGCCACAAGCAAAACCCTGTCACTCACACAGCCCTGAAATGAGTAAGCCCTGGAAACAAAACCACTGCATGCTGTGGAGCCTGCCTGGAATCCCAGACACAAGAGGCTGAGGCAGGAGGGTGACAAGTTAGAGGCCAGCCTGGGCAACTTAAGCAGGACTCTGAGTTTTAGCCCCAGTCCTGCAAAACAAAACAAAACAAAACCATATGACAGCAAAGCGGTAGGAACAGAGGAAAAGTTGCCCATGAGGCTGAACAGCTTGACAGATTTTTCCTGTTTGTTCTGAATATTTTAGAGATTCAACTGTGCATAGATTGTATCTTGTACCTCCATCTCTTACGAGCTTTGAGATACACACACACACACACACACACACACACACTTTACTAACCCTTCATCTTCATTTTAATGGCTGTATAATATTCCACCCATAATCAGATGTGCTCACAGTGTGGTCAGGAATCCCTGTAGGTCCCCAGGACTCTATCAGGGGCTTAGCAGGATCAAAACCATTTTACTACACTAGCCTGTCGTTTCCCTTTGTCACTGCTGTAGTTTGGAGCTGAATGCCCCCCAAACACCCCTGTGTGGAAGTGCAGTCCCCTAGGAGGCTGCGCTGGGAGCCCTGAGACCTCTAAGAGCACAAGCCAGCAAGGTGGGTGCATTGGGTGTTGGGCTGCAGAAGCAGAAAAGCCCACTGAGAAGTGGGCCATGGACAGCAGCTTCGAGGTGGGCACAGGAGCCGCTGGAACTGGCGTAGGGAAGAGTCTGAGAGTCCTTGGAGGCACAGGACAGAGGGGCTGGGTGCTGTGCGTCGGCAGGCTGAACATAGCATTCTAGTGGGGCCTTGGCCGAACAGAGCGCTGAGAGAAAGGCAGGCGTGAAGCCTATGCGGAGCAGCTGGAAATGAGGACTCCACGGACAAGAGGTCGCCCTGGTTACACCATGCCAAAGAGGGAGGCTGCTTCCGTCCACACCCCAATGGTGTGAGGAGGCTGAATGGAAAGACGACAGGCTGGGTGGGCTGGCAGGGAGTTCAAGGCAGCACAGCTGCCAGGCAGGTGCACAAATGCTGCTTTCAGGCAAATGCAAGTGAGACTCAGAGCAAAGAGGAGCAGGGAAGAAAGGTTTGGGAAACTTGCAGCACGGTTAGAAAAGGCGTATGTGACGTTTTGGCTGGAGGGTTCTGAAGGACAGATGATCTGAGACCTCGGAAAGAGGACGCCCACAGAGGCTCAGAGACAGACAGATGCAGGTTTGTTTTAAAGACTTTGCAGGTCAGAATTTTTTCAGAAAAGAGCCCTGTGTGAGTGCCCAAAACCACTTAGGGGTTTGCTTTCCTGAGTCTGACAACTGAGGCACTCAGAGGCCTCTACAGCCATGGTGCAAGGGGGCCCAGGTGCATCTGCACTGGCAGAGACCTTGTGGTGTTCAACCGAGGCTGGCTTTGCAGGTGTGCAGGACTCAAGACAGATGGGGTGAGGGGCCTCCACCAAGATGTCAAGGGAGGCCAGGAGGCCAGGGAGTGTGGCACAGCTGGAGTTCCTGCAAGGAGACCCCAAAAGGGCAACGGACAGAGCTGTGAGCATGAAGCCTAGGCTGCAGGAGCCCACTGAACCCTCCAAGACCATGAGACCACAGAAGCTTCTCCCTCTACACACAAACGGCCTTGGGTGTTTTGTTACAGTGACGGGAAACTGGCCGACACAGTCACTCTCTCCTGACCACGGTGGGGCTTTGCAGCAGCTGTGATGTCACCTCACACTGCTGGAATGCAGACCCGGGTACCAGAGTCCAGCCATTGTGCTTCAATCCAGAAATCAAGATTTGCCAAACTACAAAGCAATACCACATCCCACTAGTCATGCTCTTAAGTCAACACACAAAGGGTTTATGACTCTTAACACAACAATTTTTTTTAAAGCTCTCTTTTAGCTGGTTGTGGTGGTGCACACTTGTCATCCCAGCGCTCTGGGAGGCTGAGGCAGGAAGATGTCATGTTCAAACCCAGCCTGGGCAACTTAGCATCTTAGCAAGGCTCTGTCTCAAAATAAAAATAAATAAAAATAAAAAGTGGGGTAGGGATGCAGCTCAGTCCAAAGGCTCTAGGTTCAATGCCCAGTACCACACGCACACACACTCACACTGGTTTACTAACACAGTAAATATCAATCTATAGAATCCAGGCAGACAAGGGCTCTGTTAGGTCCTGGAAGCTGGAAGCTGGTGCTCTGGATGGACAGTGTCCTGCAGCTGACCATTTCTGTGACACCGAGGCCACCAATGGCTTTGAGCACAGCCAATAGCCAGTCCCCAGCCTTTTTCAGAAGAGATTCCCAGAGGTGGCAGCGCCCCATCCACAGGCGGGGCTGTGTCTATGGCTCTGTATGCTCCCTCCACCCATCCCACTGCTCCCTGAAACATGGCACAAACTGATGTCCCTGTCAGCAGACTGTGGTAGCATCAGGCTCACGGGATCGGGAGTGTTTAAATTTAGCTGAGTTGAGAGCAAAATTTCTGCCCTCTGCGAAGCCTTGCTTGCATCCTCAGCCAGTGTAGAGAAGCCAGGGGGAGAAGGAAAGGGTCGGCCAGGAACAGAATGCTGCGGAAGTGCTGCAGGCCAGCTGAACAGCCCTCAAGGGTGCCCTCACAGACTCGGTGAGTCCAGCCTCACAGAGTAAGGGGGAGGGTGCTGCCCGGGGAGCGAGTAAGGGTACTGAGAAGGGGGCTTCCTGGACTGCTGGGCAGCCCAGTTTTATGGTTTATATCTAGGCAGGGCTTTTGAAAGGTGACCAGATTGCTCACTGGTGGATTAGTCCCCTGATGAGTTTACAGCTAAATGTGACATTAGGAGGGGGGCCTGGTGGGAGGCGTGGTCACTGGGCGTCCCGGAAGGCCCCTCCCCTCCCAGCCCCTCCCTGCTCTCTGCTTCCTGTGCCCATGCCGAGAGCAGCTCTCCACCAGGCCTCCCTGCCAAGCCACCCTGCCTTGGAGCCCGCCGAACGTGGACTGAAACTTCTAAAACACGAGCCAGAATCAGCCTCTCCTCCTTTAATTGAGGGTGCTGGGTCCCAGCGACCAGGAAAGTGACTAAGACACCCCACATGCAGTCATCTGTCCATATCAAAAGGTGGCAAGAGTGTCACCCACACTGAGGTCATGTGAACGCAGCCCAGGGCAGATGCAGCAGATAGGTCTGCCCTGAAGACTGGAGGGATGTGGCCATGAGCCACAAGGACACAGCAGCCACCCAAGCAGGAAGAGGCAGCATGATTCTTGCCGGGTCATGGGGACATGGCTCCAACACCTGACATCAAGCTCAGGGTCCTGACTCTGGACTCGCCTGGAGGAGGAGGCAACTCTGTTCTCCCACGTCCTATGTGGTCCCCCATCACAGCAGCCACAGGGACCACACTGGGTCCCTTCCCCAGCACGAGGGGCTGGGTGGTCTCTCTGGGTCAGCTGGGAGGCTGTCTGCAGGCTCCCCTTCCTTTCCTGCAAGTGTCACCCATCACCGAGAGCCAGCTGGGGGCTCCGTGTCCCAGGAGCCAGATACCGCCAGCCCCCTCCACACATCCCTGGGAGGCCCAGGTAATCCCACACCAAGGGACAAGCCACACAGGAAGAAAAGGAGACGGCTGACTGCAAACGTGCTGTGGAGATGTGAGATCCCAGGGTTCGGGGAGGGCACCCCACGCGCCAGCACCATCAGCGGCAGGCACAGTGCCGCTGCGGGACACTGGGCTCTTGCAGACCCCTGCAGCCCTGCACCCCACAGAGCTCCCCAGTGCTGGGAAGGGGGGCACAGGCCGGCTTTAGAGCTGGAGGGAAATGCTGAGTTGGAGCCACACACGGATCTGGCCGCTGCAGGAGCAGCAGGGGGTGGGTGGTGACAGGCTCCCTGCCAGTGCCTCACGCACAGGCCTTGGGACCCGGCCCACTGCTGCCGCCTCCAGGAAGCCCTCCTGACCCCAGGAGAAAGGGACTCCTCTCGGTCTCAGCCCTTTCTGCCTCCTGCCTGGTTCTGGTGACACTGGCTGCCTGCCACCTGGGCTGTGCCCTCCCCAGGGACGTAACTGAGACGGCTTGGTGTTTTGGGCGTCTTCCACACCTGCAGGACGGTGCTCAGCATCCCGGAAACACTTCTCAAACCCCAGATGCTAACTGGCCGGGGGCAGGAGCTGCAGGGGTGGTGGGCAGAGACGCCGAGGGAACTGCTTGGAAGAAGCAGCAGGATTTGAGAGGCAGGGACGGGGGGCAAGGACTCTGGGGTGCCACGGCCCCAGCAGGAATGGGTTCTCAAGTCAGCATGGTCAGCTGTGGACCTCAGGCCTTTGGGGCTTGCACTGACCCTGACACAGCAGAGGGACACCGCCAGGCCCCAGGACAGGGAGCCCAACGGGGACAACACAGGCCTGAGCCAGGGAGGCCCAGGATGAGCCTCCATGGGAGCAGTATCTGCCAGCTCCTCCCCACCCAGGCTGAGGCTGGACCGGCCCAGGCCCCTCGGGAGACCCCACCTGGTCCCCTCTGCATCATGACACCCGTGTCACATTTCGCTCTGGGGCCCCTCGCGGGGCAACATGGGGCTTGTGCCCTTACCTGCACCCACACAGGGAGCCAACGCACAAGTGGGTGAGGGGAAGGGGTGGGGACCCCACAAAGTATTGGAACTTGCTGTCAGGTTGTCGAGGCTCCTTGGACCTCTTCGCTGGTTCTCCTGCCCACCACAGTGCCAACTGGGCTTCTGAGATGTCACTGTCCATGTAGGGTCCCGGGGACACTGGCATCTGGGGAAGCAGCGGCAGAGCTGTTGTGTGTCCCTGAGCCTGCGTGACTGTGGCAGAGGAGCAGGAAGTGGTTGGGGACCCAGCTCTGCCCATCAGATGCCCTTCGCTCCAGATGCCATTCGCTCCTCCCGAGGCACGAGGCACTGAGTGTGCTGTGCTGTCAGGGGCGGAGCCTGGCCAGGTCTCTGACTCCTCGTCCTGCCGCACAGCATGTGCCGGGAGAGCCAGTGGGCTGTGGACACAGCCCAGAGGGAGTGTGGCCCGGGAGAGGTGACGTCACGTCATGCCTGGTGAGGACGTAGCCGCTGTGTCCCTGGAGCCGAGGGCTCTGGAGACTGGTGGCGTAAACAGGGCTGAACAGAGCTGGGCCAGGAGCTGCAGGCCGGGTGAGGCCCACGTGGGCCCCCACCTGTCCCCCGTGGTGGGCTGCCTCACCCCTGACGCTGCTCACCCATCAGGCCCTCGGCACCCACACATCAGCTCTAAGCCTAAGAGCAGTCCTGAAAAGCAGGGTCAGCCACTGCAAAGGTGGGAAACTGAGGCAGAGAGCAGCTCAGCCACCAGCTTGGAGGAACACAGGTAGCGGCTGGGAATAGAGCCCAGGTGGGCTGGCCAGGAAGCCGCCACATACCCCAAGTGTCCCCACTGCCCTGACGCTGGGTGCTTCAGCTGCAGCAGAGCAGTGTGAGACCACGGCCCCAGCTGCCACCCCGCTGGAGCCACCAAGGCAGGGAGCAGCAGGCGCCCCTGGCACCCCGGGGCTGGCTGTCTACTGACTCACAGGAGGCAAAAAGTGGAGTCACAAATGCAAATCTCCCTCACCTGCCCTGTCCTCAGGAGCAGAGGACACAGCCGCCAGCCTCTGGGCTCAGCTGCCAGGCAGACGTCCTCGGGTGCCACTTCCCTCCCTCCACACCGGGGGCCCCAGCCTGAGGCCAGTGGGAAGGGCTGCCAGCCAGCTGCCCTCCAGACAGGGGTGCCAGGAGAAAGCGGGCCACACATCTGAGGAGGGCCCACTTCTTATGGGGGTACACTGAGGCACGGGGGGGAGGGTGACTGGGCCCAGGTCACACAGGCAGGTAGGGGCTGGCGGAGTCTCAGGAGCCCCTACAGGGCTCAGCGAGGCTGTGTGAGCCGGAAGAGAGGCACTGTGACTTCTGGGGTCCTGGGGCTGGGGGCCAGAGGCAGTAGGACCTGGGTCAAGGTTTCAGGAGACAAATGGGCTCCACCGGGCAATGCACTGTCTGAGGCTGGGGCTCAGCAGAGACCCCAGCAGGACCTGAAGAGGCCAAAGAGATGGGGGCCAGTTCCGCTCTCGGGGCCCCTAGAAAGCGGGACTATGCTTCGGGATTCAGGTGAGAGGACAGCATGAGCATCACGACGACACCCCACAGGGCCAAGGCCATGGAGACAAAACACACGTCGTGTACCACTGAGGCTACTGGGCACAGGGGAGGGCCAGGGCCAATCAGACAGGACACTCATCCCAGGGTTCCAACCCCAGCCCCGCCACTGACGCAAGTCCTGTGACCCAGGCAAGCGACGGGACCTCCCTCTTAGGCATCTGTGAGCGGGGACGCCCCCAGCTGCCCTGGAGGTGTCATGCGGATCCCAGGAGCAAACAGATACGAGGTCCGGCCCGGGGCCAGAGGAAGCACTAGTGGGCCACGGTGCTGTGACATTTGAGCCCATCCTGCCCAGGTACTGCCCGACACCCTAGAGGCCCGAACCTCGTGGCAGTGGAAAAATTCCTTGCGTAAACCAAGATGCTGTGCTCAGGTTGCTGGGCCCGGGCCCTGGCTGATGTCACACTGGGCCTCGGCCACTCCAGAGCCACAGGGCCACCATCAAACACCCCACGCTTCCGCTGGACATCGCCGGATCCTCCTGCTGCCGCTATTTTAACTGCGCTTCCAGCCTCTGCCATGTGCCGGGCAGTGGGTGCTGAGCACCTGGCACCCTCACTCCCCCAAGAGCCTGGGAGATGGCAGTGGAAGCCCAGGAGTTCAAGAAGCGACCAATGAGACGACTGGACAGCAGGGCCAGATGAGAGCCCGGGCCCCAACCTCAGGCTGAGCACCAAATCCTCCAGGCACAGGTGCGGAGAGCAAGAAAGGGCCCAAGGTGACCGCAGAGACGCAGCCGTGGGCACCCGGCCTGGGTGGACGTCAAGTCAGCAGCCCAGAGTCCCAGCAGCTGTCAGCGTCAGCGACCGAAGCCCGGCCTGGCCCCGAGCACAGAGTGCCGTTCAAAGGCCCGGTGACGGGACAGGCCGCTGTGCAGGCTGAGCCTCCTCCCTTCTCACCACCCCAGGGCTCTCCTGCACCTGCTCGGAGCACCCAGAGCCACTGAACTCAAAAACTGATTCTAGAAACACCAAAGTGCCTTGTTGACAGCTAGAAGGAATCGATCGGAGGACTTCGGGTAGCCTGGGTAGGAGGTCACCCTGAACACCCGAGCACAGGGGCCAGGGCTTGGTGGCCAGTGCAGGGGCCAGCAGAGACCTCTCCAGGTGTGATCCTCATGGCTTCTGGGGCCAAGGGGATTTGTCTCTGGGCCCCTCATGAAGAAGGGGATCCCGCAGGCAACGTGCTGGAATCCACTGAGCTGGGACTGGGGTGACACCACCTCCACTCCATGCAGACGATCAGGCCACTGCAGAATGGAACCCCGGGAGCTCTCCCCGAGCCAGGGGCTTTTAGCCAGGGTCACCCACCTGGGGGTGGGGTCCACACTTTCTCCTCCCTTTACTTGCAAAGCCCAGTGGGGGACCCCTGGCAGGGACAGAAAGCCTCGCTTCTCCTGCCATGGCCACTGAGAAAGAAAATGCTATTTCTTTCCAGTCTTTCCTCCCTTGATGTTTTTGTAGAGTTGAGATCAAACACGATAAGTATTTGGTCTTCAGCTCTCTAAATTAAGCTGGTTTTCTTAGACATTTCCTGCTAACATTAAAAACACTCATCATATACATCATTCGCTATAAAATGTCTCCCACCCCATCCCCACTAGAATGTACATTTCAGGAGAACACAGATTTTTGTTTGTTCTTGTCTGTTGCCAAATCCCAAGGCCCAGAGCAATGCAGGCACATGCTAGACACACACTGAAAGTTTGCAGAATGAATGAATGGCTCACTCACACCCATCACTCCCTCCACACTCAGGAGACTTCTAACTTTCTGCTGTTACCAGGAAGGCCAAGGTGAACATCTTCGTGGTTACACCACTGGCCACTCCTGGGCTAGGGGAAGCCGGTCTCTGTTCCACACACCAGGACCACACCAGCTAGGGTCAAAGGACAGGGTTCAAGTTCTGGCTGTGCCACAGTTCCCTTCTGCGGGCCTCAGTTTCCCCTTTGGGCTTCCTCGGGTCCTCCCCAGCTCCTGCCACAGTGGCCCCAGGAGCAGAAGATGGAGCCAGCTTCCCAGGCTCCCCACCTGGCCCTGGACCCTGGTTATGGGCTGAATGGCCCCCCCCCCAGAATTTACAAGTTGCAGTCCTAACCTCGACACCACTGTATTTGGAGACAGGACTTTTACAGATGCCGCTAAGGTGACATGAAGGTCCCCAGGATGGATCCCATCAATCTCACCAGTGTCCTTAAAGGAAGAGAGCAGGAGGGCCACAGACACACACAGAGGGACGGCCACATGTGGGCACAGAGAAAGCGCCATCTACATGCCTAGCAGGGAGGAGCCAACCCAGTCCACCCTCCAGCCTGAGCCTTCTGAGCCCCAGCATTGGTGGAAAATAACTTTCCCTTCTTAAGCGCCTGGTCAGTGGCACTGTCCTCCAGAAGCAGATCAACAACCCCCTAGGAACCTCTGCCAGCAGACTCCTACCTGCCAGGCCTACTGCTGCCCAGGGGGGACATCCAGGCTCAGGGACAGTCTGCGCTTTGCTGGAGGATCCAGTACCCATTGGTGGCAGAGCTGGCATTGTGACCCCCCAGCCCCCCACTACCTTGGACAGGCACCTTCTCCCTGCCCCACCCAGCCCATTGTGACCACGTGGGCTGTGGCTGCCACCATGTTCACCATCAAGACCCAGGCTCACTACGTAGGGGCTGGCACTGCCCACTGAGCTCAGGGCATCTTTCCATACAACTGGGGAAACTGAGGCACGGGGAGCCCCACAGCTAGTGCGCTGGATTCAGACCCATGCCTGTACAATACAGAGCACTGTCTCCTCCTACCTGCCATGGCACTGTGTGAACGATTCCTCTGGCAACTCGGAATCAATGGGCAGCCAGAGCAGGCAAGGCCACTGCAGGGCCTGATCTCAGCCCATGCCAGCCAGGCCAAGACACAGCCACGCTCTGTGGCATAAAGGGGCAGGAGGCCATGCTCTGATCCTCCTGCTCATCTGGGCAGCTGGACACTGGACCAGCTGATGCCCACCATGCCACCTGGCCCAAGCTCTGGAGCACTGCCAGCCTGCTGCAGGGAGAGCCTCGGGGACTCCTGCCCCCCTTACCTTCGTTGAAGGGGGGGGACTGCTGACCTGCTGGACCTTCTCACACCGTGCCAGGCACAGGGGACAACAGACTCTGCTCACCCCAGCTCAGTGTGTGTGAAAAACGCTGCCATGGGCCTGAGTGACAGGAGCACGGGGAGCACGGGGAGCCCAGAAGGGCCAAGGTGGACTCAGCCTCCCAGGGAGGACCCCTCAACCTCATGAGCGCCTGTGGCTTGTGGCTTTCTCGCCTTGCCTTGTCCCCTCCGGGCTACCATGCTCGGTGTTTCCAGGTCAGGAAGCCACACTCAGGAAGGTGCCCCAGCGCCAAGACCACTAGATGCACGCCACGGCTCAGAGCCCAGTCCCGTGCCCCCCACAGCCCGGCCGCCCCACCCCAGGACAACAGCCACAAACGCACAGGGAAGGGGAGCCAGGCTCCCATCACAGGAGGGACCAGAGATACCAATTAGAGCCACGGAGAGCATGAAATTACCTGGTGTGCACCCAGCCATCATCCCCACCTGCCATTAGAGAAATGCCTGGAGGTCCTCCCAGGTCTCAGGGTGCCCTCCTCCCAGCCACCCCCAGATAATGGCCACTTCAGAAATCTTCTTCCAACGGATTCCGCCTCCAGCCGCCTGCCACTTGCTCTTAGCATCCTCTGGATGCCCACTGCAGCAGCCCTGCCTTCCTGGGGTGGTGGGGAGGGGACACACTCCCCTGCTCGGAGGGGTCCCTGGGAACATGCCAGGCCCAGAGCCCACAGGGAGCTGTTGCTACCACTCACCCCCACCCTCTTCCCCTTGGGAAGCACTGTTCCTGCTGGGTCCTACGCCATGGCAAAGGGCCATATTGCGGTCAGTGGGGAGACAGCCTTGGGGAAAGCACACGGGGGCCAGAGAGCCCCAAGATCGAATTCCTACCCTGCCGTGTGAGGCCCAGTGACTGCAGCCCCCCGAGCCTCTAGTCGCACCCTGAAAAACAGTGAGGCTCCTCCCTGCCGGGGAATGTAGGGACCAGCCCTGGCCACGCAGGTCCCAGGAGGTTCTGGGAGGGGTGCACCCCCGCCAGGGCTCTAGACGCCCACCTCGCCCCAAGGCCTCCAGCTCCACTCTCAGTTTCCCAACTGCACAAGGCGCGGCTGGTTTGCGGCTGGATTTTCCAGCTCCGCAGAGGCTGTCAGATCCCGGTGGGTGGGTGCGGCGAGAGAGGCCGGCCCGCCGCGCAGGGGCCAGGACTGGAGAGGGACGCGCGCAGATTGGGCCAGGTCCGACAGCCGCATGGGCTCCGGGCCCTCAGACCGGCGGCGCCGGCGACCCAGACACCGAGAGCGGCCTGACATCCCCAACCACAGCCCAGAGGAACCGCGCCAGGGCGGCGCCCCCTGCTGCAGAGCCCCGCCGGCCATCTCACCTCTCCCCTGGCCCGCACTGAGGTGGCCCCGGAGCCCCTCGACCAGATCCTCTGGCCTTCAGCCTGGAGCAACCCCGGGTCCCTGAAAAGCAAAGGAGGGGCGCCTGTCCGCCAGCCCTGCGCAGCCACCGGCTCGGCGCGGTGGCCAGCGATTCCTGCGCGCGCTACCCAGCTATGCGCCGGGCACAGCGCCTGGGCCTACGCGCCGACCCCCACAGGCTGCAAACCCCAGGTGCAAAAGTTGGCGGCGCCTCTGGCGATTTTGCCCCTGCAGCAGGTGCAGCCTTCGAACGCCACCCGGCCCTCGCGCCCCCGGCACGCAGCGGGCAGACGCGGCGGCCTCCAGTCCCCAGCTCTCACCTGCACTCATCGCGGCGGCGGATCGGGGCCCCGGCAGTCGCAGTGCTGCGACACCCGACACCCGGCCAGGAGGTGCCGCGTCCGCGCGTTCCTCCGCGCACCAGGCCGACAGTCCCGCAGCGCCGCAGCCCGCGCCGCCCGCCCCGCCCCCGGCGGCCCCGCCCCTCTCCGCCCCGCCCACCGGGCCCCGCCCCGTGCCCTCGCCCGCCCTCGTGCCGGGCGCACCCTGGGAAGTGTAGGCGCCCCGCCCCTGCCGCGCGCCCCCGCGCCGCCGCCTCCGGACGCGGGGACTACGGAGAGGGCGGGCGCCAGGACGCGCAGGCGCAGAGGCTCGGCCGCCCGCGGACGCTCCGACCCTGGGGGGCCGTCCCGAGGCCTTGGCCCGGGACCAGGGGCCGGCGGCTTCGGGAGCTCGGAGCTCTCCGGAGAAGAGCGAGCTCTGAGAAGCCCTTGTGCCGGGGAAGGCGTTCTGTGCCAACCCCCTCTTTCCCACTCCACAGGGGGAAACCGAGGCGGGCGAGGGCGGGCCAGGCAGATTAGCTGACGTCCCTGGGCAGCGCTGTGCCTCTGTCTTGCCACGCACCTTGGCTCCCTGCGACCTCCACCCCGCTCGGGCCCTGGCCCTGGCCCTGGCCCTGGGGTCGCGCACTGAGGTGCCCACGCAGTGACCCGACTTCCCCTCTGTGAAGCCGGGACCTCAGGCTGTGGGCTGGGACAGGAGAGGGAGTCAGGGAAAGGGGAGCGCAGGTGGTCCCCACTGTGTTCCTGCCGCGACAGCAGGTGGGCTGCAGAGGGGCAGGGGGAGATGGGACAGAGCCAGGGTGCAGGGGGCAAGGAGCTGGCGTTGGGCCGGGCTGTTGGGAGAGGCCGTGGAGGGGAGAGGGCTGGGCACAAAGATGTGGGTAGGACGGGACTACTAGAACAGGACTACTAGAACTGGAGCAGAATCCCCACACCCACAAACGCAAACATCTCATACTTCCATCTCAATCAAAAAGGGCAGGCTGGAGCCCGGAGTACAAGGCCCCCGAGAGCTGGAGTCCTGGGGAACCAGCCCAGCCAGGATCCCCTGGGACCCAGGGTGCTGAGCCCGCAGCCTTGGGCCGGCCCTGCTGCCTGCCACCCCCCCCCAGCCTGATATGGATAGAAGGGGCACTGGACAGGTCAGGGTCCTGCACCCAGTCCGGCCCCACCACAGCCCCTTCCGCTGTGGGCACCAAGGCCCCATCCCAAGTGGCCGAGGGAGGGAGGCATGGTGGGCTGGGGAGGTGGCCCTGGGTCACTGCCTGGGGGACCCTGGCCTGTCCACCTGCTCCTGAAAGGTTGGTGACACCACTCGGCCTTCGTCCTTGGACTTGGAGCAGTCCCTGCTCTTCAGGACAGGTCTGAGGACCACGTGAGCTCATGGTGCAGCGACCAGCATGAGAGGGGTCAGTGCGAGTCTTCAGTGCTGTGATTATGCCATCATCATTGCCCTTGGTGTCTAATTCGAGGACAGAGCAGGCAGCTGCAAACGCCTATTGAAACGAGGAGCCCAAGAGGTGGGCTGGGCACCCACCCAGCCCAGGAGCAGCCCTGCTCCCACCTGGCCTCTGTCACCTGCTGATCAGAAGCATGGGCCCCACCATGTCTCCAGGGCTCCTGAGGGCCTCCTAGGAGGCCATGATGCTCTCTGCCGCTGAAGCCCTCAGCAGCAACCTTGTGAGTCTAGCTGCCCTGGCTGGCCCTGTTCCAGTGTCCCTAGAGCCTGGTGTGTGGCTCCCAGGAGAGCTGGCCCGGCTCTGGGAGCAGGAGCCTTCACAGGGGTGGAGGCTGGGGTCATGGCAGTTCTTAACCTGGAGGGACCAGGTGCCCAGGCGCCAGCACTTTCTTCCCAGAAGCCCTGCCCGGGTCACCCAGCAGGTTGGTGGCAAGGAAGGGGCCGGCCTGGGCCCTGTCATTCATTCCCATTCTGTGCCCGCAGAGCCTGGACCTCGGGGGATTTGCCTTGAAGAATCACTTGATTCCAGTCAGCTGAACTGGACTCTGACTCGAGTCCCTGGGGCTGTGGACCCGTGTGACCCGGAGCCGCTGGCTTCTCCTCTCCGTACCTCAGCTCACTCAGCCTATAAGTCACAGTGTGCGCCCTCAAGACTGCTGGCATAAGTGAGTCGTGTTGAGGTGAACATTTTTAGCTCTGCTGAGAAATCAGGCAGGGCTCCGTAAATGACAGGTATTATGGTAATTATTGTTACTGAAACCAACCAGGGAGAGGTGCGTGCCCTCGAGAGGCCCTTAGACTCACGTGCATTGTATTCATTCATATAACAATTTATTAGAACCCTTTGATATGCTAAACTCCATTCCAGTGAAGAAAAGAGGCAAGTTAGTCTCCCGAGTCACGTGATTCTTAGCGAAAAGAGCAGCCTGCTGGGCGGGGGTCGGAGGCATGCTGAGGGGCTTGTGGACACCGGCTACCGGGGGTGACCCTTCCATGTCTGGCAGGAAGCTGAGCATGTAGCTCAGAGGTAGGATGTTGGCCTAGAATGCACAAGGCCCAGGTTCGAACCCCAGTACTGCCAGAAAGAAGACCATCAGTGACGCCGAAGAGCTGGGCTGCAGTGGGCAGAGGCAGGAGGAGGACCTGGGGACAGCAGAGCCCCACCCTGCTTTTCCTGCCCAGCTCACACCCGGGCCACCTGGGGATCCCCACTTGGCCTCTGCCCCCTTGAAGCAGGCAGCATGGGGACCTTGGGTCCTCCCACCTGGGTGCTTAGGAAGTGTCCCTCCCAGTGGGGGTTCCTGCCAGCCCTCACAGGGGTGGCTGGGGCCGTGGCCCTGTCCCTGTCCTCCCAGCTCTGGCCCCATTCAGACTTCTGCCCACTGTCCCTGCCTGAGGCTGGCCAGGTCCCATCTGTCCTAGCCCTTACATGACCCTGAGCAGGCCCGTGTCTCCTCTGCTCTGCAGGCTGGGGGAGAGCACTGAGGGTCACCGTGTGCCCTGGAAGTCCTTGTGTTGGAGATGTAACCCAAGAGTCACATGTGTTTGGAGGTGGGTCCTCTGAGGGTGGTTGGGGTTCCCTGAGGCCCTGACAGTGGCCCTGTGGTGGCATGCTGTCTCTCCCTGTGGGATGCCTCACAGTGCCGCCCACGATCTTGGACTTCCAGCCCCCACAGCCCTGAGCTCAGGAACCTTCTGTGAGCTGGGGTGGGTGTCACAGCAACAGGCAGCCAGCTGGAATGGAGAGAGACAGCTGAGTCCCAGCAGGAGGGGTGGGGTCTCGCCCCCGTGCTGTCCCAGATGCAGCGCTGGCTTCGGGGTTCCATCTGCCTTCTGGGGTCAGGAAACAGACACCTTGCCCTGCCCTCCTGATGGCGCCTGGGCTCTGGTAGGATGATGGCATCACTGGGCCGAGATGTTAGAGTCCCGGGCCCCTTGGGGGGACATGCTCGGTGCCATCAGGCGGATGACAGGCTCTCAGTAGGGTGGAGCCTTCAGTGGGACCCTGGGGACTCGCAAGGGAGCTCCCCCTGCCCTCCCCTTCTGAGGACGTCTGCACCACTCATGGGAAGGGCCGGGCAGGTCCCTGTGTTTCATGGGTTTCTTCTCAGGACCCCGTTGTCATCACCCTCACTGTGCAGGTGGGGAGCTGAGGCTGGAGCTAACCCTGTGAGCGGAGCACAGCGGGCCCTTCTGAAGAGCCAGCCTGCATCCTGGGCACACGCCCGTCCTGAACCTGTCGTTGCCTGCAAGGGGCACTGGAATCCAGGGCCTGAGTGCCGGCCCATGACGGGGACACCTGCCCACTGGGTCTCTCAGTGCCGGGCCCTCTGCCTGGGCTCTGGACAGCCCAGGCTGCCTGTGGGTGTCAGCTGAGATCACTCCTCTTTGGAGAAGCCCCTGGACCCTGGCTGGGAGACCCCACCTCCACTGGCCAGGGCCCTGTCTACCCCACCAGACCCCTCCATGTCTCAGATTTTATGTCCTGCCTGGCTCTGTCACCAGACATCAGGCCTCCCAGGCCAGGCTCCGTCCAGCGCATCCTGGGGTCTCCAGCCCATGCTGGTCTCTGGAGCATCTTGGGGTCTCCCATGCACCCTGGGGCATCCAGAGCACGCTGCGTCTCTGGGGCATTCAAAGTGTCCATTCTGGAGTCTCCCACACGGGACAGCAGCCACTGGCAGTGAGGTCAGCGCGTGGCCCACACTGCAGTCCCATTGGTTGCCTGCTACAGAGGAGGGAGGTCAGACCCGCCCTGTGTCCCTCTCAGCCCCCTGCCACCACCCCATGTCTGCTGCAGCTTCCCACAACTTGCTGCTGTGGTAGCAGCGTGATGCGGCCCGGCTCACCTGGGACCTGGTCTAGAAAGAAGGTGTGGAACCCCAGCTGGGTGGAAGTCCTGCAAATCAAGATTCGTGGTGACAAACAGAGCAGGCAGTGTCCAGGTGCTGAGCAGCCTGCACGGACTGGAGTGGCCGGGTCTTCTCTTGGCAAAGCTGCAGGTTTTTTTGTCCCGTCCTCACCTCCCATTGCGTCCCCGAAATTGATTTACTTACAGCCAAATGGAGAAACAAATGAAATATGATTTCATTGTGGGAGCTTTCCAATGGCTCAATAATTTAAAACTGTGCCACATGAAACCAGGAGTAAAAATAGCACAAGACTCCCAGCTCCAGCCTCTCTGAAACGCAGGTCCCCGCACCTGGGTCATCAGCTGCGGTAGGCCGGCCTCATGGGCGTGCACCCGGGGCTCACCTGAGTCCTGCAGGTGGACGGAAGGGACCGGTGCTCTCTTGGGAGTTTCCCCACCATTCCAGCTGCCCAGGAACTCAGTCCTTCATGGACTCAGCAACATGTTTGCATCACAGAGAAACCAGGAGAGAGGAGAGGTCATTCAGTCCCAGGGACCAAATGAGGTAGAGGACCCAGGCCTGATCCCAGAAGTGACTCCCGCAGAACCAGGCTTGGGTTTGCTGGCCCGCTGGAGGGACTTGGTGCCTGCACAGAGACAGAATCAGAGCGTGCGTGAGAGAGGGAGGGAAGGAAAAGCAAGCTGCAGGGCTGAGGCCAGGTGCCGTGTTGCTGAGCACCTGCTGTATACCAGCCCATGTGCAGGAGAGGAGGGATCAGGACTGCTGGTGTGGGCCCTCGGGGACACGAGAGACAAAAGCGCACTCAGCAAGGCTGCATCACAGCGCAGGCTTTGGGGAAGGGCTCACAGTCATGCAGGCCAGAGGTCTGAGCTCTGGGGACGGCAGGCGTTCCTCTGAGGTTGGAGGGGCGTCCCAGGCCCCTGTCCCAGTGTGTTGGAAGCCTTGCTGCTGTCTGTCCATGTTCACACGGCTCTCCGTGTCTCTGTGTCCCTTTAACAAGGGCGCTGCTGCTCTGGGTCGGAGCCGCCCTGCTGACCTCATCTAGCAAATGGCATCTGCAGCCGCCCAGTTTTTAAGTCAAATCACATTCGAGTTCTGAGAGTTAGGGACTTCAGCGCCCGGATTTCGAGGACACACAGTTCAGCCTGTAACTGTGGTGAGGACGAGGAGAGAGCACTGCATTGTGACTGCTGTGAAGCAGGGCCACAGAGTGGGGGACAGCGAACCCTGGCCCCGGCAGGAATCTTGGAGACAGCGCTGGGTCCGAGCTGGGAGGGAGGAAGCTCAGGAGCCCCAGAAAGCGGGTGCCAGTCAGCACGGCCATGCCGAGCCCCAGGAGAGGCCACTGGTCACTTGGTAGAGTCCACTGACTGATCAGCTCTGTGAAGTCAGACTTGGGTACACAGGCAGAGTGGGGAAACCCAGGGGTCCCAGCAAGCAGAAGGCAGGGAGACTGGCCACAGCCTCGTGGCCCGGCCCACACTTGACCTGCCACAGCTGGGGAGACCCCGGCGCCCAAGGGTGCGTGCCTCGCTGGATTGTTTCCAATCCCTGCTGCTTCCTGGGGAGCGGGACAGGAAGGATGTGACCCTGGTGTATCAGACCACTGGGCCCCATCCTTCCAGAAAGCCAGGCCCTGCTTGCTGTTTGCTCGCCCAAGGCGCAGGCAGACCTGGCTCCCGATGTCCTCACTGTGTGGAGAGGCCGACCATGTCCAGGTGACAGGGAAGGCGTCGCACCAGGGAGCCAGGCTGGACCCATGGTGCCAGGTTGGACCCACGGTACGCAGCTGACTCACCTGATGACTGTCCTCCTCACCTCTCTCCTCTGTCCTCCTTTGCCTCCCAGAGGAGGAAACAGAGGAACCAGGGGGCACACCCTCCCAGGGTCTCCCTGGGTCACCAATAGGGAGCAGAAGCCGGACCCCATCTGCTCCAGCCCGCCGCCCTGCTCCTCCTCCTCCCTCCAGGCTCAGGGTCAGGGTCGAGCCCTGTAGCTTTCAGTGGCTTTAAACAGCACACATTTACTTCTACAGGTGTGTGTCATGGGGCTCAGGCCAGGTGTCGCCCCAGGGCTGTGGCCTCATCCCAGGGATCTGAGGGTGTGTGTTGGCCAAGGCGCACCACTGTGACAGAACACCCAACAGAAAGGGCTTAAAGGGGAGGGTCTCAACGGCTCTGGGGTTCAATCCATGACCAGCTGGCTCCCTTGGGGTGTGGGAGGCAGGAACGTCACGGCAGAAGAGAGCTGCTCACAACACGGTGACCAGGAGGCAGAGGCAGAGACAGAGTAGAGCAGTGGCCCGGGACAGGACAGTGCCAGGGTCCCGCCCCACGCCCCACTCCTTCTCCAGGCCCACCCCCTGGCTCTGCCACCACAACAGTGCCACCCAGTGTGAGGGCACCGGTGGCCAGTCCTGTGCTGGTGATGGGTGATCCAGCCTCCACAGAGCCCACCCCTGAGCACTGAGCCTCTCGGGGGACATTTTAGATCGTATCGGGGGACCCACATCCACGCTGGCCACTGGCCAAACCCACGTGTGAGATAGGGCTCGGAGAGGCGGGAGCCATGGGATGGACGGGTCAGGCGGGAGAAGCTGAGGTGTCACAGTGGCACCTGCCCGGCCCTGGTGACCACAGCTGGCCCCACTGAAGCTGTGTGCTGAGCCCAGCTACACCTCGTGCTGCTCCATCCTGTGTTGGCCTCACAGATGTGCCCATGGCTGCCTGACACACCCACCCTGTCACCTGAGCTCTGGGCCGCGGGCTCCGGGGTGGAACTGGCCCATCTGGGCTGGGATCCCGGTAGGCTACGGGCCAAGCGTCTGGGCCACGCCTGTCCCTCTTCTCAGCCGTGGGGTGCTGGGCCCCTAGTTGGGCCTCTGCAGAGTCAGCGGCGTAGGTGACCCGATGCAGTGGCCCAGGGAGGTCAGGCCATGTGGGGTGCAGTGCTGGGTCACTGCCAGCACTCGGTCAGCTGTGCAGGAGTGGGTGCATCCCATGTACCCACCTGCCCAGGCCCCGCCTTGTCCCCCTGGGGTGCTTGTGCCCAGGCCCCATTGGGGGTCTTCAGGGCCGGAGCTTGGGTCAGAAGCAGGAGCCCAGCGCCCTCCGGAGAGCTGGTTTGGGGCTTCCTGCCACTCCCCGGGCTCCCACTAGAGGGCAGTGGAGCTGTCTCCACCCCGCAGACTGGGCACCAGCTGAGGCTCAGTTCCTAGGAGGAGCTGCAGCGCCTCTGACGGGAAACCGAGGCGGGGCTGACCCAGAGCCGCCCAGGAGACAGCTGGCTGCCCGGGGCCCACGCGCGCAGTGTCCACAGTGCCACACACGGGCAGGTGACATCTGGGGTCGCGGGAGACACCCGTCCGGGCCTGCAGAGACGGCGGCCCTGTGTATGAGAGTCTGCCCCCCCCCCCTGGGGGCAGCTGGGGTAGAAACCACCAGCATCGCCTTTGGCCTCACCTGACGGGGGCCTTTTTCTGGTGGTAAAAATGGACACGTTGTGAATGTGAAGCTCACACACTCAGACATCATGGGGGAGACAGTGACCACCCTGCCCAGCAGCCGGCCGCAGCGGATGTTTTTGTACCCTTCTGTCCAGTGTTTTTCTCTAAAGAACATTTTAATTAATTATTACTTTACTTTGGGGCACCAGGCATAGAACCCAGGGCCTTTGCACTAAACTACATCCCACACCCATTTTTCTGAGACAGGGTCTCTCTACTTTAACCAGGCTCAGCTTGTCCTTGTGATTCTCCTGCCTCAGCCTCCCAGAGTGCTAGGATTACAAGCCTGATTTTAAAAGCATTTTTAAATTCAACCAACTGAGGGTTGACTGTTTTTTTTAAAAGCTGCATCCGTATTAAACATGTACAGCACATTTTCTTGTCACTATTCCCTGCACGATAGTGTCCAACAACTATTTCCTCGGGGTTCACGTTGCCTCCGGTAAGTCATCTAGAAATGATTCAGAGTTCAGGAGAGCTGGCTACAATAGTGCGGACCTGTAATCCGCGCTTCTCCGGAGGCTGAGGCAAGAGGATTGCAAATTCAAGGCCAGCCTGGGCCCCTTGTAAGACTCTGCCTCAGAGTACAATAAAAACAGCTGGAGATGTAGCCCCAAGGCCAAGCTCCTGCCCAGAAGCATGTGTGGGCCCCTGGCTTCAGTCCCCAGTCCCAGGGAGGTGGCTGTAGGGCTGCGCCCCAGGGGGACCTGAGCTCAGGACCTGTGTGGCCTTGGGACGCACTGTGTGAAGCTGTGACCTCCCCTGTCATCCTCCCTGGGCCTGCCCTGCTGCCCCGTCCCCACCTGGCAGGGGAGCAAGCTCGGCCCCAGGCACAGTAGGCCACCGAGTGGAGCTTCTCTCCCTGCCTGGGGTCCTGGCATTACCGGGTCTCTGTGCCTCTCTGGAGTCCTCACTCAGGGTTCCCTGTCACCCTTCTCGGGGTGCCCACCCCATGGGCTCCTGCAGCTGTGTGAGCTCAGCCCCGCTGGGTTCTTGGGAGCCTGGCTGCACTGTTAGGGCCACGGGAGCCAAAGGAAGGTAAGCTTGGCTGAATTTTTTTCAAGCAAGATTTCTAAAACCATCTTTCAACAGATATGAGCAAATTGAGGATTTGGGAGGGGTGCATGTGTGTGTGTGGGGGGGTTGATTTTTGGTTTTTTGAGACAGTCTCACTATGTAGTCCAGGCTGGCCTTGAACTCACTATGTAGCCTAGGCTGGCCTTGAATTCGCAGTGATCCTCCTGCCTCAGCCTCCCTAGTGGCCAGTTTATGTTTTTAACAATTCTGGGCTTCCAGGTGCCAGTTCCCACAGCACAGCAAATTTGACACATATTAAACACACCAACCAAACCCTCCTTTTGTGTGGATTCTGAGGCAGGGAAAGCTGGATGAGAGGTAGTGAGTGGGAGGCTCAGTGGCAGACCCTGTCCCTGGACCCCTGGAGAAGGGCACTTGCTCCTGGCCTCCTCTGACCCCTCAGCCGGCAGTGCAGGGCACAGGGGAGAACCATGCTTTCCCCACTGTTGCAGGTACATGGGGGACCTGGCCCAGAAACGGCTCCTTGGGTGGCTTGCAGATGGGGAAACTGAGGCCCAAAGAAGGGCATGGGGCTGGAATGGAAGACGCTGGCTCCAGGTTGGGGTCAAAGGACAGAATCTCCACAGGAGCGGCTTCCAGGCTCCGGGGCCTGGCAGTGGGTACCCTGTGTGGTAGGGGAAGGGGCCCTTGAGGTGCTGCCCAGGTCCTGCGAGCAGCAGAGGCCCAGGGCCCTGTGTGGAATCCGACCCTGCAGCGGCCCCGGGTTCCAGCAGCCACCCAGGGTCGGGGCCACAGGCATGGGTCACAGGGTTCCAGGGCCCCCTCCTTCCCCGATGGACTCTGCCAGGGACACTCAGCCCCAGCCCAGCAGCCCGGGTGGGGATGGACTCCAGGATCTTCGCTGGGAAATCACCGAGGCAACAAAAGTGAGTGCAGCCAGCAAGCACCACACTGCCTGCGGCCAAGGAAGGTGAGGACCTTGGCCACCAGCCAGCCGGGGTAAGAAAGAAGCCTGCACCCCAGGGGGACAGCTGCAGGGACTTGACCATGAGCTGCCATTAGGGGCAGGCTCAGCGGTCTCCTAAGGGAAAGCAGGGAGAGGGGTGAGCCAGCTGACGCTGCATTCATTCATTCGCTGATTTGTTCATTCAGGCCCAAGATCTGGGCACGGTGAGTCAGTCTCAGGCACATTCGCCTGGGGATCTAGGGCATCGCTTTAAGCCCTCAACCTTTCTCTTCTCTTCTCATTTCTTTTCTTTTTGTACTTCTCTTCTTTTTTCTTTTCTTTTCTTTTTTGAGACAGAGCCTTGCTATGTAGCAAGGCTGGTCATGAACTCACTGTGTAGCCCAGCCTGGCCTCAAACTCAAGGCGATCCTCCTGCCTCAGCCTCCCGCCATGCCCAGCTGTAATTGCATTTTATGGAGATTAACTTGGCATTCTTTTTTTTTTTTTTGGTACTGGGGATTGAACTCAGGTCCTTGCGCTTCTGCAGCAGGCAGCGAAACCACTGAGCTAAATCCCCAGCCCCAACTTGGCATTGTTGTATGGAAGACAAAGCTCAATAATAATTTGCATCATTTTACTTACAAATTATCATATATCTATTGGCATTATATGTGCAAGTCTTGGTTTTTTGTTTTCTAATGTGAAAAAATACTGCATTCTAATGAAAATGAAGCTTAATATGTTGATTTTGAAAACAGTATGGGGGGAGTTGGGTTTTTTTTGTTTGGCATCAATAGCACTGGTTGCTTTGAACAAATAATAAAAGCTTTCCGTAGTTGCTTCCTAATCAGAAAAGAGCATTTGACAGCCTGCTACGTTTCCTGTGATTTCTAAATACCAGAGCGATTTTCTGTAGTTAGACTCAGTCAGAACTGTTTCTGTTCCCATGCGTAAGGGCCATTCTGAGTTTTTAATTTGTCTGTGTGTGTAGAAATGAATTCCGGTATGAATAGTTTTGTTGTGTTTTTAGGCATTCAGCAAAACAAGCACCATGGCTGATAAACTCGCCTCCGCTACCTCCCTCATCCTGAGCAACCTAAGAAATGAATCACTGCAGGAAAATTTAAGATTTTCCTGAAGCCACAGCCTTTTAGGCTAAACAGACTGGACAGCTCAAAGGGGTAATTTCAAAGCAGCCATATCTGAATCCACATCTGTGTCTTTTATCACAGACATGCAGCCTTTTATTTGCAGAATTCCTAAAAAGAAAAATTTTATTGCTAACAACTTACCTGCCCAAATAAGGAAACCAGACAAACCTGTTTTTTTCTGTTTTGTTTTTTGGTACCGGGGATCGAACTGGGGTCCTTGAGCTTGCAAGGCAGGAGGCCGAACCACTGAGCTAAATCCCTGGCCAAGACAAACCTGTTTTGTTTGAATAAGCTATGAAAGGCCTGCTAAGGGGTGCTGGGTGACCCCTGCCTCACAGTGACTCCACTCAGGGGCTGGCAGTGTCGGGAGCTTAGGACCCGATGGAATAAATGAGCAGGCAAACTTCTGTGATACTAAATTACTGACCTGCAGGTTTTTCTGACGCTAACCATTCTTTCTCTGTAGGCTCAATTTTTTCAGTGTTTGGGTTAGGGTTTCAGCAGAGGCCAGGACAATATCTGTAGTGGTCAGAATGTTATCCTGCTGTGTACTGTTTACTGTAAATGTTGGTGAGCTGTGGTCAACAAATAGCTTTATATTCCTTAAAAAGAGATCTAGATTTGGGCCGGGCATTTAGCTCAGTGGTTCCACCACCTGCCCTGCAAGCTAAGAATCCAAGTTTGATCCCCAGTACCAAAAAAAGAAGAGATCTAGATTCCCAAGCCCTGCGCTGGGGTGTCCTGACCCTGTGCTTTAGGGACATCCCAGGTGGCCTGCCTGTTTGGGAGTGGGGGTGAGGGGACACTAGGGACTGAACCCACGGCCTTCTCACTGAGCTGCGCACCCGGTCCTTTTTTATTTGGAGTCTCATTAAGGTTCTTACCTGTACAGGCTGGGCTTAAAGTTTTGATCTTCCTACCTCAGCCTCCGGAGTGCTGGGATAACAGGAGTGCACGCCCATGCCTGGCTGCAATTCTCTTGAGCAAGTTGGGTCCGGTTTCTCTGGACACCCATCTTTGCTGACCTCTGTCCACCTGCAGGGGACCCAGCAGCACACAGTAAGTGCTCAGTGAGTGTTTGTGGAACTCCAAGCTTGCGGCCACCAGGGCCTTGCCACAGGATGCCAGAAGGGGCTCAGGCAAGGCTGCTCAGGCTGTCCTACCTCAGCTAAGTGGCCCTGTCCCTGGCCAAAGGTGTGGGGTCCAGGCAGGTGTCCGTTTCCAACCTGCACTTCAAAAGCCCAGACAGGACAGGCCTCCGCCCAGCTCAGGAATGCTGACCCAAGCTGCCCAGGCTCTGGTGGCCGATAAGGAGGGGAAGGTCAGACTTGAGGCCGCCCCTTCCCTCAGGGCGGGCCTGGCCCAGCCTGGGACTGAGATTGGAACTGAGGCCCCACAGGCACCACAGAGCTGCGACCCTGCAGCCTCGCAGGTGACGGTGCAGGCTCCATCTCCCCTACCAGTGCCGGTGTCTGGGCAGGTGAGTCCCCGTCCTGTCGCCCAGTGGGCCTGGCAGGTGGGAGGGCCGGGAGGTGCGTTCAGAGCAGGTGTCCCTGAAACTGCCCGTGCTGAGATCACAGGGCTGGGGTTGTGGGTGACCAGACAGGCGGCCTGGTGTCGCTGTCCCTGTGTGGGAGACAGGAAGAGCTGGGTGTCGTCGGGGGCATGGTGTGCCGGGGTCCTGAGACCAGGTCGGCAGCGGGCCCCGTGGAAGGAGGACTTCCTGGAGGAGGCCCCTGTGGGTTTCTGGCCCTGGCCCCCTGCTTCCGGGCTGAGCGCCTTTGGGAAGTGACTCTGCCTCCCGGGCCTCAGTGTCCCTACCTGTGTGTGCCACGAGGGCCGCCTCTTGTGTGTTCCAAGCAGTGTGGCTCGGAACTGGCTACAGCTGGCGGAGTAGGAATGGGGGACCCTGGAGAGGACAGGGACCTGGAGGCAGGGCCCTCAGTGGCCCAGGCCTTGGCGTGGTGAGGCTGGCCCTGGCCGGCAGGGTGGACTCTGGATGGGATGGGAGGTGAGGGGGCCCCTCTGTGGCTTCGGAGAAGTGCTGGGCCTCTCGGAGCCTCAGTTCCTCCATGCCTGCAGGGAGCCTGGGGCTCAGGGACTGAGAACCTTCCATCCTCCTGCCTCAGCCTCCCGGAAGCTCAGCCTGCTCAGGGTGGCCGTGCTGGGCCTGGGCAGGGTAATCTTTACCACCAGGGATGGGTCCCCCTTGCCGTGGCACAAGTTGCCCAGAGCACTCGCAGGGAGCAGCTGGACTGGGATGCAGTTCCAGAGCCCTGCCTTGGTTTCCCTGCCCCTGCAGGACAGTAAGGCCACGAGTATCTCGGGTTGATGGGGAGGAGGTGTGGCCAGGGGCTGCAGGCCCAGCCCAAGACAGCACCGCAGCTGGGCTGGATGTCACCCTGGGGATTAGCAAGCTCTGGCTCTGTCTACACCGCTGTGATGCTGGGCCCTAAGAGTTTGCTCTTCAGCCGGGTGTGGTGGCGCCTGCCAGAGGCTGAGATAGGAAGATCAGGAAGATCGTCATGAGCTTGAGGCCAGCCTGGGCTACATGGTGCGCTCAAGGCGAGCCTGAACTACACAGAGAGACTCTGTCTCAAAAACAAAAACAAGGGCCAGGGATTTAGCTCAGTGGTTTCGCCGCCTGCTGTGCAAGGGCAAGGACCTGAGTTCAATCCCCGGTACCAAAAAAAAAAGTTGGTTCTCCAAACACATCAGCTTGTTCTGCCCTGCCAAACAGCCTTTGTTTTTACAAAGCAGTGAGGACAATAGCACAGACCCCCATAGCCCCACTGGGTCCCTGGGTCAGCATCTGCGTTACCACAGTGCCGTGCTGGACACAGGCACCAGTACCCACACCCACACCCACACTGCTGTCCTGTCGGGCCGGCCATGCCTCCACAGGCCCCTCTGCCCTATTCTATGGTCCTGGCTGCGACTCTCCAACGCTCCTCTCCGGCTCCTCCAGTAGACTGGGCCCTGCCTGCGGCTCAGTGATTGCTCTCTCTGGACTCCTCCTCACCTCTTTATGTTTTTCCTCAGTCCACATTTGCAGGGCACAGAGGTGTCATCCTCGCAGGGAGCTGGTGCATGCACGTAGCACATCTGCTTTCCGTTTCTGCCCCCCGCTCCCTCACAAGGCCCCTTCCCACTTACCAGAGCTCTACTGCCACTTCCTATTGTCTGTTTTTTCTTTGTTTCTTTAACTTATTTATACATTGTCTTCTCACTGCAGAGAAGTTGTGCAATATTTAACCTCCTGTATCTGATTTATTTCACTTAACATTATGGTCCCAAGGTCCATCCGTTTGTCTACAAACTGCTCAGGTTTGCCCTTCTTTTTTTTTTTTTTGGTACTGGGGATCGAACTCGGGTCCTTGCGCTTGCAGAGCAGGCACCAAAACCACTGAGCTAAATCTCGGCCCAGGTTTGCCCTTCTTAATGGCACAGTAGTGCTCCACTGTGAAGAAACACTACACTTTCCTATCCGCGCATTTGTTGTGGACAGATAGGCTGCTTCCATGGCTCGCGGTTCCACACCCACCATCACAGCAGCACCCAGGAGTTCCCTGCATGCCCCCGTGCCACCCAGGGTGTGCTCAGCCCTCCGCGGTCCCCTTGGCCCAGTGCCAGCACCCCAGACCCGAACGTGCTCCCATGGCTGCTGATGCCCTGCATCCCGCTGCTCCTCTGCTCTCGTGCGTAGTCACTCTGCGTGCTGCCTGGTGTGGGGCAGTGGGACTTCCCTGAGACCCAGCATTTCCAAGGTCTCTGTCTGGGCAGCCCCATCTGCAGCTCCTTGGGCCCCGCCCTCTGTGGACCAAAGGGTAAAGGGCGGCCGCACCCGCTGTTTCCATTTCCAAGGGGCCATTGACCTGCCCTGTGGGTGACAAGGGGGCACCCATGGGTGTCGCTCATCCGATCTGAGCGAGGTGGCAGTGTCTCCTCTCCTGAGACAGTGAGCATCTTCTCAAAGATTTCAAGCAACAGACGGGAGCTGCTGGTCTTTGTCCTGCTGAGGCCACTGTTGGCCAGACATGGGTGCCTGGTGGCAGCCGCTGCCCCTCCTGTGAGCCCCAGTCCTGCCCCCAGGCAGGTGGCAGGGCCAGGGGTGTAGACCCTGCTCACCCCAGCTCCTGGCAGGCAGGATGGGGTGCACCTGTCTATCCCCCACCACTGTCCCCCCAGAAGGACACACTGAGCTGTCTGGGTGTGCTGCAGGACGGGGTGGCCACTGACTATGTTCACAGTCTTGGCCAGGGAGGGATCCTCTTCTCCCCTGACTTAGTTCGGGTCGCTTCTTTCCAGCGTGGACCCGGGGAGGTCCACTTGATACTCGGGTTACTGTCTAATGTGCTTTGCTTTGTTGCTCTCATTGTTCTAGCATGGACAGTGGGGGCTGTGTCAGTTAGGTCTGTGTCCCCCTTGACCTATTGATCCTTCAACCACCCAGTGGTGTATATCAGTTTATCATCAATCTATCTATCCAGTCATCACCTATCATCTATCTAATCCATTATTTATCAATTTATTATTGTCTGTGTATCAATTTGTCATTGATCTATCATCAACCACCTATCATCTATCTGTCTGTCTGTCCGCCTATGCTTATGTCCTTACTTCCTGGCTTCCCAAAAGCTTCCAGTTTACTGTGTCTATTTCCTGCCATGGAACAGATTTCACGGGCTGAGGCAGCCTCCCTGGCTGTCCCCAGGCAAGATTAGGAGTTGTTTGGTGGCCCTGGCCTCTCTACCTGCGCTGTCTCAGCCACTGAGGCTCCGCTGTCCCCTCGGCTGTCCTGAGCACGGGGCTGGAGCTGGAGGCGAGGTCATGTGGTCCAGCTACATCCCAGGATGAAGCCACCTGCTGTCCCACTCCGTGGTGACAGGCATCGCTTCCCTTTGCGGCCCCTCTGCATGCAGGGCAGGTTCTGGCCAGGTGGGCAGCCAGGGCGGGGCAGGGGAGGACTCCCCGGAATCCCTGCTGGGCAGTTGGCCCTGCACCTGTGCCCCTCATGGCCTCTGTGCAAGGGTGAAGGAGTGGAGGCCGTGCCCCCTGTGACAAGGAGAGGAGACCTGCCTGAGGGCTCGCCTGGCCTGGCCTGGGCTCTGGCAACGCCCCTGATGTCACCCAGGAAACACACAGCTGGCCAGGGTAGGTGGGGATGTGAAGGTGCAGGTGCAGCTGTCACCTGTCACCTGCCCAGGGTTGCCGCTCAGGGCCTGCAGGGAAGCCTGTGAAGATGCCACCTGTCCCTGTCTCCAGCGTCTGGGGCAGGTACTGCTGTCCAGGGGGCCGGATGGCTCTGTGAGTGGGAAGTGGACGGAGCCAGGCGTGGTGGCGGACACCTGTAATCCCAGCACTCTGGAGGCTGGAGCAGGAGGACCCAGAGTTTGAGGCCAGCCTGAACTACATAATGAGACCCTGTCTCACAAAAACCAATGAACAAAAATAGTAATAATAAAAGAAAAAAGAAAGTGGATGGAAGGAAAGGGGTTGACATCTTGTCCAGCCCACTCTGGGGGCGAGTGCCCCTTCCGAACGCCTGGGAGTCCGAGCCCTCCAGCGCCTGGGCCACGGGAGCCAGGGGCTGCTGCGATCCTTGTGCTCACTCAGGCTGGGCGCCTGTGGTCATGGGTCACTCAGCCACGCTTGCAGTGTGCCATGCTGTGCCGGGCTCCGGGGCCCTGAGAGCAAGGAGCTGCCGAGGAGGAGGGGCCCTGGCCCCGGGTCAGCAGGCTGCCGGGGGGTGGCATGGTGGGGTGGACTGAGGGGGTGGGGAGATGGCGGTGGGGACCCCTGGTATGGTTGGCTGAGGTGGGAAGCAGCTGTCCAGGCTGCCTTGGAGGCCAGAGCACTGCCTGCAGCCCGGTGGCCGGAGTTCCCCAAGCCCTGCTGCCCCACCTGGTTGCAGGCCCTGGTCTCCGGGAGAGGGTGTGGGGAGAGCTCCACCCCAGCCTGGGAGGGTTCCTGTTTGTGCAAACTAGGGTTGAGATGGGGGGAGGGAAGGGGCTGGCAGGAATGTCAGGAATTCAGTGGCCTCGCCCTGCTTTGGGAATGCTGGGCTCTGGGGTCAGGGTCCTGGGGACCATGGCTCTCAGATCTGAGCAGGGACCTGACTTCCCCAGGCTCTCAAGGACCAGGGCAGCCACAGAGCACCCCCAGAGCCCAGCTCCTACCCCGACTCCTCTGTGCACCCCACAGCCCACAGCCCAGAGGTCCAGGGGGCCTCCAGCCTCCTGTTCCCTGTGCAGACAGCCGTGCGGCCTTTCTGGCCGACTTGCCCCGGGGGCCTCGAAGAGCACTGTTCGGCGGAGTCCTTGTCACAGGCGGCCAGGGCCCTGCCTGCTGGCTGGGCTTCCCCTGCAGGAGAAGCAGTGAGAGGCCTGCTGGCTACAGTCAGTGACTTCCCAGGCAGGGGCCGCACCTGTCGTGGTCCCCACAGAGCCCATGTGCCTGCTGGAGGTCGGGCCAGACTGTGGAGGGAGCCCTTTCCGGCAGGCAGGAGCAAGCGCCTTCCGAACTGCTGACCGCTTCCTGTGGGCCTCTGACCCGGCGGCCGGCCACCCATCCGGCCCAGTGTCATCTGTCACCTGCCCGGCCTGTCTGCTCCCACAGCCTTGTTCTGAATGGGCAGTGTCTGCAGCCTCGGGCCTGCCTGCCACACTGGGCGTCCGTGATCAGCTCTGGTTTTGGCAGCCAAGGCCAAAAATAACAAACAGATGGTGCTGTTCTGATCCCTTCCAGAGCCAGCCACAGGCTGGTCCAGTGGGACTCAGGAATTCGTGGGCCATGCAGTGTGTGGAGGCAGCGGCGTCCTTGTGGTGCTGGGAACCGTGTCCAGACGAGGAATCGGCACAGGAGAGACAGGGCTTCTCGTGGGGCTGGGATCCGGGCTGTCCCTGCCTCCTGTAGGGCCTAGGAGGGCGGCCTGAGTCACTCTTCCTGAGCCTCGGTTTCCCCAGTTGCAACCCTGAAGCATCCACACTGCCACCTCGCCCTCCAGCTGGAGCCTGTCTCTTGTATCCTGGGTCTCTCGTACCCTGGGTCTCGGCCGCTGAAGACAACAAGGACAATGTCTGTGTAGGAGCCTCACAGCCACATGGCACAGTGAGGAGCAGGCACATGGGATCCAGTCCCGCTGCTCCTCCGGGCACCTCTGCCACCCCATAGGCGTCCTCCTCACGTCCTGCCTCCCCATGCCCTCGGCCAGCGTGGCAGGCCTGTCTCCGTGGGACCTGCCCCTGGGCTGGCTTGATGCTGAGCTGCCTTCCGGTCTCCCTCCACCCCACAGTAGGGCACCAACCCCACCCCCACATCCCATGCCCACAGTGACATCGGTCTCTCTGCCTGCTCTGCCAGGGGCCCGTGGTGTCACGCTGACTGCCCAAGGTCCCTTCCTGGCATGTGTTTCTGAGTTCTGCAAGGACCGGGTAGCAGCCAGCCAGAGCTGATGGCAGGTGCAGGAGTCGCTGCCTCTGGGGCCCCACATTCCTGATAGCTGCTCCATCAGTGGCCCCTTGCAGATCCACCCTCGGGGATCCTGGACTACCAGTACCCAGTCACCTGCTGGCTGCAGCCCTGTGGGCCTGGGGCACAGCTGTCTGGGCTACAGCTGGACTTGTGCTGTTCCAAGCTTTCCTGTCCCCCTTTTCCTGCCCTGTACACCCCTTCTTTGCCTGGATTTTCTCTCCAAGGTTCAGGCCAGGAGCCTCTCCTTCCAGGAAGCCTCCCAGAATTTCACCCTCCTCACCCTCCCCTCCCAGGCTTCCCTCTATCCCTGCACCATCAGCTTGGCCATCCTGGTCTCCCCTGCTGGATGGGGACCCAGAAGGCAGAGCTGGGACATCGAGGCCACAGTCATGAGCAGCGGGTGCAGCTCTGAGCCCCAGTGAGTGGAGAGGCAGAGAGCAGAACCCCCCGACAGGCAGGCTGTGCCCGGGGCCCAGCGCGTGGTCTGGACCCTTTCCAGCTGAGATCCCACTCAGGTACGGCTCACTCTGCCCCGGAGAACTGAAAATGGTCTAAAATGACAACATTGGAAACTGTTTTGAGCCAGCCAGCCACAGTGGCGTACTGCTGTAATCCCAGCTACTAGCTCCTCGGAAGGCTGAGGCAGGAGGATGGCAAGAATGTGCCCAGCCCGGCCAACTTAGGGAGACTCTGTGTGAAGATGAAGAAAGAAAAGCCCGGGGATGCAGCTCAGTGGAGAGACTTGCCAGGCAGCACCAGGGCTTCGGTGCCTTCTGGTACAGTTTTGTGCGCAGGGCCTCTGGGCACTGAGCGTGCAGCCCATCACACTGCTGCTGGCCCCTCCAGGCACACGGCTTCCTCCTGGGCAGGGACCTCGGAAATTTAAGGCAACTGTGTCAGGGTCAGATCGCCATGCTCACCTCCAGCCCTGGAAGGGGGAAACTGAAGCTCAGTAACATGACTTGTGGTTGCAGAGGGACCCACTCGGGCGGGGTTGAGATGGCCTCTTGCACCCGGGCTGGGGGGCTCTGCCCTGCTCCCAGCAGCCCCAGGGCCTGAGGGTCCCTGCTCGGCCCTGGAAGGCAGGGGCGCCCTGAAAGGGGTTGGGGGTTCTCTGGGAAAGTCCCCCAGCAGTGGGCCAAGAGCACAGCTGCAGAGACAAACAGGAAGTGGGGGCTCTGGGCCTGCTGGCTGCAGTGAGGACAAAGGCCTGGACAGGAAGTACCTCTAGCTCCTGTGTGGACACAGAGCCTGCCTGGGCCTGGTCACCAGAGCCTATAGTCAGATGGGCGTCCCCAGGGCTACACCCTCGGGGCAGGCAGGAGGAGGGTGTCCCTCGTGCAGGCTGTGGTGGGTTGGGCACAGCCAGTGCCGTCCACGGGCCCTGCAGAGCCAGGGCCTGGGATCTACTCCTCGTTCTGGGCCTCCTCCTGCATGGGGCGGTTCCCTGCCTGGCCTCCACCTCGCCTTCCAGGGAGGTTCCTGCTCCTAAGCAGTTCGGGCCTGCAGCTTACAGGGAGGTAGAGGCTGGGCCTATGGGGGCTCCTGAGGAAGGAGGACCCCTCTCTTCCCCAGAAGCGTGGCAAGGGTGAGGGTGTTTTGTGCACACAGGAGCACACACGTGTGCCTAGGACACACACACATCAGTGGACACCCTTGTGTATGCAGGAGTTGAAGGGAATAGAGAAGAACTGAGCTCGGCGGGGCTGGCAGCTGGCTGTGACTTCCCCAATCCCTGGGCCACGAGGGAACTGGGTGTCCCCAGGCCTCTCCCCAAGAGCCCTGGGCTGGCAGTGGGCAGGCGGCAGTGGGCAGGCGGCAGGCCTGGCGCCAGCCCAGGGGGAGCTAATGATCAACCTGCCTGCCGGGAGTCCTGCGGCCGGGCTGTGTCTCGCAGAGGAAGTGGGGCCGGAAGCCGGGGAGTGCTGTGCAGCCAGCCCGCTGTGGGCGGCCCCTGCCGGCCCCGGCCAGCTGGAGACAGACCCTGGGACCAGCCTGCCTCGCCCTGCACCCAGCCCGGAGTGGCACCTGGCGCCCGCGTCCTCTGGCCTGGCGGGCCTGGGAGCTGCCTGGGGAGCGGAGAGCAGGTACGGGGGCTCGGGAAGGCCGGGTGAGACGGGCATGGACTGCCCAGCAAGCTGTGTGGACAGAGCTGGTCTTGACATGGTGGATGTAAGAGCGGCTCCCACTTTCACTTTGGAGGGCTTTTCTGACTAACGGGGCTCAGGCAGAGCAGAAACCTGAGCAAGGAGCCATCAGCTGGCCCCAGCAAGTGTCCCCAGGGTCTGCCACCCCACGGATCCCCCTGGGTGACCACAGGCCACATCTACAGACACACAGTGCCAGCACAGTGCCCTTGTGAAGCCCACCGTGCCACTGTGGCTATGACTGGGCCACACCAAGGTCACCCTGGTCTATTAATTTTGGGTTTTTGAGACAGGGTCCCACTATGCAGCCCAGGCTGGCCCCAAACTCAAGGCGATCCTCCTGCCTCAGCCACCCGGGTGCTGGGATTACAGGTGTGCATCACCACACCCACACACCCTTGGTCTGTTAGAAGGCTCCTGGGCCGGGCCTTCTATCCCCAGGCCTTCCTGGACATGTGACCCCTCTGGGTGCCCAGGACCCCACCTGCCTGGCTCAGAGGGGACAGCAGCAGAGCTGGGGAGGGGACAGCAGCTGCCGCAGCACCAGGAGGCTCCTCTGTGTGGTCGCTTCCTCCCCGCTGAGGGCCGTGACTCGGTGCAATCACAGGACAGGCAGGCAGCTAGCAGCAGGGACGATGTCCTCCCGGGGGTCAGCAGGCGGTGCCCTTTGCCTCTGCCCACTCCTGGCCTGGGCTCCTCAGCTTGGCAGTGTCCCCCAGCCCCTGCCTGTGTGGCCACGAGGCCTCCCCCACACTGCCTCTGTCTCCCCTCACAAGAACGCCAGGTCCGAGGTGGGAACACCCTCGTCTAGCGAGGCCTCCTCATGACGGAAGCTAACTTCTTTTGCAAAACATGTTATTCCCCACCAGTTCCTGTTCTGAGGTCCCTTCCAATCGAGATTCACCCCAGGGCTCCGTGTCCTGGCTGCAAACTCAGGGTGGGCGAGCCCAGCTTGGTACCATACACTTATAATTCTGGCACTCAGGAGGCTGAGGCAGGAGGATCACTGCAAGTCCAAGGCCAACCTGGGCTCCATAGTGAGGCCCTGCCTCAAAAAAATCAAAACCAGAAGCAGAACTCAGGTTGGCCAGAGACTAGGCCTGGAGCCTGAGGCTGGCTTGGGTTTGTCTCTCCCAAGAAAGCCAGGAGGAGAGAGCGTCTGCTGCATGCTCAGGGGCCACTTAAACTCAGCACGCTAAGCTGGGGCTGCCGGGTGCCCCAGGCTGCTGAGTCTGCAGTCAGTGTGGTGCCAGGCCTGGGAGGCGGGGAGGCTGTCACTACGCTACGCAGCAGGATGGGCCCCACTTCCTCGCCTCTGAGTGGGGCACGTGTGTGGTCGCAGCGCTGTGTCCTCGGGAAAGGCGGGGAACCCCCGGAGCTGGGACCTTCCCTTTTCTCCGGAAGCGCCTGAGCTCTGTGCCCGGGCCCTTCTGGATCCGCCGGGTCCTGCCCAGGTAGGGGTGGGAGGATGGGTGGCCATTCTGGGCACTGGCCAGGTGGTGCAGGGACCCCGCCTAGGAGCTGCTCTGCCTGAAGAGAGGACATTGAGCTGGCTCCTAAGGACGATGGGCAGGACGGGGGGACCCTGCACGTCAGGAGGTCGGAGCAAGTGCTCTGTGCAGACGCCTCGCTCCCTGTGCATCAGCCAGGCGGACAGCCAGGCGTGAGCCTCCAGTTGCCATGGACAGGCTGGGCAGTGCCTGGTGGGCATCCTCCGGGGAGGAGCCAGGGTGGCTGCCCGGGGAGTGAGGAGAAAGGGCCAAAGTCTGAGGCCCAGCTGGACCTGGGTGTGGGGAGGTGCGAGTGCAGAAGCCACAACCCGAAGGAGACCACGGTGCTCCTCAGGCGTGGCCCTGTGGGGCCAGCCTCCCGGGACAAAGACGGGACAGAGGCATGTGGCTCGTCCTGGCACAAAACTGCCACCCGTGCTGTCGAGGAGGCCCCAGAGCACCGTGCCACAGTTCTGTCACCTGTCTTCCTTTCCTGCCTGCGGCTGCCCTGGGGTCCCCACCGGTCACCAGGGGTGGTCACAGTGAGTCCCACAGGGAGGGCAGGTGGGGTCACTTCTGCAAGCCCGGCCCGGCCCGTGGTTACCCTGGGCTGAGCCTGTGCAAAGGTCCTGTGGTTTCTGGCAGCAAGGGCACAGCAAAGAGGCTGGCAGAGGGGTGGGGCGGGTCATGCACCCCACTCCCTCGTGCCTGGTCACCTGCTGCACACGAGGGCCGCTGGCATGGCTTCTCCCCTCTTGACCCCGACTGGCAGGGACCTTGCAGCCTGCATCCCTGGCACAGCGTCAATGCTGAACACTGCCCTCTTCTCCCCACAGAAGGCCAGCCGGGCCTGGGGCTCTGAGGCCACCGTGGGACATGAAGGGCCCTCCGGAGCGGACCTCTGAGGAGCCAGCTGCAATGGGCAGGGAGCCTGGGGCAGCCTTGGGGGGCTGCAGCGGCGGTGATCCAGTGCAGAGCTGGGCCGTGGGCACAGCAGGGGAAACCAGGGCAGCCGGTGGAGCGGGTAAGGGGGCCCATGCGCCCTGCGCCCATGCTGCCCATCCTCCACTTCCCCGGGCAGCTGCCGAGCCTGCATCCCGCGCTTCTCCTCACCGGCGCGTGGAGGACAGCTGCGCCGTGAGTCACCGGCGTGGCGAGGCAGGCTCGTGTTTTTCCAGCCGCTTTGGGGTCAGCAGAGTGGGCACGGGGCAGGGGGGCTGCTCTGGGGGGGCCGGGCTCTGGTCCTGAGCATTGGTGGGGGCGCCGCTTGGCCGAGCCTCAGTGTCCCCTCCTGGGCCCCTCCCCTCCACCCTTAGACACTGGTGTAGCAGTGAGAGGAGGGCGGGCCTCCCCCAGGCTGCTCCTTCCGGGCTCCTCCTCCGGGGTCTCCTGCGTCCTCCCCTGACTGGCTGCCTATTGTCCAGGCCTGGTCCCCGGGGCTCCGCCCAGGGATGCTCAGTAACTGCGTGAGGATCAACAAATGAGCAGCACTTTGGGAGCAGAGACCAAAGCCACCTGGCCCAGACCCTGGCCCTGGGGGTGCCAGGCACCCAGTGTTTACACTTCCCGAAAATGGGGAGGGACGGAGTGGCCTCCCGAGCCCGGCTCCCATCACAAGCAGTGGCTGGGCTGGGAGGGCAGAGGGCAGAGGGCAGGTGGGCTGTGCCGGGGCCTGCAGGGACCACGGACCCTGCTCCCCCCAGAGCAGACAGCGACTCCTGGCAGAGGGGTCGGGCCTCAGCCGAGGGTGCCCTGCGGCCCTGTCCAGGCGTCGGCTGGGGCCCACGGGCCTGGGCTGTGCTCCTTCAGGGGCTGGCACTGCAGGGATGACTCCAGGTGGACCCCTTGGCTCGATCTGGTCCTTCTGCATCGGGGCTGGCTTTGGGCCCCTGCCCATTACTCACTCACTGCTCCGTGGCCTCACAGACCTCCAAGCTGGTCTCCGGCTGTGATGCTCACTATTTCGTGGCTCAGACATGTCTGGATTCGGGCTTGGACGTGTCTCCCTGGCCCCGACCTGTCTCCCTGTGTGCCCTCACTTCTGGGACCGCCGACGGCCCAGGTCCCCTCACCCCCAGCTCAGCTCCGTGTGAGCAGCCAGGCTTCTGGTCTGAGGGCAGAACTCGGTCCCTGTGCCACCTGCTCATTTCACAGGCGGGGAACGGGGCGAGGTGGAGGAGAGAGGCCCAGGCCAGGACAAGCTCACAGCGGGTGGGGGAGCAAGCCCAAAGCCTGGGACCCCCAGGAACCGACCTCCAGGGAACAGAGCAGCCGTGGGCTCCACACCCTGGCCGTGATGTGTGCCAGTGGCAAAGGGACCCTCCGACCCCACATCTGGGTCTCACTGATCCGCACCCAGCCTGGGAGCCCACACTGCAGGGCTGCGAGGACCCCAGGATACTGTGCCGGCCGCCCCCCAAGAGCCCAGCAACACCCTCACCCCTCTTGTCAGCAGAATCAGAGACCCAGCGATGTCGCGCTGAGGTCCCAGCCCCGGGCTCTCTGTCCTCCCACAGGGCAAAGGACTCTGCCGATGGGCTGAGTCCAGGGTAGGAGGTGGGGCTCATCTGCAGTCAGGGGCTTCACGGGTGGGATTCAAGGAAGCCAGCAAAGATTCGGGGACAAAGGCAGAGTCAGAAATCCACAGGTGGACGGCCGGATAGATGGGCAGACGGATAGACGGGCAGACGGAGGGGCCGTGGGCCACAGCAGAGGCAGGAGTTGGAGCTGCCCCAGGGTCACTTTGCATGCCTTGGCTTGCCTTGGGACCCAGCCCGAAATCCAGAGGGACTCGGGTCTGGACAGTTTGTTTCAGCCAGGCAGGACGCGTGAGGCCTCTGTCCTGGGTGGGCGTGGGTGAGGCTGGGTGGTGGCTGGGCAACCGTCCTCCATGACAGGGACCTGCTGTGTTACAGATGCGGCTCCTCCTCCCGGGACAGCCACCTCGGGACCGGCCGAGACCCTTCCTGGCCAGATGGCAGCGTGTCCCACAGGTGAGCAGGAGCCCTGCCCCTGGGCGGCTCAGTCGCCTCCTGTCACAGCCCCAAACACCGAGGCCGCAGCTCATAAGGAGGTTTGTCCGGGCTCCTGGCTCCCCAGGCAGCTAAAGTTCTGTTTGCCCGGGTGCTCCGAGTACAGTGCTGGGAGGCTGGGCTGAGCCACACTGCTCGCTGCGTAGAAGAGAAAGAGAGGAGCCTGGGGCTACAGTGCCCCCCACGCACATCCCACGACCCCAGATCATAGAGGTTTCCACAGAGCCTTGGGCTGGGGACCAGCCTTTAACCTAGGGGACAGTGAAGGTGCAGGCCATGGCCGCTGTGGGGCACCCTGAGCACCCCGGTGCCTGCTGCGTGGGACGGCGTAGACGGAGGCTGAGTCCATCCTGCAGGAAGCACCCTTGGGTGCTGCTGATCTGGAAGGCAGGGCCGGGGCAGCAGCATGGTGACAACACGGGAGGAGGGACTGGGGACGGCCAGACAGGGGCCCTGCTCAGAGCCCGTGGCCCGGCCAGGTGGGGTGGAGCTGGGAACCTGAGGAGAAATGGGGCTCCCGGTGCCTATGGGGGCTGCGGTCACGGTCACAGGAGCTGCTCTGGGGCTGCTGGCTGCGGGGTGGAACCTGTGTGCCCTTCTCCTGTCCTCTCAGCAGCCAGTCTCCCCGGTGCTGTGGACCTTGCTGGGATTCGAACCCTGACCATGGGGCTCCCTGCAAGCCCAGCCCAGGCCTGCAGCTGGACCCGGGGAGCCCCACACTGCCCTGGCCAGGCTGACACACAGGCCCTCTGCCCTGCAGACCTGACCTTGCAGCTGCGGGCCGTGCACAGGAAGAGCGGGCGGCCAGACCCAGGCCTGCAGCAGGCTCTGCGTGGCCGTCTGCGCCTGCTGGAGAATGACAGCCTCGAGGTGGCCCGAGTGCTCGGGGTGAGCCTGACGCTGGGGCCCAGGCAGGGGCTGGGGCGAGGAGAGGGTCAAAGACACAGAGGACAGCAGAGAACGGAGGAGACAGGTGGCATGGAAATCAGACGAGAGGGATGCTGGGGGCAGAGCTGAACCCGAGTGGTATGTGGGCCTGAGGAGCACAGATGGGGAAACTGAGGCCCAGAGAGAGCCTGAGAGCACAGCCCAAGCAGAACTGACCGAAGCTGGCTGGTGTTGCTCTGTGCAGGTTTCAGGCAGTGGAGTGGCCAGAGGCGTAGAGGGACAGGGGCTGGAGCAGAGAGGCCTAGGGAGGAGCGCAGGCTTGGTCCTCAGGCACTGGAGAGCCATGGCTGTCTTGGGATTGAGAGAGGACCAGGCTTGGGCTGTAAGGAAACCCACTCTGCACTTGCCATCCCCAGCCGAGGCCACTTTGCAGCACCTCCTGCCGGCTGCACTGACACCCCAAGGCCACCGGAGTCTCCGGTGTCTGCTCCTCTCTCCCCAGGAACTCTCTGCCAGGCTGCTGTCCATCCACAGCGACCAGGACCGGATCGTGGTGACGTTTAAGACCTTCGAGGAGATCTGGAAGTTTTCCACCTACCATGCCCTCGGTAAGCGGAGCCACTCCAGAGTGGGCAGCGGGGCCCCCAGGAAGACACAGGCCACCACCCCGTGCCGCAGAACGGCCGGGCACAGTGGCCTCCTGGCCTGGCCCCAGTCACACGGGCCGGTGACAGCAGAGCGGGGGACTCGGGGCTCCAGGGCCTGGTGCTCGGAATTGCCGGTGACCATGTGCGGCCTCCCAGGTTTCACGCACCACTGCCTGGAGGCGCTGCTGGTGGACGCCACCTTCTGGCTGCTGGCGCCTGGCGAGGAGGAGGAGGAGGAGGAGGAGGAAGAGGCAGCCATCTGTGTGCAGGTGGCTGAGGACGCCCTGAGGCTGATGCAGGAGAGCCTCCTGGCCCAGGAAGGTGGGCTCCGTGCTGTGCGGGCAGCTGTGACCTGGGCGAGGGACCCAGGGCGAGTTTGGGGTGGGAGGGACTTGCCTCGGACACCCTGGCCCAGATGCTGGTGGCCAGAGGGGGCTGAGCGGAACGGAGGAGGAGCTGTCCAGAGCCCCGCCCTTCCTGATTGGTGCGCTTGGTCCCCCCAGTCTGCAGGACACCGGCCTGGGGTGTGGGGTGCACAGCTGTGGCCAGACTCGGTGGCAGCCCAAGCAGAGAGAGCTCTAGGGGTCAAAGTCTGGCCCTGAATAGCACCCTTGGGGAAACTGAGGCCCAGAGAGAGTTTGAGGTTGAGCCACCCTGCAGGGCAAGTGAGGTGGACCTGGGACCCAGGGATGAGGACGTCAGGGTGGGTCCCGCCTAGCGGGGTGGCTGCCCTGTGACGCCTCTGTCCCTTTGCAGGGCCCTTCTTCGTCCTGTGTCCTGACCACCGCGTGAGACTGACGCCGGGCGCCCAGGGCGCAGAGAAGGCGCAGCCCCACAGACCGGCTCCGGGGGGCTCCCTGGGAGAGGCGACCCCAGCAGCAGACTCCTCAGCCTCCGGCCCTGGCGCAGCCCCAGAGCAGCCCCTGGGTCCGTTCCACCAGTAGGTACCAGCCTCGCTGTCCCTCCCCGCAGCTCTGGGTGGGGCCCAGGATGCCCCGGGCCCTGTGACCTTGGCAGTCCCACCTCTGGGCCTAGGCTGCACTGGCATCAACTTGGCAGAGCTGTCCTGGGTTTGGAGGGCACAGGAGAGTGCAGCGTGCCACCCCACACTGCCCAGACGAAAACTCAGTGCAGGCAAAGCCAGGGGACTCGAGGCCAGGAAACACGAAAGCCCTGTCACTTGCTGGACACGGGCCAGCTTGGCTGGGAGCTTCCTGGCAGCCAAGGCAAAGAGAGAAAGTTAGTGTGCTGAATTACAGTGTCGGTGAAAAGGCGGCTGCGACTCAGCCTCTCTCCTGAGAAGCCCCCAGTGTGCTGAGACCCCTGGCCCCCAACAGGCACAGAGCTCATTCTTAGGCCACAGGGTTCCTGAATGATAGAGCTGGAGCAGCTGCCAACCACCTGGTCCAGCTTTCTATTTCTTGGCCGGAGGAGCTGAGGCCCAGAGAAAGGAGCAATTTGTCCCGGCATGTGGTGGGGAGAAGGCAAAGCCAGGGTGGGATCCACACGCACCAGGCCGAGGTTGTGCACACCTGGGCAGGTGCATCTGCGTGTGCGGAGGGGCTGGGATCCGAAGGGCACAGATGCCTCCACCCCAAGCTGACCGTGCAGCACAGACTCCTCTCCCTGCTCCAGGTGGGCTCTGAGAGTTCTCTGGGACCCTGCCGAAGATTCTGTGGATGGACCTGGGCCCCCCGACACGCTGCTGGTGGGTGAGTGTCCCCATGGGCCTCTACTCTGTGGGGAGCCAGGATGGGGGCATCAGCATCTGGGAAGTTCCTGCGTCTCCCTGGACCTTCCCCAAGATGGAACAAGAAGCTGGGCTCGAGGCTCCTAGAACACATCTCCTGTGAGCCTCCATAGGCAAAAGCTGAATGCAGGGATTCTGTGTGGGCAGAGGGAGCCCTGTCCTGGCATGGCCGGGCCCTGACTGTGTGGTCTCCTCCTGCAGGGTGCGGCCGGGTCTCCGCAGTGGCCGACTGGCAGAGCTCAGGCCCTGAAGAGCTGTCCCTCCATACTGGTGACCTCCTGGAGCTGCTCAGTGCCCGGGTGCCTGGCCTGCCCTGGTGCGTGGCCCAGCACGTGGCCTCAGGCTGCGTGGGCTTCGTGCCCTCGAGTCTCATCTGCCTGCAGGACCCTGCATCTGAGTGAGTGGTGGAGGCCCCTTCTGAACCCATCCCCACTGCTCCTGTGGGGTGCCAGGCCCCGGGGCCCCTGTCCTTCCTCCAGCGCTCGCAGGAGGGGTCCCTGCGGATGTGAGCCTGTGCATGCCACCCCGAGGGGCTCAGGGGTCAGAACTTCAGTCCTCAGTGGCAAGGGGTTGTGGCCTGCAGGCTCACAGGGATCCTTCCTGCCCTGCCCTCCCCAGTTCTGCCGTATCCCCAGTGAGCCCTGCCTGTGTCCACGAGGCTCCCCCTCCGTGACTGACTCTGTTTCCACTCTTAGCAGGCACCCACCCTGCTCCTGCCTGGCCTTTGCTTACCCATCACCAGAGGTCCCAGTAATCATGAATTTGGGGGACACCATTCAACCCTATGCATCACGTCACTCCCCTTCAAAGCCCAGCAAAGCTCTTCTCTGGCCTTCAAGGCCCTGGTGACCCTCAATGTCGAAGGCCGCCACTGGCCATCGGCTCACCCCAAGCCCAGCTCTGCCAGAGGGCTGGGCTCCTTACCCTTGAACCCAGAGCTTGGCACTGAGCTGCATCCCCAGCCCTTTTTCTTTTCTAGTTGGAGACAGGGTCTTGCTAAGTCACTAAGTTGCCCAGCCTGAGCTTGAACTTGTGATTGTCCTGCCTCAGCCTCCCAGAGCACTGGGATGACAGGTGTGCACCACCATACCCAGGGGCTTTCCCCTTTTTAACAAGGCTGTGTTGACATGTGTGACCCCTCCACCCTGCTTTCAAGGCCCCGAGTCCCTCCTGCGATGGTTCATCCCTGGGGATGCTGCTCCCAGGCCTGCTCTGTCCCCTGCGTGAGCCCCCACCCTGTCCCCAAGCCCCAGGGAAGGGCTCCCTGGTCACCTCATCACTGCCCAGCTCTGGGCAACTGCAGGCTGAGGGTGGGGGGTGTGGGGGTGGTCAGTGTCAGCTATGCCCACCCCTGGACAGAGTTCGGCTTCCCAGGACGCGGCCTTGGCCCAAGGGCCTGGGGCGTGGGTGTGGACACTGCCCTCACCCGTCCTGCCACCGTGGACCGCCTCTCCCACACAGGAGACAGCGGCAGCCTGCACCTCTTAGACCAAACCCCGCCCCTGTGTTGGGGCCCCTTCACCCCCTCCCAGTTAGGCCTGACTGCCTCTGCCCGGCAGAGGCAGGGGAAGCGGGGGGCCTGGTGTCTCCCAAAGTGACCCCTGGAGCTGTCACAGACGTGGTCTTGCCCGGGAAGAGGGGAGCGCTCCGTCCACGCCCCCTGTGGGCTCCCCAGGCACCCCCGGTGGGAGACGCAGACTTGCCTTTCCCTTTTCCTGCTGACCTGTGTCTCACGCGTGTCTGAACTGCAGATCCACGCTCTTTCTGACTCGCCCAGGCTGGCTGGTTCCTCGGCAGGCTTGGGGACCTCGGCCCTGGCCTGAACCTCTCTGAGGCTCCCCCTCCCCACCAGTGTCTGGGGCCCGTGTGGGGTGAGCAGATCTACGCCCCACCAAGCCTAGAGGAGAAGCCCGGTTCACTCTGCAAACAGGCTGGCGGGGAAAACCAGGGTCTGGGGTCAGAGTCGGGTCCAGTGCACTTGCCAAGCGACCCGGCGTTCTGGTTGTGCCCTTCACAGTTAAAGAATCCCCCGCCCGCCTGGTGCTCACAGCCTTCCTGGCTTTTCTCCTTCATCTGTGGCTTCGTCTTTGGACACTGACATTTTTGATGGGCTGGGGACTGTTACTTTGTAGAATGTATTACAACCTGCTCTAGCATTTTCTTCAATACTGCATTTCAGTTTCATGTCCTGGAAATTTAGTTCTAGAGGCAAAACTTGCCTCCTCCTTCCTTTCCTCTCTCCACTGCTTCCTCTCTCTGACTTTATGGGTCACTTCTGAGCCCTTTCTTTGTGTTGTGCCCCATGGGATGCACTGGCAGAGGCTGTAGGAGGAACAGTGGCCACTGTCATAGCAGGCTTCATAGGGGAGGGGACATTTGAGGTGGGGCTTTGAAGGCTGCACAGGAGTTCACTCTCTCCAAACTCATGGCCTTTTCTGCTTCTGGGCATCTGTCCCAGGCCAGACAGTGTCTCCTGGAGGCCAGAACTGCTGTTTTCATCTCACTCTAGGTATGTAGGGACTGTCAAGTGAAGGAGTAGAGAGGGCTCTAACTGTGAAATGTTTACTTTTGTCAAAAGACAAAATGATGTCAACTTTAGTTACAGATCTAATCGGCTTGTGTTCCTGACTCAGGGAGAGCAGGCAGACAGCTTCCCCTGGGCAGGGTTGGGTCAGCAGGTTTCGGGAGGCACAGACAAGGAGACACAGAAAGGAAGCTGCTGCCAGGGTCCCTGGGGACTTTCCCCGCAAAGCTTGAGATGCAGTGGCCGTCCGCAGGATGCTGGCAGAGGCCAGCCTGTGGGGGTCTGGCTGGATCTCTCCCACCTTCTGGGAAGGTCCTGTGGACTCTGGCTCCACTGGAGCCCAGCAGGTTGGTCAGCCCGTTGGAGCTGCCTGTGGGAATGCGGGGTTGGAAGTAAAGCCTTCCATGTTTCCAGGTTGGAGGATGCTATCTTTCTGGACGAGGAGGAGCGGTCATTCTTCAGCAGCGAGGGACGCTTTTCTGAGGAGAACGCCCGGCAGCTGCTGGGCAGGATGTCCGGCAGGGACATGTGCGCCACGTACAGCTTGGGTAGGTGCAGGCAGCGGACTCTTGGGGCCCTGGCGCTGGCGGCGGAGAGTTCCTCAGGCAGATGCCTGGGAGGTCAGTGGCCGGTTGAAGGGCGCAGAGCCGCATGGCTTTGCCCCTGGCTGGATTGGAGCGGCGTCCACTGGGTGGAGACTCGCTGGGTCGCCTGTCCAGGGCTCGGTTTATACATCTGCACAGCCCAGAGGGCGGAGTGTTTCCGGCCCCATCTGCCCTCCTCGGCCACCCTCCCCTCTTTCCTTTCTCGGGCCCTGCTATCTCTGTTTCGGTGTGCCTAGTGAACGCCAGGCCCAGGCACAGAAAGGTGAGCAGACAGCCATGTGCTTTGGGGGTAGGGGCTGCAGACAAGCCAGGCCAGACAAGGGAGACAGCCAGGGCTGGGGACAGGGCAGCGACTGAGGCTCCGTGCTGCCTGTGGACTGGTGCCAGGCCCTCCTCCCCTGCCGCAGCTGGGGGCCTGGGCCTCACTTGGTGGCTTCTCTCCCCTCCTGACCCCACACCCGGCTCACTGGGCCCCTGGGGTGCATCCGCGGGAGCCCTAGGCAGCCCCCTGGAAAGACAGTGCTGTCCCGGCCCTACCTGTGTGCCCTGGATGGGTGAGGCTGCCACGCAGGGTGACGAGGAGGAAGGGAGCAGCATTGGTGACAAGGACAGACCAGGGCAGGCACCGGCCAAGCCGCCCACTTGGCTCTGCAGGTCATGAGGGCACTGCGCACACAACTCACGCTCATCCTGCTGCAGGGGCTGAGAGCAAGCATGTACACCAGCCACTGTTCCCATGTGCACGCACACACGTGTACACATATATACCCACCCACTGGCATGCACGTGTACACATGCATGTATGCATCTGTGTGCACATCCATGTGTGTATACACAGACATGTACACACTCACAGACATAAACAGACCTATACACTCATGCACACACAGACACGCGTGCACATAGACACATAAGCACACCACACACGTGCATACCTGCATGTGCAACACACGCCCACAGGGATGCACTCTACACTGTATACGCACGTGTCTAGGGACATACCCGTTTCTAGACGTGCTTTTCTTCCTGCTTGGTGACATGCACTGGTTGACCTCCTCCGGGAATATCAGATTGAATCTTTTCAGACCCCACAAATGAGTTTCTCCACCCACACGGACAGACTTAGCTGGACCTCAGTGTCCTGGAGCTCAAAGCCTCCCTGAGGCCACCGGGGCCTCTTGGGAAGCAGAGCAGGGCCCTCACTGGGTGGAACACGGTGGCTGGAGGGCCGCAGGGATGTTTGTCTGGCCCCACAGGGCTGGGCAACCAGGAGCCACACATCGTGGTCACACTTGATGTCACTTTACACTTTACACATCTTTCCTCATTGGGTTTCTGTGGCAGCCCAGGGCCAGTGAGCAGCAGCACATCCTGGGGCAGGGGAGCGAGGCCGGGGAGGGGCTGCCCTGGGTGAGCTGGGTGGCACACGTGTGGATGGGGCCCAGCCAGGGCTGTGGGCTCAGCTGCTGCCATGAAGTGCCCCACTGCCCGTGTTACTGCCCTGGTGCCAGTGTGTCCCCCGCCCCAGCAAGCAGAGGGTTGGGGCCAGACCACTGCGCCAGCTCCCAGGCTGGAAGATGTGGGTTGGGGTCTCCAGGCCCCCGAGCAAACTGTCCCGCGAGGTTCTGGTGGCCGGGTCGCCTGTCCTGTGTCCCCGAGGGGAGGTGGTGATGCTGCTCTCCCTTCTCAGACAGGCTGGAGGAGGCCGAGCCCGAGCAGCCGGAGGAACACGGTAGGTCCTGCCTTGTGTCTCGGGTCCCCAGTCTGTGGCCTTGGGGTGTGGGCAAAGGCCATGGAGCTGGGCACGGTGGATGGGACTCTGATGTCCCCTCTGCCTCGGGCTGGAGAGGAAGTCCCTCGGGCAGCTCTCTCCCCTGGAGGGTCTGTCCTTTCGGGTACCCTCTCCCCGCCTCTCTGCAGCCCCTTCCCCCACCTCTCTGAGAGGGGCAGGGCTCGGCGGTGCCCTGGGAGTGGCCCCAGCTGGGCACAGAGGGACGGTGCCGCTTCTGCCAGGCGCTGCACACCCGAGGGAACCTGGCAAAGGTCCTGGGGGCATGCGGCCATCCATACTGGCCAGCAGCGGGAAGCAGCCTGGGGGCTCCCCCGTGAGGCCTTAGCTCGCTGGCCCCTGAGCCATGTACAATTGTCTTCTAACGCCGAGGCTTTGCAGAGCAGTAGAGACTGTTTGAGAACACTTTTTACGGGTGAACTCGGAGGCAGTTTGGTCCTGGTCCTCCCGAATAACTCCCAGTTGGGCAGCCCGTGTTTTCCCAGCAGGAAACGTGGCTTGTTAGCTCTTCCCCAGGGAGGGAAGGACTTGGCTTTAACCCTGCTCCTGTCCAGGGCAGGCCCAGAATCCTGAACCGCCCACTCCCCTGCTGCGGATGGGCCCTTTCCTGCTGTGGCGCTGGGCACACGGGCACCGCGTCCCTTCCTCCCCTGGGTTGGGTCCTTTTTGATTTACTTTCGGTGCTGGGGATGGACCCCAGGGCCTCCCGCATGCCAGGCGTGCGCTCTGCCACCGAGCCACACCCCAACCCGTGTTGTGTGGTGTTTTTAACTCACGCTGGTGGAAAGCTCCAACTGGCCATTGGTGAGACAGCCTGCCGATCACGAAGCCGCGCTCTGTGGTTGTGGTGGGATGGGGCAGACTGGTTAGGCGGCCTCCATCCTTTCCAGGGGGAGGGGGCCTTCGGGAGGCCCCTGAGCCATGGTGCATGAGGACAGCAGGGGTGGAGGGAAGGGGGCAGGTCAGTAGCAAGGCCAACTGGGCCAGGTCTGTCCTGGGATCCGGTGACCAAGTCTTCACGGGCCTCCCATGACCTTCAGTGCCAGGAAAGCGCTGGGGCAGGACCACAGGCTCCGAGGGCAGCCTGGGCAGGGGCAGCTGCAGCCAGGCTGGTGCTAACCGACTGTGCCTTCCTGTGGCCAGCAGAGGCGCCGCCCCTTTGCCCATCCCCGGAACTGCAAGAGACCCTGCAGACAGTGAGGGGCGTCCTCCAACAGTGCAAGAGCTGCCCACACTGCCCCGAGGAGCCAGTGCCCTGGGGCCCCCCAGCAGCATCCAGCAGCTGGAGCTCACCAGACCCTGAGGAGCCCCCCTTCTGCCTGGATGCCAAGGACGGCTGGGCCGGCCCCGAGGCCCCGGGCTCCCTGCTGCAGCTCCTGAATGCACCGGTGTATGAGGCCGGCTTCCGCAGCCTGTATAATGACTCACTGTCGTGGCTGAGCAGCATGTCCAGCGGCCTGGCTGATGAGGAGGAGCTGGCTGACCGCCTGGCACAGGCCCGAGGGGCGGCCAAGAAGGCCGGCCTGGGCATGGCTCTGGCCAGACTCTGCTTCCTGCTGGGGCAGCTATGCGCCCGGAGGCTCAAGCTGTCCCAGGCCCGGGTGTACTATGAGGAAGCCCTGGGCGCCCTGGGGGGCTGCTTCAGGGACCTCTTCCTGGTGGTAGCTGTGCACACCCACCTGGCCAGCGTCTACCTGAAGCAGAAGAACAGGGACAAGTGTGCCCAGGCCATGTCCAGGGCTGCGGCCCTGCTCCTGGGGACGCCCGGCCAGGTGGGCAGCTCCGAGGCCAAGGCCGAGCTCCTGAGGTTTGCGCTGCGCCGGGCCATTGTGGCCCAGAGCCCACAGGCGGAGGCCCGGGCCTGCTTCCTGCTAGTCCAGCACCACACACGCCTCAGGCAGCCCGAGCAGACCCTGCCCTACCTGGAGCGGCTGCTGCTTCTGCACAAGGCCTTGGGGACCCTGCATGCTGCATGGCCCGCAGACTGCTACCTGCTGCTGGCAGACACCTACAGCTGGAAGTGTCTGCCCCACCTGGCCCTGAGCTGCATCAGGGCGGCCTCGCTGGGGACAAGGGGGTCGCTAGCCAGCTCCCTTCGGAGCGTGGACCTGGTCCTCCAGAGCGGCCCCCGGCTGCATGCCCAGACCAGGGCCCCCTGCCTCCCCGCACAGGTCGCCCACTACCTCAGACAGGCGCTGGCCTCCCTGGCCTCGGGCCCCGGGCAGGGGCTGCGTGGTGCCCTCTACGCCAGCCTGGCCCAGCTGTACAGCCACCATGGACAGCACGGCCAGGCCATCGCCTTCATGACACGGGCGGTGGAAGCCGACGCCACAGCCGGGGCCCGCCCTGTGGTGGCCCACTTGACGGCCCTGGCCTGGCTGCACATGCTCCAGGGTCAGACCCTGGTGGCCCTGCACATCCTGGAGTCTGTCCTGGACTCGGCAGTGGCCAGTGAGGACCAGGAGGGAGTGGTGGCCAACATGGCGGCCATGGCCCTGAAACGGATGGGCAGGACCCAGCAGGCGGCCGAGGGCTACTACCGTGCCCTGCACACTGCCCGGCGCCTGGGCCAACGCCAGAACCAGGCGGTGGTCCTGGCCAACTTCGGGGCCCTGTGTATGCAGGCCGGCGCCGGCCGGCTGGCCCAGCACTACTTCCTGGAGGCCATCGGGGTCTTCTCGCTGCTGCCCAGCGGGGAGTGTGGCCGGGACTTCACACAGGTACTGCTGCGGACGGGACAGCTGTACACCTGCCGGGGCCTCGTGCAGCAGGGCAAGTGCTACTACCAGTGGGCGTTCCTGGTCGCCGTGGAGACGGACCACCTAGAGAGTAAGTGCCACCCTGGCTGTCCTTGTTCCCCAGTCTGCACGGGCTCAGGGCTCCCTGGAAAGGAAGCTTGGTTTTTCCATCTCTGTTCAGAGCACAACTGGGGGCTGGGACTCCATGGCCAGCGCTGTTTCTCCACCCTGGAGATGCTGCGTGGTAGACACTGGCAGATGCTCGGTCATCCCAGCCCTGCTGAGGAAGCTCAGGCCGATCAGCTGGAAAGAACGTCCGTCAGGTGCCAGGGCTCCAGGTGTCCGTAGTCTCAGCCTACTGCCTGCCCACTCCCACACTCTCTGCCTGGAGGAAACCCAGGTCCATCCTGCAGCACTCCGGTGTTCGGGCAGGGCCTCTGTCAGGAGGGCCGAGCAGGCCCAGGGGCCCAGGCTGTGCTTTGGCTTTTCCTTGGGAGCACTGGGGAGCCACTGAGTGCTGTAGAGTTCTCACCACGGCTGTGCACAACGAGTGGAGGCAAGGTGGGATGAGACAGCTGGCAGAGGCAGCAGGGATCAGGCAAGGGCACAGGTAGGGAACATGCTTGAGGGGCAGTCGGAGTTCCTGGGGAAAGCCTGGACAGGGACTCCTGTGCATCCCTGCCCGGGGTCCTGGCTTGTCCTCCTGTCCTGAAACAGTTGGGGTCACCCAGAGCCCAGGGCTGTGGCCACCTCTGCTATCCCGAGCACAGGCCCGAGGAGACGGCTCCAGGAGGCGACCCCAGGAACGGGCCAAGGAGGGAGGAGGGTGGCCCCCGGGGCTCCCTCCCGGCGGGCGCAGCAGAGGGAGGGCGGCTCTGTCGGGGACCCTCGGGTCCTCGGGAGGCGCAGAGGCCCGCGAGTCCTGAGCACGCGTGGGGGCCCCTTCTCCGGGAGCCCAGGCCGCTGGGGTCCCCATCGTCGCAGGCACAGCTGCCTCGCTCTCCCCACACCTGCGCTCGGCCGCTGTCGGCAATCTGCCTGCCTCACTGCTCCCTCTGCGGCAGCCTGGCGAAGTTTGTCGATTTTGTTGGTCTTTTCCAAGAACCAACTCCTGGTTTCATTGTTTTTCTCTTCTCTATGTTCTTATTTATTTCTGCTCTGATCTTCATTATTTTCGTCCCTTTGTTCGCTTTGAGATTAATTAACTCTTCCCTTTCTAGTTTCTTAAGGTGGAAGTTTAGGTTCTGGCTTTGAAATTTCTCCTTCTCTTTCTTCCTTCCTTCCTTCCTTTCTTTCTTTCTTTCTTTTTTGTTTTTTGTGGGGTTTTTTGTTTGTTTGTTTTGTTTTTTTTGGTACCAGGGATTGAACTCGGGAACTTGCACTTGCAAGGCAGGCGTGGGAACCACTGAGCCTCTTTCTTTTTTTTGTGGTAATGGAGACGGAACCCAGGGCCACACTCATGCTAGGAAAGCTACCAGGGAGCTACATCCCCAGCCTTTTTAAGTTTTTAATTTTTATTTTTATTTATTTATTTATTGGGAGGTACTGGGGATCGAACTCAGGACGTTGTGCTTGCCAGGCACGGTCCCCCTGAGCTAAGTCCCCGGCCCTTGGGTTTTTATTTTGAGACGGTCTCACTAAGTAGCCCAGCCTGGGCTTGAACTTTCAATCCTCCTGCCTCAGCCTCCCGAGAAGCTGGGATGACAGGCGTGTACCTGTGTCCAGCTGCTTTTTGTAACTAAGCATTTGTGGCTCTAAATTTCCTTCTAGGCACAGCTACCACAGTGTTGTTAGGTTTTGGCGCATTGCAATTTAATTTTCAATCATCTCAAAATGGTTTCTAGTTTCCCTCTAGTAGACCTCTTTTTGACCCCTGGTGATTTGGGAGTAATTTAATTTTCACGTATTTGGGAATCTCCCAGTCTCCCTTCTGTTCCTACAGTTTTCTTTTTCTTTTTTTGAGACAAGGTCTCAAGGCTGGCCTTAAACTCACAGCGATCCTCCTGCCTCAGCCTCCTGAGTATTAGACTTACAGGTGTGGGCCCCCACACCCAGCAGTCTGTTTGTAATTTCTAATTTCACTCAGCATTACTGAAGAAAGGCTGCTGTGTTCTTGCAGCCATTTTCTGTTTGCTGAGACCTGTGCAGTGGCCTGCCGCGTGACCCGGGCTGGACAGGGCTGCATGCCGCTGGTGCCAGGCAGGTGACATGGGTGCCTGCTGGGAGCAGCTGGTTTGTGGAGTGGTGAAGCCTTTGGCTTCCTGGTTGATCCTGGGGGGCTTCTGAGGCAGGAGCTCCCGCCTCTCTCACCCATTTTAGGAGGCCATGGAGCTGTGGTTTGGAGCCGGGCGGTGTCCACCCCATGGCCCGGTCCAGGCAGGACCCTCGGCTTGGCTGCCCACATCCGTCTGCACCAGGGAGGCCTGGAGCCTGGCCAGGACCCTGGAGGGCTCCTCGTGACGCCTGTGCTGTCCTGGACCTGGCCCAGGGCTGCACCTGTCTCGGGCCAGTTCCCCGTCTGCGAGGACCCGGCTTGGAGCATGCAAGGCAGAGGGGCAGCTGTGGAGCTGTGGGCGACGACTCCTGTCTCTTCCGCAGGCCAGCTGTGCGCTGTCCAGCGGCTCTGCCATTTCTACAGCAGCGTGGCGCCCGACAAGGCACAGTCCGTCATCTACCTGGAGTTCCAGCTCACCCTGGCCCGGAAGGTGGCTGACAAGGTGCTGGAGGGGCAGCTCCTGGAGGCCATCAGCCGGCTCTACCTGTCGCTGGGCACTGAGCGGTGAGGGCCAGGGCTGCGGTAGGTGGCAGCCCCTCTGCCTGGGGCCCACAGGGCCTCAGTCAGCGAGCCCCACCTGGCGGGCCAGGGCGGTCCTGGCTGCTATTCATGACACAAGTCCAGCTTGGCCTGTCTCGGCCCCACCCCCTACAGGCTTGTTCCTCAAAGCGGGGGACATGGAACTCCAGGCCGCTCTCCCTGCCTGTGTGGTGTGTTTGTTTGTTTGTTTGATTGATTTTTGCAGTACTGGGGATTGAAGCCAGGGCCCTCCCAGTCAGCTGCATCCCCAGCCCTTTTTTTATTTTGAGACAAAGTCTCACTAAATTGCTGTTTCCCAGGCTTGGCTCAAACTTGTCATCCTCCTGCCTCAGCCTCCCAGAGTGTGGGGATGACAGGTGTGTGCCACACACCCTGCTCATGGTGATGGTGGCTTTTGTGAGCTGACCTCTGCCTGCCCTGAGTTTTTAGCTCTGGCTCAGCTGTCTGGCCCCATTTGTCCCCAAGATGTGACAGTGGCCTGTGAGCAGGTCCCTCCTGCTTCCCCAGGACAGGGTCTCGGGTCTGGGTCCAGGGCTTGGGGGAATCGGTGCTGCGACACCCGCTGTCCAGCGTGGGGACTCACAGAGTGAGGAAGGACCCAGACATCCCAGGGCTGGGGGCAGCTCCTGCCTTGGCCCAGACTGCACAGTGAGGAGGGCAGGGACAGCGCCCTGCTTCTCCAGGGCAGGGTCCTCTGGTCTCCCGGCACCCTGGGGAGGGCAGGTGGCCAGCCGCAGTGGAGTGCCCCTGTGGTCCCGACATCCCAGGCCTATCCATCAGCACCCCACAGGGAAACTCCTGTCATGACAGCCACATCTGCTCCCAGGGCCTACAAATCTGCTCTGGACTACACCAAGCAGAGCCTGGGGATATTCATCGACCTGCAGAAGAAGGAGAAGGAGGCATATGCCTGGCTGCAGGCGGGGAAGATCTACTACATCCTACGCCAAAATGAGCTAGTGGACCTGTACATCCAGGTGTGGGCGTGGGTGCGGGCGAGCGGGTGAACTCACTCACCCATCCATCCATCACCCATCATCCATCACCCATCATCCATCCATCACCCATCATCCATCATCCATCATCCATCCATCACCCATCCATCACCCATCCATCATCCATCCATCATCCATTATCCATCATCCATCCATCACCCATCCATCATCCATCATCCATTATCCATCCATCACCCATCATCCATCATCCATCCATCATCCATCATCCGTCATCCATCCATCACCCATCCATCATCCATCATCCATCATCCATCCATCACCCATCATCCATCATCCATCCATCATCCATCATCCATCCATCATCCATCATCTATCCATCATCCATCCATCATCCATCATCCATCATCCATCCATCACCCATCATCCATCATCCATCCATCATCCATCATCTATCATCATCCATCATCCATCATCCATCATCCATCCATCACCCATCCATCATCCATCATCCATCATCCATCCATCACCCATCATCCATCATCCATCCATCATCCATCATCCATCCATCATCCATCATCTATCCATCATCCATCCATCATCCATCATCCATCATCCATCCACCACCCATCATCCATCATCCATCCATCATCCATCATCTATCATCATCCATCATCCATCATCCATCATCCATCCATCACCCATCCATCATCCATCATCCATCATCCATCCATCACCCATCATCCATCATCCATCCATCATCCATCATCATCCATCATCCATCATCTATCCATCACCCATCATCCATCCATCATCCATCCATCATCCATCATCCATCATCCATCATCCATCCATCATCCATCCATCACCCATCATCCATCCATATCCATCATCCATCATCCATCCATCATCCATCATCCATCATCATCCATCATCCATCATCTATCCATCACCCATCATCCATCCATATCCATCATCCATCATCCATCCATCATCCATCATCCATCATCATCCATCCATCCATCCATCCATCCATCCACATGACAGCCTGTGCATCTGCCCAACCATCCCTCCACCCGCCATCGTCCACTTTACTCATCCACCCTCCATTCCACTGTGAGCACCTACTGACTGTATGCCTAGGAGCTGCGTCTTTCCCCCTCTGCCCCTGGCCCCCTCAGTCTCCCCGGGGCCCAGCATCTCTGACAATGATCTGAGCCCCTAGGGTGGGGAGGTGAACGCTGGTACACAGCAGTGCTCAGTAGTGTACACGTGATCCGTCCACTCACAGACACACAGAAGAAATTGCTTTAGCAGCACGTTGATCGTGCCCTGGAAACACATTCATCATAGACACTGTGTCCCCAACCTCGTGTGATGTGGAACACAGTGTGTGGCCCCGGGGTGGATGCTGAGCACCCTGTGCCCTTGCTCTGAGCTGAGGGCTGGGAATCTGCCTGAGAGGAGACAGGACCTCTGGGGGGCCTGGGTGGGGCCTGTTGCCCACCCAGGGGGCAGGCAGGGGTGACAGTGGCAGGACCAGCAGCTCAAAGTCCCAGAGGCTCCAGTGAGCCTGACACTGCCTAGAAGCTGCACACAGCTGGCTCTGGCTGGATTCTGCCAGGGACTGAGCCCTCACCCACTCTGTGGGCACCTGCCATTCACCCAGCAGTGTGGGAGGCAAGAAACTGGCCCCATCACTGTCTGTGGGGCTGAACTGGCTGGCGGGACAGGAGGTGGCCATGGCCAGTCACGCACGCTCTCTGAGTCTCCACAGCTGGAGCAAGAGGGCAGGAGGCGGTGGCAGGTGGGTCTCAGGCAGAGTGCCCCGCCCATGCACAGTGGAGGCCAGGCCTAGGGCTGTGTGCTGGGGGTGCGTGGGGAAGGCTGGGGCTCTGGGTGTGACGCAAGCCCTTCCCCACTGTGCAGGTGGCACAGAACGCGGCCCTGTACACGGGGGACCCCAACCTGGGGCTGGAGCTGTTCGAGGCGGCTGGAGACATCTTCTTCAACGGGACCTGGGAGCGGGAGAAAGCGGTGTCCTTCTACCGTGTGAGTGGGCACTGTGCGTGCCCTCTGGGGTGGGGACACCAGATGACCCACAGCCACACTGGGTGGACGCTGGGTCTCCACCAGGCAGATGAGGTCTCTGAGGCTTAGAGAGGCATGAGGATGTGCCAGAGGACACACATCCCATCAGAGGGGACCCGGTCATCTTCCTTCCTCTGTCCCCAGAGCTGAGGAGCAGCCTGGGCCTGTACACAGCTGGTCCTGCCATGAGGGCCAGGTCGGGCGGGCTCTCCAGCCTCTGAGCTGTCCTTTCTCCCGGTCCCAGGCGCGTGCAGACACCACCGGGGTGAGGGCACTGCCTGTGCAGGCTGAGGGGGGTGCTATGCACGGCGGGTGCTGCAGCGGCCTGAGTCCCGGCTCTTTGTGGACAGGACCGGGCACTGCCCCTGGCCGTGACCATGGGAAACCGGGAGGCGGAGCTGCGGCTGTGTAACAAGCTGGTGGCACTGCTGGCTGCGCTGGAGGCGCCCCAGGAGGGCCTGGAGTTCGCCCACGAGGCCCTGGAGCTCAGCATCACCCTGGGTAAGCTGAGCTGCGTGCCTCCTCTCCTGTCCGGGTGGCTGACATCTGATCTGACCAGCCAGCCCCTGCATCCAAGCTGGGTTTCTCAGGATGGGTGAAGCTCTCTGAGGGGCCTCCCTGCCTCTGTCCCGGCTGACTCCGCGTGAGCTGCACCCCGCCTCTTGCTGTCCCTGCTCGTGCCAGGCAGGGCCTCTGCTCAACGGTCCCTTCCTGCTGTCTCTTCACGGCCCTCAGCAGTCTCTGCTGCTCTCTGCTGCTGCAGTCCCTGTCCCTCACGCCGGCCTCCCTGTGTCCCGCACCAGCCCTGCTATGTGCTATGTGGGTGTCTCTCTGCCTCCAGGGAGGGACCCCACGTATGGGCTTGGCTCTGCCTGCAGCCTCCACATGCTGGCCCTGGGGGACCACTGAGGCTGGCAGGGAGGACCTGGGACTCCATCAGGAAGTGACACCCGCGGTAGGGGCTCTGCTCATGACACCCCAAGTAGTCTGGCCTGCTGGCTGGCCAGAGCCGGAAAAGGGACCAACCGCATGCCTTTTGGGGGTCCTAGTTAAGAACCGTGATGGGAGGCACCCCATGTGGGTGACTTCCTGCAGGCACAGAGCTGAGACTGCCAAACGCCAGTGTAGAAGGGGGCAGGCATGATCACCCCACTTTGCAGATTGGAAGGCGAGTCTCAGGACAGGAAGTAGCCACCCACGGCCCACAGGCTCACCCCTGTACCCCACCTGCCCGAGGACCATGTCCCCACACCCGGCCTCTGCTGCCTGCCCCAGGTGACCAGCTGAATGAGCGTGTGGCCTACCACCGGCTGGCCACCCTGCACCACCGACTGGGCCGCAGCGAGCTAGCCGAGCACTTCTACCTGAAGGCACTGTCGCTGTGTCGCTCGCCGCTGGAGTTCGAGGAGGAGACACTATACTATGTGAAGGTGTACCTGGTGCTGGGCGACATCATCTTCTACGAGCTGAAGGTGGGCTCGGGAGCTCTGCCTTGACACTGCCCAGCTGCATGCTGGCCAGGCTGGCCCTGCAGAGCTTGGGACAGAGGCGGGCTGTGGTCAGGGGGTCTCCTGGAGGAGGTGACGCCGGAGCTCGCCTTGGCAGTAAGGAGTTTAAAGTGGGGTGCAGTGGGGAGAAGGATTTCGAGGGACACTGCTCTACCCCAAGATCACAGTGCAAGACCCAGCCCGCACTGCGGCCCCTCGCAGGCACCACCTGCTCCCACAGCCCCTCCTGGAGTGCCCAGACGCCCGGCCTCCAGGTCACTGCATGGCAGCAGGGATGCTGTCTGCCTGCTTCACAGAGGGCGAACTGCAGCTGGGGTGGGGGGAGCAGGGGCCCATGCCCCCTGGCTGAGTCCTGGTGTGGCCAGCACTTCAGGGACCGGGACTGGGACCCCTACGCTATCTGCACCCTAGCCCTGCAGTGCCACGTGCTGACAAGGACGTGGAGGTGTCTTCCATCATCCCCTGCACAATACAGGTGCCCGTGCTGGGGAGGGAGAGCGGCCACGGCCGGGCTGGGCTCTGCCCTGACCATCCCACCCTTCAGCCCCACCACGTGCTAGCGATACCTGGTGGTCAGGCCTAGTCCCTGCAGCCTCCGCTGTGGCTGTGCCCAGGGTGCCCACATGCCCAGAGGATGGCCAGGGCCTGGTCCCTCCATGGCCACACCCACCACCTGCTCTGTCCCCAAGGAGGAAGGAAGGGGCCGGGCTGCTGCTGGGAGCCGAGGTCAGGCCAGGCGGGGTGGGTCAAGGCCAGGAAGTCCCTCTGCTTCCTTCTGGGGGCCTCGCCACGTCCAGCCCAGCCCTGCTCAGCTCCCGCTCGGGGCAGCCATGTCCCTGCTTGGGGACAGGGTCCCGGGGGACACTGGACATCTGAGCCTAACAGTCACCTTCAGTCTGCACGTGGCTTGTAGCCATATGACGGAGGCAGGTGTGTGTGTGTGCTGGTGTGAACTGAGCTGGTACACACAGATGCGCACACACAGGCACGCACAGTGCCCGCTTTGGCCGGTTCCTGGCTGTGTAGGTGGGGCATCTCCTCCAGGAAGCCCTCCCCTCCCAACAGAGCCGAGCCAGTTGCCTCTGCCTCCCTCTGCTGTGGCCTGGCCACCCCACGTGGTCAGTCATGTGGTCGCTGCTTACTCCAGGTCCGCAGGACCCCAGGGGTGGGACTCACTACCTGCTCCGTTTTCCCGTCCTGTGTCCTCGGGGCAGGACCGACAGGCTGGGGCTCCTGCACACTGTCCTCAGCCTGGGCAGCCCTTGCAAGGAGCTGAGGAGAGGACGGATGGGCTGGGGCCAGGCCTGGGTCTGCGTGAGGGCCGAGGGCGGGGGTGGGAGCCTCATCTGACTGGGAGTGGGGTTCAGGCACAGTCGTGTCTGTGATGGAGTGGAGAGGGGAGGGTGCCGCACCCCGCCAGGGCATTCCCAGGGGCAATGCCTGGAGAGTGGGAGGCGCTGCTGCTGAGCCGGCCTGAGGCAGCCTGGGGACGTGGGTGTGCCGCAGGGAGCCCCCAGAGCTGGGCCAGCCCTGCACCCAGGGAAGGCAGCGAGAGGCACTGAGAGGACAGGAGGCCGGATGTCTCAGTGTCAAGGTGGCGGAGCCAGGGGGAGCCCAGCGTCCTTCCCAGCAGCCACACCATTAAAGCCGCCTCTCCCCTCCCAGGACCCCTTTGATGCGGCTGGGTACTACCAGCTGGCGCTAGCAGCAGCTGTGGACCTGGGCCACAAGAAGATGCAGCTGAAGCTCTGCACGCGGCTGGCCACCATCTACCACCACTTCCTGGTGGACCGCGAGATGTCGCTCTTCTTCTACCAGAAAGCCAGGACCTTCGCCTCGGAGCTCAAGGGCCGCAGGGCCGGCCTTGCCCCCCAACACCTCTGGGCCCGTGCCCCCTGGCTGGCCCCGGGGCCCCCACCTTGAGGGTCCACCCGCCTCACCCAGCTGCTGGGAGGGGGTTCCCAGGGAGGGCCGAGTGCAATAAACGTGTTTTCAGTAATGCTGATGGCTCCAGGAAACTCCGCCCTCTGCTCCTGGGCCCAAGTGCTCCTGAGGAGGCCCATGCGGAGGCCTCACCCTCCCCAGCTCCCCACGGTGCCACCTCTGCACCTCCCCCTTCCTTCCTTCTTTCCCAATGCTAGCGAATGATCCAGAGGCCTTTGCATTGAGCCACATACCCCCCATTCTCCTTCGACACAGGATCTCATGAATTCTCTAAGTTGCCCAGGCTCAGCTTCAGGTTGCAATCTGCCTGCCTCAGCCACCCAAAGTGCTGAGGTGACAGGCGTTACATGAGGTGAAGTCCACGCAGCAGGCTGCTCACCCCATCTGGTGCCAAACGTCTGTCTCCCCAGAGGTGACCTCCCACGCCTCACTCTCCTCCCCCAGCCCCCTTATCAGGGAAACCGAGGCCTGGAGACAGAGGGCCTCAGGCAGGCACTGCCCTGAGGGGGACTGGGCGCCCCTGCCGGTCCCTGTCCAGTGGTGCAGCAGAGGCAGGGAGGTCCTAGAGAACAGGAGCCCAGTGGTGCTAGTGTGTTGCCGGCCTCCCACCAGGGGGCAGCAGTGGGGTTTCTGGCAATGTGCACCCCTACGACATGGCTGTTAGCTGCTGCAGGCTGGGCCTGGCTGAGCATCGCCAAGGAGGGGACGCAATCCTGGGGGTGAGGAGGAAGTCACGCTCCTACCAGGTCCCACAGCCCTGGCGCCCGACTTTGAGAGGCGACCACCCACAGGTGCACAGCACGAGGGCCTGAACCCTCCCCACCCGGCCAGAACAGAAGCAGCCGCTCAGTGCGACGGGGACTCGGGGGGCCACGAGGGTCCCCAGAGAACAGAAGAGGCCTCGACTCTGCCACACACGTGTCCCCAGTGTCCAGAGCCTGCGGGCAGCAGTCGGTTGCAGCTGCACAGCAGTGGACCCGGGCACAGCAGGAAGCGGGGTGCAGCTCTGCCCCTCTGTAAGGCCAGTGCTGTGCCGGGTCACCGGGCAGAGTCCAGCTCACCGGGGAAGACGGGGAGGCCAGACAGTGCTCCCTGGGGACTGTGTGCCCTCCCGCGGCATCCCGTCTGCACGACAGTCACTCCTGTAATGCACACGCAGTGTGAGGGCGAAGGGCTTGGCAGCTGTAACTGAGGTCGCTGAGCGGCCCTGAGGGGGCCTGGCCTAGGCGAGGAGACCCCTGCCCTGTACTGGGGATGGAAGCCAGAGCCCTCACAGGGCTGCATCCCCAGCCCTTTTCTTTTTATTTTGAGACAGGGTCTTACTAAGTGTCTACATTGCCCAGTCTGGGATCCAATTTGCAGTTCTGCCTCAGCCTCCCCAAGCGGCAGAATCACAGGCACGCACTACTGGACCTCCTGAAACGTTACCAGAGAGCTCTGCAGTAGGCGCCAGTCTCCTACCCAGTGTACAGCGCAGGCCAGAGAAAAAAGCTAAGAGACAGAACTAAGAGAGATGGAAAGCGGGGGCCAGGACAGCCAATGGGGGGCAACCAATAAAGGCCCTGGCCAGTCCCAGGCACTGACTTTTATTCTAAATCAATGGGGGCAAAGGCAAGCTGCGTGCAGTTTTTATGGAAATTAATGTAAGCAAGGCTCATACAGGGCAAGACAAAGCATTCTCGAATTAGGAACAGAATAGGCAAAATATATGGTTGTAAATAGAACACTGTCTTTCTAGTCAGAAGGTTTAGATGTGGGAACGGAATTTGGGTGCGAGTTACTCTGACCTCAGCACTAGGCTTCAGCCAGACTCACTTCTCAAAACAAGCAGTCGTGGGGTTAGCTCTTCACAGCCTGCCTTGGGCATGATCAGTATTGGGGTCTCCCGCAGCGCACCTCCACACCCAGCTAGGGAGCCCTTTAAGTGAGAGTCCAGCTTCCCCTAAGGAGAGATCCCCGCACTGGCTCCCCCTGGACCTGACTACCCGTGGAGGGGGCCGAGCAGCCTCACTGAGAGCCTGCGGGACCTGGGACCCCAGCCCCAGCAGTGGGGCACTGAGCTCTGGGGGGGGCCTGGCCCGGGCCCAGCCACGACACCTCAGTGACACTGGAGACCCGGACCTGGCTGTGGCCACAGGAGCTCCCAGACCCCCAAGTGCAGGCTTAAGCCGCCAAGTGCGTGATGCTTGCCGGGCAGCACAGATGGGGCAGGGCAGGTGGGAGGGGCGGGGCCAGGTGTCCCCCAGGGTCCCCCTGAACCCCAGCTGGGTGCCCAGCCACGCTGGGTCCCCAGGTGAGGGGCTCTGGGGCAGCTGTGTCCACCCAGGACCACGGCCCTGTCCACTGGAGCCAGTGTCACTGCCCAGCCAGGCCTGGCCTGGCATCAGGACCGCAGGCCCCAGGTCATAGGGCATGTGGGGACCACGTCTCCCAGAGGGATGGTGGCGCCCCATGCTCCCGGCCAGCAGAGCCCTCGCAAGGGAGACCAGCTGGGCTCCAGAGCCCAAGGGGGCCAGTCACACCCCTGCCATCACCCACCTGCCACTCAGCGGCACTCAGGCAGGACGGCCGCCTGCAGCCCATGGCCAGCAGTGAGGACAGCTGCATGGGCCATGGTCACAGAGGATGCTGTGGACACACCACTCCCAGCCAGCAGGTCACAGGCCATGCAGGTGGGGGTGCCCCTCGGTGACCCCGGCCAGGGACAGGGCCCTCATGTGCGGGAAGGAGATGAGGCTCCCGGGCTCCGACAGTGGGCACCGGGGACAGAGCAGGGAGCCCACAGCGGCCCTCGGCAGAAGAAGACCCTTAACCCCATCACACCCAGTGCAGGGTGACAGTGCCCCCAAGCCTGGCAAGCCACCCACAGCTACAGGTGAGCTGGGGACCACCAGGTATGGCTCCCCTCCAGTCAGCACCACAGGATGGCCCGGATGGTGCAGGGAAAAAGGGTCATTAGAGCTGGATGTGGTGGCGCACACCTGTAATCCCAGCACTTGGGAGGCAGAGGCAGGAGGATCCCCGTGAGTTCAAGGCCAGCCTGGGCTACACAGTGAGACCTTGTCTCAAAAAAAACACCAAACCTTTAAAAAGAAAAAATCACTGTCAGTACTTTAGTATATGCTTTTTCACAATTACCCTGTTTTTTTCACAAGGGAAATATCTTTGCTTCAAATAGAAAATAATATGATTGACTGTAAAAATTTGAACTATATAATACATGGTATTGTTAGGGAAAAAATAAAATCACCTGAACTCTTATAAAAAAATAAATTTCTGAAATAAAACCTAGGTGGCAGACTCAGAGGTGGGAACATGTCCACTGTCCTCACCAAGAGGGGCGGCCTGGCTTCCGGTCACCGTTCCAAGAGAGCCGAGGCCACGAGCTTCATGGATAGGAAAGGGTCACGGCTCGGCGCCCCGGCTGCTCTAGGCCACAGGCCTGGCCGTTTTGGGCAGGCCTGGCCGTTTTGGGCAGCCCTGGGGACAAGGCTGCTGGAGGCCAGGACCTGTGGAGATGCAGAGGAGGGGCAGGCTGTGCCCTTCAAACACACAGGACGTGTCACTGCATCCTCCTTTGGGGCCACCCCAGGGCCGAGGAGTCGATGAGTAGCGGTGAGAAGTAGGCGTGGGGTTCCAGGAGCTGCGAGGCGACACTGCAGTGCTGCAGGAGGGGGTGGATCAGCAGCTGCCGGACGGTGTCAGCACAGGGAGGCTGGGAATCACACTGACACAGAGCCGCTCCCCTCTCCTGGCATTTGCTGCCAGGGCCTCCCTTTGCGTCATGCATTCACAGGAGGCTCATGTATCACCATGGGTAGGGGCAGAGGGGAGACGGAAACCCCCTTCTGAAGGCCACTCAGTGACAGCCGAGATGTAGGGACGGGTCCCCTCCCGGGAGAACAAGCCGTGCCCCGCCTCCGGGGTGGAGGACAGACTCAGACTTGCACGCTCTGCACGCTCGGACACCGCCCTGCCCTGAAGTCCCCATCCGGGATCCCCTGACCCCTGCTCCACTCCCAGTGCTGTTGCTGCCGGGTCCCCCAGGGCTTTTCTGTCCTTCCACCTGAGACAGGACTCTGAATACCAGAATTTCCTCTTCCCAATCGGGACTGTTCTACTTTCTGTTTTGAAGTCAGTCCAGACAGACTCGCTGTCTCAGAGACAGGATGAGGGGCCCCAGGGCCTCCCCAGCCTCCCCAGCCTCCCCCAAGGCTGCACCTGGTCCCACGTGTGGCCACTTGGCCACGTCACTGGGTCCCGGTAGATCCCTGCAGCCACAGCCCTCGGCGGCTGCCGGTTCGGGCTGTGCTCCGTGATGCCAGGCCCTGCCACTCAGAGGCCCTGTCCCCAATGACTTCCAGGCGGCCCCAGCTGGGCCTGGGGTTTTGAAGAAACCACTGGAGCCCATTCTCTCGGGCTGTGCTGGGCTCCGCTCCCCAGGGTCTTAGATGAGCACACAAACCGAAAACATGGCCATTATCCGAGCTGGCATCCTAAACCGTAATTTCTGTTCCACCCATATCTCTCTGAGGCTTCCAAGTTTCATGAAATGAACATGTACTTTGCACTGTTCATTTTGCATCTGAAAAAGTTAAGTCTGTAAAAATTATTTGATCAAAAAGATGCTCAGACTGCTTTTTAATAAAGACCCAGCCAGGCCAGGAGGGCCCGGAGCACACGCACATGGAAGCATTCTCCCGCACTCTGTGCCTCCACTTGCACACTCCCGGACTCAGCGTGACAGGGCCGAGGGACGGGGACCTGGGTCCAGCACCAGGCTGAGTGCTATCCGAGCCCACCGGTCAGTGTCCCCCCACCCACCCAGGGCCTCAGTGACAAGGGACCATGCCCTGGGTAGTTACAGCAGGAGTGCGAGTTCTCCCAGTGCTGGCCCGAGCAGCCTCTGCTCTCCAGCTCCTCGACTCCGGGCCCCACCTGTGGCCACCACGCTGCAGTCCTGCCTCTGCCGTCACTTGTTCGTCCCCTCTGTCTCCTGAGGCCCCCCCGGGGGTGCACAGCCAGCTGGCCTTGGACACCCGTGCAGACTGTTTCCCAGACACAGCGAGGCGGCAGGGGCCAGGCGGGACACACCCCGCACTGCCAGCCTCAATGGGGGCCCTGAACAGCAGTTTCCTCCCGCACCCTCATGCTCCACATTGAGAACGTACAGTCTGTGGTGTAAAGCGATCGGCAATGAGGCTACTAAGAAACAAGGCAGAAGCTGGGTGTGGTGGTGCACGCCTGTCATCCCAGCATCTGGGAGGCTGAGGCAGGAGCCTGAGATGGAAGGTTCCAGCCCAGTACAGGCAGCGAAGTGACTTAGGGAGACCCTACCTCAAAATAAAAAAGGGGTGGGGATGTAGCACAGTGTGAAGCCCTGGATTCAAGTCCCGGTACCACAAAACTAAAGAAGGAAAGAAAGGCAACGATGATTTTGCCAAAGTGAAAAACAGAAAGTGAGAGACCCTGGACATCAGGTGACAGTGTCGCCGTGGGGTGGGGCTCTCCTGGGGGGCAGGGCTGCCCCTTCCTCACCCCGTCTGGGGGCTGCACTGCCCACAGAAGCAGCTATCACTGAGTCAGTGACATGGGCCTTTCCTGAGAGCACAGGGACAGTGGCTCCAAGATGACGTCACAGGACAGTGCAGGGGCGGGGGGGGCAAGGCGCCATCGTCCCAGCAGCACAGGGTGGAGCCCTCGGGCATGGTCACCCCTTTACAGCCAGGACAGGTGCTGCTGGCTTGCGGCTGGCGAGGGACTGAGCAGGCGTGGAAGGCACCCAAGGGTCGACACCACTGGCCACAGAAGGAAAGCGTGGCCTCAGTAGGTTCGAGCACACAGCATGCTCCGCGCGTGCGCTGGTGTCCCCCCCCCCCATGTTCACCGGCCCTGTGGCCAGGGTCCAGCCCCAAGCGGGGCGGAACCCTGGGGTGATGACCATGGGGTCCAGGGCCAGGCGGGCGACACCCACAAGGCTGGCACGGGGTGGTGGCTGATGGCAAGCACTGGCTCTGGGATCCGGGTCAAGTTCCAGGCCACCCCTGGGCCTCAGTTTCCCCACCTGTGCAACTGAGGTGGAGCCTGTGGCGCTGCCCGGCTTCGCCCTCTGCACCGAGGCCACAGCCACAGCGGAAGAGCCGGTCAGCTTCCCCTGGCTCAGCCCGTCCACCCGGTCCCCGCCAGCCCGGCCTTGCCCCAGGTGCTCCCGCCTGACCCCATCTCCAAGGGCCCCAGGACTCCTCGTCTGGGAGCCTCGCCTGGCCTGGAAAGGCCCTGGGACCAGGGCTGCGCCAGAGCACGAGGGCAGCGGCCCAGCAGCACACGACTGTGCCCCTGTGGCTCAGGCTGGCGCACACGCCCAACCTGGCGGGCACCGGTTCCCGGCTACCCACGCGGCGACCCCTCGCGCTTGCTCCTGCATGTGGCCCTCTGGGGGCCGGAAGCCGTCACACCCGTGGCCCGCACTGCCCTGGAGGCTCCGTCCCCGCCGCCGGGTTTTAGCTGCTGTGCAGGGCATCGATTTCTACCCTTGCCCTGGTGAGCTGGAGTCGCCCGGGGTTCCGGGGGTGCCCGCCCCGCTAGGAGGACACTGCCCTGCGCTCTGGCTCAGGAGGAGCCCACGACAGGGGCGGGAGCGCCCCGGGGCTCAGAGCAGGGGGGGTAAGGAGCTTTCCAGGGACAGAGCTGCCTCAGCCTCCCCCTGAGCCGACCGGACGCCCCTGCTGCCTGTCCTCTGGGAACCCCGCGCCTCCAGGCGCCGCAGACACGACACGCCCACGCGTGGCCCGGGGACGCATCCGGGTCCCTGACTCCGGTCCGAACCCTCCCGAGACTGCCTGAGCCCGGGAGAGGGAGGCCGGGTGGCGGGAGGGGTCTGCAGATGCCGGCAGGAAAAATGGGTGGGGGGCGCGGGCCGCAGGGCCTTGCCGGTGACGAGGCCGCAGGTGCTCAGGGGAAGCCGCGCCGGCGCGTGAGCCTGTGCCACGCAAGGCCTTGACAGAGGAGGAGACTGGCGTCCCGAGGAGGGCGCAGCGGGGCACTGGCCGGGGAGGAGCCGTGGCTGCCGCCGGAGAGCCGGGCACTGAAGCCGCGGGGCGGCGAGGGCGTGGGCTGGGGCCGGGAGGCCTGCTGGGAAGGGCCGGTGAGGTCACCGCCCACCAGGGCTGCCTCGGCCACGCAGAGCCAGCGCTCCTAGGCCTGGCTGAGCTTCCTGCCCACGGAGCAGGAAAATGACAGGGCTGTGGTGGCCGGCAGCCCAGAGCCCGCGCAGTGCGGACCTGCGCTGACCCCTCCCGGGGACCCTTGCTCCTCCATGGCACGTGTCACCGTCTGGCAGCTTTGTCACCGACCACATCAGTCCCGGGCACTCAAGGTTACTGGGGCACTGGGTTTGCGCCTCGGAAGTGTCCCTGAGGATACAGCTGCGAGGCCTTGAGCTCGAGCTCCGGCTGCCCCTGCGTCTGCCCTCATCCCTCCACCCGGGCAGCACGGACCTCTGTTCTTTAAGGCCCAGGGGCAGCCCCCCCACTTCCCCCCACACCTGGAAGCAGAAGTCCCAGCCCTGCTTCAGCCAACTTGGCTTCGGGGAGCCACTTCTAGATGCTCTGGGCCCCTGCTGCCCCTCTTCCCAGAAGTGGGACCTTAAGCACATGTGCAGGGCGGGTGGGGTGGTCAAAGCCCTGTAGCGGCCAGCAGGACCAGAAGAGAGGCCCACCGGGCCTGTGTCCGGAACCTCCTGCTGCATGAGGGGCTCCCCAACCTCTGTGCCCTGGGGCAGGTGGCTGAATCTCCATCCCTCAGCTCCTCCTGCCCAGGCCATGCTTGAGGGGCCTCAAGCCTGCAGGACAAGGGGGCAGGGCTAGGATGTCTGCCACTCACCCTGAAGCAGGTCAGGAGCACTTGTGTTCGAGTGTGTGTGTGTGTGGGGGGGGGGAGACACAGAGAGAGAGAGGAGAAGGGAGGGAGAGAGGTCTCTGCCTGCTTCCTGTGGCTCTGACACCTGAGGTCAGGTGATCCTAAAGAACGGAGTCCACCAGCTGGGTCCTGGGCCAGGGTCTCTGGTCCTGGCCCCGGCCCTGCTGGGCTTCCGGTGAGGCCTCGAGCTGTATGAGAACATGGCATGGGGCTCCCTGGGAGACAGGGCCAGCTGGGGTCTCCCATCCTGCAGCCACCAGTGCCAACCTGGGTCCCTCCTGACCCCTCACCTCTGGGAGGCCCCCAGGCCCCAGGGACACAGGAACTGAGGGGCACGCACACCCTACCACAGACCCAAGGGGACAAGGCTCTGCCCTGGGTGGCCCACCGAGCATCCCTGCAGCCCTGCTGTGACCCCACAAGGACCCCAGGAGGTGGGGCATGAGGAACGGCCACAGCCCAGGGGAAATGCACCCCTAGAGGCCAGGCGAGACCCCGGCAAACAGGGCAAGGGGCGAGGGCGGGGAGGAGATGGGCAGGGCAGGCGGGTGCCACGCAGGATGGCCACGCAGCCATGGGAGGGGGTGGTGCAGCTGCCGGGACGTGAGGGGCAGGTGGGGGGCAGGTGTCGTCTGCAGACTCTGCACCTGGTGCCATTCCAGCGGCCACGCCGTGGACAGGACCCCAGGCCCATCAAGGGTGAGCAGGTAAAGAAACAGGGTACCAGACAGAGCCCTGCTCAGCCTTGAGGGGGGCTGCCACCTGCCACCAGGAGGGCGAGACCAGAGGCCCCACATGGTGAGACCAGGCACACGGATCTCAGGGGGCAGCACAGTCACCGGTCGCCAGTCACCAGCATCGGCCTCCGGTGTCCTGCAAGGAGGGGTGAGATCTACGCCCACCGACTGAGTACAGCCGACTTCAGGGCCTGCTTCAGAGGAACAAAGACCGGATGTCAACAACTTGACAGACAGTGGTGACTGATACACCCCTCAGCACCCTGCGATCGGGCCACGCCATCCATGAGGCAGAACGCATCCCCCTGAGTGCACACAGCTGCGGCCTGTCCATCACAATGATGAGTTTGTTTGGAGAAGAAAAGGCTCCTCTGCTGGGCATCACAGGAAAGGACGGGCCCAGGGCAGGGGCGGGGAGGGGAGCGCCGGGGAAAGTGCCACTGCCACTGCCATGGAGGGAGGGTGGCTGGAGCCATGCATTTGGTGACCACGGTGGCTCCTGGAAGGTCCCGGGACCCAGGCCGGGTGATCGGGACACAGAGGGCGGGGAGGAGAGGGCTCAGAGACAGAGCTAGAAGGACCAGCTGTGATGGGGAGGTGGGGAGAAGTCCTCTGATAACCAATGGGCAGAGGCCCAGGGCCAGGCTGGCCTCTCCAGGAAGGGAAGCCAGGACTATGGGATGGGGAGCAGGCTGGAGGTGGACACTGCACCGTAAGCTGGGGTTGGAGACAGGGAGGGTACGGAGAGTGCCATGGAGGGGACCACGTGGGCCGGGACAGCCAGATGGCCATGTACAAGTGCATGGTACTGGACCCTACCTCCCACCACACTCAGACACCCATAGTGCATCGTGGGGCAAGGGGAAGAGCGAAAGCTACAAAACACCTAGAAGAAAAGCATTGGGTCAGCCCTGCTTAGACAGGACGACAAACAGAAGTAACGAAAAATAGACCAGTGAGTCGGACTCCACCAAACTGAAACATTTCTGCTTCAGAAAGAAACCCATACAGTGCAAAAAGTTATTTCTAGTTCATATACCTGTCCAGGACTTTTATCCAGCACATATAAAGAGCTCTTTCAACTCAATAACAAAATGCAGATAACCAATTGGAAAAGGGACAAAAGATCTCAACAAACATTTCTTCAACACAGATCCACAGATGGCCAATAAGTACAGAGAAGGTGCCCGACAGTGTCAGCCATCAGGAAGTGCCAGCCAGTGCTCCAGCAGGAGACCACGGCCCAGCTACTAGGAGGGTAAGGGCAGTGCTCTTTAAAGTGGAAAATAACAAGAGTCAGTGAGGGTGGGAGGAAGTAAGAGGCCCGTGCGTTGCTAGTGGAGATGCAAATGTCACAGCCACTGTGGAAAACAGCTGACCGCTTCTTCAGTGGTTCCACACAGTCACCATAGGACCCAGCAATTCCACTCCAAAGTATGTACTCAGGACAACTAAAAACACATGTTGAAACACACAACTTGCACACAACGCCCACCGCAGCATCATTCCTAACAGCCAAAAGGTGGAAACAACCCGAATGTCCACATGATGAACACATAGGCAAATATGGTGTACCCACGCAGTGGAATATTACTCAGCCACGAAAAGGAATGGGTTACTGATTCCTCCTAAACATGCATGAACCTGGAAAAAGACCAGACACCAAAGACCACGGACTCCGTGACTCCATTCATATGCAATGCCTGGAATCAGCAGTCAGGGCACAGAGACCACAGGAGGTTGGTGGGGGGTGGAGAAGGGGGAATGCGGTTATGGCTCTGAGGTACAGGGCTTCTCTGGGGGCGGGAAGAGACAGGCTGAAGTACACCGGGCGAAGGCTGCAGAGCTGTGGACACACCTGAGCTGGAGATGCCCTGGGCCACATAGCGAGACTCTGTCTAAAAACCACCCAGCCAAGGGGCCCGGAATGTAGCTCAGTGGTTCCGCTGCCTGCCTTGTAAGCACAAGGTTCCGAGTTCGATCCCCGGTACCAACCAACCAATCATAAAGAGGAGGAAACTGAGGGAGAGCGGTGAACAAGAGCACTTAGGATCTGGGCCAGGGCCACCCTGAAGCTGGCAGGACAGGGACCCCAGCCTGGGGCCTGTGTGCAGGGCTCCCTCCCAAGGCCCCGGTGGGTGCCCAGGGTGCCAGGGCTGGGCCTCTGTGCCACTGTCCGTGCCCATGACAGACAGGGCTCGGCACACGTCCTCCTAGCTTTCCCTGCTGTGAAATGGGCGTGGGACACAGGGGAGCCGGGCAGAATGTGAAACTCTTGGTCACCAGCCAATGGTGAGTCCGAGCCTTGACCCACGGCCCTGAGCGCCAGCCTTCCAGCCTCTCACGCTTGCCTCTATCCTGGGGAAGGACTGGGCCTTCTGAAGGACTCTCGCCTCATTAGGCCAGGCCCACCTCCACCCAGGAGGGGCTTCCAGGGTGGGGCTCGAGTCTCCCCTAGAGTCCTGCCGTCTGCACCCACTGATATTTAGGAACCTTAGGAAAAAGTCTTAGTCTTTTCATGTTTTCACCAGGCAGGAAACGGAGGCGAAAGGTCTCCTTGGGAGCTAAGAATTGGGAGCTGGGGCAGGGGTCACCCGCCCTCCCACAGGTGAGAGAAGCGGCCGGTCCTCTGAGCCCTCGGGACAGGAGTGGAGGGGGCAGAGGTGGCTCCAGGAAGCGTGCGGGTCCAGCCACCGGAGGGGTGGTCTTGGTAGTGAGCTCCCCGTCACTAGGGTGTGCCCAGAGGCCATGGGGGACACCCTGGCTCCCAATCTTGGTCACCATGCAGCTCCTATCTGCTAGGTCCCAGAGGTGACCAAGCTGGAGTGGAGGCCACTGCCATGTGGCCAGTCACATCACGGCTAGTGCTACTCACTGCCCCCTGCAGGGGCTGCAGAGATGCCCCGTGGAGGGTGGAGCATCTGGGTTCACCCCCAGGAGCACGGCTCAGATGGGCAGAGGACGCTGAGAGCCCAGATCAAGCCAGACCTGAAGCTGACACACCTGGGACAGACTTTCGGAAGGGGCACAGCAAGTGCTGTCTTCCTAAGGATGGTTTGAGTTGGGCCGTGCAGCACTTGGGGCTGAGACAATGTCTGAGGTCCCCATGGCACCTGCACACCGCTCCTGGCGGGCCACACCCACACAGGGCCAGGCTGCTGCTCCACTCTGGGGCTCGCTGCTCAGTGCCTGGCTTCCTTCTGCCTCAGTCTCCCTGCCTGGGTCCCCAGAGGCCTGGCTCCTGGTTCACCTGCCTCCTGACACCTGCTCCCGGTGCCCTGCTGCCTCAGGGACACGGGATGCAGCCGGGAGGAGGGAGCCCTCCACCCAGCCCAGCTCGGCAACACCCGGCCGCTGAGTCACCGCTAGCATGGCTAGGGAGCCTTATCGCAGGCGGAGCAGGGTGGGACGTCAGCCAGGTCCCCAGAGTGATGTGAGCTGTGACCTCACCATCGAGACGTCAGCCCTCGGGCGAGGCTCAGGGCAGGGTCAGAGAGCTTGCGGGTGCCTGACACCCGCCAGGCCAGGGTGACAGTCGGGAGGCCGGGGGTCCTGACTGAAGAGCATCGGCAGTGAGGGTGGGCTGCAGGGCCGCCTGCTGCCTGGGGCTCCGAGTCTGCAGCCTCCAGGCCAAGAGGGCTGCCTGGCAGGTGGGGAAGGGACCTCGCAAAGCCGGCCTGTCCCTCCCCTCACCCTTGGAGTCCTCCCCAGCACAGGGACTAAATGCCCTCGGCAGAGCAGCTCCAGGGGTCAGATGGGGCTGGGGCACCTGCACAAACCCCGACCTTCACCCTCCCGGCTTCTCCCCCAAGGTCGCAGTGAGAGGCTCCTGCCCCACCTGGGAGCCCACCAGGTGCCTGCGGAGCTCGGGGATGGCCCTGGCACCCCAGGCCCAGAGGCCGAGCTCACCTACAAAGTGTGAGGGGCCACACAGACTCAGTTTCCCCATCTGCAGATGAAAAGTTTAGCGGAAGAGAGCGCTTTGCCCTTCCCAAGGCTCCATCTGTCTGCACACTGGAGACCCAGATACGAGCATGGCCTGCAGGGCCAGGGTCCTCAGGACGGTGCCCCGAACCCTGCCATGGGCCACAGTGCCCCAAAACACACTGGGGAGGGACCCGGCCCGAGCCCACTCTGCAGAGACGGAGCCAGCAGCCCAGCCTGTACCAAGGTCTCCCAGCTGGACCAGGCCTGAGGGTCCCTCCGGGTCATCCCAAGCACAGCACCTGCAGAGGCCCAGACTCGGCAGGCGGAGCCCTGCCCTTTGCCCGCTCCCTGTGGCCCAGCTCCCCGTGCTGCTGGTCTTCCATCTCTGAGCCCTCGGTGCTCCACCCGCCCCTCCTCCCCCATCCCCCAGACACCCCAGCCTCATGGCTGCTCCCCTAACCCCTCACCCCAGCTCCCCTGCAGCCCTCAGTGCCACTCTCAGTCCTGGGCTCTAACTGAACCCCTCACGGCGACAGGTCCCAGCCGCCCTGGCACCTGTGGCACTGTCCCAGAGAGGCAGAGGCCGAACGGGCCTGGCTCTGGGCTCCCAGGCCTGCTGGTTAATGCTGGAAATCTCCACTCGCGGCCATGCTGGAGCTGTCCACTCCCACGCTGACCGCCTTGACTTCCTGCATCAGGTGGTCCTCACCTCTGTGTCCCACAGAACTGCCCTTTCCATTCTCTGTGCCATGTGTCTTGTGCCTTTGAGAGCCTCATGGTGTCTGCTCTCTTGCCACACAGGCCACCCTGCTGGGTGCTTTGCGTGGGTCCTCAACCGGGTGGCGGCTACTCTGCTCCTCCATGGCCACAAGTCCCTCACGCCCCTAAGCTTGCCTCCAAAGGAGTTCGCCAGTGCCCTCCTGCCCTGCAACCTCATCACAGCAGCCTGGAGGCCCTGGCACCTCGGTCGTGGGCCTGAGTCCGAGGTGGCTCTTCAGAGAGCCCAGGTCGAAGCATCGGAACAGAACCAGCTTCCACCTCCGGTAGGTGCCGTGCTGCTAGTCCCGAGGGTCAGGGACAGTTTCCGAAGCAGCTTCCAGCAGCCTGAGAGCTGGGACATGCTATGAAATCCTCCTTGTGGAGAGGGAAACTGAGGCAACTCCCAGCGTCACAGAGCCTGGAACCCGGACAGCCAGCCAGAGAGCCGGACACACAGGCCGTCTCCAGCCTGAGAGAAGTCAGGGACCCAGGAGAGGGGGGCCTGTCCTGTTGTGCGCGTGCCCTGCTGGGCTGCCCTGCTAAGGGGCGCGCAGGAGTAGAAGGGGCAGGCTAGGGACGGCCTTGGGTACCGTCTAGACTCCATTCAATGGCGAGGCCTAGGGCGGCCCCTAAGGCTCCCGCTGTCCGCCGCCTGCCCGCCGCCCGGGCCTCCTGTCCCCCAAGTATCCTCCGCCGGGCGGCCCGGCCTCGGGGCGGGGCCTCGGGCGGGGCCGGGCCGCCCCTTCCAGTCGGGCGGGCGCGGGCGTCTCCTTTAAAGGCGGCGGGGCCTGGCGCCCGCAGACCGGCGGAGCGAGCCAGTGAGCCAGCGTGTCCCCGGCCCTGCCCGCACCATGGCCCTGCGCTCTGGGAGCGCGCCCGCTTGAGCCCCGAGCCCCGCGCCGCCCTCTGTCAGAGCCCCGCGTCCCCGAGCCCCGCGTCGACGTCCCCGTCATGCACGCGCACGCCCTGCTTGTGGCCGCGCTGCTCGCGCTGGCGCGGGCCCGGGAGCCCCCGGCGACGCCTTGCCCCTCGCGCTGCGACGTGTCGCGCTGCCCGAGCCCGCGCTGCCCCGGCGGCTACGTGCCCGACGCCTGCAGCTGCTGCCTGGTGTGCGCTGCTGGCGAGGGCGAGCCCTGCGGCCGCGCGCGGGACGCCCCGTGTGGGGAGAGCCTGGAGTGCACGCGTGGCGTGTGCCGCTGCCGCTGGGCCAGCCCGGTGTGTGGCACGGACGGCCGTACCCACGGCAGCGTGTGCGCTCTGCAGGCCGCCAGCCGCCGCGCGCTGCAGCTGTCGGGGACGCCGGTGCGCGTGCTGCAGAAGGGCGCCTGCCCCTCGGGTAAGCGCCCCGGGCTTCGGGGTCGGGGTACGGGGGCTGGCGACGCTGGGGTCGGCGAGGGCTGAACTCCAGGGGCCCTCCGAGAGCTTGCAGCCGCCCCTCGAGGCTCCCGGGCGGGGAAATTGAGGCCGGGATGGTAAATGCTGATCCCCGGGCGGCAGAATGCACCGAGCGAAGCCGGGTGAAGCTGGCGTTCGAGCCCCGGAGGGCTGGGGGGGGGGGGCGCCAGGCTCCTGCGGACTCGGTGCTCTGGCCCGGGTCAGGGCATGGCTGAGCGCTGTCTCTCCTGGCGTCGCCCTTCAGGCTCTTCCGCTGGCATTGACATGGTGTTTTCTTGCCTCCGGCCTGTGGTTCAGACTTGGTCTCCGGGCCTATGGGAGCAGCCAGTGGGGGTCCCTGGACAGAACCGAGTCCCCGGACGGCCACCGGCGCTGACCCACAGTGGCTGCTCCTGGCCACGAGCAGGCCCCTGGTGGAGGGCACCGCCGTCCCTGTCCTTGTCTGAGGGCCGCTTAGGGAGGCCGGATCTTCCCCGAGGCCAGGGCTGGGTTCCTGTTGTGAGGATGTGAGGACCCAGCGCCCGCAGCCCGCAGCAGCCGGGTCGAGACTGCATAGCGGTCCCACCTCAGGGTGCACTGACCACCTTGGGGGGGCCAGGGGAGCCAAAGAGGGGCAGGGCGTCTGCAGAGATTTGAATCTCTGGCGCGGGGAGGTCTAGGAGGCTTTGCGTGCTTCGTGAGCCAGGATGGGAAGGGCAGGCTGCTCTGGCTGGCGTGGAGCACTTGAGGGGCCGGTGCCCGAGGCTGGGCAGGGGCAGAACGCTGAGCGGCCGTCAGCGTCGTGGGCTTAGACTCCATCCTGGGGGTCAGAGCTTCCGTGGTGTTGTCTGTTCCAAAGATGAGGGTTCCGGGGCTTTGGATCCCAGCCCGAGTCCATCAGAGGAGTCCCGGAGGAGGCCGCAGAGGGCTCCCCACGAGCGGGGCTCAGGGAGTCGTCGTCTGTTTTGCAGGGTCCCGACAAACCCCTGAGGCTTGGAACTCGTACTGGCAGGTGTGCCCGCTGCTTGGTGCAGGAGGTGGGGAGGCTGGGGTCATTGCGTCTGAGGGTTAGCGCCTGGCCGAGAGCCCACGGGGCAGAAGGCAGAAGGCAGAAGCCCGAGCAGGTCGGGGGGCTTTAATGCCCTGGCCCAGAGGGGACCCGCGCAGCCTCACCCCTCCTAAGGCCCCACCTCTAAGTGCCCTCCGTCGGATGCTAAGGTTCACCCCGGGCTTTGGAGGAGAAGCTTCGGTCCAGAGCTGGGTGAGGGGCCACAGGGCGGGGGCTCAGGCTGTGCTGGAGGCTGAGGCAGGACAGAGCGCTCTGCTGGGTCTGGAGTGCATCCCCGGAGCGCAGAGGGTTCAGGGTGGCCTGGCACCGGCCCTCAGGCGGCAGACACTGCTGAACAGGGCTTTGGCCAGGCAGGGCGAGGCTGCAGGCAGCTAGCTGTTGAGGTCGCTGTGCTTGACCAAGGAAGGGCGCAACCCTGGGGGACGACACCGGGGCTTGGTGGGCATAAGGGGCCCAGGCAGCTGTGTTGGCAGAGCGGAGTCAGAGGCTCAGGGTCCCAGAGCGCTTGGCACCTCAGGCCTGAGGCGGGGAGAGACTGGCGGGCAGGGAGGGGCGAGTGACTGCCCTGAGCGGGAGCATGGCCCAGCCTCGGGGGCTGCTGGTACCCCAGGTACCAGGCACAGGGAGACTGGGTGTGGCCTGGCCCGTCTCCTGGGCATGAGGACCTTGCACTCAGGCTGCCACGGGGCTGCAGGCCCCCCACATGGAGCCCTGGCCCCTTCCCAGCACCCTGAATGTGCTGGCCAAGGCTTCGGGGCTGTGGTCACGGGACTGGCCGGGAAAGCTGTGCCCTCAGGGCACCTGGCCGGGGTCAGGCCCAGCCTGGGCACTGCTCCCTGGCAGCGCCAACCGCCAAGGGCACAGTAGGAGTCCTGGGTGGTGCCCCCTTGTGGCACTGAGGTGCTGCTGATGCTGGGCATTGCTAGACCCCTGCTGGGTTGGAGGCCCTCCCCCTCTCCTCCTGGTCCCCTGCTCACCCCCCAGGAGTGGCCTGGTGCTGGTGAGTCAGGGCCTGCAGACAGGTGCATCGCTGCCGGGGTCACAGCGTGGTCTCCAACCCCAGTCCTCCCTGACCTCCCCCCATCATCACTTCTCTACCGAGCAGCCAGTGTGGCCCTGGCATCCTCTCCTGCTTGGCACCATCAGGACGCCCTCCAAGGCCTCCCCCACACTCACAAGGCCCTGGGCTGCCACTGCCATGTCACGTCACATCTCGCCACCTGCCCATTCTTGAGCTCGAGCCTCAGCAGTCTCCCCCTGACCCCAGGGCCTTTGCACATGCCGTGCCTGTTGCCCACAGTTCCCTTCCTGACCTTCATGTCCTCAGTCTCTCTTCCTGGGCTGCCTTCCCTGCCACAGTGCCTGGGTCGACCCCCGCCAGCCTGCTGGCAGAGCTTCACGATTCTTCCTCAGCCTGTCCTCCATTCCTGCGTCCTGCCCAGATGCTGAGCCTCGTAGGCCTGGTACTGAAGCCCCATAGTCCAGCATTGCTCCAGGCGCCCTCCACATTCACAGTGGGGTGGCCGTCAGGGTGACAGCCAGGTCTGCACAGGGAAGGGTCCCCCAGCCCAAGCCTGCAGCCTTGAAGGCTTTGAGTGTGAGTCCAGCCGAGGTGGTTGGGTCTGTGGTGCCGCCCCTGTTGTTCCTTTAAGAGCCCGGCTCTGCTATCTGATTCTCGCCTCAGTGTTGGGCTGCACAGCCTAGCGCTCCAGATGGGCACACCCAACTGTGACACGTCCCCTGTCCCCTCTGCCTGGCCCAGCTTCAGCGCCTGCGCACTGCGGCCGGCGGGTGGGGGGCACGGAGGCTGGGAGTGGGAGCCAGAGCCCAGCGAGAGGGCGTGAGGCATGGGAAGCCGCCCCTGCTGGGCCCCCAGGGAAGCCCTGATGGGTGTGTGTGACAGTGAGGGACACCATCAGGGAGGCCTGTGCAGAGGGGCGGCCAGCAGAGGTTCAGGAGGGGTGAGGCGGTACAGGTGTGTCCCGGGCTAGGGCACAAAGGCCCTGAGCAAGGGGGACCTGGCAGGGATTCCACAGCTCGGGGCCCAGGACGGCTGTGGGGACCGTGGGGCGGGACAGGACATGGCCTCCAGGGGGAGCAGCTGGGGGAGAAAGGTGGGGGATTCACATGAGAGGCTTCAGGGACCCCTGGGCTGTATGCAGGGGACAGGGGCTTGGGCTCTGACCTTCAGGGTCTGGGACCCTGTGCTTCCCGGCACCCGGAGGACAGGGCCTCCCCACTGGCTGGTGAGGAAGCTGGAGCAGGCGGCAAGGAGTGGCCGGGGCTCCAAGCCAGTCCTGGCTGTGGCAGAAGCAGAGCCTGCATGTGCCGCACTGGCCGTGACCATGGACGCAGGCTGGGCTGCCGGGAAGCGGGAGGCAGAGGCGACGCACACTTGGTCCTGGGCCCGGCCCTGCAGCCGCGCAGCTGCCTCCCTCCATTCCCAGGCCGCCGGCTCCTCCTCCTGGGACGCTCGCCCGTCCCCGAGTGACCCGTGCCCACTGTGAAGGCCAGCTCCTGTCCAGCTGTGTGTCCCAAGGCGGCAGCTGCTGTCCTCGACCCTCGGGCCAGGTCCTGACCAGGGCAGAGGAGGGCAGCACCTGGCCTGACAGCGGGGCCACCCCTTACAGGCGGTGAGGTGAGGGGGTGGACACCAGGCAGACGCCTGGCACTGTGACCTCTCTGCATTCTGGCCAAAGTTCTTCGGGCAGGAATCGGAGGTTTCACCGGGGAGGACATGCCCAGAGGGGTCAGGGGACCTGGGGGGCCCAGCCAGGCCCCGCCGACCAACCGGGCCCTGCACAGAGCCAGCTCCACCAGGCCTGGGCTTGGATCCAGCGCTGAGCCCACCTCGGGGCTGGCTTGGGGTGGGGCGGTCTGGCCCGGCAGGCCCCTCCTCAGGAAGTCCTCCTTCCTGCTGTGAGCTCCAGCCAGGCAGCCTGGGCCCCAGCACAGCAAGGGGGTGTCCCCGGCCAGTGCTGCTCCCTCACACACACCCTGGTGCTGGAGTTCCTCTGCCGCCACTGCGCTTGGAAGCCATTCCCTCACCCACTGCCAGGGGCAGCGAACAGGGCCACCGCTACCCGAGTCCCAGTAAGGAAACCGAGTGCAAAGAACTTAGGCGCCTTGTGAGGTCTCCTCACGGAGGAAGCACAGTGGGGACTCACCCAAGTAGCCAAACACACGGAGCAGAACTGCGGCTCAGTCCTGTGCTAGGGGGACTGAAGCATGCAGTTCTGCAGGTTGAGCACTGCGCAACTCCAAGGGAAGTGGACCAGGCTGATCTTTGTTAATAAAGCTCCTAGAGTTGGGCAGTGCAAAACCTCTGCAGCTGTCCATGATGACTCGGGGGGGTGTCTTCCTCATTCATGTTCCCGCTGTGGGCTTTGGTTTCCCTCTCTTTCCATGGCAGTTATGACTGTTGGCAGGCAGCACATGGACCTCAGGGCAGGAGACCTGGCTTCTCCCCTCCACCCTGGATGTGCCCTCCCTCTCCCGGGCAGCGTCCCTGGACACCTGGCCTCATTGCTCTGTGTCAGGTTCTCCCGACCCAACTGCCAGGGCCTTTGGATTCCACTTGAGTTTGTTTTTGAAAAAAATACGAACCGCAGTTGGCTTCGGAGCCTTGGCGGAGGCATGGAGGAGGGGTTCTCCAAACCCCAAATAAACTGTCTGCCTCCCAGCCCGGGCCGGCTTGACTCACCCTGACTCATCCGCTGGTGCCGACTTAAAGGGCCAGGCCTCGGGATCCTCAGCCTCCCTGTCCCTACCCAGGCCACGGTCAGGCCTGTTGTCCCTGGGGAGGACACGGGGCTCCCAGCCTCAGTTTCCCCGGCTGTAAAATGGGCCTCTCCCGCTGCTGGACCCCCTTCCTGGTGGGTGGTCTGTGGCCCTCCCGTGTGCTGGGCACAGCACCCCAGCCTGTGGCCCCTCTCAGCTCACCCTTCTCAGCCCCGTCTGCCCGTGACTGACTGGCAGAAACCCAGGGGTCTGTGACGAGGGAACCCACTCTGCCCTCAGCCCCAGCCCCGAGCGTCAGCCCGGGCCACTTCCGTGTCCTGCCAGATGTTTTCCGGGTCATCAAGTACGGAGTGGGGGGTCCGGTCCTCTGAACTCCAGCCGAGCAGATGGTCCAGGGCGGCTGTGGGCGTCCAGGTCCCTGGGGCCGGCTGGGCCCGGCGGAGATGCTCTTCCCGGCTGAGGTCCCACGAGGAGCGGCCTGGCCTGCTCAGCACGGCTGGGAGGGACGTTTTCCTCCGCTTTCCAACCGCAGCAGTCACCATGGCCCAGGCCCCACTCGGGCAGCCTTCGGGCCGCACTCAGCCCAGGGACTCCCGGGCCTGGTCCACATCTCTGTATCCCTGTCTCCCCTCGGAGACGCGCTGTGCTGCCCCTGGCGGTCACTGGCCTGTCCCTCTCACCGTGGCCCTCGTGTCCAGGTCAGCACATGGAAGGCAATCACAGGCGCCACACGGGGACCGGGTGCCTGGCCCTGGCGTCTCTAGAGCGGGGTGGGTGTGGCCATGTGACAGAGGCCACCCTAGTGGACGGTGGCACTGGCCGCGGACTGGGCGTCCCTGGACACCTGTCCCAGCAGAGCGCATGGGGCGGAGCAGGACCGGGGTTCCGGGATCCCCCAGGCCCCTGGGTGGTGAGAAGTGTCTCGGGGTGGTGTGCACGTCTTGGAGGTCAGAGCCCCACTGCGCAGCCCGGGTGGCTTCCTCCTCCTGCTGGGGCCTGGGCAGGGGGCTTGAGCCCCAGACTGTGAGGTGGGGGGCAGGCCTGGTCCAGTGTGGGGGCCCAGCCCCTGCCCTGCAGAGTTTGGGGAGCCGGGGAAGGTGGGGCGCAGAGTCCTGAGCACGGAGTGGCCAGCCCAGTGCTGCACTGTGGCAGGGCCAGGGTGGCTTGGAAGGGGGACCAGGGGTCCTGTGGGCCCTGTCAGACCCCACATCCACCCAGGGGCCTGCAGATCCACCCTGCAGCTCAGGGCTCCAGTCCTGACCTCCCTGAGCCCCAGAAGGGCGCTTTGACGCGGCCCTCTGAGGCCGTTTTCCTGGGAGAGGAGCCCCCTTCCTGAGGCCCACGGGGTCCCCAGGGCTCAGCCCCTCACGCGCCTGGTTCTTTGGCCAGTGCAGGTCTCCACCAGGTGAGCAGCCCACGGTACAAGTTCAACTTCATCGCTGACGTGGTAGAGAAGATCGCGCCTGCTGTGGTCCACATCGAGCTCTTCCTGAGGTATGTGGGGTCCCTGCCTCGCCCCCCAAGTCTCTTGCAGCTTCTTGGGGTGTTTGATGCCCCCTTCACATCCCCATACCCAGGCCCAGAACACATGGGCCTTGCCGCTCACGTGGGTCCTGGTCCCTTCCACGGTGACCGAGCCCCATAGCACAGGCAAGAAGTGTGAGCTGCACCCCGGGCCCTGGGTGTGGATGGAGCCAGCAGCAGTGAGAGGCGTCGGGTGGGAGCCCACTTGTCCTGATTGGGATCAGGAGCCCGGCTGCCCGGCTCCTTTGTTGGAGCCGAGAGCCTGGGGCGTATCTGTCCGTGGGTGTCTCTGCCCCTGCTGGGGACGGAGCCCAGGCCCCACCCCGGGGGCTCCTCCAGGGCCTGCTGCAGCCAGAGGGCGCCCACCCCCGAGGAGGGAGCCAGGCTCACCGGGACTCAACCCCGGAGGGTCCCTGCTTGCTCCCCAGGGCCCTTTCTGCTCCTTGGTTCACGGCCCCGTCTTCCCTTGAGTGTGGCTCCCACTTCAGGGAGGGGGAAGCCGAGGTCTGAAGATGCCCAGGCCCCCAGGACAAGCACACCCCTGTGCCAGGGCCACCCTCCCTGCACTTCCCCCGGGGCCTGGTTCCCTGAGATGTGGCACCGAGGAAATTACAGCTGGCTGCACCAGGTGGCACGTCGCCAGCCTTCTGGTGGCTGGGAGGCCTGGGCACCGGTCAGGAGCCAGCTGATCCCGGCAGCTCGGCCTGAGGGGACAGTCGAGGGGGGTGAGGCACCCCAGCACGGGAGCCTGGCTGCAGGCCGCTTGCCCTGTGCCCGCCCGCCCAGCCCAGAGAGTAGTTCAGTGACTCAAGGCCTCAGTTCCCCCTCCGTTAAGGGACCCGACTCAGGGACTGCATAGGCTCCTGGGGCTGGGGGGCCTCCACAGCACTCCACATGGTCTCCCATTCTGGGCCAAGGCCAGGGCGCGGGCAGGGCCGACCCCTGTCGGGGGCTCGGAAGCTGGTCCATTCCAGGCCTCTCTCAGCTTCTAGGGGCCCCGGGCCTGTAGATGAGCCTCGCCCGCGTCTCGGCCTGGCCTGTACCCCGGCTCTGTGCCTGGGCCTCCCTCGGGTGAGGACATCGGCCCTCAACGTGGGGCCTAGCACAGCCCCACTGTAACCTGGGAGGACCCGTCCCAGATGTGACCCCAGGGAGCTCACGCTTGGCCCAGGGGAGAACTCGGGGCACAGGCTGTCACCCCTGGCCCTGCCCGTGCCGGATGCTCCACCCGCATGGTCTTCCTCTCTCATGGTGCAGCCTCTGGGTCCTTTTCCCCCTCATCCTGCTTAGCCTCGGGGCTTCGAGCCTGCGCTGTGCCAGGCCTGGTGTGGTCTGTGGGTGCCCACCCTAGAGAAGGTTCCGGGCTGCACCCAACCTGTGAGCGGGACTGAGGTTCCTGCCCTGAGCCCATGTCCCTGATGGGGTGACTGAGGCACAGACCCGGGGCAGGCAGGCCATCAGCAGGGCGTGGCCCAGAGGCCAGAATGCCAGTGCGTCTGGCTGGGGTGCCCAGAGTCAGGGCTGTCAGTGCCCGCTGTGGCCACCACAGCTGACCGTCGCGGGGGTTGAGTCACTGCCGCAGAAGCATGTCAGGGACCATGGTCACCTGTGTATGGCCATGAAGTGGGTCCACGGCCTGAGTGGGCCACAGGCCCCAGGGACACTGAGCATGTCTGCCCTGTCCCCACTGCACCCGATGCCCCGATGCCCTGCCCTGAGTGGCACCGCACCTGCCACCCGCAGACACCCCCTGTTTGGCCGCAACGTGCCTCGGACCAGCGGCTCTGGCTTCATCGTGTCGGAGGCCGGCCTGATCGTCACGAACGCCCACGTGGTGTCCAGCACCAATGCCGTCTCGGGCCGGCAGCAGCTGAAGGTGCAGCTGCAGAGCGGAGACTCCTATGAGGCCACCGTCAAAGACCTGGACAAGAAGGCCGACATCGCCACCATCAAGATCCACCCCAAGGTGAGCAGCCCGGGGCAGCTTCCTCCTGCTGCCCGGCGGTCGCCCCAGGCCATTCTGTGCTCGGCCAGCCCCGGGTCGCCTGAGCCCCGCCCCGCCTGCCTCCCCAGAAAAAGCTCCCGGTGCTCCTGCTGGGCAACTCGGCGGACCTGCGCCCTGGGGAGTTTGTGGTGGCCATCGGCAGCCCCTTCGCCCTGCAGAACACGGTGACCACGGGCATCGTCAGCAGCGCCCAGCGGGATGGCCGGGAGCTGGGCCTGCGGGACTCCGACATGGACTACATCCAGACGGACGCCATCATCAACGTGAGTCTCAACGAGACCGGCACTGCTGTCCAGGCCCAGGCCTCGCGGGGCCTCTGCGGGGCTCGCTCCCTGTCCCCGGGCCCTGTCCTGTCGCCCGACACACCCACTGGCCACAAGGGTCACCTCACACAGCACACGTGCCCCGGGTCGGGCTCTGTCCCCACCCGAGCCTTCCCGGCCGGGCGCGTGGCCGTGTCTGTCAGGCCCACGGTGCCGGTGCTGGAGCCCTCAGCGTCTGCAGAGCCCAGCGGGCAGGACACTCCCCAGGGCCAGAGGCGCCGAAGCCTGTGCTTTCGCCACGAGGGCCTCGAAGCTCTGGCCCCGTCCTCGAAGCTGTCCCTGGCTTCTGCTGTCCCCGCCGAGACGTGGGCTGGGCACTGTGGCTGCCAGGCACGGATCCCGGGCACAGCTCGTAATGGGCTGGAGCGGGGGCCAGGGGCCTGCAGAGGGCTGCGGCCACAGCTGATGCCCTTTCCTCCCCTTGCAGTACGGGAACTCCGGGGGACCCCTGGTGAACCTGGTGAGTGTCCCCCAGACCCTGAGTGTCTGGTCACATGGGCACGGCCTCAACGCTGGGGACAGGAGGCCCTGGAAGCTGTGGGCCGACAGCTGGGGCTGTGGTGGCCTGGGGGGTGCCCAAGGCTCGAGTGCCTGGGCTCCCCGGAACAAGGACTGAGAGCAGCGCCTGCCCGGGCCCGGGTGGGTTGGGACAGGGGAGGGGGTGCAGGCTGTCACCGCGGGACCCCCTGTGGAGATGAGAGGGTTACCCGGAGCTAAGGGGCCCCTCACCCTCTCTGTCCCCCCTTGGTCACTGTCCCAGTTCTGCCCTGGGCCCCAAAGTCAGGCTCCTTCTCATCCCAGGAGAGGTTTTCCCAGGACAAAGCAGGGAGTTAGTTCCAGCTCCAGGGCCCTGAGGCCCCAGGTGGAGTCCTGGCCTCGGGCCTCTCCTGGAGGGGAGGTGGCGGGGGCCACAGCCAAGACCACAGGAGCAGCCTGCGATGGCCCTGGCAGCTGCTGTGGGCAGGGAGGACGTCCTGGAGGCACAGGGAGGGTGGGGAGCCTGGGAACCCTAGGAGGCCCCGGAGGCTCGGCAGGGCCCATGGCTGCAGAAGCCAGGCTGGGCGTCAGGGAGGCGGCTGGTGGCCCCCGTCCCGATGGGGCTGGGCCCCCCTGTGCTGCCCCAGGAGCCGGGCCGAGGAGGCAGCCGCACATGCAGGGAAGCAGGTCCAGAATCTCTGGCCCCTGGGTTCTCTGCTAGCCTGGCCCTCCCACCTCAGAGCTGCAGGGACCGGGGGGGACACAGGAGCCTGTCGAAGGCTGGCCCCCAGGCCATGCAGACCCTGCTGTGGCCGGGGCTCAGGTCTGAGGTGCACAGCAGGCTGGGGAGGGGCTCCTTCCCTAGTGAGGTGGGGGGCGGCAGCACTAGCCCCGCGCAGGGTGCCACTGGGGCCTGGGGGTGGGGCAGAGCCATGAGCGTTCCTGAAACTCCAGGGACAGAGCGGGGAGTCCCTAGGGTTTGGGGTCGCAGCAGGAAGGGGGCTCACTGAGCAGCTGTGACCCTGCAAAGACCCCTTTCAGGACAGCTGGGGCTGCTCAAAGTAAGGGCAAGGGCATCCACAGCGGTGTGGGCGTGGGAAGGGGCACTTCGGACACCGCGCCTTGTGGGCTCCCAGTGACCGGCCCCCCATCGCCCTGCCCAGGACGGCGAGGTCATCGGCATCAACACCCTCAAGGTCACCGCCGGCATCTCCTTCGCCATCCCCTCCGACCGCATCACGCGCTTCCTGTCCGAGTTCCAGGACAAGCAGAGCAAAGGTGCGAGCTCACCTGGGGCGGGTGAGGCGGCCAGTGCTGGATGAGGCCCCTCTGCCTCCCGGGCCTGAGGCTGTGCTCACCGCTGTCCTCACGGCTTCCTGTGGCTGAGGTCTCTGATCGCGGCTCCCAGTGCCCCTGTCTGGCCTGTTCCTTGGAAGTCAGTACCTGGTGCTCCCTTCCTGCCCCCGACCGTCCACCCAGCCACTCAGCTGTCCGTCTGTCCGTCCACCCACCCCAGGCCTCTTCCCTTCCCTCTGTGCCCTCCTCCTCCCGTCCCCGACCCCCGGCACCCCTTCCCCCAGCCTGTGGCCCATGCAGCCCAGTCAGTGACCCGTGCCAGGAAGCCAGCCCTTCTGTGGGGCTCCCCTCCTCCCGGGGCAGGGGCCCAGCGTGCTGACCTCAGGAGTCTCCCTGCTGGGGCTTCGTCCGCTCACCCCGCCCATTTGACCCCAGCGCGCTTGCCAGCTCTCAGGGCCCCTCCCAGAGAGAGTGCGGGACACTTCTGGCCCAGCCCTCCTCCTGGCGGCGCTGGCCCTTCCACCCGCCCGGGCTCTCCCGCCTGCCCCTCACACGCCCTCCCGTGTCTCCTCCAGCCCCCTCACCGGCACTGCACTGACGCAGGGCTTCCTCAGGCCCACCCTCCTCCAGGACCCCAGGCCCAAGCACTCGGAGCCCAGGGCAGCCCAGAGCAGCGCTGTGAGGACTGGCAGTAGGAAGAACTGCCATGGAGGACCCCAGGCCCCAGTGAAGCCAGCCTCAGCCAGGCCGGGCCTGTGCTTCCCGAGAAGCTGATGGCGCCTCCTGCTGGACAGTGGGGTCATCTGCCCTCCAGCCCTTTTCCTCTTGGCTGCTAGGAAGCTCCTTACCAGACCCAGGCTGCCCCTTGCTTCCCTTCTCTAAGGACTGAGCCTTCGCCTCAGCCCCCTGGGTGCTAGAAGCCGCTGGGGCTATCAGGCTGGGGTGACCTTGGCATAGAAATGGGGTGCTGGTCTCCTTACCCTTCTCTTTCCCCTCAGACAGTCGCCCTGGGGGTCTGGGTTTGTGCCATGTGTCCAGGGACTGCCCCGTCCCTGTGACCTCATCCTGGCCCCTGAGGATGCTCCCGCCAGAGCAGTGTCCTTCCCCAGGCACAGCCGGGACAGCTGGAGGGCCCCGGGTCTTCGCCAAATAACAGATCTATAGGTTTAAAATTCTCCTGAAGCTGGGGTTTGATTTTGCTTTTCTTTTTCTTTTTTTTAATAAAAATGTCAAATGATCCAAACCCAGTTAATCTAAAATTCTTTAAAACAATCTTTTATGGAGTCAAGGAGATGTGAAGGGTACTTCTTGAGCATTTGCAAAAGATCTATTTCCTTTTATCCATCTTTTATTTTGCTCTTTATTTATAACTTGAGTTTCTTGTATAAGAGAAACCATGGGACATTTAAGCTTGAGTGATTTATTTCATGTAACACGGTCTCCAGGTGCATCCTTTTTCCTACAAATGACTCAAGCTCATCCTTCTTCAGGGCAGAGTAGTACTCCACAATGTGGAGATACCACATTTTCTTCATCCATTCACCTGTGGATGAACACCTAGGCTGCCTCCAAGGTTTAGCTACTGTGAGCTGCACTGTGGTGAACATGGGTGTTCGGATGCTGTAGGCATCTCTTATTCCCTTCATGGGCCTGATGCCCAAGCCGGCCTCTCCCTGCCCCGCCTCCACTTCCTCACCTGCAGGACCACAGCAGAGGCGCTGGTGCCTGCCCTGTAGCCTGTGCCCCTGTAGGCCATGGGGAGAGACCCTAGGAGCCCCCGCCAAGATGGATGCTGCTGGGTGTGGTGCTGTAGGGCCGGGAGCTTTGGGGAGCAGAGGCTGAGGGACCCGCAGGGTGCAGGTGGAGCTAGAAGCTGGGCAAGCGTTTACAGAAAGGTGGGTGTGCGGGAGCCGGGGGCCAAAGGGCAGGACAGGAAGGGGCCCGTGCAGATGGGGGGCCCGCCGGTGCCCCGCCCCTCGGCCGGAGTGCTCCCAGGTCTCCAGGCTTTGAATGCTGCACCTTGCTACTGGGTTGGTGTTTTCCCTGTACTGAGACTTAAACCCAGCACCTTCGCATTGAGCTGCCTACCTGGCCCTTTTTGTTTTGAGACAGGGTCTCCCTAAGCTGTCCAGGCTGGGCTTGAACTTGGGATCCTCCCGCCTGCAGGGCCTGCCCTTGCCCTGGCTTTGCGGGGGACCAGTCCCCAGGGTGCCCCCAGCCGGTCGACTTCTCTTTCACTGAAGTCTGTTTAGGTATTTTGTCTTTGAGAAATTGGAGGTTGCTGATGTTCTTACCAGTGAGTTGGGGGGTCCTGTGTACTGATAGGTAGGGCTCTTACTGAGACAAGTGAGTGCTGAATGCTTTCTGACCGGCGTCCCGTCCAAACCAGAGGCCGAGGCAGACGCAGGAAGATGACAAGTTTGAGCCCAGCCCGGGCAACTTAGTGTCTAAATAAAAAATGTATCCTAGGGCTGGGGACCAAGTTCAGTGTGAAGGCCCTGGCTTCCACCCCCAGTGCCCAGCAGGGGCAGGGGTGTTTTGGAAAAACAGCTTTTGTAACATTTTCTTCCTTTCCTTTTTGGTGGTACTGCGGAGCCCAGGCCCACACTCGATCGAGTGCTGCCCTCTGAGCCGCACCACCTCGAGGTTATGTGAGTGGCTAAGAAGCCTGGGTTCCTGGAAGCGAGCGGGCGTTAGACTTGTGTCTGAGCGACCTTTGAGACCCAAGGTGTTTCTCTGTGGCCTCCGTGTGTAGGGCTGTGACACTAGTGCAGTTTTAAACAGGGCAGAGAGTAGACAGAAGTCTGTGCTGTGCGTTTGCCTCGGAGGCGCAGGCCTGGTGCAGGAACCTTGATGGCAGGCCCTGTAAGCCCTCCAACCCTGTTCTCCTTTCCCGACTCTTCTACATCTCTTGCATTTCTAAAGAAATTTGCTCTTCAGTTTCTAGGAAAAAAATTAAAAGTCTGCTGGTATTTTGGTGGGGGTTTCGTTGGATCTATAGGAAAATTTGGTGGGGGGATTGGCATTTTAACAGTGCTGGCTCTTCTGACCGGTGAGTGAAGACTTCCAGGAGACCCCTGCGGGTTGGTTCAGGACCCTGCCCAGAGGCACTCCCCACTCCCTTGGGTCTTTGCTTGCTTTTCTCAGTTGTTTTGTAGTGTTGTCTCTGGCTTTACGCTGTTTTGTTTGTTGTTTATGTTTTGTGGTACAGGGATTGAACCCAAGGCCCTGCACTGAGCCACTTCCCCAGCCCGTTTCACTTTTTAGAAGTTTGAGACCGGGTCTCACTGTGTCACTAAGTTACCCAGGCTAGGCTGGAACGTAGGATCCTCCTGGCTCAGCCTCATTACAAGTGTGGGCCACCCTGCCCTCCTTCCTACTTTGAATATACGGGTCAATTTCTGATGGTCAACACGAGAATGTACAGATAAAATTGGTCTTTGGGTGTGGATCACGAGATGTCCTGCAGACTTGATCACTTACTGGTTCCAGTACTCTTTTGTAGGTTCAACTCGATCCCTCCCCTTTCGACGCCAATCAGAATGCCTTTTTTTTTCTTGTCTGTCTGAAACTTCTAGAAAACAGGAAACTCAAGTGGAGAGGGGACATCCTTGTCCAGGTGCTGAGCTTGGGGAGGAAAGAGCCAGTCTTTCAACTTTAAATGCCACGTTAGGTTTTCATGGACGCCTTTTGCAGACTGAAGCAGCCCCCACCGTCCCTCATTCCGTTGGGAATAGAGGTGACCTTATCCGATGTCCTGATGCCCTTCCGCATTGATCATAAGCTAGTGCGTTGGCCTGGCTGATTTTTGAACCCCGAGCCCCTCTGTGTTTCTGGGGTAAATCTGGCCTGGGCCTGACACGCTGCCCTTTTTAGGTTTTGTCGGGTTTGATTTGCTGACAGTGTTCAAAGCTGCATTCTGTCTGCCTTCACGGTGGATGCGGGATGCTGTTCCCTCTGCCTTTGGTTTGGAGATCACAGCCCCCCACCGCCTCCTCCTTCATCAGCCGGCCCGGGGCTCCAGTGACAGGGTGGCCTGACATCTGGGGAGACCCTGAGGCACAGATGCGAAGTCTCCAATGGAAGCGGGCTGCTCCGGGTGCTTGTTTCTTCCCCAGTGAGCTCTGCAAGCCGCGCCAGTGGGACAGAGGCTTTGTGTGGGGTCAGGCGCTCGGCACTTCCTGGCCACTGACGCACCGGCCACGGGGTGTCCTGCGACACACCCCGCTTCCTCCTCCTGTGTCACACCAGCTAAAGATGTACCGGTTTTATGACCTCGAAGAATCCGCTCTTGGTCTCCGTTTATTTTCCCTGTTGCTTCTACTTCCCCCATTCACCCTCTTATCTTTATTGTCTCCTCCCTCCCTCGTACCTGGGTCCCCTTAGACTTTCTCTTTCTAGTTCTTAAGGGGGAAGCTGAGGTTGGAGACCTTCTTTTCTAACCGGCCTCTTAGTGCTATTACTTTCCTGGACATCTTTGTATTATTGTTTTCTGGTTTAATTCCATTGTGGTCAGAAAACGTATGTGACGCGAACACTAAACGTGCCGAGTCTCACTGTGTGGTTCGGAGCCAGCAGGGCGTGTCCGTGTCGAAGTCCCCGCTGCAGCTCTGGCGGGCGGTGGGGCAGAGGCTCCTCCACGGAGGGCGCTCACTCAAGGGGCGTTACCCGGTTGTATTAGGGTTGGTAGGGGGCACGGTGGTGAGCTCTGTTCTGAGCAAGGGCATGCGGGAGCAGCAGCCGGGCCCTGGGGGGGCCCTGCCGGATCTGGGGCTGGGGTGGAGCTGGGGGTGCAGGCTCCGGGCCGGAGGGGTTGCAGGGCTGAGAGAGGTGGCCCCTGGAAGCAGAGCCAGACAGGTGGCCGGCAGGCAGGGCTGGGTGGCCAGGCAGGACGCCTCCTGCTGTCCCCAGCAGTGTCTGTGCCATCCCCAGGGGCGGGTGGCTTTCTTCAGGCAGCCTTAACCTAGCGGTGCTATCTCCTTCCAGACTGGAAGAAGCGCTTCATCGGCATCCGAATGCGGACCATCACGCCCAGGTGAGCGGCAGGGCCGCCTGTGCCTCTGCCCATGCCCTCCTTCCGTCCCTGTCTGCAGTTCCAGACCTGTGCCCAGCTGGGCCTCCACTCAGGCGCCTGGGCCTGCCTCACCTGGTGGATTCCTCCTGCTCCTCCTCCAGGACCCATTTCCTGCGTCCCAATGCATCACCACATACTTGGTGGCTCTAAGACCCAAGATATAGTCTCTCACAGTTGTTGGGGGCACAAGCCTGTGCCGACCTGCCTGCCTCCCCCTGCCCGGTGTCCCCCGGCATCCTCTGCCTGAGTCACCTCACTCTGGGCCCTGCCTCTGTCTCCACGTGCCCACCACCTCTCTGCATGTCTGAGTCCATCTCTCCCTCGTGTTCCTCCTCCTAAAACACCATTCACTGGATTCGGGGCCACCCTAGGTCCGGGATGACTTCATCTCAAGATCCTTAACTCATTGCACCTGCAAAGACCCTGTTGTCAAGCAGGCCATGCTCCAGGCTTTGGGGTGCGCATGACCTGAAGGGACACCAGTGGTCTACCCACCTGGGACTCTCAGCTGGGAGGAGCTGCCCCTCTCTGCACGCCCTGGTCCACCCTGTGGGGAGTGTCTGTCTGTGAGACACCCCCGCCCCGCCCACCCCGCCTACTTGGCATTGAGCTGTCGGGCTGACCAGGGCGCCCGGCCCATCCTCTGCCTGACCCTGCTAGGACAAGTACAGAGCAAGTGCTGCAACAGCGAACGAGAGGAAGGAGAGGAAGGGAGGAGGGAGGGAGCCAAAGCCAAGCCCAAGGTTTCCACGAGGGAGCCATGACTGTCCACTCCCCGCTTCCCTCTGTCCCTGGATCCTCCATGCCTGCATCTGTACACCCGTCCGTCCGCTGATCGTCCACGCTTCTCCTTCCTCCCACCCACCCCCACCCCCCAACCGTGCTCTGGGGCTGAGTTTCCCCTGAGGTGCCCAAGCACATCTGGTGGGGACAGAGTCTTGGCGGGGGGGGGGCGGCAGCATGGGAGCCAGGGGGCTGCTCCTCTGGCCTTGGGCGGTGGCGGGAAGGGGCAGCTTCGTGCCCAGGAGCTGGCGTAGGCACTCATAGGAGGCCTCATGGCCGCGCTTCCTTTTCAGCTTGGTGGAAGAGCTGAAGGCCAGCAACCCGGACTTCCCAGCCGTCAGCAGTGGCATTTACGTGCAGGAGGTCTTTCCCAACTCGCCTTCACAGAGGTAGGCTCTGCTGGCCGGGCAGGGGCTGAGGGGAGATGAGCTGACATCCCGGCGGGTGGCACGGGTGCCCAGGGCCTGCGCTGGGCCTCCCCACTGAGCTCCGTGACCTTGAGCTTTTGGGCAGAGTCACATGGAAGGGACAGGTGGACCCCACCTCTCCCCTGTGCCGAGGGACGGTGGGTGAGCTTAACTGTCCCTTAGAGCACTGGCTGTGCCCATCCCGGCCCCGAGTGGCCTTTCCTTCAGGAAGCGAGGCTGAGGAGTCCCAGCCTGGGCTGAGAGCCACCTCCAGTCTCATGGTCCCCAGCCAGGGAGCAGCCTCAGTCCTCCCCTGGAGACAGAGGAGGCTCTGCCTACGATCTCTACCCTGGGACTCTGCAAGGTCAAATGAGACAGAGCCTTGCTTTCTCCGAAACGTCAAGTCCCAAAGAACATTGGTCACCACAGCCCCGTTGTTTGCCCACTGTGCATGTGTCCCAGCTGAGCCTGTGCAGTCACCCTGTGTCTCTCCACTGGCAGAGGAGGCATCCAAGATGGCGACATCATCGTCAAGGTCAACGGGCGCCCCCTGGTGGACTCCAGCGAGCTGCAGGAGGCTGTCCTGACTGAGTCCCCACTGCTGCTGGAGGTGCGGCGGGGCAACGATGACCTCCTGTTTAGCATCGCCCCCGAGGTGGTCCTGTAAGGCCCTGCCTCCCTCCAGCACCAGGCGCCAGAGCCAGAGCCACAGATGGCAGGTGGAGGGCCACTTCCCCAGGATCAGGACGAAGGACCACCTGGTCCTCAGCAGGGCCAGAAGCCTCCTCCCCATGTCCAGGAGCAGAGCCCAACACAGGGTCCGAATCCCAGCCAGCAAGGGAAGCCTGACATCCCAAGTGCTGCTCCTGAAGTCGCCTCTGGGTTCTCGGGGACCTAGACAACTCCTGCTGCTCCTGTAGCCTGCCATATGCCTCTCCTACAGATCCTGGCCCCCCATGAACGTCGCTGCCTTGAGCCCACCCCCGTGTCTCCCTGCTGCAGCAAGTGGCAGGGGAGCCACCACAGCGTAAGACAGGGGCAGCCCGCCCGCCACCCAGAGTCCCCAAGGGCAGGTGCACAGCTGGCCCTGGAGGAGCCCGGTCTGACCCTTGGCCTGGTGCAGGAGCCCAGTGAGCATCCCCGCTGCAGAGCCACCCCCTGCACTGGCCTTGGGGTGTGCCCTCCCAGGGGACAGGAAGTAAGAGGTGCACAACCTGGTGGCCTGGAGGAGCCGTCCTCCGAGGTGACCCGGGCAGCAGGAGAGGAACTGGGACAGCCCGGTGTGAGGACTGAGCTGGCTCCACCTCCCCACACACCCGAAGCCAGCGGGCTCTCCTGGGGCCCTGGAGGGGGACTCCAGGTGTGCTTGTGAGCTTTGAGGTCCGTGACCGCGCCGTGGCTGTACTGTATGTTCTCTACTGTATGGAATTAAAGTTTACAAGCGCAAGGTGCTTGGCTTCAGGGCATTTGGGCAACCCATGCCCCACTAGTGGGCTTTTCTCGGGGGTCCCCATCTGGCATACTGTGGGAGACATGAGCTGAGATGTAGCTGTGCCTCTGCACGTTTCCATGACAGAGTATCTGTGCACACGCCGGTCCCCAGGGCCACCGGGTGCTGCAGGGGTGGCTTCATATCAGGCTCGCTTCCAGCTCTGAGGCCTGGGCCAGCATGCCCCTCGTCCTCCTGCAGTTGTCCCTGTACTGGTGCTTCAACCCCTGGCTGCTCTGAGACTCCAGGCCTTAGAGCTCACCTTCCATCCCTCACTGTAGCCTGCCCCACAGTGGGAAACCGAGGCAGGAAGATTCAAACAGGCTTCCAAGGACACAGCCCAGGAAGGCTGCAAGCAGGGCCCTGGGTCGTAAACTTGCCCCTTAGGGGTGCCTCGTGCTGAGAAGGAAGGGCGTCGGGGCATTCTGCTTGTGCCCTGAGCCACTGAGTCCAGAAGCAGTGTCTGGGGCCTTCGGAACCACTCCACAGCGAAGGCAGCGGAGTGCCGAGCCAGGGGTCGGGGAAGGTGCTGTGGAACTTCTATTCCTCCCAGCTCTGAGGACCGGAGGCTCACAGAGCAAGGTTCAAATGCCATGTTGGCTTCAGGTGGGCAGGGCAGTAGCCGGGGGCTGCCCAGTGCCTCTAGGAACTCAGGAGAGCTCCCTGGGGACAGGTGGCCCAGGCGCTGGTGGCCTTGGGTATGGTTGGCCCTGGTGTAGATGACAGCAGTGCCCAAGGCCAGAAAGGCATGGAAAAGTAGCAAGCAGCCTTTTGCTGGGGCCCCTTGATGGGCTGACTCTGTTTGCAGATGTGAAACCCGCAGACTCAGGGTCAGGGGCCGGGCACAAGGGTGCTGGCAGGACTCTGCACCACCCCACGTCTTAGTCTCCCTGGGGCTGCCCCGCCCAGTGTCTGTACTGACCTGGCCTCTGGCAGTGCCACCTCCCCACTCCAGGGCACCCACCCACAGCCAGCTGTGCACCCCTCACCCCCAGGCCAGGACAAACTCCAACCGTCTCAGGCCACCCTGCCCCCAATCTGGACCCGTCCCTGTGCCCAGTGTCTGGCTACCAATTCCAGCGCTGCTCTGCTGCCCTGCACTGTCACTCAGTGACCCCCAGAGCCGTCCCCTGCTCTCGTGTCTCTGACCCTGGATGACAGGAGCCTTTGGGACTGGGACAGGTCTGAGACAGCAACACTGGAAGTGTGTTAGAGAAGCAGAGCTGGAGCTGGCCTGGAGGGCCAGGCCTTGTCAGCTCAGGGAGCAAGTGGGCCGGGATGGGGACGTCGGGGCCAGGGTCAGGTTCCAGGGAAGCCCAGCCGCCACTCCCTGAGCGGAACCAGGCCTAGGGTTTCCGGTCCACATAGCCACTGCATTGGTGCCTGCTGTACGGTGGGCAGAAGCCCCCCTGCCTCGATGCTGTACCTGGGGTGGGGCAGGATCGACACGGCAGCTGGGTCCTCCCTCCTGACCTCCTGTGTCCTACCAACACAACTGAGGGACACGAACTGCCCACTCACCCCAGCCTGGCTGTGTCCTGTACGCTCTGGTCCTGTCTTGGCAACACTAGCACCAGCACCGAGGCCCCCCAAAACCTCCAGGGCCTCCCCCTCGCACCCCAAATTCAGCACAGAGCTCTGGATCAGCACACTGGGTTAAGCAACCTCAGATGCGCTGCTCTCCAGCCTCAGTTTCTCTGCCTGAACAGTGAAGCTGACACGGCTTCCTTGGCAGTTTGGGCTCATTGAAAGGTGACCAATGTGTGGGCACCAGCTGAAACCCCAGAAGGCCCCGGGTGTCCCCTCTGGTCCTGCCACCCGCCTCACATTGCCCATGTGTGAAGCCGACCTGATGCCTGTGACACCCAGCTGACGAGGGGACTCCGAGGGAGGCCGTGCCCGCCGGCCAGCCCTGGCGGTGGTGGCAGTGTCTGGCCTGTGTGCACCCGGCTCAGGCCTCCCCGCCCCCAGGCCTCATGGCTCCGGGCGGGCGCCCAGCTGCTCCTCAGCTGCCGTTGGAGAAAAACAACCTCTCCACGGCCGCCAGCTGCTGGAGCATTGTGCAACCCAGCCCTGCCCTGCGCTCCGGTCCCCTGAGGCAGCTAGCAGATGTTCCTAAGGCCAGCAGGCCCGGCCCAGCCTCAGAACACATCTGCAGTCCTGGAGACCCTCGTTCCAATGCCCCATGTGGCTGGGGAACGGAGCCCCAGAGAGGGAGAAGCGGCCGGCCACGTTGGGGAGCCTCGGGCCGAGGGGCCAGCCCCAGGCAGCTGGGGGCACAGATGCTGCAGGGCAAACAGCCCACTCTGCACCCTGCTGGCCTGCAGGCTCTCCTCCCATCCTCCCTGCTGGCCTGGGCCAAGAACTAGATTCCAAGATTCCGAGATTCCAGACAGGGTTCAGGAGGGAGCGGGGACTGGGGCTGATCCGGGCCTCCTCAAGCGGCACCTTGAGTCCCACATCTCAGAAGCCAGCAGCGTCTTCCCAGGGTGTGCGGCCCCACCCTCCTCCCTCCTTCCTCCCCGCCACACTCCAGGGGACTGAAGAGTGGAAGACAGGGCCCAGGCTGCCCTGAAGTCCGGGTGTCTTTGGCCCATTCCTAGATCTTCCATGGCCCTGTCCCCCAGGAAGGACCCCAAACTCTCTGTCCCGCCCCGGCTCTGCCAGGCTGAGGAATCTCCTGAGCCTCAGTTTCCCCAGGTGTAACACGGTGCCTTTAAATGTGCACTGGGCTGTTTTCTGTCGCTGTGACACCGAGGCTGGAAGGCACATGAAGGGGGCTACTTAGCTCAGCTTGGGGGCTGCAAGCCCAAGGCCAGGTGCCCACAGATTTCACCTCTGGGCAGTCGACGCCATGGCGGGGCCTGGAGCGGGCGCAGGGCAGGACACCAGGGCAGGAAAGGTGGGGCCTGCTCCTCCGAGAGGACCCTTGTGAGCCAGGCCAGGCTGCAAGCGGAGCTCTCGGGTCCTCACCTGCGAGTGGGGCCCTGTGAGGACCAGGTGGGGAGGCCGGCCCCTACTAGGTGCCCACAGATGGCTGGTGCTGCTGCACAGGGACCAGAGAGGGGCCGCGGGGAGCAGCTGAGGACTCCAGAGCACATAAGACAGGGCCCAGTCCCAGGAGAAGCCCAGAGTGGCCGAAATCCCGGGGTGGGACAGCTGGACAAGCCCTCTGCCTGGAGGGTGCAATTTTTTTTTTTCAGTACTAGGAATTGAACCCAGGACATTCACACTAAGCCACATCCCTAGTGCTTATTTTATCTTTATTTTGAGACAAGATCTTGCTAAGTTGTCCAGGCTGGAACTTGTGACCCTCCCACCTCAGCCTCCCAGACCACCATGTCCAGCTATCAGTTTTCCTTTTGAATCAGACTGTGTCTTTCACTGATTCTCAAAACATGCTCAGCTATTTTCCTTGTGATGCCACCTGTCACCAAAAGCCATGCATGTTACAGACCCCCAACTCCCCCAGAAGGGGCCCTGGACCAGGCTTTTTCTGCCCTGGGCCAAATCCAGAACATGGCTTGCTTCTGTCTGACACAGGAGCTAGGAGCGATTTGTGTACTTTTAAGAGGGGAGGAGGAGGAGGAGGAGGAGGAGGAGGAGGAGGAGGAGGAGAGGTGGCTGGGGAGGGGAGAAGCAGCACACATCTGCAGAGCCTGGCCAGGCCCTGCGTCTCCCGTGTCCGCGCTGCACCTCCTCAGGAGCAAACCCTCCTGTCCCAGTCGTCTCCCGACGCGAGGCCAGTTCTGAGGACACAGCTGTCCCAACATGGCCTCCTTTCTGGTCGTGGTCTGCTCCCTCAGGCCGGTCTCCGCCTGGCTTGGCACTGTGTCCGTGTGCACAGGTGTGTGCCCATGTGTGTGTCCAGGACACAACACACACCATGCACATCAGCTCAGCCACGTTTGGGGATTTGCTGGAGCTTTGGGGCCTGAGCTGCTCGGAGACTTCCTCCATCACCTGGAGGATTCCTCGTTAGAGCCTCAGAGCCACACCCTGGGAGCCACGGGGGGTCCACTGACAGGTGAGTGGATAAACAGAGTGTGGTCTGTCTGAACAGAGCCATGTCAGAAGGGCCTGACCACAGCTGCCAGCCTCCAGGGCCTCTGTGTGTGGACCTTCTCCATGTGTCCTTGCTCTGCCGGAGGAGCCATCTCACCTGCCAGGCAGGCAAGGTGTACTTCCTGGAGGAGGTGATGCTGCACTGGCCTTCAAGGATGCGTGGAGAGAAGTCTCATGAGACAGAGAAGCTGCAGGGTGGGGAACCAAATCCATGGTTTCGGGGCTTGCATCAGCATTCCATCGCTGTGACACAAGCCTGAGGTAAACAACTTTAAAAGAGAAAAGGTCTATTTTGGCTCACGGTTTCAGAGGCTTCAGTCCATGGTCACTGAATCCTATTACTGGGGTCCTGGGGCAGTGCCACGCATCACGGTGGAAGGGTGCAGTGGAGCCTTGCACCCCTGCCCAGAGGGAGAGAGAGGGAGAGAGAACAGCTGAGTCCAACTCCCACCCAGGGCACACCCACCATGACCTCACTTCCTCCCACCAGGCCCCACCTCTTAAAGGGCCAGCCCCTCCCACAGCACACTGACTGGGGATATTTAAGATCCAAACAGGCCTACATTCAAACCCCCAAACCTCCTATTTACAAACTAGCAGGGCAAATGATTTGCTCTCTTTTTTCTCTTTTTTTGACAACTGAACCCAGGATCTTCACACCAAATTGCAACCCAACCCTATCCTTTTTTGAAAGTTTGTGAGACATGGTCTTGCTAAGGTGGCTAGGCTGGCCTCTAACTTGCAGTCTTCCTGCCTCAGCCTCCTGAGTAGCTGGGATTACAGGCGTGCACCACCATGCCTAGCTACTTGTAGTCTCTGGCCCTCTGCTCTCATCTGTGAAATGGGATGATGGTGTATCCATTTCATGAGCAGTTATACAGAGAGAGAGGGTAAAGACAAAGTATTTTGCACACTGCCTGCACGAGGTGAGCACATCATGAATAACTAGAGGTGGTTTTGGTTTTTTACTAAGATGGTCCAGAGGCCCTCCCAGTTCCTATGGCAACAGCTGTCTAGCTTAGTAATAAAGCATCTACAGATGGTGTCCAGTGCTCAAGCTGGCTGGATGACCTCTCTCTCTGGGCCACCCATGGCCCAACCTGGTAGGAAGCAGCCTTCATATGAGATGAAAAGTGTCTGCCTGTGCATGCATTTTTCTACTGTATTTGGTAGGAGGCATCAGCACACCAGGCCCTCCACAGCGGCCACTGCTGGCAGCCAGCCATGGGCAGTCCCGGCTCTGCCAGCCCCTGTGTTGTCTGCAGAGAGGGCTTGCTCCTGGATGGGATCCAAGTTGGCTGCTAGCTTGACAATGTACTTGCTTTTAATGCTGAAATGGGTCTAAAACTTGGCCAGCGAGAGGTGACTACAGAGGCCGGGGTCCTACCTGGCCAGGGAGGTCCAGGATCACAGAGGAGCCGGCTGAGAGTTGGGGGCCATGTTGCACAACCTGCTGCAGGCCTCCATGCACTCGCTGCCTGCGTGTGGCTCCCCGCTCACAGGGATAAGTGCCACCTCTACTGGGAAGCCTTCTCTGGCCTGGCATTGCTGGTGGCCTGTCTCCCCACAGCCGTGAGCGCCTGTGGGCTGGCCTGGGTCTATCTGGTGCATCTCCACATTCCAACTCATGGCTTAGGGCCTAGGGACACAAAGGGAGCTTCGAATTTGAACCCACCTGAGCTCCCACCTCGTCTCCGCCACCCCCAGTTCTGTGACCTCAGATGCGCTGCTCTCCCTCTCCGCCTGTCTCTGGGCCTAGGAAGCAGACAGCAGGCCTGCTCAGGGGAGTGGTAGTGAGGCTTAGGGTGTCCAGGCATCCTCTCCTTTTCCACTCTTGAACTCCTGCATCTACGTGAGCAGCTCTTTCACCTGGTGCCACCTGGACATGGGATTCATGCTGGGAGCAGCAACGGTGCCCACCTCAGAACTGAGCGGGGACATTCGGGCGAAGTAAAGCTAACGCTCCTGCCTGGCACTTAGCAGGTGTCCCCCAAACGGTAGCAGCCATCATCACCATCACCACCATCAGCACCGTGATCACCACCACCATCACCAGCATCAACACAAGATTGACATGTGACTCTTCCAGACACCCAGAGGGGCTACATCAGAACCTGTGGGCCCCAAGGGGGAAGATGACTACCACATTCCCTTTCTGTGACCTCAGTTTCCCCACCTGCAAGATGAAGGATGTGGGCTCTGGTTCTCTGAGTTTAGAAAATAGAGTCTTCCTAAAACTGGGCTTCAGCGGGAGCTGGGCTCTGAATCACTTCCGGTGAAGAGATATGTTGCCCGCTACAGGACTGGGTGTGCCAAATGGTTCCGCTGGTGCCCCATGGTGAAGCTCTCCCCAAGGAGGGCAGTTTGTCTGCATCCATCAACTAGAGGTTTAAGAGCTTAATCCCCTCCAGCTGGGCCATCCTGCTTCCAGAAATCCATCCTAGAGAAACATACAGCACAGGAGCCCTGCTCACAGGCTGTGCAGGCCCCCCATGGACGGGCTCAGGCTGTGCTGCAGAAGGGTGACTTTAGGGACACAGATGGTGGCTCCCTGCACTGCTCCTGAGCCCCTCTTTCACGGGGGCTCTAGGCCCCTCCATGATCTACAAGGCATCTCCCTGCCTACCAGCTCTCCCCGGAAATTTCTTCTCTGTGATCTCTGGCCACGGCATTTACCACAGTGGTGAGGGCCAAGGTCGCACATGCAGGACCTCGGTCAGCCCATGCCTCCTTCAGAGAGGCCGGGCTGCTGCTGTAGACATGGGGATCCTGCTGTCTGCTCCAGGATGCAGATTCTGGGCAGGGAGCACCTGTCCCAGCACCATTGCCATGGTGACACCATGTCGCTCTCTCACCATGTGGAAAGTGTGTGCTGAGCACGGGAGGTTTGTGATGTCTTCCAAGTGACCCTGTGCCCGTGGGGTGAAGAGACATGCTCCGAGAGGTGCCGGGACGTGCCAGCGTGCACAGCAGGAAGACGCAGAACTGCAAAGTGGGCCTGGGTCTGTCTGACTCTGAAGCCTGAGCTATGGGCACCAGGCCCACCCTGAGCCTTTACCTGCTCCATGGTGACCGAGGGCTGACTCAGGTCAGGGTCTCAGCCACTGCCAGCCTCGGACAGCTCTGCTTCAGGGCTTGGCAGACACAGGCTTTGATGAATGAGGGAATGCGTTCAGCCTCTCCAGGCCAGGGTGTGAGCCCCACAGACCCTCCCTACTCTGCTCTCTTCTCCCAAGCACCTGCTCAGGTCCTCAGCACACACTGCCTATCCAGTGCCACCGCCATGAGGGGCCCGGGTGCAGCCTTGGGTCCTGAGGCTCCCAGGGAGCACAGGAGCAGGCCCAGTGTTCTCCATCCAGAGCCACCTCTCCGGATCCCAACATCCAGCCAGGGCCCAGGGCAGCCTGGGTGCATGCCTGCCGGTGCCGAGGAGGGAGCACCCGGCGGGCAGCAGCATGTGGGTGAAACAGCTTCCTCGTGCCTCCCTGGGGACCCTCACCATGTGCCGCACAAGTCTCTGACAGCCCACCACCCACGGACACACGCTCCCTTCCAGACCCACTGCCTCGGCCACCGCAAGGTGTCCTGCCCTAAGCTCACGGCGGCCCATGCTGAGCCTGCCACAGCACCAGGAAGTGGCAGAAAAGGAACTGGCTCCCCGTCCTTTACCAGGCCCATCACAAGGGACCAGGAGCTCGGGGACCCTGGGTGGGGAAGGTCAGGGGAAGGAGAGGGCAGGAGCTCTGTGGGCTCAGGATGAGGGAGAGACTTCCTGGAGGAGGCCTCAGGGCCAGGCCTTGAAGGCTGAGCACAGGGTGGGGGGCCGCCCCATCAGCACCCAGCCTCCTCAGGCCTTTCCACGACGGGCTCTGCAGACAGAGACATGACTCTGAGGAGCTGCAGTTGAATCTCTCCACAATATCTACTGCCACATTCATGTTAAAAATGTTTTATAATAAAGGACCCCAGCTGGAGAAATGATCCCCGCTCCACCCTTCTGGGTGGTGGAAAATGGGATGCTGTCCAGGCATTCCATCTCTGCAATGAGAAACAGAGGGGCCCAGACCCCAGACAGGCGCCCCGGCAGAGCCCTGGATGTTGGGGGCTGCCAGACTCCAGGGAGGAGACATGTGACAGCCACCCAGTGACACTCCTGGGCCCTGTCCAGGCAGCTCCAGAACGGCTCTGCTGCTAAACCCATCCGCCCTGGGCCCTCTCAGACCTGCTCTCCTTTCTTTCTGCATTTTTTCCTTAAAGTTTATTGCTCTTTTCTAATGTTAAAAGTAACATATGTTCATGGCAGAAAAAATAGATAAACACAAGTAGAAAAATGCCTTACAAATGCATAAAACCAGCACACAGTGACAACATATCCTGAAGGTCCAGAGTGGGTCCTTCCTGTGTCTCTGATGCCCATGAGAGGATTCCCTGGGGTTTGGATTGGGGTGGCATTGAGTCTACACATCAACTTGGGAATGTCAGATTTTTGGACAATACTGAGTCTTCCTATCCATGAACATGGGCTACCTCTCCCTCTGTGATTTTCCCTCTTTTTTCCATATCTGCACCAGGTTGCATTGAGAACATTCAGTAAATGAATCTCAGCCAGTCTCTAAGCATTAGTGCTAACTAGGGCCTGATTTTCCAATACATGGGGATGCTGTGACAAACTGAACACCCTGTGGCTGTACCTCTATTCTGGGCTGGCCCCAGGTTGCCCATTAACAACAACAATGAAAATATGCTTGACTTTTGTCCACTGCAACTTTGAAGGAGTTGATGAAAAGCTTAGGAAACTGTTGGTGTCACTCAATCAGCCGGTCACAGGCACTCTGGACTCACGCAGTGGCATGGCTCAGACCTGCTGTGTGACAAGTGCTGGGAGATGGGGAACCCAGGAATCACTCAGAAGTATGGGGTCAGGGCGGCCTCCTCCGTGGGGAGGTCTGTATTTCTTCACTGTGGCCTCTGAGTGATTTCCTCAGGGGCCTTGAGCTGTTGCCCCCCTGTCCACACCTCAAGACCCTGGAGCCTGCTGATGGGTCCTTCGCCCCCTTTTCCTTCCATTCTTCTTCTGATGAGCTCTCTGCTTGCCGGAATGTGCGTCAGGAAAGAGCTCTAATCACCAAGGTGCTGATGGTGAACCTTCACAGTGTGAACACACCAAGTCACTGGCCCCAGGTCAGACCAAACAATGCCAGGCCAGGAGTGCCCAGGGACCTCAAGCCGCCATGTCTAATGAGTGCGATGTCACCCGGCGAGCACTCAGCAAGGTCTGGAGATGTTCTTGGCTGTCCTAATGGAGACAAAGCAGCTGGGGCACAGCGGGTCCAGGGACACTGCTCAGTGTCTTCATGGCATGGGGAAGCCCACAGCAGCTCTGCAACCTGAGAAGGGAGCTCCTGGGGACCCCTGAAGTGGGATCCTGGGCCCCCTGGTCCTGACCTGCACAGCCATCTGATTTTTCTGTCAGTGGGGCAGGACAGGGGCTGGGGGTGTGATCTGGGGACAGGAACCAGCTCGGTTGGCGAGGCCTCCTGTATGGGGCCTGAATGCCCTGTCCAGAGCTCAGCCCGAAGGGTCCCCCCTTCACAGAAGCGGAACCCAACCCCAGTGGGGGAGCCCGTGAGAGGACGGATGCTGAGACCAGCTGGGTATCTGTGTTCCCAAAACCAGGAAGGGCAGGAGGCCCACCACACCCAGGGCTGGCGGGCAGGGAGAGGGGAATGTGCTTCCGGGAATTCTGGAACCCAGGTCTATGAGTCTCAGACCTTAAAACGCAGAAGGAGCTAGACATGGAGGTGCATGCCTGTCATCCCAGCATTCAGGAGCCTGAGGCAGGAGGATCTCTGCAAGTCCAAGGCCAACCTGAACTGTTTAGTGAGACCTTGTCTCAAAAAAACAAAGCAATGCAGAAAGACCAGTGATCCTCTGCCGGGCCTACCCTGTGCTCCACCCGAGGGACCCCTGCCACCCACCTCGGTGTCCTGCCAGGTGGTCTCCACCTCAGCTCATGTACGTTCTCGGTCCTCTGTGATGCACAGGCCTCATGCTGTTCTAAGCACTCTGCCCTCACTGACGTTCAGTTCTGACCACACCCTGCCAAGGAGCTCATGTTGCTCTCATTTTGTGGGTGAGGAAACTGAGGCACAGAGAAGGGAGGATTTAAATCGCCCCCATTTGGCCCCTGCTGTCATTGGATCAGACTAGATTCGGGCAGCTGGCTGCAGCATCTGGCTCTGACTGCTCCACTCCGCTCCGCTGGTTGAGAATGTTACTTTCAAGACAGGAAGGAAAGAAGTTGTATTCAGGTCCCTGACAGCCAGACTGAAGTCGGAACACTTAACAGCACAGCCCTGCAGGGCGAATCTCAGGCCCTGGCAGCCTCTCTGACTGCTGCACTGAGCTGTGGGTCTGAGTCCAGAATCATGAGCCTCTTGCCCCGCACTGGAGGTGGGTGGGGCCTGGTGTGGCTCTTGACCGCCTCACCGCAAGAAAGGCCCCTCCAGGCTTGGGCTCAGCCTGCAGCCACTGCTGGGTCACTGGACAGCTGAAAGGCAATGTGGCTAACCAGGGCGGAGGCGCTGGAGGTTGACGGGCCTGGCCTGGCCCCCTGATTCCTGTAGCTGCGAGACCCCTGGTCAGTCAGTTCTGCCTCAGCCATCTCATCAGTCAAATGGGCGCATGTTCAGGACGGCATTGGGGATCAGGCACCACCCTGTACCTGTGCTCAGCCAGGCTGGGAAGATGGCTCCTCCCTGCTCTCCCTCCTGGGCTCGTGGTGGGGCCACCCCCAATGAAGATGGCAGCCCTCGTGTGCCTGGCCAGGGCAGGCTTGGGACTTACGCTGGTTGGCTGGCCGTGGCCGAGTCTTACAGGCTGGCAGCCCAAGGAGGATGAGGTAGCGGCTGCACCCGGCTATGGCAAGGCCCAGAGGAGAGCCAGGTGGCATTCAGGTAGCCTTCAGGAGGTGCCCAAGACACCGTGTGCCCCTGAGCAGGAGCCCTGCAGTCCCTGCCCCTCGGGATCACAGCCCAGCCCAGGGAGTAGGAGGAAGTAGTGGGAGGCCCCCAGCCCTGTGGGTATCCTGGTCACACAGGCTGGAAGGTCCACGGAAGGATGGGGTCATGGGACAGAAGGGTCACTCAGTCACAGCAAACACTCACTGCCAGGGAGGCCGTGACAGCCGCATCAGTCCTGTGGACGGAGACAAACAGGCCCGCCTCGTCCTGGGCAGAGGGCACCTGGGCAGGAGAGGAGGAAGGGAAGGTTTGAGGCTGCCTGCGCTCCACAGAGGGCTCTGGGCGCCAAGGCAGTGGGTGACTCGAGGGCTCGCCAGGAGCTGCGCGGCTGGGGGCTTGAGCCACGAGGTCTCACTCAGGCTCCGTGCACAGGAGGCCTGGGTGCCGGGGAGACGAGGCGGGGGGGAAGGGGCAGGGGCAACCCCACGGACAAGCCCCACCCAGAGTCCCCACAAGCCCCAGACACAGAGTCCCCACAGCCCTGCCATTAGGCTGGGACCGGCCAGAGCTGGAGCTGTGGGCCTCCACCTCCCAGGGTACAGGAGGTGTGGTGTTGCCATGGCTGCAGCCCATTTCACAGCAGGCAGCAGGAAGGAGCAGGTCCCGGGGCTGTGCACGGCTGGGTCCCCTGCAGCCCTGGTGAGGCCATGAGGGCAGGAGGTGGAGCAGCAGGAAGCGTGCACTCGCCGGGCTTCACACGCACACCCGCTCTCACCAGCTCCGAGCAGCTGAAAGCCTGAGTTAGCTAGGCAGCTGCCTGGCTTCCTCCCTGCCCACCAGGAAGTCCCCCTTGTCCCTCGCACACAGTTCCCGGGCCTCTGATGTCCATAGGAAGGGGCCAGAGACCACATCCATGTCAGCAGGACACCGGCACCTGTTCCAGTGGCTCGGGTCTGCAAAGGCACCGGAAGTTTAAGGGGACACGGAGGCTGCCTGTGGCCGGCAGAATGCCAGGCCCGGCACTGGTCACTGAGAGGGCACCAGGGACTGACACGGCACCGCTGCCAGCCAGGAGCACCCGGGGCTGGAGAGGAGTCCTCACCCCCATAGCCGTGGGCCGCACAGGGTGCCAGAGCCCATCCCGGAGGTGCCTAGGTCCAGCTGAGGCTGAGGCAGGGTCACTGTGCCTTCAGATCCCCGTCAGTTGCCCTTTGGCTGAAGCTCTTCTGAGCTGTTTCTGCTCCTTGGGAAAAGAAGCCAAAGGAACCCAGTGGCCGGTGAATGTTTTCCTGCCCGAGGACCCGTGCCCGAGACACCGAGGGAGGCAGAGGCCTCATGTCTAGAAAGGGCGACTGTCAAAGGGGCCTCACGAGTCCTAGCGCCCTGTACGCCGCACCTCTGCTGCCATCCGACCAGGCCCAGGAAGGCCCCTGGGCCCGCTGCTTTCCCCTTGGTGGGCTCCTTCCTCTACATAAAATACTTCCACTGTTCTGCAATTGTGTTGGTCACCACTGTACATCCATCATCACAATATCCGCTTTTCCTTCGGGTTCTGAGGGAATTTGGGTACCATTCCCGTAGTCTCTGAGGTCAGGGTGGGCCCTGGAAGAGCCCAGGAGCCCTGCTAATGGGAATGGAGAGTCCGTGCCCTGCTCCAGGGTGGCTTGAAGAGGTGAGCAGCTCACACAGCAGAGCCCCGGGCTGGGAGCCGGGCCCAGGCCTGTTTCTCGTTACCCTCCTGACATACCCGAGGCTGGATCCCTACTCTAAAAAGAGGTTTCTTTTAGCTCTGTTTCTGGGCTAAGGCGAGAGGCTGGGATCTGGGACTGCCTTCTGCTGGCAGTCAAAAGGCGGCTCCAGGAGTCTCCATGTCTCCTCTGCTCCCCTTTCTCATCAAGCCACCTGGACCCAACCCGGAGGCACCGCCCCGATGACCATGTGGAACTGAAGCCTTCCGGCCTCACCTGTGAAGCCAAGGCCTCTCAGGTTCCTGCTTCTCACAGCTGACTCGGGGAGTAACTTCCACCCAGCCCTGGGAGCATCGGCCTCCCCCAGCCCGGCAGCGCTCTCTCAGTGAGGACCCGGAGCCCCTCTGCCTGCTGTGAAGTCACAAGCGCGCATGGCTTCCTCAGGGGCGAGACCTTGCCTGCCCCCTCCACAGACTGCAGAGCTGTGAGGAATACATGTCTGCTGTCCTTATATCACCCATCCGTGCGCTGTCACAGCAGCCCCTGCAGGCTCGGTGCCCAGTGGCTCACCCAGAGGGAGGCCCACCTGCCCCTCTGCACCTTGCCCAGGAGCCTGGGCAGGGAACTGGGAGGCAGGGGCGTGGGGGACTGCTGACCATCTGCCCCAGCCCCACCGCCATCAACCCGGGCACCACCTGGCCACCCCTGGCCCCCACTACCCCTCCTCCAATGTACTGCCTGCAGCCCCGGCTCCTCCTCCTGGAACCCAGGGTGGGGGTGCGTCCCTGCTGCCCCAGCCAAGTGGCTTCCAGAGTGGTCCTCACCACTGCTGGAGGCCCCCTATACCTGGCTCAGGGTGCCTGGTGGCCTCTACAACCCCACCTGGCCTGGCTCAGGCCAGAATTCAGAGGCCAGGCCTGCTGCCAACTCCTTCCCAGAAGGCAGACTCGCTGGCTTGACTCTGGCCAGCAGCCTGGCCTGGGCTATGAGGTCCCTAGGGACGCTGAAGACAGGGAGGGCTGCTGCGGGAGGGGCTGGTTCTACTGAACCACATCCGCTGGTGGTGGCTCCTGCCTGTGTCCACGGCACTGCAGGGCTGGCCCAGGCCGAGGGCTAGGGGCTGGAGGGTTTGGGCTGCGTGGAGACCATCCTGGGGCAGCCCCAAGCAGAGAAGGGGGCCTGTGCACCTGAGTGTCTGAGCACCTGGCCCTGGCACCTCTGCGGACTGCTCACAGCTGGCACAGAACAGCCGCGAGGGCATCCCTGTGCTGCTAAGTGCTCACTGCACCCCATCCCCTCTTGCTGTAGTTGTCACAGTAATTCCCTCCCTCCCTTTTGATAGATAGGGAAACTGAGTCCCTGGTGACAAAGCCCCAACTTCTAGATCGCACAGCTGTAAGGCAGTGCTGGATTTTACCCTCCGGACCCCTGCTCCTAACCAAGTGCACCCCACTTCACACCAGAGCAGTCAGCGGGACATCTGTTCCCCTCTGAAGCTGGCCTGCAGCCCTGGGGGCTCCTCAGCCTCAGGGTCCCCAGCTGCTTTCTCCTTGGTCCTGGTCCCCTCCTAGAGCTAGGCACAGGGGTTCAAGATTGGGCCCGGCTGGGGTCCCAGCTTCTGCACTGCCTTGGATGTCCCCTCGTGCTCCCTCAGAAGCGGAAGAGGACATGTGCTCTGGGAGGAACTCTCTGCAGCCACTGCTGGTGACCCAGCCCAGGCCGGAAATTACACCCAGCGTCTGCGTGGCTCTAGTGGCTGCTCGCATGATCCTCTTCTTGCCCTTGCTGCAGGAAGCTGGGATTCCCAACCCATCTTAGAGACCAGAAATGAGCGGAGACCTGGGACATGGCTTGGGCCCTGCAGCTCAGGGACAACTGGTGGCCGTCTAAGTACAGAGGCTGGAAGGCTGGTTGGGATGTGGCAGAAGGAAGCTGTGTCCCAGCTCCTGGGGCGCCTGGGGGCTTTGCACTGTGGGCCACACCCTACCTGGCCACCCGCTGCCCTGAGGCCTGTGCTCCCCTCCTGTACCCCGCGCTGTCCTAAAGGAAGGGCAGTACCACAGTGGGCAGTCCCGGATCCCGTCACTGGCCCAGCTTCCTCCCAGGGCCGGCTGCTCCTGCTCCTTCATTCCTGGTGGTCATGCTCAATGTCCCTTGCGCACGCCACACCTGTGCCCAGCCCCTGTTTCAGGAGCACCCTCCTGTATGGGTCCGTGCCATGCTGGTAGGTGGCAGAAGATGCACCTTGCAGGCTCGGGCTGGCTGGCACAAGTGGCCCAGCACATGGTTGGCCGAAGGCATGGAGACCAGAGGGGATGGATGCAGGGAGGGCCAGGGCCAGGTGAGGCAGGAAGGGGTGCCATGTCAGGGCCACAGAGGGAGCAGGGACCCCAAGGCTGAGCCAGCCGGGCCCCTGCCTGCCGGGTGCTACTATGCACCAGGCACTGCGCCAGCCCCACAGCCGTGGCCCAGTCAAGACTCACAGCAAACGTATGTGGTGTCCGTGGTGATAGCAAGACATTTTCATCCCCTCTGATGGCAGCCCCACACGGGGGTGGGGGGTTTGAGGGGAAAACAAAGCCTCTGCATTGCTGGCTTCTCCCAGGCTGGCTGGGTCCCCAGCTGTGTGTGCCAGCAAGGCTGATGGGAATGGGGCCAGGGAGACCACCCGGGAGATCTTTTTATTTATCTTTTGAGAGCCTAAGAGAAGAGGGATAGGTTGCTGTACAGAATGAATCAGGAGATGGACGGCTTTGGATGTCCCTGTCTGCACAGCAACTGGAAGGTGCCAGCAGCTCCCCGGCTGGCTGGCCCCGCCCTCTGGCCCCGGCCGCCTCCTGCTGGGGAAAGCCAGCTCCGGCTGCAATTCCATCCCCAGCCAGAGGCCCAGATGCTGAGATCACAGCCCCTTTGTTTTCCCAGACTGTGCTGGAGTCCCGGCCCGGAAGTCAGCAGCACCTCAGAACAGGAGAGGGGTGCAGGCCATGCAGGACGCCACCCCCCGGGCCTGGAAAGGGGGCTGGGGTGGGCAGAGGGCTGGGCCAAATTAGCACTGAGCACACACAGCGTAATAGCAAGGCCATCAATGCCGCAAGGGGCAGAAGGAAGGGAAGCAGGTGTAGCTCATTCCCTGGCTCTGCTGCGGGTCTTACTCGTTGGACTCTGACACCAGCCACACAGTCCCAGTGCAGCGGAGCAGGCATGTGAAGTGGGCAGGAAAGAAGGGAAAGGCCTCCTCCCACCAATGGGGAAATCAATAGATACTGGCAGAGCTGCAGAATTAAGAAGTAGGGAGTACAAGAAAGCTAGCTATGAACATAAGCCAGGCGTGGAAGTGCATGCTTGTCATCCCAGCACTAGGAAGGCTGAGGCAGGAGGATCCTGTGAGTTTGAGGCCAGCGTGGGCTACATAGTGAGGCCTAAGGCCAGGCTGAACTGCATAGCAAGACCCTATCTCAAACACACACACACACACGGAAAAAATTAGTAAAGAAATATAGATGTAAATACCAGAAGAATTCTTTTTTTAAAGGGAGTGGTGGTGGTAGTGGAGTGGGGTGGAGGGACAGGACGTACTGGTTTCTCCTCTGAGCTGAGCCAGAGTTAACTCCTCAGATGTGCTCACAGACCGCTGGGATCCCAGGCAAGTGTAGAGGAAGGGCTGGGTGGGGCCACAGGAAAGAAGACCTGGGTGCGACCTGGCAGGGATGGGTCCCTGCCTCTCCCAGATGTGGGCTGCTGTCCCCGCCAGGCCCCGCATCTGGAGGCAGGGACACCGGCAGGGTGGGGCCATGTTTTCCTCCTGCCTGGACTTGGTCCTGCTCCCGGCCGACGCGAGCCAGCGCTGTCGCTGTCCTGTTTGCACAGACGGACGTGGAGCCCTGTCCCCAGCACCCACTGTCCTCAGGCTCGGGTCCGCCTTCTCCAAATGAACGGCAGATTTGCTACTGCAGCGAAGTCTTGGTGTCTCCCTGAGCCCTGGAGCTGCCATCAGGTTCAGTTTTCCAGCCCTGAATCTGCCCTGATCCCTCCACGGCTCCTGGCCACACTCCCCGGGCTGCAAGGAGCAGCAGGGATCTGGGACCCGGGCTCAGTGCCTGCCACACCCCTAGGTCCCCAGCAGGCACCCACACCAGGGCCAAAGGTCAGGGCTCCGACCTTCAAGGCTGAGGCAGGGAGATTCGGTGAACTTCCCTGAGCCAGTGGGAGCTGCGGTGTAGCCACTTGGGCTGGGCCCCGTCGTGAGCAGCTGCAGCTGCCTGTGACTCGGTTTCTCCCCCGGAAAGTGCTCCTGAATTTGCAGCATACCAGGGCGAGTGCCTTTGTCCTTGGGGCCTCGTGGAGGGGCCGGCAGGGCCTGCGGGGGGCCTCCTGGCCCTCGGGTGTGGCGGGATAGCAGGGGGCAGGCCGGATGTTTCGAGGTGGCCCAGGCAGAGGAGGCAGGCCCTGACCAGGACTCCAGACCTGCCCCTCCTAGACTCACGGGAAGTCTCCAGGGTGACGCGTCCCCCCGGCAGGGCAAGCAGGCGTGTTAGACAGATGCTGGAGAGATCAGCGCAGGCCCAGTTGGCACAGCGAGGAGGCCTGAGAGGTTGGGGGTCCTGGGGGGTTTCCTGGAGAGCAGGAGTCCGAGGGCAGCAGAGACCACTGGGAAGGGAGTAGGGCTGCGAGAGAAGCCAGGGAGGCCCTGGGGAGGGGGCCCTGGGGTGGTGGCTGGTGCCAGGGACAAGGCCCATGGCACGGGGCGGGGGGGGCCGTGGCGGCCCTGAGCCCCTTCCTGTGACGGGTCCTCAGGCCTCCTCTGTCCTTGGGGACAGCTGGCGGAAGGACACAGCAGGACTTGAGAACCAGGCCTGGGGGGCCCTGAGGCTGCAGGTGGAGGGGTCGCTCCAAGGGCATGGGTTGTCTCAGGTCAGCCAGCAGAGGGGCAGTGGGTGGCCTGTGAGGGGACTGTCACACTGCCCTCCCAGCCATCACACCTCTCTGAACGTGGGCCTGGGCCAAGTGTCACCAAGTCCTGGGGCTCCCTGGTCCCCTTCTGTCTCCCCAGCCCCAGGGCCCCTAGCCACCCGGCTCTGCTGCCCACTGCCCCATCGCTGTCTGACCTTCTGTGGATTCACTTGCTGATTGAATTTATTTCCCAATTTATTTTTTGTGACAGTGGGGACTGAACTCAGGACATTCGCACTGCGCTGCTTCCCAGCCCTTCGTTTTTTACTTTGAGACAGGGTCTCACCAAGTTGCTAAGTCACCCAGGCTGGTATTGAAGTTGAAATCGTCCTGCCTCAGCCTCCCAGAGTGCTGAGATGACAAGCGTGTTCCTCTCCACTCTGCTTGTTTTTTCATTTTTCGGATCTACCGCTCTCCATGGAGAGAGAGGCCCTTGCAGGCAGGGCCCTGCTTTCTGCATCCACTGCTTCGCGTCCTCAGCAGGACCTGGAGTGGGGCAGGTGGCTGGCTTCTGCGGAAGCTCGCGCTGGCAGCTGCCTGGGAGATGGCAGGGGTGAGGGGTGAGACGCCCACCGGTGCTGACCTGGTGGATGGGGAGGGCGCAGGGGAGTCGCTGGCACCAAGGCTGCCCAGCGGGAGGCGGCGGGCGGCAGGAGCACAGGGTTGGGGACAGCCAGGAGGAGCTGTGAGGTGGGCAGGGGACAGTGTTGGAGGGGAGAGGGGAGGGACAGACTGCACGAAGGCTCGCAGCCTCTGAGGGCCGATGGGACACCGGGAGGACTCGCCTGATGACACCGTGCGGGGGGGGGGGGGCTCACGCCAGGCAGGGTCTCAGTCCCACCGAGGCCCGGAGGGTCCCACGTCCGGCTGCAGCTGTGAGGACCAGTGGCTGGAGATGTCCCAGGCCTGCTAGTTGTTCCTTAGGGTTTGTTTGTGTGGGAGTCTGAAGGAAAGCAGCTGCAAGGCTGGGGGCAGTGGTGCATTGGAGGAACTTCCGACTCCACAGTCCAGCTTACAAACCCAGGCCGGGTTCCAAAGCCACCCACCCCCACAGGGCTGACACCCCAGTCCACCGGCCTGGGCCCAGCTGCCTTGTCCTGGGGCAGACACGGAGCCCGGACCACAGGGAGGAGGGTACTGTCCCTGCAGGCCTCAGGCAGGCCAGCGGGGTCGCCCTCCAGCCTGTAATCCCAGCACTCTGGGAGGCTGAGGCAGGAGGACCTCATGTTCAAGCCCAGCCTGGGCAATTTAGAGAGATCTTGTCTCAAAATAAAAAATAACATAAGTACTGGGGCTGTAGCTTAGAGTGAAAAAAACCCTGCACTCTCCAGGCAGAAAGGACGCAGACACAGCTGTCCCTCCTTGGGATTTCGGCCACTCTGAGCTCTCCCGGGACTGGGCCCTGTCTTGTGCACTCTGGGGTTCCCAGATGCTCCCCTCTGCCCCTCTCTGGTCCCCACGAAGCTATCTAATGACCAATCAGCTGGACAAGCAGCAGCAGCTATCGTGAGGCCCTAGTGTGAGCCTGGTCCTCCCTCACCTGCCCTGACAGAGCCCCACTCACAGACAAGGATGCTGAAGGCCACCGTTTGTACCCCTGGAGCAGTGGCGGAGCACCCAACGCCACCATGCTCATTTCCTCCTGGCCGCCCAGGCTGGGCCTCACAGAGCTGCCAGGGGACAGTAGGAGTTAGGAGAACGAGCCACCTGGGGTCCAGGAAGGAAGCCAGGCTGGATCGAATGTCAGTGTGAGGCCGTGCCAGTGCCCGGTTCAGGGACTGACTGCTCAGCCTCCAGGTGGGGAGCAGGGGTCCCTGTGAGGCTCCCTTCCAGGTGAGGCAGAACGAGAGGACTACAGTGGGGCTGTGGGGATGGTAGCGGGGAAGTCACCAAGCATCCAGACAGGTGGCCTGGGGGCACAGGGGGCCGGTGGCGAGGTGGGGTCTCAGTGTGTGGTGCTGGGCAGGGAGGAAGGGGAACCAGGGAGCTGGAGATGGGGCTGGGAAGGGCCTGATGCCAGTCTGCAGAGCCTCTGGTGCCCGCCAGCATCCCCTGGCTCCGGGCTGCCGCTTCCCAGAGCACTACAGGACGCTGGCTCCGGGTCCCTGCGGAGGGCAGCCTGGGGCGACAGCAGGGCCAGCTTCCTCAGGCCGAGAACACCTCTGGCATGTGGCCAGGACCCCAAGGACGTACCTTCCCCGGGAGACGAAAGCCAAAGGAGTTGCAGGGGCAGCCCCAGCCTCCGTCCCAACTGCCCCTGTCTGGTCTCAGTGAGACTGCAGCCCAGGGCTCCAGCATCTTCCCAGCCCTCCATGCCCACTGTGCCTCCAGCCAGGGCCAACGACTGGGTGTGAGACACGCTCAGAGAGAGGAAACTGAGGCACAAGGGAAGAGCTTGCCCAAGGCTGCGCTGCAGAAGGGAGAGTTCAGGTCTCCCAACCCAGCTGCGCTGCTCCCACCACGAGGCACCCACGGGCAGCCCGGGGTCGTGGGGTCTCCAGGACACAGTCCCACCCCAGAGAGCTGGACCGATGCAGGTGGCCTGTCCACCCTGTCACCCTCAAGCAGATCACAGGAGCTGAGTCTCTCTTGGTGGAGATGCCACCAGCCCAGGTAGGACAGGGCTTGGGCTTTGCGGCCAAATTGCCTTGGGTTCAAATGGAAAAGAGGCGAGAACTGAAACATGTGCTTCACAGAGGAGGTCAGGATGGCTGATGTTCACCGTGGACCTGGTGGGCTTGGGGGCTGCCCAGGGGTTGGTGGCGCACACTCATGGGTGTGTCAGGGTGGGCCGTGTGGGTGTGACCTCAGACACGCCCCTTGTCCCTTCCTCTGAGGCACTGCTCCCCTGCTCTGCTTCTGGCTGCGGCATCTTTGCTCCTCCACACCCTTCCACCACGATGCGCCTGCCTTAGAGCCAGCCGGCCATGGACTGAACCCTCGAACACCAGGAGGGTTCCTGTAAATTGTGTCAGCTGTTTGGTCCCAGCAACAGGAAAGCTGACGGATACAGAAAGTGTTTAATGGCCAGTTGGGAGATGGAGACCTCTGTAATGCCAGCCGTGGGGGAAAAACAGATCATAGCAAGATTTCTCCCATGCATTAAGAAAGGACAAGGACAGGACGGATGGCCCCAGTAATTCTTGGGATACTGGGGTCCTGGCAGCGTGGACTCACAAGGAGGGGAAGGTGGGCGGGGCTCAGGTACCTCTGGGCAGGGTCTGCTCACGTGGACACCAACACCAGGGGATGCCTGTGGCACACTCAGCAGCGCCTGTAGAACAGTGCTCAGAGATGCTCTGCTCCATGCATCCCTCAGGAGGACTCAGCCCAGCGCTGTTAGCAGGAAGATGGGTCCCACGGTGCACAAGACCACAGCGTGGAGCCAAGAGCAGGGACACATGTAGGGAACAGGGAAAGGGGACCTTATTAGAACCTCTGCAGTAAGTTCTAGTCTCCTGCAAGCCACAGCAGCACAAGGCGAATTACAGGAAAGGTGGAAAAATGAGCCTGAGAAGAAGCTCAGCTTTGGGTCTGATCAGTGCTGCTCTGGGGGGCAGACACAAAAGCCCCCAGTTTACCACATTGGGAGAAACAAATGTAACATGACTTGCAGAGAGTTCAGTACATCCTGCTTGAACAAGATGTAACAGTCCAAGAACAATGAGGAACTGAGTAGATGTTTGTTCCTCCCAGGATGTTTTCAGCTCCCAGGGTGTTTCTTGTCCTGGAGATCACAGCATCACCGGATCACTGAGGTCTCAGTTGTGACTGGGGACCAAAATGGAATTATGTCGGAATTCCATGGCTGGGCTGTAGGCAGGAGAACTAGGCTAACCAAATGATTTTACCCTAAAATTAGGTAGCAATGCTCCCGACAGACACACCCACCACACACCAAGCTTCTGTGCACGGAAGGCCGGGCAGGCAAAGCAAGGCTCTACCAAGAGTGGCCCCGGAGCAAAGGTTGACTGGCAGGGGCCAAGAGGACCTGTGCTCTGCTGCATGAGCAGCTCACGTTTGGAATGGTTAGAGCTGAATGGGTTTGCGCATGCTTCTTCGTGGAGGGGAGCCTGAGAGGGAAATGGGGTGGGGTGGAGGGGCTGGGCATTGTGGGCACAGGGACATCTAGAGGGGTGGGTGGGGGAGTGAGGGTGGGGCAGGGGCAGGAGCCCTCTCTGCCTGGCCCCCTTGTCTTCCCATCTTCCTGAGCCCGGGTCACTTGAGGGAAGCAGGCCGCTCTGGTGTTGCTGAAAACACCAGTCCTGAAGCAGCAGGGAAAGAATTGTCCCCAGCTGAGCACTCCTGCAGCCTGGCACCCGGAGGACTGTGGTGAGCACAGCCCAGATGTGCCCCGTGCCAGCAGCTGGCGGGAGGCTGCCTGCATCCCACTGCCCACAATGGGCTCTCTTGTCCCCGCCAGGCTGGTGTCACCACTGTGGCGCAATGCTGTCTCGGCTGCTGGCCCTTGCTGGCCCTTGCTGGCCCTTGCTGGCCGGCCGCAGGACACCTGGGACTGGGGCGGTGCCTCGTCCAGAGCTGTCATCATCACTGCCACAGCTGCAGATGGAGAAGCTGGGGAGAGGCAGCTGCGCCCCAGGCCTCCACCGCCCCACTGCGGGCCTTCCTGTGATTAGAGAGGCTTAGGGAGGCCAGGAGTGGGGAGGGGAGGTCAGGGCCAGGTTGGGCTTAGCCTTAGGCTTGGTCTCTGGCTCTCTCAGCCACGGAAACTGTGAGCGCTCTGGGGCAGCCCAGCCAGGTCTGATCTACAAACAAGGCTCAGGGGCCTCTGGGGCCTGAGGCGTGGATGCCCGAGTTCTCCTTGTGCTCTGCTTCACAGCTCAGCCCCTAGCGTGAATCTTCTAGCCCCACACCCCAAGTATCCCAGAAGTCACCCGGTGGTGTGGCTCCTGCTTCCTGGCGTCTCCGAGGACCTCAGCTGAGCTCAGAATCGTGGCTTGGGGTCCCCAGAAGGGACAGGAGAGAATGGGGCCTTCTAGAAACAAGAGCTTCCTGTAGCGCTCCACCCAGATTGCAAGTGCCTGTCTCCTCCAGCTTGGGTTCTGGGTCCTTGTGCCTCCACTTGATTTTCCAGGCAGGGGAGCCCCACCGGCCCTGCTGGTGTGGATGCATCTGGGCAGAGGCACTGGGGCTCCCTCTGCACCCTGGGTGCTGTCCATGCTGGGCTCCACCTGGACCCCAGGTCCGGCATCTGCCTCCCACCTCAGCATCGCTTGGGTCTCTGTGCTGTCCAACGTTCCCACACAGTATGACTTCTCTGGCCTCCCACACCTTCCCTGTGCTCTGAGCCTTAGGCCTTTGGGCAGTGGTGGCCCTGTCCCCACGAATGGCCACATGCCTAGGACCGAGGGCCAAGGCTTCAATGCAGGGATTTGGGGAATCACAGCACAGCCCCTGATACCCGTGTGGCCATTGCCCTGGGGAGGACAGGACAGGTCAGCCTCCATGGCACTGTGAAGCAGAGGAAGGGCCTCTTGCCAGCTCCCCTCCTTGGGCAGAGGCAAGGGCGTCCCTGCCTGGGGTCAGCCTTCCACGCTGGCCTCACTTGTGCGGGGAGAGGAAGCTGCATCCCAAAGGCCGGGATGGAGCGGGAAGCAAGCAGAGCTGGTCCTCTGAGCACCCCATCACTGCCCACGGCGCTCTGCATGGGAACAGAAGTGCCTGCCTGTGAAATACCCCCATGATGCTCCGCCCAGTGAGAACCTCTGCAGGCAACATCTGCTGCATAATAAGTCCGGAAAGGAGCCGTGGCTTTTGCTTTTTCCCCTCTTGTGCTGGTTTTAAAGAGTTTAAACGACACAATATCGTTCCCTGCTAGTCAGCTCCCAGATCACTGCTTCATCACCTTGTTACTTCATTCTTCTTCCTTTATTCATTCGCTGGCCAGCTCCTCCCTCATCCCCTCCCTGTGCCCCAGCCATCTCTGCAGGGCTGACCGGGCACCGCGTGTGGCCCTGCACTGGGTGCGGGAGAGCAATGGTTCAGACCTCACAGCTGGGTAGGTAGTGTGATGGCCACCATGGCTCTGATGCCACCAGACACCTGCATCTCCGAGCTGCTGGGCAAGGTGGTGGGGAAGAGTCATCAAGGCACAGAGGGGCTTGGGCAAGCAGGTGCAGGTGGCAGCAGCTCGTCTGTGGTTTGGAAAGTGGTGGCAGTGGCACCAAACCGGATGGCGGGTGTGTAAGGAAGCTCACAGGGAGACAAAGACGGCTCAGCCCGACCCCTGTGGCGCTACCCTGGGACCTCCCTGGGTCCTGGAAGGGGTTACTGCAGAGATGGCACAGTGGAGGTCAAAGGAAGAAGCTGGCCCTGGACGCATGTGGGCAACAGTACAGCCACACTGGGCAGTGGGGGAGGGGGGTGTCCTCTCTGAATCGGCATCTCCCCGGTGCCACAGGACAGTCCCGCCCCACTGCCTTCCTGCCCAGAGTTGGGCCGCACATGTACAGTGTCCTGAGAGCCACGCCAGAACTGCCCCAGGGTGCAGAAGGGGGAATTCCAGGGCCAGTGGTCCAGCTCAGTGGTCAGGGGAGGCCTGTGCCCGGGGGTGTTAGGGATTTCACACGTATTGTCTGGGAGTCCTCAGGACCCTGGGATGCTGGCAGCTGATAACTTCCATAAGGCGGGAAGCATAGAGGAAGCCCAGAAGGGTGCGAAGTGCCGCAGACAGCGGCCAGGCTGGGATTCGAGCCCGGGCCCAGGGCTGGCCCCTGCCCGCTCCATACACGCACGGCCACATGCCATAGGGCACAGTGGAAAAGACACTGGACCAGGGCTGTTTGGGGTGATGGCGCAGGGAAAACGTTCCCACAAGTTTACTTTGTTTTGTTTTCTAAGCCTAGCTCTGGAGCAAAGATAAAACATTGAGGAGATGTCCAGGATTTCATAAGCCACGTTAACATCCTGTAGAACAAACACCCAGGAGGATTTCGTGAGCCCTGATCTCGGGCTTCATTTTCCTGCCCCAAGCACTCAGCCCTTGTAAGATTATCCACATTTTCTCTTGCAAAATAGTTTCTGCCACGCTGCCTCTTTCGAATGGGGGTCGTGAACCAAAGGGAAGGCCGAGGGCTTCATGCGGACAGGGAAGGAGCAGGGTCTCAGCCATGGGTATAGGGGCACTCAGCTCCATCCCGCTGAGCTCCGCAGCATTCCCCTGAATCTGTGGCTGACCCAGGCAGGCGGAGGGGAAACTGGCTGGGGTCAGTCTGTGCCACCCCGTGGGAAAGGTGGGAGTGTCCCGAGCCGGGGGCCAGGCCAGGGCCAGCAGCGGCTGCCTGCCGAGTAGCTCAAGCCGACCAGAGGCTGCCCTGGGGTCACCGAGCAGCAGGAGTCCCCAAGTTGACTAACCCCACTCTGTGCACAGTGGGGAGCCCTCTACCTAGCCGAGCCCTCTACCTAGCCGGGCCCTCTGCAGGGGCCGCAGATGAGTGCAGTAGAACTAGGTTTTCCTCCTTCTTCCTCGGAAGCTCCGTGTTTTGCATCCACAGGTTCAGGTGCCATCCTCATGGATGCCTGGGTGAGAAGCTGCTCGTTCCGCGGGCTTCTCCCTCTTGGGGGCACAGAAATCTACAGCCACCGCACAGCCATGAGCACAGCCCTGCACCCCTGCTGGGGAGGGGTCCCCTCAGCAGATCCTCCACAACCACAGAGGAACAATCCGCAGGCCCAGCAGGTGCCACTGCACAGAAAACTGAGCGACAGACAAAATGTGTGCAAACGACACAACAGAACCATCACCATCTGCCAACGACACAGAAGGAAAACCAGAGTGAACCAACAGAAGACTACAGTGATTAAATAAGGTTTTAATAAAATAACCAACAGAGTAAGTATGCAAAACCAGAGAGCTTTTTATTAAAATAACTTGAATAGTCTTAAATGGAAAGACAACTTATTACAAAGATATAGACTCTGCTGGTCTTCATCTGTAAGTGAGAGAAGATGTCCAAACAGATTCCAAAGAATTTTTCATGATTTGGAAGTGGGAGAATGCCTTGCCTTAACAAAATAATGTCACAGTTTGCACAGCTAAGAAATTTTTGAAAGAGATGGGAGTCGAGGCCTTTATTTGCAGATATTAGAAGTATACAGACTGCAGTAATGAAACCACAGGACAGGATATGAGATGACACGACAGAAAAGAGCAGAAATACAGCCAGGACGCACCTGACTGTGGCATTCAGCACTGGTGGGACTTCAGGCTGGTGCATTACTCGAAGTTCTGACCAGTTGAGATCCCAACCTCACAGCATAAATCCTCTGGCCCACTGATGCCGAAATGTACTTAAGAAAAGCAGGTGAAAATGGAAATGATCTTAGTGTCAGAGAAGAATTTCCAAGCATGACCTCAAAGGCTGGAGCAGATATGATTCTTAGTCTTCACATACAGATTTCTGATTTAAAAGCTTTAAGTTTTGGGCCAGGGATTTAGCTCAGTGGTTCCGCTGCCTGCCTCGCAAGCACAAGATCTCAAGTTCGATCCCCAGTACCGGAAAAAAAAAAGCTTTAAGCTTTGCTATGTTAAATCAAAACGAAAAAATGAACACAATTAGAAGGCAAATGACAAATGCAGAAAAATAATTTACAAAGGATATGTCCAAGGTTTACTACTCCTTTTTGTGCAGTCCAGGCCGGCCTTGAGCTCACTATATAGCTCACTATGTAGCCCAGGCTGGTCTCAAACTTGCAGTGATCCTCCTGCCTTAACCTACCGAGAGCTGGGATTACAGGGATTCACCGCCTTTGGTGAAGGTTTACTATTCCTAATCTGTAAAAACATGTTATGACTTTTAAAGACTAAATGTGGCATTTTTGCAGAGTGCACACTTAAGGCAAGAGGGGCTCAGGCTTGGGAGGGAGCGGAGGAAAGCGTCTACACGTGAGGGTGGCAGCAGGTTGAAGCCGTGGAAAGGCTGCCATGGCCAGAGACCTGCGCCTGCCTTCCTGAGCAGCAGCTGTAATAAGGAGACTCTCCTAGACACCTGCACGGCAGACCCCGATTTACGAACTTTGGTGAATTAACCACGCTAATGCTCACAGCACAGGGAGGCAGAGTCTATACTCATCCTACTTCAGGGACAATGGCACGGCACGGTCTGCCCAGCACCTGTCCTGTCTCTCATGCCTGTGTGTCCCACTGTGGTGGCAGGTAGTACCGGAAGTCCCTCTTGCTCAGAGTATGTGTCGTGCGAGGGGAGTGTGGCTGAGCAGCCTTCAGGATGGGAAGAGATGCCCACAAAGCGTGCAACCCCGCTTCCTTCCGCTGGAGAAGCTGCACGTGGGAACAGAGTGAGCTTGCACGCTACCTGCTGGACAGTGGATGCCACGAGGGGCCGGTGATGGGCAAGGTGGCAGCACAGGTCACTGTCCCCGCTTGGGCCTCAGTGTTGGACGGAGGGAACCCGGCAGGAGCTAAGGGTCACAGTGACCCCAATTCTGTGGCCCCATGGCTCAGAATAAATGAATGAAATGTAACCAGGTGTTACTTCCAAGTGTGCGGCTGTCAGTGCCATTTGTTTTCTTCTATGACCTTTTCTGTGTTGTCAAAATAGTGTGTGAACACGAGCACTACAAGCAGAGAAAGAGTGGCAGAAAGCAGAGATTAAACTTTCAGCGCTTTATTTTTTAAATGACCTTTACTTAGAATGGAATTTCTCTAAGGTCACCTCAGCGTCTCAGCCTGCTCCAGCCCACCTGGAACGGGGATGGGGTGGGGCAGACAGGTGGCCTCTGGGCAGGGCTGGATGTAGGGTGTCTCAGCTTGGAAGTCACAGGTGGCTCCTACGGGCTGCCCTGGGTGCCCTCACCCAGCTCTGCCAGGACAGCGAGCCAGGCCCTCCTCTGGGATGAGGGATGGTAGCCCCGGGCAGGTGGCTGACCCCAGGGCCTGGGCCCTGATTCGAGGCTCGGCTGGAGGAGCAGCCCCTCGGGCATCTGCTGGCCCCTGCAGCTCACCCTGTGGTCTGCACCAACCCATCGCAAGGTGAGAGTCTGGAACTTTCATTCCCGTTCTCTCGGATAGCAGGAAGAGATGGACTTGGGCTGGGGATTTAGCTCAGTGGCACTGTGCCTGCCTTGCAAGCGCAAGGTCCTGAGTTTGATCCCCAGTACCGAAAAAGAAGAAAAGGAAGAGGATGAGCTAGTGAACCACAATCCCTTCAGAGGCACGAGGAGTCCATTTACACATGGTTGGCACCACAGGGCAGGCTGGGCATGTGGATTTGCTGAGGCACGCCCAGGACAAGGGGCCACATGTGCCACCTGCCCTAGGGACAAATGGACTAACACATCGCACACGGAGCGATTTGCACACAGGGACACTAGCAGCTGAACTGCCCAGACGCTCAGATCATTTCTGCTTTGGAATCATTTCTCAGTGGAAACTTCTCATTCCACAAAAAAAAGTAATAGAATCTTTTCCCTTACAAAGTCTTAAACTATGTCATTCAGATGACATACTAGCCAGGTCCTGACAGAGCTGATTATGTGTGACAAAGTCACTAGAGTCAACAGCGAATCAGAGCACCACACTTCATTTCTCAGCGAAGTGGAGCTGTGTAAAAAAATCCCAGATGAATTTAAAAGATCATCTGGCCAGAAAACCCGTGACCATGAGCAGTTTACTTCACACTTGGAATCTGTGCCTGAGAAGATCCCAGTCACCAAAGCCCCGCATTTACCAGGAAGGGGAGCTCACGCGAGCTCCCAGCCCCGACAGCAAACCATTGAGACCCAGCCTGACCCTGCACGTCTGGTGCCACCTGCCCAGCGTGGCCGTGGTGTGGCCAGGCGACTTGGTGTCCCGGGCACCTACAGCTTGGACTTCAGGCCGGCCCCCACGGGCCGGTGCACGCAGAACTCCTGCCACCAGGTCGGCCGCTCCAGCACGCCGCTCCCCTGCAGCACGGCGCTCCACAGGTTCTTGTAGAGCTGCGGAAAACAACACGCAGCGGGGTGAGGGGGAGTCTGGAGCAGCCCTCCCGGCGGATGTGCCTGTGCCACCTGTCAGCAGTTCAGTTAGACAGGAAATTCCCTGCTGTCACTTGTTAGGAAAACGTTCAGATGATTTAAGTTCAATTTATACAAACTCTCTCTCAGTAGGAAGCTGTCAGGGGACCCCGGTCCCTGCTCTGGGTGCCGCCTCTCCGTCAGATCAGACCCCACCCAGGCCTCCCCCGCTCAGTTGCACCAAACTGCTCAGCCCAGAGCACCGGCCACCGGACAGCCTGTGTGGGCTTGGAGGTGCCACTTCTGGTGTCCCCTGAGGGTGGGGACCGGCCTGTCACGTATGTGCAGCCTCCACTTTGGCAGCCTGCAATGGGGGCAGGGCCTCGGAAGAGACACATGGCGGGGGTAGAGCTGAATCCTGTCCATGGCGCACAGCTGCAAGCAAGACCTCAGTGTGTGACCTGGACACACGGACACGTCACGTCCAACAGTCAGAGGGACCCTGTGGGTGCCGGGTGGCACCTGGCAGCCTGTGAGGGTGCTGTGTGGGCATCATCACTGAAGGGGATCATGCAGGGAGACAGTCTGGCTCAGCAATGAGAGCTTCGAGGCTCATGGGACAGAACAGGGGGTGCGTCTGGGGCAGCCTCAGGGACTTCTGCATGGAGGCAGTACGGTGGGAAGCAGGGGAGCAGGTGCAAAGGCCCTGGGGTGAGAACAAGCCCAGGGGATGAAGAGAATGGGGGGTGTGGCTAGAGGCTGGGGGGATGGGAGACCTGTGTGAAATGGAGCTGGAGAACCCACAGGGCTCAGGTGGAGGGTGGGTGCACCCAGGAGAGCTGGCTCTATGTGGGGTGCAGGGTGCTGTTGGAGGGCTCCATTCGGAGCAGCCTGACCCCACCTGCTCCTTAAGAAACCATTCCAGGGCCGGGGATTTAGCTCAGTGCTTCCGTCACTTGCCTTGCAAGCGCAAGGACCAGAGTTTGATCCCTGGTACCAAACAAAACAAAACAAAACAAAAAAAACAAACAACCATTCTGGAACTTGAGGGCGAGAGATCAGGGAGCCGCATGGGGGCCATGGGGTGCACGGGTGGGCGGGGTCAAGGGGACAGGCAGCGGGGGATTCAAGGTCGGGGTGAGGCCCTGAGCAGCAGGGACCTGCTGGCCAGGATGAGGAGGGTGATGGGCTGTGGCACAGGGTGTCCATGGGAGCAGGTGCCAACCCACGCCTGCCCGCAAGGATCCGAGGGAACACTGGGGACAGGGGCCTGCGACCTCGGAGCTGGTCCAGGTGCAGGTGAGGTCCCCAGCATCTCCCTGCCTCCCCAGAAGTGCCCCAAGAGGGACAGCATCCTGACCATGTCACCGCCCTGGGAGCTCCGGTGGGGTGGCCCTTACCTCGCCATCGGCCCTGCCAATCGGGGAGTTCAGAACAAAGTCGGGAGGGGCGATGACGTCCACCAGGGCCACTGCGTCATCTTTCAGCTGTTGGAATACAAAGTCCACAGACTTGGCCATGGCTGCGGTTTCCATGGAGACCACTGAGTAACACAGTGGAAACCGAGCCAGCACAGGGAGCTGGGGACTCAGGCGACATCTCTGCCTGGCCTGGGTCAGTCCCTGGGCGTGCGTGCATCCCCACCATGCTGTCCCCCTCCAGACTTCTGAGCTGATTTTCCAGCAAGGTAGGGGTGCTGGCACGAGGGACATGTACAGCCAGTTAAGTCAGTGCTGCCCGACTGGCGCCTGTGTCCGGGGCACAGGACGGAGAAAGCGTTCGTGGCCCAGCAAGCACCAGCGCAGCATGAGGCCCCTCAGGGGCGGTGGTGCTCACTCCTGTGAGGACGCTGGCGTGGGACAGGGCATCTGTGATGCAGATGGACATCAAGGCCACTGCGATGATGGAGCACGTGACCCGGGCATGCGGCCGTCCTTGGATGACCAAATACAGTGTGGACAGAGGATGCCAGCGCACCGGGTGTGTCAGGGTCTGGTGTGACCCCAGAGCTGTGTCACGTATGGGCCCCAGGGCAGCAGAGCTTAGAAGTGGTCCTGGGAAGGGACTGTGAGGGGTCCGACCCCATGGATGGGCTCAGCCGCTAACAGGTTCGTCAGTCTAATGGCTGGTGACGGGTGGAAGCAGTAGTATGGGCCTAGTTAAAGGGAGCAGTGTGTCTTTGGGGCACCCTTGGGGACTCTGCCTTGTCCTCCCGTTCCTCCTTCTGTCTGGCCACCAAGCAGTGAGCAGCCTTGCTCCGCCACACCTTCCCACCATGTTGGGCCTCATTCCAGGCCCAGAAGCAATGGGGCCAGCTGACCATGGACTGAAACCTCTGAACCCGCGAGCCACAGGCACCTTGTGCTCCTGCAGGTTGATTTTCCCAGGGATTCTGTGACAGCAATGGAAAACTCCCTCCTGGGGGTGAGTTAGTATTGAGTGGCAGCCACGCGGGCGCAGGAGGGGTGGTGGGCACTCACCTGGGCACACAGATCCAGGATGGCGCCCTCCAGTGCTTCACCTGCCTGCTCGCCAGAGAGGTAGCCCCCTGCAAACACAGCTCTGTCATACCAGGTCTGGCCTGCGCCGTCTAAAGCGCCCCTCACGCCGCATCCTCGGTTAGCCTGAAGAAGTCTGGACGGGGTGGAGATGTCAAGGGCCACTGCCACCTGCCCCAGCCCTGCTGGGACCCTGGGGCAGAGCTTCCTGGCTCAGGCTGGTTCTGAGGTCCTTGTCCCACTGGGTTCTCCAGGTATGTATGTGTAAGGGCAGGTCATAGGCCAGGGGCTGGGGGCACAGAACCTGGCCCAGGTCTGACAGGAGAGGACCAAGTCCCGAGGGCTGGGGGAGGTGGGGTCTGCCAGGGCTGGTTCCTGCTGGAGGAGGGATGAAGGGCCGTGTACTGGTAGGAAGTTCAAGGGAGCACTGGGGACCTGGTCCCACTGCAGGGGTCAGCATGTGGCATGTAGGTATGTAGGCCTCCAAGGCCACCAGGGCCCAGGCTGGGAGATATCCTTTCTGTGACTCTGCCCCACGGTGTCCCATGGGTCCCACCAGGCTGGGGCAGTGGCCTGGGTGCTGGGAATGCATTCGTGGTGGAAATGACTTTGGTGATGACTTTTTGTGACGGGAACAGTGCCCGGTTGGCTGAACTTTGACAGTAAGCTGCCCCTGCCTTGCTGGGTCCCCTCTGTCCAGCACCCTTGGGGCTCCCCATGCAGCACTGCCGAGGAGGTGGCCCCAGTATTCCTGAACTCTGGCGCACGCCCTGGCAACCTGGTGCATGTCTGCCTGTGCCTGGCTCCCCGGGTCCCGCCCGCTGCCAGCAGAGGCCTCCGTCCCAGGGGGACTGACTTTGTGGGCACCCTGCATGCAGGGACACTGCGTCTCCCCGGTGCGTCCCCATACTGCCCCATCTGCTGTCCTGTCTACTGCTCCAGCCCTCCTCTCCACTGAGCTGCCAGGACGGGTGCCACATGGGCACACCTGCGGGCCGTGGGGCAGGGTGGCAGCCTTACCTTGGTAGAGCAGAGCCAGGTGCCGGCTCAGGGACCACAGGGCGTAGAGCGTGCTGAGCCGGCCGAGCACGGCCCGCAGTGCGGGAGGCGTATCAGGGCCGTGCGTGCGCGTGTGGAACCGCTGCGCCGCCGTCAGCTCCACGAAGGCCAGGGCCAGGGTCCGCATGTGGTAGACCTGCAGGGCAGAGCATGGCCAGAGGACAGCACCGTGAGGTGGGGCCGCGTGGGGACACAGCACAGCATGGGGACATCTGACAGACGGCAGAAGGTGCTGGCTGAGGCGGAGCCCGGGGCGGCCAGCACTGCACGCACCACACCATGCATCCTGCCTCGGTCCCTGTGGAAGCCACGTGGCACAGCAGCCACGATGCAGGGGCCCAAGTGAGCTCTGGATGGCCACTGGCACCAAGGAAAGGGCAGACATCAGTAGGCCCCAGGGCACAGGTGGTCACTGGGCACAGGGCCTGTTGCTTCCTGCAGCAGGGAGGACCCTGGAGGACAGGGACACACTGACAGTTCCGTGACCCGGGCAGGCAGCGGCTTCTGCTCCTTTTGGGCACGGCCACTGCCTCTTCCACAGCTCCTAGGGGCAGCTTCTCCCGAGACAGCAGCCGGATGGGGCCACAGCGTGACTGCAGCCCCGGCTAAGTGGAAGATGGAGATCTCTGTCCCAGCTCTTCCCACAGTTTGTTTTCCTTTCTGCATCTCCACCGCCTAAGTGCAGGGTCTTGAATTCAAGGCTGACATTCTCCTGGGGCCCCTCGGAGAGCACAAGTGGGGAGAAGATGCTTTCTGCCCCTGCCTTGCGCCAGCCTAGGGCCACACACAGCACAGAGTGGGCCACCCGGAGGTGTCAGAGGGCTCACGTGCTGGCCCCCATCTCCATGGCCCCATTTGTCAGGGGCGGGGCCGGGAGGTGGGGACTGCGTCGCAGACCCAGCTAGGACCTGTGCCTGGATCTCCAGGGCTGCGCTGAGGGCAGGGCGGGCCAGGGCCCAGGTGTCCAAGTGCCTGGCCGGCGATGCAGCTGCAGCAATCAGGCTGGGCGGGGCCTCCAGGGCCAGGCACATCTGTCTCCCTCTGCCTAGCGGATGAAGCAAGGGGGCAGAATACGAAGCCCAGGCAAGCTGGCTCCGGCCTCCACGAGTGCAGGGAACTCTGTGAGTCCCACCCACACCCAGGTGGCTCATGCGCTGTGAGCCCCAGTCCTCCAAGGGTCCCCTGTGGGGTCAGAGGTGAGGGCGAGCCCAGCACGGCCAGGCTCAGAAATGGACCGTGCTTGTTAGCACTGCCCCTCGCCCTTCAGCCACACGACTTCCCAGCATCCAAGTGCTACTGTTTTATCTCGTCTTCCCAGGAAGATGACACTTCTGGTGACCCACTGCCCTGAGACCTGCCCTAAGCCAGGGGTCCGGGCGTGGACACGGTGGCTGGGGGTGGCCGCTGGGGGTGGCAGAGCCAGGCTGCAGAGTTCACTCGGAGAGATGTGCGCCTGGGCCGGGCCCCGTGTCCCTGCACTGGAGCATCTGCAGCGGCAGCGTGGGACACGATGACCTGTCCTCCCGCAGGTGTGCCTCCCCCTGGCTGTCCTGCTCCGTGTCTCACTCCCGGGGTTCGGCATGCACAGGGCTCCCTGTCCTCGGGGGTGGGACAGACTCCGGAACAGACACCTGGGCAGACCGGATGGGCAGAGCAGGAAGTGTGGCGCACTGTGCCAACTGCTCCATGAGATCTTCCCGATCACTGCTGTACCCTCAGGCTGAGGGGCACTGGTCTGGGTGCCCCTGCTGGCCCCAAAGCTGCACCGGTCACGGACAGGACAGTGGGGCTGGGCCACTCCAGAGCCGTCCCCCAAGTCACTTCATGCCAGGATCCCCAGCCCCAGCTGTGACACAGCTAAGGGTCAGCTGTCACTCTGCAGCCATGAGCCTGGCACGAGAACACCCTGAGCCAAGTCGGGGGGCCCATCCTGGCCTTTCCCCTCCATGTTGGTCAATAAGCCCAGCCTCCCCGCCAGGAGCCCCAATACCAGCCTGGTGCCCTGGGGCTCAGCCTGCTCATCCCTGGCCCGTGGTTCCTGCCCTGGGCCAGGCTGGTCCTGATTTTGGCATGTGCTTTCCCAGAAGGATAGTCTATGCCAGGCCACGTGCTTCCCTGGCCGGGGGAAGCCTCACTTTGTGGACAGCATCACTGCTCTTCAGAAATGCTGAACTTCCGTACAGTGAAACCTGACGGCTTTCTCTCCTTTGGTAGCTCCTGACTTTCCTGCTTTAAGGCTCATCCCACACTGAGACTGCATAAACATGCTCTGAGGCTCGCTTCCCCTGCTGCACTGCTGTTCCCACCACCTTCTGGGCCTGATCCTGTCTCCTGTGACCCCAGAGTCCTGCCCAGTGCTCTGCAAGCTCTCGGCTGTCAGCAATGACCCAGCCTCAGTCTGCAGCGCAGTCCTTCCCTCCTCCCGGAGCTCCCGCTGCCGCTGGGCTGTGGCTCTGTCCCCGTGTGGTTGTTGCCCGCTGTCCCCAGGAACCCCATGGCAGCTGTACTCAGAGCCCAGCCAGCCCCCTTGTCCTCTGCAACTGGACTCACTGAAATACTGCTACAGAGTTCTTACTGCAGACCCACGGTGACAACTGCTCAACCACTGGCCACGCGCTGCTGTGTTGTGAGGTCACAGGGACACCAACTGGGGCCGGGGGCTGCCGAGGGATAGCACAGGGTGGGTCTACACGGGCCGTGCAGGCAGCTCTGAGGACCTGGGCAGTGCTGGGGACATGCACCTGTCTGCCCTCCATGCCCTCAGGATCTCGGTAACTCGGGCAGGTTGTCCGCTATCCCCATTTCAGCGTGATGGTGTGACTAGCAGAGGAAGCCAATAACCACACCTGCCAGGCTTCAGCTCCAGTGGTTGCAGAGAATGGCCCATCCCATAGGAGTCAGCTTAGGCCTCCTATTCTAGGCTACCGTGGCTCTGGACCAAAAGTTCACTGACCCTCGCCGATTGCTGAATCTATTTTTTTCAAGGTCATACATTTGATTTTGGTGTACGTGGCCCCGGCAGGAGGCCTTGAAACCACAGCCAGTCTGACCACCTTTGTCTCCTTACCCGGGCAGGGTCCTGGGCCCTCGCAGGACACAGGGGATATGGACCTGGGTCGCCAGGGACAGCTTCACTACGAAGTGTGGTGCGGGACCCGTTTCCTGACACCATGGGTGGGGACCACAGCTGCCCTGCAAGTCCCTGCTTCCTCATCCAGGCTGCCTCTCACCATGGACCCCAGGGCATGATGGGGTCCAGCGCACAGTGTGATGAGGCGGGCACAGCAGGTGGGTTCTTGGGACCCGAGACAGCTCTGTGCAGCATGCAGACCACAAACTTTCTATCAGTCACAGCCACCCCAGCCCACCTGCATCCCTGACAAGGAGGTGACTTTTTGGAGCTGAGCACTGAATGTGGGGTGAACTCGGTGAGCCCTTGACTGTCCAGAGGAGCCTGTGGCCCACATGGGTCACCATCCCACTGTGGACAGGACCTCAGGCTCTCACAGGCCTGCACCCCAGCTCCGGGCTGCAGGCCTTCCATGGTTCCTCCACACCCTGCCGGCCAGGCAGGGACCAGTGCTTGCTTCAGAGGACCAAACTGGGCCCTGATGTCCAACAATGAAGCTGAGCAGGAAGCTGGAAGCCAGCCACTGATGTCAGACTCCCGGGGATGTAACACTGGAGGAATGCAGAGCACAGCAAATAGCAATTGTAAAAACAGACACATACCTGGCTGTTGTTCTTTGCTTCAAAGCTGCTGCGTCCTGATCTTTTCTCCTGCATGACTTTCTGGTGACTCCTTTGGAGCAGGTAGCAAACCAGCCACTTGTACGCTGCCAGTGGGGCTGCATGGGACAGAGGGAGGACAGTTGTCAGCACAGGGCATCTGACACCCATCTGCACTTACCCGGGACAGAAGGCACAGCGGGAGGGTATGGGGAGGCTGAGAAACAGAGGCACATTGCCAGGCAGTGGCCGGGCAGGAGCGGGAACACGGAGGGCATTTCTGCCCATGCCTGGAGGCCACCTAGAGTCCCACGCTGCCCCAGCACCGAGAAGACATGGGTCACAGCACGCAGGGCCAGCCGCTCCCTAACTCTGGAGCTGGGGGTGTGGGCAGGCCACGTGGCCCGGTCCACACCAGCACCCACGCCCTCCTCAGGCATGGGGGCCTGGTGCCCAGACCTGGGTGCCTCCAGGCTGTGGCGGGCAGGGGGCCCCTCAGCCTGGCAGCTGCTCTTGGCTTGGGGCTCCTAGGAAGGCAGAAGCGGAGCAGTGTCACACAGCCCGGGGCCTGGGAGAGGGCTCCCAGCTGTTTCTCAGCTGTGAGGTCAGTAACCCCTCAGGTACGGCTGAGGCCCCCGTTACCAACCAAACAAGACTATTATTGCACAGGCTCAGAGATGTCAAGCAGCTTGGGCTCGGTCACAGCCACCAGGAGGGACAGCCGGGGTGGAGCACTGGTTTCTGTGACCTCCAGGCACAGCAGATCCTGGTAGCAAGCACGGGGGGCATGGGGCTGGGATGAGGGTCCCACTGGGTGCAGGGCACTCCCTGCAGAGCTGGGGCTTCTCGGATCTGACCCCAGAACCTGTGTCTGTGGCCTCGTTAAATACAGGGGCCTTGTAGGTGTGAGGAAGTCAAGGACGTGAATGAGGTCAGCATGGACTGGGGGGTGGACAAATCCAACAAGCACCTTACAAGGGACAGAAAGAGAAGACACGGAGGTGGCCATGTGACAACAGAGGCAGCCCGAGCCATACGGCCACCGGCCAGGCCCACCCGGAGCCCCAGCGTGGAGGCGGCAGGGCAGGTGCGTGGCCCTGACCACACCTGGACTTTGGACTCCTGCTTCCCTGGGGCGAGGGTCCAAGTCTGCAGGTTTTGGCACCCAGCCAGCCCAGACACGGGGCACCGGGCTGCACGCCCGCTCGGGTCTCTGCGACTGCTGCCTCCCCCGTCTTCCAGTCCGGGTGTCATCGGCTCGGGAAGCCCTGACTCCCTCCACAGCTTGTCCCTGAGACCCTCGTGGAGCTCTCCACAGGCTTCACCACAGAGCGAGCCCCACCACCCTGCACCCCTTGGCCCTGACCCCACTACCTGCGCTGTGTGACCTTGCTGCCTGCCCACGTGACCCCCGTGGCCTTGATGCCCATCCATACACACATTTGTCTGAGCAGTAAACACGGCAATTGCTTGGTATTCATGTGAATGAGCCAGCTGAGGGGAGGATCTTGACCTAGTGGGACACACGCCAGTGCAGAAGCCTGTTCATCACATGTATCTCACACACGCTTCTTGCACAAGTCAGAGGAACATACAGAAGTGGCGCCGGCCTCTCCTGCCCGCCTCCTGGCTCTGAGTCTCCACCCCGCACATGGCTGCAGAACCCAGGACAGGCCTGCGCCCCTCAGTCCTGCAGAGCTCACAGAATCTTCCCCTGGGGACCGGAGGCCCATGAGTCAGCCCTGGACCTTTGACTTGGTGACCACAGCCTGAGGAGATGGGGACCGAGGGCCTGGCCAGGCCACCAGTCCTCTGCAGCATCCTGTCACCCTGGGGTACTTTCCACCCAGTGCAGATTTTCCCCCGGAAACCTTTCCACTTTGCTGGATCTCACAAGAGCCGGGAGGTAGCAGGAGAGAGATGATATTCCCCAAGGCCAGTGGGAAAGCACTGCTCCTGCAGTCCAGGTGACAGGGGCAAGGCGGGCGGAGCCTGGGAGCTGTGGGCCTTCGCTCTGCTCTGCGGTAGCCATGAGCTCACTGATGGGCCTCGGCTCATTGATGAATTCCACCTCACTCTGGAGCCTTGTGCAGCAGCATCTGGGCAGCCCAGGATGTGACTTGGGATCACCCGGCAGGATTCTCTGTCCCTACTCGCCATCAGAATGTTAAACAGGTGGACGGGCCAGGAAGGCAGGTATGTCAGGAGTGAAGTGGCTTCTCCCCTGGGTGACACCCGCAGTACACTAAGTCACAGCACAGTTGCACGTCTGAATGGCCATCGGCAGATGCCCAGCAGGTACTGGTGGCAAGTGCTGTGCTAAGTCCCTGCCATGCTCCATAGCACTGACCTCCAGAGCCCTCGTGAGGCCGGTCCTACTAGGTCCCATGCTGCAGACCAGGAGAGCCAGGGTGGAGCCTGGAGTCCTGCAGCTGGTGGAGCGCGGGGCATCACAGGCAGCTGGGGGAGCAGTCACCACACTCTGCTGCAGAGGCTGCTTTTCTATCTCCTGGGGCCTCACCGGGATGTTAGCTTCTGCCACGCTACAGGGACCCTGCGTTGGATTCCAAGGCCAGCCCCGTAGAACAGGTCTCCATGAGCTTCGCAGACAGGTATTTTAAGAATGTCAATTAAGCTGGGGATTTAGCTGAGTGGTTTCACTGCCTGCTGCGCAAATGCAAGGACCCGAGTTTGCTCCCCAGTACCAAAAAAAAAAGAATGCCTATTAAATACTAGTTGGTTAAGTGATGGTGAGACAGCGGAGTTTGCACCGATGCTTAACAGTGGTCTTTCCAGCATGGGATTTGACGAGAAGGAGGACTCCTTGGGAGGAAGCACCCGGCTCCCAGCCTGGAAGCTCCGAGTCGTCACACAGATCCTAAGACTTGTAGCCTGGGGGCTCGCATCCAAACGTTGGGCCTGTGTAATCCCTGGGTCTCCCAGGGCCAGGGCAGCTGAAGCAGGGACATTTACAGAGCACCCTGGGGTGTGGAGCAGGAGGCCCAGCCCACTCAAACCTGGGTGCCCCACACCTGCCCCAGCTGCTTCCCTCACCTTGACCTGTGTCCACAGAGGACCCAGAGGTGCCTCCTCCACCCTCAGTAGCATTCCGCAAACAGGCACCGCCGAGCACAGAACACAGGCCCACCCACCAGCTGCCTCCTGCTAGGGCGGACCCAGCCCCTCCTCCTGAAACACATCCCATCCGGCCTCCCGCAGCTGCCCTGTCCTTCATGGAGATGCAAGACCACTTTCTGAGGGAGCCCTGCATGGCCGGCCGAGGTCTACACAGCAGCCCAGGCCACCACCCTGCAGAACCTGGGCTCGGTCATCTCTGCGTCTCTGCCTGTGGAACTGGAGATTTCACCCAAGAGCGACCTAAGAGCAACCACCCTCCCCAGAGTGCAACCTCGGCCTGAGAGCGGCAGCCTGGGCCTTCAGGCAGCTGCGCCACTCTGTGCTGACCGGGGCTCTCGTGGGCCCAAGCGGGCCCCATGTTCCGGTGGCACCAGAGGAAGGTAAGCGAGAAGACTAGGGTGAACCCACACCACCTGTGCAGGGGCCAGGGAGGAAGCAGGCCGGCGTGGGGGCGAAGGCTGCCGCTGGGAGTGTGGGGTGGGCGGGGGTGGAGATGGAGGCAGCCATGCAGGGTCTAAGCAGGGCAGGCAGGCAGCCAGAGCTGTCCACAGCACAGCCTAGAGGCTCCCGCCACTGGGGCACAGGGCTCAGAGAGCAGACGGCAGGGCCGCTCCACACGTCATCCTGCAGGTTGAGGGACGGGCACCCCTCATGTCATCCTGGGGTTGGAGTAAGCCAGCACCGGCATGGAGAGTGCCCCAAGCATCGGTCAAGGGAGATGCCCCGTGTCCAGCCACCGCCATGGAACCACCGGCCTCCCACCTGCCCGCCCCTGTGGCACAGTGCCTTCCTGGGTAGAGAAGAAGAGAAAGCTAGGAAAACCCTCGGCACCACCCTGGGGCAGGCCACGCACCTGTGGGGTCCAGCCAGTCGGCCACACTGGTACCCTTGAACCTCTGGCCAACCATGCCGGGGTAGGCCTCCAGGAAGTCCACAGTGCGCAGCGGGCTTTGGAAGCGAGCTCCATCTAGGACAGGCACACCGGTGACTCTAGGGAGAGGCAAGGAGCCCACCGGCCAGGGCCCGCCTTGCCCGGCACTGGGGACTGGCTCGGTCACTCTGGGACCGTCCGCCCCTCCCACAGACAGAGGGCACATCTTACAGATCTCCCACACCAACTCAGTCAGCAGTGCTGGAGAGCCCAGCGCCCCCACCCCAGCCTGCACCGGGTCTACCTTGCACCTGGCGCTCCAGGAAACTCAGCAAGTAGCTGCTGGTCTGCCCCAGCAGCACATTGTTGTCGCCCTCATATGTGCAGTTCGGATCATTGTCATTTCTGAGGTCGCCCAATCGGTTCACTGCAACAGAGCCAGGACACTGCATCAGGCAAGACGCTCGCCTGAGAGTCCACCAGTCCCTGCCTGCACCCCACTGGGCCAGAGAGTGAGCTCCTGCAGCCCGCATCTCCCACCCATCTCCCACGAGCTGTGGCCCGAAGCCTCCGCTGAGGTCTGCACCGCCAACCTAGCACACACAGGGCCTCCGGGAAGCTGGGGGACGCTGGGCGGGCAGAGCTGATGCAGTGTGGACTCAGTGGTCCTTCTCCCAGCCCGTGGGCCACGCGGCAGCACCTCCCTACCAGGGGACCCCGAGATAGGGCATTTCCAGGAAGCTGACATCCTTGGGCCGAGGGGGAGCTGAAAGGGCTGGGCGAGGCCTCAGAAGAAAAACCTGTATCTGAGATTCGGAAGCTAGATGAAGCCCTTCGCATGGCCCCTGGTGACTTCAGCATTATTGGTCTCAGCCCAGAGTTTGCGTAATGAATCTCCACTCAGCCCAAGATTCAATTTCCTTCTTCTCCTTAAATCCGGAATGCAGCTCAACTATTTATAGGGTTTCTATGAGTTACAGCAACAAACAAAGACTGCTGACACTGCACGGAGAACGGAGACAGGCACAGGAGTGAACTCTGTGCGGGTGTGGCAGGCACGGAGGCCACATGATGCCACTTCGCTGGAGCAGCACAGGTGAGATCAGAGGCCCCGGGCGCCCAGCCAGGCGCTCGCTGGCTCAGCCACCGCTCAGCATGAGCCAAGATGCTCTCCCAGGTCAACAAGGGCTCTGCAGCCCTGCTGTCTCTGGAGCAAGCATGCGGCCTTCTTAGAGTAACCAGTTTCTACCAAAAAGATCTGCACACAGGAAGCTGTACAGCTAAGCTGCAGACAGAGATAGCGACGGCAAAGACCCTAACGTTAGCGTAACCGGAGCAGGTAAGTCACGGGGCAGGCTGCCGCCAGCTCCTCTGCCCAAGCTCTGTGGGTATTAATCCACTTGACCTCCTCGAGAGCCCGTGTTCTGGGGGACACTTGACCCCATCACATACGAGGGAACAGGGACAGCCAGGCTGAGCGACCACCCGGCTACAGTGCCAGGAGGACAGAGCCAGGCTCTGCCCTCGTGTCTGCTGGCCACCCACCTTCTGAGTCACATGCCAGCGGCCTAAAGAACACATAATGCCATGGAAACTCTTCTAAGTTGAAGAATTTTCTAGGATGAAGCAGGAAAAGGAAAGGATAAAAGGAACTCAGATGTGTTGTGTACATGGACCAACTTGCCATGGGGAATGGAAACATTATGCGCTGCACATGTGTACTGATAAAGTAAAACTTTTTAAAAAATCTCCTATCAGGGGCCGGGGATTTAGCTTGGTGGTTTTGACACCTGCTGCACAAGCGCAAGGATCCAAGTTCGATCCCCCGTACCAACCCCCCCCAAAACAAAAACAAAAACAACAACAAAACAACAAAAAACAAAAAAAAACAACAAAAAATCTCCTATCAGAATAAAACTTAGTGCTAGTGACCTCAATCATTAACCAAAAAGTCACAGTTGAAAGCCCTGCCCTGGCTTTCTGTGGCTAGTCACACATTTCTCCATGCCGCATTGTATCCTGGGTTTTGAGCAATTAACATCAGGCAGGATCTGTCTAGGGGCGGGGGGCAAATAATCGGGTTTGAGGCGCTGTGGGGCCTCTGCCAATGTGGCACAGAAACAGCCACAGGCCACGAGTCTGAGCAGGAACAGGGGTGGCTGTGTTCCAGTGAGACTTCATGTACAGAAACAGGCAGGGACTGGGACGGCCGGCAGGCTGCTTGCTGCACCCTGGCCTAGTGTCAATGTGGAGGCTGAGACAGGAGGAAGCTGCCAAGCCCTTTCCCACTCCTACCTGCCAGATAGCCATGCCCGCCGCATGCCTCCCGACACTCCTGGATTCCTTGCTGCGCCGTCCATGAGACCAGGGGCTTGGCAGCCGCCCCCAGGGCGTGAATCTCTCGGCTCAGCTCTGCCTGTGGGTAGGAACCCAGGGAGGACAGGTGAAGGGAGGCTCCGGATGCTGGCACGGACGGACTATGCCCCTTCAGGTCTAACCTGAGACGCCCCCACCTGCAGGAGGAGGCCCAGTTTTAGTTAAAAGCAGGGAAGGAACTGATCCACCTGTGCACAAGGTGTGAGGCCTCAGTGCAGGTGTGAGAGGTGTCGGTCACTCCGACCATCCACTGGGCCCAGGCCTGCTGGGCCATACTCCCTCCTGCCCTATGTGTGCTTGGTAAACATCCTTTGGCTTCCGCTTGATAGCCAAAATTCAGAGAAAGCAACTCATGCCTGCTAAATAAAGAGGCCCGTTTAGTGTCTCCCAGTCAAGTCACGGGCTACTTTGGGATCCTCCGAAGCCTGGCTGGGTCAAACGCTGAATTTTAGAGTCAACAGAACTTTGTGCCTTTCAAAGGGTTAAACAGGCAGAGGTGCCGGGACTCGGGGCAAGCACGTGTAGCCCTCTTTCCTGGCCTTCAGCCTCGCTCACCCCACAGTGAATCTCGCCGGCTGACTGGCGGCCCTGCCTCCCAGCTGGAGTCTGTGAGCGGTTGAGGGCATCATCTGTAGCCCCGGGCTGCAGCCTGTCTAGTCTGCTTTCAGACCCTTTTGTTTGGATTCACATTTTACTCCCACTGGGGGCAAACCCAGGAGGCTGTGGAAAACCAACTGGTAAACCAGAGACAAAGAAATCCGCCCTGGGCTCCTCTGTCCCGAGAGGCTGATCTCAGGGCATCTGCACCCTCGCTCCACTCTAGTGCAGTCAGCAGGATGCTGACCTTTGTGTTTATGGAAAGATCAGGACCACGAAACCCACCGCGGGCTGGCGATGTGGATTCTGCAAAGCCATCAAATTCTCAGAGGAGGAGCTGAACTCACAGACGAAGGCGGTGTCTGGTCAGCACTCCCTCGAGAGACGGGCACGCGGATTCAGCCCACGTCACACAGGCCAAGTTGCCCACCCCTACCCCACTGATGCCTTTGGAAATCACAGCTGGATCTGGGCTGGGACCTCAGCACCACCTCGAGGATGTCTCACCTGCCAGACCCCGTGGTCCCCACTGAGCAGGCCTTGATACAGTCCCTCCAGGTCCAGCAACAGCGACTTGGAGAAGTGGTCCAGGGCGTAGGCCGCTGCCAGATACGGAAGCAGGCGCCATTGCTGGAAGAGACATGGAAGATGCTGTTCCAGAAGGCCAGCCCCCCCCAGGACACAGGGACCCGGGGTCAGGCTGCCTGCACACCACAAGCCAGCCACTGGGCAGCCGCGAGCCTCGCACCCAGACTGCTAGGTCACAGCCCGGGCCCCCACCCCGGCCCGTGCCGTCCTTCGTCTCCCCTCCCTCCATGCCGTGAAGGTGCAGCAATCACTCCCTACGTCCGGCAGGGAGGCTGAGGCAGCTACAGACCTAGGAGGCCCGCGAAGTGCAGGGAGTGCCCAACACCTATGCACACCCAACCCCTGACACGGGGCAGGGCACAAGCACTGCTGGAGGAGCCCATCACCGTGCCAGCCACGTCCCTGTCCCACCAGCCCATCCAGGCTCTGCCAGCCCTCGGGCAGAGGCTTCAGCTGGGCCCAATGCCCAGGGAGAAGGCCAGAGGACAGGGCGGCTGGCACCTCACCCAAGGCACACAGCCAGTCAGGGCGGCCTGGTTGCAGTCGCCATAACACTGTGCTGCCTGGGGCCTGGGGCCACAGAGGCCCGGGTTAGCTGGGCTGAGAGGCCATGCAGGCTGCGTGGTTGTGAGCAGGATGCTTCCCGCCCTCTTTCCTCCGATTAGCACGGGTTCCCCGCACAGTAAAATAAAGTCCCAGGGACACCTGCAGCTCTGCACCATGCCTTAGCAGTCATCAGCTTCACCGTGCTGCTCAGCGCTGCCCAGGACAGGGCTGATTTACCTACAGGATCCCGACCTGGGTCCCCGTCTGGTGGTCCTCGGTGCCCCGAAAAGGGAGGACACATGTGCAGGGGTACAGCCCCACCCTGTTCCATGGCCCTACTTCTGCCTGACCCACTTCTGGGAGCCAGATCTCATCTCCCCAAAGGGGGAACATGTGCACGCAGAATGGAAAGAAGCAGAGACCCGGAGCACCCCAACCTGCATCTGGTACTCCAGCACGGGGATCTCCTCCTCCTCCGTGGGGCCGAACTGACGCCGTGTGGCTGAGAAGCGGATCGTGATGCACAGGGCCTGCTGCAGGTTCACCACGCACATGCCCGTGATGAAGATGCGGCCCGAGGTCAGGCTGCCCAGGGACACCCCAGTGCGCTGCTTGGCATCCTGGGGGAAAGGAGCCGTGACACTGGTGGCCAGATGGAGGGGCTGCTCAGAGAGCAGCTCGATGCGAAGGCGAGGGTGCTCCCCGGCCTCCCAGGATGGGGGCACCACAAGCTACACGGACACACATGTGCCCGGGGCGGCCGGGGGTGCGCAGACTCCCCGCAGAATCACCCTACCTTAACGGTGGTGACGTAGGTGCCCTGGGGGGTGACGTCCCCAGCCCGGTTCAGGAGGTCCTGGCGGGGAATCCTCACCTTGTGGAACATGGCGAAACTGTGGGACAGAGGGAAGAGCTTCTATCACTGGAGCCTTCCCTGGCTTTTCACCTGTCCCCAGACGGCCTGAAGGTGACAGAGCCCCAGAGACAAGAACACGCGTGGTGGGCAGAGGTCACCGCCAGGGCCCTCACCCCTGCGGGACACGGGTACTCCTGAGGGACACACAGGGAGGCGCTGTGGCAGCTCACCCGAACACAGGGCAGGCCTGCCCCTGACACCAGTGTGTCTCCCACAGCACCCTCAAGCCAGACCCCAGGCCCAGCCAGGTGCATCAGCAAACTGAAGTTTTAGGCACTTAAGTCAAACAACAGACTCTGCACGTGGCTTCCCCACTCCAAATATCACGCGTTAATATTTGGAGATATTTGTACTGTCACCAGGTCAGGAAAACCTCCTTATTTCACAATAGCTTAGAAACAAGGTTATGCAAAATTATGGTTATTACGTAACTGCAAAAAACCACCAAAAACAAACTTAAAAATATCAATGATTCCCGTAGCAACTCGGGATGACTGAGGTCACAAATGGTGTCAAGAACATCTTTCACGAAACCTCAGAAGCCCTCATGGGTTAGGACGCAGCGTCCACGCTGCAGATGGGTGGCCTGCTGGACAGAGGACGCACTACCACTTTTTTCACATTAAAAGCTCTTGAAATTCGTTTTTAAAAATTCCGCTGAATTGTAATCCTGCCACGTGAGCCAACAGAGCAGCAGGGGAACCCCAGCAGTTTCGTGCCGGAGCCCTGGCGCCCTCTGCTGGCCGAGACCACAACCTGCAGGCCACCAGCAGGCTCAGCCTTGCCCAGGGCCAGACCTCTGGCTGCTGGGTGTGCAGAGCGACCAGGTCAGCTCCTGGGGCACTGGAGCTGCGGCTCAGCTTGTCACTGCTGCTGAGGCTCCAGGAGGCTGGGGTCTCTAGCCTCACAGTGCCTTCTCCACAAGGACGCAATGGCTTATGGCAGGGCCCGACTCAGTGTCCCATGGAGGCCAGCCCCGGAGCACACATGTTCCCCTCTGGACTAGGAGCTGTGTGGGGGACAGAGCACAGGGCTCTCCGAGATCTCCCAAAATAAAGTGGGAGATTCTCAAGCCAAATGAGCAACGATCCTGATGCTAATGGACCTGTGGGCAGGGCGGGTACCACGCCAGCCACGGGCATCACCCAGCCCTCAGTACTCATGAAGCAACAGGGCGGTGCCCCGGCCCCAGCCTCTCCTCTGGGCTGACTTCACCCTCCACGCCCTCTGCAGCTCCCCTGCCGGGAAGTCTGGGCAGAAGCCAGACCTCCCTGAGCCCCACACCTGCCTTCCAGCAAGGGACAGACAGAAGGACATTTCTCTGTGGGGGCCGACCACAGACACTGTCCTCTGCCTGCCAGTCAGCATGGACCTCTGCCCAGGGCACTGTGGGGACCAGTGGAGAAGGAGCCGTGGAGCCAGAGCGATGTGGGCTTGGACAGAATCCCGAGGCTCAAGAAGCAGGGGCCAGTGTCATCAGGCCACTCCACAGAGCAGGAGCCCAGTGAGAAGCAGCCCAGGTGGGGTCTCCATCCCGAAGCTCAAGCAGTTCCAGTGCTGGCTCTGCAACCCCACCCCTCAGAAAGGCCCAATGCATCTCACAAGCTGCCTCTGCCCTGGCAGGGCCTGCCTTACCCTGTGTTGTCCCCACGCCTGCCAGACACTGTTCCTAGCCTGTGGCCTCAGCCTGGCCGCCAGCACTCTCGAGGTTCCCCGGGGCCTGGGCCAGACACTGCTCTGTCCCTGCTGTACCACACCCACACCCCCTACACCCACCCAACTCCCACCCCGGTGCTGCTAGAACAGGGAAACCAGCGGGACTCTGGCTTCCAGGCTCTGACACTGAGCTGGCGGGAGGAGCAAGCCCAGGCCAGAACCGTGATGGTGCCCACGCTGAGCCCCGGGGACCCAGCACACCCAGCCCAGTGCCCACCAGGGCTGAGGCCCCACACAGGAAGAGACAGGCGCGGGCCCGCTGGGCCTGAGAGGGGGGCACCACCTAGCAGGGAGCCGGTCCATAGAGGACCTTGCAGAGGTGGGCATCCTGGGGACGGGGGCATGCAGGATAGGGGGCCCGGGCACCCACCTCGACACAGCCACCCAGGGCAAGGTCAGGACACACGGCCCGGGGAGGCCCCAGCCTGGGACCTGCAGGAATCTCAGTGCCGACCTCAAAGGAGGGCGCAGGGAGCATGTACTGCAGCCGCCAGGCCCACGGAGACACTCACCCGTTGTCCAGGCCATTCTGCCCGAGCTTCCGCCCCATGTCGCCAACCATCACCCCTGGCATGGGGAGCAGGGTCTCCGGGTCCCGGATCTGCACAAGACCAAGCAAGCAGGAAATAACAGCTCCGCGAGGATCACCAGAAGGCAAAACTGAAGTGTCCAAAAGCCCCAACGCTGGGATGCCTCGGGGTGGCCGTGGGTCTCACTGTCCCTCAGAAATGACACAGCCAAGGCCCAGCCCCAGCAGCTAGGAATGGGGCCTGAGGTGGAAATAGGGTCTCTGGATGTGAGGAAGCGGGAACTGGGAGACAAGATTGTCCTGGGTTAGCCAGCCGGGCCCTAAACCAGTGACAAAGGACCTTACAGCAGACAGAGGAGGAGACAGTACACAGAAAAGGACACATGGAGAGGGAGGCAGAGGCTCCAGGGACACCTGCATGTTGGGAACAATGCTACATAATTCTAGGGAAAAATCACTTGGTTAGCCTAGTTCTCTTGTCTACAGCCCAGCTGCAGAATAACTCCAGTGTGGCCTCCGGTCACCACTGAGACTTCAGTGATCCAGTGATGCTGGGATTCTCCAGGACAAGAAACATCCTGGGAGAACAAACATCTGCTCAGTTCCTCCTTGTTCTTGGACTGTTAACATCTTGTTTGCCCGAGATGTACGAACTCTCTGTAAGCCTTCCATTACACCTTGTTTATCCCAATGTGAACTACTGAACTCTCTGCAAGTCATTTGTTACGAGGTACTGAATAAAAGGTGTGGTAAGCTGGGGGCTTTTGTCTTTGCCGCCCAGAGCAGCCCTGATCAGACCCAAAGCTCAGCTTCTTCTCAGTCTCATTTGTCTACCTTTCCTGTAATTCGCCGTGTGCTGCCGTGGCTCACAGGAGACCAGGACTCACTGCAGAGGTTCTGGTAACGTCCCCTTCCCCTGTCCCCTACACCTGCACCCCGAAGCCGAAGAGGCAGGAAGGAGCCTCCAGGAGCTGAGGAGAAGCACGGCCCGGCCCACACCCAGCCCCAGGCTTCTGGCCTCCCTGCTAGTGAGACAGCCCTGCCCACAGCCTCCGGGACTTTGTGGAGCTGACTTTCTGTGGTCTTAAGCCCCCTGTGCTGCCCTGCTGGGTCAGCCGCAGGGCAGGATGGTGGCAAGAGGTGACGCTGCTGCAGGGCCCCAGGATGCCCTGCTCGGGTCTCAGACGCAGGGCTCCCGAGGGATGCTAACAAAATGCCAACACGGCCACGCACACACGTGCTGTGGGTCAGACCGAGATGTCTGTGCAGAGACCACTCCCCGCGTGAGGTCCACGAAACGCACCTGAGTAACTAAAGGCACACACCTGGCTGGTGGCCTGTCCCACGGCGTGAGCTGCAGAGAAAGACCCAGGGTTCGTTCTACGGGACCCCTGTCATGGAGGCACTGCCACCTCCTCCCCAGCAGATGTTCCTGTCGTTCTAGAGGCACCGCTGCCGCTAGTGGGGGAGCCGGGGCTGTGGCTAAGCATCTCAGACAGCACGAGCACGAGACGTGCACCACAGGGCCTGACCCAGGGGGGAACCCGCTCCACAGAAATACCCAGGGCAGGGCACAGCTCGCAGCTCAGCCTGTGCTGAGCATGTCGAGGCCTTGGGCTCCAGCCCCGGAATGAAAGAAAGGGAGAGACAGAGAGAAGAGGGGAGAGGGGATAGAGAGAAGAGAGAGAAAGAAATCTTATTTGAAATTTACCTACTCATAAAAATTGTTAGCTTTTGTTTATTTTGTGAAATAATCATCCAACTTAATTGAACGTTACAGATACTTAAAAATTGAAAAAGGGTTAAAATCCAAACCTAAGCCATCTTTTCCCTTTCCTAAAGTCTTTCGATGAGGCTCAGTAAAGACTCACGAATTTTTAAAACCTTTTGAAATCAATTCCATTAAAAACAACAACCACAAATGAAAGATGGAGAGACAGTGTCGGCGCTTGAATCTTCAATGCCCCCAAGGGCCATGTGTCCAGGGCTGGGCCACCAGCCTGTGCTACTCCTGGGAGGTGCAGCCTTCGTGGGCAGTAGGGGATCCTCCCAGGGCCCGGTTCTCTCTCTTGCTTCCCAGCCCCCATGAGGGGAGCAGCTTTGCTTCCAAGTGCCCCCTGCAACCTCAGGGCCAAAATGATGGGACCAAGTGACCACAGACTGACACCCCTGAACCCGTGAGCCAAAACAAACCTTTCCTCTTTGTGAGTGATTATCTCGGATGTTTTGTCACAGCAACGGAACACATTACACAGAAGGGAACACATCACAGAGACAGTTGACATTTGTCATCAAACAGAAAATAACACAAGCTTTCAGTTCACCTAGAAACACATGATAAGATGGCAGTTATAAATATCCAGATAATTCCTGCATCAAGGAGTGAATTCTAAAGCCAGAAATAGAACTAGCGAGTTAGTGTGACCCATATCTAAAAGGCATTTCCATCTCATTTCCTATGATCCTTAGGAGATTGTGGTCCTAAATGCATTTGGCAACCTGCGAGGACCCCGGGCCCTCCACCTCCTCGGCCAGGACAGGGGTACGTCGCAGTTCCTGTTAAGTCATCCTGGGATCTCTGGTTTCCCTCCCTCGCTCCCAGGATCTGCAGCACCTGGGCACACAGCAGGCTTTGTGGGGTGACAAGGTCTTGGGGAGCAGTTTTAGCATCACTCATGAGACAGCCTCAAATGCTGCAGCTCTGTGGCCTAAAACAACGGCCCCTACCTTTGGGGCTCCAGGGACCAGTTTTGTGGAAGATAATTTTTCCATGGAGGGGCAGGGGTGGTGGTGGTGGTTTTGGGATGATCCAAAGGAGCTGGAACCTGAAACCCTGCTATGCGTGGTTCACAGTCAGCTCGGTAGGCTCTCACTGGTCCACACCCCATGAGACTCTAATGCCCTGACGATCTGACAGACACTGGGCTCGGGGTGAAGGGAGCAGCTGGAAATACAAGCGAAGCCTCTGCTCACCCACAGTGCACCTCCTCCTGAGGCTGGGCCTTGGTGACCCCTGGAAAACGGTTTTATCTAGATGTCCCCCCAGAGCCTCTTGCGCTCAGAGGTGGGGATTTTAGGAGATGCCTAGATCATAGGGCGTGATAGTCATCACTGGGCTCATCCACTGACAAGTTTATATCTAAGTGTGATGTTGGGAGATGAGGCTGCTTGGAGGAGATGGGTCACTGGGGGCGTGGCCTGGAAGGGTTCATCCCCCGCCCTCCCTCTTGACTGCCCACTCTCTGCTTCCAGCTCCCATGCCACGAGCTGATTCTCCTCCTCAACCAGGCAGGCCCCTCTGCAGTGCCACCCCGCCTTGGAGCCAGCCAACTACAGACTGGAACCTCTACAGACTGTGAGCCAAATAAACCTCTCCTGCTTCAATTTGTGGGTGTCAGGTACTGTATCTTAGCAACAAGAAAGTGATTAAGACACGTGGTCTAAAAGAAAGAACCGAGTTCTGCAGCAGGACATTTCCACCGAGTCCGCTCTGGGTACAAGTCCGCGCTCGTGGAAACCACACGTGGCCTCGGGTGACCGTCCCCACATACCTGTACCACGAAGGAGTGCAGCCCGTGGCACTGGCCGTCCGGAGTGTACAGCTGTGCAAACACCACCCCGTGGGTCGCTGTCTTGCCCATGTTGCCCACCCAAAACTTGGCAGCTTCGAAATCAGGGGAATGTATGACGAACTCCTGCAGGGGAAGTCAGGGGCAATCACCAAGGGCAACAGGGGTAGAAGCCCATTCGTTTCCCTTCCAGAAAGATCCAGTGTTCCAGGCTTGAAATCTCAGAGGCCAGAGGGACCATGCTTACTCTTCCCCATGCCACATGGGGCCTTGTTTGTGAATACACAGCGTATTCCGGGTCCAAGACTTACAGCGGCGCCTTATCCAGGAAATGATGACAAATTTCCAAGCAATAAGACCTGTGCAAAACACGCTGCCTGCTGGAAAACGGGCCCAGATGGCACTTGCTGTCACGCGTCATCGCAGACAGGCTGTCCCTGTGGAGCGCTTTTTCTTCTACCTTTTCCACTGCACTCTTTAAGCAGAAGACTGGCCCTGCTTTATTTCTACCACAGCAGCAGAGGTGCATCCAGATCCTGGGCTCCCGCGCGCCACCCAGGCTCAAGGCCACACCCACACAGCAGGGATCCAGCGCCCCTGAGCCCACCCCCCTGATATCCCTCTGATCTTCACTCAGGGACCAGGTGTCAGGAGGAGGCTGGTGAAATGGCAGCACCTGAGACCAGGATGACCCTGGCCTGTGGCCGGGCACAGGGCACCGTCCTCTGCCCGCCAGTCAGTCTGGGCCTGTGGGGGCCACGGGCACCACGGGGAGGGGAAGGAGCCCTGGAGCCAGAGAGACCTGGATTCAGACAGAATCCTGAGGCTCGGGAACTGGGCAAGAGCCATGAGGGCCTGTGTGGTAGCAGCTTCCCTCAGCCTGCTCTGACTGGGCCTGGGCCCCACAGCAGCTGGGGTCCCTGCTCTGGCGAGGCCGCACATGGCATGCCCCTCCCCACATTCCTGTCACACACTAAATTCACAGAGGGCATGGGCTCCCGCCCCCTAGTGTGACACATGGTCTCAGAGCGCCTCTTTTTTTTGTTTGTTTTTTGACATAGGGTCTCTCTGTGTAGCCCAGGCTGGCCTTGAGCTCACTGTGTAGACCAATCTGAACTCAGACTCATGGCGATCCCCCTGCCTCAGCCTCCCTGCTGGGGTCACACGCTTGTGTCAGCATGTCCAGCTCCAGAGCCTCTCTCACAAGCAACACGTGTGTGCTCAGGGTTCTCAGCTCTTAACCGGGTTGCTCACGGCATTTCATCGGCTCCCACCCTGGGCCCGTCTGGTGGAAGGTGGCACCTACCTCCGTGGCAGGGTCATAGTGAGCGGTTGTTCGAATGGCCTGGGTGTTGCTCCCGTGACTCAGTTCAGTCAGAGCAAAACAGCCAAAGATCTAGACACGGAACCGAGAAGCCATGAGCAGTGAAGGGTCCCTGGGAGGCTCCCACCACCGTTCACGCTGGAGGCCAGCTGCGACGGGCGCCCCAGCCTCCCCCGTGCCTAGGCAGACTTCCTGTGTCACCCATCACGCTGGTCGCCACCCCCACCCAGGGGACAGCGAGCTCTCCAGGTCCTGGGAACCCTCTCCCACCATCGCCTTCCCACACACTCTGGGGGCACGGGGGGAGAACCGAGCCCTCCGCTTCCCAGGCCCCGCACCTACCTCCATGTTCAGGACCTTTTCAACATACTTGAGGTGCCGTTCAGAGCCCAGGCTGTAAAGAGTTGATCCAAAAACCTGGAGACACAGCACTGTCACACACACGGTGGGCACAAAGGACACGGCTGCTCGCCCGCACGGCTGATGTGCACTTCGCACCCTCGTGTGCCCCTGCCTGCCACGCTGCCCCAGGAGGAGGACAGGCGCCCCGCCAGGCTCCCCATGCTCATCTGCCCGTGCCAAGCGGCCCACACCAGCTAAGCAGCGTCCCCTCAACCGCAGATGCCTGAGACATCCGGAGGGTCTGAGAGAGGTTGGTGACAGGATGGAGAGAGCCACCAAGCCACACGAGACACGCAGGGATGAGGCCACAGCACGGCCCGGGCTCGTCTCTAAGGGGACAAAGGGAAGGAACGCAACTGCTTTCTTGCTTGGATATACTCTCCTTCTCCTATTGGTCTTCACACAGCCACACGTATAACATACAATATGATATACGTAAATATATACTCTATACAGGCTGGTCCAAGAATATGGCGTGTTCACATCTTAAAAAATTATTACAGCGAAAGACACTTTGCCATGAACCCCCCTCAAAATCACCCTCTTTGCTTCACAGACTCATCTCATTCTTGTCCCCTTCTGAAGCAGCTCTGGAGTCCTCTTTCACGACTGTCTTTACCTATCCTACAGAAAGGCTCATAAAAACATGACACTGTGTCCTCCTTGTTCACCTTAGTCACCAGACCTGGTGCCATGTGACTTCCTGCTCTTCCCCAAAGTGCAAATGACTGTGTGAAAGGGAAGCAATTTGAATACATTCAGGACATTGAGGCAGCCACGAAAGCTAAAGACTCTCAGGAAAGAGGACTCCGGAGCTGCTGCAGAAAGTGTCGAGGACGACGGGATGAGTGTGTTTGAAGCAAGGGGGAATTAATGGGAATGTGTCTCTTACTGCAATCAATTTTTAAAATTTAAACACTCACCCTGTGTTTGGATCAGATCTTGTATATATATGCAAAAGAAAAAGGCCCAAGGCACCTCCTCCTTCAGGACCTTACATTTCACAGCACTGCACTATATTCAAGAACTTAGGTGTGCAAATGCACACATGTGGCCAGCAAGGCCAAGGTCTTACTAAATCTGAAATGCTGACCTGACTGCAGGAGATAGCAGTCACAGTGTACAGGTGTGAGTCCCAAGGGCCCCGCGTGAACACAGACTCACCATCAGGTGGAGGGCGAACTTGGTGCTCACTGACCAGTCGTATGCGCCCAGGCAGTTGATCAAGGCCAGGAGCTGCAGCGGGTTCTGCAGCAGGCTGTCCAAGCTGAAGAACCCATACTCCAAGACCCGCTTGCACCGGAGGAAGCTCAGCTCTCGGTACTTCTCCAGAGGCAGCTCAGGGCCACGGGAACTGGAAAAGAGCGGGTCCTTCTCCAAAGCCGAGAAGACGGTCTTCTGAAAATGCAGGAGACCGGACACTAGCTGGGGGCCGAGAACGAAACGTCCCCTTCTTACATAGGCTTTTCTCAAGGCCACACGCGGCTGGGACACAGTCTGACCCGTTCCAGTCTTCCTGGCAATTTGGGGTTCGAAGAGAGGGGCCCGTGCTGTTCTGGGACAGCCCCCACCTCACCGAGCAGAGAAGGCCAGGGAGGCCGCAGGGCTTCAGGGCTGTAACCCCGTTTCTGCCTGTGAACAGAGGTCCCCTGTGGACCCCCTGGGGCCTATGACAGATGCCGCAGCCCCTGGTCCTCACCTTGAAGCGGAGCATGTCCTCACCCTCCCAGAAGAGCTGCAGCTCCCTACGGCTGAAGGATGCTCTCGCTCGGTAGGCATCAAGGGGTCCCCGAGGGGGATCTGGCCACAAGACATCGTCACAGCCTTCCAGTGTGGGCGCCATCCTGCATGGAGCACACCCTGAGCCATGCGTTGCACAGCAGCCCCCCTCTTCCCTCCCCTACCGCACACCTGGCTGCCAGCTGTGCCTAGAGAAAACCAAGCCCAAGGGTGGCAAGACAGCCAGCACTGGGCACTGGGTTCCAGAGGAGTAAGGGAGGTGACCTGGCCTCATTTCTCCACTGGCTGGCATGGGACAGCAAGAGCAGCCCTGGGGCCTGAGCCTGCCCCCAGGGAGGACAAGGTCCACAGCGCATTTCTCCTGTTGCCATGGCCTTGCCTAAGGACACCTCGACCCTGGGGATACCTCCCCAGGGCCCGGGAGCTTCCCTGCTAAAGTCCAGCCATGTACAGCAGTACATGATGTCCCCGCCCACCGGGCACAGCCATCTGCCACGGAACCTTTGACCACAGGCATCTGTCCTGGTCTCTACTCAATATGCAGGCGTCTGGCTTACCCCTCTGGCCCAGAAAATCATTCTGCAATTTTCTGAGTGGCCTGGATCCTTCTCCAACAGCCTTGGCTAATCACAGCCCTGGAGGACACTGGCTTACAGATGCAGGCCTACAGGAAGCCAGGAAAGCTGAGTCCAGGCCCAGAGGCCCAGAGTAACTTTCAGTTCCTTCCCTGGGACCGCTGAAATAGTGGAGGGTTATGACGGTCACAGTGAAGCTTCCCAGAAAGGGAGAAGACAGAGTGCAGTGGCCCGAGAGCCAGGGACCCAGCCCTGGGTGGCCCTCCCAGTCACCTCGAGCCATGTACTGAGGCCTCTACTGACACTGGAGCAACAGAGGCTCCCAGGGACCATGCTTTCTGGCCGTGAAGCAGCAGAGAAGGAGGCTCCAGCCCAAGTCAGGTCCTGGAGCAACACCCAGGACACAGGAAGGGTGGCACAAGCTGAACAGAGAGCAAGTGGAAGGAAGAACACGGGAGACGGTGAGACCCGGACACAGTGGGGTGGAAAGGAGGAGAGCGACAGAGAAAAGCAATGGAAATAGAGGTGAGTTCTCTGAAAAGACGGCCAAGATGGGCGAACTTTCAGCCATGCTGACCCCATGAGAAAGAGAAAAACCCAGATTCCCAATCAGAAATCAGAGGGGATGTGAGGACTGAACTTAAAGAAATAAAGAAGCATTACGAGAGAATCCTATGAGGCACAGAGCCGAGTTCTCCTTCTCCCGGACCCAGTCTGTCCTCCTGCAGGCCTCACGCCAGTCAGGGGCCCAGGAGTCACTCAGGCTATGCACCTGCGAGTCACCCTGGAACCCCCCGCCCTTAGGCCCACGACCAAATTAACCATCAGCCCCTCACCTCGCCTCCTTAATGCCTATAGAATCCTTGGATCTCTCTCTTCCTCTTTAAGCCTACCATGGTGCCCCCAACTGCTGCGTGAGTACTGCATGCATGTGACTGGGTAACCTCGGTGGCTCCTAACCAGCCCAAGAACCACCAGTGTTCTCCTTTTCCAGGTGAGACACTAAAGCTTCTTAGAGCGGAGTCAACCACACAAGATCCTGCCACTGCTATCAGGCACAGCTGCCTCCAGTGCCATGATCCTAACCAGCTCCCTACGTCCCATGCTCTAAGGCCACCAATGGTCCTGCATCACAGCACTGTTGTTGCAAACAAGATGCAAAAACCAGACTGCCTTGGCCCAAATCCCAACGTTCCAGCACCTGAGTTGGGTGACCTTACCAGGCCCGTGCGTCAGGGTAACAGGGCAAGGCCGTCCCATACACACTATGTCTGGGCTGCTCAGGCCACAGTACACCACAGCAGGCCCTTGACAGTTCCAGGCAGGCAGTGACGGTTTATTATTTATCTTTGCTCTGTAGACGGCTGCAGCTCCTCTCTTCCCCTGGTAAAACCATGAGGGGTTATGGTTGGGGTCTGAGCTTCTGCACTGGGGGCCCCGGACCAGACCAGGATGGAGTCACGAAGTGCTTCACGATCAAACTGAACCCTGCAGAAGCCAAAGGTGCCAGACAGCCCACTTTCCCTACAGCAGATCCAGTCCATCTAGGTCTCCTTGCTCTTCCTTGGAAAAAGGAACCTGAGGTCACCTGACACTGGCTTCTCTGTTCCCTCCTCCTTCCCACCTGAAGTCCCGCTGTTCCCCTCGGCCAGAGGAAGGTTCTCCCTTTCGTGAATCGAACCCGAGCCAGGAGACCCGTAGCTGCGCTCGCAAGTCTGTCTTTCTCGTGGCCTCCCTGCAGCGAGAGACGTTTGGCCCCTTCTAGTCGCGGCGGGCGGCAGCTGCCCCGTGAGCTCGAGGACGGAGTCCAGGATGCGCCACGTCACGCAGGGCCTCCTTCCCGCGTCTCCCCGCGGATCCCTGCACGAGGGCCTCCTCGCGTGGGAGCTCACTCGGGCTCGATGCCCGGGCTCAGCGCGCTGGGACACGCACGGAAGGAAGGCTGGTCCGAAGACGCCGCGACCCCAGTCAGGACCAACTTGTCCGTGTGACCCCGCCCACGGGCCGCCCGGGGTGGCCGTGCGCCTGACGTCACCGCGTCGCCCCCCCCGGCTCCGCCCCAGGGCCTGGCCTCCGGACTTCACTCCTCCCCTCCGCCGTCTCCCAGGAAACGCAGGCGCGGCAGGTCTCGGATGCAGAGGTTCCTCGGGGACTTCCCTGCACTGGAGGCTCTAGGATGACTATTTGATCTGCAGATTCCTGGGCCCACTCCAGAGCTGGCCAGCAAGCACGCCCGAGAGCGCCCTGAGGAGTTCGAGAAGCACCGCCCTTGCGGGTCCTCAGAGGGCGCCCCGGGACGGACGGGAGCTTCCCTAGCCTGGCCCACAGCAGCCAGCGACAAACCCGACTTCCGGCGCTACTGGAGTCTGTTTCCGTCTCGGGCCTCAGTCCTGCGTCTTGGGGTCCGCTCCGCATTTGACTGCCTGCAGGGGACCTCAAGGCCTGTGCCGGGGTGGCGGCCCGAGCTGAGTTGCACACAGCGCATGGATTTAAAGGGAACCGACTGGGCTCGGCGATTTCCCACATGCAGAATCTCCACCCGAAAGAAATCACCCCCAAATTCCATTTAACGGGAACTGAAATAGGGTAGCACCGCTACAGGGAGGATAAGATTCTAAGTTCGGTTTCAGAGACGTGTCGACGGTGGTGCCAGCTGCTGTTTGGAAATGCCGCCTCCTGCCCTACTCCGCAGTGCCTTCATCCTTCCGTGACAGCATTGTTCTGCCCAGCGATCTCGAGGTATCAGCGGCACTTTCCCATTGAGAAGCCGAAGAGAGGGACCTCAGGGCAACCCAGTGCGTGCTCAGTGCGGGCCAGCGTTCCCGCCAGGGGCTGAGGTATTGCTGCAAGGGGTCCGGGCCGCTCGCAGACCAAAATGTGTGCTAGTTTCTCACATTTGGAGACACTGTCGACAGTGACAGATATGCATTCATTACAGAACTCGCACCTCCGGTAGGTCACAGTCTGCCCAAGCCACAAATGCTATGAAGTTGGGTTCACATGTTTTCTTGACGTTAGAAGAACATCATTCCACTTGGCAATCTTCGCCCCAACATGAGTGGCAGAGAGAGCAGCTCTCCAAAGCAAAGATTTGATTTGGAGATGACTTAGAGATTGTGATCCCTGATGCGCATGCTGTGGTGGACCATGGTGACAAGGGTACTAAAGGTAAAATGAGAAGGGGCACATCAGTTGTTTGGAAATGCGTGCCCTTGATTGCAAGGATAAACAAGGGAAATTTCTGTCTGAGCCCGAGGGCAGTTATTGAATGGTTGCCCGCAGGTATTTTTGTTCAAGGTTGCAATTTTTGCTGAGTCTCCTGTGATAGTTCCTGTTAGAAGGCAAATATACATGAGAACCACTCCCTGTGGCCTCCCGACTCCACTTTGTTAAGCTTTAACATATTTAGCTCACAGCTTTCACAAAATCATTCCAGTCCGCTGGGAGACAGGAGACTTTCTAATCAGACACTGGAGGGGAGGCTAAAGAGGAAGACCTCTGTGCTAGTTACTGTTCTCTCCTTGCTGAGACAAAATTCCTGACACCCAAAGTTACAGGGGAAGGGGTTTATTTAGCTCACAGTTCATAGAGGTTTCGGTCCTTAGTCGGCTGGCTCCAAGGCAGAGATGGCAAACAGGCATCACAGAGGAGAAACAACATGGTGAGCACAAGGTAGCAAAGGTAACGAGAGAGCTTCACCGAGTCTTTCTGCCTCTTTTATCCCATCCAGGCTCAGGAGTAGGGCAGTGCCAAACCACTCACTCAGGTGTACTGGTTTAGCGATCACATGCCCTTAATCCTAGCATCACACACTCCAGATTCAGCCACCTCTGACTGAATGAGGCTTTGGGGGGACATCCAGACCCAAACCATAACCACCTCAGAGCTGCTGCAGTGAAGCCAGGAGGACTGAGATGCCGCTGTGGCACTGAAATTGGAGGACGCCGAGTGAACATTGTTGCTGGTTCTATTTGGGACAGGCTGCCATCACAAAACATGCTTAGAGCAGATGTACAAAGGACATGTCCCCAGGCTTGGGAAAGGTCCTGTGCCCTGTCTGTGTCTCTTCCTCGACCCTTCCTCCACTCCTCAGGTCAGGCTGTGGTACATTTCAGCCCTGTTACTTCATTCTATTTATTTTCCTCATGGCTGGGTTTACGACAGCTGTTCCCCGATCTGAACTTGGCTTGACTTCTTTCTTTTTGAGACAGGGTTTTACTGTGTACTCATGGCAATCCTCCTGCCTCAGCCTCCAAAGCACTAGTATCACAGGTGTGCACCACCATGCCTGGCTTGACTTCCTGACCACTTTCTGGCATTTACCTGTCTGCCCTGCAGCACTACTCCCAAACCTATTGTCCCCTGGGCCCTAGGACAGTGCTTAGCCCTGTCTGATAGGCAACAGCATGGGATCAGGTAGACACAGAGGCTCACAGGACAGCAGTGAGGTGGAAACACAGACAGCTGTCACCCTCTGCTCTGGCCGTGTTGCTGGGACCGGCGTGGTGATGACACTCAGGTCAGCGTAGAGGGTCTTGCTTTCTGGGATGAGAGAGTTTGATTTTGTCGGGTTTTGTTGGCTACTTCCTGGTAGAACTGCAGGGGAGGGGGGGCAGCGCTTCGGGTGGCTCTGCTCACAGTGACCCGGGGCCTCCAGGGGACCTTTGCCAGCAGACCTTCAACCTTTGGCACCTGTCCCCAGCCATCCCACCACCCTGTGGTGCACCAGTTCCCAGCTCGTGTTCAGCCCTCAGCTCCGTTGGCCCTCACTGGTAACTGCAATATTTGAGCATGTTGTTAAACCAAGGTTTCCTCCCGACTCTGGCCGTCTGTCTCCCTTTATCCCTTCCTCCTTTCTCTCCCATCACCTCTGCTCTGTCTCTGGTTCGGGATTCATAGGTGAAAGGTGAGGACGGAGTCACCAGTCAGTGTGCCGGAAACGGAGCATGACCCTGTGAGAGTTCTGCCAGGGCCACCACCACACACGGCACCTCCTTCCCTAATGTGACGTATTCGTGGTGGGCAGCTGGGAATGGGAACGAGCTGTGGAATAACAAATGTGGTTTTGTACAAGATGCACATCCAAAAGGCTGAACCTTTGGTCTTCATGGCAGATGGCACTGCTGTAACCAGTGGGAAAAGACTTCTTCACTGCAAAATCCATACATTCAACCCAAAGGGTTTGGCAACCTGAAAAGAAACTTGCAGAGGCAGGCACCCTGGAGCAAATGAGCTTCTCTGGGACTAGCAGGAGACCAGTTGGGACACCTGTCCTGTGATGGCCCAAGGATATTTGTAAGCAGAAAGAGAATCCATGTAAGCTGAGGTCACAGAAGTCCTCAGCCCCTGAGGCTTGCCACAGGGTTTGGCCTTCGCTCCCCAGTGAAGACAGAGCTTTTGCCCAAAGCGCTGAGCTAGAATGTGCTTGAGGAAGCGCCTTGCGGTAGCCCTGTGAGTCCGAACAGGCGGTGGCTGTGCAGATAGCTTGCACGGGTCTCTTCCAGGTGCTCCTACCCGAGTAACCTTCGTGGCCCCGAGTCCGCCCTGTGAGGTTACACAGGAGTGACCGTGCTGCCGCACATGCTGAAGGGGTCTCGGTGGCGGGTGAGAGTTCTGGCTGCAGCTGGCTTCTGATCAGCACGATGGGCTGGTACTCAGGACCCAAAGAGCACTGGGGCTCCTGGTGGAGACTCCGCCCTGCCCTCAGCCTCCAGCACTTAGACACTGAGAAGCCAGTGTGGAGGGACTCGGGGGACCCTGACTGAGTTTCTCCCCAGCCAAGTCTAACACCCCTGCCACCACCAGTGTCATGTGGCTGCTTAAATTCAAATGTGCCTTTGTTAAATAAATGAAAATCCCTGTGCATTTAATTTGATCAGCTCCCAGCGGCACTAGCTTCACTGCCAAGAGTAACCATGTGCGGCTAGCTTCTTAGACTATGCAGACAGAGAACATTTCCAGCCTCCCAGCAAGTCCTACTGGATGGTGCTACCTAGAGACCCCAAAATCTTCCTGCAGGAGACCAGAATGTGCTGCTCCAAGGTGTACAAAGGCAGCATACCTTGGGCCAGTTAGTCTCAGAGTAGATGCAGAAGCAGCTCTGCAGAGCTGTGCTTGTAAAAGAAACTGACATCTGCAAAAGAAACTTGATGTGAGTGAAGGGGCCGTGTCAGGAAGGGGCTCCAGACCACCCTGGCCGCTGCAGCATGGGAGGGCAGCCTCTGGTCACCGCACCATGCTCCCTTCACCCTCCCATCACTTGCTGTGCCCCACCCCTGGCCCCGAGCCCCGGTCTTTCCGTAGCTCAGGACACTATATAACCTTCCATCTTCTGAACCGTCTCCAACTGCAGGAACATCAGTAATTAAATGTGGATTTTCTCCCATTAATCAGCTGACTGTCCATTCATTTCAGACTCAGTGATGGAAACCCAGGGGGGAGAGGGCAAGTTTTTCTCACCCTACAAGACTGCTCCCTGGGACTACATCAGAGCCTTGGCCTAAGCCTGGATCTTGCTGGTTTCCTGTCCAGCCCAGCAGCCTCTGGCTGGAGGCTACTTCACTCCAAGAGAGATTCCAGGCCCCTCTGCCCTCTACACAGCCCTCCTGCAGCACTAAAAAATATGGTCGGGCAGTGAGGATGTGCTAGTCTGGGTCCCCAACCTAATGGAATCCTTTCTCCAGGGAGTCTGAAGACTCCTGGAGTAAGTCTCTAGTCCCCACCTGCCCAGTGTGTGACACAGGCCTGAGAAAAAAACACAGTAAGAGACAGAACTAAGAGAAAAAGTGGGGGCCAGGAGACCAATGCGGGTGCAACTGACAAAGGCGCTGGCCAGTCCCAGGTGCTGACTTTTATTGGGAATCAATTGGGGTAAAGGTGAGTTATGTGCAGTTTCTATGGAAGTTAATGTAAACAAGACTCAGAAAGGACAAGACAAAGCCTTCTCAAATTAGGAACAGAATAGACAAAATATATGATTGTAATTAGAACATTGTCCTTCTAGTCTGAAGGTTTTAATTGTGGGAACGGAATTTGGGTGCAAGTTACTCTGACCTCAGCACGTAGGCTTCGGCCGGACTCACTTCTATAAACAAGTCAATTGTGGGTTTAGCTCTTCACAGCTTGCTTTGGGCATGATCAGTATTATGATCCTCTGCATCGAGGGGACCAGAGACAAGCAACACATTGTAATTATGAGAAAACCAAATGGCAGCCACACACAAAGTGGCTGAGGGCTGTTTGGTTGGTGGCAGGGAAGCCCCATATGAAGAGGGGACATTTCCCATGCTTCCTGAATGGAGAGAAGACCCCAGAGTGTGCATTCCAAGGAAAGGAACACAGAAGGCAGCCTCGGGGTAGCAGTGAGCTTGGCTGTCTGAAGAACAGGAAGACCATTCACAGATGGGGTACAGGGTTGGGAAATGAGTTGGAAAGGCAGCCAGGAACCAAACCCTGTGGGTGCTGGAGGTGGAAATCAGTGAACAGGTCAAGTGGACTCATTAGTTGGGGTGGTTTCCAGAAGGGGACCAACATGTCCGTATGCAACTGTATAAGCCCACACCAGGGTATGGTGTCACACGCCTGTAATCTCAGCACTTGGGAGGCTGAGGCAGGAGGATTGCTGTGAGTTTGGGGCCAGTCTGGGCTACACAGCAAGACCTTGTCTCAAAAAATAGAAAAAAAGCCTACACCAAACTGGACATTTCTGTTTTCCCCCAAACACAGGCTCCTGGATTTATGACTCTGCACTCCAAAGCCCTGAACCTGCATGATTCTTTGGGGTTGGTCTCTCCCTCTCTCTTGCTATGCCAATGTGACAAGCAGCAGAGAAGCTGGGTGTAAATTAGCCGGTTCCAGGACACAATAAAGCCTTAGGGCCAAGAAGGATCCATGACCATGAGATCACAGAGCTCAGCAAACAGGAGGGTTTTGAGGGCTTGAGCCCACATTTAACTGAAGCAGGATTTTGTTGAGTGTGGAGAAGTCGTGGTGCACACTTGCCTCCCTGCTGTTTGATAAAGGCTGTTCCACACCCAGCTGAATGCAGAAGCAAAAGTGCTTTGCATCCTGAGATCCAGTGAAATGAGCATGAAAGTCCAACCCAACCCCACATTCAAATTAATGAAGGCTTGCTGGTGGCTCCTAAGTTCTCAATGAAAACCTTGCCTTTGACTCTCATTAGGACCAACAAATATGTGTAGATGGGTGACAACCTTTGCGGACAGGAGAGTGATTTATGCTTGTCCCAAGCACTGCTATAACTCTGGGAAGTAGTTTTGTACTTTTCTTATTTGTACAGTCAGGTCTCCTGGAGTCAGGACTCCCTTAAAAATCTTTTTTTAAAAGTTATTTCTCGGCCAGGGATTTAGCTCAGTGGTTCCACCGCCTGCCTTGCAAGCAGAAGGATCTGAGTTCGATCCCCGGTACCAAAAAAAAAAAGTTATTTCTCTTTAACTCAGTTATCTCCAAGTGACACAGGTGGAGACCACCATAGGGACAGAGGACGAACTCCTGAGCTCTTGACCTGTTACTCATTAAAAACATTTTTGTTCCCTTCTGAGGCAGTAGGAACCTGGGAGCTACTTTTGGTAAAAGAAAAAAAACCAACAAAACACCTCCACTTGTGCCTACAAATGCCCAATAGCTAACTAAAAGCAGAACAAAGCTAGACCTACATTTTGTATCCATCTCCATTATTAAAACTGTAGAGCCAGGAATGGTGATGCATGCCAATAATCCCAGCACTCAGGAAGCTGAGGCAGGAGGATCTCTGGAAGTTCACAGGCAGCTTGGGCTACATAGAAGACCCTGTCTCAAAAATTCAAAACAGAAACAAAACAAAAGATTTTGGGTCAAATCCTTGCTCAGTTCTCCACATAGGAATGTTAACTATTAGAGAGTGTTAATTGACTGCCCCAAACAGTGATTGCCCTTTGAAAGGTGTTGAAATTGAATTGTGTTCCCTGAAAGATAAATGAAGTCCTAATCTTATCTGGCATGTGTGATCTTATTTCCAAATAGGGCCTTTGAGATGCTATTCACAAAAGGAAGAGGTGGGGGATATTGGGGTTAGTCTCCTTGACCTGTGCCCCACAGTGGGTGCCAAATGTTAGAACAAAAGGAAAAGACGCAGGATATGAGGTCATCGGTACAGGTTTATTTCAGAACAAACCTGAGAAGGACCACTCTGGCACTAGACACCAGATCAGTAACTCTTACACAGGCTCTAAGGTCTTTATAGGGTCATGAGCATATAGGGGGGCTGTAGAAAGAAAGTCACAATGGGACTTTTGAGGGGGAGAGTTCAGTAAAAAGGAGTTGTGGCTATCTTCCCAGAATGTGGCTTGGGGATGTACAAGGAGTTGTGTGCTGTTTGTCAAGAGCAAGGCTGAACCATGAATCTGAATTATAGGGTGTAGCTGTGCTTACTGAGCCTTGCTGACCCACGAGACACCTGCTGCAGCTGTACAAGCATAGCAGGGGGAAGGAATTAGTGGCGTCTGCTTAGACTAGGATGGTGGTGGTCCAATTCCTTCAGACATAATCAAGTTAAAATGAGTTTATCCTGGATGTGGGTGGCCCTAATAGCCAATGAGTGGTATCCTTATTAGAAGAGTAAAGGAGACTCGGGAAGTACAGGGAGATCATGATGTGACCGTGGAGATGGAGATCAGAAGGAAGTCAAAACATGGCAGGGGCACCAAGGATCACTGGTAACTGTAAAGCTGGGTTTGGAATAGGGACAGACTCTTCCTCAGAGCCCTCAGAACTGTGAGAGAATAAATGTGTCTCCCTTTGCAGTAATCTGTCACAGAAGCCCTAGTAATCTAACACAGACTGTATTTAAAAAACAACCCAGAGGATTAAAGATGCAACAGACTCTAGCAAGCAGGTGTTTGGGAGGCTGTGCCACTCAGTCGTCTTTTGCTGTATTTACTGCCACAGTATGGTCTGTGCTCTCCACTCTGATAAATCACATGACTTGAGTTAGTTTTCACTTCGCTTTGATTTTCAGAGATCCTTCAGGGAAGGACAAAATTCCAACTCGGTTGTGCTCACACTAAGGAATTACTGGCCCAACTCTCCTAGAAGGAAAGCAACTCGAAACGCAGGTACAGAAAGAAAGGGGAAGGGGGCCAGGGATTTAGTTCAGTGGTTTCGCCGCCTGCCCTGCAAGCGCAAGGACCCGAGTTCGATCCCCGGTACCAAAAAAGAAAAAAAATTTAAAAAGAAAGAAAGAAAGGGGCATTTTTCTAAGAGGCCCAGTCTTGGCCCCGAATCCCATCAATAATCCACACTGGGGCCGAAGGGTTTCAGGCACCCTGCGTGACGTGAATGAGCCCATAACTATGCCGCCTCCAGAGTCGCTTGCAAAACTCAGCTGTAACCACAGAACTTTCGGGCAGCCACGACTTTGGCTGGATTCCCAAAGGGAAAAACAGTATAAACAGCCAAAAGCCCTAACAGCTAAAACGGATACCAGCAGGTAACGCCACACAAGGCCGCCACTTCCGCTTCCGGCCAATCCCACCGCCCCTACCGGCACCGTGCCGCCGGAAGTGCGTCATCAACCGCGACGAAGCCTGGGTTCTTGCTGCCGGTGGATCATGGCGGAAGTGGGCCGGAGATCGGTGTGCGATTCCTACGCGCTGCTCCCTGGGGGTTTCTGGGCGGCGGTGGCAGTGTGGCTGGAGAGGCCGCAGGTGGCCAACAAGCGGCTGTGCGGCGCCCGCCTGGAGGCCCGCCAGAGTGCCACTTTGCCCCGGGCCGAGGCCCTCCGCCCCAGGCTGAGCGCGGGCCCGGATCAGGAGTGGGGCGCGGCCTTATGCAGACCTCAAGAGGGCCCGGGGACCCGCTGGGGTTCCCCCGAGGAAGACCACGGCACCTGGCCGAGCGCAGGCCCCGAGCAGGAACGAGGCGCGGCCTTATGCGGACCCCAGGAGAGACCGGGACCTGGCCGGAGTTCTGTCGAGGGGCATCCCGGTCCCAGGCCGGGAGTAGGTCCCGAGGAGGACACATCTTGTCTCAGACTTGAAGAGACTCAGGGCCCACCCCAGCAAGGGAAGGAGCAGAGAGAAGCAGCCGCAGCACCTCTGCTTGCGGAGCAGCCCCATAGGACTGGAAGCGGGGAGGAAGACGACCCCGCCGCTGATCTGGGTTCGCTCTGGGACCGTTTTTCTCAGAGTCTCGTCTGTGGTCATCCGGAGATGCTGTCATTCCTCACGCGCTCCGGAGCAGAATCACAGACAGAGGCGCCGCACGAACTCGACCTGGTCCTCAGAACTGTCATCCCGAAAACGAGCCCGCATTTCTTGGTTACAGCTCCGAGGAGAGAAATAGTCGTGCAGGGTAAGAACGTATTTGATAGTGAGAGAATACAATTAGATTGAAAAGCATTCATTAAACCTCAGGTCAGTGAAAAAGCCCTAAAGGTGCCGAGTAGGACACTTCCTTTTGTCGTGTTCTAGAGAGGTTGTAGGTTTGGATTGGTTTTTTGGGAGGGCCATATAGAAATATACTGTATGCCCTCAGGACAGAAAATGGGATAACTGATTGGAGTGGTTGGTGTCTGGAAGGCCTCAGGGAGAAGGTGAAGGATGTGCTGGTTGCTGAATGATAAATAGGAGTTTAGCAGGTAAAGAGACAAATGAAAGGGAAGCAGTGTACGCTGAGACCGATGCGAAAGAGCTTGGTGGTTGGATGGCTGGAAATGTCCTAGTTTTCAGTGTTTGTCAAATTTCAGACACTTATTTTGAGCATCTCTGGCCTTGAGTCTTCAGCCACTCCATGCCTCAAACTTCATTCAGCAGTGAATGAGTTTCCTATTGCTGCTGTAACAAGCTGCTGTTCTTTTTGCCTTCTGTGGAAGGTGGATTTTGATTGCTTATACTTGTTGGTGAATTGAGGCATATGTTCATCTCTAACTTTGATATTGCTAGTTTTTTATATCAAAAGAAAACATAATTGATTGTGGAGGTAGAACTTCATAAATCTAAGTTTCCATACAAACTGATGTAATGCCATAAATTCATGTTAGGGATAAGTTGCTCTGCAGGCATTTTGATGAGAAGGTGAGTGGAGGGTCCGGAGACCCTGAGACAAGAGGACTCTGTGTGAGGCGGGGCCCTGGGTTAGGAGTGCCTGGAACCTTGTGCAGTGTCCGAAACCAGCCTCTCGTGACTGAGTGATGTTCTACGTTGCCCGTGTCAGAAGATCAAGGTCATCGGCGACACTCAGCTAGGGCAGAGGCCCTTGTTCTCTCCAGCCGATGCGGCTCAGTCTTCCCTTAGCTCCTGGTGTGTGGGGGCTGTTGCAGTAAATAAGCACAAAGCTCCCACTGTGCTCCCCCCCCCACACACACACACACACACACGCACGCACGCACGCACGCACGCACACGAAGTCTCTAAGGGAGGGAAGCCTCCTGATATACTCCTTACTGTTGTCTCTGCTCTGATGAGACACCCAGCTAAGCAGTTGTAATCTGTCATCATTGTCTGTCTTTCTTTTTTTTTTCCAGATGTCCCCAATGGAACTGTAACTTTCTTACCTCTGGAAGAAGATGATGAGGGGAATTTAGAGGTGAAGATGAGCAATGTGTATCAGATTCAGCTCAGTCGCAGCCCAGCAGAATGGTAAGACCTGGACAGCCGATTGCTGCCTCCCTGCTATGTGATTTTGGTCCACCGATAGCAGAGTGGGTCCTCATTGATTGATGTCTCTGCTGGTTCTTGCTGGCGCTGGTCCTGTGTGTGAGTTGCAGCCTGGCTGACTGGAGTGGGTGGTGCTGCCTTTCCTGTTGTGTATTTGGCTCATTGTGTTGAAGGATTGGGTGCCAGTGGGCTTTTGGAAAATCACTGGATCTACCTTCATTGAGTGAATCATGTGTGGATGAATTCGTAGCTGAATGGGTTGGGAGGAAGTGGGGCGGTGGGCTTGTGTCTTTGAAGGGTATATTTTGTCCCAGCCCCTTCCTCCCGGCTCTACCCCGCACCCCTTCCTGGCAGCCATCCTGTGAGCAGCTCTGCTCCACCATGCCCTACTGCTGTGATGTTTCTGCCTCGCCACAGGCCAGAAGCAATGGAGCTGGCTGTGGACTGAAACCCCTGAAGCTGTGAGCCAGAACAAATTTTTCCTCCTTGAAGGTGACTCTGTCCCAGTGACAGCAGGGCTGACAAAGACAGAAATGTTTATGGAAGGGTGCTCTAACCAGTACCTCGAGCCTGTGTGATGTTTGGGCTTCTGCAAAGAATGTGGCATTTGGTTGATTTCTGCTTCATTCTTTTAAAATGAGTGAGTCAGTGGAAGGGTGAGTCTGCTCCTTGCTCCCCCACTGATGCTGAGAGCCATGCCTGGCCAGCCCATTCTAGGCTATTCCTTGGTGTCGCCATGCCTGGCCAGTCCCATCGAGGGCATTCTTGGGTGTCATGCCCTCTGCACTTGGCTGCTGAGAGAGCAGAGGGCTGAAAAGGCAGAGCATAGGTTTGGCGTTGGACACCCTGGGCGCTCCCACTGGTGGTACGCCCTTGGTCTGTCACTCTGCCTCCTTGGCCATCTGCCTTCTCACCTGTGAAGCGGGTCTGGTAATCGTAGCCTCTGAGGGGGGGCTGGGCTGGGCTTCCAAGAGGTCTGTTGCAGGCTTATAGCCTGGGGAAGTACATAGTCCCTAGGAGCTGTGGCCCTGAGAACCATCGAGAGTCACCCTGAATTGTCGAGGACCTGCCCTGGTGCCTGAGATCCTCGGTGCGCTCGCCTGTGCTCACGCCTGGCTTGAGCTCATGCCTGAGCTGTCAGTGAGCTCCAAGGAGACACCCGAGGGAGTGTGCTTAGGCAGCTGGCAAGCGCCGGGTGCACTGGGTGCTCTGGGCAAATTTGTCTCAGGACTCAGGTTGACTGTTCTTTGATGAACCCCAGGGGACTGGCTGCCACCCCATCCTTTCAGGATGGCATTTCCGGTGTGACCCCCGCCAGGCGGCTGTCACTGCATCCACTTGGGCACCAGCCACACCGGGGGGCCAGATGCCCTGCATTCCAGTGGAGCACGGGTGTGAGGCAGGTCGGATGGTTCCTTTTTAGCAGGGCTGTGTGCCCAGCCCGTGCCAGGTGCTGGCGAGGAAACCCAGATAAATGGCTTTGAGCCAGGGACCCTCGGGAGGAATGGCAGCGCTGTGCCTGACGCCTGTCAGGCGGGTGGGGAAGGTGACAGGCAATGGGAAGCCTGACTGAATGGGGAGCAGGCCTGCAGGCCTCTGGGGATGAGGGGAAAGGGCCCCAAGGCCAGGGGAGGAGAGGGAAGCCCTGTCCACAGAGCCCTGCAGGCAAAGGAAGCAGCGGGGCCTTCCCAGCCCCTTCTGGTTCTGACACCCGAGGCTCTTGGGTCTGGATTGTGTCCCTCCGATGCGCCCTGGCTGCAGAAAGCCTGCAAGTCCCAGCTCTCCTCAGATTGACTGACCACTCACACTTGTCCCGGGCCAGTCCCAGCCTCTCTCCTCCAGCAGCCTTGTCCTGGGTGTTCTTTGGGACCCACCTTGAGTGTCGCCTCTTTGCTTGTAGCCATTTTTCTTGGGCTCAACAAACTTGATGCTTTCTCCTCAGCATGCTGCCCAAGCTGTAGGCCTAGCATCGGGCACTGTTACCTGGGTGGGTCCCACCTGCCCTCCGTGGGCTGCAGGCTTTCATTCCTTACTGAGCACGTGGGTGGACAGGGCCCCTGGGTATCTGGGTCTGCCAGGGCAGAGAGGAAGCCGAGCAGACCAAAGCCATGGGCACGAAACACGTGCTTCCAGGCTGGAGAGGCCTCACTCTGTGGTACAGCGTGCTTTTCTCTAGTGGAGGACACATCTGTAACTGCCCCCAAATCGTTTTATGGTTTTTGGTAAAATATTTTGTAATAAATCGATGGTTTCTGCTCTTCTTTTGGTAAATAAACAGGTAGCTTAAAACTGAAAATCGTAACCAGCCCTGCTTACTCATATTTCTCTTGCTTTTAAAGGTTCATATCTGTTTTGATTTTCTGTCCAGAGAAGTGGCAGTCGGATGGGGCTATCTACCCCAGATGCACCTGGCTGGGAGGGGAGCTGCTGGGCAGGCTGGCCCGGTGGTGCGTGGCCAGCAGCAAGCGCGAGCTCAGAAGCACCCTCTCCCTCGTGTCCATCGGGAGGTACAGCGTGCTGTACCAGGAGCTCAAGGAGAAGTACAGGGACATGGTTAGGGTGAGTGCCGGCCAGGAGCCCTGCTGAGCGAGGTGACATGACCGTGAGTCCCGGGCCCTGCCGTGTGTTCAGATGGCAGAGGCTGAGGAGTCCAGACTCGTCTGCTTAGTGGTGGTGCTGCAGGCCGCACTCGAGCAGCCTCAGATGTAGTGCGGAGGGGGGCTGTTTCTTTTTTCTTGGACGTTATTTTTTTCAATAGCTCAAAGGGGAAGTTTTAATTTAATTGAATATTGAATTTTAGTTACTAATTACCTGTAATTCTTTATTATAAATTTAGAGATTTATAAGAAAACATACAGTAAGCTAAAGTACAGGCAGGCACTGTGCCGATGGGCTAAATCCCTGGCCCTGGAAAGCTAAAGTACAAAAGAGTGTACCGTACTTCCAAAGGAGATAGATTTCATGATAGCGTCTCCTTTGATTAGTCACCTGTGCTGTGATGAGCACCCCAAAAGCCGTAGGCTTGAAGCAGTGAACGTTAACACTGCTGGTGCACCTCGAGCGTTGTGCATGGGGTGAGCTGTCACCGCTGGGCTCTGCTGTTCCGCAGCCCCCGGCCCAGTGGCCTTCCACCATCCCACTGTTGACTCAGTACCTTCGAGAAGGTGCACACACTTTTATGGGTTTTTAAATGGTTCAGAGCAATGGTTCGTCTGAGTTGTCACGTGCTCCTCCCGAGATCAGCCTCAATGCTTCACCTTGGTCTTTGGCTTTTCCTCTCTGCCAAGCCTGTTCTGCACATTGGTGATTTTAGCAGTAAGGCTGAGGCACCTTTGCTCAGCCAGTGCAGCCTGTGAGGTGCCTCGATGGCCATCCTGTTAGTCAGGCCTAGGCTTTGTGCTCATGTCGCAGGGGCCCGGCTGGTCCCCAAGAGACTGAGGGTGGGTGTGGGAGGGTGGGGGCTGGAGCCTTGCTCTCTGGTCCCTGGCCTGTTTCTTTCCTCACTCCTTCGTTTCTTTGTTCATTGTCTTTATCCAAACGAGTGTGGGGAAACTGTAGGCGAGCATTTCCTCTGATGTCCAGGTGCCTGTATTGCAAAATCTTGTTTTGGGTTACAGTGTATTGACGTGTCCTGTTACACACATGTAGCACGGTAATTTTGTGTGTCTTTATGTAAATCTCATAAAAAATCAATTGTAAATTTGCACTTTGGGGAGGAGCTTATAATTTTTATTTGATTGTGGGATCAGTTCAGTTGGAGTTATGCTTTTTAGGGTGCTTTAAGTCTGTAAAGTAGTAGGGAAACTGAATGACAGTTTACATATGATCTCGAAAAACTTGCAGGTGTGGCCAGAGGTGACTGATCCTGAAAAGTTTGTCTACGAAGATGTGGCTATTGCGTCCTACCTGCTGGTAAGAACTTCCGCGGAGTGCGTGAGGGCCGCTGCAGGCAGAGGCCACTAGTGAAGGACATTTACCAGCTCCATAGCTTGCCTGGTCATTGGGTGTTCGCCCAGGTCAGTTAGGGTGTGATGGTTTCACTTTGCTAGGTACTATGTGTAAATCAAGCTTGGACTGTGCCCTGAACTCCAAGTGCAGGCTGGACTGTAATTAACAGCGACTGAGGAGGAGTGGAGGAGTGGAGGAGCGTGAGCCTTCGCTCTGGGCCTCGGCATCTCTGCCCCCAGACCTTTCCTTAGCTGCTCACCAGCCCATCAAATTCATCCGTGACCTCTAATTTAGTACTGTAGGTTTGATTTTTTTATTCATCAAATGTTTGGGCTAAATAATTTCCAGTTTCCCTTCAATTTTGAATTTCTCTTAGATGGTTTAGAAATAGCATGTTTTTGGATTATCAAAGTATACAAAACTTGAAGGATATAGGGAAAGCATGAAGAGGCTATCATATCTAGAAAGCCATGCCCACAGATAACCAAGCAAATGTGGGCTCTTTTTTTGGTGGGGGTGGGTGGGAGAGGCGTTCGAGGTGGGGCCCCGCGCCTGCTGGGCCTGTGTTCTAGTGTTCAGCTGCACCGCAGCCCCGAGTCTGGACTCCTGTTGAACAAAGCTCCCTTCATTGCCTCAGACCAGCGGGGATGGGTGGGCCCAGCACCCTCCAGGCAGAGGCCCAGGCCCTGAGACAAGGCTCCTCCCTCCACCCTCCCAGGCAGGCATTTGCCAGCCCTGGTGGGACCTGTGTCTCCTCACCCTTGAGCAGAGTGAACTACCTGCTGCTCTGCTCCGCCTTTCTCTTTCCTCAGATCCTGTGGGAAGAGGAGCGAGCCGAGAGGGGTGTGAGCACCCCACAGTCGTTTGTGGACTTGGGCTGTGGGAATGGCCTCCTGGTCCACATCCTATGCAATGAAGGGGTGAGTGCGCCCTGTGGCCTCGCCTCCTGTGGCCCTTGTAGCTGCCGGCAGCAGGAGCAGCGTGCACAGCTGTGGGAGTTCGAGCGGTGTGAGATGCGCCTCTGCGGGTTCATACGGAGGAGTGTGGTGTGGGGCCTGGGAGGTGCCTGCGCCCCTCCTTCCTTCATGGAGAGAAGTGGGGCCCCTTGGGAGAGCCCGCAGGGGAAGCCCCGTTACCCGGAAACTGACCCAGGTGGGGAGTGAAGTGCTGCCTCTGGTTCTCATGAGACTCCCTGGGCACTGGCTGGACCAAAGGCCACTGTGGTCCCTTGAAGACTCCAGTGACTGCTGGCAGGGTTCAGTTCAGGTTCCTTCCCGGAGCACTGAGTGTTGCCACAGAGCTGAGACTGCGCTGTACCGGCGGCAAATGCCAGGGTCTCCTGCCCGCTGCTGGTGGCAGAGCTTTCCCTCGGTACTGCTGCTTTTCAGTGATGCATTGAATTGTTATTTCAGCATCCAGGCAGAGGGATTGATGTCCGAAGAAGGAAAATCTGGGACATGTATGGACCCCACACTCAGCTAGAGGTACTGGCATTGCCGTGTGCGGACCTGTTGGAGTGGCTGTCTGTGTAGTCAGTGCAACATGCTCACCATGCACATCCCGCTGGTCTGAGGACTTGGAAATTAGACAGGGCAGGGCCAGGGATTTAGCTCAGTGGTTCCGCCACCTGCCTCGCAAGCACAAGGACCCAAGTTCGATCCCCGGTACCAGGAAAAAAAAAAAAAAATTAGGGCAACTTGAGGCTGCCCACAGCTGTCGGTGAGCCTGTGGCGCACATTTGTGCTCCGTGCGGGCTGCCGGGTGCTGCTGGGCCAGAGCCTGTGCCGAGTATCTGTTGCATGCTGTCCCTGGCAGGCGGCCTGTGCAGACATTCCAGCATTGGTTTCGGCTGCCCTCCCTCTGGGTGGCGCTGTGGGCACAGCTGCCAGGCTTGCCTCTAAAGGTTTGTGCACAGCTGAAGTGTGCGGGGTGATGCGGTCAGGTCCCTGGCTGCAGGGGACAGCGTGTTGGCTTGCTGATCCTGGTGAGCCGATGGGCTGGGTCCTCAGCGGCCAGTTGCAGCCGTGACTCCTCCTCCACCCCTGCCCCACGCTGACTCACACTCGAATTTGAAAAAAAGATCCAGTGTTTTCATTTCATCTGTAAATAGAAAATAAAATTTTGAGACTATTTAGAGACTAATATTGCGAAAAAGGAAAAGGATTCAAGGAAGGGAAGCTTGCTGTAGCTGCCTTGCATCTCTTTATGTATTTATTTTTCATTACGCTTTGCTGCATTCTGATTTGTAACTGCTTGTACATTCGCGCGTCACAGTGAGTGATTAAATCCCATGTGAAGGGCATGGGTGACCCAGCAGGTGTGCCAGGGAGGCTACCGGTGTGTGCAGGGTGGGTTCTCATGCACCTGGTGAGGCTGCTTAGCTCATGAGGCGAGGACAGAGCTGGCCCAGGGTGGTGCCTTGGGAGCGGCCCGAGGTTCTGGTGTGGGCTTGGCTGCCCGTGCCATGGCTCTTCTCTGGCCTGCAGAAGCCCTGCCCGAGCCCCAGGTAGCATAGCTCCCCATCTCAGCACCAGCGTGGCTTACTCCAGTGTCCAGGACGGGGGCTTTGGTGGTGCTTTCTGCCCCAAGGACATTGTCACACCAGGGTGGTCTTGTCAGCAAGTTCACGGTATCTGTGGGTTTCCCGCTAAAGGGTCCCCCAGTGCAGGTCAGTTGTGGCATGGAACTTCTTTTCTTTCACAAATCTCTCTTCTTTGAAAAGCCTCATTTGATTGTAAGCTAGAAGGTGTTAAGAAAAAATGGCTGTTTACAACAGCAGCATTGTGATGACTGCAAATTATCTTAGTCTTGCGAAGCTGTATGCAGAGTAGGAATGTTGTGTTTGTCATCCCGGGTAAAGCTTTCTGAGAGGGGCATGGCTGTGTCCCCAGGGCCTATGTGTGCCCAGATGGCTGCAGTGTGACTGTGGCAGTTACTTGAGTGTAAGTTATGTCTGGATTAATTGAAGCAACAGAAAGACACATGGGCGCATTTCAATCAAGAATGAATGGGAATCGGTTTATTTTTCCAGCCGTAGATTGTTATGTACTTAACTGGTCAAACAGTACTGTGTTCTGTTTTTAACGTCTACATAGAGGACCATGCCATGTCGTTTACTTAAGAACCAGAACAGGTGTAGAATCTCCGCCTGCGGCGTGTCTGCAGGAGGCCGTGGTAGTGAGAAAATGGGCCTCACTCCCACTCCACTCCTTCTGCACCCCGGGGCCTCTTTCCCTTTCAGCGCTCTGCAGCATCAGAAAGCATGGGGCGCAGAGGTGACAGCGCCAGGCAGACGACTTGAGAGGGACTTGTGTGCACAGTCACCTTCAGGCCCGGCCAGGTGTTCCTTCTGTGTCCTGCCACAGGGTGACAGGTCACGCTTCCATCTCTCCTAAAGGTCCTTTCCGAGTTCACATAAACAGCGCATTTCCAATCTTGGACGGCGGTCAGCCTGGCTGGAGTTCTCGGGGCGGCCCTGGGCCGTGGCCGTGGTGTGCTCCCTCAAGGGCCGACGCTGCTGCCTCCTTGCTCTCAGTGCCCCGGCGGCCCTGCCCGAGGCTCATGCTCTTGTCTCGGCTTGTGCTTCTCTCTCAGGAAAATGCCATCACCCCGAGCGCCCAGACCCTCTTCCCTGCTGCAGACTGGCTGATCGGGAACCACTCCGACGAGCTCACACCCTGGATCCCTGTCATTGCGGCCCGGTGAGAGGAGAGGGGCGTGTCTTGTCCTTCACACACGCTCTGGGGCGGGCGGGCGCCCCGACTGGGTCATTGAGCCCTGGGAGCAGGGTGAGCTCAGGCTGCTGAGACGGCGTTTCATTGGGGGGTATGTGTATATACATGGGCTAAGTTTAGGGTAAATCCCACCTGTTGCACTTTGGAACGTGGCTGGCCCTTGCCGCACCCACCTCTGAGTTGCTGTTTCCTAACTGAAATCTCAGACTACTTCAGAAAATTTATACCACAGTTCACCAGGATAACTGTGGTGGGAATTCATCTTTTGTCAATAATTGGACTCGTGGGATTGAAGGACACGCCGTGCTGCGTTGCTCTCGCAGACTCAGCTGGGGAGGCTGAGGTTCGCTCTCCATGTAATAAACCATACCGAGCAGGACCGGGAGTCCTCGCATTGCCTTGCGCCTTTGCCGTGCAGCTTCCTGCTGGTCCCGACGAGCCTGCTCGAGCCCATGTCTCTGCTTGGACTCTCCAGGTCTTCCTACCACTGCCGGTTCTTCGTGCTGCCCTGTTGCTTCTTTGACTTTGCTGGCAGGTTCTGCCGCAGGCAGAGCAGGAAGACCCAGTACCGCGAGTACCTGGACTTCATCCGGGAGGTGGGAGAGGCCTGCGGCTTCCACATGGAGGAAGACTGCCTTCGGATCCCTTCCACCAAGCGGGTGCGGGTGCGGGTGCGGGTGCGGGTGGCGTTGGCAATAGAGCCAAGGTGCTGCTCTGCTCCTGAGATCAGGCAGAGTGGCTGGCAGATTGAGTCCCAGGGGCTCTGATGCCAGTCAGCTTTGTTTGATCACCTGCTCCCTGGCTCTGTGGCTGATGCCCACATGAGGTGCAGAAGGAGGCCCCCCGGCACCGCCACTGGGGACACAGGAGGGTGGTTCACACGCATGGACACACCTGGCGCCTGGGTCCTCACTTTGGCAGGGCCTTGCAGAGCCTGTTCTCTCTCAGCCCTGCGGGCCCCTCTAGGCCTCCTTGTGTCTGCTGCCCCGGGGCGGTGTGCGGCCCAGGGAGGTGGGCGCCAGGGCCATGTTCAGGGCAGTGAGCAGCACTGAGCTCAGCCATGTGAACTCCTAGCTTGGACGCCTCCCGGGGGAGCTGTGAGGCTCTGTGTGATGAGCCCGGCCGTGTACCTCTGCCGCTCGCTACCTCAGGGCTACAGGTGTAGCTCAGCAGCAGAGAGTGCTTGCTTCATACACCAGGCCCTGGGTTCCAGCCCAGCACTGGGGGGGAAAAGGCTTATTGTTTTTGGTATCAGATGTCTGTAGTTTTCATGTAATCTGTACTCCAGAGCAGAAGTCCAGGAGCACGTTGGCATAGCACCTGAGCCGGCTGAGACACTGACTTGCTCTTTGCAAATGCAGGTCTGCCTCATCGGGAAATCCAGAACGTACCCGCCTGCCGAGGAAGCAGGTGTGGATGAGCGGAGGACTTGGTACCTTCACAGCAGGCGGGGCCTGTCTGGCGGGGGCCCCCTCTGTCCTGCACCCCAGGCCGCTGCCTGCAGTTCCGATCACCCAGATGGCGACAGAACCGGGGGCACTGGGGCTCAGTGTGACCTGGAGGTCTCGGAGGCCCAGGCTGAGGGACTCTGGCTGCCCGGATTCCAGCCTCGGGAAAAGGTGGAGCGCGTGAGGAACTGTGCCTCCCTCCCTCGAGACTTTATCGACCAGGTGGTTTTGCAGGTGGCAGATTTGCTGTTGAACAGAAGGAAGTCACACGCAGGAAGTCCTCGGGAGGGGACTTGCAAGGCCTGGAACGGAGGAGGTAGGCTGCCCAGCGGCCTGGCTGTGGCACCAGCAGGCACATTGTGTGTCCTTTGTGGTCCCCTGAGCTGGCGAAGCCCCTGGTGTGACCGGGAGGTTGGCATGGGGCACTTGATGCCCAGGGAGGAGGCCAGGGCGGGCTCTTACTCCACCTTTCAGACACAGGGGCAGGGGCCATGGCCAGGGCTGCTTGCTTTCAGTCTAGAAATTATGCAGCGAGAAATCACGTTTCTCAATGCCAGGAAAATGCCCTTTCCCCTTGAATCCAAGGCCGGAATTAGAAATATTATAATTTGGTAATGTAATTCTCCATGAAATCCCTCAAATACTAGAATCCGTTTGGAGAAGAGGGAACAGTTGTATCATTCTCGTGGATGACTAGTGGCTTTCAAGAGTGACAGGCCTGAAGGACAAGCTGCTGTTACACTTACTAAAAGGTTGATTTCAGTTCTTTAAAACCTTAGAACCTTCCGGCCTCCCAAAGGAGCTGGGGGGCGGACATGCTTCTGGGCGCAACACTGGAGTTGTGGGTTTGGCCACCAGAGGGCGGTGTGGGGATGTCTGCGGAGTGGCACCTCACAGACCTGCTCCTGCAGTTTGGGGACAGGAAGGACAGCAAGGAGCCCGTCCGTCTCTCTGCCCCTTCTCAGCACAGCATAGGCAACTCGGGGTAGGGCAGTAGTCCCTTCTCCCCCGGCTCATTGTCCTCGTCTGTGACTGCAGGGTCCAGTTTCCTCCCTCCTCCCCCTGCTCACCTCAGGCACACATGAGGACAGAGCTGCTGTGCATTCTCCCTCCAGAGTGGCCCTAGCTCAGTGTGAAGGTAGCCGGTGTGACTGCAGACTGGCCACCTGGTTCCCCGGAATCTGGGCTGGGCACTGGGCCATTGTAGGTCTGTAATTTGGTTGCAGGAGAGGAGCTCTGTGCACTTTGACTTCCTGTCCACGGCAGTGATGTGGGTGGGGAGATGCTGGCCTGTGCTGGGGACAGGAAGTCCTTCCATGAGCAGATTCCAGGAGAGGTGGCTCTGAGAGATGGCCCCATCCGGTCCTGCCTGTCCCTGGGCAGGCCTGCAGGTCTCCAGCTGCCTCTGGCTGGGAGAGCCTGCTCCTCAGGGATGCAGTAGCCTTAGGGCCTGTGGTCATTGGACATCCTGTCCTCACCACCCCACCTGCCTGCCCTCGGGCACAGGACCTGTGCATCTCGGAGCCCTTGGCATCTTGGGCCTGGGCGTCTCCCTGTGCAGGACACTGCTGAGAGACAGCAAGAAGGGTCCCTGCCTCAGGACAGGTGAGCACAAGTGAGGCTGCTGGGTTCTGGTCCACACTTACCTGCGTCCAGGTGGGAGGGCGCAGGTGAGGTGTGAGATCCTCTGCCTGCCAGCAGGAGGCTCTTACCAAGTATACCCAGGGAGACCACCCTGGTCTCGTGTTCAGTTGGAGATTGGGTAATAAACTGACCTCACTGCCGCCAGGCTTTCCGATTAGGGAGCTTGCAGGAACGCAGGTTCCCAAAGCCGAAGTCTCTGGAGGTGGAGCCCATCCCTGGGCAGGTGCTCTCCTGTCACACCTCATGCCCTGGCCCCGAGCCTGCTGCTCTGGCTGCTGGAGCAGTCGCCATCCCCTTGTGGGAGATGTCCAGTCTGCACCGCAGGGAGAACCGCACTGTGCCTAGCTCGGGCGATGCCGTAGTCACCCCTGTGTGAGCTGTGTGGGCAGCCAAGCTGTCCCTTCGTTAGAGACACTGAGGCCGCCTGCTAAGCACGCGAGGGATTGGCGCTGCAGGACTTGAAGGCGGGCTGGGCTTTGTGGGGCTTGGCAGAGCTGCCTGGTCACAGGTGTGTAACGCTTCCAACAGAGAGCCTGTCCTTGGCAGAAGTGGCCTGGCAGCTGGACAGGGCGACCCTGCGGAGGCTGAAGCACGAGTGCGGAGGCCTGCAGACGCTGCTGCGCAACAGCCGCCAGGTGTTCGAAGGTGAGGGAGGCCGCGGCGGGGCCCCTGCGAGCGCTCTGGCCCCACTCTCCTCCCTTCCCCTCTACTCACTGGAGTGGCTTATTTCCGGGGAGCTGAGGCCTTCCGAAGCTGGAAGTGGACGCAGTCCCCTGTGCCCACCCTGGCCGTCCCAGCCTTGTCCCTCGGGGCGGGGCCGTGGCCACTCTGCCGTCTTGGACTCTCAGCCCCTGGCCCAGCCCACACCCGGCCCATGCCTGCTCCCGTCCAGGATGCCGGAGTCCATCCACTTCGCCTTCTCCTCACACGAGCAGGTCGGAAGGCCTGGTGGCAGTGTCCCCTGTCACCTGAGAACTTGGCTGGGGTGGGGCGCACAGCTTTGCCTTTGGTCAGCTGCAGGTGATGCTGCCAGAGCCGCGTCGGTGTGGAGCTGGGGTGCCAACCCAACCCTCAGTCTAAGGCTGGTGAATCTGTGCCGTGAGGCGGGGCTGGGCTCGCCTGCACCAGTGCCCCGGGTTCCAGATCTGCATGTGGGCGGAAGGACCGTGGCCTGGGTAGTCACAGTGTATATACCCAGGTCCGAAAAGTGACAGAGGTCCACAGTGCTTGCGATCTTGTGAGCTTTCGGGTGGCACCGAGATGGAAGGAATTTTAGGTCTGCATCTCCTCCCCTGTGCCCTCCAGTGTGCTGCGCTCACCTCCTGGAGCTGCTCTCCCTTTTGCTTGTAGGAGTATTAACACAAACCCACTGACCGCACCAGTGTCCTTCCAGGGCATCTGCAGAGACAGTGATGTCTTCTCGTGCCTCCACTTTGCCCTGGGCCCCAGTCCCCACATGCAGGGAGGTGCGGCCTCAGGAAGCCTTTACTTGAGCAGTGACCCTTGGGCTGGGGCTGCAGAACAGGAGCTAGGGCTCCTGCAAGGCCTTCCCTGCCTAGGGGCTGGTGGTGCTGCTGCCATCCAGGAGGATGAGGCCTTGGCCGGTGCGAGGGGCGGAGCCCCGGTGAGGGAGGGGGTGGCCGCCCTGGGACCTGCTGTCTGTGCTTGCTGTGTGGCACTGCTCCTTAGCAGGCTGCAGGGTCCCTGCTGCCTCTGCATTGCACTAGGCGGGTGGTCAGGCTGCCCCGGGGGAGTCAGCTGGGGACACATGGGTGACAGAAGTGCAGCTCTGCACCTCAGCCCACAGACCCTAGGCCTGGGGATTAGAGTGCTTGCCGCGCCTCTTCCCTGCCCTCCCCGCATGTGCACACGCGCCCTGTGTGTGAGAGCGAGTGTGTGCACAGGAGCAAGGGTGTACGCCCGTGTCCCAGCTTCTCAGGAGTGCTGCAGGGGCAGGGCGTCTGTGTGGGCATGGGCGGGCAAGGCCGGCCGGAGTTGCTGAGCTGGGCATCTGTGCCTGGAATCCACTCTTCCTCCACGGGGCTTTAATCCATTAAAGCACTTGCTGCAGCCCGAGGGAGTCCACTTCTTTCTGTTTTCCCAGCACATTTTTGTCTTTGAATTCGCAAGAGCGCCTTCCCCCACGGTCAATATGCATGTGTGCAATGCCTCTCTGCAGTGCGCTGGGGCAGGGGTGGTTTGGGAGCCACTTCTGAGTAGGCGGGTGGGGGCCGAGTCCAAGTAAACATTCTCCTTCCAGTCATGCAGAAAGTATGCTGGAAGCTGGGTCTTATCTCTGGCTGAGGTTCTTCAGTTTTGTTTTCTAAACTAACAACTAATGTGGCTGTTCTCAGGGAACGAGCGAGGGTGGGGTGAGGAAGGAAGAGGGCTTCCAGCGACTGGGGTCAGCCGGTGCTGCACGCCTCTGTGCCTGCCGAGTCCGCAGAGTCCGCAATCGTGAGAAGTCCCGGGTGCGAGGCTGAGAGGCCAGGGCCTGCTCGGGCCCTGCTCAGTGGCGGGCCTCATCCACGCTCGGCTGGAGTGGCCAAGTGTGGGCCGGGCCCGGGCCTCGGTGGAGAGGCAGTGACAGCCCAGCCATGTCTGCCCTGGGCCTGAGCTGGGTGTTGGGGGGCGCCGGCGTCTAAGGCCGGGGAGATGGGCCGCTCGATGTGCACCGAGTTTCAGTGTGAGGAGCTAAGTGAGCTGGAGTGGCTCGGACTGTTCCTGCGACCCCATTGTCAAATTAGGAGCACGTTGGCACAGGAGCAGGGCCCGTTGGTGGTCCGGCTAGGGGCTAGGAGCTGGCCGCTGTGTTTCCGAGGCCCGCTCCTCTGGCACCTTCTGCCCAGGGTGTTGGGTGTTAGGAGGGGCTGCAGAGCTGCCCTGTATCCTGGGGCCTAGGCAGCAGCATTGCCAATGCTGCCCCGGCACCTGCTGCTGCCCTCTCCGGGGCCCCCATCCTGTTTTTCGGGTCCCCCGGGCTGTGTTCCCCAGTTTCCCAGGGCAGGGGCTCGGCTTGGGGGTCTGGCTCCCAAGTCTGCATGGAGGCCCCAGGCTGGCCCTGCCTGAGGGCCCTGGTGGGTGTGCTTGCCCCCGAGGCTCCCCTGGAATGCACAGTGGGTTCTGGGCCCAGATAACCACTCCAGCCCTGGTCCCGCAGCAAGCGCGTCCGGCCAAGTGAGCCGAGGCTGCCTGCCTGGGTCAGGGTGGGGAAGACGGGCTCTGGTTTGCAGCAAGGTGCCACAGAGGGCTCAGGTCCCTGCAGACGGATCCTCCCCGCTGTCCCTCAGGTCGGGATGGGAGGCGCCTCTCTCTGGCTCCTTTTTCTGTTTTGAGGGGAAAGATGGTGCCGACCTGCAGCTCTGCTGGCTGCTCTCAGGGGCACGGTGGCCGCCAGGAACTGACACAGTGAGGCCCTCATCCCACGCCTGCCTCTGGGGTCGGGAGACAGCCTCGGGGAAGCCCGGTGGGCTCGCTTGCCTTGGATTCCTTTCCCGTGGCAATGTTGGCTCCACGGCATGAGAAAGGCCAGGGCCGCCCGGGGGCCTCAGCCTGACACGGCCCCTGCTCCTCAGCCCAGCATCGGGCCCGCCCTGCCCGCATGGTCCCTGTGCCACCGCCCCACCAGCCTCCAGGCTGGTGTCTGTGCAGTGAGGCCCTTCCGTCCTCCGGCTCCCAGGGCTGTGTCCCCACGCCGTGGGCGTCTGGAGGGCTGGAGTGGCGGAGACGCGTGGGCCCGGCTTACTTCATGCCACCGGGGGCCCGGCCTCCACCTCCCTGTTCGCCTTTGATGCTGACACGTGGAGGCCGGTGCCCAGCACAGGTGTCCTGTGTGGGTCTCACGCTGGGTTCCCTGGCCAGGGACAGAGCCTGCGACACACTGGTCCCAGTCTGCCGGCCACCTGGAGGCGTTAGGGCCACGTGTGACCACCCTAGTCCCCAGCCCTCCGTCCTGCTGGCCAGCTCCACAGGGGTCCCCTGGGCTTTCACGGGGCTCTGTCCTCATCTGCTCCGGGTCCCTGATCATCCGGCCTTGCTGGCCCCTTCTACGGATCCCCAGGCCCCTCAGCGCCCAGCGGGGAGTGGGCACACGTTCTCTGCTGTGGCCTGGCCCTGGCTGGTGTCAGTCTTCCACGCGGTGGGCGTGTGACGAAGCCCCGAGAGTTAACGGGTATCTGGGGTAACGTCCTGGCCCTGTCTGCTTTGTCCACACCTCAGTTCTGGACGGCCGAGTCCACATTCGCGACTGGCGGCGGGAGCTGCAGAGGGAGAAGCACCCAGAGGCCAAGCGGGGACCGAGTTCGGAGGCCTTCAAGACCCGCATCTGCTGGTTCTTCACGCACCACCCCGACGGCTGCGTGCTGCCTTCCACCAGCTGCCCGTTTGCCCATGGGCCCCAGGAGCTGCGCCCGCCCCGGCCCCCCAAGAAGAAGAGGCAGGTGCCGTGAGCCATCGTCCTTGGAACCAGGCCTCCCGAGGTCGCTGACCTCCCCGTGCAGGAAGCAGATGCCTCAGAAAGGCCACTTCGCTCCGTGGTGGCCTATTGGTGTTGGGCAACGTGGGCTTAGCCCGCTTCCCGAGGGGACCTGGAGCAGAGCCCACTCCAGGCCTGTCCAACGCTAGCCTCCTGGGCCCCGCCTCACAGGTGAGGCTTTCGGCTGGAGCAGTCCCGAGCCCGACAGCAGGCCAGCACGCCGCAGCTCCACACCTGGCTACTCGGGCCCAGACTGAGCTCCCGGCCACCTCCTCCCTGTGCGCCTCGGTCTGAGCTATGACAGTTCTGTTGACTTCCTGAAAGAAGCCCTATGCATTTCCGTTTAAAATCGTCTCCACAGTTTTACACAGGAGCTCACACACATTACACTCTGTCTGTAGGCTTGTCCTGGTGGGGCCCTCTTCTGTCCCTGGTGAGGGCAGGCTCCGAGTCACTCAGTGAGGAGAATCAGCTCACTGCAGGCACCGTGGGCTCCTGGCTCTGAGCAGGTCCCGGGGTCCCCAGAGACGGCCCTGTGGGGGTGTGCAGCCCTGCAACCCCGAGAAGTGCTGCTCCCCTGCTGGGATGGCTCAGGCCCTCTTGGACAGGCATGAGTGCAAGGGGACACGGCCCCGGGAGCCCCGTCTCCTGCCTGGCCCCTGCTGTCCTCAGGGGACGCATGGTGCAGGGTGCCCCTGTGGGAGCAGCCAGGAGGCCTGTGATGAGGGATCCCCAGCAGAAAGAGCAGACCCCATGACCCACCATGCTTGGGCCCAAGAGCCCCGCAGGCCACCCCTTAGCTGGCCCCTTCACGGGGAGGACCTGTCCTCCTGTGTCCTGCTGCCCGACACGTCTGGGCGATGCCTTCAGGAGCAGCCCGTGCCCCCTGGTACTTAGACCCTGGGAGGAAGGCTGAGTCCGGAGAGAGGCTTTGGGGTGCCAGGGGATTGGGCCGCCTTCACACAGGGATGCGTGGGAGCTGAGTCCAGGGACTCCGCCCAGATGCACAGGCCCACCAGGCCACCGTAGCTCCCAGGCTGCCGGCCTCCCCAAGTGCTGGTGTCCAGTGTTCGGGAGATGCAGGGCCCAAGCCACGGGGGCCTGGTTGTGCATTGGGTGCTCCTGGGCCCCAGAGCTGAGGCTCCCAGCACTGCACAGGGGGTGCAGGGCTGTCCCCACACCCATCTGCTGGCCTTGAGCGCCGTGCACCAATTCCTGGAGAGAGACCCTGGGGTGAGTTCCAGCGTCAGGATTTGCAGGGTCGCTTTGTCCCTGCTACTGGGTGACCTTGGCCAGGCCAAAGGGCCACTGGCCTCGCTATTGCTGAGGATGGCATGGCAGCAAAGGGTGTGGAAGGGAGCGGCCGCTGGCCCCGGCTCCTGCTCCCACAGGTCAGGATTCCCACCTGCTGTGTGCAGGGCAGCGAGTGCCCCCCAGGGAGGCTGAGGACGCTGCACAGAGCCTGGCATGGCCGATCTGTCACATGAGAAGCCAGCCACAGCGAGTCCCTTGCACAAGCCACACTGACCTGCAGCCCCCCGAGCTAGAGCCTGGCCAGAGGACAGGCTGGTGCTCGCAGCTCCCTCCCTGTGTGAGGAGGGCTGGGGCAGGGGGCTCCTCGTGTGGACACATTCAGCAACACAGGCTGAAGCGGAGGGATATCTCTCGCTCCCTGCTTCCTGGGAGGTCCTGGTGCTCCCCACCCTTCAGGAGCCTGGCAGAGCCTTGGGAGACTGTGCGAAGACACTGCCATGCTGGGCAGAGGCGAGGCCTTGCTCAGAGCCAGCCGGTCTTGCAGCCAGGGAGCGGCGCCACCTCCACACCCGCTTGACCTGGTTTAGCCTTGGGTTCCGGCTCCGCATGCTGGGGTCCCCGTGTGACCGGCAGACCCCTTCCCTCCTGCCTGGGCCAGGGACACCAGCCACGTGCTGTGTGCGCTTTCCTGGCAGGGTGGGAAGCAAGCGCCGGCCGGCCAGGCCGCTCCGCAGAGGCCCATGTACCAGGGTATGGAGCCGTTTGGAGCAGGAGTACAACAGCCACATGCCCTGGGCTCCAAGGGGAAGCGGCTGCTGCCTGGCTGGCTCACTGTCCCGCCTGTGCCTCTGCCCTGGCCCGCTGGGACCCTCTGCAGTGAGCGGGGGCTGTGGGGGCTGCCTTGCTGGGCTCCCCAGGACAGCTGGGTACACGCTGCTCAGCGGCTGGGGATGGAGCCTCTTTCCCCACCAGAAGCCATCTGCGGGACAGCGCAGCTGGTTGGTGGCAGCCACCACCTGACAGCCTGTGACCATGCCAGCTTCCCACATGCCTGGCCTGCAGCCACCCATGAGCCCCACGGAGCTGGGCTGGAGCCACCGTCCCCAGGAGCAGGACCAACTCCAGGCAGCCAGCCTAGCCAGGCTGACTCAGGGTGGACAGTACCACAGGAGGCTGAAGGAAGAGGAGACCCCCGCAGGGGCTGGCCAGTGCCTGAGCCCGCTGAGGTGCTCGTCCAGGGGGCGTGAAAATCCCCCGAGGGGGCGCCTGCCTGGAGCAGCCCAGCCTGGGGCTCTGGGACAGTCCTCCCTCCCCCCTTCCTTCCCTCCCCCCCCCTCTGTTTCTTTCCCTTCCCCCTGCTCCACGCTAATGGATGCAGGGAGTTAAAACAGGCTGCTGGGATCTGGGTCGGGCCCCTGGGCCCCCATCTACAACCCCGAGGAGAGAGGGAGAAGGCGGGTGTGGAGTCCACCCGAGACCCTGGTTGTTGGGCTGATCATGGAGCCAGGTGCCGGGGGAGGATGGCCAGTCCCTCGTGGTCAGTCACATGGGGCCACAGACGCTCACCGGCAACCCCAGGTACAAGGCCAGTATGGTGCTACCTTGCTTCACAAACAGTTTTTCCCCCATTCTGGTCTCAGAACTAAGTGCGTGAACCGAGGCACCACTGTACTTGAAGATCAAGAATAAGAGTCAGCGTCAGCACTGTCAATAAACAGGCAGCATTCAAAGATCAGAAGCAATACAGTGCACGCCTGTGATCCCGGCTCCATGGGAGGCCGAGGCAGGAGGACTGCAAGTTCAAGGCCAGCCTGTGCCATTTAGGAAGAAGCTGCCTCAGAGAAAGTGCCAGTGGTTGGTTTGCAGACTCCTGTGCACAGCAATCAGAGAAGCGGAGCCATGGAGGGCTCGGGGCTCTCACAACCTGTTCTGAGAACTGGGGGGGGGGGGGGGGGCTGGGTTCGAGACACCACATGGACTTAGTGATACCAGGCTAGCGGGCCCTGCAGTCCTTGGAGTGTCCCGTTAGCCCTTGGTCCTGGGAGCAAGAGGTCCTGCAGCAGTCACGATTCGGCCCAGGTTGGCTTCTTTGTGGGGCTCCAGGGAGTCAGTTGTGCCTTTAGTTCTCCACCAGTAACACAGCAGGTGACTCGGAAATTTATTCCTCCCGCAAAGTGCACACAGCTTCATGTCCTCATCCTGCCCTTGTCTGTGTATCCTTCCTGACGTGTGCTTAGCTGCTGGTGTATTGCTCAGTTGTCCATTTAACCATCCATCCACCAAGTCTTCCTCCTGCTCACCCTTCCACTTGTCGGGAGGGAGCCTTCGATCCACACACCCCCTATCCTTCCACTGGTACATTCGCCCACAGATCCATCCATTTGTCCACCCACCCACCCGTCCTTCCACCATCCCAGCACACCTACTTGATGTTTCAGGTGTTGCACCGGGTGTAAGTTCATTTATTAGTACATGGGATTGTGTGTGGCATCGCACATGCATGTGCTTAGTTGTAAAGGGATTTGTCATGGGCTCACCCCTCTGCTGTCAGTGCTGTGAGCAGACACCGCCCGAGAGGTGGTTGTAGTGACCGTAGCAGGAGCGGGCTGGAGCCCACGGGACGCTGAGCCCAACCAGCTCCATTCTTGTGCCTGACCTTGGCGATGGCACCCTGCAGACACTGCCCCTCATCAGCCACTCGGGTGGGGAGCAGGGGACCGGAAGGAGGCCCTCAAAGCCCCACCAGCCCCAGCCACGCCTTGGGGGAGCCGCGTGGCTGCTGCTCCCCTCTACTGCTGACCCAACCCAGAGCAAGCACAGCTGAGCGACCCGGCTCCCTGGAGCCTGGGACGGGAACAGCCCCGCCCTGCATTTCTCTGTCCTCCCGAGAGGGCCCAGCACAAGGGGTCTTGCTCCCTGTTGGGACGGGGCAGGCCAGCCCAGGATGACGTCACCCACAGTTGCCCAGCTCATACCTGTCCCCTCTCCTGCGGGGTCCCACCCAGGCCCCAGGGCCACAGTCAGCTCCCTGGACAGGCCCTGGGCAATGCAGGCCTCTTGTAGACGCCCTGCCCTCCTGCTCTACCCGGCCTTGCCCTCCTGCGGCACCTGTGGCGATGGCCCTGGCCGCTCGCTGGCATCATCACATTCCCTGCCCTGACGGGCAGCCGGACACTGGCCCTGTCGCACGCAGCCTCACGCCGGGCTGGATGTCTCCGCTGAGTGTCTTCCCTCCCACAGAGCTCGGCCCGGGGCTGCTGGCCCGTAGGGCTCCGGCGACAGGACTCAGTGCCTGTTCTCCCCATGGTGGCCAGCAGACGCTCGCACTCAGCCCTTCCCGCTATTCTGGGACCTGTGGGGACTTCAGAAGCCGCTCCTGAGGGGCCTCTTTCCTTCCCCTGGAAGACTCCGGGCCTGAGGTGGAGGCCAAGCCGCGCGGTTTCCATCTCCAGTGCCGGCGCGAGGGGTCCGGCCCCGGTGTGCCGTGCTTGGCTGTACAGCTTCCCCTGGCAGGCGCCCGGCTCCCCCGTGGAGCCTCCCAGAACAGCAGGCTGCCGCCCTCGGGGTGCCCCTCACTGCGGGTCCCGGTGCAGCGCTCCCCACAGGGGCGACAGCCTCATACTGGCTGGGGGCACCCAGGGCGGCGCTGGTGGCCTCCAGGTCACCTCTGAAGGCTGACGTCAGCCTGCAGGGAAGCAAGAACCTGGCCTGTGGGACCCGCTCCTGGGGGTCATTCGGGGCCCTTCCTTGAAGGGCACCCCCCCCCCGAGCAGCTGCCTCCCAGCGCTGCAGTGCCAGAGGAGAGACCTGGTCCTCACGGGAGTGGTGGGAGCCAGAGGGAGGTACAGAAAGGAAAGGCCACCCGTGGGGACCCCTGAAGGCCAGGCCAAGGAGAGGTTATAGGGCAGCGTGGCTGGACAGTGCAGTGCGGTGCTGGCTGAGCCAGGGACAGGTCAGCCTTCATCCTGGTCCTGCCGATGAGGGCGGAACCCGCCCGGGGGGAGAGTGGGCTGGCCAGAGTCACCAGGGCAGCTGGGCGTCCTTAGAGGCAAGCGACCCGGATCCGTAGTTTACCTGCACCTGAGTCACTTCCAGGTTCATGGAGACCCAAACATAGACAGTAAAGCGCTAACTTTCAGCAGGAAAACAGCCGTATCTTCACGGCTTGGGTAGGCAGTGTTCTCACCAGGACACTGAGTCTCCTCAGAAGGTCAAGACCAGTCAGTTGGACTCGAAGAGAATTTCCATCAGCCATCCGTGGCGCCGGGACAGGAAGGGCAGGCGAGGTGGACGGGGCTCTGTGTGGGCGGCGACATGGTGTTCCTAGGCCACGTGAAGAACAGCCACAGAGCCACGGGAGACAGCTAGACTAAAGGGGGCAGTTTAAGAAGATGCTTCAGGAGCGAGAATGTTCAGATGACTGGTGAACATGGGAAGGTGACAGGGAATGGCGGGCAGATGGAGGCCCCGGTGTGATGTCACTGCACCCCACCAGCGCTGGATCAGGCATGACCACGCGCTCCCCTGAGTGGCTGCCACTCCCGCACCTTGGCTCAAGTGGATGGAAACCTTAGTTTGAACCAAACCCGGGCACCAGCACCAGCCACTCTGTGACTGCATCGTCCAGCAGAAACGCTCTGCCCTTGGCACTGTGGCCTCCTGGGCAGGAGCTGTCCCCCCGTGAGGATGGCAGTGATGCACACGTGGGACAGCACAGCCTCTTGGAGGTGCAGTCTGTCACACAGTGTCACTGAGCAGTGTCCAGAGGAGCCTGGTTGCTCCTCGGCATTTCCAGGCCTGGCAGGAAGTGGGCAGAGGGCAGATGGGGCTCTGCATGGATGCGGTGACATCCTGGACGGTCACAACCGTCCAAGGCAGCAGGCTCGAAAGAGGACTGTGGGAGTGAGCGAGCAGACCTCTGCCTCCATCCTAATCCCATCTGCGGTGGGACAGCAGCCCAGCCAGCCTGGTGTGGCAGCGTTCACACCTGGTCCTGGCAGCCACCGGTCCTCACCAGGTAGAGGCGGAGCCTGCAGGCCACCGCGTGATGGGGCAAGGACAGGTGGTTGCCCAAGTCCTTGGTGCGGTGACTTTTGGACACTTAGAATCCACTTGTCTCCCATGATGACCCTGGCTCGGTGGCACAGGACCCTCGTGTGGGTGTGAAGAGGGAGGACATGGCCTGTGCTGGGCAGGGCTGCTCCCGTGGGCTTGGGGTGGTGGCTGGTGTGGCCCGGCTGTCCCCAACGCCGAGTGAGGCGCGAGCCCCTGCCCCTCGCGTCCAGAAGCACCTGCCGGCTCTCGGGCCCTTCCAGCCCTGGGGCTTTTCTGGCCCTGACGTTGAGGACCAGCCCGGGTCGTGCCCGCCAGGCTGTGGCCATGGGTGGGGGACACGGGGCACCTGTGCCTGGCCTTGCCCGCACTCCAGGGAAGCCTGTCTGGACACTTCCAGCCTCGGCCTGTCTGGGGTGGGTGCCAGCTCTCAGGGGGAGGGCTGAGCAGGGCCAGCTGCAGGGAGCCCTGGACGGGGCAGCGGGGCACAGTGACAGCATGAGGAGCCCCCCCCAGGCCCCACTCCCCCTCCAGCCCGGCTGGGGCCCCGTGGTGAGCCTGTGCGTCCCGGGGCGGCAGCCACGTCAGCACCAGGCCCATGGCCAGGACTCGGGGCACGTGGAGTGGGAGGCGGTGCCGGGGGAGTGGCTTTCCCTCCACAGCCAGGAGAAAGTGACTTCCAAGAACTGCAAGTCCTCTGCTGGGAAGGGAGGGAGGCCACTCCAGCGGCTCCTAGAGGTGGCCGGTTACTGTGCCTGCCCAGCGCGGCCTGTGCCCACCCTGTCCCCGACCGGGAGGGTGCAGGGTCTGGGTCTGAGGCCACATGTGTAACAGGGGCTGTGGATGGTGTCCACTGATGGGAGCTGCTTGTGCAGGGCAGCAGGGAGAGGCCAGAGGGTGCCCTGAGCCCCCTGTGGTACAGTGGGGGCCCGTCCCTGGTGCCACAGTGGGCAGTGCCCTGCAGCTGGCCCTTCCTGTGCCCACAGCATGGTCCAGCGGCTCCCCACCTCTGGGCCATGCAGACAGGCAGCCACAGGCACGCGGGGCACTGCCAACCTGGTGGCCTTTTCCCAGGTCTTCCCCGCAGCGACAGCTGGGTGCAGGGTGGGTGGTGCTGAGCATGTGGTATCATGGGCCCAAACCCGAACCCCTGTCCCGCACTTCCCCAGCAGTCACAGGCCTGGCCATCCACAGCCTCCCGGCTCCCCTGTGCACGTGCTGTCAGACCCCTGCGCACTGCATCCTGTGCCGCCCGGCACTGTGGCTGCTTCCCACGGGTGTGTCCGGCTGTCTGTGCAGCGCATCTGTGTGTGTGTGTCTGTGTGTGTGTCTGTGTGCCCTGCCCAGGGTGAGTGTGAGATGCCAGCCATGAGGAACACATGCGTGCCTCTCACCTTAAGGTGACCTAGTGGCCTGTGATCACCTGTCACCCTCCCTCTCCATGAGTCTGTGGAGAGTGCGTGGCTGCCCAGCGTGGCTTCTGACTTTGTGAATGACTCTGTGAGGTCCTTTCGTGGGGACTCAGTTTCCCCATCTGTAGAATGGGATTGCTCGGCCCCAGTTAGAGAAGGTGCCCAGGCTCCTGCTAGGCACAACAGGGAGGTGCTGGGGACAGAGTGGGCTGGGTGAGGCCCCAGGAGACAAGCTGGGGGGAAGACAGGGGACACTGCCTGGAGTGGACTCCAGGAAAGTTCCTTAAAGGGGAACAGACAGCGGGTGCTCACCCTTTTCACCCCCTCCTTTCTCTTCTTACGTGGAATGCACATGTGGTGGTTGGAGTTCTGGCAGCCAGATTGTGACTTGAAGATGGACACCTCCTGCACACACACACAGACATTAAAACAGAAAGACAGATGTACCTGAGGTTTTTGCTGACCAGTAGTGTTCACACCAGCCCTGGACTACACCTCTAGACACCCACGTGGGAGAGGAGTGCACTGGTGTGTGTCAGGTGCTCTGTCTGGTTTCTGTGTGCACTGGTGACCCTGACTGGGAACCCAGGCAGGGCGATGGAGCCGTGGAGGGGAAGAGAGGAGGTGCTCGGGTCATGGAAGAAGTGAGGCAGCTTCTGGTGAGCTTGTCACCTGGTGCCCCAGCTGTCTCTGCTACTAGGAGACCGGGCCAGTGACACCCGGCAACATTCCAGCCCCAGGAACCGGAGGTGGCCCAGGAGAGGCGAGGAAGACAGCAAAGTTCAAGCCGGGAAACGTGCAGCTCAGCTTTGAGGGCCCAGGCCCTAGAGTGGGGACTGAGCTCAGCAGGGAAGGGAGGCCCTGCCTCTGTGAGCTCGGAGACTGCGCAGCCAGAGGCCTCCCATCAGGACGAAGGAGCCCCATGGATTGGTTAGCAAATTCTACCAAAAACCGGAGAAAGGGCAGCATGGTCGCTTCGGGCTCCCAGACACCGCGGAAGGGGTGCATCTTGCTCTCTGCAGCCAGCAGCCGGCACTCGCGCTGGTCAGAGGTGCCCCAGAGAGCTGCGAGGGCGTCGTGCGTCAGCACAGCCGCAAATGTTTCAAGCAAAGGTTTATTAGATTGCGTCCAATAAAGAGTTTTTGTTTTTGTTTTTGGTACTGGGGATCGAACTCAGGTCCTTCCGCTTGCAAGGCAGGCAGCGAAACCACTGAGCTAAATCCCCGGCCCTCATCCAATAAAGAGTAAATCTGATAATTTTCTTTTCTTTTTTTTTTTTTAGTCCCGGGAATTCAGGAACTTGCGCTTGCAAGGCAGGCACAGTGCCACTGAGCTAAATCCTGGCGTAAATCTGATAATATATTATGATCAAGGCAGATTCATCAGGAGTGGGAGACTGGATGAACATTTAAAAATTGAGGCGAGTTAACCACATTTGTAGGCTAAAAATGAGAAAACCACACAATCATCTCAATAGATGTGAAAAGGCTTTGATGAAATCCAACGTCTTTTTTTTTCTTTTGGGGGGAGTTTCTTGAGACAGGGTCTCGCTCTGTAGCACAGGCTGGCTTTGAACTCTCTGCGATCCTCCTGCCTCAGCCTCCCAAGTGCTGGGACTGCAGGTGTGTGCCACCACACCAGACTGAATCCCTTTTCTTGATAGACACTCTCAGCTCATTAGGGCAGAGGCCCTTTCTCTGTGTGATAAAAGACATCTGCCCACACTTGCCTGCTTCCGTCCTACCTAGACGGACGCCGTCAGCAAGGGCGAGGCAGGCCACAGGACCCAGCGATAGAAACCAGGCAGACTCATGGCCTGGAGGGAGACAGCTTTCCTCACTCCACACAACACAGAGGAGCCCGCTCAGGAAATCAGGAAAACCCAGAAAAAAAGCTACTAGAACCTGGAAGTGGGGTTGGCGAGGCTGCACAACACAAGAGCCATAGAGAAAGCAGGTTGCTCATCCTAGGGAGGAGCAAGCAGAAACTCACTTTCAGGGACACGCAAATGGTACGCAGCACCCAGGAGCACAGCTGAGGGGGGGGCGAGACTCGCGGAGAGTCCAGGAACACCGCTGTGGGGAGGACGCATCCCGTCCCATGTGGACCTGAAGGGTGACAAACCGACCCTAAGCTGCTTCCCCCGTATTGGAGGTCAAACTCGAGCTCGACCACTGAGCTATATCCCGTCTTTTTTTTTTAATTAAACATTTTCCTTTCTGTGCTGGGGATTGAACCCAGGGCCTTTGTCTAGTGACGAATCCCCAGCCTGTTTTTCATTTCTTACTGTGAGACAGGGTCTCACTAAATTGCTAAATCACCTGGGCTGGAGCTGAACTTGCAGTCCTCCTGCCTCAGCCTTCCAGGGTGCTGGGCTGACAGGTGTGCACCACCACGTCTGCTTAAAAGCTGCTCTTTGGCAGAGAAGGCACAAGGCCAGGTAGTGCCTGGCCTGCCACACGGGAGTGGCAACAGTGGCAGTGGCAGCTAGTGACCCATGCAGCCTGGCCCACTCAGCGCTGAGCTGTCCGCAGTGCTGAGCTGTCCACAGCGCTGGGCTGGGCTGGGGTCTTGTGCCCTCCTGAGCTGTGGCTGGGTCCTCGGGGAGGGATCTGCCCGTCCCATCCCTCGCCTCTGTCGGGAAGGGTCCCTGCCTGCTGTGCCCATGGCCTCTTCCTCCGCTTCTCCCTTGGGGCCCACGGCCACTCCTGTGCAGTGCAGGGCGCCAGGTCTCCAGCGGCCCAGGAGCCTGTGGTGGCCGGAGCTGCCTGTGGTCACCCTGGTGGGCAGCATTGGGAAGCCAGTGTTGCCCCACATCTGACCTCTGCTTCTGAATCTAGCCCTTATTTTAAGTCTAGCCTTTATTTAAAAGTTTTTTAAATGTAGCCTTTAAAAACATTAAAAAATAAGCCAGGCATGATGGCACACATCTGTAATTCCAGTACTCAGGAGGCTGAGGCAGCAGGATCTCCGAGTTTGAGACCAGCCTTGGCTACATAGCTGATTGTCAAGACTTTATCTCAAAAAATAAATAATAAAGAATAAAGCTGATGTAGTCATCTCCCCTCATCCCTGGGGCATACATTCCAAGAGCACTCTCTTGGTGTGTCCATTTTTCAGGTGGGGAAATCGAGGCATGGAGAGGTGAGTGGGTGGATAAATGAATGAATGCACAACTTGGCACCCAGTTGCCTGCTGCTGGTGTGAAGACAGGGCTCCGGGGGCTTGGGCTGTGCCGAGGCACTGTGAACCCAGGCCCTCGGCCATCTGTCTCCCGCAATGCTGGGTGAGGCCAGGACGTGGTTGTACGGGGAGCAGGGGCAGGCAGAGCTGGCAGCCTTGCTGCAGATGCACTGGGCTTTCCCGGGGCGAGGCCTGGTGGGCCCAAAGTCGCTCAGCCATGACCCGGGTGACGGGGGGACTGGGTGTCCTCACCAGCCAGTGCCCCGCCCTGGGGTCCTTTCCAGAGCCACTGTGGGACAGGCAGGCCGGTGCTCCCATCGTCCCGGCGCGCATGGCCTCGGATCTGACCCCAGCTCCCGTCTCCAGGGTTCAGCCGGTGTCTGCACAAACTCGCAGGCGGGCGTCCCTGCCCTTGTGCTGACTAAAGTTGAGGGAGGTAAACAGGAAGACTAGGTACTTACACAGGGCCACAGCTCTGTGAGAAGCAGGATTTCAACCTTGCCAGCTGATCCCAGTTTGTTAGCTGCATTTCGTGTGTTTTCTGCTCTGGAAACATAGAAGCAGCATTGGAGTCCCAGCGAGGCACCAAGCCCAGGCCCCCCTAGGAGCTATGAGCCCACTGCAGGGTACTGAGGGACGAATAGGAGTTGGCCCGGGGTGGGAGGGAGGGCATCAAGGTTCCTGGCCAGGTAGCTGCCTTGGCTTCCCCTCCAGTGCAGCAAGCAGGTACAAGGAGCCAGGGCCAGCACCCTGGTGCTGTTTTCCTCCTTGGCTGCACATAGCAAAGGGGGTCTTTGGAAGTGAGCTGGCCCGTGAAAGAGAGTGCTCATGCTTGGTGTCACAGATACAAACCACTTGTCTTTAAAATCGAGATCACCACGGAGGGGGCTCGAGGGGGGATGGGACATAAAATAAATTTCATTAAGGGAACAGAAAACAAAACAACAAAAACCAAGACTTATTTCCCACTGGACAGAAGGGAGGCCGCCCCGGTCAGATCGTGCTTTGTCCCCTCTTCTCTCGGGCCCTCAGGTGTGGGACCCGGACTCGCTTCCCTGCAGCCCTCTGTGTGCAGTGTTGTGCATGTGCGCAGGTGTGTGTGCCGGGGAGGCCTGGAGGAGCGAGGGAACCTGCTCCCCGGAGCTGCTGTAAGTGGCCGCTGGCCCTGTCACCGACCCCAGAGCTGCAGTCCCGTCACTCCAGCCTGGGATGGGCCGGGTCCCTTGGGCCCCTTCTGCCACAGCCACCTTCTGTGTCCGAGAGTCCTGGGCACTCCTCGCCTGCCACAGGGCTGCAGTGCTGTCCCCTCTTCCCAGGAGGCCATGGGCTTTGCTGCCCTGGTTCCAGGCAAGGTGGTCATGGTGAGAATCTCACTGAGAGCAGGCTGGGAGGGAGGTGGCTGCTGTCTGATGGACAGAGGCCACGTGGAGCTGTCCAGGTTGCACCCTGCAGGACAGAGACATTGGGTTTGCAGCCAGAAGGCCTGAGTCTGACCCCCAGTGGCCCTGGGCATGGGGCGAGGGCTACCCCAGGGTGGAGATGACACGAGGCTTCCTGCTGCAGGGTCTCCTGACCCTCGCCCTGCCCACTGGCTGCTGAAGGGCTTGGCAGTGACTAAGTCCCATGGTGACTAATTCTGAGCCACGGAAGCAGGCGTGGGGGCCAGCACCCCTGCCCCGGGCAGAGGAGGGCAGCACGGGGCCCAGAGACACCTGCACAGCGGCCCCAACCCCTCCCCTCTCATCCCCTCCTGCCCAGCCCCTCCTCCCCACTCCCAACCTTATTTCCCTCTCGCTGCCCTTCCAGGAGCCACAAACTGTAGTCCAGGTCCCGGCTGTGCACTGGAGTCGGGCTGGGGAGACACCCTGGGTCCCTGTGGCCCGGCCTCTGCCCTGTCCCTCTCCAGCACCCCCAGGAGCCACCAGATCACCATAGTTGGTGCCAGCGGGGCGGTGTGCCCAGGGGTGGGGACTTGCTGGCTTGCTCCAAACTGTGCGTGCATCACCACCAGGAGGTGGTGCGACCATCACAGGGACTGACGGTCAGAAGAGGGGTGTGGAGCTCCCTCCTGCCATGCCACCAGGAGGGGCAGAAAGACAAAATGGCAGTGAAGAGCTGTCGCCCCTGCACCCCATGTCCTCCAGCCTGGATTCAGCCACAGAAGGGAGACTTGGGGCCAGGTGATCTGTGGCATGGGAGGCACGTGTGGTCAGCACCCGTACCCTGGACTTGGCCGGCTCTCAGCCTCCAGGGAGCCATGTGCCCATGCCCCGCTGTGTCGCCTGTCTGGAGCTGAACCAGGACAGGCGAAGGCCAGGTGAGGAGCCAGTGCCCAGCTGAGCAACGGTTGCCATCCCAGCCTACAGTGCTGCTGTGTGGGCTACTGCTGTGTGGACCACCTCGGGGACCCCATCCCCAGGCCACCTGCTACTGGCTGCAGCTCATGCTGCTTCTCAGTGCTGCCTCAGCTTCCTGGACGTTTTTCTTGCCTCCCTCCAGCTCAGCCCTAGTGCCTCTCTTCCTGCCCTCCCTGCCAGGCTCCACTCAGCAAGCACACAAGCAACCACCTCTGCCATGCACACACATACACATGTGTGTGCCTGGAGTCTAGAGGGCCCCACTTACTCAGCCACAAAGCTATGTTGGTTTGTGGCTCTCAGTACTATTTTCATGTAGTGTGTAGGGCTTGCATGTTTATGTGTGAACATGCATGTCTATAAGTGTGTGCAGAGGAAGAGTCCCAAACACAGCCCAAGGCCTGCCTGCTGCATGGCTCCCGAGGAACCAGCTGACTGAGGTCCCCACGTGCCTGCTTGGTGGCTCTGCTGCCAGGGCCCTGCATAGGAAGCATGGGTCCCAGGTGACCTCTCAGTGTCATGCATGGCACTCAGGTGATTTATGCCTCATGCTCACATTAAGCATTTGCAGAGCACTTCCACGTGGCGAGCTATTGGACTGGTCCCATTAGGGTGTGTATAAACTTTGGAATCTGCCTGGGGACTGGTGAAACACACTCCCAGGTGTGTCTGAGTGGGCCAGGGAGGCGTGACCTTGGAGGGACCTTCCTCTCTGGTTCTCTTCCCCTTGCTGTGCTTCCTGCACTGTGAACCAAGCAGCACTGCTCCACTGTGCCCTTCTGCCATGACGTTTCTGCCTGGGAGCCAGCCAACCATGGACTGAACCCTCTGAAGCCATGAGCCAAAATAAATCTCACCTCTTTTAAACTGTGGGTGTTGGTTATTGTGTTTCTGTTTTGATGGGCTCTGGGGTCTGATGGCAAACAGTGCAGGTGGGGCAGGTGGTGTCGCAGTGTGGGTGGGTGAGGAGGGGGCAGCATTCTGGGTGGGGCACAGGAATCAGCTGGGTGAGGTGGATGCAGCTTAAATGTGGCTGACAGCTTCACCCCAGGAAGCCATGTATCCAGGAGAAGGTTCTTTCTATTACCTTTAGTCCAGTTATTCGCGCTTGCTAAACTGTCTCAGTGTCTTCTCTGGGAACTGTTGTCAGGAGTGGGCTCCTCATGACAGTCTTTTGTAGACACCATGAAGGTGCATTTCACCTGGTTGGGCACCACTTGAGGTCCCCAGGCCCGCCAATTTGCATGGATGAAGCAAGAAGGTAGGAATCTGGGATACAATGGTTCTTCCCTTCTTGCCTGGCTTCCTGCCTTGGGTTACTTGTTCAGACAGTGGCAAGGAGCGAGTCCCTGGGGTGTGTGCCTTGGAGTCTGCAGTGCTTGGCGGGGGGAGGACAACAAGACACAAAGGTGCTGAATGTGCAGGGGACACACATGCTGGACTCTTTCTTGGCAGGTCCCCACTGGCCTGAGTCCCAGAGGTAGATGCTTGGCTTCCAGCCCCAAGGGGCTTAACCAAGGGGCTTCCCTCGCTCCCCAGGGTAAGAGGTGCTCCTTCCTCCCTCCTCGGACTCTTCCAGCTGAGTCTGCATCTCCATCGGCCCATGATGGTATGAGACCTGCCTCTCTCCTGCTTGATGGTGGGCTCCCTGGAGGCAGGAGTGGTGGTGGGGAAGTCTCTCAGTCAGTTTTCCATCACTGTGACAAATGCTGATAATGCAGCTAACTTAAAGGGTGAGAAGGTTATCCTGGCTCATGGGTTTGGAGGTTCAGTCCATGGTCAGCTAGCTCCTTGCTTTAGGCTGGTGATTAGGTAGAAACAGCATGGCAGCCAGATGTGGAGCAGGACAGCTGCTCATAGCATGGGCGGCCAGGAAGGAGAGAGAGACAGAGAAAGAGACAGAGAAAGAGACAGACAGACAGAGAGAGACAGAGACACCAGGACAAGATGTACCCTTCCAGGTCCCACCACAGTGCCCACCTTCCTCTGCCTGGCCACCTCTTGGCAGCCCGGGAGCTATGACTTCCTCTGGGGCTAAACCATTGCTCAGGCAGCGCCTGTGATCCAGTTGCCTGCAGAAGCTCCGCCTCTGCTACAGGAGATATTGGGGGACACTTATGACTTGAACCCTAACTGGGGGACTCACAGGCTGGTGGGGAAGCCCTGGCCTTAGTGGCCCTGATCCTGAGCTGCCAGCGCTGGCAGAGGGTGGCTGTCCCTGGTCAGGGCACGCCTGTGACTGCTCTGAGTGTTGGCGCTGCGGGGAGGCGGGGAGGTGGGAAGGCCCGTGCTCCAGCCTGCAGGGGTGTGGAGCCAGAGGGCCCCGTCCAGGACCCCATGAGGATGGGCGTGGCTGTGGGCAGAGGTGACGGCAGGGGGAAGAGGGGAGGAGGAGGTGTGCGTGGGTGGCCGTGTGTGGGAAGCGGGTGGGGAAGGTGCAGGCTGAGGTGCTCTGGCCCTGGCTGGGCTGTGTGGCTCAGGGGCCGTGGCTTTGCCCTGCTGGGCAAGGAGGTGGCTGTGCTTGCCAGGGATGGTCAGGGCGGCCCCAGCTGACGTCTCTGTCCACGGGCTGGCTACTAGCAGCGTCCCTTCTGCTCTCCATGCTGTCCCTGTGAGCGTGGTCGGGGGCTTGGGACCTCATGGGGTGCCTGTCACTGGGCAGCCTGGCCCTCAACCCACTCCTGACCCACTCACCGGGCTGGGGATGGGGGCAGCTGTGCTCCGTCTGGGATGCGGCATCCAGACTGGGTGGGTGAGGGGTCTGCTTGAGCCACGTGGCCAAGGGGCCGGTGACACGGGGACCTGTCCTCTCCACCGAGGCCACGTGGCTGCTGGTTCAGGATGAGCAGGAACTCCACAACAGTGGCCTAGGTCAGGGGCCAGAGGGGCGGGCAGGCCCTGGTCCCCAACCACAGCCCCCGCTGGGTCCTGGGGTGGGCGGGGGGCACGGGTTGGAGCAGTGGGAGCAGCGTCCTCCGCCTGGGCACTACCACAGTCGGCCATGTTCCCAGGTCTCTGACCATCCCCAGGGTGCTGTCTGGGAACTTGGGGACACAGCAGGGTCTGGCCCCGAGGAGGCTCAGTGGAGGCTTCCATGTCCCGCTGTCCACCAGAAGTCAGGTGGCCGTGTGACCGCAGGCCCAGCAGCAGGACGGATCTGCAGGCACAGAGCACGTCGCGTGCGCCACCCCTACCTGGAGCCTGCACCGAGGCCAGGAGGTCCTGGGAGCGGCTCTCGGGGCTCTGTGCAGGCAGCAGCGCCTGTGGGCGAGGTCCTCAGGCAGAGGCAGGTGCTGGCGCCTGCAGATTTCTTCCCAAACAGCCAGGCCTCGTGTGGCTGGTCCTTGCACCTCCCTCTGGAAAGACGCTTCTGAGAAATGTCTGCAGCCTCTGTGCTGGTGCGTGCCTGGAGGCTGACGCAGGAGGATGACAAATTCAATCCCAACTGAGTGACTGAGTGACTTAATGAGACCCCATCTCAAAATAAAGAGTAAAAACGGGCTGGAAATGCAGCTCAGCGCAAAGGCTCTGGGTCCACTCCCCAGTACTGTCAAAAAAAAGAAAAAAGAAAAAGAAAGAGAAGTGATTTGTGAATCATAATGTGCAATTCAAATAAAATATTCTCAGGAATAATAATACCTAAAGGTACATGTCCAGGAAGCTGTTAAAAATACCAAACAGGAGCTGGGGTGTAGCTTAGGGCTCCCGTGCTCTCCTGGCATATGCGAGTCCCTGAGTTCTATGCCACCGATCAAGCAATCATGGATCAGCCAATCAGAGTAAACCAAACTCTCCGGGCGGTGCCCAGTGCCCACCCCGCGGGCCGCTTTCCTGGATCCGCGCGTGTTGCGGCCGCAGCTCCCTCCCTGGGGCCGGCCGGGCACAGGAGGCGAGGGCGGAGTCCAGACGACAGAGGGCAGCACTGAGCTGCGGACGCCCGGCCGCGCGAAGCATCCGGTGGGGGGGTGGTCCCGGGTCAGCTGGGGCCGGCCCGGGCTTGGGGCGCAGCACGGGCGGACGTGCAGTCGCGGTGCAGACGGCCGGCCTGCGGCAGGAGCCGGTCCTGCCCGGGAGGAGCCGGGCTCAGGGCCCCCCACCGGCCCGGCCGGGCCTCCTCCCAGGGGGCTCCCGGAGGCGGGGGCCTCTCGGTCCCCAGGTGCAGTTTAGACCTCGCCTTTGACCCCTGCTCTAGGGAAGGGGAGGCGGAGGGGCTGCAGGGCCACCTGCTTCCCCACTCTGCTCTCTGGGTGGGTCCACAGTGCGGGGAGGCGGGGCCGAGGCCCAGCACGGGCGACCCAGCCTGGCTCCCCGGCCGCCCCCACCCGCCGTCCTGTCCCGGGAGCAGGGTTTTTCCCACGGCACGGAGGGCGGGGGGCGGCGGCCCGGTTCCCGTGGGGGCGGGACCCCTCGGGCTGGGGGCTGCCCGTTTATCTGCTGCTCCTCCCCGCCGCATCCCCTCTGCGCGTCTGACGCTGCCCTGTAACCCGACTCCCGCGCGGCCTCGAGCCCCCCCTGAGCGCCGGGAGCCCAGTGCCACATCACCGCGCCCACCATGCTGCCGCTGCCGCTGCCGCTCGCCCTGCTGGTCGCGCTGGCTGCCACCGGTAAGGTCCGCCGTCCCCTTACTGGGCAGAGCGCACCCCCGGCCAGGAACTCTAGCCCCTTGGCCATGCGACAGACCCCGCCAGGCTGACGGTCCCCAGAGTGCACCCCAGGACCCCGGGAGGGAACTCTGCCCAGGAGGGACCCGGGTCTCTTAGTGCATGGAGGTGGGGACCCCCGGGGGCGCCAGACAGCTGAGGCTGGGGGCGGCAGAGCGCAGCGCAGGACCCCAGCTGTGTGGGCACAGAGAGGGTGCAGTGCCTGCAGACGGCCTCCCAACAGGTGCCAGGACTGTGCGCGGCAGGAGACCGAGCTGGCCCTGGGGTCCTTCCAGGACGGGGGAGGGCCTGGTACCACAGGCTGTGGCTGGGATGTGACCACAGCATCAGGGCAGGCACTGAGGACAGAGGGCAGAGGGCGAGTGCTCGGCCTGGGGTGGGGAGACCGGAGTGACCAGGACCAGCGCGCTCCGAGTGGCCTCGGCTGACCAGGTCCCCATAGCTGGGGCCTGAGTGCTGGCCACATCCCCCCGCCGGAAGCTGGCTCCAGTGGCCCTGCCTGTGGTGCCCCATCCAGGGCACCGGGCTCTGATCAGCCGCAGGTGCCTGTGCTCCTGGAGGGCTGGGTCCCGGGGCTGAGGGTCCCCGTGTCAGGTTTGTGACACCTGTGAATGGCCGCGGCTGGTGCATGCTGGGAACGAGGTGCCCTGTGGGGCCAGCGCCCTCCCGCCTTCGCTCAGCCCAGCCGCCCCCCATGAGTGTGTGGGGTGGACAGCACAGGGTCCCGGGGCCGTCCTCGCCGTCCTCCCTGTGCCCCAAGCTCCCAGAAAGTGTCCAGACACACAGGCTTCCGGGGACCCAGCCCTCCTCCAGGAAGCCCGCCCAGGCCCGGCGGTGTGGGCTCCCTCCTCCTGCAGCACCTCCGTGGCCCCAGCCAGGGTTTCCACCAGGGATCTGCCAGGTGGCTCGTCTCCCTCCTTGCAGATGAGCCTGGAGGTCAAGTCCAGTCTTCGGACCAGGACTCCGGTCTGCCCAGCACCCTGGTCTCCTCTCCCGGGTCTGGCTCTGGGTTCAAATTTGCGGCTCTACTCTGCGGTGGGACCTGGAGAAGATGACCGCCCTCCCTGGCCTCACTCAGTGTTCTACTCTGATAGAGGACCTGTCCGGGAGGAGCAGCCTACAGTGCCTTAAGGGGGAGGAGGGACGTGCGCCCTCCTTCCCAGGTTAAGGGGTGCTGCCACCTGGTGGTCAAGGGGCATCGTAGTCACCGCGGACTCTCCAGCCCCTCCAGCCGGGCGCCTTCCCGGGAAATGGGCTGCTAGCCACATTTGCCGTTTTCCGTGTCCTGGTTGTCACACAGGAGACATACTAGGAAACAGGTGAAATTCATTTTAACAGCAAAGTTTTAGCCCAATACACCCAAAGTATCATTCCGATATTTTGTGGTTAATGTGCAGTTCTTGGGAGACATTTTTCTCCTGTTTGTAGTGTATTCTCACACGTGCAGTGCCTGCTGGCTTCACCTTGCTGAGTTTCAAGCCCTCAGCAGCACGTGTGGCTTGTGGCTGACAGAGTGGCCAGGTGGCTTTGGGCTGTGGGGACCCAGCTCCCCTCCTGTTCTGTTCCCCAGGCTGCGGGGCCAGGGGCCAGGGTGGCGCCTGAGGCGGCTCCATGGAGGTGACAGCAGCGGTGGAACCAGCCATCCATAGTGTCCCCGGCCTCGGCATCCTGTGGCTGCCAGGCGGGCGGGTGGGTCCCTCCCGGGTGGGTCCCTCCCTCACTTGTGGACAGAAAAGCGGCCCAGAGAGACCAAGCCCACGGGGCCCTGTGCTGCTGGTGATGGCTGGGTTGTGTCCCCCACAAGGGACGCTTGTGTGCTAACCTGGGACCTGTGCATGTGACCTCACTTAGACTAAAGTCACAGCCAAGATGAGAGCGGAGTGGACCCCGCTGAGCCCTAAACCCAGCGGCCAGTGTCCTTGGAAGGACAGGTGCAGGCACAGAAGGCCCCACCCTCTCCCTGAGTGACCCGGAGGGAGACGAGGGCCCTCCTCAGAGCAGGGACCGTGCCGTCGTCACCTGCCCATCTGCCTTTTGCGTGGAGGACACCAGGAGTGGGTGGCAGTCACTTCAGAACTCGGATGGAGCATGTCAGGCACTCACGTGGCACCAGGTGCTGCCTACCTCTGGCCTGATTGGGTCCGCAGCAGCTTCACAGGAGCGCTCTTGCTGTCTCAGTGTGAGATGGGGAAACTGAGGCACACAGCAGGACTTAGTCCCCGGAGCTCAGCTTCCTCATCTGTAAACCTCAGAGAAGCCGTGTGAAACCAGGGGCTGCGGTCTCTGCGTGGCCCTCCAGGGGGCGCTTGGTGCCTTGGAAGCAGGTGTGGGACAGACTCCTTGGCTCCTGGTGGCCTCACCTTGGGTTTCCCTGAGGCAGCAGAAGCCCTGGGCCAGTTCGAGGTGGCTCTTCCACTCGCTGAGCTGTCTAGTGTGTGCTGCGTCTCCCAGTGCACACAGCCACCTGGGCCAGGTGTGCAGCCAGTGACAGTCACAGCCGAGGGACGGGACGCAGCAGCTCCCCACACGTCTGCCCTCGTCCAAGCTCAGCACGGGACCAGCAGCCCATGGCTGGTCGTGGGCCCTGGTGCGAGCAAGCTTCAGACTGCAGCCTCAGGCACAAGCTCTCGGTGCCCAGGCACTGCACAAGGACATCGTGCTGGCCCTGTGGGCAGGGGCTCTGTGGGCTCCACCTGGATGCTGACCCCTCCTTCCAGGGTCTGCAGCTGCCCGAGAGGCAGAGCCAATGCGAAGTTGGGCGGGCCCTGGCGGCTTCTCCTGCTTCCTCTGTTCCCTCAAGTGTCAGTTTCCCCACTGTGCCGCCCTCGGCCCTCGGTGGGCAGTGCGGGGGGGACACTCAGGGCCGCAAAGCCTGGGAGTGCCCGGGGTGCAGCCTGCTGCCCGGAGATGCACAGACGCGAGGCCGTCACGTGGACGCTGTGGCGCCCACAGGCTGGGCCTGCTCTGCTGTCTTCAGGTGCTGTGGAGAGGCCGCCTGCCCTGGGCTAGGGTTGGCCTGCAGCATCCCAGCCAAGCACAGGGTTCTGTGGCACCACTGAATGTGGGCACCCCTCGGCCTTCCTTCCACAGTACCCCAAGGTGACGAATGCAAACCCCGTGTGCACTAAAGATGCAGCATGAGCTGGTCTTGGCCGGGGCCCCCATGTGAGGGAGTCGGGCCGGAGCCAGCAGGGGCCAGGGCCAGGCACCTTCTCTACCCCCATGGTGGGTCAAGGGGGAGACAATCCCAGGGCAGCAGGCATCTCCCACGAGCGGGGCGCGCTCCAGTGCACACCCCCAGGGTCTGCGTGGCTCTCGTGTCACACGCGGGGATGAGCCATCCCCTGGGCACCTGGCAGAGGCTCAGAGCCCAGTGTCGCCATCCTGTGAGAGCTCAGTGAGCTGTCTGGTGGAGGCTCAGGATGGGGTGGCCCTGTCCCAGGTGGGGACAGCACCTCACCGCTTCGGGGTGTTGTGGCTGGCTTTGGGGCCCCTGAAACCCCACTGCTGCAAAGATAGCTTTGTGAGGGATCCTCTGCTTGGGGAAGGGGTCCCCAGCTCCATATGGGCGAGACCCCACCCCCTGCAGAGTGTCCCAGACAGGCAGCCCACGCCCCGCTGGGCCTCGGAGGGGCTTTGAGTAACGTGAAGTCAGAGCCTGCAGAACTCGGTGCTCTGCGGCCGGCACTGGGGCTGCCCATGGGAGGCTGACGGGCCTGGGCCACTCACACCCTGCCGGCCGTCCAGGCTACGGGGCCAGACCCACACTTAGACCCACACTGCCATGGGTGGCCGTCCTTAGCCCAGTCAGACGGTCCTCACCCAGAAGTGGGGGTGCTGCCCCCTCCAGCCAAGGGCGAGGCGAGGACGGCATGCGCTGCGGCCGGGGGAGGGCGCGGTGACTCCGGGCTGTGGACAGAGCAGCCACGCTGCCGCCATCCAGGGGCGTGCCTGATGCAGGGGCCTCTCTCTCTGCAGGTGACTGCCATGGGCCAGCGGCTGCTGACAGCGGTGCGTACCTGGACTCCCTGGCTTGGGTTTTAGGTGTGCCGCAGCCTCCAGTTTAGAGCCGAGCCATGGTTCCCAGAGTGGGAGACAGAGCAGGGCCTGCTCCTCAGCTCTGAGCCCCTGATCCGGAAGCTCGAGAGACAGTCGGCCAGACGCAGGACAGACGGCCCCATGGGCAAGGGCTGGCCACCGAGTGCCTGCAGGGGCCCCGTCCTCCCTCTGCCTGCCATGCAGCTCCTGTCCCCTGCCCTGGTCCGCTCTGGGGCTGAGCAACACCCCGTTACCTCTCATCCTAACATGTTCTATTTTGGGGGTGGGATGCTGGTGTGAACCAGGCTGCGCACACACTAACACACATCTGGCCCAGCCCAGTGCTCCATTTCCCGGGGCTGCAGCTCTGCCCGGCCCCTGCTGAGCCCATGGACTTGGGCAGGTGCTGCCCCTTCATCCCGCTTTCCTCTGTAAAATGAGGAAAGTGTCGAGGAATCTCACAGGTGATTTTGAAGCTTAGGTGTCCGAAATACTCAGGAGAGGGCCGAGGTCAAGGGCGACTTTCTGAGACAGGCAGAGGTTTTCCCCACCAGTCTGGGCCTTTGGTATTTTCTACCTGGAGGGACACGATCTTCAACAAACCAGGAAAGATTCCTCAATGCAAAGTCAGTGCCATAGACCAGCATTCTGAGCAGAGAAAAGCTGAGCAGAAGGAGCCCTGGCCTTTCTAAGGTTTAGCATGCAGAAGTGGCAGAATCTCAGGCCACGTGCCACACACCACACCTGGGTGCCTGGTGGGGAGGAGAGGAGCGGGCGTGGGTGGGAGCTGGGGTGGGGGGAAGCTGCTGCAGTGATTAGCACAGCAGTCCCTGCCCACCTCGGCCTGTGATTGCAGTGTCCTTGTGACGTCCAGCTGTCCTTACTCAGCCCCTCGCGGAGAACCTGAGCCCAGACTGGCCACTGAGGGCCAGCCCTTTCCTGGGGGACACAGGCTAGGCCATGCAGGGTGTGTCTGTGGGGACTGCCCTGCTTCGGGATTTGCACAGCCAGGCCTAGGAACTGTGCCATCAGCTTTCTGTTGCTGTGACAAAGCACCTGAGAAAATCACCTTGCAGGAGAAGAGTTTATTCTGGCTCATGGTTCCAGAGGTTCAGTCCATGGCCAGCTGGCCCCATTGCTGTAGGCCTGAGACGAGGCAGAAGGGTGTGGAGCAGGACAGCTGCTCACAGCACGGTGGGCAGGTAGCAGAGAGGGACCGAAGAGCCAGAGAGGAAGGGTTGGGGCAAGCTAAGCCTCATGCCCATGACCCACTGCCTTCAGTTAGGCCCACTTCCTATTCCCATCACCTGCCAATGACGCCAACAGATATGGTCCACAGATGAATTCGTGGGTGAAGTTAGAGCCCCATGATCCCATCACCTTCTGAGAACCTGAACACTGGAAGTTTGGGGGACGTTTGAGCTCCAATGCAAGAGCGTTCTCAGGCTCCCACAGGCCCCAGTCCCCTCCCCTGGGATTGTGGGTACCCCGATCTGTGTAGGGTCTGGCCCCAGAGGGGGTGCACTTGAGCATGGGCCATCGGGTGACCTGTGGACCCTGCCTCCTTCCAGCCACCTGCGTGAACCTGCAGCTCACGACCTGCTCGGGTGCTACCTATAACCAGACCACCTTCCCCACTGCGCTGGAGCACCGCTCGCGAGAGGCTGTGGAGGCCAGCTCCGAGTACATCCTGCTGAGTGTGCTGCACCACCTCCTGGAGGGCCAGTGCAACCCCGACTTGCGGCTGCTGGGCTGTGCGGTGCTGGCTCCCCGGTGCGAGGGTTCCCGGGTTCGGAGACCCTGCCGGCACGTGTGCCAGGGCCTGCAGGAGGCCTGCCAGCCAGCCTTCGATGCCATCGACATGGCCTGGCCCTACTTCCTGGACTGCGCCCGCTACTTCGCGCCCAAGGAAGAGGGCTGCTTTGACCCCCTGGAGCAGCTTCGGGGTGAGGCGAGGCCCAGGGTGCAGGGCAGCTCCTGGAAGCCAGGGAGGGACAGGCAGGCGCCAGAGTCTTGGCTCTGAGGGACCAGGGGAGGGGTTGGCAGGCCGGGGGTCAGTGAGCTGCTCACCGATGACGAGGGGTACAGGTCCTACCTGGGGCTTGGCTGTGGCATCGCCATGACTCTGTGGTGGGCAGAGGGTTCCAGCAGGGCCAACCCCTGCCATGTGTGGGCCTCCACTCCTGGAGGCTGGCTGGTAAGGTCAGGGCCGGGTGCATTCCTTTGATTGCACGCTGATGATGAGTGGTGGTTCAGCAGCCGTGAGCCCGGCATGCCGTGCGGGGCAGCGAGGGGCAGCAGCCTCTCCGGGCCAGGCGGCGGGGCCCTGTGGCGTTACAGCTTGAGTTCTTACCTCCTGTCCCAGATGAGGAGTGGGGGCTCAGGGAGGAGAGACAGCACAGGGTACCTCTCTGGGGTGACCCGGCTGGCCATCGGTGGACGGGCCAGTCACCCATTCCTGGTCAGCTACTGAGCACCTACTGCGTCCTCATCTCTGCACTGGGAGGCGGGAGGTGGCAGGGGAGGGGACACCGGCCCCAGACAGGGTCTCTGGGCTGGCGCGGGGGCTGATCCTGGCGCTTGGAGCCTCGTGCTCCTGGAGAGAGGCCAGCATGGCCTCACGTGGACCGGGGACAGCTGTGTGAGGACGGGCTCTTGAGCAAGTGAGGAGGCGGCCAGCGGGGCCCAGGACAGAAGCCAGGCGTCTCCCAGGCAGGCCGAGCCCGCTGTCCAGGGAAGCCCGAGCAGCCAGCTTGAGAGATTATTTTGGGCAGCTCTGGTTCCCTCTGCTTCCTCCCTCAATGACCACGTTGAGCAGAAGCAAAACCGCAGCTCTGTGAGTGGCTCAGGGAAACGGCTAACTGTGGGCCCTGGCGGCTGTGGGTGGAGTCGCTGGGGCCGAGGACAGTCCCCAGGGAAGGCTGCTGGGGCCCGGCTGGGGCCTGCCGCCCTGCCCTCTGCTCCTGGAAGTGGCAGGGAACTCAGTGCCAGCTTGGTGGTGGCTGTGAGGAGCCCCCGGAACCACTCTTGCCACATCTGCCCTCGGTCTGGGATGCAAAGCCACACAGGTGCCATGGTCAGAGTGGGCAGTGGCAGAAAACAGTCCAGCAAGAGGCAGGGCGGCAGGTTTCCAGGGTGGAGGCTTCATGCACAGAGTGCCTTCCGGGAGTCCTCCCTCGCCTCCGTCCTGCAGCACTGGGGACTGTGCTAGTGCCAGTGTGCGTCAGGCTCTCAGGCACAGTCACTGGCTGCTGTCAAGGTTAGGAGCTTCCACTGGGAGTCGCAGTGAAAGATGTCGCAGACTGGAAGCCGTGCAGGGGGATGCGTGGCTCCCCTCCCTGCCCGCTGCAGGGTAGTGGGTGCCTGGTGCTGGAGAGGCTGGTGTCTGTCCCCAGGCAGCAGCTGGGGAGGCCGAGGGCGGGCTGGGAGCCGTTGGCAACAGGACAGTGCCCAGCCTGGCGTCCCCCTGTCCCCAGGTGACCTGGAGCCTGAGGAGGCCCTGCCCTCGGGCCTGCCGCCCACCTTCATCCGCTTTGCCCACCACTCCTACACCCAGATGGTGAGGGTGCTGAAGCGGACGGTGGCCCGCTGTGCCCAGGTGGCCAACACGTACAGCATCGGGCGCAGCTTCGACGGCAAGGACCTGCTGGTCATTGAGTTCTCGGGCCACCCCAGCCAGCACGAGCTCAGTAGGTGCCGCGTGGGAGGCTGGGCTTCCAGGAAGGCCCACGGGCTGGGGGAGGGAGGTCTGGGGTACCAGGTGGGGTGAGGCTTTGGGGCTCTGCTTGGTGCATGGCCACGTCCCTCAGGGACTGCTGAATAGACAAGGAGGACCTCCCCACATGCCAACTCCACCCGGGAATCTGGGGAGTGAGAGGGGCTCTTGCATCACAGTGGAGACGCTGGCTGCAAAGGATGGAGCAGGTGTGGGACCAATGACAGGTTTAAGACAGATGCCAGGCGGGGTGTGGTGGTGCATGCCTACAATCCCAGCCACTTGGGAGGCTGAGGCAGGAGGATCATAGTTTCAAGGCCAGTTTGGGCAGCTTAGCAAGACTGGTTTTGGTCTTGCCCTTGAGGACCAGGCCGAGCAGGTCAGTGAGACCTGGGTCCTGGTCACTTTCCCTACACTCTGCCAAACTGCTTGGGGACTGCGCTGCCTGCTGGTCGCGTAGACACAGTGGCTTTTCCATCTGGAAAACTCAAAACTTTGGCATACTCCAGCCTGGAGGGCTCATTCCACTCTGAGCCAGCAGGGGGCAGTATAGGGAGTGGCAGTCCCGTGGTTCCTGCCTTCTAGCCAGGCAGTTAGGAAACCAAGCTTCGTGGTCTACAATGCTGCTGCTGGGGGCTGGGGGAGCGGGCTGCTTGGACTGGCTGCTCCAGAGAATCCAGGACATTCCAGTAGAGACCTGGTTCCCTTCCTGGGGAGCCGAGGGACACCGTCTCTGAGGGTCAGCGCGTCACACGTGGCGGGGGAGGGAGGTGCCACTTTCCAGGTGAGCACCGTGAGCCATGTCACACAGCAAATGAGGCTGCCAGGCCCGGCCCACTCATCTTCCCACAACCTGTCATCCATCCGTCCTCCCGCCCACCCTGCGCCAGCTCCCTTCCCAGCTGAGTGCCACATGCTTGTGTTGCTCAGATGCAGAGAGTGGCTTTCCACGGAAATCTCACAAGTCTGTGACACCATAAATTATCAGTAGCGGCTTGGCTCACCATGCTGGGAACCACACTGAACATAAGAAATGAGCTCGATAAACGGACCACCTCGGGAAGACCTCATCGTGTGCAGAGATCCTGAGTCACACCGGGTCCCCTTGCTGAGTGTGCTCAAGGCTGGGGCCCTCGGGCCATGAGGTGATGCCCAGGTCACTGTGTCTCCGCAGTGGAGCCCGAGGTGAAGCTCATTGGCAACATCCACGGCAACGAGGTGGCAGGGCGCGAGATGCTCATCTACCTGGCGCAGTACCTGTGCTCCGAGTACCTGCTGGGAAACCCTCGAATCCAGCGCCTGCTCAACACCACCCGCATCCACCTGCTGCCCTCCATGAACCCTGACGGCTACGAGGTGGCAGCAGCCGAGGTGAGCACCTGCTGCCCTCCCTCAGCCGTGATCCTCTGGTTGCTGAAGAGGGCATGTGTGTGTCCAGGGTTCCAGGTGACAGGGATTAAGCAGGCATCTCACTGGCGCAGGGGGAGGCAGGGACCGATAGTTCTATGGCGTGTTAAAAAAAAATCTTAGAAGCAGGGCCAGGGATTTAGCTCAGTGGTTTCGCCGCCTGCTGCACAAGCTCAAGGACCCGAGTTCTATCCCCAGTACCAAAAAAAAAAAAATATTGTAAGCAGCCTGTATGTCCATCGGCAGATGAGTGGATGAAGAAAGTGTGGTATTTACACACCAGGGAATACTAGGCTGCCATAAAGAGGGATGACCTTGAGTCATCTGTAGGAAAATGGATGCACCTTGAGACCATGATGCTAATGACATAAATCAGACACATAAGCTTAAAAATCACATGGTTTAAAAAGAAACCACATAGTTTCTCTTACGTGGGAAACCCAAAATATAAACAGCAAGCTAAAAGGTAGACAACAGGAAACAGGGACATAGATATTCACAGATGGGAAGGGCCCGAGAGATAGAGGGAGGGGAGATGGAAAAGAATTAAGATGAGTCAGGTCCGCGTTCCAGCGGCCCACAAAGAGTGATCTCTAGGTATTGCAAAGATGCGCTAAGAAAAAATGTAAAAGATGACCAGGGCCTGGAAAGAGCATGAGCCTATCGCCCCAGAGTTTAGGAGGCTGAGGCAAGATGGAAAGCTTGAGCCCAGGCTGGGCAACTTGGTGACTTAGTAAGACCCTGTCTCAAAGCAAAAAACTTTAAAAAGATCTAGGGATGTAGCTCAGTGCAAAGGCCCCGGCTTCACTCCCCAGTCGAAAAAACCAGAAGGTGACACAGGCACTGGCAACTCGCAGTGGAGAAGGTGGGCGTGGGCGTGCACATGTGCCGTGGGGTTGGGCTCTGGAGGTGACCTTCGTGTGGGGCGAGGGGCGGCCGAGCTCGGCACCTAGAGCCACAGGAAGCCACAGCCCAGCTCCGACCTTAGGCTCAGCTGTTCCCCTTTTGGAAGGAGCTGGGTGGCCATGTGTGAGCCCGACCTGGGCCTGGCCCGCGTTTTCAGGGAGCGGGCTACAATGGGTGGACCAGCGGGAGGAAGAACGCGCAGAACCTGGACCTGAACCGGAACTTCCCGGACCTCACGTCCGAGTACTACCGGCTGGCTGGGGCCCGGGCCGCGCGCGCTGACCACATCCCCATCCCCGAGCACTACTGGTGGGGTAAGGTAGGAGCTGCACTGCCCGCGCCGGCCCCCGGCCTTCCCTGGGCACCGTGCCCACCTGGGGGGGGTGGGACTCAGGAAGCCCTCGTCCTGGGCGAGGCCAGGTGACAGGTCTGCGTCCTGTGGCGCCGCGCTTGACGCTTGTTGGTGGAACTTTTGCCGGGTGGAGCCCATGGCTCGGCGTCCGCCTGGGCTGAGCACTGGCCGCATGCTAGGTGACCGAGGCGCTGTGCCCTGACAGGCTGGCTGCGCTGAGGGCAGAACACCCACAGCTGTCCCCTGCCCAGTTTGGGGACAAGGCAGGGAGGAGCTGTGAAAGCCCTGAGTGGATGTGGCCCTCGCTCGCCGGGGGAAAGCATCCTGGTGACATCCCCGTGACACAGGGGAGAAGGTTCAGGCCCCCGTGGCGTGGCGGCCGGCGGGCCGGTGCCAGCGCTGCAGGCCGCGCCTCTGTCCTGGCAGGTGGCCCCGGAGACCAAGGCTGTCATGAAGTGGATGCGGACAGTGCCCTTCGTGCTGTCCGCCAGCCTCCACGGGGGCGACCTGGTGGTGTCCTATCCCTTCGACCTCTCCAAGCACCCCCTGGAGGAGAAGATGTTCTCCCCCACGCCGGACGAGAAGGTGAGTCCCCGCGCGCGGGAGCTCCTGGGGGCGACCCGGCAAGCGCTCCCTGGGCCGTCGGGAGGGTGCGGGTCCGGGCGGCCCCGGCAGGGGGTGCTGCTGCGGCGCGCGCGCGTGGGGCCTGACCCTCGGCCGCCCGTCTGGGGGCGCCGTTCATCCGCCAGACCTCCGCTCTCGGGTCCTAGACTGCAGGTGACAGGGCCGGGCAGCCACAGGGCTCCCCGAGGTCCCCAGCCTGCAGAGCCCCACGCTGGGTCTGGCGCTCGCGCGGGGCTCTGGAGGGCGGCGGGCGGCTCTCACGGCGAGGGTGAGCGAGGCTGAGGTCGGTGCGACCCAGACGCCCGCAGTCAGGTGCTCAGAGCCAGATGGTGCCGAAGGCCCGAACCGTCCCGGGGGAGCGGCCCAGGACCCCGGGCAGCCAGGACGGAGGGCAGTGGGTCCCCGCCGCGCTCGGGGCTGGGGGCGGCACGGGGGGGCGGGGCGAGGGGAGAGTGGGCGGGGGTAGATCGGGAGTGGGCGTGGCAGAGGGGGTGGGCGGGGCCGCTCTGGGCCCGGGCCGCTTCCTGACAGGGCTGTGCCCGGGCGGGGCTCGGAGAGGCTTCAGGCCTGCGCCCACAGTCAGTTCCCTGCTCATCCCCGCTCTCGCCCACTCCTCCCTCCCTGTCTCTCTCTCCTGCTCCCGCTCTGCAAGCCCAGGGGCGCCCCCCCCCCGGGCTCGGAGCTCCAGGTCCTGGTTGCAGGGTGGTCGCCCTCGCTGCAACCCCGGGCAGGGTGGGCATCTCTGGGCTGCCTCGTGGGCTCGGCCTCAGAGCATGACGACGTCCCCCGGGGCAGACTCACCTCAACAGTCCCACCGGCGTGGCAGAAGGAGGCTGTGCCCAGCATCGATCACCCATCCATCACGCCGTCGCCTCTGGACGCCAGCGTCCCCGGGAGGCCGCCTGTGGGGGGAAGTGTGGGGCCCGCGGGGTGAGAACTGGTAGCTGCAGCAGGCCTGAGGCCCCAGCCGGCCCTGACCCACGACATCTCCACCCTTGCTGCTGTGGAGCCTGCTCTGTCTGGTTCCTGGCCCCTCCCAGGAACCAGCACTGCGGCTACCAGCAGGTGGGCTCCCCCTGGCCCCAGGCCTGTGCTCCAGCCCTGTGTCAGGCCACGCTGTCCCCTCATGCCCTGACCCCAGTCTGGCTGGTGACGGGATGGTGACCCCAGGACAGGGATGGTGAAGAGGGGCAGGGGCAGGAGGGTGTCCAGGTGTTCGTGGATACTGAGGGTCAGGGCTGGGCAGGAAGCTTTTCGGCCCATGGCTGATGCATCCTCATGGATCCCCACAAGCTGGGTGTGGGCTGGGGACTCTCTGGGGTGGCAACTCTGCCTTGGGGTGGCAGGGGCTGCGGTCCCTAATCTACCAACCCCGGGGACCAGAGGGCATGAGTGGCCTTGGATTTGGGGCTTGGTTTGCATCTGAGGAGCTTGACCCACCCCTGCCTCCCCCAAGCCGGGATCCTGGCCTCCAGGTCAGGTGAGCACTAGGGCAGGCTGCTTGCTCTGGCTTGGGCAGCTCCGTGTCGATGAGCCCTGCCTGTCCACCCTCCTGGTGTCCCCTCCCCAGGTCAGATGTGTCCCAGGCCCTGGAGCCCTGCAAGCTCCAAGCAGGAGCAAGTCCACGGTGGGGATATGACTCCGCCTACGGGCAGGCGTGTGGGTGAGGGTGGCCAGCCCCCAGCTGCGTTTGATGCCCCCCACCAGCTGTGGAGGAAAATGCTTTGTGGTTTGGGGGGAGGTAGGGGTGCCGGGGAGAGGCCTCCTGCAGGCAGAGCCCACAGCCAGGTGCTGGTTGGCCGGGAAGATGAGCAATGATGTTTCACTGGTGAAGTTGGCGTGGCGGATGAGGTGGTAGAAGCAGCCCACCCTGCTGTGTCTCTCCACCCAGCCTCCCCTTTCTGGGCTTCGGGCACTTGCTAAGCTGCAGACCAGCCAACACTGCCACTGTGTCCTCTCCTGGGGACCCCATCCTCAGCCCTCCCCAGCAATCACCCCTCCCCATCCCCAGCACAGCGGCCCTGATGCTTCTGCTGCTCCTGCCAGGCCTGTGCCCCTGCCATGCCCTCTGCCTGGACTCTGCCCCCACCTGTGCCAGAGCCTGTGTGGCCTTGCAGAGCCACCTTCTCCAGGCCTGGCCCGACGTGACCTCTTTCTCCCCTCCTTCCTTTCAGATGTTCAAGCTGCTGGCCAGAGCCTACGCTGATGTCCACCCTATGATGATGGACAGGTCGGAGCACAGGTGTGGGGGCAACTTCCTGAAGCAGGGCAGCATCATCAATGGCGCCGACTGGTACAGCTTCACGGGAGGTGTGTGCTGCAGGACGGGGCGCCCTCAGCACCTGGGGTGACAACGTGATGGGGGTCCAGAGGCTGGGGCCCGACTGCTCTGTAGGGGCAGGGAGCGCTGGGCAGAGCCTGGCTTGTGTTAGTGACTATTTCTGCTAAGGGGTGGGATGTGTCACCATGCCCAAGGCAGGGTGTGGACAAGCTGGCCCTGTGAGCTGCGGCTGCCCTCTGTCCTCTGCCTAATGATGGCGCTCGTGACCAGCCCTTCCCTGCCTCTCAGTGGCTAAGCAGGCTCGCCAGGTGAAGCACTGGCACGCCAGTTACTGGCGTCTTGGAGACACTGCGCAGCTTCGCACTGTGTATAAGTGTGACCTGTGCACAGGCGACACTGTCCCTCTAAGGTAGCTCGAGAGGTACACACACTAATTCCCTCTTGTGCCTCTGAACCTCAGCTCTAACCCGGCATTTGTAATCTTGCGGGCTGCAGCTGTCCCAGGCACAGGCACCTGGGGGCCGTGTGGATGACCACGCCAGGCCGCATGCGCATGCCACACCCGTGCATCCCTTCTCTGAGCTCTGCGCCTGCACCGCTCTTGTGGTTGTGCTGTTCTGCAGATGAGGACAAGGGAAAGACTCATCTGGGCCGTGGCCCTGGGTGGCCGGGCGGGACTCCTGCTGCAGCCTGTCCAGCTCTCTACTTGCCCCGAAGCCACGGTCAGCCCCATAGTGAGGCTCCCCTGCTGTCCCAGATGACACACTTGTGGCAGGACAGCTATTCCTCCTCCCAGGACCCAGCTCAGGTTGTGTTCCCCACTCCTGACAGAGACCCCAGAGCTCAGTCATGGCTCTGTTGTCCCTGGGGTCTGCCAAGGACCCCCAGGCAGGGCTGAGCTGGGAGAGGCCGACAGCAGTCAGAGCAGCAGCTCCAAGCAGCCCCGAGTTCGGAAGAGCGGGCTCCTTGCTGCCTGCCGGTGCCCATGCTGCTGACTCGGGGGCTGTGTGGGCCCAGGCCACCAGGTCCTCTGCAGTGCCAACCCCCACTCGGGTTCTGAGTCCAGCTCCATGGACATCGGCAGACGCTCCCGAACCCCATGCCCCGCCGTCTGGGACAGACAATGGCCACCTGTGCAGATGTCGAGGGGCACTGGCATACGTGGTGGCCTCTGCCCAACACTGCCCTGCCCACCTGCAGGCATGTCTGACTTTAACTACCTGCACACCAACTGCTTCGAGATCACAGTGGAGCTGGGCTGCATGAAGTTCCCGCCCGAGGAGGCGCTGTACGGGCTCTGGCAGCACAATAAGGAGCCGCTGCTCAGCTTCCTAGAGATGGTGAGCCAGGGCGGGACAGCCTTGCCCGGGCGGCCCTGTGTCTCCATCCCGGCTCCATGTGGCCACCTTGAGCCCTGGGGGTGCTAGGACCCAGGGGGACGGTCAGACCTGGTGAGCAGAGGTCCCATGCCTAAAGGGGTGCAACTGACCTCGGAGAGCTTCCTGGAGGAGGTGGCTGGCCAGCTTCATCTTGAAGGAGGGGAAACTGAGAAATGAGACAGGGAGCGCTCTGGGTGGAGGGGTGACACCTGCCTAAGCTCCGAGGGACAGCAGAGACACTGGGGCTCATAGGGCTGCACTGAGGGGTCTGGCAGAAGGACTGAAGCACTGCGTGAGCCAGGGAGGCAGAGTGGAGCAGGGCCAGGTGTCAGAGGCCGGGGCGGCGGTGCCTGCAGGAGGACTGTCCTGGGGCTGCAGCCACAGAACAGGTGGTGGGTGGGAGGACACGACACAGAAGCCCTGCTAGACCGGAGAGCCAAGGTCTCCCCAAAACTTAGTGTCACAAGAGGCAGTCACTGGGTGCCCACTGCACCTTGCCCAGCACCGGGAAGAGGGAGGGACTGCGGATCCCGAGGGGCTTGGGAGGTGACACTGTCCCCAAGAAGTGCCCTCTCCCATGCGTCCAGTCACACACAAGGCCAGTTGGCACAGGCATCCGTGAGAAGCAGGAATGCCCTGAACAGAAGGTGGCACAGGGTGACCCTGGGCAGCCGGGGGGAGCAGGTGCTCTGTTTATAGGGGGTCAGTGGAGGATGAGCAGGTCTGGGTCACAGGCTGCAGGGCTGAGAGCCAGAGGAGGGGTAGGGTGGGGGGGAGCGGCGTGCCCTGTCCCTGTGGCCCGGCATCTGCTGCCCCCAGCCCAGTCCTGTCCTGACGTCCTCCTTTCTAGACAGATCAGCAGCCTTCCTTGGGTCAGCAGTAACAACAGGGAAAAAGCAAAGCCCCAGATAGTGGCTGAATGTGTCTCCAGGCTCAGGCCCCTTGTTTATGGCCAGCCGGAGACTCCACCTCATCCTTAGATAACTGAGCGATGTGCATTCTGTTTTATGGCCGTCTGGCCAAAATGAGCCCGAAAGAGCCTTTGCGGTGCTGGGGCTGCTCCAAGGAGACGGCTGCAAGGTCTCAGGAGACGGAGATCTGTGGCGGTGCCCAGCAGTGGGCGGCCAGAGCACTGGCCTGGCCTCCGAGACGGTCGACCCCGGGCAGGCCGGACAGCAGTGATAAGATCAACGAGGCTGTCGAGGCCAATTGAGGCTATTTTCATGGTGATGCTGAGCAGGCCTGGGGGGCGGGCACCATGCTCCGTGGGAGGCGGGGCAGCACCATCTCTGCCCCTGCGTGGGGCGCCCGTGCCCTGGCACGGCACAGGGAGGCCTCTGTCGGGGGCACAGAATGCCGCCAATCTGTGTAAGCCGCCGGGTGGCTGGCGAGGGCCCGTGTGTGCCTCCAGGTCCTGGTGGGCTCAAAGGCAGAGGACGCCTGACGGGAGACAGGAAACGAGGGCTGTGGGCCGCTGTGGAGGCCGGGCATCAGGGGGCTTCCTGGGGCAGGGAGAGCGAGCTGGGCTGCGAGGGACCGAAGGGGCTGGCGAGTGCGTGGTGAGCCAGAAGGGAGGGCGGAGAGCGGGCCAGGCCCACCTCGGAGTTGTGCAGGGCACAGTGAGCTCTCACACCGTCCACGCTGTCCCCCTCACTCACTGAGCTCGGCCGCCTCCCGTGTGAGGCCTGCGGGGCATGGAACACAGCCGGGACGAGATCCTGCAGGTGGCCCAGCCCTGCCCAGGGGACGGCGGGGGTGGAGGTCTCGAGACGCGCTCGGCACAGATGCCGGGCACTTGTGCCTCCCGATTTCCCCCGCTGCCGGGTTTGGCCACGACGCAGGAGAGAAGGATAACGGATTTGTGACGCCTTCGGTCGGGGCGCTGGTCAGTTCCTACAGCCCCTGCTGGTCAAGCAGGCCGGGAGAGTCAGGCTGACCAGGGTACACGGGTCACTGGCTGATCCAGAAGGTGCTGAGGCTCCACCCAGGGCGCAGCCAGGAGGCGGGGCCCGGAGAGGGCGTGGCTTACTCAGCTGCTTGCACAGGGCCGGAGGCGCAGCACGTGCCATCCCGCCCTCCCACCGTCCCTACAGGCGCACCGGGGCATCAAAGGCATGGTGCTGGACAGGTTCGGGAAGCCGGTCAAGAACGCCCGCATCATCGTCAAAGGCATCCGCCACGACATCACCACAGGTGAGCACCGCAGGCCGCGTCCTGGGCCGTCTGCTGGCGCGGGGGTGCAGGGTCGGCGCCAGCTGCTGCTTCCGTCCTGGGCCAGGGAAGGCGGTGGGGCCTGGCTCCAAGGAGAGGTTGTGCGACCTGGCTCCGGAACGACAATCGGTGTGTGCTCCGTGGTGCCAGGAAAAGCCACCACCCCAGAGACGGCAGGAGGGAGCCACCTCCACGCAAGCCCAGGCGTGGGTCCCAAAGTGCACATCCAGCGCGGAGCTGCCCTCGCGGCTGATTGGTACACACAGTACCCGAGATGTGTTACCAGGCAGGGCCTTGAGGGATGAACAGGAGTTTGACAGAGAGAAGGTGGAAGGAAAGCAGGTTGGACGCGAAGGCAGGGGCAAACGTGGGGTTTTTTGTGCCCTCGTGATGGCCTTCCCCACCAACACCCATCACTGGTGCTCAGACCGCGGCCGCGGCCGGGCTTGCTGAGAGTCCTTTGCGTTCTCTCTGAAGCTCCGGATGGAGACTACTGGAGACTCCTCCCGCCGGGCTCGCACGTGGTCATCGCGCAGGCACCCGGCTACGCCAAGCTCGCGAAGAGGGTCACCATCCCCCTTGGCATGAAGAGGGCTGGACGCGTGGACTTCATCCTGCAGCCCCTGGACACAGGCCCCAAGAAGTTCCTGCCTGCGCTCCGCAGAGCTGCGCCCCACTTCCGGGTTGTGCGGGGGGGCCTGGGCCCCCGGAGGGACCCCGCGGAGCAGGATCCCGAGCCGCTCGGGGCGCGCAGGCTGCCCTCGGCCGGCGGGAGCAAGCCCTGGTGGTGGGCCTACCTCACGTCGCTGAGCCCCCACAGGCCGCGCTGGCTGCTCAAGTACTAGGAGCCCACACCCCCTGCCCAGGGCCTGGCTCTGGGTTTTCCCTCTCAGACATCGCACCCGCCATAGCCGTTTATTAAAGGGTTTTATTCCCATCTGCTATGACGAGGGCCTCCGTGGGGAGGGAAGGACCCTGGCCCCACAGTGGGACCCCGGATCTACACTGGCCTCCCCTGGATCATGAGGCCTTGAGTTGGCTTCACAGAAGGGAAACTGAGGCAGGGTGGGGCAGAGGGGAGCTGAGTTCAGGTCTATGCCGAAGGCTGGTATCCAGGGGAGCGAGGACCAAAGTGGGCGTGGATGGGAGGAGCAGGGTGGCAGGGTCGCTCCAAGGCAGGTCCAGGCTGGGCGGGTGACAAGGATGGATCCCCAGGGCCACACAGACAGGCTCTCAGCCTTCCTCGGCCCTGACTCCAGGAGGACGGTCGGCCTCAGTTTCTCTCTCATCCCTAGGACACCACCAACTCCCATCCAGGGACCTGCGCAGTCCCATGGTGCCCTCCTGGTCCACCAATGTCACCACTGAGGGCAATGTGTCCCAGGGTGTGCCAGGCAGGGGCCCAGCCTGGGCAGAGAAGGTGTACTGGTCACCGAAGGCTTCATAGCAAAGTGCCATGACAGGGCGAGACCGCACAGCTGGATCATCTCGCAGTCTGGGGCCAGAGGACAGACCAGGCGTGGCAGAGACGGCTGGTGGACAGCTCCTCCTGCTGGTGCCCCTCTCCACGTGTGTGTCTGTCCCCTCTCCTCAGGGTGGATGGCCTCATTGTGGAGACTCTGTCTCAAATAAGGTCCCGCTCCAAGGTTCTGGGGCACGGACTCCAAGGAGCCCCGCCCAGCTCCTGACACCTTGGGGCAGCTGTGGGTTCTTGCTTGTCCTGCCAAGGGCATCGGCCCTGCATTTTGGCTCCTGGGCCTGGCAAGGTCACCCTGTGGGGACAGCATGCCCTGAGCATGATGACATGACCCACCCCTCCTCCTACCCCTTGTGCCCAACACGGAGGCCCCGGGCCCTGTGGAGCAGATGCACAAGAGCCTGGGGGTGGCGTCCTGGGGACGCCATGGGCTCCAGGTCTGCGGCTTGCCGAGTGCTGCTTGCCCCTCTAGGGTGCCCGGGAACATGGGCTGGACGTCTTTGGGCTATGGGGTCCTGCGCCCTGTGTTTACACAGGTGGCCGAGGGTTCCTAGGTTGGTGCTCCTGTGGCCCCACGCTGTCTGGGGTGCCATGCTGGGGTCCTCTGGGCCCCCAAGAGGCTGTGACAAAGGACCTGGCTGCCTGCTGTGCGAATGTGCAGAGCAGAGTGCTCACTCGCTCGGCTCATCTGGGCCTGTGTTGGTGGCAGGTGTATGTGCTGGTCCTCTGCAGCCCCTGGCCTCTGCTTGCTCTGCCAGCCCAAGGCCATCAGTGGGGACAGCTGGGGAGGGTGGGGCTGGGGCGCCATCTGCTCCTCCTTCCCGGGACCCACCTCACCCTGCACACTGCCAGTGGGATGCCCTTCATGGTCCCTGCGCCCCTGTGATGGAACCCAGGTGTCCTTGGTGACATCCTTGGTATCTTCCCGGCTCCTGGAATCTGGTGAGGACCCGGTATTGGGAACACCCTGCGTGTCCCCTGGGTGCCCACTGTTTTTAGGTACTTCCTGCTTCGAGGGCCCGTCCATGGACGGAACTGGAAATGGGTTTCTTTTTAAGGAAAAATACAGACAGAGGCAGGAGGATCACAAGTTTGAGTCCTGCCTGAGGTCTCAAAATAAAAAGGGTGGGGATGTAATTCAGTGGGAAAGCCTTGGGTTCAATCCTCAGTACCGCCAGAAAGGGGATGGAAGCACAGAGAGGGACCCTTGCCTCGCTCCTGGTCTGAGGACCTGGTTTTGGTGCTGGTGGGTCTCCTCATCCTGGGCAGAACCTCCAGGAGCCACCTCACGGCCATAGCTGTTTCTGATCTCAGCAGCTGAGAGGACCCCACTGCGACGGCAGCAGAGAACATAGTGCCCTGCAGACCCAACTCTGCAATGGGAGAAGGGAGTGAGGGCAGAGCAGACCCTGGGCACAGGCCCCGGGTGGCACGGCCACACTTTGGACACACACGAGCATTGAGCAAGTACGTGAAAGTGCTCTGGAACCCGAAACTCGGGTTTGCCAAGCACCGGGCTCGAGGCTGAACCCCAGGAGGGATTAGTGTCTCTGGATCCTGAGTCTGGGTGCAGACACTGAGGGGGACTAGTGGAAAATGCAGAGGGAAGGAAGGAGCTCGAGGACAGAGCCAGCATCCGGGTGCAGGTGACAGGGAAATAGAACAGAGAGCAGATAAAAGGTCTTTGCCCTGATGAGGAGGCCCTGGGTTCCAGATGAAGGAAGGAGGGAGGGAAGGAAAAGGAAATCAATCAATCAATCGGTCAGTCAGTCACAAAGTTGCAGCCAAGACTGGTGCAGGACTGGTGAGAAATGTTCTCATCAAATTCCTGACCTTGAAGGAAAAAGCAAAAACCTTGTGTAGTTTTTTATTATTCAGCTTCTCATTACTAAAGCAAGGTACCTGAGGCAGCTAACTTTGTGAGGGGAAGACTCATTTTGCTGCCAGTCCTGGGGGCTCAGGGCCCAGGCAGGGTGGCGGGGGCAGAGTCCCTGGTGGGAGCATGCCCTGGTCACATCTGATTGGCCACCATGGGCCGTTTGTCACCGGGAGCTGGAAGTGTCAGGCAGTGTCCACACAGAGCCCAGAGGCACGAGCACCGCCCTGAGCCCCAGGCCCAGGATGGGCAGCGAGGGTATGAACCACGTGTTGCCATGGTGCTGTGAGACTGAACTCCCCGCTGCGAAACGGACCCCAGGCTGCACTTCCCTCCCCGCTCCCTCCCTCCCTCCCTCCCTCCCTCCCTTCGGGTGGAAAATAGGTGTCTGACGCCAGGTCCACGGGGAAGCTGGGCACAGGAGGTGGGCTTGAAGATTGAAGGCATTAGATGGGAAAGAGGAACATTTTGAACAACTGAAAGAATGATTTGTGAATGAGATAAAATAACCAGGCTGTGTCACACACTAATCCACTCAGCGGCTGACGACACAGAGCCACGTTGCCTAAGTGGACAAGGAGATCTTAATAAAGCAGGCGTCCAGTAGGAAAGCCGGCACCATCTTCAGAACCAGACCAACTTAGTAGATTCTAAGCAAATAAATCAGATTTTAGAGAAACTGAACTCCATAATGAATTTAATGCATTTATAAAACATTCCATATTTCAAGTGGATCACACATTTTTTTCAAAGAAACTAGGCCCATGTACTTACTTAGTTACAAAGAAAACTTAAAAAAAAAATCTAGAAATTTTTACTAGTCATGCTCTACAAAAATTAGAATAAGATTTTGCTGCTTTCCTCCTCTCCTCCACAACACCCCCTTTCCCGCCTGGAACGCGCCTATGGCGCCCTCTCTGTCTTGGAGAAGAGGCCCTGTGGCAGCAGAAGAGCGGGTGGCTGCAGTGGACGCCCACTCCCGACATGAAAGTCTGGGCTGTGTGGGGTCAGGCTCCAGGTCTCACTGCTCCATCACCCCAGGACGGGCGCCCTCCTAGACGCTCCCCGGGGTTCCCCCCACCTGGTCCCAAAGAAAGGGGCAAGGGCCGATTCCCAGGCTGCTCCATGTCCTGCCTGCTTCCCATTGGTCAGAACCCAGTCACATGATCACATCCAAGGAATGCTGGGAGATGCAGTTTTTGTCCTGGGTGGGCGTGCGCTCAATGAAGATGAAGACTTTTACTGAGGGAACGGACTCAGGAAGACAGATCTGCGCTCCATTCATGGCCTTTAAAGAAATGAAAACTGAAATCAGAGACTAATCTTAGAGCACTGCAAAGGAGCGCTCCTCCCTGGGAAGCCAGGAAAGCCTTCCACACACTCATGTAGAATAAGAGACTGAAGGTAAAGGAGTCAATTGCTCGCCCTAGAAGAGTATTTTACAGAAGAGATGAAAGCACAGGCTAAAAGGTAAAAGAAAATAAACAGGAAGCAAACAGCCAGAACCAGTCGAAAGTATTCAGAATCCTAGGGCTGGTTCTTTACGAAAACCCAGGAACTAGTGACACCCCTCACAGACTTGGTGATGAAATAAACAGCAGAAGAGACAGAGTGGAAAACAAAGAGCAACATGAAACTAGAACGTTGGGAGAGATTCTGAGTAGTTGTAAAGAAAACTTCATACAACTCTATTTCACTTCATGTAAACTTTCAATAAAATTGAAGACTTTGAGATGTCGTCTAGGAAAAATATAAACTAAGTAGGTAAAGTACATAGAACTAGGAAAATAATGGGCAGAATTGACCCAAGAGAAGGAGGGGAGGTGCTGTACCTTGAGAGAGACAGGGAGCGGTCACCGGGGGAGTGGGAGGGATGGTTTAATGGTGGCGACTTCCTGGGGACAGTGAGAATGTGCTGGAATTAGATAGTGGCTGTAGCTGTACAAGTCTGGCAATCAGTAAAACCCAAGGAATCGCACATGTCATAGTGGTGAATTCTGTGTTCTGAGAATTGCATCTCAGTCATGCAGCATGGGAGTGAATGAATGGGTGAATGAAAGACTGATGGGAACAGGAAATGAGCCTGCTCTTGATGGCATGGCTGGGCGTGGTGCGCCGGGCAGCTGGCTCTCCCCACCTGCCCTCTGGCATCTGGCGCAGGATCGGGGGGCTAGTGTGTAAGCCTGAGTCAGGTGCACACCGTCTGGGATGGGGAACCGTGAAGTGGGGGTGCCTTGGAACCCCAACACTGGAGGGCAGAGCGGCCTGCTTTCCTGTGAAGGGGGAGGAGCTGCCTTCTGCGTGGAAGGGCAGGGGGTGGCGAGGGCAGTGCCCCCTGGAAATGGGCAGGACATGGTCAGGATAATGGCACGGCCCCTCCCACTCCCTGCACCCCTCAGCACTGGTTTGGCGGCTCCGGAGAGTCCAGGACTTCAGACCCCAGTGGGACATTGAGGGTCACCTAGATTCACCTCCGCCCTCCAGAGTCTCCCTTCTGACCCCTGGCCTCGCTGCTGCTCTCAGGGATGGGGTGATTGTCCTCTTGTGGGGACACCAGTGCTCCCCACCGGGAGATGAACCCCTTCTTCAGCGCCTCCTCCTGGCAGGCCTGTGGCCTGGCTGCTGCCCCAGTCCCTTTTCCGGGGGCGACAGTGCGGGGTGAGGAGAGAAGCCATGTGGGGCCTGTCCCGTCCAGCCGGGTATTAAACTGTAAAGCACTCTAGGATGATTTTATGACAGTCATTTTTCCCTGACCATTTTCTCATACAAATCTAATCTTTTGAGAGCCCACTGTCTTCTAAGTCACATATTACGGGCTTTCATCAATAATAATATACGATCAATTACTCAAATGTAATTGATTAGTCTCCTGAACCACATTTCCCCTCTTGGCTTGTGCCAGAGAGACGGTGGCCTTGCCCGGGGCTCTGGACTCTGTGCCTTTTAGCTGAGATTAAATTTATCCACAATTTACTAATGTTCGGCCAAGAGAACCCGAAGGGCAGGTCCCAGCCCAGCCCTGCGATGACACCATCCAGGGGTGCGATAAGCCTCCCACGGGACGCAGGGCCCTGATGGTCTCCCAAGCTGGCTCGGGGCTTCGTTTGTCTTTATTTGACCACACAGATAATTATTTTGTCATCAAAAAGTTCAGCCTCACAAATCCAATAGCCCTCAATTCAATAAGGAGACTCAGAACTGGCTCGGGCCAGCATGTGTCTCTCTGGGTGTGGTGCAGGGGGTCTGGGGCGCCCTGGGTGCTGGCAGTGTGTCCCAGGGTCCCCACTGCTCCTCACCTCTTCGTGCACAGATGAGGCGCCGTGACGCGCCCTCGCAGGAGCAAAAGGGACGTCGTCTGTGGGTCCCGAGAGCGCACCCATGCTCACCAGACCTCCACACAGGGCCACACGGTCCACGCTGGAGCTCGCTGTGCTGTCCCAGCGTTCCGCAAAGACCTGCTGATGTCCCAGCCCCAGGAACTTGGGAGTGGGCCTTATTGGGGAGCAGGGCCTTTGCGGGTGTCACGAAGAGGAGGCCGTGGTTAACCCAGTGTGGCAGCCTTCCGAGGAGGCGGGACTCCTGGGAGGTGATTCCGGACTTGATGGGGACTAGGGACAGGAACTTGCAGCGGGGAGAGGTTCGGGGACTGAGCCCTGAGGGACGACATCCTGTCCCCTGCCCCTTCCTCTCTGCTCTTCCTGCCCTCTCTGCTTCCTGCCGCCAGGAGGGAGCTGCTCTCCTCTGCCACAGCCTCCACCATGACGGTCCCCCCCGCCAGCACTGGAACCAGCAGCCCTCGGACTGACGAGACCCCTGACCCTGTGAGCCAGGACAGACTTTTCTTCCTTGAAGTCGTTCCCCTCGGGTGTTTCTTACCAGAGACCAAAGCTGCCTGACACAGTCATCCCAAGACTTAGAGAGGCAGCCCTAATCCAAGCTCTCCTCATGAGAGGAAAAGAGACGCACAGAGGCTTCCATGCACGGGGAGACTGCAGTGACAGAGGCCGAGGTCACAGTGATGCAGCTACACAAGGAACCCAGCGGCCGCTTGAGGCCAGGGAAGCCTGGCGGGAGGTGAGGGGCGGCGCGGGCCTGCGACACCTTCCTCAGACCCCGCGCCTCGGCTGTGACACGGGGCGTCCTGCCTGCCGATGCCATGTCTGGGGCGCCGGGCACTGGGGTCCCCCTGACCCCTCCACACTGGCCTCTGCTGACTGGCATGGGAGGCGGCGGGCCCGGAGCTTTTCCTCAGGAGCCAGAGTCTGCCCTCCCAGGGGGTGGTCATTTAATGAGAGAGGTGGAGGGAAAAATGCCTCCCATGCCCCAGCCGCCCAGTGCCTGCGGCTCAATGGGCCGGGCGTAATTTGTTTGCTTTACGATTCTCTCCCCTCAGTGGAGACAAATTGATTTATCCGTGGAAATGGGCTGTTGTCAGGAGGCGGCCGGCTCTGCAGAGGCTGGGTCTGCTGGTTTCGGGGATGGGCCTGGTGGGGTGGCCACAGCGCACCCCGGTGGGCAGGGGTGTGAGGGGTTGCTTGGGGAGCCTCTGTCTCCATCCGGAGAGGGCCCCCGAGCGCTTTCCTGGGGCTTCTCCCCCAGACAACAGCGGGACCAGGCAGCCTTGTGAGGTGTTCAAATGAAGCCAGAGTCAGCACAGTGCCGCTCGGCCGACAGCTGCACACGTCACCAAAAAGCCGGAGCTGGACACAGCGTGAGGGGCCACGTGCGGCGCTGAGAGCAGCAGTGCGACACCTGTGAGCCCCGTACGAGGTGGGGCCCCTGCATACAGAGGCCTGCAGTCAGGGCCCAGGGAGCAAGCCCAGAGCAGCGGCCCCAGCACCTGACGTGGCTGACACCTCTGCACTTGTGGCGGGCAGCCTTCCTTAGCTTCTCGGGGTTCCAGTATTTTCAAATTTCCTACCATGCCACTGCTCATAGTTCTGATCAGGGAAGTGCCAGCAACTGGTGGGGCTTGTGGAGAAGGCACTGCTTGGTTCTGAGACAGGTGCAGCTGCGCGTCCTGAGGGACCTGCTCCCATGTGCCCACCCTGCCCTGTGCAGCGACACCCGAGGTGCCAGGCCCTCCCGCGGGCGCTGGGCATCAGGGCACCTGACATGGGCAGGGTTCTGTCCGGCAGAGCTGGGGTTCAGGCCCAGTTCCCGGTGCTCCAGAGAGCCGGCCTGGCCCGGGCGAGAGTGAGGCTGGGGGAACCTGAGGTGGGCAGCGGAAGGGGCGTGCTGTCCTGGGCCTTGTGCTCTTCACCCACGAGGCTGGCCTCCAATGGGCGGGTACACAGCAGGGGCTCCACAACTGGCCCTGCTGCTGGCTGCTAGTCCTGGGCCCCGGCACAGCAGCAGTAGCCACCCAGGCCACACTCCCCAGTCGCTGGGCTTTTAGAACTGTCTGACCCTGTGTCCCACAAGGTCTGAGACAGCAAAGAGGGAAGCCCCAGTAGGGCAGCTGAGTGAATAAAGGAGGGGACAGGAGTGGAGACGACAGGGGCAGTGGTCAGGAGCACACCTGGGATGCAGGTGCACGAAGGGCCGGGCTCCCACCCAGGGGAAACAGGTGGGCTGTGGCCTCGGTGTGCCTGGGGCCTGCTGCTCGGTCATGCAGGGACAGCCGTGTCCTCACTGGGGCTGGGAGGAAGGGGAGAGCAGATGACTAATGACCCTGGGCCACCATGCACTGATGTGCCACCGTGGACCCTCAGGCTGTGGACAGCTGCAGGATGTGCGGCCTGCGACTGACCACCCTAACCCCACGGGGGCCCCTAGAGCGTCGGCCTGACTCAGGAGCGCACAGTGTGGGGGACGGTCGTAGCCCAGGGCCCCAGGACTGCGGCCCAGCGCGGGTGGAGGGTGCGTGGCGTTGCCAGTCACCAAGGCCCAGGGCAGCACCGACAGCAAGTGCGGCTTCCCCGAGCTCCAGAGTCAGGGGTCAGCGTCCCATTGAGCCCCTGGTGCCAGAATTAATGTGCAAGGCAAACAGCCCGGAGGCTTCCCGCGCATCCCGGCTGGGTCAGGGGTCGGCTGGTGGGTGTGCGGAAAGGCCTGGGGAACAGGTCAGATGCTACCGCCCAGACTGGCTGGTGGGGGCCAGTTCTGGCCAGTGGGGTGCTGGGCTTCCGGGGGGCGTGGCGTGCAGGCCAGGGGGACTTGGGGAGGCCCAGAGTGGGCAGCAGCGGCTCAGGTGCTGGCTGTATCTGCATCCACATCTCCCTGTTCTGTCCCCTGCCTGGGTAGGGGGACAGTGAGGTGTGGGGAACAGACAATGAGGCAGCAGAGTTGAGCCCCACGGGCCACGTGCTGAACAAATGACCCACACACTTCGCGTTCCGGCCACTTGTGCCGTGCTGGGGTCCCCTGCTTCGCCTTTGGCGCCAGGACTTGGCTGTGACAGGCCCAGGCCGAAGAGGAGCTGCTGACCACATTGTGTTCTGGTCAGGAGCTTGGCTGGGCTGCAGCCCTGAGCCGGGTTCCCTGCCCACCAGCAAGGCTGGAGGTGGTCAGGCCCTGTTCGGTGCGCCGAGGCCCCTCCTCTGCCCCTCCTCTGCCCCTCGGTGTGTGAGGCTGCGGCACAGCAGACCCTGTCCTCTTGTCTGTCTGTGCTTCGGGTCATCTGGGGACACAGCGGATCTTGTCACGGAATGGGAGGAGGTGGCACCCAGCCAGCGCAGAGCTGCGAGGAGCAGAACAGGAAGTGCCTGCCTCATACTCGCATCCAACTCGGGCTCACCACAGGCTGGGAGCTGAAGGCCGTGGGGACCCCGTAGTCCCTGCCACCTCGAAGCGGGCCTTCCCCGCCGGGCAGCTTCCGCCTCGTCCCAGCGTCCCTCCCTCTGTCCCTTCTGAGCTCTCTCGTCAGACTCACTGCGCCTCTGAGATGCACTGGGCTGCGCACGATGGCAGCTGAGTGGAGGGGTACAGTGCCACCTCGGGGCACTGGCTGTGGAGGAAGGACGGAGCCGGGAGCCAGGACCCAGCGAGGGTCACCCCGCCTGCCCACCGACACATCAAAATGTCTGCCCACTGCCAAGGGGGAGTGACTTCCACGTGCTGGGTCTGCAGGTTGGAGCTGACGCCTGTACCCCCACCAGAAGATGTGCAAGGGGCCTCCCGGGGCCTGCAGCAGGGGTCTGTGCTGGGTAGGCCCTGGGGAGGAGGCCGGCGGCCTCCCAGGGTGGATGAGGCAGGGCTCAGGCCTTCCCAGAGCAGCTCGTCCGACCTCATGACTTTAGCCCCCTAAAGATAAGGTCATTTCAGACCTCTGATCTCCAGAGTTATAAGTGGACACATTTGTAGTGTTTAAGGCAATGTGTGACAACAGACATAGGAAATTAGTAAAAGGAGCAGTGCATTTTCTTACCCTCCTCAATCATGGTGTTTTGTTCCTAAATCAGTCTAATGAACTCCTACACATCCTTCAAAGCCCCATCCAAACACCACCACTTCTAGCCAGGTTCCATCAGCTCTCTGGGAGGAACTGATGATTAGATTACTTTCTCCTTGTGGCATGATGCATGATGCTGTGGCCAGCTGTGTCAGCATACAGTACCCTCTTTCCATTCACACTTGCATATAGGAAAGCTGCATGTGTGTGTGTGTGTGTGTGTGTGTGTGTGTGTGTGTGTGTGTACTTGTACGCAGTACTGGGGACTGAGCCCAGGGCCTTCACACTGAGCTGTATCCCTAGCCCTTTTTATTTTTTATTTTGAGACCAGGTTTCACTAAGCCATAAATTTCCCAGGCTGAGCTTGAACGTGTGATCCTCCTGCCTCAGCCTCCCAGAGTGCTGGGATGACAGGTGTGGGCCACTGTGCCTGCTGGGAAAGCCGTGCTCTCACTGCACTCTGACCTCGTGGGACAGGGCTGCGCACAGTCGGTGCTCGGACAGCCCTGACGAGGGACGGGTGGTCACAGGACGCTGCCCTCTGGAAGGAGGCCCCGGCTGGGCCTGCACTCCTCGCGAGCCTTTGGGGGGAGGAATTTCTGGGGCCTGTTTGCTGAATTCTGCATCCAAAGGGCCCTTGCCAGAAAGCCCTCACAGCACGTGCTGCAGGGCACTCGGTGCCCCCTGCGATCTGCCTGCCTCCCTGCCAGTGCTGGAGCAGTCGCCCCTAGAAGAGGTGCTGGGGCTGAGGTCGGCGCCCAGGACTCACTGCCACCGCCAGGGGGCCACGGAGGTCTCTGGCGGCCGCCTTCCTGGGGATGGGTGCGATTCTCCTGGCACGGGGTTAGCTCACACCCTTCTGCCGGATACCAGCTGGCGGGGCCTGGCCAGGGCCTAGGATGTGGTGCTGTCACGGTTTACACGTAGAGTCCCCAAGGCCCTCCTGCGCTCACCCGCGGGGCTTTGGGAGGGGATGGACCACGGGCTCACAGCAACTGCTGTAGGGGTGGGGCCTGGTGGGAGGAGGTGTGGTCACTGGGCGTGGCCTGAAGGCTCCTCCCCTTGCCCCTCCCCGTCTCTGCTTCCTGTGCCCATGCCCTGAGCAGCTCTCCTCCCCAGGCCCTGTGCCGAGCCGCCCTGCCTCGGAGCCGCGGACTGTGGACTGTGGACTGAAACAGGACCCAAAATCAACCCTCCTTTAAGTTGAGGATGTTAGGTGTTGTGTCCCAACCACAAGGAGAGTGGCCAGGACAGGCGCCTCGGGCCCCGGACCTGTGAGCTGAGTAAACCCCTCCTCTGTGAAGTTAGCCTGGTCCGGAACTTCATCACAGTGACGGGAATGGACCCCGCGCGAAGCCCGCAGCATCGGCACCTGCTTGCCCTTCCTCCTGTCCCCGCCCCGCAGCCCCGACTGACTTCGTCCTCCTTGGCTTGGCCATGGGGACGCCGTGCTTGGGGTCATGTGGGACCTGGGCCCGGCTCCACATGAGCAGTAGTCTCACTGTTCTCCCGACTGAGGCAGGTGTCCCCACTTACTCCTCTGCATCCTGGCCTGTGCACACACCTCAGGCACACAGCGACAGGACTGGTTTATCCACCCACACTTGGCAGACATCTGGGCTGGACCCTCGGGTTGAACTCTGGACGCAGATTCACAGTTCTCCTGTGCAGGCAGCCAGTGGAAATGGGGCTCAGGGTGGGGGTGCCTGCTGCTGAACTCTATAAACTCTGGTGCATGCAGGGCAGGTCCCCGGGCTTGGGGTTGCTCGGGGTGTCTTGGCTTTTCAGTGACATCTTAGAATCGGTTTATCACACAGATGGGTGTGGCTCCAGTTGCCTGGAGCTGCAGATCAATTTGGGGGAAGAGACATTTTAAATTCATAAATCTTCCTCTGCACGGGTCTGGTGTGTTTCTCTGTCCACTCAGATCTTCCCCAGTGTCTTCCAATAATGTCTAATACCTTTTCCCGAAGAGACCTTTCATGTCCTTTTCGAAGATTTATGGCTCTGTGCTTTGCATTTGGGGCTGCTAGTGTAAGAATTAGATTTTCTGTTTGTGGCTGGTTGAAAGTAATCTATTTTTAAAAAAATATATTGATCCAGGGTTTAGAAACACTGCTAGTTTCTTGTGGGCCCTAATAATTTATCTGCGGAGGACGCAGGCCTTCTGCCGAGAACAGTCACATCCTGTGACGTCGGGGTGAGCTTCCCAGCCCGGACCCCTCAGTTCTCGTCCTGGCTGCACTGAGCTGGCGGGGAGCCCTGGGCTCGTTCTTCACGGTTGTGGGTTTCTTCTCCTTGAGAAAATTTAAAATTTTTGGTACTGGGGCTGGAACCCAGGGCTTGTCAGTGAGCTACATCCCAGGCCCTTTCACTTTTCATGTGGACTCAGGGTTGTCCGGGCTGACCGTGTGACCTGGGGTGGACACCCTTGTCACATCCCTGACTTTAAGCGAGGGATACGGGGCTTTCACCTGCAGGCGCAGGGCAGTGCTGGGTGTTCTCAGTGTTGGAAGAGTGCCCACAACTCTGATGTGTGTGGGTGTCACCTCACCCCACAGCACCCTGGGGCAGTGGGTGTCGTTTGTGACCTTGTGTGGAAGTGGCCAGAGAGGCCGGCTGCTCGCTGGAGACCACACAGTGACCGAAGAAGTGGCTGAGCCCAGGCTGTCCCTCGCCTTCCAGTGGGCTCAGGTCCTGAAAACTCACGGCACGTACCGGGCAGGCCACCCCTACGGAGTGTGCGTCCCCTGTCCGGTGTGGGGCTGGCCTGGAGCTGTGGCTGAGGCCGCTGCCGGCATCGAGAGAGGGCCATACCACAATTGCCCACAGAGAGGAACAAGTCCAGACCTAAAGTGAGGCTTCTCGCCGCCGCAGGATGGAGTTGTCCCTGGGACCCTCGGGGGTGGAGAGCCAGCTGGGTCATGACAAGGCAGAGCAACTGAAGACGAGAGCAGTAGAAACACAAGACCCCAAGCCTGATTCTTTGAAAACCCTGGATACGCATCTCTGGCTCATGTCAGTGACACTGGAGGGCCACCCTGTGAGCAGCTGCTGTGGACAGCTTCATACAACTGTGTGGGGAGGTTAGAAGGAATTGGCTTCTTCACAGGAAAAACACCTTGTCAAGATTTTGTTTAAACTCAGGCACAGCTCTGGGGGACTGATGCAAGAGGATCCCAAGTTTGAGCCCAGTCTGGGCAAGTGAGCAACTTAGCGAGACCTCATCGCAAAATAAAAAATAAGAAGGGCCAGGGATTTAGCTCAGTGGTGCCGCCGCCTGCCTCGCAAGCAAGCGCAAGGTCCTGAGTTTGATCCCGGTTACCAAAAACAAAAACAAAAACAAAAAAGAGACCAAAATAAGAAGGGCTGGGGTGGTGGTCAGTCAAAGGCCCTGGGGGTCAATCCCTGTACCAAACAGCCACAAAGAGGGCAGTGTGGAGTCCAAGTGGCCTTTGCCTCTGATAAGGCCAAACTCCCCAGCATTGAACTTGTTTACGAGGGTGGACAAACCAGAGCCAGATACACATGTGAACATACCAAGTCTTAAACAAGGAATTGGCAACTGAGTGTGGCAGTGCACACCGGTAATCCCAGCCCTGGAGACTCAGAGGCTGAGGCAGGAGGGTCTGAGGCTGGAGGCCTCCCTGGGCTGCACAGAGAGACTGTCTCAAAAAACGATCAACAAAAACAAAAAAGCAAAACAGAAATGCAAGGTTTAACCTGGGAACGCGATGCTGTTTCAGCACAAAGGAGACCACGTCTTATGCCAGACTTCTAGATGCATCAAAAATCTTGATATGAAAGTAAAACTATTAGAAGAAAATGTATGAGGCCATTTCAGAGCCTCCAGGTCAAGGTACAAACAGAACAGCTCATACAAGGCAGAGGGGTGTTTGATTACATCGGAATTCAGTCGTCTGGAGGCAGAGGACCCTGGGTGGGGTTAACAGCTGAGGCCCAGACCAGGGCGGGCCCAAATAACTGACTGGAGGTTTTGGAGGCCTGGCTCAGCCAGCAAGCAGGCGGCGGCCGGCCCAGGGCAGAGGGGAGGGTCTGAGCCAGGACCCGCCCCGCACAGGGCTCTGCCAGACCCTAGGACACCATGTACCCGGGACGGGGGCTGGGGGGCAGTAAAGGCAAAGGCTTCTTGGCAGCGACTCTGGATGTGATCTCGATCGAGGCAGGACACTGGCTCCGGCCGCTCCAGGCAGCGGGGACCTCAGGGCAGCTGCCGCCTCGGGGTGGGAGGTGCCTTCGTCTCCCCTGTTCCAAAACATCTGAGTGGAGGTGGAGACAAGAGGATGCAGTGGGTCACGGGAGTGGGACCTGGGCAGTGTTTTGTGTGTTTCACAGACGAGCAGAAGCAGAAGCAAAAGGGCAGGGGGAAGAGCATGGGTGGAGGAGGCGGGGCCAGGCTTCCCCCACCCTTTGTCCCCCACATCCTGGCAAGGAGGACTGACTGAGTCTCAGGGGGCCCTGGGTGCTTCATCTCCTCATCATTGGAAAGCTAAGGAAGGCCTCCTATGAAGGGAGCACCCATGTCGGGTCTTGAGGGATAAGTAGGAGTTTTCAAGGAGGAATGACATGCCCTCCAGGATGAGGGAGTAACACAGACAAAACAGGGTCAAGAAGGGGCCTGGCTGGCTCAGGGGGCTGCAGACATCTCATAGGCTCCCCCCGGCTGCCTTGAACTCAGCTCAGGGCCACCGGAAGCCTTGGGACTCTGCACCTGTGGCCCTGTTCTCACCCTCATCCTGTCCGTGGGGTTCACCGGGGCTGCCATGTGGGCATCAGGGCCCGGCCACCCCCTGCTCCTGCATTATCCTCAGCCAGATCGATCTGGAACGGCGGAGTCTAGACGCAGGAATGCCAGACTATTAACAAGAGCAGTTGTGCAGAGCAAACACTTAACTGGCAATCGAGGGCCTGATGAGCGTTAAAGTAGCGGGGAGGATTTATGGGCACTCGAGACAGTTTAACTAAGCCTGGCGCTGGCCCCTGGCGGCCGCTGAGCAGAGACCAGGACTTTATCCCCCTGCCGGCCGGGCCGAGGCCCTGTTTGGAGCTTGTTTCCCAGGGTCCCTGGCGAGGCCCTGCCCTGCCACCTGTCACGGCCAGGTGACAGTTGCTCTGTTGGGCCGGGGCCTTGAGGCCACCTTCCAGGTCTCCCCGCCACTGTGGGGGACGGGTGGGGACATCACCTTGGGTGGAAGGGTGGCAGCACAGACTCCAGGTTGAGTCCAAGCTGCCATGCCCCCGCGCAGCCCCAGTGCTCACCACAGGTCCTCCGCTGCCCGCCAATCCCCCAGAGCGCTGTGCGCTCTCCGACCCAGCAGAGCCCTCCAGGGGCTGACAGTCCCCAGAAGGGGGGGGTGGCTGACCACTTGGCATTGGGCGGGATCGATGGTAAATCACCTCTCGGAGAGAAGCGGAACTCCAAGGACCCCCGGGCTGTGGCCCCATCCTCCCCTCCCCTACACCCCTCCGGGGTGGAGAGATCAGTGCCCTCCTTAGAGGGAGGCCAGGCCCAAGGTCTGTTCATTCATGACCCGCCTCTCACTGCTTCCCTGGCCTCCTTGGCTCGCAGGGAAAGGGCGGCCCCGAAGTATGAGGCTCGCAGCAGCCCCAGGGTGCAGTGACTCCCAGAGTCACGTAGAGGGGAATCCTGTCTGTCCAGACTACAGGGCTAAGCCAGACCATCACCTCTTCCCACGGAGCAGCCTACAATTCACATGAAATCACACTTTAAAAATGCCCCCCTCCCAGGGGTGCTGTCACCTGTCTGTATGCACAGCCTTCTGGGAGGCTGAGGCGGGAGGGTTGAAAATTCCAGCTCAGACTGGACAATGTAGCCATTTGGCCAGACCCTGTTTCAAAATAAATCAAAAATCAAATCAGGGCTAGGGCCGGGGATTTAGCTCAGAGGTGCCGCCACCTGCTTTGCAAGCACAAGGTGCTGAGTTCAATCCCTGTTACAAAAAAAAAAAATCATAGGGCTGGGGATGTAGGTCCGTGCAAGGGCCAGGGTTCGGTCCCCAGTGCTGAATAAAACAAAACAAAACAACACAGGGGGAAAGCCACAAAATATAAAGTCTAGAACTGGGCCCACAAAGACTGCGGTGGTGGAATCAGCGGAGGAAGAGTAAGTGTGTAGTAAAAAGACAGGCGCCACGGAGCAGGAGTCAGCAGAATGGCCCCACCCGACCCAAAAGGGCCAGTGTGACAGGCTGGATGGGAAAAGCGTAAACACGGCTTACAGACGTGGGGGGCAGGGTTGCGGAGCCTGTGCTGTGAGACACAGAACTCCTGAGGCCCGGGGCACCGGAGGAGGAGCCTGCGGGAGGACGGCAGGCCAGATGCCTCAGGCTCTGTGTGCTGCTCTTGACAGACACATTCACAGCAGGAGACAGAGAGACTGAGTGGGAAAGAGGGCAGCAGCCAGGAAGCCATCAGACAGCTGATGATGGTCAGGGCCCAAGGCATCGCGTGCCAGTGCAGCGCATTCTCACAACACAGTGAGCGCTTAGTCTGATTGGCGAGGCAGGAAGCTACCCAAAGCGGGAGGGTCTCACAGCTCTCGGGATCTGTGGAGCCGGTATTGAAAAGTAATAGCAGGCCATAAATAAAGCAAGCCTAGACAAATTTCAAGGGGTGGTTATCGAGGAGGAGACCACATTCTCTGGCCACAATGTAAGTAAATTAACGTCAATAAATCCTCATAATGGGGGACTGTAAAAGGCCCGTGTAATTAGCCCATAAGTCAAAAAAGATGTTATGAAAATGAGAGCGTGCTAGGAGAGAAGCTGCCACAGCACCCAGAAACCATTTATAAGTTTAAGTTAGGAAAGAGAAAGCTGGAGGTGAATTATCCGGACAACCCTTCCCATGAATGAGGATAAGGATAAAAATAACATAAATGTATTGTGAGCAACTTATGGCACAAAATAAAACAATGTGGGGCCAGGGATTTGGCCCAGTGGCTTCGCCACCTGCTGCGCAAGCGCAAGGACCCTAGTTCGATCCCCAGTACGAAAAAACAAAAACAACAACAACAACAAAAATAAAACAATGTGGATGAGCTGGCCAGATTTCTAGAAAGGTACATAAAATTCCAACCCTTCTGAAGAAGGAATGGAAAATTGCAGTGGTCTTCTAGGCTCTGGAGAAGTGGAATCAATAATTTACAATCTCCCCAGCAAGAAGAGGCCAGTGTTTACAGGTGAATACAGTCAGATGCTCAAACACCAAACAACTCTGATATTTCCTGAATGCCTTGAGAAAATAGAAAAATAGGACACATATTTCAGCTCATTTTAATGAGGCCAATTAGAGCAATTTTATTTGTGACCAATGCAATAGTCCCACCCAAAATACAAAGAAACCAAGCTCTTGCAAAGCTAGGAAGTCGGGAGTGGATGGGGTTCGCTCCCAGAACGGGAAGGCGTTGTCAGCATTACACACCAAGCAGATAGACAAAAGGAGGAAAGGGCGTGATGTTTTCATCGCTATGGTTAGGATTTCAAAAAAATGAATGATGAAAATTCATTTGTATTTCTAAAACTCATTTAGCAACGAGGATAAAAAATGGAAACTTTGCAGCCCAATGAGAAGGATTTCGCAAGCAAACTAGATCAGAGGATTCTCCAGAAAGCGAGCTGCGTGGTGGCAAACAGATGAAAGGAAGCCCCTTTCATGTCCACTGTAAAGCAAGCCGCCTGTCCCTGTCCCGCCCGGAGATGTCAGCCGTGTTGGGGAGGGAGAAGACATGGCCATGTCGTGATGGCTGAGGAGACCACGGGGCTGTCCCTGTTTTCCTGCCCTGTGGCTTTCTACGTAGCAAACCAAAAACAATCCAAGAGAACCCGTCAGGTCTGAAGACAGACTCCAGCAGTTTCTGGTTATAATAGTAATAGTCAGTGGTGCTTGTATTCCACTGATGGAAAGTGTGATGAAAATATGTTGCAACGTGGACAAAAACGAAGCACCGAGGGATTCATCTAACATCAAAATAATGCGCATCACTGGGTGCAGAACTGTGAGTGAACCCCAGGACTCGGCAGCTGAGACCTGCTGGGGGAGCCTGGCTCTCACGGGTCCGCTGTGCTCTCACTCATCTGCAGATTCAGCTCCACTCCAGTGAAGCCCAGCGGATTCCTCTTTAGTGGCCTGGGCCAGCAGATGCTGAGACAGTGCCGGAGCAGCATGGTCACGCGTGGCAGACATGGTGGGGATGCGTCCAGTGGGGTCTCAGGGGGTTGTGACGGGGCGCAGCGCCGCGTGGCCCTGAGGGTAAAGCACTGGGCAGCTTCTCCGCCCCCAGGCCTGCTGCTCTTCCTCCCCTCGAAGTCTCCAGGGGCCGGAGTGGGGAGCCCCGCCGCCCACAGACAGCAAAGCTCACAGTTAGCAGGGAGAGAGACAGCACCAACGCACAGCTTGGAGTCCTCATTCGAAGGCTCTAAGAGCCCCGGCAGAGGGTTACAGTGGGCGGGGGGCCTACTTAGGGGGCAGGTGTGGCTGAGGCTGGGCAGCTGCGACTGGATGGGCCTCGCCTCACACGGAAGGATTTTCCATGCAGACTGGAGGGGCGGTGCCTGGGGAGTGTGAGGGCCATGCAGAGGCCCTGGGGTGAGCGGCACCTGGTGTGCCCTCGGGACTCTGAGGCCGTCAGATGGCCAGGGCTGAAGGAGAGGCAGGGCCAGCTGGGGAAAACTCGGAGGACACGGGAGGACACTGCTTCCCCTCTGTTGGGATGAAGGACCACTGGGCGCTGGGGTGGGAGGAGAACGGGGGTGGGAAGGGGACCATGGTGCTGGGGACCAGAGGGTGGCTGTGGGCGCAGCAGGCATGGAGCGGTGAGGCTGGCGCTCTGGAGGCGGGGCTTCGTGTTGGTGAGGACAGGCTGGCTTCCTGGTGTCCAGAGGGCAGGGTTGGCCTCCAGGGCCGCTAGGAGGGGGAGAGGGGCCAAGGACCTGCCCGCCCTGGACACGGCTGGGAGACGTTTCTGGGAAGCCAGAGGGCGTCGCTGTCCCCATCCAGTAAACCTTGCGAGACAGCCACAGGAACCTCGGGGTCTCTTCCAGGGAGGTTCCAGGGTGGCCAGGTGGAGTCACAGGGAGGAGGGGCTGAGGGCAGTGACCCTGCGCCTGTGAAGAGAGGAGGAGAAACAGCCGAGGGGCCAAGGCTAGGTGGGACTGGGGCAGGGGGTCAGGAGAGCCACCCAGGATGTCCCCAGGGGCACCAGGAACACTGCAGGTGGGGGGCCAGGCTTCTGCCCGCCACGTGGAAGGAGGCCCGGGGCCCGCACCAGGCCAGGCAGAGACACAGTGCAGATGTTCAGCCCAATGGCCTCGCTGCGGGTGCTGCGGCTGGTCTGTTGTGCCCAGAGGACCCCGTGCATGTGTCCCGACTGTACTATCTCACACCCACCTCAGGCTCCCCTCAGAGCCACCCCACTGCCCGCCTGGGACCACACTTCCTGGACGAACCAGGTGGACCCCAAATCCAAGGGCTACTATCCCTATGGGAAGAAGGAATCCCTCCTCCTCCCCAGCTGCAGAACAGTTCTCCAGCCTCGTGGCCATGACAACCCCGCCAGTTGCCTCTCCTCCAGCCCAGCCCAGCCTCCATCCCCCAGGACTCCCCCAGAGCTCGAGGGACTCTGCACCCTGGCCACAGCCTTCTGGGACTCTGCCCACTCCCTCTGGCCTCCCGGGCTCCCCTTATGCTGTGCTCACCCTGTCCCCAGCTCTGTCAGCTCCTCACCAGGACCTGCTCTGGTCAGCTGCAGTGCTTGGTAAGGTTTCGTCCTCTCTGCTCTTACCTTCCTCCTGGCTGGTGGCCAGAGCCCTCGGCAGTGCAGGCGGAGAGCCTGAGGAGGGGCATGGGGTATGTGCAGCTGGGCCTAGAGCAGAGCCTGAGACAGGGGATGGGTGCCTGTGGCTAATGCAGGGTGTGCTCCTGGGGAAACCAGCTGACAGCCCCACCATGCTCCCAGGCACTGCGCTGGACAGGCCTCCGTGGACCATGGAGAGGGAAGGTGAGCCTGGCCTTGGTGTCCCCAGGCTGAGGGCACTGATCCACACAAGGGTGGCTTCACAGCTGGGGTGGGGCAGGGCCGAGAGGGATGGGCACCTCCAGGTAGGAGTCGGGTGGTCAGCTCAGGGGCCTCAGGGGCTCAGGACACAGGAAGTTCTTGGAATGCGGTTCTCTGCCGCACCGCACCTGTGGTGAGCTGCAGACTCCAGGGCCGGATGGGAGTTGGAGGAGTTCCTAGTTCTCGGGTGCCCAGGGCCTGCAGGTGAGAATCTTCAACCCCAGCATTGCTCAGGAGCCCCACTGTGGTCGCACGGCTCTGTCATACTGCAGACCACACCTGGCACAAAAAAATGCAGGAGCAGCACAGAACCAGGGCCCACTGTGCCCGCCCCACCAAGCCCAGGGCAGAAACTGGACCTTCAGAGCCTCGGGGTCTCTCCTCAGAGACAGCGGATGCAGCGTTCACACAGGGGTCTGTCCTGAGTGTGAAATAACGCCAGTCATGGGCTGCATGCACACCCACAGATGCCAACGACCCTTCACCTCACTCCGGTCTTGATGAGTCTTTGGGAGTGGGATTCCTGCCTTCTGGGAGGCCGGAGCTGGATCAGACCTCAGGCGCGACACAGTTCCTCTGATGGCCAGGGGCTGCTCTGGGGCCTCGACACCCTCTGTGCCCTCCACCTGTGCCCATGAGGAAGGGGCAGCTTCCCGTGGGGCGCAGCTGACAGCGAGCCTGTGCACAGCACACTCTGCCCTCCTGTTCCAGAAACAGGGGTCTGGGATCGGCCGCAGGGCTGGGCTCCCGCCTGGGCCCCAACAGGTCTGCTTACGGGCAGCCCCTGGTCATCAGAGAGAAATGCACTCCTAAATTTAGCAGCTCTTCTGGGAAGAGAGTGCAGCATGACAGTCAGGGACGAAGAAGGGGACTTGCCCTGAGCACCACTTCCGCCACACACCACAGGCCCTCAGGGAGCTCCTGCGGCCAGCCTGAGGCGGGGGCGGTGCCAGGGTGTTTCCTGGACTGCTCTTCCGGGAGGGAGGAGGGCGCAGGTGAGGAGCCAGGTGGGGAGGCGGCCGCGGCCCCTCGCAGTGGCAACGTCACGTGGGTGACAGGCCGGCTCGGAGAGGTGGATGTGCGGGCATCCCTCTGGATGGGGGGAGGAGCTGCACTGCCCTGTCCCTGCCCCTCTGCTGCTGCCCGCCACAAGTCCAGGGCCAGGCCCCCACCCAAGCCTGCTGTGGGGCCTCCTCGTCTCCAGAGGTGGCTGGCCAGAGCCAGAGGGGGAAGGAAACCAGCAGATCACAGCTGCAGAGAGCCAGGGACCCCAAGTCACCCGCAGACAGACATGGTGGGACTTCCCAAGGTCAGGTCTGAGAAGAAGCCCCTGAGCCCTGGATGGTGCTGTCCTCTCACAGAGCAGCCCCTGCCTGGGGTTGGCCTAGTCCTGCCATCCCTGTCCTGTTAGCCCAACATCGGGACCATAAGCTGGACACCTTCCCTGTACCGCAGATTCATTAAACGCCTTTCACCCCACTTCCTTTCTGGCCATCAGCTGAACCCCATATCTTCCTGGGAAAGGGGGTGCTGTTCCCTGAGACACCGGGGGCCCAGGAAACTAACCCAGAAGGAACCAAGAAGGCTAGCTGGCTAGCTGGCCTCCTCCTGTGGGGCCCGGGGCCTGCCGCAGTCCCTGGCGCTGTCCCTGGTGCTGACCCCAGCGGCCAGGCTCCTCCGTCCCCAGGGGCTGCCCTGCTGTCCTCCGTGGTCCACTAGGCCTTCCCAGTCTCTGCTTACCCAGCCCGAGTCTGTACAGCTTCTTCCTCCTGTCTCATATGCATCCACAGCAGCGGCCATCCTGGAGGCAGTGTGAGAATCAAGGAGACTTGGCCTTGCCCTCGGGGGCTCATAGTCACAGGGTTGGGGGCCCAGGTGACAGACAGGAGGGTCCTGAGCTGCCACAAGAGGAGGCAGAGGGGCTTGGGGTTCTGTGTCAGGCCCCCTGACTCTGCCGATCTTTCCCTCAGCTCCCAGCTCCCACTGTGACCCAGCTGGCCCCGACCACAGAGGACATGGAGCAGCTCTGGACTGGCATTGCAGGTTGTCACCTGGATACTTTTTAAACTTCGAATTCGGTGTCCACTTTTGAGCCAAGGCTGTTTCCATTGCCTCCTCTGCAGCCAGCCTGGAGCAGCATGTCTGGGCCTCAGTGCCCCAATCTGTAGAGAACCAGTAAGTCTCCGCCTGAGGACCTAGGAAGAACAAAGAGAGGTCATGTGCAGTGACCCCAGGAGGTGTCTGGGCACACTGAGTCCCAGTAAGGGGGCTACTGGTTTTGAGCCGGAAGTGAGATCTCCCACAGAGGACACAGCAGATGTGTGCTGTGGCAGAGTACTTCTTCACTCCTGCACCCCAGCCCCTAGACCCAGTCCCTACCGTGACCTGGAGGGCAGCAGCTGCCTGCCAGGGGTGCTGTGGGGATCCACCCTGGCTTTGATGCATCTCCTTAGTGCGTCCTCCCTGCAGGGTGACTCACCTCCTGCCTCACTCCCCACAGACGGCGCACACGGAGTGGTGGAGGAACTCTGCTCTTTAGGGTTCTCTAGAGGAGCAGAGCTGAGAGAGAATATGTGAGTATTATGTGAGGGGATTAATTAGATCAGCTTCCAGGGTGAGAGGCAGCATCCACAGTGGCCATCTGCACCTTGGAGGGCCAAGGATCCAGCAGCTGCTCAGCCCAAGAAGGGGAAACCGAAGAGCAAGAGGGACCAAGGATGCAGCTGCAGTCCAAGGCTGAGGGCCTGGGCGCTCCCTGGAGAGTTGCCCGGTTGAGTCTGCATTGCAGGCTGAAGAAGCCAGAGACCTGGAGACTGAGGTCCAAGGGTGATGGCAGTAAAAGTTGGACCTGCTCAGGAAGACTGGAGCTCTTCAAAACGGGCACACTCCCTTCTTTCCCTTTTTATGCCTTCCAGACTGTGGGTATATTGATTGGTGCTGCCCATATCCAGGATGGATCTTCTGCCCTCAGTTTGCTGGCCTCCTTGCCGGTCATCAGCAGACCGGCCCAGAACTGTGTTCCACCAATCTGCTAGGTGGTTCTTAATCCACATACTTTGATTAACAGTCACCACAAGCAAGATTGTGTCCCCATCACTAAACACCCAGTGACTCCCGACAGACCCAGGGCATGAGGCAACGTCCTTCCCTACTCACCTACAAGACACCTGGGCTCTAGAGCACCTCCCGCCAGTTTCCTGTCACTCTCCTCTTTGCTCATGGCACTGCACGCATGGGGTCTTTGGTCTCCAATTCCCTATTTTTAGGAACTTGCACTTCTTGTAGCCTTGGTTTGGAACTTTCCTCTCTAGTTCAGGCCATTGTCCCTCAGTTCTTCAGCCAATGCTGTCTCCTGGCTGGCACCTTCCCCATGGAGTGGTGCCCCCATCCCTCTGGAGCCTGCCCCTTCCAGGAGCTGCTCCATGTGACATGGCTTGCTCATCAGCGTTCTCCCCTCTGTCCACTGAGAAGACTGACACACCATCCAAGCAGGAGTAATGAGCTGAGCAATGTTCCAAAATTTCATTTCCCACCAAAAGAAACCAGAGTCCTTCAAGATAAAGCTACCTGCAGGGCAGGACACCTACATCTCCAGCCTGGACCACTTCACCAGACCTGCAGGCAAGCCAAGACCACAAAGTCACATCACAAAGACTCAGGCACCACCAGGAAGGCTGGCATCAAAACCAGGAAGCCATGGGTGTTGGTGATGCTGCGGGGAACTAGAAGGAACACTGAGCACCACTGGTGGGAGTGTCCGATGTGCGCTGTGGGAATCAGCCCAGCTGTCTATCCCTCAAAACATCAAACCTATCTGGCATGTTATCCAGCAATCTCACTCCTGGATATCTACCCAGAATAACTGAAAGCAGAGACTTGGATAGCAATCTGTACACCCATGTTCTTAGCAGCATTCTTCCCAGTGGCTATGAAGTACTGAATGAGTCACCTTCCTGTTGCTGGGACAAAATACCTGACACCTGCAATGTAAAGGAGGAGGGGTTTACTTTAGCTCATGGTTTCAGAGGATTCAGTCAATGTGATCATTGGGAAAGGGCATGGTGGAAAGGACATGACAGAGAGAAGCTGCCAACCCATGGCAGCCTGGAAGCAGAGAGAGGAGTCAGGGCCAAGAGCACATCCTTCCAGGTATGTCATGCAGCTAGTGACCTACCTCCAACCAGGCCCCAGCTCCTCACAGCACAGTCAGCTTTGAACACACCTTAATGGATAAATCCACTGAGGAGTACAGTGCCCCATGAGCCTATCACCTGCCAAAGGCCCAACCTCTCAACCCAGGAGGCTTTTGGGTAAGATTTTAGAACTAAACCATAGTATTTCACCCCCAAAGACTGATGTTCATCTCATTATGCAGAATGCATTTAGTCCATCTCTAAGAGTTGCCAAAGTCTTAACAGTTCCGGTATTGCAGAAAAGTCCAAGTCCAAGGTTTCCTCTGAGTCTCAATGCAAACTCTTAACTGTGAGGCCTGTAAACATAAAAAAGAAAGTTAAACACTTCCAATGGGCAATGGCACAGGGTTAACATTCCCATTTCAGGAACGAAGAACGGGGAGATAGAAAGGAATAGGACTAAAGCAAGGCCAAAACCCAGCAGGGCAAACATTAACTCCTGTAGCTCCATGACCAGCATCCAGTGTAGGTGGTGATAGTTGTGAGTTCTAGAGGGTGTCACTGCAAGCCCCACCCCTATGGCCTTGCTACTTGCAGCCCACCTGGCCTCTCTCTTCACTGGTTTTGCTCACTGCCTACAGCTTTCCTCAGTAGATGCTCCATGTTCCCAGCATCTTCAACTTCTTCAGGTCTTCACCAGACTCTCAGCTTCATTCTCACAGCTTCATGCTGTGCCCTTTCAGAGACACATATTTGGCCTTCCAGGCCTTCCTTTGAAATCTGAGTGGAAGCCTTCATGACTCCACAAATCATGTTCTGGATGCTTCCAGAACTGCACCAAGTGGATGATACCAAGGTCTGCCACCAGCTTGAGTAGTAGCTGGGCTTTCTTGATCCATGGCCAGTCACCTCTGAGTGCCTCAATGGCTGAACTAGGGGAATATTCCCCTATGTGGCTCTGAGTGAGCAGAGCACCCTGGGGCCCTCTCCTTAAAGCAAAGTCTTTCGAAGAAGTTTACCCTTTTACACCCTTGGGTCTGTGATGGGTGGGGTCTAGTCAATTCCTGAGATGCCCAAAAGGCATGTTTCCTATTGTTCCAGTGCAAAATACTTTTCTTCTTTTTAATGGTACCAATCTTTTCAGCAACCACCCACTCCTTGGCTCCAATTTTATAGGCTTCTCCTTTCTGGCCAAGTTGCACAATTTTCACATCTTTTGGCTCTACATGTTTCCCCTGACTCTCACCATAAATCTGGCTAAAAGCAGCCAGCAGTTCCCAAGCACAGCCTGAACATTGTGTTGCCTTGACATTTCCTCTGCCAAATTAATTAGTCCATAAACTTTAAATTCAGCCTTACTCAAAGTCTTAGGACATTGGCAAAAAGTAGACAAGTTCTTTGCCAGAGTGTAACACAAATGGCCCCTAGTCCAATTTTAAAGAGTATTCAGTCCCATCTGAAACCTCATAAGCCTGGCCTTTACTGTCCACATTTTTATCAGCACTCCAGTCTTCTGAGCTCTGACCAGAATCACCCATCAAGCTCTGATCACAACATTCTAGGGCTTCCTTAGCTGCCTCTCTAAACTTTTCCCACAAACCATTTCCAAAGGCTTCTGAACCACACAGTCAGGTACAGTTATAGCAATGTCTCTACTTCTGGTAGCAATTTTCTGTATTAGTCACTTTCTCATCACTGGGACAAAATACCCAACAGTTGTAATTTAAAGGAGGAGAGATTTATTCTGGCTTATGGTTTAAGAAGATCAGTCCATGGCTGATTAGTTCCAAAGCAGAAATGGCATGGCAGAAGGATCTGGTGGAGGGAAGCTGCCCTTCCCATGGTGACCAAGAAACAGAGAGAGAATGGAGAAGCTGAGGACAAGACTATACCCTTCCAGGTCACATACCTGTGAACACTTCCAACCAGGCCCTGCTGCCTATCTGCACATTCAGCTGCAAACCCATCCATGGATTAATCCACTGATGTGTATAGCACCCCCACAATCCAGTTACCTTCCAAAAGCCCCACCTCTGAACACATGAGAGTTTGGGGGGACATTTTAGATCTAAACCATAACAAGCGGAAAGAACCCAAGTATCCATTGACAAGAGAATGGACAGACAAAATTCATACAATGGGATAGTATTCAGCTATAAAAAGAAAGGAAATTCTGAGAGGCGGTACAATGTGAATGAACCTTGAGGACATTAAGCACAGTGAAAAGAGATGATCATGAGAGACCACATGTTGTCTCATTCTATGTGTGTGAAATGCCCAGAATAAAACCCATAGAGACAGAGAGTACAGTGGCTGTTGTCAGAAGTTAGGGAAGGGGCAGGCAAGGGGAGTTAGCTCTGAATGGGAATAGAGTTTCAATTCTGCAGGATACAGTAGCTGGACCTTCAGTGTCCCCTAAGAGACTCTGTGTTAGAGTCTCAGTCTCCAGAGTGGTGCTGTTGCTGGAACCTTGGGGAGGCGGAGCCTTGTGGGAGAGCCTTGCTCACTGGAGCATGCACGTGAAGAACAGAGTGGGACCTGCCAGGCCCGGTCCTGGTTTCCTCTTACTTTCTGTCCATGAGGAGAGTGGCTTGTCCATCGTGTGTCCTCATCATGACATGCTGCCTCACCATAGGGCCCATGCAATGGGGCCAACATATTAGGTCCTGAAGCCTCCACGGCCATGAGCTAGCATCAACCTTTCTGCTTTATGAGTTGATTGTCTCAGACTAGCTACAGTGTGGGAGAGCTGACCAGCATGAAGTGAGAGGTTTCTCATGGGGTAGTGATGGCTGCACAACAATGAGAATGGTACTGAAATGCATCCTTGAAAACAGTTCAAATGGTCAGTTTAATGTTGTGGATATTTTATCACACACAAAAGATATTGAAGACAAAAAGGACTGATGTTGTTATGGTTTACATCTAAAAAAAGAGCCCCCAAATCTCCTGTGTGTGGAAGATGACTAGATCAAGGAGTAACTCATGGCTTACTGTGCTGTAGGAGGTGGGGCCTGGTTGGAAGTGGTCACTGGGGTGTGGCCTGGCAGGGTACAATCTTGTCCTCAGCTCTTCCTTTCTCTCTACTTTCTCCCCAGTTTGATGGTAGCAGCTTTCCTTTGCCATGTTACTTGGCCATGTCTGCCATTTCCGCCTTTCTGAGGCAGCCGACCACAGACTGAACCCTCTGAAACCATGAGACAAAATAAACCTCTCCTCCTTAAGTTGTGGGTATTGTGTCCCAGAAACAGGAAAGTGACCAAGACAGATGCTGACATGGAAAGTTTTCCATGGGGGACATGGAAAATCTGAGCTTCCCTAAGGGTGATGAGTGTCTTAACTGCAATGATCAGCAATGCCCCAGATGCATTTAAATTTATGAGTGTGTGACAACTGAAGCAAAACCCTCATTGGCCCTGAGGGGTCGCGCTACGTACATGAGGACAGGTTTGGTGTAGGCACAGGATACCATTTCTCATGTACAGCTGGGGCCCAGTGCAGTCCTCTGGGTGACCACGTGAGACACTGCCCACCTGTTTGCAAAGGGACCAGTTCTCCCGCTGGCCTCTGGGGTGAGGTGGGCAGTCCGACTGCTCCAAATCTGTTCCTGCGTTTGCTCTCAGCCCTTCACTTCCAGCGTCTCAGCCTTGCCTGTGGAGTGCAGTAGGGTCTTGCTGTGGCTTCTGTTTGCACTGCCATAAAGACTGACGGTGCTGGGCTTCTTTGCATAGCTTGCTGGCTGTGAATATGTCTTTATTTATGTATCTGTTCAAATCTCTTGCCCATTTCAGAATTCAATTAACTTATTATCAGTTTGTCTGCGTTCTTAAAAATACATATTCTAAGTACAAGCTCTTCACAGATGTGCGTTTCGCAGATCTCTTTTCCCTGTCTGTGGTGTGCCTCTGTGTTCTTTAGAAGCTATTTTTCTCTTTTGGTACCAGGGATCGAACTCAGGTCCTTGCGCTTTCGAGGCAGGCAGTGGAACCACTGAGCTAAATCCCCGGCCCTCTTTAGAAGCTTTGACAACGCAAAGTTTTTCATTGTCATAGGTTTCGATTTATTGACTCTTTCATGATCTATGTCCTGAAAAGTGTGCGTCTGTTCAGGTCGACTTGCGCCTGCTCCACTGCTTCCGCGGAGGCTGATTCTCTTGGTCCCAGGGCCTGGTGGCGGAAGTGCACTCAGGTGGGGCAGTTGAACATCCCAGGCTGAGAAGGGACTCTGGGATTGCTGTGAGGGCCCAAGAGTATCTCAGAGAGGTGAGGAACAGCTGGGTCGGCCCTGACAGCCGCGAACAGGGGGTCAGTGACTCTCCCACACGGGATCCGACCCCTAACAAATTGCTTTCACATCCGACCTGTGTGGCTTCCTGGGCAGACGTGAGGAGGTCAGACGCTTGCAAGGTCACCAGGCCAATGGTTCCATCGTTAGGGAGCCTAAGAGCGTCCGCTCAGCGGGAGGGAGGGCTTGTTTTGCCTCAGGGTTGCACCGTCCTTGGCCCTGTTGCTCTGGGGCTGGCAGCACAGGCCGTGGTGGGGAGAGGGCAGCGGCGCTCATGAAGCAGAGCAACAGGAAGGGCTGGTCCAGCTGTCCCAGTTGAGGCCACGCCCCCGTGACCTCACTTCCGCCCACAAGGGCCCTCCCTCAAGGTACCCAGCGAAGGGGAGCAGCACATCTGAGGCTGTGGCCTTCGAGGACACTCCAGGTACAAGCTAACAGCCCCTAGCTGCTGGGACCAGAGCCACAGGTCCTGACTTTCTGGCCCAGGGGAGGCGCCCCTCTCTGCTTCGGTTTCCTCCCCTGCTGGGGTTCAACATGCGCCCTGGTCAAGCTTCTGTCTATACCTGCCGGGCCGTGACTGGGAGTCCCAGGAGCTGGCCCTGGGTCCTGCTGTGGGGGGCAGGTGCAGGACGCCTGGTTGGTGGCTCCAGTAGCCCCCCACAAGGCTCACTGGGGTGGTGGCTCAGCCAGGGACGCCTGGGCTCATGGGGCAGCAAGCCGAGCCACACCAGGGTTCCCTGCTGGGACCAGAAGGTGGCATTAGTGAGGGACACTGGTGAGATCAGAGTGGCCACGGGCCAGGAGGAGGCTGTGTGGAGAGGCCACAGGAGGTGAGGGGCGGGGGAGATGAGCTGTCCATACCTGTGGGCCTACAGGGCCGGGATGGGGCAGTGACCGAGACAGATGGGCAGGCAGGGCCCAGGCAGTGATCTTCATTTCGGGGACGCCCCAGCCTAAAGGGGGAGCCGGCCCTGGGCCCCCTCCCTACTGGGGTGCAGACTCAGTGTCCCCACACAGGTCCCTCCCACAGCCGAGGGGAGCCCTGAACCTTCCCAGGCCGGCCTGGGACTCAGCCAGAAGCCTGCCGGTGCCGGAGGAGCGGGGCTGGGATAAGGGGAGCAGCTCCTCCCAGAGAAGCGAGGGGTCAGGTGGGGGGAGGAGCTGAAGGTTGGAGGGAGACCAAGCAGGATGGTGGGGGATCGCCCATCTGGGGCCCAGAGAGCTCGCCGTGGTGAGGCCGCAGAGGGCAGTAATGCGTGGGGGTGCCAGGAGCCCCAGAGCCTCTGTGACCCCCATGAGCTGGAGCGAAGCTGCTGGGGTTGTGCACACCCCGCTCTGACCCCTGCACACTGCCTGGGGTGTCCTCTGGCCCACATGTCCGAGATTTTGGGGGCCCAGGCATTAGAAAAAAAACATTTCCAAACATCTAAAGCAGGGCAGAGACACGTGGCTTCGCTTAGGCCGACCCGAGCCGCTTTCTTGTGGGATTTGCCTGTCCTCTCTCGGAGGCTGAGGAGCCAGGAGGGAAAATGAAAACCAAAGTTCCAGGCATCCTCGAGGCCCAGTCCTTCCCGCCTTTCAAGTTGACAGCCAGGCTTCGCCCCGCTCCCCAGCTTCCCTGCAAATGTGAAGGCCCGGCCTCACCGCCCGGGCACCACATTTGATTCTGATTTGCGCCTGGCGCGTGATGACAGCGCCCGGCCGATAATGGACGAGGCCTTCCCGGGAGGCCAGGCTGCCGCCCTCAGCCTCAGTCTCCCTGCTGCAGCCGAAGGGAGGCAGTCAGTGGGTCTCAGCCTGGCCCAGGGAGGGTGGGGAACACGGCCACAGAGGCAGCCTCGGCCTGTGGGGTGCGGAGGGCCAGGCATCCCTGCAGGGCTCTGGTGACCACGCTGGGCCCAGTGAGTGGACAGGACTGGCACTTAGACACAGGCAGAGGGTGCAGGTTGGCCCTGGGGGGGAGGGGACAGTGGGCGGGGGCTGGGTCTGTCCGGCACAGAGTGGCAGCCTGCACACCATGCCTGCTCCTAGGTGATTCTTTGCAGGTACTGATGGGGCCCTCCTGTCTCCCGGCCAGCCCTGTGACTTTGTCTCCCCAGGACAGCAGGTCGGGGAGCAGAGCCCGCGCTCCATTGTCACGTTCAGGACCCGCCCGTGTCTGTGAGTGCCCTGCCCTGTGGCCCCTGCTGGCCCTGTGGCTGCTCCCCAAGCCAGCCTGCTGGGGGCCGAGAGCCACTGCACAGGGCTCAGGCCCAGTGCTCCCGGCCAAGATGGTGCTGGCTCTTGCTGCACACCGTGGAGCTGGTAGTTGTTACACAGCAGAGCTGGCTGGTCTGGCTCCCAGCACTGCCTTTCCACCTTGGCCCTTTTCTGTTTCCCATCCCCACGGACTCGGCTTGAAAACCCCTGCCCCAGGAGGACTGGAAGCCGCATCCATAAGCAGCATCTGAGCCCCGCAGAGCCACTTCTGTGCTGTAACTCTGCCACATGCCAGCCACACAGGCCAGGGGAGGGGCCGGGTCTCCCGCCTGAAGGGTGGCTGCAGCCCTGCCGCTTGCCAGGCTGCTGTGCAGGCCGCACAGGCTGGAGCCGAAGGGCTGGTGTGAAGCTGGTGCTTACAGAACAGGGCTGGAACCGGAAGCAGGAGCAGCAGGTGGCTCTGCAGATGGCGGCATCCGCCCCTCCACTGTTACCTGGCTTGGCTGGGTCTTCCTTCCTTCCAGGAGAGTGAGCAGGAGAGAGGCTGCCAAGTGCAAATTTGATAACCAGACGCCGTGCTGGGGCCCGTGGACAGCCGGCTGCCTTTGATCCTGGCCGTCTGGGCTGCGCTCTAGCCGCCCACGGTCTGTTTTCCATTTCGACTTCGGCTGGGCTCTCCTTACCAAGATCGGTTTTCAGGCCCCAGCAGTCAGAGCCGTGCGGAGGAAGGAAAGGCCCTCCTCCTCCTCCTCCTCCTCCTCCTCCTCCTCCTCCTCCTCCCCACCCCCTTCCCCCTTCCTCCTCTCTGCGGTGGCTCCTCCTGCCTCAGTGTCCGCAGATTCTGGTCCCTGCCAGGGCCTGGCCCACTCTTCTGCCCTCCCTCACCTGGGTTTGCTCCCTCTGTGCGTCCTGACCCTCAGCCCCGGCTTCCAGTACATTGCTCCGCCCACACACTGGCAGCCCTGCCCCTCAGGCTTCCAGACGTCTCAGCTCTCCGGGCTCTGACAGCTTCTCCAGATTCACTCCCTGCCTCAGCCTCTGGCGTGCTTTCTTCCCTGAGCACGTGCGCCAAGCCACTGTCAACTCAGAGCTACAGATCCAGTCACCGGGTCTCCCCCTATTGTCCACTTTCTCTCTTTACTCTGCTCCCAACTTCACTTTGTAACTAACTTTCTTTCTTTCTTTCTTTCTTTCTTTCTTTCTTTCTTTCTTTCTTTCTTTCTTTCTTTCTTCCTTCCTTTCTTTCTTCCTTCCTTCCTTTCTCTCTCTCTCTTTCTTTCAGCAGTACTGTGGATTGAACCCAGGGCCTTTGCACTGAACTACATCACCAGCTCATTTTTTTAGACAGGGCCTGCTAAGTCTCTAAATACCCCAATTAGGCTTGAACCTGGGATCCTCCTGCCTCAGCCTCCCTGAGTGCTGGGGTACAGGCGTGTGCCGACACCCCTGGCTGCTTTGTACCTGTTGTGTTGCTTTGGGGCTTGTGAACAACCCTCTGCCAAGCTCTGCTCGCTGCTGTCCACTGGACCCTGCTCACTGGGTGCAGCCTTGTGGCTCTTGTTTGCCCTCTTCCCACTTCACTTCTGTGTGCAGCACCTACCCCCCAGGGGTCCAACTGCGGACTTGGGTGCCTTCCGGGCACCTGCTCTTGGGGGCCTTGAACCCCGAGCTTCCTCTCTCCTGGGGTGTGGCATGGAAACCCCTCTCTGGTTTCTGCTGCTTTCTGGGTTCCTCTCCTGAGAGCAGCTTGGAGACCTGGTGGAGGCCCTGAGGGGAAACCTCAGGGCCTCTTCTGCTTCCTCTCGATTTCTCACCAGAGGTCCTGGCTCCCAGGAGGGGGACATGGAGGGTGGGGACCCAAGGGGAGGCTGGGAGCGGTGAGTGCTGCTGTCACCTCGGTGGGGGGCACAGTGAGGCTCTGGGGGATGCAGTGGTGTGCACCCGGGCGGGATGCTGCAGGGACCTCGTGTTGTCCTAAGGGGCAAGCAAACCCCAGGGTCTGAGGCACCACGGGCTTTGAAGGTCAGATGAGGTCACACAAGGGTTTGAAACAAAGACCGCTGGCCACGGACTCCATTGCAGGACCATGGCAGCTCCCGGGCACGGTTCTTCCTGGTGCTGTTCCCCTGTCGGGCTGCAGTGGCCACGGGCCCGTGGCTTGTGCCACACTTTGTGACGTCCTTGCCATTGGGCAGGTACATGGAAGAGCCCTCCCTGCTTGTGTATCTATTTTCTGTTGGGGTTTGGCTCGGCCCGTGTTGACTCTGTCACCTGCACACTGATGAACTTGCAGACTTCAGAGGCGGATGGGACACTGGGGTGGGAGGGGGATGGAGGGAAGCCCGGCGGGGAGGGGCCAGGGAGGGAGTGAAGGAGGGAGGGCAGGGAAAGGGTCCGGGCCTGGTGTGGTTTGAGGGCCCAGAGGCCGGGCGTGGAGCAGATGGGAGGCCACGGGCACAGCCGCGGCGGATGCCGCAGTGCGACCTCGCTCGGGAGCCGGCTGTTTCCTGAGAGACACAGCCCTCGAGGGCCAGAGTGGTAGCAGGGAGAGGTGGGTCACACCGACTCAGATTTCAAGGCCAACTTCAAAGGCGCCCGGGCTCAGAGCAGCCAGGAATGCTGGGGCCCCTCTCACGAGAGCGAGAGCACTGCCCCAGCCGGGAGCAGGGGGCCAGGGTTCGAAGCCCGCAGCCCCTCAGCCAGGATGGGTCTCCGCCCCGTCCGCCTTTCACCTGCGCCCCAGGAGGGCAGGAAGGTGACCTGCCTGTCTCCTCTCTGCAGAGTGGGTGAGGGGAAGGCACACTGAGCCTGCCAGGGAGGGGTACAGACCAGGACCACAGGAAGTGGGTGCTTGGAGGAGGGAGGAGCCGTGCGCCCCGGCCTCCCTACCTGCATGTGTGTGTACACAGGCGTACACACATGCATGCATGTGCCCTCAGGTCTACAGTGGACGTGTGCATACTCTGGTGGAAGTGTGTCCTTACCCATGGAGACTGCACCTGGCCCCTCTCCGGGGCACCGCCTGCTGCACACTCTTCACACTGGTTGTGAACCCTCTAAACCAAGGGAAGATTTTTTTCCCTGAACCACTTAAATTTTTAAAATAGAGTTAAAAGGTCAATGGGCAATTTAGTCAGCTTCCACTCTGGGGCGGGCAGAGGAGCACTTAGTGGCGTCCTTGGGCAGAGCCGGGCCACACAGATACCTGGCCCCAGGCCGGCCTGACGCACAAGCTGCCGCCAGGAGGCTGAGCCCATCCCAGGGCGCCCAAGGTCCCCCGTCTCCCTCCTGGGGGAGGCCAGCCCGGATCTGCACCTGAGCGCCTCTCACGTCTGGCCCTGGCCCCCAAGTGCCCAGGACGGCTGCAGGCTCGCAGCAGCGGCAGCCTGTTGGACAGGCGCCTCTTCGCTGTCAGCAGCGTCCCCATGTGGGGTGGGGATGCCACACTAGGTCCCCCACTTTCCTGTCCTCCCAGGGATGGAAAGGCCCCACCCTGAGAGCCTCGGGCACAGATGCTGGCGCTTGCTGGGCAGAGCAGCGCAGGCCCGGGCTGCAGGGTCCCCACCTCCCTGGCCCCGTGTCCCCCCAGGAGTGTTTCCTGTCTGCTGCTCACCAGCCTTGGCACCGTCGCCTTCGCCTGTCTGAGTCTCAGCTTCCTCACCTGCAAACTGGAGCTGACCTTCTCTGGAAGCCACAGTCCCGTGGTTCCCAGCGGACCCCAGACGCCTGCGAGCAGCTCTGCAGTGAGTTCTGGGGCCTCACAGCCCCGAAACAGCCATCACCATGCCCCGGCACCCACCGAGCTGCCCCCGTCCCATCTCACAGCCCCCTGTGGGACTCTTCTCCTGGCGGACCCGGGACTCTGGGTCTGCGGCCACAGACCCATCACATAGCACCACACCTTCCGCATTGGCCTCATTTCAACAGCTCTCGGGCTTCCTCCCTTTTCCTGGCTGCGTTGTGTTCCACCCTTCGTGTGACCACAAGTTGTTTATCTGTTGCTGGCTTGATGAACATTCGGCCCTTGCTCCTCCCGGGCACTGAAGAATAACGTTATAGTCAGTTACGTACAAGTGTGTGTGTGGACACGTGTTTTCTTGAGCATATTCCTCAGAATGAATTGCATTCCTGAAAAAGGGATGAAAAGCCATTCCCGAGCCCCAGCAGGGTGCAGGGATTGTGAAACACGTGTGTGCTTCAGCCGGCTGCTTCCTGCCACTCCGGCCCAGGGTCAGCGGTGGCTACTTCTCCTGACCTTTGTGCGGCTCCTGCCCACCCAGCAGGATGGCCTCATTCCCAGGCCCGAGCACATCCTTGGCATCTTGGTCCCCAAGCCAGGGGCCTGGAGGTCCTGTACCCACTGCCCGGGGAGGGGAGGGGTCGTCCTGGCCGCTTGGTGCTGAGTGACAGCCGTGGGGGCTCCAAGCGTCTGGCCCAGCCTTGCCATCGGCTCCACCTCCCCGTCCTGCCTGGGCTCTCGGACACGCATGGAAGGGCTTCTCACTCACATGCACACACGTCACGCTCATCCCCCTTTCTGAGGGAGGGGCTTCCCAAGACCTCTGGGGGATGCCTGCCATGGCCGGCAGCTCCAGACCCTACAGACGACGCCTCCCCGCACACGACCTTCCTTTGCAAAAAGGTTAGTGCATAAAGGAATCACAGCAAGAGCTCAACAACGCTGGTAATGACACAGGAGCCGTCCACCCGTGTGCTGTGTCTGGGTCTCGCCTCCAGCTCTTTGTCCCTCCCTCCCTCTCTCCAACCTTGACAGCGCACTGTCCCTGTCTCTGAAGAGGAGTGCTGTCCCCTCTCTGGGCCTGCCTGGGTCGCCACGTCCCTGTGCTTGTACTCGGGATGCAGTGAAGCAAGGGCTTCCGGACGCCGAGCACAGCGGATCCTGGACATCCCAGCCGGGGATGGAGTGGGGGCCCTGGACGGCTGCTGGGCGGGCAGTGCGGGGTGGGGGTACACCGGGGAGGGACGACCATGTTCTGGGGGACCGAGCAGGACGGCACAAGGTCTCACCACACACCTCAGAAGCTGTGCAACTTACAACGTGGGGTCCTTTGCTTCTGGAATTTCCCACTGCATATTTCCTGGTGGTTCACAGCTGGGAACTGAAAATGTTTGAGCACCAAGGGGCTGTGGGGTGTGAGGATGGAAAACAGAGTGCAGAGTGGGGAGCGAGTGCACCCCGAGGAGCCTCCGGCAGGTCCCCAGCTGTCCCTGGTCAGAGATGGGCACAGGACGTTGGCTCTTCCCTGTACTGTGCATGTTAAAACTTTTGTTTTTCTTTATAGGACTGGGGGTTGAACCCAGAGCCTTTATATAGAGTCCCCCGCAGCCCTTTTTAGGTTTTATTTTGGTACTGGGTCTTGCTCAGTCACTAAGCTGCCTGGGCTGGGCTTGGACTTGGGATCCTCCTGCCCCAGCCTCCCAGAGTGCTGGATTCTGGGTATGCGCCACCACGCCCGGCTTGGTTCTAAATGTCAGTCTGAGACACCCGGCACTGCCTCCTCAAGCCCCTGAGAGTCTCCTGGCCTAGGGGGCCTGCTCCGCTGCAGCCCTGCCCGCAGCTCCACCGCCTGCCCCAGGGCTGCCTGGTGCCCGGAGTGGTTGTCCAGCTCCCTCATCCGTGGACCCTCAGTCCCCTTGGGGTCTCTCACCTGCCCCTGAGCACCAGTTCCAGAAACCCCTGCCTACTGGTCCCCAGGGGGCTCTGGGCAAGGCTTCTTGTCAGCCTCGCCCTGAGCTTCTGAGGGTGTGTACTGCTGCTCCGGGTCCCTGGGGCCGGGCCCAGTCCAGGAGCCCCAGGCCCACAGCAGTTGGCACCTGAGAAGCTTCCACACAGCCGGAAGCTGGGGACAGACCTGCCGGGGACAGCAGATGTCTGGGGACAGGGTGCTCCGGAGAGGGAGCAGGCGGGCGCAGCCTGGACAGTCTTGGAGCACTGTGTGTGGGCTGGCGGAGGAGCCAGCAGGGCCTCCTGTTGCGTCCTCCCCGAGGACCCGGGCTCTGTGTTTCGGCACCAGACACCCGCCCCTCTGGGACCCCGGCACTGCAGACAATGGCCCAGGCTGCATACAACCCAGGCTTGCTCTGGTTTGGGTTCCTCCCTTTTCTCCTCCTTCTGCTATCTGCTTCTTAAATATGCAGTGGCAGGAACTCGAGGAGTACGAGGGGCCGCAGGGCTGCCTGGCTGTGAACAGCTCCATTTCAGGGCCCAGGCCCGGCCCAAAAGGCTCTGGTGCTGGCCAGGTGTTCTTTACTGCAGAGTGCGGTGGTTTCTGGATGTCAGCAGATTCTCAAAGTGTCCTGGCCAGGAGAGAGTCTGGGATGCTGCCCAGCCGGCCGGGCCCTGAGCGAGCCATGTGGGGCCGAGCCGCAGTTGGGCCTCACTGCCTGGCAGGCTGGCACCCACTCCCACCTGAGCTCCCTAAGCTCAACTCCGCCGGGCTGGGCTCAGAGTCACTTCAAGGTAGTTCTGAGTTTTCAAAAAAAGAAGAAAGAAAAGAAAGCAAGACAGACAGCAAGTGTGCGGGCCGGGGGAGCGGCTCGGAGAGGGCATTGCGCAATTATCCTTTGAAATTAGGATATCCAAGCAGATGTTTCTATTTTCCTCCTGTCCTGCTCTCTCTCCAATCCAGTGAAATTAGTTCCAAAGTCATTATTCACCTAATCACACTAATAGTTCCACATCCGATCTGCCCGGGTCGGGCGAGGTGCGGCTGCGGCCCTCTTTAGCTCTTCCTTCCCACCGTGCCCATTAGCGGCATCTGCTGTAACCCCAGTTAAACATTGCAGTTGACTTTATTTTCTTTCTCCTGGTCCTCCCGGTCCCGAGCCGGGGAGATAAAGCGAAACACATTTGCTTCCCAGGAGGGAGGGACACGGAGCTGCCTCTCTGGAAACCCAGCCCATCCATCATAAACTGATTACAAATTCGTCACCTTGAATCAATTTCTGTTCACAAGTTCAAAAGGCGCCGTGGGCTCGGGGCTATCTGGAGATTCTACATGTGGAGGGGATTAACGTCTGATCCAGCCCCGCGTTCCGCTTGCAGGCCGGGCTGGTGCCGTGGGGGACGGGAGTCCGGCAGGGGTGGCACAAACCCCCAGAGCCGCCCGTGGCCACAGGCCCGAGGGCAAAGGTGTGGGGACCAGCACCACAGTGTGGACCGAGGGGCAGGGGCACAGAGGCGAAGGGGTCTGGTCCCATGGAGACTGGTCAGCTAGGAGTTCTGTGTATAGGCTTTCCTCATGGGGCGGTCTTGGAAGGGAGGACTTAAGAGAGACAGAGGCAAAGGCAGAGGCAGAGAGAGAAACCCAGACGGAGGAGCCGGGGCTGGAAGGGATGCTCAGGGTCCTGTCTCCACAGACCCCCAAGCCCCAGGTGTCCCCCACACGTTGGGACCTGACCCTGCCTGCAGCCCCGGGCCACCCTCCTCTGAACTGGGGGCCAGTGGGTGAGGTGGGGCCAGGCCAGCTCAGCAGCCCTCTCAACTCCAAGTCAGACTCACTTTGAGGACCCTTGCCTTCCCCCTGGGAAGGAAGGGAGGAAGAGGAAGGCAGGGAGAAGAGAAAGAGAGAGGCGCTGTGCCGTGGCCACCAGGGAGGTCCCCAAGGGGCCGAGGGCAGGAAGTAGGGAGCCAAGCACTGAGCCCAGCTTCCAGCTCCCCCGGGGGCAGCCCTGCCACACACGTGTCGGTGCCCACGGCATGCTGGTAGGTGCCCAGGCCAGCATCTGGGCCACGATCCATGTGGCTGCTGGGAGCTGGGTGCTCCCGGTTCATCTGCTTTGCCAGTGCTGGGTGAGCGAGAAGAAACACCGGCTCAGGAACCCTGCGTGGCATCCAGCTCAAGAGCGGCCCACCTGGCTCCCCAGGTCCTGGCTCTGGGTCCCCTGGGCTTCAGGGTGGCTGTCAGAGGAGGAAGGAGACCAGAGCTGCCCCTTCCTCTGCCTGCTGAGGACTGGGCACTGCCCACATGGGAGTTCTGCCCAGAGCACTGCCCAGGCGAGACTCTGCTGCTCACCCATCCAGTGAGCACGGCGCCCAGTACAGGCAGGGCAGGGCAGGGCGGCATGGGTGCTGGCCAGGTCCAGGAATCCCGGTGGTCAGTAGGCCTTTACTGCAGACGAGACCTCCAGGCCAAGAGCAGCAGGCTGGGTGCGGGAGGCAGGTCTGAGAAGGTGAGGGCACAGGTGCACCTGGCTCCAGCTCCGAGGGAGCCACTGCCCCCCTCCTCTCTCGGAGGACAGAGGACATCTGTGAGGACACAGCCCCCGCCCAGTCTAGCAGCTGTCAGACTTGGGCAGAGCATGAAGAGAAGCTGGGGTAGGGGTTGCTGGTCCCCATGCAGGGGCGGACAGGGGTTCCCATAGCTCCAGGGCAGGACACCCAGGAAGGGGCTGCGGAGCAGGGTCTAGGGGGGCTCCAGCCTGTGTGGGCAGCCATTGTGCCCCAGGGTGTAGGAGTTTGTGTCCTGGGCCCCAGAGAGGATGTCAGAGCCTCTGGGACCAGGCCTCGGATGCTGGGCCATGGCCCGAGTGGGGCACATGCACAGAGAGCAGATGCGGGGGCCAGGAAGGAGCAGGTGGCCATCAGCGCCCAGGGCCTCAGGAGAGACTGAGGACTCGGGAGAGGGCTCCTGGCACCCCACAAGGAGGACGCTGTGGCCCAAGCACTGGGTGCTGGAGGCCAGGCCCCCAGGCAGGCTGCGTGCTCTGCCCAGCCCCACGCCCAGGTACTCTGCACCACAGCATCCGTTCCTATGGTGATGGGTTTCCTGTCTCCCATACTCGAGTTTGGTTCCTTACAAAACGGCAATCGGAGAGTATCCCAGCCCTGGCCCGGAGGGCAGCCTGACAGCGTCTGAGCTTGGCTCCTCCCACTGAGCCGGGGCAGGCCCAGCACTGTAGTGCTGGCCTCCTCACCTGCCAGCCAGGAAGGATGTGGCCTAGAGGGCGGGAGGACCGCTGGGAACCTTCCTTACACGGCAGGGTGGCCCCGTCCTTCCTCCCACCCAGGAGCTGTGGCCTCAGACCAGCTGCACCCAGGTGCCCCATCTTGGGCTCCTCCCCCTCCTATGAGCGCCTCCTCCTGGCTCTGGGCATCTGCTGAGACCAGGGGGTGACAGGCTCCATGTCCAGTGACCGCTTGTTGCCCTGGTGGCTGTGCCTGGGTGTCCTCTGCACCCCAAGGTTCTCTTTCAACACCCCCTTTTGGTGCCGGTTTCAAAGGCTGGGCAGCCTGCAGGCAGCTGTGGTTGCTCTTGTGGGCTTGTTGCCTTGGCTGCTGGGAAGCTCACAGCTGCATTCTCAGCTCTCCTCCAGCAGGGTCCAGGGCTGAGCTGAGCTTGGTCGGGAATTTTCTTCCTGTTTTCTCCAGCCTTTTAGCCAGCCGAATCTAGAACCGGGGAGGAGATCGATGCGGTCGACAGTGGACACGGGCTGCAGACAGGGCACAGTGGCAGGGGCCTGCTCACTACACAGAGGTCGTGCAGGGCGCAGGCGGCAGCCCTCCCCTGTGTCCCATCCCCTGCCCTCCCACCTCTGGCCAGGTCCCCAGGCCTCCCTGTGGCTTCCATGCAGCCCAGTGGAGAACCAGGCCGAAGCTCCGGAGTTGAACCTTGGCCTGGGCCCAGGTGACTTCTGGGACACTGGCGGAGAGAGCCGGGCTTGGGCCAGCTGAGCTCGCTCCTGTCTGGCTGCCCCCGAGGTCATGTGCCTGGGGTGGCCGCTCGGCCTGTCCCTCGACGCCACAGCTCAGAGGGTCTGAGGCCACCCACCTTGCTCGGGGCAGGAGGAGCAGGCTAGGGGACAGTCCCCCTGGAGAGCAGGCAGCACCGGGCACACCTAGTGCTGTACCTTCCCTGCTGGGCCCGGTCCCCAGCTTGGGAAAGGCAGGGGCAGGGCCGGGGCGGGAAGAGGGACCAAAGCCCCGTCAGGGATGGTCCTGCCCACCTGGACTCGGCTAGGGCTCCAGCTTGGGCAAAAGCACCTGCCTGTTGTTTTACACCGCCCGGCCTTTAGTGCTGCACTGTGGCAGCCCCAGGAAACACGGGACTGGTTTCGGATATGAGCTCCAACGTGCAGCCAGCTGTGTGACGCTGGGTGACTGATGAACCTCTCTGAGCTTCAGTCCCCTGCTCAGAAACATGGAGGTGCCGCAGGGCCAGGAATGAATGAGATGCTGGTGAACAGGCGAGGGGGTGAGGTGCTTGTTCCCGGCAGGGCCTGGGGTGGTGGCAGCGGTCAGGGGTCGGGGTGTCAGGAGTTTGCTGGGCTCCTTTGAAGTGCACAACTGCATCCGAGGGAGCGCGTGAAATGCTTTGAGCGGTCGGTAGGTCGGGGGGACCCTGGGGAAGCCTGGCCCCGCCATTAGCCCCGATCAGGTTTCCGCTGGGCCTCGAGCTGCCAGGAGAGGCCGTGGTCCTGCCCCATTCTCATGGCCAGCCCTCCCTGTGAGAGTCTGCTTAGTAAATATTAATTTACCCTCGATTACTGCTGACAGGTCCAGCAAGGCCCGGCCGTGCCTTCAATGCTTCGGCCTTCAAAGCCGGCACCGAGCAATTAGGCCTAATGGTGTCTGCCAAGACCATCTCCGGCTGCAGAGTGGCCCTGCTGGGGGTCTAGAGAGGCCCCGCCCGGGGAGCGCACCGAGCACCTGGAGAGCCTGAGCCAGGACGGCCGGGCCTGGGACCCGAGCCACCTCGCAGTGGGGCCCAGCACTGGGACGGGCGGCATAGGAAGGGGTGAGGCAGCCCCCTGTCCTCACAGACACCCGAGCTGGGAGCAGGTGCCACAGAAGTGACACTGAGTGACAGCCACAAACCACTTGGCCCCCCGGCCTCAGTTTCCCCCCTTGATGGGTGGTAGTGAGGATGGGGTGAGGCTGTGGTTTAAGGGTCCAACAGGCACACAGTTCTCGAGAGCAGGAATGGTCTCTACTCACATTTGGGGCCCGGGGCCCTGCAGCTGGCTGCAAGCTCAGGGCCTGTCCCATTCTGGGGTCTCAGGACTTGGGAGGGGCACAGGAGCTGGCTGGAGCTGCTGTGGGGCTGAGCAGGGACACACCCCATCCCTCTGTACCTTCACACCCACTGCTGTCTGGGGCACTCAGGGCCTGGTGTGATCGGTGTCACCCAACCCTGGAGAGAGGCAGGGCCAGGGGCGGGTCCCAGGATGGGCAGCAGGACTTGGCTTTCCTGCCAGAAGAGGGCACCCAGGCCTTGGGCTCCCAGACAGGAAGGAGGAGGAAGGGGGCACGGTCACGCGGCCTGAGTGAGTCGGGAGGTGAGGTGAGCTGTGTCCGCCAAATCCTGTCCACCAGGACCCAGATGCAACCTGATGTGCAAACAGGGTCTTTATGGCTGTCACGAAGGCACAGAGACGCTGCTGCTATGCAGGGTGACCTGGGTCCTTATAAGGAGGGAGGAGACAGACACAGGAGCTGGCTGGGCAGAGATGGGGCCAGAGACTGGAGTGGGGTGGCCCAACCAGGACACCTGCACCCCCAAAGGTGGCAGAGGGGATTCTCCCTGGGAGCCCGGAAGGGAGCTGTGTGGGCGCTGTCTGCTCTCAGAAGCCTTCTGCTCATGGTTATTTGCTCCCCAGCTCCAGGCCATACCGAGGCTGGCATGGGGTGGGAGAGTCACCTGTCAGAGCCATGAGGAGCCATGGCCCCCCTGCCCCTGGCTGTGCCCACCAAGCTTCGCCTGGCGCAGGGCGCCCTTGGAGCAAAGGTTGCTCGGTGATGAAGCAGCAGCTTCCTCGGTGGCTGTGACAAGAAGGAATCTGCCCTCACTGCCACTGCACAAGGTGCAGTATCGCAGACCCATGCTGCAGATGGGAAAACAGAAGCCCAGCCTGGATCCGCTTGCCCACGCCCTTCCACACCTGAGGGGGCAGACAGTGGCCCCAACATCCCGCTCCCCTCTCCCAGTGCTCCCCTCGGGGGAGAGGCCCTGGAGACTCCCTGGGCTACAGGCAACAACAGGAGCCAGGGCACGCGGCTGGTGGGTCCACTGCAGGTGGGTGCCCGCCAGTCACAGCCAGCACCTGCACTGCTGCGCCTGCTGTGGAGCAGGCTGCCAGCAAGTGGAACCTTCCAGCACTGGATAGCAGCCCAGAGGACCAGATATGCAGCCCAGAGCCCTGCTGGTGACTCCCTGCTGGCCGGTCACACCTGTGCAGTGAGGTCACAAGTGCATCGTGAGGCTGAGCTTTCCACACCTCTTCTGCTCTCTGGACTCAGTGCTGGCCGCCCCAGCCCACCCCTACTTCCTCCACTGCCCAGGGCCGGGCACGAGGCTGGACACCTGCTGGGGAGATGTTCCCTCCCAAAACCAGACTCCCTGGGGCCTTGGGGGACCCAGCCGCGGGACAGGAGCTGGCTCCCTTCCCAGGCCAGCCAGCTTACTCTTCGCATACACACATTGCCCAGTGTCTTCCTGTGAACAGTATTTTGACAAACAAGCTGCCCGGTCCAGAAGTCTCCTGCAGGGCATCAGCGGGTGTTGGGTGTTCCTAGAGCATAGAGAGTGTGTAGTTCATGGGGATAGTCAAATCAAGGTGTGGACACAAGCACATGCAGTGTCCTCAAAGGGTCGGGAGACCCCCACAGCGTCCCTGGTGCAGGGAGGCAGGGCCTTGGGGTGTGCAGAGACCTGGTCCTGCCTGCTTCAGGACACAGAACACAGAACCTTTGTCGATCTGTGTTTGAGGACAGGAGCCAGGTCCTGCAAATCTCTGTATCCTTTACCCCAAGTCCTGCATGACGCAGGGGCTCAGCAGGTGCTGGGGCCACAGAAACCTCTTGGTGCTGCAGTTCTGGAATTTGGCCAATATCTAAGATCAATTCACAGGGAAAATACAGTTTATGCCAAACTGATTGTGGGATGATCCTCCCAGCGTCCTGCTCCTCCAGCTCAGGGGGCCCAGTTCCAGGTGATAGAGAATGGAGAGAAAGCAGATGGCTGGGGTCCAGGGGAAAGACTCAGGCCTCGGTCACCAGCAGGAGGCTCACTGGTCCCAGACATTGGGTTTCTGGGAAGTGCCCTTGCCCAGGGCTGTGTTGGCACCATGCATGGCAGCAGTCAAGATGGGAGCCAAACCCAGACCCTGGCATCCCCACACCAACAAGGCCTGGGCCAGGGTCCACAGAAAGTACAGGCCCTAAGACCCTGTCCTGCCACCAGGAGCTGGTGCGGCTAAGGCAGTAGGACACAAACACAGGAAGAATTAAGCAGAATGACTGACCCGAGACAGCCCAGACAGCAGAGGGGAGGTCTCCAGGGTGTGTTAGTGCCATGTTAGCATTACCCGCATCCACACCCACTGCCTCTTTCCCAGCCCAGCTGCCACCTGGGCCTCCCCCCTCCACCTGCAGCCTCCTCTCCTCAATCTGGAAGCATTGCGTCCTGACTTTCAGTAGTCTGTTGTTCATGCTGCCATTACAGCGATGGTGCTCACGTGGGGCTGTGATGTTCAAGGTGAGGTAGGGGACAGGGAGAAGGACCTGGCTTCCTTCTAGGGCCCAAGAACTGAGCAAACAGCAGAGCACAAAAGCTGGGGAAGAGCAGAAGCAGCTGGGCCATGTCTCTGTGAAGTGCAGCCATCCACCCTACATCTCCAAGAAGAAAAACTGGGGACAGAGCTCCCGGGCACCACAGCATGGCTCCTGGGTAAGTCTTGGCATGGCAGAAGCAATGCTGTGTGTGGTGACACAATCCTGAGCATGTCCATTTAGAGCCAGGTGACAGAGGACAGGCAGATGTCCATACAGGGACACAGGGTCTCCAGAGATGCACAGAGCTGCCCTGGACTCTTCTTTTCTGGTGATTCCAAAGAAGTAGCCAGTGATCCTAAAGAAGAGAATACAACAATGGAATAGCAATTATATTTTAAGATGTACTAGGAGACAATTTTCCTAAAATGAAGAAGAGACTAATTTGGAACCTGAGCTTTGGATCATTTTCCCAACAAGGTGATGGACAGGCCATGTTGACACAAATCCTGCTCAAATTATTGAACTTTGAAGACAAAGAGACATCTTCAGGCACCCAGGTAGTAAAAGCAAGTCAAGCATTTACCAGATGACTCGATGGTGCCACTCCAGACCACGGAACAGACTTCTGGGGGAAAGACGGGGGGGGCAGATATTATGATTAAAAAAATAATAATCAGAGAAGTGCTCAAGTGGAAAGGCAGCAAACTGACACTCTCACAGAGGAGGGAACATGGCTCATCTTGGAAAAAAATACTTGATGATCAAGCCCAGCCAACCAAAGATACAAAGGGAAGCTGTGACAAAGGACAGCCCTCAGTCCCAGGAAAGAGTAGAGCAGCGACCACAGAGGACACACAGGGAAAAGGCAGCCCAGGATTTTATACCCAGACAAGACGGCCTCTGAGCGGAAAGTCCAAGCTCAGGCAGGCTCAAGTACACAGAGATGAAGAGCTCAGAAATGATGGCCTTTGCAACCATTCTTGTGGGAAAGATGTCCTTCTGGAACAAAAAAGGCCAGTAAAAATCCTTAAAGTTTTTGGGGCCAGGGATTTAGCTCAGTGGCACCTTGCTTGCCTCGCAAGTGCAAGGTCCTTAGTTTTATTCCTGGTACCAAAAAGAAAAAATTCTTAAAGTTTTTTAAACCTCAGGATTAAGGAACTCATACTTTAAAGGCTAAGGGTGAGCTTTGAGCCAGGTTGACATGCTTAATAACAGATTAAAATCACAGAACCCACAAAGTTGTAAATCTTTTTTTTTTTTTGAACTGGGGATCAAACTCGGGTCCTCAGCTTGCAAGGCAGATGCCAGAATCACTGAGCTAAATCCCTGGCCCAAAGTTGTAAATCTTGACAAAGGGACACCAGTAATACCCTGAACAAAAGTGCATGGGATTTGGATCTGGATTGCATTAAATCTGTACATGAAGGTTGAGTGAACTTTTCCTTAAAGGAGGATAGTACTGTGCATACGTTAGACATGAGGTCCAAGGTCTCTATCACAGTACTTAGTGCAAGCAGTGAAATACAAGACAGCTAGAGACAATACAATAGTGAATGGATGTAACTGTGCTCTGATAAAATTTTTATTTATAAAAATCAGCAGACTCTAAGGGGGCCATAGTTTGCCAACACCAGCTACCCATCAGTTGGAAGAAAAACCATATCCTAAGAATATTGAGTGTTCCAATCCATGAATATGGTATATCTCTCCATTTACATAGATCGTCTCTGACTTCTGTCAGTAATGGCTTGAGTTGTTATGTGGAGCTCTTACATAGCTTTCATTATATTTACATATACTGTATATAACTATTTTTCTCAATTTCTAATTCTATTTTTAAAAGTTAACTTCCAAAGAATTGTTAGTGTGGAGAAATTACTCCCAAGTTTTGCATACTGACCTTGTATCTTGAAACCTTGTATAATGCACTCATTAAGTATAGCAGATTTTTAAATCTTCTTTATAATTTTCTATACAGTTCTGTGCCCCTAATGACATTTTGACCAGTGACAGGCCATGTAAACAACAGAAGAGTGGAGCCTGTGAGGCTCTCGGTTCCATCCCCAGCACCAAAGCAAAACAAAACAACAGCTGTCGGTTGGCAGTGGTGTCAGGCATTTGTGTGCATGCGTCTTCTGGTTGGGTCATTTTCTCTTGCAGCTGAGTTAGTCTTGTGCTGTTCAGGTCACTGTGGACCCCAAGTGCACAGAATCCCGGGCTCACCGTGCCACCAGGGGGTCTCTAGGGCTGGACGGAAAAGCAGTGTCTTCAAGAGCCTTTTCCGCACAAGCCTCCTCTGAGCTCCTTGATGCCACTGTCAGACACATGGGTCCAAAGCTGCTTTTTCCTGTCCTCAATGAGAAATTTGGCTTCTGAGAGAGTGAGCCATTTGTCCCAAGCTGCGGAGCCCGTAGAGGCTGGCACCCCCTGCACTGTGAGCACCGCTTTCCACCGCGGCCGGCCTTTGCAGGTGGGAAAGCAGGAGAACAGGGAGGCGCCTTCCCCAGACCCCAGTCCACAGCCCCCTGCCCCGCCGTGACGCTCGCCCCTCCACCTGAGGAAGTCAGCCAGAGCTCCGTGGACTGAACACCTTGGAAAGCCACAGGCATGTCTACGTGGATGGCGTCAGGATTCAACCGGGCCGAGTCATTGGATTGTTTCAAGGGATCTGTTTTACAAAATTTCAGGAAAAGCACCCTTTATAATAGCCAAAGGTGTGGCCATGGGGAGGGAATCTGGGGTTGCCCGGAGACAAGAGGGCGGGAGAGAAGGGAAGTGGAATGGGCCAAGGTGCGCTCATTCTGAGTCTGTGCCAGTTTCCTCAGGAGAATGTGTTTATTATGGATCACAAACCTATCCAAATTAAAAGGTTTTATTTTTTATTTTTTTTGGTACTGGGGATCGAACTCGGATCCTTGTGCTTGCACAGCAGGTGGCGAAACCACTGAGCTAAATCCCCGGCCCTGAAAGTTTTTATAAATAAATAAAATTAAACTTGAAGAAGGTGCTCCCTCTTCTCTCCGGTGTTGAGAACAGCAGCTTTTTGCCAGCTGTCCCAGAGCCACCACGGAATCCTCACCACCGGTGACAGAAGCCGCTCATCTGTCCTTGTCGCTGGAGATTCGCACAGAAGTGGGTCACTCGGACTCTGCCGGAAGTGCACACCCACAGCTAGGAGAGGGCGTGGATGGGCGGAAGGAGCCCTTGATTTCTGTGAGCCGTGAGTCCCGAGACAGGGAGCCTTGAATACATGAATCAAACCAGTAAGCAATCGATGAATGCATAGTTTACTAACTCAAAGGAGTTAAAAAGCAAGTTGAGGGCCAGAGATTTAGCTCAGTGGCACCGCACCTGCCTCACAAGCGCAAGGTCCCGAGTTCGATCCCCGATACCAAAAAAACAAAACAAAACAAAAAAGGAAGTTGATGCCCACTGTGTGTTTTAAAAAAGAGAATAAACAGCTCTTACCTTAAATTACTCCTGCTTTCCCATGGTATTCTTTGTAGCTACCTCAGAACTCTAGGACCGAGACTGGTCCTGCCTCTAGGCAGAGTAGCTGTTCAGTAAATACTTGCTGAGGGAAAGGGCAGTGCGTAGTGAGAGCAGGGCTACTTTCTGGAGTGGAAATGAGCCCAGCCCACCACACCACTCGGCCCCAGGAGCCAGCTGAGGGGCCCCGCCCTGACCCCGGAGCCCCTGTCCTTCTGCTCGTGCAGGTGCTCAGGACCTCTGCATGTCCTGAGTCCTTGCCACCACCCGGGAGTGTCCGGAGATGCAGGCCTGCGAGTCGGTGGGAGGCCAGGCTGAATGGGTCACCTACAGCAAGTCACCGTGGGGTCCCACACCCAAAAGCCAGCCTGCTCATCGCCACAAGACCGAGAAGGATAAGCACTGGGTAAAAATCCTTTGGATCCACATGTGCCACCGGGCAGCATGACAAAATGATACTAACAAATTTGCCATGCATAATCAATTTGTTTAGAGCCAATTATATATAACATATTATACATAGCAGTGTCTACGTTTTACATGTCTTTATTTAAATTATGTACATGTTTATATATATTTCCCTTGGTTTAAGTTTACTGATATTAAACGTATAGTTATCTAAAAGTACCTTTAATTTTTTGTTATTTTTTCAATGCTGCAGATGGAATCCAGGGTCTCATGCGTGCTAGACCAGTGCCCTATCACTGAACCACATCCCGGCCCCCAAGCATGTTTGTGAGGCATATTAGGTATTATGCTATTGTATATTAGGTGGCATATTATGTAACATATTATCTGTGTCATGTATATTTATATATCGATATATAACATAGATAAGTATAGACACCACATAGAAATATACTCGGTGTACATTTCCCTCCCTCCTGGCAGAAATTGGATAATTCTACCAGTTTCCTCAGGTTTAAGTTTACTGATTGGATAATCTCTCATATGTACTCAAAATGTGGGACTTAAAATCATTTAACAGGAGACAGAGCTTTCCTGGCTGTTACATGGACAGCCACAAATTCAAACCAGAAGCCGTGGGAGAGGGGCTGGGTAAGGGTGTGTCTGATTGAATCCCGCCTGCATCAGCCCTGCTCAGCGGAGGAGCTGTCACTCTGTGTGGTTGGCCTTCGTCTAAAGGAGACCAGACGCAGCTTGGTGGCAATTGAAAACCAACATTTTTCTTATTTAGGGCGATGGGAATGATGGCTGCATAAATCATAACATGTGAAATCCGCGGAACTTAGAGCCTTCTGATAGTGAACATTTGTCCAAGTGTCAGAGGGCCGGTGCGCGGGCGGGCAGGCGGCTGGGGGAGATCGTGCGCTTCCCGGGCTCCTATCGCCCAGCCGCTGGAGACGCTCGGAAAGCAGTGATTTCTGCAGTAATTCCTGGCCTGTGGCCAGCCCTCCTGGACTGCTTCTCTTTGTAAAGCAAAGAGGAGGCTGGCGGACACTGTGTGCTTGTTGGGGAGGGGTTTGCGTGTGTGTGCGTGCATGTGTGTGTGCATGGGTGCACACACATGTGTGTATTTGCATGTGGGTACATGTGTGCACATTGTGCACTTGTGAGTGTGGGTGTACAAATGTGTGTGTGGATGTGTGCATGTGTGTGCTTGTGCATATCCATGTGAGCATGCACACACGTGTTATTTGTGATTTGTGTGTGTGTGTGTGAGCGTGTTTAGCCCTGGCTTCTCCAGGTTCCCTCCCTGCCAGAAGCCAACTTTCCAGAATGTGGCTCAGAGTAAAGATGGTGAGGGTCTTTGTTCGTATACTCGTCACTGGAGAGCCCCTGAAAGCTGGGGTGTTCTGTGAGAGGATATGATCACGCAGTCAAAATTCTGCCTATGAGGCAATTTCAGTGCTGGAGAAATGGACAGGTTACAAACTGTGCAGCATCCATCATCATAAAATATCATGTGGTAGAAGAAAAGTACTCCCACATGTATTTCATAGAAGTGTTGACTAGTGGCTCTTGTTTTGTTCTGTCTGGTTATACTGATAACAAAATTGGAAAAATGACCAGGCATGGTGGTATTTGCTTGTAATCCCAACACTCAGGGAGGCTGAGGCAGGAGGACTGAAAGTTTGAGTCCAGCCCAGACAACTTAAAGACTTGGTGAGACCCTGTCTCAAAATTCAAGAAAAATAAATAAAAATGCCTGGGATGTAGCTCAGGGAAAGGCCCTGGATTCGATCTCCAGTACCACAATCAGTCCTCAGGAGGAACACAGGGGTGGGGTGTAGCTCAGTGGTAGAGTATTTGCTCAGCACATGTGAGCTCTGGGTTCCAGCCCCAGCACCACCAAAAAGTAAAAACTAGAAAGGGAAAACAACACTTCACTTTTTAAATTTTGTTTTAAATAGAGCTGAGCTTTGGGATGAGGAGGTAGGGAACAGGTGCCTCCTCCACACGCTCTGGTGTCCCCACATTGGGCCGACACGGAAGTGTGTGGCAGGCGCTGACCCTGGAGTGATGCTGGCCAGTCCCGGGTCCCGCCCTGTGTGCCTGTGGAGGGAGGAGTCGGGCCCCACACCGCCCCTGGCAGGCTCAGCTCTGGGTAGCAGCCTCCATGGTGTCCTCCCGGGTCCTGTTGCCCCACCCTTCCTCCTCCCAGGAGTGAACTTGACCTGGCAGCTCATGCTTCTCCACCAACCGTGCCCGAGAATCTGCGGGCACCAGAAACAAGTTTACAAGGGACACCCCACAATTGGCTTACACCCCGAAAAGGGATCGGGTGAGGGGGGCCCAGCACGACCACTGCTGGGAGCCTCCCGAGCGGGTGGGCGGGGCTGGGAGGTGCAGCAAGACCCCCCCCCAGTCTGCTTCCTTGCCGTGGAGGACCTCACACAGGCCCTGCCAGGGCATCCCTGAGCATCAGAGTGGCACGGACCATGCCCCTCTCACAGAAGGGGAGACCGAGGCCAGGGAGAGAGCACGGCTGCCTTGGGCCCAGCTCCTAGAGGCGCCAGCTACAGGGCTCCTCCCAGTGCCCTTCTCACTGCCGACAGGATGCCGGGCCCGGCGCACGCTGCCTCTGCCCCTTCCATCACTGCCGCTTTGAGCTCCTGGCAACACTGAGGGGTTCGGCTGGGGCGGCTGGGGCTGGCGGGGACCAGAACTGTCAGGGTCAGCTGCTTCCTACCCCTGCCCTGAGCCCAGCAGGGAGGATCCTGGTTGGTCACCCACAAGTCCCCGAACTCAGCCTGGGAGAGGGCTCTGCCACCACACTGGGCCGCCCGGCTCCCCCACCACAGAGGGACCGGCAGGCAGCGAGCAGCAGCTGCAGCTTTGGTTGGCTGTGCTGCGGAGTGTGTGTCAGGGTGGGGCCAGACCTTGCACACGCTGAGTATGCGTGGCATCCTGGAGCCCCAGCAGCCCTCGTAGCCAGAGGGCGGGCAGCCCCCTGCCCGCAGGAGCAGGATAGGAGAGCTGGAGTGGCCCTGGGTGGCAGGGAGCAGAGGTCTCCCGTGGGGAGAGGGGAGGGGAAGGGGATGTAAAAGAATCAGGACTCTCGTTGTCTCTGGGCCGACTCCCCAGGAGGAATGCACTCACTCAGGGGCTCCTACACGTAAGAAATTAAAAGTAAAAAAATAAAAAGAGTCCACGGGCTTCGTGTGGTCTGTGTGCCAGGGAAGCTTCCATCCCTGTGACGTAGAGAATGAGGTTGCCAGGTCCCCATTAGAAGCGTCTGCCCATGGCCAGGCCAGGAAACACGAGAGGACAGGACTGGCCTCCACGGTGCCCAGAGGACACATGCACCCCAGGGGCCTAAGTGTCCTGGGGCCACCTCTTCCGCAGCACCTGCAGGGGGGACCGAGCCTCTGGCTGGTGGGTCTGAGGAGCATTTAGGATCAAAACAGCAGCAGTCCAAGACGGGGATGTGGGCAGTGTGGCCAGAGCCATGGGCAGAGCCTGAGGCCGGGGTGCAGGGCTCCTGGGGAAGGGGGCTGTAGGAGGACCGCTGGGGCCTGGCTGGGGAGCCAGGCGAGAAGTCCAGTGCCGCAGCCTGGTCACAGCAGGGCGGCCCTAATTAGGGCCAGACGGCCACACCTCCCCTGTCAGCAGCTGCCCGGCTTTGATCAGCCGTAGGGGCAAGTGTTCCCAGGACCCCTGCCCTCCCCCACGGCCCCCACTTTCCCTTCAAAGCGCCCCTCGGCACCCTTGCCACAGGGCGGGTGGAAGAGAGCCTGGAGGCGCGCTGCACCCCAACAACTTGCAGAGCAAGCAGGAGGCAGCCGCCCGCCGCTCCCCACAGCCAGGCCACACAGACCCCCGCCCCGACTGCCCTAGTGGGGGACGGGGGGGCTCGGTGGCCCCAGGTAGCTCTACCCCCAACTCTGCAGGGAGCGCCCCTCCCCTCACCTGCTTTGTTCCTCTTGGTTTACAAACTAGAGCTCAAAAGCCCACTCCGGCCTGTATGCGAGCTCAGCACATGGACAGGCAGTGGCTGTGACCCTGGGCGAGGGGGCGCAGGTCTCCTGGGAGGCCCTGGCTGCCAGCCCCCGCAGGGCCTGGGTGTCCTGGCTGTCACCGGGTCAGCCTTGGGCCAGCGCTGTGGCCCGGCAGCCCCGCGCCAGATGTGGGAGTACAAGGTGACCTGGGGAGGGCGTCCCTGTCATGCTTGGAGCGGTCCTGCTGGCAAAGGGCTTGGAACTCCGGCCCAGCCGGGTGTGGCCCAGCCGTGTCACCTCCGGGCTGACTTCCTGAGCCTGCCCGCTGCTCTACCATCCCCATGGGGTGAGAAACGAGCAATTAATGTAGAGGAGGCGCTTGAGCAGAGCTGGGGCTCGCCACTGTCCCCACTGTCCCCAAGCTCTATGGCAGCCTGTGGGAGTGCCGTGCCCCACCCCAGCCCACCTGTGCCCTTCCTGTGACAGAGTGGCTCAGTGCAAGGCCACAGGCTGCCTAGGACATGTGTGTTTCCTGTCACCATCCCACAGCTTAGGACCAGGCGAATGCATGAGTGACGCTGGGTTGTTCTTACTATAACAGAGCAGCTCTAGGTCCCCGCATCTCTGCATCTGCGGGGGCTGCCATGACAACCGGCGACTCAAAGCACAGCGAGCCAAGTTCGAGGTCAAGGTGTCGGGGCCCAGGGTACCACTTCCCTCCAGCAAGCCCTGCAAGTCTCGGTGGCCCTGGACCTGTGGCAGGATCGCTCTCCACTCTGACTGCCGCGTCACCGATACGGGAACTGCCCCCCGGTGCCGAGTGGAGCAGCACTCACCGTGGAGCAGCGAGGCTGAGCTACACCCAGGGTCTCCGGCCAGAAGGTCTGAAGGCAGGATAACGGCCCCAGGCAGCCTGGGTCTGATCCCTGGGCCCTGCAAGCACCCAGGTGCATGGCAAGTGGGAAATGGAGTGCTATCAATTGGCCTCAAGAGAAGGAGGTTGCTGGGTGTGGTGGTGCAGTCCCAGAGCCTGAGGAGGCCAAGGTAAGAGGGTCACAAGTTTGAGCCCTGTCTCAAATTAAAAGAAAGAGGGAGTTGGGCATGTAGCTCTGTCCAAAGGCCCTAGGTTCAGTCCTCACCACCACACACACACACCCCCACTCAGACACACACGCATGCAAGCACCGGGGGTCGTCCAGGATTGAAAGTGAGCCTCGCATCATCACGAAAGGCCTCCCAGTGGAAGGGGGTGGACGCAGGGGACAGAGCAACGCCTGTGAGGACGTGGTCCGCACTGCTGGCTCTGCAGAGGGGGCCTCTGGAGCTGGAGGGCAAAGAAGAGGTTCCTCAGGGTCCAGGCCGCTACACCCTGGCCTTCCCTGGCAAGAGCTGAGCTGGACTTCAGAATGCGACGCTGTCCAATCAGAGAGGGCCGCTGTGGAGCGGGGAGGCTGTGGCTGGTAGGGCAGCCGTGGGAAGCAGCAGGAAGCATCAAAGGTTGTTTTCCAGTGGGCTGTGCAGTTAGAGGGAGGGGCCATCGTGAAAGAAGTGGCAGTCTTCCTCCCTCCTCCTGCTTGGTCTTGGCCCCAATAGGGGGCCAGGGGACCAGCCATCGGGCAAGAGTCTGGGAAACGGCTGGAGAAACTGAGGCCATCGTGAGCAAGCCGAGGGCCAGGGCGGCTCTGTCCCTTCCACATGGCTCAGAAGAGCTGTCCCAGGCAGCCGGACCCAGGGCAGCGAGGACCTGCATGGCAGCGGCTTTTCTGGCCTGGACGTGTACGGGGCAAGTCACCACCCAGAGAATGTTCACGGCGCCTCTGTGTGAGAGGTCAGCCGGGGGCCCAGGGGTGGCAGATCTGGGCAGCCGCCTGGCTTGCTTGTCTTTCCTGCAGTGACGAGGGATGGCCAGGGTTTGGGGCCCGGCATGTTCTGAAGGTGTGTGAGCCATGCTTGCAGGGTGTGGGGAGGGCTGAGACCAGACTAGGGCCTCTCCTGCACCGCCCCATGCCTGCCCATACCCAGGAGCCCAAAACTGCAAGAGGAGGCTGCAGGGACCCAGTGTTGTGGGACCCTTGAGGACAGCTGTCCTGGCCACTTTCCTGTCACCAAGACAAAATACCTGATGCCCACAATTTAAAGGAGAGAGGTTTGTTTCTGCTTAGGGTTCCAGTCCATAGGCAGCTGGCTCCAAGTCAGGGAGTCAAGGTGGAAGGGCCTGGTGGAGGAGAGCTGCTCATGGCATGGGGGACAGGGCGCAGAGAGAAGGGAGGAGCCAGGATGGGGAGGAGCCCCCGGCCACACCCCAGGGAGTGCCTCTTCCCACCAGGCCCCGCCCCCTACAGCAGTCAGCTGTGAGCCCGTGGTCCATCCCCTCCCAAAGCCCCATCTCTGAGGTCCTGAGAGTTGGGGGAAAATTCTTGGTCTAAATCATTCACAGCAACTGAGTCCTGGCACCCAGCTGCTGGTCACAAGAGCTGGAATTTAGAAGTCTGTTGTGTTTGTCAGCTATTTTAATCTTGTAATTTGTTACTTCTTTCCTCATTAAGTAAATGTTCTTTTTATATCTTAATTTTTGTAATTCTGTGACCCTTCCACGATGCCATCCATGGCCCTCCTGGTGCCCTGGCACCACCATCTCCTGTCTGAGCCTTGGGTTTGACTCCTGGGGGGGGCCTCACACAAGTGGACACGGGCAGTGTTTGTCATTTTGTGCCTCACTTATTCCCTTAGCCATCGTGTCCTCCAGGCCCATGAACAGGGTGGCAGGAGGCTCCGCCCCAAACCACAGCTGGACCAGGGGAGACAGTCACAGGTGTCCATCAGGTGCAGATGGGGATGTGTGGAAACTCCCTGGTGTGGGCCAAGGGAAAAGAAGGACACCAGACATTTGGAGCGTCTGCACTGCGGGTGGAAGGCACTCACACGGACTCCTCACTTAGGGTGGGGGCAGGTGAGGTGGGCAGCTCTGTGCAGGCCAAGTGCAGCTGCCCCTGCAAAGGGGCCCATCCCATCCCGGTCACCCGCAGAGGACCCTGGTCACTGTGTGTGTCCACTCTGCCCTGGGGAGATTTCCCGCCACCACAGCCTCCGGGAGGAGCCCTTCCTCCTATGCAGAGCTCCATGGGCGTGAGGCTGGAGGTCGGAGTGGTCATCTCTGACCAGGGCCCGGCTGCTTCTAGGAATTTAACCAAGCAAGCCACCAGGGGAGCCCTGGCGTCCTCTAATGAGCGCCACCTGGGAGCCGCAGCTGGCCCCCGCCTGCATCATTAACGACAATCAGACTGTTCTTAATTTATACTCTACCTCTTAAAGGAAAATCTATAAGTGCCGAGACCATGACGGAGCGCACACCCTCTGCTCATTTGCTTTCCAAATCTCTCTGAATTATTCAGTCCGGCTAATGAATTTGTCTTGTCCTGCTCCTGCCTGTGTCTAGACAGATTTCAGAGTGTTAATAGCAGAGTGAATTCTGCAGCCTGGCCAGCCACTGAAAATAGTTGTACGTAATTATGCAGTTTCCTGAAGAGGCGATTTCCTGGTCCACGGGCCAGGGAGGACGAGGGGCCAAGGGTGTAGACATTTGCATATTTCTCACGCCCTTCCTCCAGAGCCCAGAGGCTGGGCGGGGAAGTCGGGCTGCAGCCAGGTAGGTTTGGTTCTAGGCCCTTCCAGAGAGCAGTTATGGGGGCTCTGGGCAGCAGCATCTTCAGGGTATAGAGAGCAGGTGAGGGGCTGTCCTGGGTCCAGAAAAATCTAGCAGCGCCAGGCTGAGGTGCTGGCCACATTCTGGGGCCCAGGAGGTGACAGAGGACAGGCAGGACCGCCACATGGACATGGGTCTCGGGCCCAGGGAAGCAGCCGGCATCACAGGGGGATCCAGAAGTCCCCGGCGCAGGTCGGGGCAGGAGCAGCATGTGGAGTCAGCCTCAGCCCCACACCCCTGCTGCGGAGGAGGAAAGTCCAGACCCCTTCCAGAAAGCCCAGGAGAGGCACTGCAGGCTCGACTGGGTCCCCCAGTTTGCATGCCAAAGTCCTGACCCCCAAGACTTTGCGTGGGACTGTTGGGAGGCACGGCCTCTTCCTGGCTGAGAAGAGCAGGCCAGGCCAGGAGCCACGAGGGACGGCTGAGCGGGCCCAGGGAGAAGGTGTGGTCACCAAGCCAACCACGGGCCAGGGGAGCAGCCAGCCCTGTGCCCTGGGGCTCAGCGTCAGCTGCAGTGAGACCTGAGTGCTGCTGCTGGCTCCCGGGCAGTGGCACCTTGTCCCAGCATCCCAAGCTGACTGGGCTGCCTGTGGGCAGCACCCAGCACAGACAGCAGAGACACCTGGGGACAGGCGCCTGGCTCTCCGTGCCCCAGCTGGGGCTCCTTCGTCCCTTCACTGGAACAAAGGACATGGATGGAGGACATAGTAGATATTAAACTGTTAAGAACAGATACTGCACTTGATCTCAGCCAAAAGGCGGAGAAGCGCTGGAACAAAAGACTCGGATGGGGCCACTGAGCCCCATGGCACGAGCTCGGCCAGGAGCCCCAAGGGACTCATTCCCAGGCCCTGGGTGGGGTCAGAGCTGGCCCCAAGCTCTCAGGCTACTCTGCCTCCAGCGAGTGGATGATGCTCCGCACCAGCCACACCCCCATGGGGATGGAGCGCAGGAAGGAATCAGCTCGATTCAAGGGGCCATGTCCACTTCTAGCTGCAGCCACACCCCGGCCCCTTCGGCCCAGGAAGGCAGCTGCCCCACTGCCTGGCCAGAGCTGTCACTGCCTCCTGGGTTTCGCCACCCGCGGCAGCTGCCGGGTGTGCCTCTCTTGTCTCCTCACTGCTGCCCTTTTCTCTTCAGGAGCCCGAAGCTCTGCCAGGCCTCAGGTGCTCGCCCCGCCCCAGCTGGGACAGACTCTCTGGCCCTTCGACTTGTTTCGAAAAATTTCAAAATCTGCATTTGGCTGTTCTTCCTCTTGAAATGGGATTCAGGGATTCAGCGGAGGGTTTCTTTACCAAGTTTCAGTGGCCCCTCATCACAGTCTTCAGCACTGAACAAAAACAATAACTGAGAGATGATCCAATTAAATAGCTTTGCAAAAGCACCTTTGAGCTGTCCCTGACACTCAGGAGGCAAGATGAGAAAGACCTGGACGGAGAGGCGGCCCGGGGCCACTGCACTCACTCCCGTCCTCTCAGGGACCCTGAGAGCAGAGAGAGGGAGGGCCAGGGCCCAGAGGTCACACAGACCTGCGCCGTGTGGAGGGCAGAGCCCAAGTCCAGCCTGGAGCTGGCAGTGAGGGCCCCGGGTGGCCTGGCTTCTGGAGCTGGTGGCACGTCCCATGAGGCATGGGTGGCCTGGCCAAGGAGGGCAGAGGGACACTCTGTGTGGGGGAGGGCAGGGTCCAGGGCCGGGCAGGTCCCTGGAGCTTCAGGGGCAGAGCCAGGCAGGGAGCTCAGGTGCAGGCTGGGCTGCAGGAACCTGGATCCCGCCCTGCACTCGGTGAGTGGCATCCTGGGGACGCAGACCTTGATCCCTCCTCTGGGGGAAGGCTGTGCATGGGGGACCCCTCTGTGTCTGCGGTGGGCACTGCCCAGCGAGCTTGGGGCACCAGGCCCTCTGGGGACGGCTCGTCCTGGGAGGAGCAGAGCCGGGCTGCAGTCTCCCACTGGCTCCAAGCTCCCGCCCGCCTGCTCGCATGCGTGGAGAGCAGGTCTTCTTTAATTAATGACGCGCCATAACTGCCGTGTGGTGAGCACATCGTCTGCTGTCTGTGAAGGGATTTCCAGATGATTTTGGCGCCAGCGGCCTAATGTGGGCACACAGGGCCTGGGCTCCGGGGACAGTGCCCATCCATCAGGCCGGCTTCACTGATCGATACTCCCCCCTCCCACCGTGTGCACGCCGCCTCCCCACACCCAGCTGCTTCCCCAGCCCAGGTGCCCGCGGCTCCTGGGCTCACAGCTCTGTCCATCTCTGAGCGTCCACTCCCATTTCCTGGCTCTGGTCCCTCATGCTGGAGGCTCAATGTGCCCCCAAAGGCTGTATCCGCCTGTCCCCAGGGGTGGTCCTGGCACCCAACAGCACATACCCATGACCTGTTTTCGAGTCTGTGTCCCCTCTCCAGTCTGCCCCTCTCTGGTTCCCCAGGGCCCAGCACAGAGCTCGGGGGTTGATGAGCGACTTATAGAGCACCTGTGGGCAGAGCCTCACAGAGCTGCCGGCACAGGGTACAGCGCAGCCATAAAGGAGATACAGACAAGAGCAAGGGGTGTTCTGGTCCCAGTTGTAGGCTGAGTTGTGACCCCAAAAGGCACACTCAGGCCCTGACCCCTGGACGGCCCAGGTCAGACACCAGCCCGGTTAGGTTGGCCCCAAGTCCACAGCTGGCGTCCTTACAACTGGGACTCGGGGATGCAGACACAGAGGCCACTTGAGGACAGCTGGGCTCCTCCTCCTGTCTCTGTGCCTGGCTGAGCCTCTCCAGTGTCCAAATGCTGCTCCCTACACAGAGTGTTCGTCTTGTCTTCTTAGTCTGAGAACTCCTACTCACCCTTTGAAATCCTGTTCAAGTACCACTTCCTTGGTATGAGTTGGTAGACCCAGCAGAGGACGCTCTGTCCCAGGCCTCTCGTGTCACACTTTAGTATCCACTGCACAGGGCCTGTCCCCTGAGCCTCTCAGTCCTTCCATCGGCTATCTAAGGAAAGCTGGTTTGGGCTCCCGTTAGAGCAGCACTGCTGGCTGAGGGCCCCTGGTCTAAAGTGCTCAGGTCGGAAGTGCTTTGATCTCGGGTGTTTTAAGGCTTCAGACTATTTGCATAAACCTCACTGACTGAGCATCCTGACCCCAAAAGTCCAAACTCTGAAATGCTCAGAAATTTAGGATTTTTGAGCATTAAGTTTAAGATTTTGGAGCATTCTGGATTGGGGATTTTTAAGTTAAAGATGCTCAACTTGTATCAACTTTCTTTATTTCAAACCAGAGCTCTTCATTCCGTTCATGATTTTTAAAATCTCTTGTCCAACTTTTGAGAAAAAGAACAATGTAAAAACTGAATTCACACCTGGTCTGAGTTAGAGTCCGGGCAACCCCCGAGAAGTGGCCGGGCTCCTGAGATTCCGTCCCATTGGGTTTTTCTAGCGCAGGAGGCAGAAATTGCCAGTTTGCCACCTGCAGCCTGGTTCGTCCTTTATTTAGGTTAAGACTACAGCAGCTGGGCTTTGCTTGGGTTAGGAACACTGGCCTGGTCACTTCCCTGCTGGGGGCAGGAACAGCCCTCACCACTCACTCACAAGTGTATAAGGAGCACCTGGTGCACCCAGCTCTGATCTCAGGGGGATTAGCAACGGACAGAACACTGTGCTTCCGGCCTCTCAGGAAAGTGCACAAAGAACGGAGATGTCTGTGTCCTCTCAGATGGGGGCAAGGTGGGTGTGGGGATGCAGCGAAGGCGTTTTAAACCTCGCGAACAAATCCCCAAGACAGTGTATGCCGTCTGCTGTCAGAACCTGTCACCGGCTCCTGTCCCGGAGGAGGAGCTGGTGGTAAAGCGAGGCACCTGTGGGCCCAGGGCTTCCTGCTCCACAGGGCATGGACAGTGCAGGGCAGCAGGGACCAGGAGGCAGCAACAGCAGCCGAGCCGATATCAGGCAGAGGCCGGAGCTGGGCCTCACAATGTCCTGGGAATGAGGCCCATGGGACGACTAAGGGCTTCACCGGCTTCAAACCCTTGGGCCACTTCCTGGTCGAGATCCACTGGGCTGTGGAGCTGCTGAATGGCCAGGGAGGCCCCAGGCTGGGCGGTGATGGAATTGGCCTCCATCTTGGAGGTCCAGCGGCAAAGGGCCCCGGATGAGCACATCAGTGGGCGCAGCTGCTCTCCTGTGACCCCCGGCAGCACGAGGGGCTGGGGCAGGCACCTCACCACACAGCACCAAAGCCCGGTGTCCAGCAGCTCCTGAGCAGTCGGCTCTCTCGGAGAAAACAAGAAACCAGCATGGGTGGAAGGGAAAGTCCGCTTGGAGCCACTGGGTTCCCACACAGGGCGTCTCCCACGAGGGAAGAACCGGGAGGGTGACCAAGACACACAGCACTTACATTTATTTATTAAAAAAATCCATTACACTGGAAGACAAATTGCTATGGATGCCCCTCAAAATCCTCCGCCTCACCTCGAGCACCCTCATCCCATCGTCCTAGCCACGTTCTGCAGCAGCCCTGGCGTCCTCTTTCCTGAGTGTCTTTATAGTGAGTGATTAAAGAAAGGCAGTGAATCCTGCTGCATCCAACAGAAAGGCAGCTCATACAAACAGCACACTGCGTCCTCGTCCACCTCCCATACCGGCTTCTGGCTCTTCCCCAGAGTCAAAATGGCCTTGAAAGGGAAATGTTTTGAATCAACTCAGGACATGGAGGCAGCCAGGACAGCACAATTAAAGATACTCAGGAAATGCTAAAATGGATTCTGCAGGCAAAAGTAAGAAAAAGCTGACTGTACATGTGACAGGGGCAGCCCACACCTGCAATCCCAGCTACTGGGGAGGCTGAGGCACGAGGGTTATGAGCTCAAGGCCATCCTGGGAAATTGGTAAGGCCCTGTCTCAAAACAAAACAAAAGAAGTTAAGGAAAAGTGACAAAGGTTTACAAATATAAATGAATAGTGTTTAAAACCATCCTCAGAATGTATTGTAGGGTTCAAAATGTGTAGAGAAAAAGTCTGGAAATGACAATGTGAAGAGAGGAAAATGAATGATGTTCAAGTTTTCTAAGACTCTACCAGATTAGGAAAGTGGTAAAAGAAACAATTTCTAGGGCTGGGAATGTAGCTCAGTGGCACAGCGTCTGCCTGGCAAGCACCAGTCCCTGCGTTCAATACCTGATGCCAAAGAACAAAGAAAACCAAGAAACAAATTCTATTAGATTTCATAAGGAAAAAAGGTGTGTTCCAACCTGTAGATTATCCTAAAGCTAATATGTTAATAGGAAATAAGGGGATGATAATTTTTAAACGATTAACCCAAAGAAGTGGAGGAAAGACAGGAAAGGGAGGACAGACAGAAAATAAACAGGAAGTTGCTAAGTATAACCCAACTGTGTCAGTAACCCCACTAAAGGTAAATGGATTAAATACTCCACATCTGAAGTTGTCGGACTGCACAAACCTCCGCCCCAGCATGCTGTGACACAGAGTCCCCCCATTGTCTGCCTCAGTCCTCCTCAGGCCTGGGACTTCCGTGCCAAAACTACAAAGATGCTCAGGCTTGTCACATCGGGCCTGCTGTTTCCTTTGCCTGGAGTTTCCCCCTCCTCACCACACCCTGAAACACACACACATGAATCTGCACACATTTTCCAAATTCATGATTTTTTTTTTGGTACCGGGGATCAAACTCGGGCCCTTGCGCTTGTGCAGCAGACGGCGAAACCACTGAGCTAAATCCCCAGCCCAATGATTTTTTTTTTTTTTAAGACAGTGGCTCACTACATAGCCCAGGCTGATCTTGAACTCACAGCAATCCCCCCTGCCTGAGCCTCCCAAGTGCAGGGATTATAGGCGTGCATAAATTCATGAGTTAAGTAAGGCCCCAGAACACAGGAGAATGTGTCAGGAGCAATGCTACCTAATTTTAGGGTAAAATCATTTGGTTAGCCTAGTTCTCCTGCCTACAGCCCAGCCATGGAATTCCGAGACATAATTCCATTTTGGTCCCCAGTCACAACTGAGACCTCAGTGATCCGGTGATGCTGTGATGCTCCAGGACAAGAAACACCCTGGGAGCTGAAAACATCCTGGGAGGAACAAACATCTCCTCAGTTCCTCCTTGTTCTTGGACTGTTACATCTTGTGTACGCGGATGTACGGAACTCTCTGCAAGTCATGTTATATGTTTCTCCTGATGGTGTGGTAAGCTGGGGGCTTTCGTCTCTGCCGGCTGGAGCAGCCCTGATCAGACCCAAAGCTCAGCTTCTTCTCAGGCTCATTTGTCTACCTCTCCTGTAATTCGCCGTGTGCTGCCGTGGCTCGCAGGAGACTAGCATTTACTGCAGAGGCTGTAGTAACATCCCCTTTCCCTGTTCCCTACAAGAATGCACCCCACAAAGCTTTCTGTCGCCTTCCTCTGCCCCACACCCCCTGGCGTGCCCTCCCCAGGCCTTACACTGCTGGCCTGTCTGTCACTGTCCGTCGCCCTGAACCCATGATGCAGTCCGTTACAATCCCTGGCCCAGGCAAGCCCTGTGCAGACAGGACAGGAGGAAGCCCCGCAGAGAACAGATGCTGCGGTGGCTGCCGACACCGGGGCCTAACAGGGGCCAGGTGCTGGGCACAGCTCCTCGCGCATTGCTCTATTTAATCCTCAGGGGCTCCTCGAGGCCTGGCAGCATCTGGATCCAAAGCCCGGCTTCCAGAAGCCCCTGCCCGGTCTGTGCCTAGAGAGTCCTCTGCGGGCTCATGCTCAGCCAGGACACACTGGGAACAAGGACAGGGAGGAGGCTCGGGCGGAGGGCACGGGGCAGGGACGCTCGGCCCAGGCTTGGCGCTCTGGAGCCTCTCCGAGGGCAGCCCTCAGCCCCGGCCTGGAGGATGGAGGAGGGGAGGAGCTGGGGCTGCTGCAGGGGTGATGAGTGTAGTCCCCACCCTGGGACAAGGCTACAATGCTGATGAGGCCGCCGAAAGACTCCTGGCCAAGGCTAAGAGCAGGGAAGGGCTGCAGTGAGAGAGGCAGGTGTTGCAGATGTCCTCGTCACTAGGGCCCCTGCCTGGCACATTGCTGCTGCTCTGCAAACTCCATGGTGTGATCGAAAAATGTAGCGTGTACTTGCATTCTCAAAACATACACGACAGTGCAGACGCATGGCCGTGAACCCGCTCACAACACTGCCCTCACTTCAAACACCCTCTCCCTGCATTCTCGATTTCTGCAGCAGCTCTGGAGTCCTCCTTCCTCGGTGGCCCTGTCGTGGCTGCCTCGCTGTCCTGAATTGCTCCAAAGTGTTTATCTTTGACAAATGACACGGTCATTTCCACCGAGGAGGAGCCAGAAATCGCACTGTGCCAGATCTCATGAATAAGCCGGGTGAGGACACGGCGTCATGGTTTTATTTGACAGAAATTGCAGCAAACATTTTGAATTGATTCAGGGCATTGAGGCAGCCACAAAAAGACCCATGTCTTTTACTGGAATCACTTTTTAACTTTTACTTAAACATTCACCATGTTGTTCAGTCACACCTCATGTCTCTGAACCGAACTGCGCTGGCCGACGGCTCAGCCATTGGAAAAGGAGCCTTGGCTGGACCCATCCTTGGGCCTGGATTTCGGGAAACCCGCCTCTTGCAGCGGATGCTCCTGTGGGGAGGGCACAGGAGGGCACAGGATGGTGCTGACGCTGCCCTGGATGGAAGCGCCTCAGCCATGGCAGCCCCAGACTCCTCTGAGCCCAGCTTTCCCAAGCCGAGGCCACATGGCTCCAGGTCCCAGCGCCTCCCTGTCCCTGGCGCTCTGCCCTACAGTGGCATGAGATGGCCTCTCCCTGGGCTCAGTGTCCCTGGCTGTGAGGTGTGCAGGCTAGGCACAGGCGGGGGCCCTGGTCAGCCCTGGCCTTCTTGACGCACACGGCCCCTTTGGTCTGAGCCAACCACCGCTGTGCGTCCTTCCTAACCCACAGCCCCGCCCCCGCCCTGTTCACAGATCCTGGCCCCATTCTTGCCCCTTCGCAGGCCACAGAAATGCACTCATTTGCCAGGCAATGATTCCCATCAGGAAGCCGAGTCCCAGCCTTAGGGATGGGGTCATTACTGAGCAGAGCCAGGGCCAGCACAGCCCCTTCCCCAGTCCCCTGCCTGCCTGCTGGGGACAGACACCAGGGATAGCTGGCCCCGGCCTGGCCCCAGGCCCCGTGCCCACACATAGCCAGTCCTAGGCCCCAGGGAAGGTCTCAGGTGGCAGCTGTCCCCTGCCAGACTGGACTGGGGTCCCCAAGAGCTTCGTGGGAGGTCAACAGCCTGCTGCTGATCGCGAGTGATTGTTCTCCGCGAGGAGTCAGTCGGGAATGGCTTATCAATCTGTTAACCGTACCTATTGCAAATCACTTTAATGATGTGTTAACATTTCATTAGCTCACCACTGACTGTGCACAGGGCCATGAACCAGCCAGGATGGAGGGAAAGGTCTGTGGACAAGACAGTAAAACAGGGGCCTTCTAGGTGTTCCAGCCAATCCTAACCGGAGGTGTTAAAAATAGATCTTACTAGAGAAATTCCCCTGGGAAGAAAGGCAAACAGGGGTAGAAAGAGAGAAAAGAACCCAAGAGGGGCAGCAAATGGCCTTGGGAACAGACAAAGAGCTGCAGGTGGGACACAGAGAGAAGGACACAGATGATAAACCCCCACCTCCAATAGAGCACAGGGGAAGCAAGGGGGCTCACACCTGTGCACTGACACACACACACACTCACACACACACACTCACACACACACACACGTGCACTTGCTCCACAGTCGCTGTGCCGTTCACTCTGAGGTCGCTATAGAGTAAACAGACATCCACACACCCCTTACTAACTCTAGGCTAACCATGAAGAAGGCACCAACCAGCTGCCCGCCCCAAAGATGAGGTCTTAAAGGTAGGGCAAGGACACGCAAACCGACAGACAGACAGAAGCTGCACACAGACCACCTGAAGAAATGACAGTGGGCAGCAAGGCCCGGAAGCCACTCGGGTTGTGGCAGGTTCCAGGCGGAGGGAAAAGCTCACTCACCCCTTATAAAAGCAGCTGAGAACAAAGGCCCCGGGTCCCCCACCCTTCCGGAGCCCCTACCCTGACTCTTTCTTACCAGGGGAGCTGTCTACTGTCTCCTTTCTCCCTCCTTTTCTTGTTTACAAATACTCTTCCTTTCATTAAACTTCATCCCTCTAACTTATTACTGAGCTGAGTTAGAATCCTGGCGGGCTGGTCGTGCCCCGGATGCAGCAAGGAGACTGCAGGACACTGGGTCCACCCAGGCTGCGCAGTGTCCCGGCTCAGCATGGGCCACGGAGCAGGGGCTGTGTGGGCTCCGGGGCCTGGGGTCTGGGCTGGGTGAGGCTGGCGGATGTGTGGTGGAGAAAGAGCCCACGGGACTCACCTGGCAAATCTGTGTCTTGGCCAAGAGGCAGGGCCCCGAGATGGAGAGGACACAGGCCCCGCCTCGAAAGGGCGCAGAGGGAGGACCCCAGTGGGTGCATTCGGGCAGGACAGAGAGGGGAGCAGTCACAGTCCCGCTGCTCAGCAGGAAGGCATTTTACCTGCATTTTGCAAACAGGGAGGTCAAGGCTCAGACAGCTCACACGTGGCTGGTGGGGAGGACAGTGCCCGGGTGCAGGGGCACCTCTAGGCAAAATGTGCAGCCCCCGCCTCCTGGGAGCTAGGAAGGCTCGGAGTTCTGAAGATGAGGAACAGAGCAGTGACTCAGCCTAGTAATGTGCAGTCCAGCCCATGCCTGGGACACACAGGGCGTCTGACATCCATGCAGCAGGCCTGGAGTCAGCCGACGAGGCAGGCACAGCGTCTTTATGGGCTTGCAGGCCAGCCTCCTGCAGGTGCGGACTGCCCAGAAGTGCATTCTGCCTGTCCCAGAGACATACACACACACTCACATGAACTGCACATACCTGTATTGCACACACATGCCTATGCACACGTACTCACCAAGCACACTCACGTACATGTGTGTTGATTCTCGTGTGAGCCCTCATGCACACATGTGCAATGCCCTTCATGCACACAGCTATACATGTGTGTGCACACCCACAAACCTGTATGTGCATGTGAATTCACACTCATTCACACATACCCACACACCCCACCCACTTTCAGGCATGCAAGCGCACACATTCATGAGCATGGTGCACACCCCCAGCCCGTGGCCCTCCCTGCACACGCAGTCCCTCTACACATTCCCCGACGTGGTGGGAGCCTCTGTGGCCTGGCCATGTCCACCTTTGTGACTTGGGCACATGCCCACATTCAGAGGCCTGCTGCTGCCCCTCCACCGCCCCACGGGGTCTCGGCCCGGCACCTCCACCGAGAGGCCTGGGCAGCAGCTGTGCTGTGAACGCCACCCCAGCCGTGTGCAGAGCCTTCGGCCGCCCTGAGAAACCCTCCATGACATGTCGCGACCAGACAGGCGCGAGGAACAGGCCCTGCGGGTACGTAAAATGCAGGAGAAACGCCCAGGCTGGATGCTGACTGGCCACACAGCGCATACTAGAGTGCTTCTCGAGTCCCCATGCGGGGCGATTAACCCGGCCCCTTCATACCAGGAGCCTCCTTACTGGCGGAAGCCAGAGGCTGAGGCGTGTTCTCGGAGTGGCACAAACCTTGTGGGGGCGTGGGGACCGGTACCACGTGGTCTCCCAGCGCCGGCTGGCCCACTGCCCAGATGGAAGCTTCCAGATGATTGGGCGGTGGGAAGGAGCAGCAGTGTGTGTGGGCGCAGGGCCTCGGGCACCTAGGGGATGATTGAGCTGGAGAGAAATCGCGCAGCCTCCGCCTGGAGAGCCCTGGGCTGCCCGGCAAATCCCACACTCGGGTCACCTCCCAGAGACGGTGAAGCACCAGGCAGCCTCTTCCCCGGTGGGGGCCGGGAGGCTCTGGCTCTGCTCCCGGATGTGCCCTGGCTCCCCGTGGGATAAAGTAGGAAAGTCTGGGTGTGGGGCCAGGCAGGGCTCAGAGGGCTTAGACTCGGTTCTGGGCCCCCAAACCCCTCTGCTGCTTTCCCTCCCTGGAAAATGCCCGTGGACTCCAGGACCTGTCTGGCAGAGGAGCTCCTGAGTCTGGGGCTGAGCTCCTGGCCCTGAGCAGGGGCTGAGTCACTGTCCCAACCAAGCCAGCCTTGTGCGGCCATCACAGAGCCACCGACAGGAGAGCGAGCGTGGACCAGGGGGGAAGGCCAGGTGGCAGAGAGGAAGGTGGACAAAGCCAGGAAATGGTGCAGCCACAGGACGATGGGCCCTAAGGTGCAGGGTGCAGAGCAGGCTCAGACTCCCATGCCTTCTTGCCTGCCAGACTCCAGAGAGGCCTGGAGAAGCTCGGAGGCATCCACTGGGCAGTGCTGACCTGCGCAGGGAAAGGCAGCCATGGGGCGGGCAGGAAACTCAGGAACAGCTTCCATGGATAGGGGCAGGGCACTTGGGGGACCCTGCCGGCAGGGGAGGGGCAGCTGAGAGGGCCTTGGTTCTGAGGGGGGACAGGGTGGGGGTCTGAGCCCACACGCACAGCTGGGAGGACGCCCACACCCCAAGACCCAGGACACACAGGCACCCGGACGGGACACAGGGGTACGAGGTACAAATGTTTTATTAACCCCTGTAATAAGCGCTTATTCTCAGAATTAGCTTGGTCAACTAGCTGACAAGGACACAGGGCTGTACGAACGTGCACAGAGATAAGGCTCTGTCTGGGGCTAGACACAACTGCGAAACAAGTCTCCCTCAATTACAGTCCTGGGAAGCCAAAGGCTAAAGCTAATGGCAGAAAGGGAAAAGTGGGCAGGGGAGGAACAGGCGCGGGCCGAGATGGGTTACTTGGTACAGACTGAACCGAACCAGAATCCCGGGCCATGGGCTGGGGGGCTCCATGGGCTGGGGGTGAAGGAGCACAGCTTTTCCGCCTGGGGCACCACTCCTGCAAAACAATGGACCAAAGCCCCGCTTTTTCTGCAACGCCCAAAGTGTGGGAGGGGATAAATATTAAGGCAGTCGAGGAGATAAAATGAAATCACTAAAAATGCCCAACCTACGAAAGAGAAGGCAGAAAAACAGGAAAAAGAAATAAGGGCTAAATAGACAGATAGAAAATGGTAAGCAAAACAATAGATTTCCCTCAAATCACATCAATAACCACATCGAGCATGAATCACATAAACAGGCCGGGTGAAAGGCAGAGGCTGTCAGATTCCTTTCTCTTTTTCTTTTCTTTTGTGACAAGGTCTCACTTTATAACTGAGGCTGGCCTTGAACTCACAGCTGTCTTCCTGCCTCAGCCTCCCCAGTCCTGAGATCACAGCTGTGCACCATCACGCCCAGCAGAGGCTGTCAGATTCGATAGTTTTTATATCAAGACTTTATCGCATGTGGCCTGTAGAAAATTTACTTTAAATATAATGATATAAAAAATGAAGAAAAAAAGATGAACCATACAAACACAGCACACACCAAAAAATCTACAGTAAGTGTATTAACAGCAGATGACACTTTAGAAAAAGGGACTTCACAAAGACAGAGACATTGTGTAATGATAAGGAGTCGATTTGGCAAGAACTCGCAACCCGAAATATGTGTGTACCACGCCACAGAGATTCAAAGGCACAAGCCAAAAACTGATGAAACTACAGAGAATCCAGCCTTTGGGCTGGAGCTGGGACGCCCTCCCTCTCAGCACTGAGCAGAATGATACAGGAAAAGTCAGAGGAGATGACCCTAAGGAGTGACCTAACGGAACACCCAGTCCCCAAGCAGAAAACCACACCCGGGCCATCGGGCAAAACTCAGCGAACCTAAGAGAAATCTTTTATTCTTGAGCCATAGCAGCAGCAGCGCACCAGAAATCAATGACAGAAAGGCAGTGGGGAAGCACACTCAGACCCACCAACACATTGGGAATAACCTGTAGGTAGAAGAGTAGATGCAAAGGGAAATTTTTAAATATTTTAAAGTGAATAAAAATGAAAGTAAATATTACAACATCAAGGGATGCAGCTAATGCAGTATTTTCTAGAGGGAGAAAGAAAACTGGTTTCACTGGAAAATTCTATCGAATGCTTAGGGAAGAAAATAATGTAACTTCAACACAATCTCTCCTGGAAATTAGAACAGGAAGAATAACTTCCCAATTTATTGTATAAGACTGGCAATACCTGAATATCAAACTAGACAAACATAGTGCAAGAAGGAAAACTACAGGCCAATATTTCTTGTGAATATAGATATATGTAGAGGACCATAAAATCGATTATGCCCAAGGCAGGCTGTGAAGAGCTAACCCCACGACTGCTTGTTTACAGAAGTGAGTCCGGCTGAAGCTTAGTGCCGAGGTCAGAGTAACTCGCACCCAAATTCTGTTCCCACAACTAAAACCTTCTGATTAGAAGGATGATGTTCTAATTACAACCATATATTTTGTCTATTCTGTTCCTAGTTTGAGAATGCTTTGTCTTGTCCTGTATGAGCTTTGTTTACATTAATTTCCATAGAAACCACTTGTAGCTCACCGATTGAATTTTACCCAATTGATTGACACTAAAAGTCAGCGCCTGGGACTGGCCAGCGCCTTTGTCGGTTGCACCAGCATTGGTCTCCCGGCCTCTGCTTTCTCTCTTAGTCCTGTCTCTTAGCCTATTCTTTTTCTCAGGCCTGCGCTGCACACTGGGCAAGGACTGGAACCTGACTGCAGAGGTCTCTGGTAGATGTACAGAGTGTCCACATGCTATTCACAAATTGAACCCCGAAATATATAGAGGAAACCTCCCATGACCAAGTTTTATCCCAGAAATACAAAGCACGTTAAAGTTTGTTTTTTTTTTGGTACTGGGGATCGAACTCGGGTAATTGCGCTTGCGCAGCAGGTGGTGAAACCACTGAGCTAAATCCCCGGCCCTCGTTAAAGTTTTTAAACTACTCAATGTAATGCATCATATAAATAGTCTAAAAAAGAAAAACAATGTAATTATCTCCACAAATACGATAACACAAGCATTTGGCAAAATTCAAAATCTATTCGTGATTTTTAAAAAAAATTCGTAGGAAACGAAAAGTAATGGAGAGCTTCTGAGCCCCACTAGGAGCAGGGTCAGAGAGTGCCAGAACCAGAGGCGGAGAAGCTACCGCCCCGACATCCCCGCTCCAGCCAGTGCAGTGAGGCAAGAAAAAGAAGTGGAAAGCACACAGATACAAAAGAAGAAATAAGACTCCATTTGCAGGTGGCAGGCTTGTCTCTGGAGAAAATTACCGAAGAATCTCCAATGCTCTTCAGATCACAAGCAAGTTTAACAAGATCATAAAATATATAATAAACACAAAGAGCAGTTGCATTTCTACAAACATCTACCGAGGAGGAATTGGGATTGTAAAATCAAGAACCAAATACAAATAGCACCAAACAATGAACTACTTAGATATAAATTTTAACATATGCGAAGACATGCTGGAAACAAAAAACACTGAAAGAACTCAAAGAAGGCCTCAATAATAGGTGAGATTTGTGACATGGAAAACTGAAAAATGTTGGCATGACATTTCTACCAATTTCATGAATGAGGCATGATTTAGAAATACAGTGAATGGGCCCGGGGATTTAGCTCAGTGGTTCTGGCGCCTGCCTCCCAAGCGGAAGGACCCGAGTTCGATCCCCGGTACCAAAAAAAAAAAGACATACAGTGAATGCTTAAATTAGAAATAATTATTGCAGCACGAGACACTGCCACTCATCCCCCTCGCTTGGAACACACTTGCTCCATTGCTCTTGCCTCTCTCTGAGGCAGGTCTACGAGTGCCCTTCTGTGAATGTCTTCAGTTACATTGTCGAGGCTGCCAAGATGTCCTGAATTGATTCAGAATGGTCACCTGACTTGGGGAGGAGCCAGAAGTCGCACGGTGCCACACCCGGTGATAAGGCGGAGGAGGACGCACTGTGATGCTGTAAGAGCCTCCCTTCCACTGGATGGCAGCGAGCAGCCACATGCACCGTGATTTCCGTCATTCTTCACAAGGACGCTCAGGAAAGGGCTCCAGAGCTGCTTCAGAAAGTGGCAAGCACAATGGGCTGGGAGTGTGTGTGCAGCAAGGGGAAGGATTCACGGGAACGCGCTTTTTACTATAATAAGTTCTAAAAATGTGAACCTTCATCATATACTTCGATGACTCCCTGTACATTTAACGCAATCACACAAGCATTTGTTAATGGAAAAGAAAATTAACTAATGGAGCCACCAGAAACCTGGAAAAAAATGAGAAAGTTGGAGACCCGCCCTCCCCAGTTCCCAGGGTGCTGCAAAGCTCCCTAACCAAGACTCTGTGACATCAGCAGGGGACAGACGTAGGGCACCGGGCCAGATACTGCACCGGGCCAGAAAGTAGTCCAACGGCCTCAGGCAGAGGAACAGAAGCAAGTAAGCAGAGGAATAATGATCTTTCCAACAAATGGTGTGTCTGTTTACAACTCATTCGTTAAATTCATCAACCCTTAACCGATACCTCACTTTTTACCAAAAAAACTACTCAAAATGAAAAATGTGTAAACTGTTCAAAAGTATAAAAGTTCTAAAAGAAAACCTAGAGGGCCGGGGATTTAGCTCAGTGGTTCCGGCGCCTGCCTCCGCAAGTGCAAGGTCCCGAGTTCGATCCCCGGTACTCAAAAGAAAAGAAAAGAAAACCTAGAGGCAAAATCTGTGTGATGTGGACCCAGCAGCGTTCCCTGAGAGGAACCAATGTCCCAGCCTACCAAAGAGCAAAGCTGTCAGCTCGGCTGTTTCCAAATATAGGCCTTCTGCTCTGTCGCTGCACAGACAGACTAACCTGTGGTCTCAGTCGCTTTCTTGTCCCTGGGACAAGATACCCGACACCCATAGCTTTGAGGAGGAGAGGTTTATTTTGGCTCCCATTTCCAGAAGTTTCAGTCCCAAATGCTGAAACAGCACGGCAGAGGGGCCTGGTGGAGGAGAGCTGGTCACAGCATGGGGCTCAGGAAGCAGCGAGCAAGAGGAGGAGCCAGGGAGGGAGAGGAACCTCCAGGCCACGCCCCCTTCCACCCTCCACCAATCAGGCCCAGCCTGTGACACGAGCCCCCCTCCACCCCCCCTCCGAGACAAGGCCACCTTTTAAGAGAATGGAAAGACAGGAGACAGACGAGGTGGACATATTTTCAAATCACATTTCTGACCACTGTATCCAGCGTGTATACGATTATTCTTTCAAGCTCTCAAAGATTGGAGAAAGATTTACACCCCCATTCACTGAAGAGGAGAAGTGTTGTGCCCAGATCGCGAAATCCCCAAAGACCACCAAGAAGCCGTTTTCGATGTAAACACACGAGGGTCGTTTACTTAAGCTCGAGCAGGGGCACTCAACCGTCACCGACGCAGCGGATCAGGATTGAGAGCCCCGAATTTCACATCAGCAGGGGTTTTATTGTGGCTACCGCAAGGTTTGGGGATGTTCCATTTAGCAGTTACGTGATTGGTTGATATTTAGCAAGCATGGGGGGTTGAGGGGTGGCTACATGTAGAGTTTATGGGAAAAAGGAACAATCAGCACATTGACAGAATGTTTTATAGATAATGGGCCTGGGAGCATCTGTTTTCTGGGCAGACAGAGGATTGAGTTAGGAGCTGTGTCTCTTTTTTTATCTGTTGTCCCACAGCAAGGACATTTTATCATTAGTTTATGGGCACAAAGGAGACTAGGGGAATAGTTGACTTCAGTGAAGTGGAATTTATGTCAAGGCCATTTTACTGTCTTATATTTAAGACGGAGTCAAACTTTAAAATGGAGTTAGTTAGGTCTCACAGAAGAAGGTGACAAATAAGTGAACGGGGGGGGGCAGTGCAGAGGAAGACAGAGGGGTGATCTTGGGTGCGTTCAATGAGAGGCACAAGACTCCCTGAGAGGATCTCGGGGCCTAAGCTGGGACAGTTTAAGCCACCAAACAGACTCAGATAGTACCAAAGAATAAATTTTGAAACAGAACCCAAAGAACCCAAAAGGATAAATTAAACAGGCTGCATCCACAGCAAGGTCAAGAACTACTTCCACGAGTGCTAGATGGAGACGGACAGCCCTTTCTTTCCAGAAGAACCCTAGTAATAAGCATGAGGGCACACGGGTGAGACCCAGGCAGAGGGCACGGTGCCCAAGTGCCACCAGGTGACTGTACAGCTGTCTCCTATCCCGCTCCCCCACACTTGGCAGGCAGAAGCAGTGGGTTTGCGCAGCCCCAAGGCAACTCTTCCAAGTCCTCTGAATGACAAAGGAAAAGCTGTGACTTTGTAAAGGAGAAAACTGGCCAGGAGCCTGTGTGTGCCGTAGGGACCCAGGCCAGCAGCACTGCCAGGCTCTCACCCTGCAGGCAGGACCCAGTCTGCCCCGAGGGGCAGCAGACCCACCCCAAGCACGGACTCGGGTCTCAGAGCGCATCCAAGCCCTAGAGTCACAAAGGACCGGGAGACACAGGTTCTGGCACAGGGACCCAGGGCATGAAGGTCCAAGCAAGGTGGATCCGATCCAGTTCCGGAACAGAGAACTTCTGCGGGGGACTGGGACACCAGGGAGAAGGCTGTAGCTTTGGAGCAGCATCGTACTGGTCTTCACTCCAGAGTCCTGTGGTCACGCTCGGTGTTGCACTTAGGAAACCCCGGGGAGGGCCGTCATAGAAATTTCTGTACTATTCTCGAAACCTTTCATAAATCTAAAGTCACCTCCAAGTAAAACGCTAAAACATGATGGAAAAGAGCAGAGTTGAAGCACCCACACGGGCCAGTTCTGAGACTTCCTGGGCAGCCGCAGCAGCCTCGTGTGGGGAGCGGCAGTGTCGGAGGCCTGGAGAGAGCACTGCCCTCTGAGCGCAGCACGGGAGCCCCCTTTCAGCAGGGCAATTGCACGCCTGCAATCTCACCTGGGCCTGCACCTCACGCCTTATGAAAGCACTTGCTCAAGCCAGATGAAGGGCAGCTGAGGTCCCAGCCCCTCCGGAGGCTGAGGCAGGAGGATCCAAGTTCAAGCCCAGCCTGGACAGCGTAGTGACTATGCGTTCATCAAATCTCTTACAGCTGTGGGCAAAAAAGGGACTTGTGCAGTTTGCAAACGAAAATAACGCTTTAAAAGTCCCGCACAATTGCATGGCTGGGCTCTGTCTCTTGCTCTTTGCCCTAGTGGTACCCCAAGTGGAGGCCACTTCCTCACCCTGGGCCCCAGGGAAGATGGCTGAGTGGATTGGGGTCACCAGGAGCCGGGCTGTCCCTGCAGGAGCCAAGGACACAGGGCTGCCCCTTGCTCCGCTCCTCACCCATCACGTCCTGCCTCCCAGCCGCCCTGGCGCGTGGCCCCCTGGCTTGCGCTTCCCCTGGCTGCACCCCAGGCTCAAAGCCTCCAAGGCCCCTGCAGGGCCAGCGTGGAAGCAGCCCGGGCTGCCTGAGCTCTTGGCAAGAGCCGCCCCAGCTCCACCACAGCTGCTGTCTTCCCCAGAGCCCCGCGGCCCCTGCCTGACCCCATTAATCAGGCCACATCTGGTGATGGTGCAGCGCATCTGGCTCCTGTCTTTCCAGGAGCCCCATCCCTTCCAGGCTTGGCCATCAGCGCTGTGCCCTCGAAGGCACGTGGCTGTCTCCTCTTGGTGGCCACCAAGGTGCACCCTTGGGACCTGGCCTCTGAGAGCCAGCCTCGGGCTGCTGCCCAGCATCCCCCATTGCCTGGTGGGCAGGGACTGTCAGTGCAGGGGCCTCTGCCCTCTCCCTCCCGTCTCTCAGCTGGCCCTCCTGGCTGGGCACAGCGGCCCCAGGACCCCCCACAGGGCCCGGGGAGAGGAGGACAAGGTCACAGGTCACTGCGGTGCCAGGAGCACATGCTGGGAAGGGGAGAAAGGAGGGACATGAACCTCAGGGTCAGCCCAGACGGCCCCCAGCTGTCCTGTCCCTGCCCCCGTCTGAAGCCTGCAGGGAAACAGCCAGGGTCTGGGGACCCAGGTGACAGTGCCCGGGGGAGCAGAGGGAAGTGAAGCCCCTGGGAGCCACATGGACCAGGGACCCAGGCCTCAAGTGCTGTCCTTTGCCAGACAGAGAAGCAGGGGCTGGGCCAGGCGGGCGGAGATCCTGTCCTGGGGTCAGGGCAGGGTAACCAGCATGTCAGAGGCGGGAGCCGGGGAAAAGAGGAGAGTTCCAGAGAGGCACACGGGCACCCACTGGCCTCAGCTGGTCCCTGGAGAGGAGGCTGACCGAGGAGGGTGGTGAGGTCTCAGGCTTCCCCTCCCTCCCGGGGCCCCGGGGTCTGGGATGCTCACCTCCTGCCCACAGCAGCCTGCGCTGGGCCTGCCCAGAAAGCACCTGTGTGAGGAGGGGGCGATCACCGTGGCTCTGGGCCCCAGTCAGGTTCTGAGGACACTGGCTGTGGCTCCAGCGGGCTGGGTGTCCACCTGGGGGCTCCCAGGGCTTGGCTGTGTGGGGAGCCTGGGTCAGCGTGAGCATGTAGGGTGCTCGAGGGGCCCAGTAACCGGGTAGAAACCCAAGTTGCCAGAACCCAGGGTCCTGTCCAGAACCGACGTGCATAAGCAGAAGGAGAAGTCCCAGGACGGCATTCACAGTGGGAAAAGCAAGAGAGCAGCCAGAGCAGACGGACTCTGCCACGGCTGGGGACAGTGGCCACACGGTGAGAACGCGTCCAGGTCACGGGCTTCATTCCCCACAGTGGCGGCCAGCAAGGGTTCGAAAGGAAAATGACTGGGCCGTCCTGATGGAGAAAAACTCAGGGTCACTGTATGCCTGAGCCCCAATATCAAAACACCTGCGCTTCCCATCCATGTTGCAGATCCGTTTCTCATCAGGATTTAGGAAAAGTTACTCAGGGTTTCAAACACTTTGAATTTGAATTGAAATTTGAAAACTTGTCTATTTTCCTTTGTGCCACCACCCAAAGAGAGGGTTGCACGCTGTCCCCTGGGGCTCCCAGCGGATGGGGTCCACGCTCTTGGGGGTCAGAGGCAGCCTGGTGTGGAGAGGCCGGGGTGGGGTATCCAGGCAGGGTGGGAATCGGGGTGCAGGCTGTGGAGATGGAGGAGGCTGGCGGGGCTGCTCCCTGGGCTCCCCCCGGCCACAGGGAGGGGCGGGCCTACGACCCCGCGCCTGCCCCGCTGCGTCCTGTGCTGGAAGCTGGCACTGGGCAAACTTGTTGCTGGCGGATCCAGGGGCCCTGGGCCGTGACACTTAGCAGGGAAGCAGTGTCCCTGGGGGGCCATTGAACACTTCTGAGCACTTAGGAGCGGTGACCTCTCCTCAGCACCCGCCCCTTCTCAAGATGCCTCCCTCCCAGCGGGACAGCCCAGCAGGGACACTTGGCCAGCTGAGCGCAGCTGGGGCGGAAATGGGTCTGTGCATCCTGGGAGAGCGAGGGTCTAATGCGCATTGATCGCCCTCCAGCTGAGAGGAGCCCAAGGCGGCAGGGACTCTGTGACAGTGAACAGACACCAGTGCCCAGACTGAATCCTCCTCTCGAGGACCCCTGTGAGTGTGGGCAGGCGCTCCAGGGCGCCACCTGCCGGTCCTCACACGCTCACCCTGTGCCCTGCTCTGCTGGGTCCCCACCTGAGGACATTTCTCACCCTGGTCCCCCGCAGCGCCAGCACACACACAGGTGCCTCTGAGGGCATCCGGTGGCCCATCCTGGTGACCCAGGGCGAGACAAGAAGGGACAGGCTGAGCAGGTGCTGTCTGTGTTTCTCGCTGAGCCTTGCTGCAACCCAGGGCCACCCCACTTCTGTCTGTCTGTGGCCTCAGGGTGGCGCGGCCAGGCTGGAGCTGTGCTCCGTGGGTGAGGATGGGAACCTGGCCTAGGGGAGACTGCAGAGTGATGGAGGTTGAGGTGCCAGGGGGTGACGGGCAGGAAGGGCAGGTGTGCCGTGCACGACTGTCCTGCCCTGTCCTTCCTGGCTCCTTGGCAAAGCGGGAAGAGGACAGCTCAGTGCCCAGGAGGCGCAAGGGCCTTGTGTGTCCCTGCAGTGGCAGGAAGTGGGTGACCCTGGGTGTGCGGCAGGGGGCCACTGCCCTGTTTCTCTGAGCCCGGGGCCACCTGTGGCGCTGTGGGCAATGCTCCCTGGGTTCTCGGGTCCCAGGAAACAGCGGGCAGCAGGTGAATGTCCCTCCTGGCCACTGCTCTGAGGCCTGGCACAGGCTGAGTGTGGAGCCCCCTCCGGGTGTGTCACGGCCGGACAGCAGCTGCCCTGTGTTGTGTTCTGAGAACAGGTGGGCTCTAGGGAATGTTGGCCTCACCCCTGCCCACCTGGGACAAGTACAAAGGTGCTGCTGGCCCCTCTCACAGACCGGAAGGGAGTGTTCAGCGTTTACTAAATACGCCGGCCCCTCAGGGACTGGTCTTCAGCCAAAAAGGTCAAAATCCAGGTGGCCAAGCCACACCTAGGAAGCCCCCGTGGCTCCCCCGTCCTCCTCCCCCAGGACAGAGCCCTGGCCTGAGTGTTCTCCTGTCCTCAGGCCCCGCAGCACCGTCCCCTCCTCTCCCACCCAGCTGAGTACCTTTGGTGCCTTGAGCCCTGGGAGGCCCCCACCCGCCCCACTGGACCCCGCATCCCTGGAGCCAGTCAGGCCTGGAGGGGTGTGGTTTAAATTAATATGGAGTTCAGGGAAGTTAACATGGAACCCACATATACAAAAAGCCAGATTCCCTGAAGTTCAAACCTCAGGTTACAAATCCTATGGCACTCCACTATTTCTAAAGCCAGGCATTGCCACATAAGGAAATCTCTGCCGTATTCATCAAACGAGGCGCTCAGTAGGAACTCCTCCTATTCGCAGTGTCCCTTGGACCATGCCAAGCAGCAGTTCATTAGACCTTTGAAAATGAATTCCTAAAATGCATATTTTTAGAAGCCGGAAGTAGTGATACGGGCCTGGAATCCTGGCACTCGGGGCAGGGAGTGAGGCTAGTGGATGGAAAATGTGATGCAGCAGCAGCTCTGAGAGGCGGTGAGCACCCCAGCGTGGGAGGCAAGCGAGTGGAAGGTGGGTGGACACAGGGCTGTCTGGCGGGAGCTCACCCTGAGTCTGGTCTGAGAGCTGAGGGCTCTCAGGTGCAAGGTGCTGATTCCACCAGCGTGGTGAAGCACCTACTGTGTGCTCTCCCTGCTGAGCGGACAGACAGCAGGGCAGAGCTGGCAGGCGGGAGGGACTCTTCCCAGGGCACCGAGTCCCTGGGGCAGGAAGTATACACTCTCATCTCACCAGCACGATGGCCAGTAAGGCACCTACTGTGTGCGGTCCCGTGCAGCCCATCCCAGACATGGTCTGAATTCCTCATTCAGTTTTCCCATCCTGAGGGTTCTGTGCATTTCCCCATGTCAAGATGGGGAAACAGGCTGGGGAGGAAAGACAAAGGGCCGGCATCTAAAATACAGTGGAGGGAGCTGGCTGGGCAGCTGGGTGGAGACCCCGGGACCCCAGCGCCACGCCCCTCCCTCTGGTTTGTGGCTTCTTCGCTCTGCACCACGTCCTCCATGGCTCAGCCCCTCCCTCCCTCCAGCCAGGACTGTGGTTTGGAAGAGCAACTCCCTGGCGACCACGGCTGAGAGCAGAGCTGTCCCAAGCCACCTCCCTCCCCACCCCGTGGCCTCCTGGGCTATCGCTCTCAGCTCTGAGTGCCTGGCGATTAATTGTTGGAAAGCACTTAGACACTGTCAGGCGAGAAGCGCCGTGTCGCAGCAACATTATTTCATTACCGTCCCTGGGAGACGAAGCCATCAGCCAGGGCTTGAAAACAGGACCCAGAGCCAGCAGTCGGGCCCCCTCCGCCCTGGGAGTAGCCCTCGGGAGCAGAGGGCGGTCACCTAGCTCCCCGCAAAGCCCCAGCCTGGACATACCTGAGCAGAAGATCAGGGAGGGTGGTAGTCACAGAGCACCAGGAAGACAGAGAAAGAGGGGGAGCAGGAGGACCCCAGGGGCTCCCTGCCCTCAGGCAGTGCCAGCCCCAGGAGTCCCCAGCACGCCAACAGCTTTGCAGACCTGGGGCATGGCAAGCTCCTCAACGGTCACATTCAGGACTTGGGTTCAAGCCAGTGTTCACTTTACCCGCAGATCCGGACACTCTCCGGGTGCCTGCCCGGTGTGAACAATCAGCTCACTCATTCACTGATTCATTCATCTGGCGATGTCACAGCCAGGCCTGGGCAGGTCTCGGGGACACAGGGGGCTGAGCCAGAGGCTGCCCGGAAGCAGCAGTTTGTTTGGGGAGCTGCCCGTGACAGCTGCGGTCTCCGACATGTGCCCCACGGGGTACAGGGGACAGTTAGGGTGCCCAGGGGAGAGGGGATGTGCTGGGTCCCCCGGCAGGAGGGGCGCAGGAGGGAGGGGAGGCTGAGGAGGGCGGGTACTGGCCGGGCCCAGGCCCTGGCTCTTCCTGTCCCTCCTGGGGCTCTGTTGGAGGGTGGCGTAAGCAGCACCCCTAGACAAGGGGGCTTTCGTCACGACCCTGTCCCTGCCCTTCTCTCTCTCCTGGTCTTGTTTCCCCCAGAACTAGAAGGACTGAGTCCAGCCCTGAGTGTCTCGGCTGAGGCCTCAGAGTGAGGTCTGAGGACACATTTGTGCAGGGGCGAAGGGCAACGCATCCCTGGCTGCTGCTTCTCTGTCCCTTGTCCCTGTTCCCTCCCCTGGGGCCCTAGGCAGCCAAGCATTTTATGGCCAATCTGCAGGCCAGGTCCCCAGGCTGCTCCCTTCCGCTGCTCCTGTGCTGCCCTGAGCGGAGCACTTTGTGGAGTCTGTGGAGAGCCACCCGGGGACCCACCACCCACCCCGGTCCCCCAGCCTCCGCACAGGACGCTCTCCCGGGACGACCACCAGTACGCCTGGGGGTGGGACTCAGCCTGCTCCCTCCTCCGTGTCGCGTCGTTTGCTGGGTGTGTGGCGTTCTCTCCCTCCTCTGCCCCCACAGTCTGCTGGGCGCTGCAGAGCTGAGGTCCTGGGGGCAGATGATGATGCGCCCCTGGCTGGCCCAGCGTGCAGCGGCTGGCTCCTTCCAGCCCAGAGCCCCGCCAGTGGGCCCCACATGTTGTGCTGTGACCGATGTCCACGCAGTGGCCCTGCTGAGCCTCAACACCAGTCCAGTGTCCCCAGCAGTGCATTCAGTCCACGCCGCCCCAGTGAGGCATGGTGGGCAGGGGAGGAGCCCAGGGCATGTGCCCCGTCTACCCTGCACCCCAGGACAGCAGGTATTTTCTATGAGCGCCACCTGTGTGCGGAGGGGCCCCGGGGCAGGTCCCAGGCCTCTGCTCTGCAGCCTGTGGCTTGGGCACACTCATGCCCTCTCCAGGACTCCTGGTGACATCTCTTGAGCCCTGGAACAAGAGGTTGGAGGTGGCCCAGCCGTGGGCAGTCCTCCCTGTCCTGCAGCTGGCCTCGGGAGGGGCAGGATCCCAGGTCGCCCTGACCAGAGGGCCTCGCTGGCCACTCCTGAGCTGCTCCTGGGCCCCAGCCTCGCCAGCTAGGGGACCTCTGTGCCCTGGGGGCTGAGGACAGTGACCTGGGAGGGGAAGAGAAAGGACTCCCCCGAGCTAAGCTCACTGCCACCCCCACACCCTGCTGGCAACCAGGCTGGGGGGACCCAACCTGGCACAGGCAGCTCTGCGTCCGGGGCCCACGGGGAGTGGCCCTGTCTGGCTCCCCGGCATCCAACCCTGACCTGCACCAGAGCTAGGGCTGTGGCGGCATCCCAGGGGCCAGGCCAGCGTGTCCTTCCCCACTGGGCCCTGACAGGGACCCGGAGCCACCCGCAGTAAGCATCGCATCTTCAGTGCCTCCAGACCCCGAGGCCTTGGTAAGGAGACAGAAACCCTGTCTGGGTGGGAAGGCAGACTGGCCTGGTAAGCCAGCCACACCTCATGGGTCCCATGGGTAACGTGAGAGACACTCTGGGTGGAATGGACACCCAGGGCCTGTCAGGGAGCCACAGATGCTCCAGAGGTAACAAGGAGCCCTGGTGGATGTGCAAAGGTCCTGGGGCAGAAGGAGCTGGCAGGGAGGCAGCACAGGCAATGGGGCTTGAGGCACCCAGGGACCTTGGTCAGCCCTCTGGCCTTGTGACAGCTCTTTGGGCATCTTGATGCCTACATCTGAGCTACACCCATGGGATTGCAGCTCAGGCCCTGGACAGCTCATGCCAACATCTTTGGCCAAACACAAGGGAGAAGAGGAGGGTGCTCACAACCAGGGGTGCTGCAGGGGGTGGGCAGGGCTGGGAATCTTCGCCCCACCCTCTGTGTGTCATGTCCCCTGTGTGGGGGAGCTCACTCCTCACAACCCCTGTGTCAGCACTTAACAGATAGGGAAACTGAGGCAGGGAGAACCAAGTGGCCCAGATCGGATGAAGTGGCACCAAGATTCACGTGAGTCTGTGTTTGTCCAGAGAATGAGGCCCACAGAAGTCAGGTCACAGGTGACATGAGCCTGGGCTGGGAAGGGGACCCTCTGAGCACTGGGCACTCACCAAGTATTTCTGGTGGACTGAGCCCTGACCAGCACTTCCTGTGGACTGGTCCCTCACCGGGCACCTCCTGTGGACTGGTCCCTCACAGGGCACTTCCTGTGGACTGCACACTCACCCAGCTCTTCTTTTGTGCCAAGAGTCAGCCGAGCAATGACACATTGGAATCCCTTCTCTGTGCTGGGTACTCTCTGAGGCTCTTGCGGGAGCTGAGGGCTTACTCAGTGCCTTCCACTCCCCAAGCATCGCTGTGCAGCCCCTGAGCACTGAGCACCGGAACCACTTACCCTGTGCACAAACTCTCCGAGCCCCTCCTGTGTCAGAATGGGGCCGGGGGTCCCGGGTGCTGGGTGCGAGGACCTCAAAACCAGAGGGCTGCCAGGTGTCGGGAGAAAGAGCCTGATGGCTGGCGTGGTGGCTACAGGATGATACCCCACTCTGGTCCAGGTCCCCAAGGATGGGAAGGATCACCTGCCCAGTGCTGGGGTTCAGGAAAGGAACCCAAGAACCACATTCACAGGCAGAGTGGACAGATCACAGGACAAGTGCCTGGGTCCAGACCAGAGGCCGGGTGGCACCCAGTTCTCCTCGGCCCCTCACACATGGTGGCTCCAGAATCAGGCGGACCTGAAAGACAGGCTTGCACAGCACCCCCTCGGTGGGCTGAGCCAGCCTTCTTCCCCCAACAGCAAACAATTCCCCCACAATCCCGCAGGAACCCCACAGTCCAGGGCCTGGGTACAGTAGCATCTTCTCCGGCCTGCTCCCGCCCAGCCCTCAGGGTGTTTGCCAAGGGGCACACAGCCATGCCCCACAGCCACATGCCAGGGACAGACAGCGGGGACAGCACAGCCGGGGCAGCAGCTGGCCCTGGGCCCAGGACTCGTGGGAACAGTTGGGGCTGCTGCTGGCAGCTGGACCTGCCTCCTCGCAGGCCCAAGACGATAATTAAGACTCAGGTTTCCGTCAGCCGGCCTGATTGCTGGGAGGGGTTGTAGATCAATAAACAAGGTTTTTATCATGGGACGAAAATTAATTATTTAGTGTCGAACATGTTTGTGCTCACTTCACCACCAGCACTGGTGGCCTGATGGGCGTGGCCAGGCAGTCCCAGCCCCGCAGCAGCAGAGGAGGCCCTCAGAAGGTGCTCAGTGCAGGGGAAACTGAGGCCCAGAGAGAGGCGGGGCCTGCCTGGGGTCCCCTGCCCTTCAGGACAGCCCTGTGCCAGTCGTGCCACCCATCCATGGTGGATGCACACAGTAGGCGCCCAGGCAGTGGAGCCAGCATGGCTGTCAGCATCTTTGTTGACCCCAGACCATGGGCACCTGTGCCTCGTGGGTCCTGCTGGGCAGCCAAGGAGGTGGCATTGTCTGCTCCTTCCTGCTGGTTTGTCTCCCACCAGGTGAGGTGGGAGGTGGCCTGCGGGGTTCGCACCCAGCCCAGGGAGGGATCAGCCCAGGGCACTGGAGGATTTCTAGTCCCCACCCAGAACTCGAGCCCCTCCACGGGTCGCTGTGGTCCCCGACCTTGCCAGCCATGGCTGCCCCGGTGAGGAACCGGAAGAGTGGTGCAGATTACGACGCTGCCACAAAACAACACTACTGGACACAGATGTGAACAGGACCAGCCTTTGTGTCACTCTGGTGACCAACGCGGCACCCTTGACCTTCTGGGAGGTGAGGCCGTCTGTCCACGGAGAGATTTGGAACCAGCTGGAAGTCACAGCCCGGTGAGTGCAGGCCAGGACGACACCAAGGGAGCAGGCCCAGCTGAGGGAGGAGCCCGCACCGGGGGACGGCCGAGCTGAAGGCCTCACCCTCCCTGCTGGACACCGCTCTGGGTCCTGCTCTCCACAGATCCGTGGTGCTCCGGCCATGCCAGGGGAGGGGTCTTCCCAGCACCAGGCCAGGCGTACTGGCCACAGAATCCAATCACCTTCCACAGTCTCAGCCTCTGAAAGCATGTGGCTTTTCGGGGACTCTGAGATATAAATGGTAGCCGGGGTGGTGCTGCGGACAGTGGCGTGTTAGTGGGAGTGTAGGCCACCAATGCACAGCCTGTGAGTCGTGGATCCGGGGTGTCCCAAGAGGCGCCTGTGGCCTGGTGCAGTGGGCGACGTGCAGAGTGGCGTGTGGTGGTGTGGTGCAGTGCAGGGCGGTCCGGGGCAGTGGAGGTGGACTGTATGCCGGGCGGCAGGTAGACAAGGCCAGCTCTCAGCTTCAGAAAGGCCACTGTGGCAGTGTGAGGGAAGGGCGAGCGGGTGCCTCTGAGGTGGCTGAGGAGGGGCCGGGCGGGGGCCGGGCACACCTTGGGGCTGCAGCCCCTGTCACGTGGTGGGGTCCTGGCCTCATCCTCACTGCCCGAGGGGCAGGAGCGGAGACTGTGGAGGCCCGAGGTGGGCCTCGGAGGTCAGGACAGTCACTGCCAGGGAGCTGAGATTGGAGCCCGAGCCGGAGCCCCACGGAGGCGGCGGGTGGAGGGCCAGCCCCTGTGCTGCCCACGCATGGCTGCTCCCCGCGCTGGGCGTCTCCGTCTTTAAAACCGGGGGGGGGGGTCACCTCCACTTCCAGGATAACGAGCAATGGGAGTCTGCACTGTAGAGGCCCCTGCAGCTGGGAGGGACGCCTGAGGCGCCCTGTGTGGGCCCTGGCTCACTGGGGACCCGCCGGCCTCTCCTCGTGACTGAAGCCCCCAGATCCAGGCAGAGGATGGTTCGCGGGCGCTGCCAGCGGACAGGGTGCTCCCCACACAGACACGGACGGCCTCTCCAGAGACCACGCCGATGGCCACCGGCAATCACACCAGGCTAAGAAGAGGGTATTGATCCAGGAGGAGAGGTCACGGGTTCTTCAAACCCAAACCTATACAACACTAAAGTCCATAAGCCTGGGTCCCGGGCCGCAGTGACACCCAACCGGCTGCGGTCTCGCGGCCTGGTCAATACTGTCCATTAGGGCCACTGCCCTCGGCCCCTGCCTGGGCTGTCGCCCGGTGGCTGTCTGGATTAATACACTCCTGGTGTTTTAATTCCGTGTCCATTAGGATCACGTTGCCAGCCCACGGACTCAGCCATCGATCCCAGCAAGGCCTCTCCGAAGGCCTGGGCCTCTCGGGGTCAACGGGGACACAGTGACAGCTTTTGAGGCCCTGAGGCCAGAGGCTGCCCAGCGTCCCAGGCTCCTTCCTCCTGCCACAGAGTCTGGTGGCTTCAGGGAGCCTGGGTGGTCATGGGAGAGCTGAGCGGAGCTTGCAGGCCATGCCAGCCCCTCAGTGGGACCCTGCTGTGCCCCACAGGTCCCCAGCTCTGTGTTCTTTAGAGGTGACAGGTCACTGCTGAGGGCACAGGTGGGCACGGCCCCAGTCCCCGGAATTTCTCCACATCACAGTGAGCCCATGAGTGAAGCCCATGAGTGCAGCTGCAGGGGTTGTGTGCGCCAAGGTGGCCCTGAGGTGCAGGATGCCCAGGTGGCAGCATGGAGGCACCAGGCCTGGGATGGAGCAGGGGTTGATCACAGAGAGGTGATGGAGAGCCTGGGACCCCCACCCTGGTCCTTCATGGAGACCAAGCAGAGCCCACAGCAGGCCCAGGGTGTGGGGCCTGAGTATCTCCTCTCAGATGCCACAAGTGCCCCTGGGCTGACGGAGTGGGGACACTCGGGGGCCCCTGCCTTGTTGGCCCAGGACATTGGTGGCCAGGTTCCTCCCCGCGAGGCGTCAGGGACTAGAACAGGAAGCAGACAGCGCCAGAGGCCTCCTGCCTCGGGGCCGGGCCAGGCTGGGGCCTCAAGGCTTAGGATCAGAGCTCCTTGTGCTCCTGCGCCCTGTGTGCCGCCCTCGGGCGGCTGGGTGACTTCCTCAGAGCCAAGTGGACAGTGGGACTGGCGTCCTGGCCGCTCCCACGTGGAGCCCTGCCAGTCCCCACCCTAGTGGTTGTCCTGAGTCCTGGTTGTTGGAGGCCCCAGGCCTGGGAGGCCCCCACCTCGGGATGCAGGCCCCAGGCCCCAGTGGGCTCCAGGTCTCCCCTCCATCTCTAATTATAGGAGCCCCAGAGCCCTTTGGTGCATAATTCCCACCGGGCTGCTGGTTCTCCTGAGACTCAGTGTGGCATTGTGATGGAGGAGGTGCATCCCAGAGGGGTGGCACCAGGCGCACAGCAGGGCAGGCTGCCACACCCCTGAGATGGGGCAGGCGCCACCCCGATCCCTGGGCTGGGCTGCTCAGGATCCACCTCAGACCCGTCTCTCTGCACGTAGGAGACACGGCTCGAGTGGTCTCAGCGCGTCTGTGTGCAGGGCACTGGGCTCTCATTACAGGGCCTGGGATCTTCTGCGGCTTCTCAGGGCCAGGGATGGTGTCCTGCCTCTGGCAGGGAGAGCCACAGCTGCCTGGGGTCCCCCCTCCTCCCGGAGCTTGGGGTCTGGGGACTCAGGGCGCTGAGCCACAAACGCCCAGCCCCCGATGGGGAACCCTGAGGCCCAGGGAGGTCAAGGTTTGCCCTGAGCCCTGGGCAGGTGAATGAATGGTAACGGATGTCTTAATGTCATTTCAGAATGTTTAAAGTTCCTAAGCTGAGCACTGAAGCCCTGACTTTCCAATCTGCTGGGAATCAACAACCACACGCACACAGGCACGGACACACACAGGCACGCAGACACTCGCACACGGGCCCATAGGCCCCACACGGCCCCCACAGAGCCCACCTCTGCCCTCGCACGACCGCCGCTCTCTCTACCCTGCGGGGCAGGAACTTGGGGGACAGAGCAGCCCTACAGGCCCTGAGCGGTGCCCAGTCCCCGAAGCCCCTCCTGCCTCTGGGGTCGGGCTCCTGGCTGGCAGCGTCCTGAGGTGGCCCAGGCTATCCCGTGGTGAGAAATAGGGGCACATGTGTCTCCTCTGTTCTGTTCCTCTCCTTTTAAAAAAAATTCTTTTCGAGACAGGGTCTTGCTACGTAGCTTCAATTTGTGGTGATCCTCCTGCCTCATCCTCCTAAGTGCTGGGATTACAGTGCTGGGCTACCACGCCTAGCTGTGTCCTTTAAAGCCACAGAATCTGACCTGGGGCTCCCCTTGATGCCCTGTGTGCCTGGTAAAACTGTACCCTTCAGGTTAAAGTCGAGCTTGGGCGGTGATCGGACACAGTGGCACCTTTCCTCTCTGCGTGAGCACAAGTGTGGTCACAGCCCACGTCAGCCCTCGCAAAAACAAACAGCCAGAGGGGTGTAGGGGGTTGGGACCCTGAGAGGAAGTATCACAAAGCTTCGCAGTGCCCCGCCGCACCCCAGGCCACGCCCGGACGTAGAAAGGCTGTCGCTCAGACTGGCGCCATGCGGTTGCTAATCCCGAGGCCCAGGATCAACTTTCAGCGCACTGCATGTGACTTCCTGTGTTGGGCTGAGGCCAGGTTGGCCTCAGCCCCTCGGGCACGCTCACTGTTGCCCAGGTTGGCGGGGAGTGGGGAGGTCTCTCTGAGGCAGTTAGGGTGGAGAGAACTGGGGTCTCGGGCCTGGGGAGGGTGCAGGGACTGACACGAGGTCGTGTTGCCAGGCTTCCAGGGTTCTTGGAGAAACAGAACCAGGGAGGGAGGGGTCGTGCCATCACGGAGGCTGGCAAGGCCCCAACTGCAGGGCCAACGTCCCAGGGAGGTGAAGGCCAGGGGGTGGTGATGGAGCAGTGTGACATGGACTCAGCCCTTGGGGCTACACAGGCCTTCGATGTTTGGGAGTGGCCCACCCGTGCGGGGCATCATCTGCTGCACTGGCTACTGATCCCCATGTCCCTCTCTTACTTGCTGCCTTGTTGCTGAGGCCCATACCTGACACCCACAAGACAAAGGAGGAGAGGTTTATTCGGCTCACAGTTTGCAGAAGTTTCAGTCCATAGCCTGCTGGCTCCAAGGAAGGGCAGCACAGCAGAGGGCATCACAGAGGAGAAACAGTCCATGGCAGGGCAGGAAGCAGTAGCCTCCCTTGCCCTTTTATCCCATCCAGGCTACAAGCCTCTCTTCCCATCACCCACACCCAGAACCAAGCTGACTAAACCAACCAGTGGACTGGTTCAGTACCACACCCTTGATTCACACCTACAGGCCCGAGGTCCAGCTGGGTCAGAAAGCCCCACTTATGAGTGCCAGAGGGTTTGAGGGGACATCTAGACACAGCCCCTACACCTCCCCCTGAAACACCCTGGCAGAAACCCCAGGAGGACATCTGGCCTGGTGTGCGGCACCTCGTGTCCCGCTTAGTTCACACAAGGCTGAATCATCTGAGGCTGATGAGGGAGTTGTGAGTGGGATGGGGCTACTGGTGACAGCCACACAGCGTGCATCAGCGCTGCCGAGCTGCCCCCTTGGGGTGCTGAGATCGTGAATGTTACGTGAGGCTTCCTGAGGCACGGACAAGGTTCATCCCCCTGAAACTCGCTCTGGGTTCCGACCCACAAGAGGAGCAAAGGGGAACCCACTCCCACCCCAGGGTGCCACAGCAAGAGGAGACAGATTAGACGGAGGCATCATGGGGAGCCCCAGGCTTGGATCCTGGTGCCTTTAAAGGAGAGGGACAAGGCCAGACGTGGTGCACATGCCTATGATCCAAGCATTGCCGCAAGTTCAAGGCCTAGGCTGCACAGCAAGACCCTGTCCCCAAGAAAGAAAGCATTAAGGAGACAGAGCAGAGGAGGCACACATTCCGTCTCTCGCCCCAGCATGGCCCGGGCCACTCTGTCTCTGTGCCTGACCTGCTGCCCACATGGGCTCCTCGGCCCGGAACCCGCGGCACCCACCAGTGCTCGCCCTCTGTGGCTCCCGGGCTCCTGCAAGCGGGCATGGGCAATGGGGTTGCCTCGTCATCCCCAGGGCCTGCGCAGCCCATGCTGTGTTGGTGCTGGTGGTGCCCAGGGTAAAGTGTGGTCAATGCTTCCCGGAGGGCGGCCTGGAGCTGGGCACAGGAAGGGCCTCAGCATGTGCCGGGGGTACACCGTTCCTATCCCCACTTCACAGGAGAGCTCTTAGTTCAGGGCAGGGAAGCCAAGGGCCTGGGGTCAAATGGGAGCCAGGATGAAAGTCCCACCCACCTGTCCTCAGAGCAGCCAGCTCCTGGTTTGGAGGAAGGGTCAAGGCCCCTGCACCATCTGGGGCACCTGCGTCTTCCTGGGAGCCCCCACCCACAGCCCAGGCCCAGCCCCTCCCGGCTGAGGGCCACTGGGCGTTCAGCCTGCAAACACGGGACCGGACAGGTCATCCGTGTGGATGTGGCCATCAGCAGGGCCCCGGCCTCCCATTATGGCCAAGTGAATAACTCTGTTTAGAGAAGCCACTGAAGGCACGGTGCAGACAATGGCTCCTGTCAAAGGATTTAGGGGGCTCCCGAGCAGCATGGGGGAGCCCGAGGGCTGGGCTCAGAGTTTATCAGCCCATGCAGAAAACCAGGATTGCAGCGTGGACCATTTTGCAGCTGAAATTCATGCCTTTTGACCCCAAATGCAGAGATAATCCCGGGGCTTGTTTCCACTTGAGCTTGGAGAGGTCAGCTGGCCGCAGGCAGAGCCTCCAACTAGCCTTGGGTGGAATCAAGGCGTGAACCGCACTGCTGGAAAACATGGCTCATTGCTTCGCATCCCACTGCACCCACAGCAGCAGCACCACCCAGGAGAATTCCAACTTTAGATGGCACCTCCTTCCATGAAGGAAGACTATAAACTTGAGTATCATTTGTTTTCTCCTTAGCTGCCAGGAAGCTCAAAGGCCAAGAAGAGCTTAAATACATCCTCAGCCTGGTCCTTTCTACCCTAATGTGTGCATTCTACTTTGCTGTAGGATTATAACCTCTATTTGGATTTTACCATGTTTGCTTCATGTGCCACATGCTGTAAGTAACTTTGTTGAAAGAGTGGGGATGTGTGCCTGTGCGTGTGTGTGTGTGTGTGTGTGTGTGTGTGTGTGTGTGTGTGTGTCTAGAACAGCGGAGAAGCAGGGGTCTGGAAACCTGCTTTTTGGCCTCGAATGCTGGCCATCCACTTGGCCATCTGGCTGTCAGTCCCCGACCTGGACACAGCATTGGTTCTGGGCCAGCTTCCTTCTCCCCGAGCTGCATACCTATTCACAGGTGTTCGAGGTCATGACCAGCACTGCATCGGGCAGCTCTGCCGCGGGAGCCATACCTTGATGTCCCGGTGTGCAGCAGCAGGTGCTGACTTCCCACGCCCATTGTGTGGTGGCCAGCATGAGACCCCTGTCCAGCGGGAGGCTCAGCAGATGCCCTGGACAAGTGGGGAGCAAGGGGCTGGACGGGGAATGAGGCTCCACACCTCCTGCCTGTGAGCCCAGCCGGCGCCTTGCTCTGGTAAGAAGGAACAGGGGACGATGCTGGTGATGCCGTGCATGCCTGGCACATGGCGCAGCCCATGAAAGCAGGTCTGTGCCTCTTCCTCCCGGCAGGGTGGGTCCCAGGGAGCCTGAACAAATCAGGTGATGGATCCAGGCAGAGTGTCTGTTGCCATTGCAGTGGGGACAAAGATGACATGACAACATCACTGAGGCCAGGAGAGATGGCCGGGCACCAGCTGTTGAGTCTCTCCATGGGGCCAGGCTGTAGGGCGGGCACACTGTCCCCAAGGCTTCTGGTGTGGCCCCTTCCCTCCTCTTTCCCATCGCCACCTTTGGGTGTCCCTGCCCAGCCGAGGCTTCACCCGCACTGACTCTTGCATGCAGAGCTGCTGCCCTAGTCCAGGAGCTCCGCCTCCACCCACCGTGCCCCGCAGTCCAGCCCGGTCCGGATCCATTTGCCCGCATCTTCTGAGCTGAGGGACTCATGACCCCACGTCCAGGGTTGGCCGGCCCGGTGCCCCTGTCTCTGTGTCCCCCACCTCTTCCCGGAGGCCTTCCATGCCCCTCATGACTGCCCAGATCCCTCCCTGCTCGGGGACCCATGGAGGAGGAGGGGCCGCGCTGCCCTGGGCATCACACCTTGATGACTGCAGCGAGGTCCCTTTTCCAGCCAGGTCTCAGGTTGGGACCGAGCCTTTCGGGGCACCAAGCCACACAGGACTTCCTGCTCAGCAACAGGACGGAGCCAGCTGTCTCCCCAGCTGGCCGTGCCCTGGCCTTTGTTGGATCAGCCGGTGCCATCTCCGGTGACCTGGCCCTCTCTGTCCTCCCAGCATAGTGGCACAGCCCTTCCTGGCCACCCGAGTGCAGCCTCGGTCAGCACCTCCCGCGTGTGCCTGCTGGTCCACTCCGGCCAGGGCACTCTGGGCACTTGCTGCCCGGCAGTCATGTGCTATCAGGGTGAGTGTGGTTCTGCCTGGTCTCCCTAGGGTCCTGGCCCGCGGCTGCCTCAACTCCCTGACCTCCACACATGCCCACTGCCCAGCCAGGACTCCGTGTGTCCCTCTCCCAATGCACCCGTCCTCACAGGGACCAGCGGGGCTCTGCGTCTGGTCCTAGCTCTGCCCAGCCCCAAACAGCGTGCTGTGCACACCGGGTGCTCCACAAAGGTGGGGTGGACAGGGAGCTGGGGATCAGCCCGGCTTTGTCCCGCCTGCCGCACAGGTGACTGGGCCTTCCCACCTCTCCTGAGCCTCAGACCCAGAACGGGGTGCAAGGTCTTTCTGGGGTGCGTGGGGGTGGGGCAGCCTGCAGAAGCCCCAGCCGTGGCCAGCCTGCCTTCCCCAGCCCCGTGCCCTGGCCCTGGCCAGCTGAGTGACCCCCTTGAGGCTCAGCCCCCGTCTGCATGGCAGGGAGAGGACCCATGGATGGCTCAGCACGGTCCCTCCCCACCCCGCTCACACTGGCTGCTCATCTCGGACACCTTCACCCACCTTATAGGTGAGGACCTCGGCGCAGAAAGGTGGTATGGGTGTCTACACAGCAGGAGGAATGGGCCGGGAATTTAGCTCAGTGGCTCTGCCACCTGCCTCGCAAGTGAAAGGTCCTGAGTTCGATCCCCGGTATCAAAAAAAAAAAAATGTGTCCTCACAGCAGGAGGAAGTCTGGATTTGAACCCAGGTCCACCTGGCTGCCTCAGTCTGCCTGGGTTGCAGGAGCCCCGTGGCACGGTTGAGGTCTCCCTGGGGGTCTGATTCTACCCTGAGGGCCGTGACGTGGGCCGTGACGTGGCACCTCCATGCCAAGCCCGGGGGTCTGGAATGCCAGCCCATGGTAAGGGCGCCAGCACGCTCATAGCTCCTTGTCTGCGGAGCAACAGCGGCGGCTGGAAGCCACTCGCCCCGGTGCAGAAGCCATGGAGGGCCACACGCCGAGCCACCAAGTGCTCGCCACGGGCCCCATGGCTGCGGGGCCTTGGGTTCTGCACCTGCCCCCAGTGCCTGGGCCAGCAGCAATCTGTGCCTCCCTGCCTCCCCTCAGCCCCCAGACACAGCACCCTCGGGCTGTCACACTCTGTCTCTGCTGTAACCCGATCGGTGGCAGGACAGGATCCGGGGCACCAAGATGAGAGACGTCTTAATTAGTGGCTTTTCTGGAGCAGCGGGAGCCCAGACATCTCTTAACTTGTCAGTGAGCCTGAGCCGGAAGCCTGGGCTCCCCGTGTGGCCGAGCTGGCGGCTGGTGGGCTGGCTCCAAATGCCGTGGCTGTGCACAGCGCACACACCTGAGGACTCTGTCCCCGCAGCAGGTCACAGGGAGGATGCCCTTGCCGGGCCTTCCAAGAGGGGTCCCCGCCGTGCAGGCCCACAGAGCCTCCTGGGACCACGGGCCATGGAGGGAGTCGGGACACCAGCCCGTCTTCGGCTGGGTCTGATTGCGAGGTGCAAATGGCCCCTGCTAGCTGCGGCTGATGGGCTGGGCATTTCAGGGGTGGCCAGGTGGGGACAGAGACTGAGGCGCACCTGGCCTGGCACCTGGTGGGGACAGCAGGCGAAAGGGGCCAGGGCCAGCTCCCCGGGGCCAGGGACACCTGGGGAGCAGGCTCAGCTCAGGGCTCGGTGGGGTGAGGCGGCGAAGGGCTGGGCAGCCACCTCCTACCCAGCAGCCCTAGCTGCAGCCAGGGGGGACACAGTCCAGACCCTGCTGCCCTCCCTGGCAGACTGACCACGTGGCTGTGGGCCAGCCTCGAGTCTCTAGGCCTCTGAGCCTGTTTCCTCACCAGCACAACAGGGCCCTTTACGATAGAGTGGCAGGTCATCACAAACCACAAGCCAGACACGCACACTTCGCACGGTTCAGTCTCAATGCCGGCCCAGCATGGGGACAGAGCTGTCACCAGGACTGCATGTGGCCTGAGTGTCTGTGTCATGGGCCCCAAATGGGCAGGACATGTCTTTCCTGCCAGAATCCACGGGGCTTGGGCACCAGATGCTGCTACATAGAATGAGGGTGACCTAGGGGAAGGAGGCGGAGCCTGCTCGGTGGCTTTTGACTTCAGGGAACCAGGCAGACCAGCAGGAAGTGTTCCCTCCCCTGGGAAGTGGCTCCCCTGCTGTGGGGACCCCTGGAGGGGAGTCCTCACAGTGGCTCCTGCTGCTTCAGGGCCACCTTGGGCAAGTTGCTGCCCTCCCAAGTGCCAGGCCCCTGTGCCCTACAGGCCAGGGGATGAAGCCCACGAGGGAGCGCTTTACATGCTCAGCACGAGGCTGGAGTCAGTGGTACTGGGCAGTTCTAGACCCTGCACTGGAGCTGAGGCACAGAGGGGGCTGACACCCTTCCCTGTGAGGAGTAGCTGGGGACCAGGGACAGAATTTGGGGTGCAGTTGCCCAGAGCCCACCTGTCTGAAGCTGTGCTGGGGCCAGCAGGAGCATTGAGTGTCCAGAATGGGGGGACGCTGGGGGCAAGTTCCGCTTGGGCTTGAGGCGGCTGAAAAGGAAGCTGTCCCTGAGCCCTGAAACGGGTCCCCGGAGCGCTGCCCTCAGCCCCAGTGGCCTCTGCACCCCCAGATCCCCAGCCAGGCTCCCGGCTTGGCAGGACCTGGCAGGAGCTCTCAGGTCGCGACCCCTGCCTGGTCCAGATGGGCCAGCTGACTCATCCACAGCAAGCACGCACAATGGGTTCTGCTGCCGGCCAGCCAGCCTCGGGCAGAATCTGCAGGGACCTAGTGACCCCAGACAGGGCTGCGAACCCTGCTGCCTCAGCAAGATGCCCACTCACTAATGAAGGGCCACTGGAAAGGGCACTGACCTTGGTCAGCAGGCAGGAGTCTCCACTGGAGACCACCATGGGGCAAAGAAAAGGGGGATCTGCCCACCAGGGGCCGCGGCAGAACAGAGGGAGGTCACCATTGCTGGGAGGAGAGGGGCTGCCCCTCAGGGCCACATGCTGTGGTTTGGAGCTGAAAAGTCCCAGTCCTCTGCGTTCAGCAGTGGGGCTTAGAGGAGGCAACTGGACCGTGGATTGCTGTACTCAACAGTGGATGGATTCAGTGACGAGCTCATAGCAGAGTGTACTGTTAGCAGCAGGGCCTGGTGGAAGCAGGTGGGGTACTGGAGGCCTCACCTGGAGGGGTGTGTTCTTGTCCCTGGCTCCTCCCTCTTCCCTCTCGCTCTCCTTCCTGGCTGCCATGGGGCAATGTGCCTCTACCATGGCTTTCTAGCTGCCGCTTCTGCTGTAGAGCCAGCCAAGCGTGGATTGAACCCACGAGAACTGTGAGCCAGATGAACCTCTCCTCCTGTAATCTGAGTGTTGGGGATTTTGTCCCAGCAATGGGAAGGTGACTGATGCACCATCAGTGACCTCCACAGGGCACAGCAGAGAGGGAGCCGCCCAGAGTGCAGCCCAGCAACACAGGGAGCTCCCCCCACAGGTTGGGGAGCGCCCAGGCAGGTCCGGGACAGAGATGCTCATGGATGTGCAGTGCTGTCCCCACCGGGAGTGACACAGCCCAGAGCAGGTGGTTCCCGGGGATTAGGGTTTGGATCGACAGTGCCCCCATGTCTCCTGTGTATGGGAGGTGACTGGACCCCGGGGGCTGTGTGGCTGACTTGCTGCCAGAGGCAGTCCCTGGGGTGTGACCGGAAGGCTGTGTTCTTGTCCTCGGCTCCTCCCTCCTCTCCCTGCTTCCTGGCTGCCGTGGGTTGAGCCCTCTCTCTCCGCCGGGCCCCTCTGCCCTGCTGTTCCTGCCTAGGAGTCCATCAGCCATGCACTAAACCATGAGAAGTCGTGAGTGTGAGGTGTGGTGTCCCAGCAGTGAGACAGTGACCGGGACACGGCCTGGGGCTGGGCACTCTGGCTCCCCAGAGACCGTGGGGTGGGTGGGCAGCCCCTGGAGTGCGGGGAGGCTGCAGTGTGGGAGGGAGGCGGGATGTTCACTCAGGGGCTCAGGGGACGCTGGGGGCAGGACAGGGACAAGGTCACCAGGCCAGGCTGAGGTGAGGAGGGACCCAGCTGGGGCAAAGGAAGGGCTCGGGAGGGGCGGCCCCAGGTCAGCTGGCAAGATGGAGAGCCTGGCACTGCCATGTGTGAGCATACGCAGCAACGGACGGCGCAGCTGTCAGGCTCAGACCTGATGCTTTGAAGTGGGCAAAGCCTATGAGCAGCCCGGGCTGCTTCCTGCTGCTCCATGCCATGCCACGCTGTTCCCTGCAGCTGCCATCAAGGTGCCCTCTGTGGGAGAGACGTCCTCCTCAGCTGGCCACATGAGGAAGCTGTGTGACATCAGGGACATCTCTTCCCCTCTCTGAGCTCTGTCTTGCTCCTCTAAGATGAAGCCAGGCTGCTCTGCTTCCCTCCTGGGGAAGGGCATGCGTGAGTCTCGTGTGGCCCAGGGCTGGGAACTGTGCGTAGGGCCTCTGTATGGCACGGGGACTCTTTCCTCCAAAGGGAATTTATGGGCTCTTTTCAAGCACAGCTAAGTCACTGTGCTTGGCCTAGAGGTCGAGAATTAGGCTTGGCAGCTTCCAGAGACCTCGTTCTCAGACCACCATGCGCCGGGCTTGGGCATCAGCGAGGACAGGTGGAGATGCAGGGCTCGAGTGTGCAGGAGGTCAGCCGGGCTCCTGAAGAACCGTGTGTCAGGAGGGACTGGGGTCACACCAGCCCCAACTCTGAGCATAGATTTCCAGAAATTTAAGAGAAAGGTTGACAGAACAAGCCTAGCAGAGTACTAACATAATTCCGGCTCACTTCAGTTCATCCCAGAAATTCAAGCAGAGTACCTGACTCAGAGACAAGATAACACCCAAGGGCACGTGTGGCAGGAGACAAGGCAGGAGGAGGCTGGGCTCGGTCATCTTAAGAGACACCAAAAACGTACTCAACAAAACTCAGCTTCATTCAGGATTTAATTTTGAAAATTCCTAGCAAACTATGACAGCGGTGAAATGTCCTTATTTAGGAACATTTAGAGGAGGGACAGGATGGCTGGGCCCAGGGGAGCTGGGGCTCGGGACTCGGTGGTGCTGCCCCCTACTGGTTCTGCACACCCCAGGATGCCATCCCGTCCACCAGGCCAGCGGGTTGGGCGCACCATGTCCACAGAATGGGAAGAGGAAGGGGCTGGATTTGCACAGTCAGCACTCAGCGGCCATTAAGGCAGCTCAGGCCCTCGGTCAGTTGGGCTGCAAAGAAGCTAGGGATGTGCTTTCTGCCTGGGAGGCCCTGTGTCTGAAAACCCAGGGGCTTCTGTTCCTAGAGGCAGAGTGGTGAAGGGGGAGGAGAGTCTGCTCACAGCTCTCCCAACCCGAGAAGAAGAATGCACCCAAAATGTCGAGCGGGCATCACATGTGAAGTATTCCCACTGAGGCAGGATCAGGACGAGGATGTGTTCGTCACTGTGTTTGGCACTGTCCCAGTAGAAGTAAGCAATGCATTCAGACAAGAAAACGTTCAAAGACACAAATACTGGAAAACACTGTGAGAGTCCACACAGAAAACCCAAGATAATTATGAACAAATAGGCGCAAGAAGTATAAAATATAATCAGGGACAACTAACCATGAACAAATTTTCTGGGTATAAAAGCCATTGAATTCCTATATGCCACTCACTAATAATCAATAATGAAATAAATACATAAAAATTCACAATCATAAAAACAATTTTTAGAAGTGTGCAAGATATTTACTAAAAAATTATAGAATATATTCATGGGTTGGAAAACTCAGTGTCTTGGTCAGCTTTCCAGTCAGTGAGGTGAATGTTCTGCACACCCACATCTAAAGGGAGGAGAGGTCAATTTGGCTCACGGTCTCAGGGGATTCAGTCCATGGTTGGCTGGTTCCAGGGCAGCAGCAGCAGCATCGTGGTGGAAGGGTGTGGGGAAGGAAAGTGGCTCAGTTCATGGCGGCCCCAAAGAAGAGCAGGGGAACAGCACCACCGAGGCGGGGCCAGGGACCAGATATAGACCTCAAGGCCACACCTCCATGACCACCTGACACACCCAGGACTGTGCTTCACTAATGCCCTGGATGGCTCCCAAGCCCATCGGGTTGAGACAATTAACCACCACCCCCAGTATCATGAAGATGTCAGCTCTTCTAAAATTAGCCTGTCAATTCAATGTATTTGAACAAAAAATTCTCACAGATTTTTTGCCATTGGCCTTAAAATGCTAGTGGAACAGGAAGTGAAAAGGATCATAACAATGATTTAACTTTTAGAAAATAAAGAAGACTACTTTCAAATTACAGTAATTAAGGCACACTTGAGAAAGCACAGTTACTGGGGGTCCAGAGGGACATTACCTACCTTGGAGAGCAGGGCTGGCTCTCCAAGAAGACACTGCAGTCCCTAATGTGTATGCGCTTCAGGACAGTGCCTCACGCTACACGGAATCAAAGACCTAGGCCTGTGTGAGCAATGGATGAATCCACCAAGGAGAAAGGCACAGAGTGGCAGGCAGGGAACCAGGAGGGCACAGTTGAATTTAACAATGCCATGAGTCAGCTGGGTACGGCTGACATCTATGGACCCCTGTGTCTCACAGCAGAGTCCTCACTCTTCTGAAGCTCACACTCCACAGTCGCCAGGACGGACCACATCTGGGTCCTAAAATACACCTCAGAGTTAAGGAATAGAACTGAGGAAATGCCTGCTCTAAGACTACAATGGAATTCAACTAGAAATCGTGACAGAAGGATAGCTGGGGAAATCCCAGTACAGTTCCAAGTTAAATAACACCTTTCTAAGAAACATGAGTCCAAGAAGAAATTTCAGAAGAAAATTTAAAACTTTTAATTTAGATGAAAATGAAACATAACTTATCAAAATTGTTGAATGTAGAGAAAGCAGTGTGTAAGGGGGAATTTGTAGCACTGAATGGATATATTAAAAAAGAAGCAAGGGCTTAAAATAAGATGAGAAATTAGTCCCAAAGTAAGCAGAAGAAAATAAATGATAAAATTGGAGCATAAATCAATGAAAGCAATAGAGAAAATCAGTGAAATCAAAAGCTTGCTCTTTGAAAATCATCATTATAGTTGATAAGTTCCTAATCAGGCTAAGACAGAGAGAGGACAGAAGTGGGCAATGTCAGAGAAGAAAGAAGGAAAATCACTACAGACCCCACAGACACTAAAAGCACAGTAAAGGAATACAACGAACAACTCCATGGCCACTAATTTAATAACCTGGCTTGACCAATTCCTTGAAAGACAGAGTCTGGCAAAACTCACACAGGAAGACTTCTGTGATCTGAATAGATCTGCATCCTATGGGGTCCCTGTTAAAGGAAGTGAGTCAATAATTAACGACCGTCCTAAACAAGAAACCCAAGTGGGCTCGCTGATGAATTATACAAACATTTGAGGACAAGCTTATACCAATTCCCTATGCTGTCTTTCAGAAGATAGGAGGAAATAGAATATTCCCCAGGTTACCCTAGGAGCAACATTACCCTAGTAACAGAATCAGACAAAGCCATTACAAGAAATGAACCCTATGGAACAATGCCTCTCATGAGGTGGGTTGCAAAATTCTCAAATTATCATCAAATAGAATGTAACAATGTATAAAAGAATTATACAGAATGATCAAGTAGGATTTATCTCATGCGTATAACATTCAAAGTTCCATTCAGGGCTGGGAATATAGCCTGGGGTTAGGGTGCCCCTAGGTTTGATCCCCAGTCCTCACAAAGAAGAAAATTAATTCATGTAATTAATGACACTAACAGGCTAAGAAAGAATACTTCCATTATCATCAATAGATGCAAAAAATGTTTTACAAAATCCAAAACTCACTCATGATAAAAAAAAAAAAAAAACCTTTCAGAAAAGTAGGAATAGAGGTGTACTTCTTCAAATCAAAATAAAAAGTTTGAAATAACCTACAATTGCTCAGCATCGTGGCACATGCCTATAATCCCAGCACTTGGGAGGCTGAGGCAAGAGAATCACTGTGAGTTCAAGCCCATCCTGGGCTACATAGTGAGTTCAAGAACAGTCTGAACTACATAGCTAGACCCTGTCTCAAAAAAGCAAACAACCAAACAAAAAGAAATAACCTACAACTAACATCATATTTAATTGTGAGCAGCTTGAACTTTTCCTCCAAGATCAGGGATGAGACAAGAATGTCTCCTCAAAACAGCCCAAATGCCCATCACCTGATGAGTGGATAAATAAGATGTGGTTTTTTCAGGCCGGGGGTTTAGCTCAGTGGTTTCGTCACCTGCTATGCAATCTCAAGGACCCGAGTTCAATCCCTGGTACCAAAAAAAAAAAAAAAAAGATGTGGTTTTTTTATGCAATGGAGTACTACTCTGCCCTAAATAAGGATGAGCTTCAGACATTTATAGCTAAATGGATGGACCTTGAGGCCATACTCTTAAGTGAAATAAATCAGACACACATATTTAAATACCACATTGTTTCTCTGGTGTGAGAAACTGATGTGGAAATAAGGACGGCGATGTATAATGGATGTTGGGAAATGGGAAGAAAGTATTCAAATGGGGAGGGGAACAAGGGAGGAGGGGTTAGAAAGGAAGTAAGGGACAAGAAAAAAGTGAAAATAGAAGGAAAAAGTGGAAACAAAGCTTTTGTACATAGGGAGGGGATGGGGCTTGAGGAGGGGATGGGATAAAATAAAATAAAATTTTATTTTAAAAAGGTCTCCTCATACTATTGCTTTTCAAAATCATACTGGAAGTCCTGGCCAAAGCAATATAACAAGAAAAGGGAATGGAATGTATACATATTGTAAAGGAAGAAAAGTGTTGTTCACAGAAAGCAGACTGTCTACAGAATATCTAAAAGAATTATAAAAAATATCTTGGAACTAATGGAAAATCAAAGCAAAGTTTCAGGATATAAGATTAATATACAAAAGATGTCATCACCTTCCTAGATACCAGCAATGAACAAGTCGAATTTAAAATTAAAAATACAGTGTCGTTTACAGTGGCACACAGAACCAATGAGTGTTAGCTTAGCAAACTATCCATAAGGTTTGTCGATGGACAAGCACAAAACCCTGAGGGAACAAAAACCAAATAAATGGCAAGAAAGTTCACGAACTCAGACAAGGAGGCCCAGTACTGTCAGGTCCTTCCCGCTGGGTCTATAGACCCAAGGCAACTCCAATCACAATCCCAGTAAGCTATTTTGTGGAGATCAACAAATAAATTCCAATGTTTATGCAGAGGGGCTGAAGACTGAGGTGAGTCATCACAACACTGACACAAAACAAAGTTGGGGGCCTGTGGAGCTGCAGCAGGAAAGACAGGGTGGTGATGGCAGAGGAATGGGCAAGAGATCAATGTCACAGAACAGAAGGCCCAGGCCGGGTGCCACGCAGATACCATCAATTTGTCTTTGGAAAAGGAGGAAAAGCAACACAATGCAGCAAAGATACAAGGGGTGATCCCAATACACAGTGAATGTGTAAACTTTTAAAATTAATTTTAGTTTAAAAGGTTGCCATTACATCCCCTCACAATCCTCCCCCTCATTCAGACACACTCCATGGTTCTTACACCTTCTGGAGTTCTGCAGATCCTCTTCCTTGAGCACCTTTAAAAGGCACCATCAGAAGTCTGAGGCATGCTGCTGCCCAGTGCCGTCCAGCGGAAAGGCAGCTCATAAAAACATGACACTGTGTCCTTGTCCACCGTGCAACTTCTGCCTCATCCCCAGAGTCAAATTGGCCACGAAAGGAAATGTTTTGAACCAATTCAGGACCTCGAGGCAGCCACTACAGTGCAGCTAAAGACACTAGAGGTGGACATGAGTCCTTGTACTTTCTCCAGACCTACAGAGGATGTGGCACTGAGCATGGACCCTGAACTGTGGCCTGGGAATCATGTGTCAGTTCACCGAGGGGCAAATGCACCCGTTTGCAGAGGTAGGAGTCAGGGGGCTGTGCAGATGGGGCAGTGGGGAGTGGAAGTCCCTGCAAGGACCTCTATTGCTGTGACCTGAAGTGCTCTGAAATAAGTCTATCGAGCAAACAAAATGCACAGCACTGAGGCCATGTGTGAGTGGGTCTGGGTGAGATGAGAGACAGGGAAACAGCAGAACATCCACAATAACTTGTGGGTGTGGAACCCCACTTCTGACAGAGACAGGAGCACAGCCAGCAGGGGAGGGAGAAATTCAGGAGTGGTACAGGACAATTGGTTTTCCACGAAGAGAAAAAGAAAATTGGATCCCTACCTCACACCATAGAGGAATTGATTCCAGATGGATTAAGAAGAGATGGGAAAAGAACTTCAAAACCTTTAGAAGAAAAATATAATTACAATGCCAGAAAATACAAACCATAAAGAGAAATACTGATCCCAAAGACTTTCTTAGAGCTTCATGGCATCTCAGGCAGGGCTGGGAAGGAGCACACCCTGCTCAGTTCAGTCTTGGAGAGTTCTGAGGTGACACCACCTCCAGGAGGTTGCAGCAGAGGCGGCCTCCTGCTTCTTGATGACCAGCAGCTTGCCTGGACCACACGCCTCCAAGGGCAGGATGAACATCTGCCTGGTCCACCGTTTGCAGTGGGCTCAGCACTGACTCCAGAGACTCACTGAAAACCAGGAACTGGGGGTCAACCCGGAGCCCCCGCTGTGGCAGCCTCTGTCAAGATGCTCAGCCGTGAGGGAAAGGCAGCCCTGCTGACCGCAGCCTCTGGAGGGGCTGCTGAGGGCTGGAGAGTCCCCGCAGGGCCCCCTGCCAAGGCACAGTGGGTGTGTGGGGACGCGCTGGGGTGAGGGCAAGGTGAAATGCTGGGGGCCCTTGCACCTCCTGTCACTTGGGCCCATGCCAGGCAGCCTGGCTTATGGCTGAGGCTGGGGAGACCCTCGTGCTGCCTCGGCCAGGCAGTCTGTCAAACGGGCCCAGCCGTCTCCCTGGCAGGACTTGGAGGGCACCTGGGGGCCACTGCCACACATCCTAGGAGGCCAGGTCTCTGGCACAGCCTTTGTGAGCTTGGGACACTGCCCACCTGGCCATGAGTCACTGCGCGGTGTCGCCGTCCACCAAGCCCCAGGCCCAGCGGCCAGGCTGAGCAGAGCAGGCTCCCTGGGCTCGGTCTTGTCGGTCTCTGTGAAATGTGCTCACAGTGATGGAGACTCGGCAGACTGGCTGACCTGTGACGTGGAGCGGGGGCCGCCCAGACACCCTGATCAGCCAGCGGCCCGGGTTCGGCGGAAGAACTCGGCTTAATCCAGATTGACAATGACCCGAGCTCTTCTCTGTCCGGGCAGTGGGAGTTTCTCCCGGGGCTCCCTGCCAGGAAGGTATTGTGTTCCGGGATGAAAATACTTCTCATTTTTTCTACAATTTCCGTCTAAAAAGTTCCAAATGTTCATCCACATGATGTGAAACTGAACTTCAAGTAAATCCTACGGGGGTTTTGACAGTGGAGAAAGTGCGGGGTCTGGTCCCTGACCCCCGAGCCGTGGAGGATACAGTTTCAAGCCTTTCTTCTCCCGCCCCACCGCTGGCTCTGGGGAGGCAGGAGCAGCCCCCACCCCGGGATGGAGGAGTCTGGGCGGGGCGGGGTCTGCTGGGTCCCCCGCATGCAGATTTCCAGGGCGGAGAGGGGCGTCGGAGGCCGGGGCCCTGGGTTCCAAACCTGCTCCGGCAGCCTCGGCTCCTGGGTTCCGGCCCTGCAGTGAGCTCCGCTAAGGATAAACAGGAACCACGCAGGCTGTTTTCCCTTCCGGAGGCACAGTGAACCCCTATAAACCTCACAGCACCCCCAGAGAGGCTGTTTCCACTTCGAAGATGGCTAAACTGAGGCTCCACAGCAAGCAGCTGGTGCAGCTCAGAGCCAGGTGACGAAGTGCAGAGCGTCCCTGGCTGATCTGTGGGTGTCAGCCTGGACAGGCGAGGTCCCCTGACCCCAGGTGGGACCCCAGATTCTGCGGGGAAGGCTGGGCTTCTGTGTCCAAGCCCTGTGAAGAAGTTTGTGCCAGGGTGGAGATGGGAGGGTCAGCGAGGGTCCCCTGCCTCCCCTCCAGGACCCCGGACCAGGACGGCAGCCCCTGCCCTCATCTCTGAGTGTTCTGAGAAATCAGACTCACGGGACAAAGTTGCAGGTGTCCACCCTGCAGGCTCCACAGGCGTCAGAGGCCCAGGAATCTAGGGAGTGAGGCCTCGCCACCCGCCGTGTGCCTGATGGTGGTCAGTGTCCATCTGTGTCCCGACTCCGGGAGGTGCTGGCCTCCATGCGGGCGGTGAATCTCCCTGCCGCCTGCGGCTTCCCCTGCGGCTTCCTGCTGTTCTCCTCAAAGGCCACATCTATTATAATAATGGGCTATTAAAGTAGCAGCCAGGGGATCAGGCTGGGGGGGCTCCCCAGGGACCCAGGCGCAGGCTCGGTGAGGAGGTTCAGGGCCCTGGGCTGGGCCGAAGTGGCTCCTTCCTCCCAGACTCGGCCTGCAGGATTCGTGCCCGGGGCCGGTGGGAGCCTGCTCACCCAGACGCCCCGGGACCCCAGGTCCCCGGCAGCAGCCCCAGGCCAGGGACCCCGTGGCTGCTCCATGGAGGCTCCGGTCCCCCTCCGCAGTGCCTGCAGGCTGGGCCTGGGCCTGGGCCGGCCCCACCGTGGCACTAATTCAGACCAGGCCCGGCCTCGGGACGCGAACCGGGCAACCCCCAGCAGCCTTCCTGGGAAGCCGAAATGAGGACCACGTTTCCAACACTTGGCCCCAGCACAAAGGCAATTCCAGACTCTCTGGGTTGGGGGAATCTTAAAAGGCTTCCTGTCCACCCCAACCACCTCTACCACGGCTGCCAGCCAGGCCCAGAGCTGCCCTGCACCTGAGGAGTGCCACACAATGCCAGCTTCGTGCACTCCTCCTGGGATGGGGCACTTGCCCCTCACAGAGTGCGTGCTCTCCCAGCAGCTCTGTCCCTCCTGAAATGCAGGTGAAATTGCTGCTTGCCTTGCCATCCCGAGTGCTGGCCCAGGACCACACAAGACGTGTGCCTTCTCTTCCTAAGAGTGTGTCCCCAGGTTCTGACGACCCCTCTCCTGGTGACACAACCAGGGCCTCACTCGGGGTTGCCAGGCACCGTGGGATCACTCTCAATTTCTGAGCAACTTCGAGATACCCAGGGGAGTCGGTAAACTTTCCCCCACGGGCACAACAGGAACTGGGGACCCGAGGGAGAGAGGCCTTGGTGCAGACGGCAACGTGCGCCATGGAGTGGGTGGGCTGGTTTCAAGGCATCCTTCACGGTGGCGTTAAAAGAATAATGAGCCTGGCGCGGTGGTGCACACCTGTAATCCCTGCGCTCTGGGAGTCTGAGGCAGGAGGACTGGGAGTGTGAGCCCAGCCCGGGCAAAATCAGCAACTTAGGGAAACTCTAGTCTCAAAATACAAAATAAAAAAGGAGCTGGGGTCGTAGCTCAGTGTGAAAGCCCTAAGTTCAATCCTCAGTGTCTCGAAAAGAATTAAAATAATAATAATAGTGATGATGATGATGATGATGATGATGATGATGATGATGATGAAATACACTGGCACCTCAGTTTACCAACTCAATTCTATCCATGATCCTGGTTGCAAACTGAACTGGAAGAGCACTGAATCCAATTTCCCCATAAGGTCAACACTGAACCACTAAATTTGATTCATTCAGTTCTTGTCCAGTTCAGTTTGCAACCAGAATCGTGGAAAGAGCTAAGTTCATGGACTGAAGTCCTTCTTAGTAGCAGCAGCACCAAACCCTTCTACCACTGTCTGCGACTCCCGTCTGTGACCCGGCTCACCAACGTGTCCGGTTCTGGGGTTTGGCTCCCCACCGCCTGGGGCAGGTGAGCAGGGGACAGGCCACACCAGCAGCCACAGACTCAGTGGCCCAGACTCCAGGCGGGACCGGCAGGCTACACGGCCTTCCGGAACCTGTGTCCTCTGGGTGCCACAGGGCATGGTGCAAGGCCGCACCCGCCTCTAGCACCCACTGTGTGCTGGGAAGGGAGGTCACCTTGGCTGGGACCTGCAGCCCCTGGGGAGGATGTGGGCAGGGACCCAGAGCCGGCGGTTTGGAGCAGATCCCGAGACCCGGGGAGGCCACAGCTAGGAGCCAGCCTGGGTTCCCAGGTCCTCCTTCTCATGCCCTTGAAGGGTGGACTCAGTGGAGAAGCACAGGCCAAGGCGAGGTCCAGGTCTGCTGTAGAACAGACAAGGGAGGAGGTGTCTGCCCGAGCACCAGTCTGAACTCTGGGGGTTTGAGGAGCCGGAGCGATTCTGATCCTTGGCCACACGTCCCCGAGAAGGGACTCGGGAGCTGCAAAATGCCCTCGAACCCTTTTTAGACGGCCAGCGTTTCATCAGGGGCTTCATCGAGTGAGAAACCCACAAAGGTCAGTTTTCATCTAAACCAGGTCACAGCAGGGCGGGGAGGGTCTCGAAGGAGCACCCCCTGCGCTCTCACTGGGCAGTGAAGGCTGTGGGAGCCGAGAGTGCCTGAGCAGGGCACTCAGACGGACCTGGCCAGGTCCTCACCAGAGGCCAGTGCTCTGTGGAGGCACCGAGGACGGAGACCTAGGAAAGCAGTACAAACGTGCTCTACACGAACGTCCTTTTTGCTCACCTGGCAGACCATGCTATTTTGGACCTGCCCTTTGTCCTTCAGGCCTGCTGATCTTTTGTTGTTTTGTTGGTTTGAGACAGGGTCTCACTTTGCAGTCCAGGCTGGCCTTGAACTCACTGTGTAGTCCACGCCGGCCTTCAACTCTGAGGGATTCTTCTGCCTCAGCCTCCCAAGTGCTGGGATTACAGGCGTGCTAATGTCTAAGTCTTTGCCTAACTAGTCCCTGACTATTTTCGACTAGTCGTGTGCTGCAGTCCAAACTGGAGGCCCAGCTGCTGATCTCCACACCATCTGTTCATCTGCTCATCTTTCATAAGCACCTACTGTGCACCCACTCCATGTCAGCCCTGTGCCCGCTGAAGGCCACCGACACCTCCCCCTGCACCTGCCAGGAGGGATTAAGAAACTACCCAGGGAAGCCCTGGCTTGGGGGGAATTTTCCCCCAGCTGAGCAGAGGGCGGAGGAGAGAAAAATGACCAATTATGCGTCATCCGTGCCCTCAGATGAAAGGCCCCTTCTGTGGTCCTCCGCCGGCCTGTCAGGCTGTCAACAGCAATTTGACCAGGAATGCTGTGGGCCTGACCTGCTTTTTCAGGATGGTCCCCACTGTCCATTCCCTGCCTGGAAGTGACCAGCCACTGCCCTCGGCGCAGTCCCCTGGCTAAACTTCCTTTAAAACCAGGAAAACTGATGGGAAAAAACAACTCCTGGAAACCTCCACTAATGAAATTTGGAGTTGGGGAGCTTGAGGGCGGGGGGCTCCGGAGGCTTTAATCTGATCCTCGATGCAGATTTTTCCGTGGAGAATGGTCAATTGTTACTCAATTCTAATTGGTTCTGGGTCACTCCCTTCCAAGTAGCTGCTGCATTCTGTTCATTTTTTCAATTAAATCTTAACAATTCACATCTGACAAAATTCAAAAATCTTGTCAAAAATTGTTCCGATTTGTACGGTGGGAATGTGCAGGAGCCTGGAGCGGAGGTGACTTACACACAGGAATCATTTAAGAGCTAATTACGAGCTTGTTCCAGGCACACCTCTGATTTCCCATCCACGCTCTGAAAATATTTGGGAGGAAACCGCCGACCACGACAGGCTGGGCCTATGCCACGGCTGGGTTTGAACCCTGTCCACGGTGCATCTGCTTCCGATGCACCAAGGTAAATGAAGGGGTGGCCAGTTGTGGACAAAGCAAGGCCCTTGCAGCCAGCAGGCTCAAGTTCAAAGCTGCCTCGGGCTCAGAATCTGGGTGACCCCCACACCCCTTTTTATGCATTGCAAGATGGGCCCTGCTGTCCAGATCTGCAACCCTGAGCGACCGTTCCCTGACACTCAGGTGGTGTCCCACAAACAAGCTGTCACCCGGATCCAGGAGTGCTTAGGGCTTAGTCCCAACCTGCGTTTTTCCTGTGAAGAAACCGCAGACCAGAGAGGGCCATGATTTTCTCAGAGCCACGCAGCTGCTGAGGTGCAGAGCTAGGGAGAGAATCAGTCTTCTTCTCGAAGCTTCGGGATGTGTGGCTGTCGCACCCACACACCTGGCTTCTCAGAGCAGTGTGATCCCTGGAGGCCCGGCTCTCTGGGGAGCCCTGGACAGGCTGGACCCCCAACCTGCATTTCAGCAGGATCAGCTGGTTCCCGTCAGACTCCAGTGGCCCGAACAGCACCAAGCGGCCCCAGGTGCCCTCAGTCTCACAGGCTGGGCCTGTGCAGGGCTCCAGGCTCCGGCCACGCCAGACACAAGCAGCTGGCTTCACAGAGAGGGCACCCCTTGCAGGGCATGGCAGCCCCCAGGACCGGGGCTCAAAGACCCCTCCGGGTGCCCCTTCAGGGTCCATCTCCATCTGCCCGTGTGATCCACACCCCCATGTTCCTCCCGGCAGCTCCTGACTGCCCAGGTCACCTCAGGAAGTGTCCTGGAGGGCCTGCCATCCCCACCTGGCTTCTCCACTCCCCTGTGCATGGGCCCCGCACCCCTAAAACCAACTCCCTGCACCCAGCTCCAGCCGTCTCTGGTTAGGGGAGCCCAGGCTCGACCTCAGTCCCCTCCCAGCAGGGCCGCAGGGCAGGTGAGCTAAGTCAGGTGGGCACTGGGGCTCTGGGAAGGCTGGAGCCAGCGGAGCTGGGTGTGGAGAGGGAGGGCGCCGGGCTGGGATGGGCAGCGCCTCGCATGCGGGAGGGGCCCCTTCCTCTGCCAGTTTCAGGCCAGATGTTAGTCTTAGCCTCCGGCCCCCTGACTGCACCCTGTCACTGGGCCCAGGGCCCTGCCCACCCGCACTGCCCAACATCAGCCCGGGCGAGGTTTCGATCCTGTGGTCACCCACAGCCACCCTGGCACCACCGCCCACCAGTCAGGGGTGCAGGCCCACTGCAGCCACCCAGATGTTCTGCCCTCATACCCCAGGGCGGAGGAGGGCTCCTCTCCCAGGGTCCGAGCACAGACAGCACCTGGGGGGGAACTGGGGGTCCGGGGCAGGGTTCCAGCAGCAGCCGACTCTCGAGTGACAAAAGGGGTCACTGGTCACAGTCCTGTGCAGAAAACCAAATCTGGACACAGGCCTCAGCCCTCGGGAGAAATTCAGGGGCCAGTGTTGTGGTGCAGGCCTGTAATCCCAGCACTATGGGAGGCTGAGGCAGGAGGATCGTGAGGTCAAGCCCAACCTGTACAACTCAGCAAGATCTGTCTCAAAAAGTCGCGGGGGGGGGGGGGGGGAGGGCGGGGTTGCAGCTCAGTGGAAGAAAGGGCCCGATTCCGGCCCCAGTGCAGAAAAACAAAACCTCAGAATAGGTGAGGGCTGGTGCCTGCACTGAGACCTGGTGCCAGGAGGTCAGGAGCGCAGACTGGTGCCTGTGTGCTATGTCTGCCAAGGACGGCTCAGGTCCGCAGCAGGGGACGGGTTCACAGACCACGGTCTGCATCCACTGTGCTTGGGAGTCACCGGGCCATGCCCAAAAAAGAGGCACCACGCATGCGTCTCCCTGAGCCCCAGCCGGGCGCGCGGCGGGATGCAGCTGCAGAGCGTGCTGGGAGCGCTGACCCGGAGAACAGCAAGCCGAGCGTGGCCAGGCGGGGACAAACCCGTTGCTGGATTTAAAAAAAAAAAAAACAACTCACCGTGGGAGGCAGAGATCAAGTGTGAGCCCAGCCTGGGCAAATTACTGAGACCCTGCCTCCAAATTAAAAAATAACAAATTAACAGAGCTGGGGATGCTGCTCTGGGGAAAGGCGCCAGGCTCAGCCCAGGATGGAAAAGATCCTGTGCTTCTGCCCAGCACCTGTGCTGGGAGCCGAGGTCGCACAGGCTGCTGGGCACAGGGATGGGCAAGGCGTCCTGCCTGGCCGGCACCGGGGCCAGGGACCAGGTCTGTGGCCCAGAGCAGAGCCAGGCCAGAAGGGGGGCGCCCCAGGCGAGGCTCAGCTGGCCTGCTCCCCGGCACCTCTGCTTGCCTGGCTGCAGTGCATGGATGCGGAGCTGCGGGTCGTGCTCCGGAGGCTGAGTCAGTCTGCAGTTCAGGTCACACACGGAGCTCCAGGGTGGGAAACAGCCCTCAGGTCCTCAGAAACAGAGCCCTTGGATGACCTGGGGCTTCCTCCCAAGGCTGCAAACACGTGTCCACATAAAGACACTGAGCATGGCTGGTCACAGCAGCGGTGCCCACACTGGCCAAGTGGACATGCCCATGGAGAGGTGCAGAAAGACAGATGATCCATGGGGGAACAGTATTCAGCCATGAAGAGGAACGACTCTGCTCACAAGCTCCAGAAAAGGGGCCTCTCCTCCTTCCCACCCTGATGGACCAGAGCAGGGCGGGGGTAATTCTAGCACCCAAGCCCTGGGACGGCCTCAGGGACTTGCGCCCACAGGAGGGGCACAGAGTCTGAATCCTGCCATGCCCAGTAAGGTTTGCACAGCCAAGCTCTGCTCCTCGCTCCTCTCTGTGCCCCACATGTGGCCCTGCTCTGCAAGGTCACCTGAGGCCACACAGGAGGAGCCGGAGCACCACTGGGCATCTCTGCAGCCTCTCGTCCCCTGGACCAGCCGGCTCCATGCCCTGCCACCCCAGGCTCCGCTGTCACCCTGGGTGTGGATCTTGGTCTCCACAGCCCAAGCAGTGGCTCCAACTGAACCCTGGCTTTCCATGGGGTGCTCAAGGGACGGCGCCCTTGGGGAGGCCAGCATGGGCTCCCTGCCCTGGAGACACAGTGGGGGGACGGGCCAGGCTCACCAAGGAGCACCGTCCATGGGGTGCAGTGTCTCCCGTGTCCCTGAGCAGCCCCCCACTGCTCAGAGACCCAGGCCCCACCCCATGCACGCCCCAGACTGTGTGGGTCCCTCGGGACAGGGGCAGGTGCCTCCTCCCACAGATGGAGTCCCAGCTCTGGAGGCCAGCCTGCCTGTGTGCAAAGTGACAGGGGACACAGGAAGGCGACGGCTACTCCTGTCCCAAAGTACCAGGCACAGGCAGACAGGAATTCCACCCAACCTGCCTCACCATGGCACCGGCTTGAGAGCAAAAGCTGGGTATGGCCTTAGACCCTGCAGCCCGGAGACCAAATCTTGGGGTCTGTCGCGAGTTCCCCCAAACCCCGCAAGCATGTGGAGCGTGAGCCACTGTCCAGACACCACCACTGTAGGCAAGGCTTCTGTAGGGCACCTCGCTGCCCACGGCCAGGCCCCATCCTCACAGAGCACTGCTGACCTCAGCTGGGGGATGAACACCCAGGTTCCCATGGGCCGGCAGTGTCTGGATTTGAACCCAGCCCTGGGGCCTTCCCAGGGCACGGGGCTGCCCTGTAGACAGCAGTGCCCTATAAATGCAGGTCGGGAACCAGTTTGCCAGCCCCTGGGCGGCCGATCTCTAACCCTATTCTCTGTCCCGCTGAGCCCAGTGTCCACACTGAGCCACAACACAAAGAGCGGTTCAGGCCCACTTCCAAGAAGAAACCGTGTCCACATCCTCCACTACTCACAGGCTGGAGCGGCCGTCATTTGGAACACAGTGGATTAAATTAATTTTCATTATTTGCAGCTTTTCTATTTGCTTCTTTAATGTCTCCGCTAGGGAACTGAAATCACCAACATAACTTGCAGTAGATTTTCTGTTGGACAATGTTGCCCCAAAGCCCATGAAGCTTTGATGAGATGGAAAGAGCAAGCTAGTAGAGAGATTGGATGACTTTTTACACACACATGGAGTCCTTGCAGTGCCCTAGTTTGATGCCCTTGATTTACAAATAGGAAACCTTGGCCCAGAGAGGGCAAGTGAGTTGCCCAGCATCACGCAGCACACTGGGATGGAGCTGTGTGTTAGCCCTAGGCGGGCACAGAGAGGCAAGGAGATCTTGAGCCACGAGCACGCAGTGTGGCGACATCGAAGGTCTCTCCCATCACCACAGCCTGCTGCCCGAGGGAGTCAACACATAGGCGCTGAGCCACAGCCCCAGGGCCCGGCACTGCCACTGTCCCAGCAGAGGGTCTGGCTGGCTCATGGGCAGCAGGGGACAGTCCCTCCCCCAGCACAGTGAGCCCACCTCCTGGCACCTTGTCCCTCAGGGCCTCAGTTTCCCCATCTGTGGGGGGACATGGACCCTCCATGACCGCCTCCCAGTGGAGGGCCCGGCGGTGCCCCCCAGCCGGGTCGACTGTGTCCGGGAGTCTGCCCAGTGCTGCAGGGGGTGCCCAGGCCCTCGGCCCTGCTGGGCGGGGTCTGGAAGCGCGGGTTGGATGGGGTGACCCTGGAGCCCCGCAGCCTTCAGCCACAGGCCACAGAGGGTGGAGGGCGCCCGGGAGTCCGCCCGGGAGTCCGCGCGGGACGGGACCCGGCCTCCACATGCACGGACGCGTGCAGCAAGGCCACTGCGGCTCTCCGGCACCTCCCACCCTGCATGGGGACTCTCCAAGGGGGCCCCGCCAGAACCACAGGCCTGAGCATCCGGCTCATCACTTGACCCCTGGGCCCAGGAGCCCTCAGCCCTTGCTTCCTGCCCTGGGGCTCCAGGACAAAGGTGAAGGCAAAGGGGGTGGCTCATGTGCACGGCAGGTCCTGAGGCCCAGGTCTCCCTGGGTATCTGTGGCTTCAGACCCACAGTCCCCATGCGTGTGCCACAATCTCCCACACATCAGGCCCAGTGCCCAATGGGGACTCAGTGGGTGTTTGCTGAACGACTGAGTGAGTGTAGACAGGGTGCCTGTTGAAAGGGTTGGAAGGAGCCTCCCAGCTTGCAGAGGGAAAAGGATGCTCAGGGAGCCCCAAGCTCAGGTGGGCAGGGCCTGGCCAAAGAAGCACAACCAGAGAGCAGCTGCACCACCCTGCATCTGCAGCAGGGCTGAAGACACAGGGCGGGGCCCAGCAGAGGGTCCTTGAGGCCTTCTCTTTTGTGAAGTTTGCCTTCTGCACAGGGCCTCAAGGTTGCCTCCTGATACCTGCTTCCCCCTCTGCTTTAGTAACAAGACTCTGAAGACTGGAGTAGTCAAACTCATGAAAGCGTAAGTCCCTGAAAGGGGCTCTGGACCATCGCTAAAAGCTGGGAGAAGGCCCAGCTTTGCCTCTTGTCCTTTCCTGATTCCTGAATAGACTACGAATGTGAGGGTTGGTGCTTCGGCAGCTATACTGTGACCTGGAAGACACAAACCACCCCCTGAGGTTGGTGGAAAGAAAGTCAGGAGTTGTCTCAGGCCTGGGCCGCGCACCTTGAGGCCTTACAGTTGTAGCCAGTGCAGATCCAGACTGGCCTGGTTAGAGGCCTCCCACGTTCCCAGGTCCTGACTGACAGGGTGGCCTCACGAGGTGGGCCTCTGTCGCTGAGCGAGTACCGGCAGGGCCTGGGCGGCTCTGGGGCTGGCTCCTCCTACCTGCGGCTCGGTGCTCCCCAAACGGCCCTTCCCGTGACCCCGCCGGGCCGAGGGAGCTGGGGTGGGGCCCCTGAGCGGCCCAAGCCAGAAAGGACCGCGTCCCGGAGGAAAACTTGGGCTTGGGGGCGTCTTCCGCCCAGGCTTCCGGTTTCCGCCTCGAGGGGGCCCTGCCTCCCCTCCCCTCCCCCGGGCCACGCCGGACCTGGGGAGGCAGCGCCCCGCACCTCCGGGCCTGGGTCCCGGGGACACCGCCCCCTTCTGGGCTCCTTGTCCCTCTGGGGAGGCCGGCGGGGCTCGCGGTCCCCAGCGCAGCTGCCCGGGCAGGGCCGGTGCTCTTCAGGTGCCACTGCCTTGAGACCCGCAGCCTCCCTGTTAGAGGCCTCGGCGGGTCCCCGCAGCCCAGGGGCCTCGATGAGCACCGAGAGCTGCAAGAGCAAAGCTGGGGGCTTCCGAGGTGGGAGGCATTCGCCCCAAAGCCCAACGCCGCCCTTCCAGGCTCGCCCGCCCCAGGCGCTGGGCTTCCCTCTCATTGTTTCTCACTTCTCCTTCTCTCTCTCTCTCCACACTGACCTACGACCCTCGCCTTTTGTTTTATTTTGAGCCGGTGTCGCCAGCCCACCAAGCTGCCCAGGCGGGGCTCATACCTGCAATCTCTCTAACTCAGCCTCCCAGGGTGCCTGCGGTGAGGTGGTCCCTTAATGCTGCTTACCTGACTGTCCCCTCCGTGCTAGTGACTCCTCCGGGAGCCCTGACTAATACCTCACAGGGTCACCAGGAGACTAAAAACACGGAGTTCCGGGATAGCAGCCCCGAGGCGACCCCACGGGCTTGGGACGTGTGCCCACCGCCGGGAGGACGCGATGTCACCTGGCCCTCACCTCCCTCCCCCATCTCTGCTTCTGCATGGTTCCCCGCAGCGGCCAGCGCCTGCCCCATTGGGGACACCGATCCTGCCCCAGGCTCTGGGAGAGGGACCCAGGCCGGAAGCAGGTGAGGGGCACTGGGAAGGGGGGTGTCCTTTGGAGCTGGGAAACTGCACCCCTCTGCCTGGTCTTGAATCCAAGGGAGACTACAGTGGGGTTTCTCTCCCACAAGCTCCTGGGGCAGGCAGGACTGGTGCCCTGGCCTGGGGTGAGGCCTGCAGAAGAGACGCCGCTCCACCCACAAGGTTCAGGGCAGGTGATGGGCAGGGAACACTGAGGACCATGGGGAAGAGGCCACTGGCCACCCCGGGTTAGGAAAACGCCGGCGAGAATCACACCTCATGCACCCCACGCAGGGCGTCCAGGGGATGGGGCCTCTGAACTCCAGGAGGGTGCCCCGCCAGGCATCCCAGCCACTGGGAGGCTGAGGCAGGAGGATCCCACGTAAGAGCCCTGGCTGGACAATTTAGCGACTTAGGGAGACCCTGTCTCAAAATAAAATTAAAGGGGCTGGGGCTGCAGCTCAGTGGAACAGTGCTTGCTTGGTACATGTGAGGCAGGGTTGTATCCCCAGTGCTTACTAAAAATCACATGCACAGCTGAAAAACTAACAAAGGGCAGGGAAAAAGAAAAACAAGTAGCTGGTAAGGGAGGCAGAAGACCTGGCAGGGACCCTGCGGAACGCTGCCCTGACACTGTGTAGAAGTGCGCGCTTTTCAAACAGCCAGGCCTCTCCTGCTCACTCCCCCCGCCCCAGCTCCTCCATTCAGACTCTCTAGGATTCCACAGGCAAATGTCTCTTTCTCTAAACACAAGAGGAAGAACCGGTGTGGCGGTGCACGCTGGAGGCCGGAGAACCAGAGTTTAAACCCAGTGTGGGCAACTTCACGACTTACCCAGACCCTGTCTCAAAAAACAAACAAACAAAAGGGCTGGGGACGCAGCTCAGCGTCAAGGCCCTGGGTTCAATCTGAGTGCCATAAAAAATAAAAGAAGGAAAACACACAAAGAACAAAGGATTCGGTGGGCGGCTCCCCGGGTATGAGATTCGCCAGGCTCCTGGACTGGGCCGCGCGCCTGCCCGGCCCCGGGGGAAGCTCACCCCCTCCCGGGAGAAGCTCACCCCCTCCCGGGAGAGGAGGACACCCAGCTAGGTGCTGGGTTTTGTCCTGGCCACGCGTTGCCTACTTTAAAATTAAACGAGTCCGTCTTCTCCGTGACAGTATAGGTGGCCCCGATGGCCACGGCTCCTTATCGGCTCCCCTGCCCTGCCCAGCTCCGGTCCTGAGCCCGGAGGGAGGGACCGGGAGGAGGCCACCTGGCCGGGCTCTCGGAGGCCGCAGGTTCCTTCGGACCTCGGGCCCCTGGGAAGGGGGAGGCGGGAGGCCGGCTGCCAGCTCAGGTGAGGCTCTGCCCGGCCAAGTCTCAGCGTCCCAGGGTCCGAGTCGGGCTTCACTGGTCTGAACCGCGCCGTGGCGACCGCACCGCAGATCCCCAGGGCTCCCCAGTATCCAGCCCCACCCCGCGGCGCCGCCCACTCAGGCAGAGCCAGCCCTGGCCTGGCTCTGGGAGACCCGGGGCCTGAAAAGGGGGGGCACGTGGCCCGGAGGAGGGAGGCGCCAAGCGGCGGGACAGCTTTTAACGAAAAGCAGTGGAATCCTCCGCGAACCATTAGGCTAATGCGCGAGGCGGGGATCAATGCGCCCCGGGGTGGAGGGCTCAGGTCGGGCCGCCCCGGGGGAAATGGGTTTGAGATTTCAGAATCAAACTGGACCCAGGAGCTTGGCGGGGCAGCCCCAGAGGGTCCAGGGAAGGTGGCAGTGGGGCGGGAGCCTGGCAGAGGGTGGGCAGGGGCAAGATGCGAGGGGAGGGGAGAAGTGGAGGAGAGAGGGAGAGGGCCGGAGGGGTCCCTCTCCAAGCCCAGCCTCTCCCCCAGCTCGAGCGCTAGGGACCCAGCGCTGGGAAGGGACAGCTGAGGTCCTGCAGGCCCGAACCACAATCAGACCCTCAGCATTTTTCATAGGGCCCCCATTTTCTGGACCTCTCGGGGCCTGGGCCCAGGGCTCCCGGCTTCGCCCACAGCGGGGAGCACGCTCCTGCGCCTGGCCCAACGCTTGCCTGGCTGAGGTGTAGAGCGGAGCCCAGTGGCCATCGGTGCCTTTCGGGGGCCACACTGGGCCTCCCTGTAACGGGACCCAGGAGAGGCTGGGGCTGGCCAGTCCCTTTGAGGGGCTGGAGTTTCCTGCGGAGGGGCCCCTCCCATCCCACAGCTCTCGGCTGGGTCACCCTGGACTGCAAGGACCCCCAGCGCACACTCTTGAGGGTCCTCGTAAACAGTCCGTGCCTGGGCGTCATTTGATGGTCTCCAACCCACGGCGACAAGCGACCCTCCTGGAACCAGGCCCCGGCTCTGCGAGCTTCCAGCCGGGTCTCTACGGCGGGGAGGGTCCTGGCCACGACGCCACCATAAGAAGCTTCGAGTGAGGACCCCCGTCTCGTGTGGAGGGCTCCAGGGAGAGGCGGAGGGGGCTCGAGGAGGGGTGCGGCCCCGCGGAGCCCAGCTGTCCCCTCCCTCCCCGGCCGGGTCTGTGTAATGGCGAGCCCCAATCTCGCGTGCGCCTGGGACGCCGCGCGGCTGCACGGGATCGGCGGCTCTGGGGCCTGGGCCCGGGCGGACGGAGCTCGACCCCCGCAGCGGGGCCCAGGGTCTCAGACTCGCTGCTCCCCTGCTGAGGACGGGGACAAGTGGCGGTGGGTTTTGGTGCCCGAGGAGAGCTTGGGCCTGAGGTGCGGCCCGGCGCGGGGAGCAGCGGCGGGGCGCAGAGGCCCTGGTGGTCAGAGCACCCCCTCGCCCGCCGCCTGCCAGCTTCCTCCTCTTTCCGGGCAGGAGTGGGGGGAGGGCCCGAGGGGGCCAGGCCGCAGAGCTGCCCCCCGCCCCCAGGACCAGCCAGAGCAGCCTGCGCGACCTCCACCTGCACGTCCGGATGATGCCACCCCCTCCCGGGCCCTCTCCCCGGCTCCAGCTTAGCGGGGCTCAGGTCCTCCCCGGACTGCGCTGCGGAGGCGCCGGGGAACGGCAAAGGCCCGGGGTGAACACTGGAGAGATCGGGAGGGGCGCGCGAAGGCCGCGCCAGACTCGGAGACGCCGGGCGACGCCAGGTGAGCCGGGCGGGGCTGGGGCCCGGGGCGCCGGCGGGCCGGAAGGGAGGCGCAGGGCCGGACGCCCAGGGCGGAGGCCGCGAGGGTCCCCGGGGGGTCGGAGGAGGGGTCGTCGCGTGCGCGCGTCCCAGGCACCGCGAAGCTGGCGCCACTGCCCGCGTTTCGCTGCGCCCAGCTCGGCGGCCTCCGCGGCCGGCCCAGGCGCCGCCTCCCGTCCACGAGAAGCCGCGGCGCCAACTCCCGCAGCCCGGCCCGGAGACGAGGGGCTGGGTCGGTTAGGGTCTGAGCGGCGCCCCAGCCCCGCCGGGTCTCCGCCCCCCCCCCCACGGAGGCCGGGCTCGAAGGCGAGGAGGGGCGATGGGGAACCTCGGGCGAGGGTGCAGAGGGGCCCCGGCAGAAGCAGGAGCCCAGAGGAGGGAGGAGAGCGGAGAGAATCCGGAGGAGAGGCTGGGACAACCGGGCAGCACGGAGCGGGGAGGCGCTGCGGGGCCGTGGGCGACCGATGCCCAGGGGTCAGCAGCTTCCCGCTGCCCTTCCTGAAAGCTGCTGAGAGCCGGGCCCCGCAGTGCGGCCTGGACCCCGGGCCCTGGACAGGCGCACACCCCGCGCAGGCCCGAGGCCTTTCGGGCGGCGCTGTCCCAACGGAGCCCCCTTCACCTGCTCTCCCGGGGCCCCACGCCCAGCCCTGGGCCACCCAGCCGGGGTCCTGCGCCTCTGGCCTTGCGGACCCCAGGACGGAGGTGCCTCTGGAAGTGTCCCAAATCGCACCGGGTCTGCGGAGACTCGGGTTGGTCGGGGGCGGAGCCCGCCCGCAACCCTTCGGCCCCGGGGGACCCCGTACCCGTCCGGAGAGGTCTGGGGACTGCACGCGCGGCCACTGCGCTGGGAATCCGAGAGCGCAGGAGTCCGGGAAAGCTTCGTGGAAAGAGGAAGGTTTGAGACTCAATCGCTCTACTGACTCCGAATTAATGGGCTTTAATGCGCACAGTCTGCTAAGACGAAAACAGCCGGGTATAAACCGGACCCAAGAGAGACCCGGATCGGGTGAATAAACCAGGAACGAAACAGCTCCCCCGCCCCCCAAGCGCGAAGCCTCGCTTCCGGCCCTCACTTTCCCAAACACTTTGTTATGGAAGTTTTCAAATACGAAACAAAAGTAAACCGCTGCGGGGAGGAAACCTTGTACCCACCCCGACTCCACAATTAACTCTTGACCTCCCTGGTTTCTTTCTATTCTCCTCCTTTTGTTTTTACTAATTAATTTTCGTTGCCGTATTTTAAAACAAATGCAGGTATCGCAGCATCTCACCGGGAAATACATCACTGCATCTGTAACTTTTTAAAATAACTATCTGGCTACCCATCCCAGCTCCCGGTAAATCCACAGCCTGGTCTAGCACTCAGAAGCCGCTGGCTGTTGGTGATGAAAATGCAGACAGCACATTTCTGTTTTGACTTTCCTTTGATGTTCAGGTAGTCAAGTCCTGTTACTTTTGTGCAAGGGAAAAAACAAAAAAACAAAAATTGAGACCGTCAGCTGTGGAGGCCGCAGGGGCGGCCCGGCTCCTCCCCAGGTGGTGAGGGGTGAACCCCACATGCCCACAGTGGTCTCGGTTCTCTCACCTGCTGGAGCTCCACACCTTAGCAGTGAGGGCAGGGCTTCCCTCCTGGCCCACCTGGGAGGCAGCTCCCCCTCCTCCTTGGGCAGCCAGGCATCCTGAGCTACCGTGGGGACCTAGAGAACCAGATACCCAGGAGACCTCTCAGCTCCTGAGAGGCTGGCACCCCACTTCCCAGCAGCCTCCCAGGTGGGGAAGGACATCAGGACCCCGAAAGAGGGGGAGACCTTTCAGGGAGCAGCCCCCAAGGTGTAGGATGGAGGCCAGCAGCTGGTCTCTGGGCGTCCTACAATCCGTGCTCCCTCAAAACAGGTTGCTAGGTGGGGAAAGAAGGGCACAAAGGATGTGGGGGAGAGCCTGAGGGGCAGTGGAGAGAGGGAAAGCCCCTGGGCCGCCCCTCCCCCAGCACTCACCTGGCCGGCGCCCAGCCCTGGCCTCCACCCAGCTGGGCTGTTTCCTGGGCAGGCCCTGGGCCAAGGCTCTGGGAAGCTTCGAGCCACCTCTCCTGCAATCGGTGACAGGCTCAGGGCTCCACAGAGTGCTCCCACCTGGAGGAGAGCCACAGCACCTTCCTGGGCAGCAGGGCTGTGTATTTGCGGTTCAAAGGCCAGGCTGGCAATCCCCAGGCCAGCAGCCACTCTGTGACCCTGGATGCGACCTGCGTGGGGCAGACAGGCAGGGTGACCTGAGTCTGGCCCGGGACACCACTGCCTCAGCCCTCCTGGTGCCCTGGGTGCAGATCTGCCTTTGGGGCCCGCTGGTGAGGGGCCTTCAACCCCCTCACTGCTCTTGTGGACCAGAGGACTGCGGGCTGGCGGGCAGCCTCAGACCTGGTCTTATACCTAGCTCTCTCCAAGCTACAGGCCGGTCCTCATCCTCCGGGTAGGAGAGTAAACCGAGGCTTGGAGAGGGAGGGGCTTCCAGCAAGTTTACCAGCAGGATTCCGCCCACTAGTGGTTCCCTGCTCAGTGTCCAGAGCCCATTTGACCCAGCTGGGCTCAGGGGCTCAGAGGGGCTCCCCTCCAGGGAGCCTGATTTGGGGGAGTGGAGCGGGCAAGGCTGATGTGAACCCGGAGGAGGGAGGGAGGGCCACGGTGAGACAGATCGAAGCCATCCATCTCTGCCAGCCGCTCGGAGCCAACGCGCCCGAGGTGCGCCACGATCGATGGCGCAGGAGCTGGGGCTCCGAGGGGCCGGCGCCCCCAGGGGCTTCGCAGGCTGAGCTGTGTGGGCCTTGCCTTTGACCCAGCAGGCGCCCGTCCCCAGGACTGAGAGCCTCTGGCTGACTGCCGAGCAGGGCAAGTTCCCTGAGCACAGCTGGGGATCCGCTGCCTGGGCGGGGACCCTTCTGCATGTCCTGCCTGGGACATAGCCTCTCCCTTCCCATCTCTCTCCATTGCGCTTCTGAGTCTTGAGCCCAGAGGCCTGGAAATTGCTCTCCAGCCCAGTCTCACTAATTCAATAAAAAACAGCCCTGTCTTCAAATCTGTCCCACAGTTGAGCTGGTGGACTTGCCTGGTGCCAGTGGCCAGTGGCCACCTCCCCTGCCCTTCGCCTTCTGGAGACCCCATGGCTCCTACGAGTACCTCCCAGTGGTTGTCAAGCCGATTTTGCTGGGAGCTCTGGTTGGACCCATCTGCCACTGAGGGACCCATGGTCACTACAAGACTAGGAACTGGTTGCATTATGGCCATGAGCCTTTATCCTGGGTTTTCATCATCCTGTTCAGGACAGGCTGAGCAGAAAGCCCCCAGGACCTGGAATCCAGAGGCCTCCACTGCTGGCACAGCACTGCCCTGCTGCTGGCCCACAGTGCCAGACAGCAAGCGGCAGAGAGGCCCAGACCCTTCAGAGCCAGGGTCTGCACTGGGCTCCAGCATGGTCACCGTGGTTGCTGGTGACCAGTCCCTTCTGGGGACCAGCAGCTGTGTTCCGGGATTGGATGAGGCCAACCAGCAGCATGGACACCAAAGCCTAGAAAGGGCACTGGGTGGGGGGAAGATGGGAGGGGACACCCCACTACCCTCCTTCACTGCTGGCTGGGGAGGCCAGAAAATAAACTCATTTCATTGGAGTGGATCATAGTCCCTCCCAGGAGAAATCAGCAAAAACAGGCTTACTAGTAAGAAAAGCAGTTGGGGTGGCATGGGCAGGGGAGCCCCAGCTGCCCTATGGGGGAGGTGGGCTAGGGAAGCACCTGCTAGCCAAGGACCTGTCCCCTCCACAGGCCCCAGGCACTGCACCAGCTGCTGAAGGACTGGCCACAGACCCCAGGGGCTGACTGCCACCGATGGGCGATGCCCCAGGACAAGTGGCACCTTCTCTAGGGTGTCTGGTACCTACAGTATGGCAGGGTGAAGTGGAGGGAGGTGGTTTTCAGGGCCTTCATTCTGCACGGACCCTGAGCGACCTCCCCCACTCAGAAGCACCAGTGTCCTCCACCAGCCCACACGGGGCAGACCACCATCTTCACCCAAAAGGAGGCCGATCAGCTTGGTCAGGTGACAGTGATCCGGCCCCCAGGGACAGCTTTCAGGGAGCAGCCTGGCTCAGGCAGGAGCTGGGGCTCCCCGCTGCCATCACTCCCCCAGGCTGGCCTTGGCAGTGGACATGGAGCTCCAGGGCCCTTGGGGAGAACTCTGGTCACCCAGCTTCACTGCTTTTGGTTCGGAGCCAGGCCTGGGAATTCTGGGCCACCCCCACCTCTGCTTCCCTGGCCCTCCCAAGGCCTTTCTGGAGTCCAGGGAGTCCTGTCCATCAGAGGAGCAGGCTCAGGGAGTATGGACCCCACCACCTGCCCCTGTCCAGGGGCTCCCAGCCAGCAGGTTCCCAGGGTCACACAACAGCCAGGCTGTCCACAAAAGTCCCTTTTTATTCCATACGCAAATAGGCATATTCATCAAAAAAAGGAAGTCTTCACCAGAGACCTGGAGGCCACAGCCCAGGACAGGAGCCCTGGCCCCCTGGCGGCCTGTCCCCATCTTTGTGGCAGGAGGTCTGGTTCCAGCGTGGGGACAGGGCTCTCCACCCCGGGGAGCGGCCTGCTGTCTAGCTCCCATTGTAGTCCCAGGAAGAGGCATCTTGTGCTGAGGAACAGTATGAGTGAGGGGCCAGTCTCCTGGAGCCCCTGGGGCAGCCTGTGTTAAGTTTTCGTTTGCTCCTGAGCTGTGTGCCTGGCTCCAGTTGTCTTTGCAGGGCCCATTTTCCCAGCGAGGGGTCCAGCCTTGTAGCTGGTGGGAAGCCGCTGTCCAGCTGCCCCATGCATTCTGGGGGCTCCCCAGGCCCGCGCCCGTCCTCCAGGTACCCAGAAGACCTGGGCGCCGCCCACACGCCTTGCGCCCCGCGAGCAGCATCAGCTCAGTGGCGCGGCCCGGGAGGAGCGCACGCGGCTCACACCAGGCCTGGCATCTGCGCCCGCAGGAAGGGCACGGAGGCGGCAGCAGGGAAGGCGGCCAGCGGGTAGGCGAGCGCCCCGGAGAAGCCGAGCAGCGGCGCGGGCGGCGGGGGCGCGGGGGCCGCCAGGGGGAACGGCAGCGCGGCGGGCGGCGCGGGCGCGGGACTCTCGTGGTAGAGCACGGGCACTCGCACCAGACGCTGAGCGCCCGGCGGGGACAGGCTGGCCGCCTCCAGCTCCGCCGCCAGCTGCCGCTTCCACTTGTTGCGGCGGTTCTGGAACCAGATCTTGACCTGCGTCTCGGTGAGCTGCAGCGAGGCGGCGAGGCCGGCGCGCTCCGCGCTGCTCAGGTAGCGCTTCATGTCGAATGCGGACTCCAGCTGGAAGACCTGGCTGCGCGAGAAGACCGTGCGCGTCTTCTTCTTGCGGCCGCCGCCGCTGCCGCGCGCCTCCCCAGCCACAGACGCCGGGGCCTCGGCCAGCCCCGCCGCCTCCTCCCCGCAGGCTGCCAGCTCCGCCGCCTCCCGGGGCACTGCTCCGGGCCCGAGGCCCCGCGGCCAGGCACCCTCGGCGCGCCCCATCTCCTCTCCGGCCTCCGGCGAGTCCCGGTCGCTGGCTGCAGAGGAGGGGGCATAACGGTTGGTTCCCAGCGCTAGTCCCAGACACGTCCCCGAGGCCAGACAACTGTCCCACCTCGAGGTGGCCCACAGCCAGGACCCTGTGCAGCCCGGCATCCAGCCCCGGCCCCGACGAAGAAACGGGGCAGGGGAGGCTGCAGGAGTGGCCCCCAAGACCAGAGAGCGGCTGCAAACCTACCCTTGGTTACCCCCGCTTAGACCGAAATGCACACCCACGCCCAGGGGATGGCCGAGGAAGGAGAGGAGAGGAGAGAAATGAGAGACATACGAACAGCAGGCTGACCTGGCCACTGCCCGGCTGCAAGCTGGGCCCCTGGAACACTATCAAGCACGGGACGTGAAACCCGGGGCAGGAGGACAGAGGCACTTCCAAGAAGGCCCAGACTTGGGAATGAAGACAGCAGCCATTCCCACAAGAGCCCTGGTGGGGTCACGGGATCCTGGGCCTGACTGACCCCGCAGAAGCACGCCCTCTCCCACCACACCTGCGTGGGCTGTCCTGCTTGTAGGTTTGAGGACACACAGGCCCCAGGGGAAATGGGGGGGCCCTGAGTGCCTGCTCCAGGGCTCTCCAGGGATGGCAAGGGAGGAGGCTGGTTGAAGAGGTCTGCCCGACCCCTGGGACCTCTGTGGGATGGAAGAGGGCAGGGCCCCCAGGAGCCCACAGGGACCAGCTCGGAGGTCGGTGGAGGGTGGAGGGTGTGCCGGTCAGTCGGTGCCTTCACCGGCATTGCGGACCCTGGTGGGCTGTCTGTGCTGTGTGCCGTCTTTGGAGGCTGCAGATTCCACTCGTGTCCCTGCCCAGTCCCTGTGCAAAGCATGGGCCCTCCTGTGCCCAGAGTGCCCACACCACCCGAGCTGGAGAACCCTGTCTCCCGCCACTCCCCAGAACCCTGATGCCTGGAGGCCCACGGACTGCCCTGCTCCGGTTGGAACCTGGGACCCTAACCCGGACCCTAACCCGTGTTGCGCGAAAAAAGGAGGAGCGGTCTCTTGGCCGGGCTGCCAGCTGGGCTGCAGGTGGGGCTGGCTCAAGGGGAAATGGGGAACAAATGTCACCCCACGGGGACACCGAATGGACTCCCCAGATTTCAATGAAGCCTCAGAGGCCCTGGTCCAGTTCACAGGATGTCTGGGCTCTGAGCTGGGGCCCTCTGGCCGTGGGGGTGCTCCCAGCCCAGAAAGGGGGTTACCCAGCAGGTGAGAGGGCTCATAGGCCACCTGCTCCCCAGCACACTCAGACCTGTGGGCAGACACCCAAATGGATTCCAGAGCTAGAACTGGAGGTCAGTGCTCAGCTGGCCTCCGGTGTGTGTTTGGGGGAGCAAAATGGGAGGTGAGAGTGGTTTAGCGTCTTGGTCTTCCTTCTGGGGTCCTGTCTCGGAAGGACAGGTCCACAGGGGAAGCACGGATCCTGGGGAGAGGGAGAACCCTGGGGCCCAGGATGCTCAGGCTAGAGGGGTGGGCGGCTCTAGGGCAGAGATGCCCCCACGCCCAGTCTCTGGGCCCTCGTCGGTGAACAAAGGCCAGGGAGGAGGAGAGGTAGGAAAACTGGACAGGGCTTGGACAGGACCTCCAAGGGGTCCCCTCTTGCCCCACAGCCCAAGGGCCTGGGAGAGCCCAGAGGGAGGTCCAGGCCCCGTCCCAAGCACCATCCCAAGCCCCAGGCATGCACAAAGGAAAGAGTTGGGGAGCCTTCGTCCCTCCTACCAGGCCCGCTCCACAGACCCCCACTTAGTGCCGCTTGGGGCTGTGGCCGACTGCTGGGCGGGCCCTAGTCCTGTTCTCCCTTTATCTTTTCTCCTATCAGCCAGGGATTTGGGGCTTTTGTTTTTTGCATTTTCACTTTCCCCGCTCTCAGCACAAAGCTCTTCCTGCCTCCACCCTTCCATTTTCTTTCCCCAGTGCTCTCTCCCATCTTCTCCTCCCTCGTCCCAGTCCGACTTCGCTCTTCTTTCCCCCTCCTCTTCCACAGCCTGCAGTGCCGGTCCCCAGGCCCCTGTGCACCAGCTCCCGCTTAGGGCCCGCAGAGCCCGTCAGGGCACAGCCGCAGGTCGGACGGTCCCTGGAAGTAGGTCCCCAAGCCCGCCCAGCCGGGGGCTCCGCGAGGGCCCATAGGACCCTGGCCCGCTGCAAGTCGGGGAGGGTGGCCGGAGAAGACGGCAACGGACGAGAGCCCGGGGTCTGGACCGGCTGGGGACTGGGGCGCCGCCTGCCTCCCGCTCCCCCCCGCCCCGTGCCCCGACTCACTGTCAGGGCTGAGGCCGCCCGCGCAGCCGCCGTGCGCCCGTGAGTGCCAGCGCGTCGCGGCTCCGCAGCCGAGCGCGAAGGGCGGCCCGGGCCCGGGGGGCGGCCGGGGACCGAGGCCCAGCGCGCCGGGCCCGAGCAGCGCCCGCGCCCGCGCCTCCCCGCCGGGCCCCGGGTCCTCGCGCGGCTGTCGCCGCCGCCGCAGCCTTCGCCGGCGCGCGTGCGGGGCGTCGTCCTCCTCGGGGGCGTCGTCCTCCTCGCCCTTGGCCTCGGCCGCTAGCAGGTTCTCGATGAGGAAGGAGGAGGCGCGGCCCGGGGTGGCGCGGCCCTGCTCCGTGAGCTCGTCCGGCATCGCGGCCGCGCTCCTGGGGTCCCGGTCCCCGCGGCGGGCGGCGGCGCGCGGCTCGCCAGCGCGCGCGTGGCCTGCCCTGGAGCCCCCGTCGGATCCGGGGGCGGCGGCGGCCTGACGCGGAGAGGCCGGGGGAGCGGGCGCCACAGCCGCTCGGGCCGCCGCCTCGCTGGCCTCTCACGTCGCGCTCGGGTCGCTGCCCGGGCCGGGCTCGCGGGGCGGGGCGCGCGGGGCGGGGCGCGCGGGGCGGGGCGCGCGGGGCTGGCGGGAGGCCGGCTCGGCCGGGAGACGCGGGACCCCGGGCGCGGCCACGCCCCCCACGGCCCGACTCACCCGGACCCTGCGCGCCGGTGGTGGGGCCGAGCGGGCGGCCCGGGCGCAGGCGGGGGCGCGCCGGTCCCTTGCGCGTGAGGCCTCGCGCGTCCGCACCACCCCCATCGGGGGCGGGGCCTCGAGCAGGAGGCTGCCCATTGGCCGTGGGCCCGGAGGAGGAGCGGGCTGGCCAATCGCCGTGCGGCGAGAGCTGTAATTACCTCGCGGAGGCGAGTGTGGGCCCGAGCAAAGCGGGGTGCCTGTGTATGCGCGCGTGGCATGTGCGTTTGTCCAGGCGCGTGCATGTGCGTTCGTGCGTGTGCATGTGTCCGCGTGGTGGGGCCGTGAAGACCTTTGGTTTCTAAAAAACCGCGAAAACTTGGGCCACAATCATATCTTTTGTGTGTGCGCCCAGGATCGAACTCAGGACCTTGTGCTTTCGAGGCAGGCAATGGCACCCCTGAGCTAAATCCCTGGCCCAATCTTATTTTGTAAACTGATCCCAGGTGTAATTTAAAAGTAGGAATTCTTCCAACGCAGGGCTGTGAAAAGGCGACACGTTTTAATACTGAAGCAGCTTTCAGTGCCCTCTTCGTCTGACAGAACTCGTTCCCCGGTCTGTGTGCGCTTCTCAGACCCCACAGGGCCCTGCCGCCTGCCACCCGCCCGGTCGCGCCGAGTGGAACTGTCTGCACTGCCGGGCACCCCGCTCCGGCCTCCCCGAGTCCCAGGCCTCGAAGGATTCAGACCCGCCACCGGCCGCTGCCCAGGCACGGAGGTGTCCAGCGCAGGCCCCATACCCTTTGCGCCCCCGTTTCCGTTACAAAGTGGGGTTCCCGCCTAGGATGACCCAGGCCCAGCCTCAGCTCTCTGAGGGCGGCGCTGGGGAGTGGCCTCTGACCCAGGATGGGGCGCCCCGGGTCTCTGCAGTGTCGCCGGCGGGTGGGGCCATCTGGAGAAATGCGCCAGCCTCGGTGCCGCGCGGCAGGGTCCCGCGGGTGCAGATGCAGGTCCTCACCTTCCGCCTCCATTAATGATTAATAATCTCCCACGGCCCACGGTGAAGGGAGCATCGCCCCATCTTCCAGAGGAGAAAACTGACGTGAGGACAGGAGACCACATCCACGGAGGCCTGGGAGTCCAAGATCTGGGCTTGCCGAATCCCATCCCAAGTAGGAGTACGGCTGGCAGCAGAGCATTGGGGAGAGGGACCGGAGGAAAGAGCACAGGACAGGTGCGGCCTTTGGGGTCCGCCAGCTGCGGAGGTAAAGCCGGGTGCCCCAGTGGGCGGGGACTGAGCCTAGTGGCTGCTGGACCCTGTGCTGGAAGCTGACTTCTAGGCAGACTCCAGGACCAGGCAGGGCAGGAAGAACTAGTGATGGATGCCTGCGTCGTTTAACCTGGAAGCCCCCAAATAAGTGAGCGCTCCCTTCACAGAAGATGACACTGAGGCGACTTCACTATGGAGAAGCCGAGCCAGGCCCAAGGATTGACGATCGATCAGAGAGGTAGAGGTGCCCGGGCCAGGGGGGCTGGGCCCAGGAAGGGGGAGAAGATGGGCCCCCAAATTCATTTGGAGATGCAGACAAACCCTGGGCAGACACGGTCTAATGGAGGGCACCTTTGACAGATGGGTAAACTGAGGAAAGAGAGGGGTCTGGGAGAAAGAAGATAGGTGGGGAGGAGCGCGATTTAGGTGACCCTCGGATCTTGCAGGTGTCCTCCAGTCCAACCGAGCGCTCTCTGGGTCGCGCGATCTCCATGTCCACCGTTTCCATGTCCGCCCGCGGGGCTTCCTCCAGCCCAAGCTCTGCTCCCTGCACTCTTCAGTCACGTGGCCCCGACAGGCGCCTCATCTGGTTTCCTCTAACAGCGGCTGAGCTCGGCTGTGATGGAGGCCAGCCAGGTGGGAGAGCATCGCTGGGGAGCTTCCCAGGCTTCTGGGCTCCCACTGCCTGGTGGGGGCTGCCTGGACCGGTCAGGGTGCAGAGGCCTGGGAGAGTGCGCCTGGTCCCTGGTGTCCTTGGGGTGGTGGAGGCTGGGACAGCCGACCTGGTCCTAGCCCCGGGTGCGCAGCATGAGCACTGTGGAGTGCAGCTGGCTGCAGTGGAGGAGAGGGCTGTGTACGGCTGCTCGAGCTGGCGGGACTGGGACTCGCCTAGGCCGCTGCCACCTCCGTGCCAGTGCTGGTCCTGGGTCCTGCGTTAGAACGGACCAGGCTGTCTGCTGCACTGGAAGCGGGAGTCACTGCCTCTGCGACCCTCACCATCTGTGGGCATTTCTGGGGCTTCCAGGGCTAGGACACAAGGTTTCCAGGTGCTGTGAGTCCTAGGCAGGATTCTGGGGCTGAGGGACGGCCCATCCAGAAAAGCGTGGAGCTTCACTCTTCTGATCCCCGCCTCCACCTCTGTGGGGACCTGGCAGATGCCACCTTTCTTCACAGGCCACACCCACCACGCCTGGGGTCTCCCTCATTTCCCAGTGTCTTCTCTGAGCCAGCGAAACAGTGCTTGCCTTCAGCAGGGACTGCTTTTGTCACCATCACTTCCATGTCCCCAGTGCCTGGCGCAGGGGCTGGGAGCCCAGAAATCCCATCAATCTGAGCGAATAGTCCCAGGAATATAAAGTGGAGTGGTGACTGCAAGCAGCCACTGCCTGCTTTGTCCTAATAAACTTTTCCTTTTGCAAATCCTGTGTTCCTCCCTTCCTTAAACGCGGTGTCCCTTGGTGGCCTGGAGGAGCATGGCTCAGGGCCTTCTCTTCACACCCTAAACTCGGCAAGCTCAGGTCCCTTACAGAGGGTAGTCTTTCCATAGAACGCCGGAGTAGCCTCTCGTGCACTGTCCATGCCTTAGAATACCTAGCATAATGTAAATGCTATGTAAATTGTTGTATTGGTTTTGTTTTTTTGCAGTGCTGGGGGTTGAATCCAGGGCCTTCACACTGAACTAACCCCCAGCCCTTCTTATGTTGTATTTTGAGAGTCTCACTGTCACTAAACTGCCCAGGCTGGGCTTGAACTTGCCACCCTCCTGGCTGGTTTTACTGTATTTAGAGAACAATGGCAAGAGGGAAAGTCTGTACGCATGCAGCAGATGCAGTTTTTCTTTTGAATCGAAGCCCACATTTGCAGTTTTGATCTGTGGTGGTTGCCTCCGAGCGTGGGGAGGGTGTAGATGAAGAGGGCCGCCCGGTGGTGGGAAGCTCAGCAACACGCCCTCTCCCTTCAGCTGGGGTGGAGTCCAGGGCCTTGCAAGGGCCGGAGCCATTGCCACCCCACTTCTCAACCTCTCCGCTCACGCCCCTGCCATTGTCCTCTCGCACACACGTGTTCCCCAACAGTAGGCGGTTTGTCCCCGGGCCATGAGGTCGGTGGGTGGGCTGATCCGAAGCACATTTGCTTATTCATCTGGGCTGATGCTGGCTGTCTCTGAGGGACCCTATGAGCGTCTCCAGGTGAGCTGGGCCCTCAGTGTGGGGTCCCAGAGCGGTGGGAACGGAGGTGGGCTCTGGACAGTGGTGGGGTGCACCCATGTCTCGCGCACTGGATTGACTGCAGCAGCTGTAGCCTCCCCCAAGTTTGGGGGGACTGGGCCACGGGCCTTTTGTCAGTGGTCCCAGGAGAGGCTGTGCAAGTACAAGTACAAGCCCCACTAGGGGAGGTTTTTAGGTTGCTTCCAGCTCTGCTTTGCCCATAGTATCGGAAGAACACACCTCAGGCCACCACGTTCTTCAAAGGTCTCAAGGTCTCCTGCAGACCCTGGGGCCTTCAGAACTCTGAAGGTGGGCAGGGAGGCCTCGTCCTGGAGGCAAAAGTTCTCTGCTTGCCAGTCACCCAAGGAGCTGCTGGGTCCGAGACAGCACTGAGGAGGAAGCCGGGGGGTCAAATTCAGTGAAGAAGAGAGTAGCCTGGGTCCCTCACAAGCAGAGCTAAAGAATAGGCTTCTGAATTTGCAGAGCAATTGGGAGCCACTGAAGGTTACTGAGCCAGGGAAGGACAGGACTAGAGCTGGGGGTCAGGAAGAGCAGTCTGAAAGCTGTAGCAGATGCAGGGCAGAGGAGAGGCCCAGAAGTGCAAAAGGAGCAGCTTGCCAGGCCCAATGACCAGCGCTGAAGTCAATGGAGGGCAGCGGCCAGCGTGGGACACATGCTCTCCTGGGTAGCTTTGGCCCCTCCTTGGAAGCCCCAGGTCCCTTCTGCCTGGGTCCAGAGGTCTGATTGCTAGACTTCCCTCTGCAGTCACCAGCAGCCACAAATGTCCAGATGCGAACTTGGCGCCCGGGGCTTCCGGTTCCCACTGCCCCTGGCTGTAAAGCTCAGGGCTCTTGAGTGGGGACAGTGGTGTGAACAGAAACTTGGCAAATACTGAAAGCTCTGGCTGTGAAGAAAACCAAACGCAGGAGTAGATTCCGGCTGGGCTTTGTGGGTCCAGCTGCCCTCCTAGGGAAGGCTTCCTTCAAAACTGCAAGGGGGGGCGTTTTCCTCAGGCATGGGGAGCACTCGGGAGGGAGGAGGAGAGGCAGGGAGAGGGAAAGGGGAGGAGAGAGGAGGCGGAGAGCGGAGAGAGGAGGGAGGAGTGGCGGACAGAGAAAGGGCGAGGGGAGAGGAGCAGCAGCAGGAGGAGGGACAGGACGGGAGAAGGAGGTGGGCAGCAGGGCGGGGCGGGCGCACTGGGGTGGGGAGGGGAGGCCACCGGAAGTAGGAGAGGCGGAGGTGGAGGGAGGGGAGAGGAAGGAGGGCTGGGGAAGGACAGAGGCTGGTCCCCAGGAGGCCCCCCGCTGCTCTGCACAGTGGGAAAGGCCCTCAATCACGCCGGGAGCTGAGTGGCCGGGCTGCCATCCAGGCCCCCCTCTGGGCGGGGCCTTCCAGAGCCCCGCCCCAGGCTTTGCCGGGACCCCGCCCCTCGGGTGGAGCAGCCCCAGCCCCACCGGTGCCCTCTGCAGGCCGTGGCTGCCCAGGGTTGCTCACTAGAGAGGAACACTGGCTGGGCGCCCCCTGCCCAGCCTGGGGCTGTGTCCTTGTCTGTGCCCACCTGATAGGTGTTCAGCAAACGCTGCACCCGCCAGGGGTCTCCGGGTCCCCCAGCATCTCATCTGGAAAACTCGGACGCACAGGCACACAGATGCGGAAGGAACAGGCCCAGAACCCCGCCTGGCCTTCCTGTGCCTGGGGCTCCCCTGCTGGCCCACTGGGCCAACACGTCTGTCCCAGCCAGCTGCAGGCCTCGGGTCTGAGGGCCACCCGGCCAGGCACAGGCTCCTCCAGAGTGCTGGGGACCTGGGTGGCTTTCCTGGAGAAGGATATCGCAGAAAGGGGTGGATTCGGCCCACAGCACCCAGATTCCGCCTCCTCCACCTCTGGAACCTCTGCCCGGGACACAGTGAGGCTCTGGGCTGGTGGCTGGGAGGGGCAGGGAGACAACTCACGGGGAGCCGCCTCGGAGTTAACGCGACACAGCCGCCCATGGTGGCCCGGAGCTGCTCCTCCCCGCAGCGCCCTGACCCCCCCCCGGGCCCCAGGGCCCTGCCCCGCACAGCTGTAGCAGGAGTAGTGTCTGGTTTTAATGTGAGGAGCACCCCATGGCGGTGGTGGCAGCTTTGGTTTCCACGTGGGCGCAGAATTATTCTGGGAGTCAGCACATCCCGGGACCTTCACCAGCCCGGCTGCCCAGGATCCCCCCCCGCAAGTGACTCAGCCTGGGGGCAAAGGCTGGGGACCACGAGGCCTTTCCCAGCAGCCCAAGGAAAGGTTCTGGAAACTGAAGCTGGGCCCAGGAGCCCCCTCCAATCTTTTTTTTTTTTTTTTTTTTTGGTACCGGGGATTGAACTCAGGTCTTTGCGCTTGCACAGCAGGCGACGAAACCACTGAGCTACATCCCCGCCCCCCCCCCAATCTTGATGGCTCTCTGGTCTCCAAGTGGGGCCCCACTCGGTGTCCTGGTCATCCTGGCCCTGGGCTGGGGGAGGAACAAGGGTCACCCCCCAGGTGGAGCAGCCACTTCCGACCCATCAGGGGTCCCCCATCCCCTGAGGCATCCGCTCACTCTGCAAAAACCCTAAGCCTTTCCAGGAAGAGACCGGTCATACACAATGAGCCACCTGCAAAGTCACTTTCTGGCGGGGGAGCAGGCGCCTGACAGGGCTGCCTGCTGGACTGGGGACAGGGGGCCCACAGCCAGGAGAGCAGGGTGCTAGCAGGGAGACTCCTGTGCATGGCTGCCCGCTGCTCTGCGGTCTCCGGTCCTCTGTGAACACACAGTGGGCAGTGAATGGAGTCCCCTGAAGTCCTGAGCCTGAGGCTTTGGAGCACGACTGCAGGTGTGGCATTTGGGGGACACGGGAGTGGGCACCCCACGGGACATCTGGACACAGGGCCTGGGACATCTTGGCCTCACCCCTCGCACACCCTGGAGACCGGAAGATGCTCTTGCGCTTGCCCTGAGGCCCAGCAGTGGCGCTGAGGCAGCCCTGGCACCCGTGCCGGTGGCAGGTGGCAACATGAGACCCTCCCGAGCCCCTCTCCCCACCTGCCCTGTGCTTTGAGTTTTGTGCAGGGCCGGAGAACATGCAGTGGAGAAATGTGCCCTCTCCAGAGGTCCCGGGAGGTGGCAAAGGGCGCTGCCCTGGGGACAGACGGGCCCTGCACGCAGAGGCCACTGGGACTGGCAGGTGCAGCGGCCAGGCAAGGCCACCTTCCCAGAGGGACCGGAGCAACCGGGCCCCAGCCCCAAGGCCAGCGTGGCGGGGAGCCTCCCTCCACCCTACGCTCCCATGACCACTGAGCCTCAGTTTCCTGTGGGCAAGAGTATGCTGGCAGCCACACCAGCCAGAAGGACGGTCAGTGACAGCACCTGGACCGCGGACCCTGAGCATTGGTCCCTGGCACAGCTCCTGGTGGCCCTACAGTGTCCCTACGTCCCCCAGCCCAGGCATCCACAGGAGAGGTGACTTCAGATCCCACAGTACACAGAGCATTTGCCAAAGGCATCCAGACATGGAGGACTCAATGTGGCCACCTGGAGCCCCACCTGAGGCCCCTCTGTTGACATCAATCCCTCCCTAGCCTCTCTAGGCAGACCCAAGCCTGAATACCAACATGTCACCCCGCACACTCCTACATACATGCAAGGGTCCCTCTGTCCATGCCCACACACCAAAATGCACACTGACACCCACACAGCCCCATGAGCACATATCCACATGCTCCACACACTCCTACACATGCACTCATGCCCTCCCATCCATGCCCCCACTCAGGCAGCACACATGCAGACCTGTACACACCTGTCACAGACTCATGCTCCTACTCCGTCTGTGCACACATCCCCAGCTGACATGCCTCATGGCACCCCCCACAGGTGCACGGCCATGTCCCCACCCCCACCCCACCCCCACAGCCCCTCACGCCCAGCCTCTCACCCGGGGCTGTGCACAGCCATGTGGCCCATCGGCGCCTACACACTCCGTCTTGTCCCCTCAGCTCCACGCACCTGGCCTGTGTGTGTCCTTACACACCAACCCACATGCGTGCACAGCTGGGAGGCAGAACGAGTGCACTGCGGAGTCTGCCTGTCAGGGTTTACACCTGGATGCCCGGCAGTGGACTCACAGGCGGGGCTCACAGCGCACTGCTGTAGGGGCGAGGCATGGTCACTGGGCGGCTGGAAGGCTTCTCCCCTCCCTTCTCTCTGCTTCCTATCCCCCATGCCTTGAGCAGCTCTCCTCCACCAGGCCCCTGTGCCCAGCCGCCCTGCCTTGAAGCCTGCGGACTGTGGACTCCTTCAGCTGTGGGTGTCAGGCGTTGTGTCCTGGCATCCAGAAAGTGACTGTGATGGCACCACACGCAGTCCCCGGCCCCTCACTCCACCTTTCTCTCCCACAGGCTGGGCGGGGTGTCCTAGCCCAGCCCCACAGCCCCATTCCCGCAGGAGAGGCCATTGGCGCTCAGCTTTCCCTCCCGGTGGCACTGCCACCACCCAGGGGACAGAGAAGCCACGGCCCCACTGGCCCCGGGCTCACCCAGCAGGGGGGGACCGCTCCTGTGTGCCTGTGCGGGGGCAGTGGCCTCCTCACCACTGCAGCCAGTCTGCCGCAGGTCCAGGGTGACTGGGGGGCTTAGTCACCCACCCCAGGAAGCTTGGCTTCCCCAAGGCATGGCACAGGGCGACCAGGGAGGCGCTGGAGAGCAGCCAGCCCTCCGGATGCACAGGACTGGGCTGCCACATCCGGGGCAGGGACTGGTGTCTGCTTCCTCCGGCCCTGTCCAGCTCTGCTCTCCTGGTGTGGCAGCCCGTGGGGGGTCAGGTGCACCCACAACTGAAATGTCAGCTCCCTTGGGGGACCAGTCTGAAGGGAGGGCTCCAAACAATGACCGAGAAGAGAAGCCTCCCGAGGGGGGTCATCTTCCTGAGGCCTGCACGGCCCTCCTGACGGGGACTCACTGCCACACAAGGTATTGGGTTCAGTCCTTTTCTGGTCCTACGATCCCCTTTACTTAGACTTGTTTGCTTTGAAATGGGATCTCGGTGTGCTGCCCAGGCCGATCTGGTGCTCCTTTCTGGACTCAAGTGATCCTTCTGCCTTGGGCTCCCCAGTAGCTGGACTACAGGCTTGTGCCACCACTCTGGTCCTTTACTTACACCTGTGCCCTGAGAAGTTGCTAGGAGACCCCAGCTCCAGGAGGAATTGGCCGGTGCCCCCCTCCAAGCCAGGGGTGGGGGGAATGCTGGGAGAAGACAAGGCTGCTGGGGTGCCAGCTATGTGTGGGGTGACCGCCCCTTCTTCAAGCCCACACAGCGGCACAGTGGCCTTTCCCTCCCTGACGTGAGCGGACAGAGACAGGGACCCCTCTGCCGGTGCATCAAACCCACCCACTGGCCCTGCCCAGGGCCGCACCCGCCCGCACCCTGGGCTAGAGGCCCCGACACGGAGTCCTGTGTGCAGTGCAGCCCGGCCCACACCCCGAGTGTACGCTGCGCTGCTGACAGTGGTGGCCCCCAGCCCATCGCGAGCACCAGGGTGAGGGTGAGGATGCCAGGGCCAGTGGCCTAGGGCACCGGGCCCTCCTGCGGCCGGTCGGAGCCGGTTCATCCCGGAGCGGAGGGGGGGGGGGGGCGGGGGCGGGGGGCGCTGCCCGCGGGCGCCACCTGCAGGCGGATTTAGGGCAGTGACGCCCCGGAAAGATGCGGGATGCGCTTCCCCTCTTAGGGCGCCCCGGCCCCCACAGCCAGGACGGGCTGGGCTGCGTCCCTCATCGCGGTCCGCTTACCCCGGAATGAACGGCTGAAGGAGACGCGTGGGGTAGAGGGACCCCCCTTTGGCAGGGGAGGAAGAGGTTCCAGACCAGCGCTAAGGCGCCCTATGGAATCCACCACAGGGCGTTGCTATGGCAACCGCGGGCCCGCGATCTGCAGCTGGGGGCCTGACTTGTCCCCCCACCCGACCCCGCTCCGGGTTTCTGTGTCCACCAAATGCCTGCACGGCAGCTTACGGGGGTATCCCAGCCTGCGAAGCCTCCTCCCCACACAGGAGGTCACCCCGAGTGGGGGGCTGGAGGAAGCGGGGCGCACTTGTGCCCACAGGCCCACGCGAGGAGGGCACAGAGAGGTCTCCAGCGCCCAGTCCCCGGCCAGCACCTGCAGGGTGCACACCGGGCGGGGGCCAGTGGGTGCCCGGCTGAGTTCAAGCTCAGAGCAATTCGCAGACAAGCGGGGCCGGGGCGGGGCTTCCAAGGGTAGGGGGCGGAGCTCTCCAGACTGAAAGGGGCTCCCCGGCTTCTTTCCCTTCCCGAGGCCGACCCACAGCGCGTGCTCCATCCCCTCTCCCCTCGGGGTCTCCAAACGCAGCTCGGTCCCTGCTCTTGTCCGCAGGAGGGTCGGTGACGGTGGGAGACGCTGACGCCCCAAGTTTCACTGCAGGAGGCTGAGGTCCCAGCCCCGGCTGGATGTACAGCTCCCCGGCCCAGGCTCCACTGCCGAAAGTTCCCCCTGGCGGCCTGGGCTGCTGCAGACAGAATTCCCTCGGGGAGGAGGCCATACCTCCCTACCCCAGAGGGAAGCGACCGCAGAAGCTGGGGCGCTGGGTCCTCCCCGCAAAGACCTGGCTGGCCTTCCCGCGCACGCCCGAGTGGCCAAAAGCACCGGCTGCTGTGAGGTTTAGGGGACCAGCCCCACCCGGCCAGGCTCCTTCC